>NW_023503009.1:2670225-4005338 GCF_014461135.1 Mycena indigotica
GGACACCCCTATCTCTGTTGGTATCGACGACTGACATCATTGGAACGTGGTTTCGGATCATGCTGGAGGATCGAGAGTGCCAAGGGACGGTTAAACGGCGAAAACCTACTCAATTGATTGGGGCCTGGACCTGTGATCAACGGCGACTCTAAAACACTGTCGAGGAACTGATCATCTGAACATTGGAAATGCGCCAGGAGAGTTGGGACAACTACCGCTGAGGCCATACGCACAAGATACGAGTTATGAGTGTCAATTGAAAGCTGGGAAGCAGAGCTATCAACTTATCCTACTCAATATCGAGGGATTCTTCACAAGACAAACTAGATGGTCGCGAACACGGATGATTTACACAGGTCATTGACTCCAATACACGCGATACCAGTCATCCGGACCTAGGATTTCGACTCTGGGCCGTATGGCGAAACGATACCTATACAATTATGCACATGGACGACTTTTCTTACTCGAGATTTTCCCTGATTCTATCAATTTCGTTTTAGTATTTATATCACCGTCTTGTATTTGGGAGATTCACGGATTGCCCTGCTCCACTAGGTGCATCTGGGGATCTAGCTCGTCAATCTATCTTGCTAGCTCTTTCAAAATAGTATCATCGCGTCGGAAGGATTATTGGTTGAGGGTTTCGGTTGCTGAATACAAGAGTTCCGGTTGCTGTTTATTGGGTTTCGGTTGCTGGTCGAGAGTTTAAGGCAGTTAGTTCCTGACTCGAGACAACTCAGAGGGTTTAAGGCAGTTAGTCCTGATCCAACGAGTATAAACTCTCCGGGCATCGTATTGGCGCTTCTCTATTGCTGAGTTTCGTCGATAGTACGCTTTGGGGCACAACAAATCAACGTTTTTCGCAAGAAACTCGTATCAACCCTACAACCTTACACATTTAAAGTGCCAAGGCTCTGTTCACAGGGGTCTGTTCTCGCACAAGGAGTCGACGATATTTTGGGTTTTGAGACTTTCCTACTCGACATTATACAACTTTCTCTCTATCTCAAGTGGAGTTTTGGTTGTTTTTGTTGGTTTGGTTAGTTAGAGAGCTCATTTGCTGTCTACACTCCGCACTCATCACCGCGTGAAATTAACGTTGCGAAGTTGGAAGCCCAAGTCGATTTCTGAGGTAGAAGAGGCGGGGATGTGATGCTTACCAATGATGATTTTGCTTTCCCCTGAAGCTTGCCTGGTTACGCCTAGCTCGTAAGCTGACTGGAAATCTTCTCCTAGGAGCAAGGGAACCTGCATGCCTCTCACTACATAAGCCTTGACCTCCATTTTGACAAGCTCATCTGCTGCGGTCGTGATATATAGCGGCAGTCGCACGTAGCCCAAGACTTTCGCTTTCCCAGTTAGATGATAAAGCTGCATCCTCAATCCCTCTCTTGGTGCTGGGAGGTCCGGGATAGTATTGGCAAACTCTTCCGATATCAAAGTCAGGTCCGCGCTGGAATCCAGCCGAACTATAACATAAGGTTGAGTAGGCGAACCCACCCGCGCGAGAATATGCAAGGCCTTAGAGCCAACTGAAGCCATACGCGCAGGCAACTGCCGCAGTCTTCGAATGACTTGAACAATTTCCCCGCTTGGTGTGATTTCGGACTCAACGGTCAAAGGCGAAGTTATATGTTTGGCTAGACGATCCAGAGCCTCCGTAGGAACGGGGTCCTTCTCTATAGCTGCTGCCGCGTTCCACTTTTCCTTCCTAGAGGCAGGTATACGTTTCTGTCGGCTTTCCCGTCTGCAGACGTTACGGTTACCACCATACGACACGGTCAGGACTGTTGGAATAGCAACCGGACGCAGCCGAGCTGACTGCTGCATGCTGTGCGGGCGCGACAGCGCAGTGCTCGCAGTAACTGGTAATGATATTTTCCCGAACTTTTTACTCATATGAACTCATACGGGCGCTGATTGCGCAGCTCACGGACTTGGTATTTAAGTAGCTATTCTTGTACTACACCTCAGACGTTCTCGCGAACTGTGTCTGAGGTATGATCTTATTTATCTTATCTTGTACTTTACTTATAACACTTTGTAGCTATCTTTTTAGGTAAATACAATATAGACGTTCTCGCGAACTGTGTCTGAGCTATCTTTTTAGTTTCTATCTACAACAGGTTATGGGCCCCGCGTCTCACCCACTGCAGACTTAACTTGCTGTTGAAACTACACCATGTCGACTACTGCCGATCTCGCTTCCATCTCCCGCATCCCTGTTCTCGCTGTCGATGGGTCTAACTGGCTCATCTTCTCCAACCGCTTCAAGCTCTTTGCCAAGTCGAAATCTCTCTTCGGCCACTTTGACGGCACATCGACAAGGCCAGTTCCGCCCGCTGCGCAGGCGGAAGTCGATGCCTGGGTCACTGCCAAAGACCAAGCGCATAATTACTTGGCTCAGCGTCTTGAAGACACGACCTTGTTGTTAATCGACAATCAGCAAACGGTCGCGAACATGTGGGAGTATATCACCAACAAGTTCACTGCCCTCAGCGCGCACGTCGTTGCGGCTATGCAAGCCGACTTCGACGCGTGCAACTGCGGTGAGAATGGCAACGTCCGCACCCACCTTGAGCAATTAGAGCTCAAGCACAAAGCTCTCGTTGCTGTTGGTGTTTCCCTGTCGGACAGTCAGTACGGCACACGAATCATCAATTCCCTCCCCCCGCTCTTACCAGAAATACCTTTCGACAATCGCTAACTCGGCGAAAGCTGCTCTTGCTGCCACGCGTGCCGCCGCCGCAGCTACGACGGCAGGTAGCGCCAGTGCTGGACCAGCTTCATTGTCCATCACCTCGGGCAACACCTCCGCAACACAGAGCCATAGTGGTAATATTTAGGCTAAAACCAGTAGGTACAGCTAGGGAACCCATTGCCTACAGGGTTAGCCCTACCTAGGCAGCCCTTTACTGGCCTCTGTTAGAGCCAAATGTGACGCTTTGTAACATGTGTGACATGTGTAACACTTTTTCAAAAATATATTATTATTCTTTATCTGGTATTTTAGCACCTGTGGCAATGCACCTATCTAGATAATGATTTTATTGTGGAACCATTTTTGATTGCCATCAGTACTTTTGATGGCTATCTCATGATACATCATTTTGTCCTAATTAGGAAAGTTGTTGATACAGGCCTTCCTAACTATATACCGGATCATCGGCCTGAAGAAAAGGAGTTAAAAGTATCATATTACATAATTATTAAATTATATGTATCATATAATCATTTATTCCATTATTGATATTATTGATTCAATAGCCTAAATCACTAGGTACAGCTAGCCCTAGGTGGAAATAACTGTGTAGGCAAGCACCTGTTTAGCTGTACATAGGCCTTTAGCCTAAAACTTACAGCTACGGGTGCAACACAAGCGATGTCGTTGGCACCATCGTTCCTCACGCAACTTGCGTTGGAGGAATGGGACCGGCTTGAGGCGGACCGGAAGGCGAAGAAGTTGCGTTCGCGCGAAGACACGGGTGTCGCGCTCAGCGCCCAAGCTTCTTCCAACTCCAATTCCCGCTCCTCCTCGTCGCGTCCAGCCCAGAATGGGAATGGGAAGGGAAACGAGCAACGCCCGAAAGGTGTTTGCTGGAACTGTGGGGGCCGTGGACACGTCCAGTCCAAATGCCCCAGCCCGAAGCAGAATGAATCGGGCAAAGGGAAGGGGAAGCCAGCTGCTTCCGGATCCGCTAATGCCGTTGAGTCCGAGGACGACGGCGTATGGAGCGTCGAGCCGTTCGACAGCTCAAGCTTTGGTGGTCATCGTGTTGGTCATCGTGTTGCTGACCACACCATCTTCGACTACGAAGAGTTCTTCAGCGGCTGGGAAGAGTCTCCCGAGCTGTGCGTTTCGGAGGAGCGGCGCGAGTTCTTGCTAGGTGTTTGGCCTGAGTTGCTGGACCTAGAAGATAGTCACACTATTGAAAATCCATTCGCGCCGAATTGGATCTCACCTTGGGACGATGACCTCTTCGAGAACTTCTCGTTGAGTGGGTCTGACTCCGATTTGGACGATCTGCCCGATTTGCAGAGTGTCAGCGACAGTGACGAGGAATCAGGCTTTGACGTACCTGATGGTCCTTACGACTGGGAAAGCAGCACGGCGGCGCAGGCCATGTATGCTGATGAAAAGATGTCGGCGCCAACCGAGCTCTACGACTCGGGTTGTACGCAACATCTGTCCCCGTTCGAGCACGAGTTCGCTAATCTTGTGCCCATCCAACCTAAAGAATTTGCTGCTGCCAACAGTCAGCGTTTTACTACCGCTGCCCGAGGGAGTTTGTCAGTTGATGTCCCAAATGGCAGCAAGACCTCGAAGATCGAGCTCACCGATGTCCTGTTTGCCCCCGACATCGCCTACACGCTCATCTCCATTGGCCGTCTTGATGAAGCGGGTTACCACATCGTATTCGGCGGTGGCGAATGCAAGTGCTGACCGAGCACGAGCTCCATCGCATTTTTGGCCATGTATCATTGCCGATTGCGAAAGCGTTGGTGTCAAAGGGACTGGTTTCCGGAATTAAACTCCAAGCTGCGGCGAGCAAGGAGAAGTTCTGGTGCGAATCTTGTGTCTACGCTAAGTCAAAGCGTCAGTCAGTCCCGAAAACACGCCAGGGGGAGCAAGCCACTAACTTTGGCGACGTAATCCACTCCGACGTTGGCGGCCCTGCCCGCGTTGAGACCCTTGGCCACCACCGCTTCTTCGTCACCTTCACCGATGATGCCAAACGCGAAACCCATCTGACGCTGATGCGTCGCAAATCCGAGACGACCCCCGCTTACAAAAAATTCGCCAACCAGATGAAGACGCAGCGCGGCGTCACCATCAAGGTGCTCCATTCCGATAATGGCGGCGAGTTTGTCAACGGGGAGATGACCAAGTTCTTGGAGGAGCAGGGTACCGTCCAGCAGCTCACGGTCCACGATACGCCAGAGGAAAATGGCGTGTCGGAGCGGCTGAACGGGGTCTTGATGGAGAAAGTCCGCGCGTTGCTGCACACGAGCAAACTGCCCAAGTTTTTATGGGGGGAGTGTCTTCGCCATGTGGTGTGGCTGAAGAACCGGACTTCGACGCGCGCTATCGGCGGAATGACACCTTATCAGGCTGTCCACGGCAAAGCCCCCGACATGTCCAATGCCCATGAATGGGGCTGCAAGTGCTATGTCCATCAGCACATGGACGTTGTCGGGCAGTCGAAGCTCGATCCGCGCGCGAAGGAAGGTCGATGGATGGGTTTGGATGGTAACAGCCAAGGCCATAGAATCTATTGGCCTGGGGAGCGGAAGGTGTCGGTCGAGCGCAGCGTGACTTTTGCGCCATATAACAATCCGACTGGTGGGATTGAGGGGGAGTATGACGAGCCGCCGTCTCCTCCGTCTCCTCCTGCTGCTTCATCGAATATGAACCCGCCCAGTACTTCCAATCCACCACCCGTCGTACCCAAAGTCGAACCCTAGTCTGTCCCCGCTGCCAACATCCCTCTCCCGGACTCTGGCGCTACCACGCCCTCATCCCCGGCAACCCTACCTCCTGATTCCCCTCCATTGCCTCCGCTTCGTCGTTCGACACGCCCGCGCACTGAAGTCGAGAATTATTTCCCAAGAACACAGCGCGCCAGTGTCGTTGAGGTCCCTGACGAGGATGACATGACAGCAACGAGTGCTGTCGAGTACGCGCTCGTCGCTGATGTCAGCGAGGCCGAAGGGCTGGAACCGCGCAGCCTTGCAGAGGCGCGTCGTTCGCCTGACTGGCCGCATTGGGAGAAAGCTATCAGGGAGGAGTTAGCCATGCTGGAGGCAAACAAAACCTGGGAGCTAGTAGACGCACCACAGAATGCCAACATCGTCGGCAACAAGTGGGTTTTTCGCATAAAGCGCGACGCCTCCGGGCGGATTATGCGGTATAAAGCCCGTCTTGTCGCGCAGGGCTTCTCGCAAGTCGAAGGCGTCGATTACTTCGACACTTTTGCGCCTGTTGCTCGTCTCGGGTCCGTCCACACCATCCTCGCCCTCGCAGCCCATCTTGACCTTGAAATCCATCAGATTGACGTCAAGGGAGCATATCTGAATGGAGAACTTACCAGCGAGGAACGCATTTTTATGCGCCAACCTCTGGGCTTTCCATATGACAGCTCCACTGACAAGGTTTTGCGGCTAATTAAAACGCTTTATGGTCTAAAGCAGAGCGGGAGGCGGTGGTATCAGCGATTTGCAGAGATATGCGAGAGTTTGGGACTTTACGCGTTGCAGCACCGACCAGGCGGTCTTCTATCAGCGAAACGAGTCCGGTTTTGTGGTCCTAGCCGTGCACGTCGATGATTGCACGATTGGCGGCACGAGCGTCGCGTTGGTGAACGAGATAAAGGCGGGTTTTCGAAGGTCTGTCGAGATTGTTGACCTGGGTGAAATTCATTGGCTTCTGGGCATTGAAGTCAAAAGAAATCGCGTGGAGCGCACCTTGTCCCTCTCCCAAACCGCCTACATCGACTCCATCGTTCGCCGCTACAACCTCGACGACGCCAAACCTCTCTCCATCCCCATGGACCCCAACGCCAACCTCTCCTCATCCCAATCGCCCCAGACGTCGCCAGAGCTTGCTGTGATGCGCAACGTCCCATATAAGGAGGCTGTCGGCTCCCTGATGTATGCGTCGCTCGGTACGCGTCCAGATATCACCTTTGCAGTGACAAAACTGTCCAAGTTCTCGCAGAACCCGGGACCAGCTCACTGGGACGCTGCCAAGCGCGTCATTCGCTATCTGAAGGGCACAGCCAGCTGGGCACTCACCTACGGCGAAACCTCGCGCGAGCTGACCAGCTGGGTTGACGCAGATGGGAGTCAAGAGGAAGAGCGCCGCGCCATCACGGGATTCGCGTTCTTGATCGATGGCGGGGCTGTGTCATGGAACTCCAAACAACAAGAGCTTGTTGTGCTCTCAACCACGGAGGCTGAGTATGTAGCTGCTACTCATGCATGTAAGGAGGGCCTTTGGCTCCGATCCTTCATTTCCAAAGTGTTCGGCCCGTATGCCGATCCTCCCATTGACTCTGCTCCCACGACTCTATTTTCTGACAACCAATCTGCCATCGCGCTTGCCAAAGAACACCAGTACCATGCTCGCACCAAGCACATCGATATCCGGTATCATTTCATCCGGTACATTATTGCCAACGGCTCCATCCACCTCATCTACTGCCCGACATCCGATATGATTGCAGACACACTCACCAAGCCCGCTGCCAAGCGTCAAGGCGAAGCACTTCGCAGTCGAGCTGGGACTGCGCTCCGCTTGAGGGGGAGTGTTGGAATAGCAACCGGACGCAGCCGAGCTGACTGCTGCATGCTGTGCGGGCGCGACAGCGCAGTGCTCGCAGTAACTGGTAATGATATTTTCCCGAACTTTTTACTCATATGAACTCATACGGGCGCTGATTGCGCAGCTCACGGACTTGGTATTTAAGTAGCTATTCTTGTACTACACCTCAGACGTTCTCGCGAACTGTGTCTGAGGTATGATCTTATTTATCTTATCTTGTACTTTACTTATAACACTTTGTAGCTATCTTTTTAGGTAAATACAATATAGACGTTCTCGCGAACTGTGTCTGAGCTATCTTTTTAGTTTCTATCTACAACAAGGACCACCTTATGCAGATCGGAATCCGATCGCAGGGCGTCAGAGAAGTTGCTTAATTGGATGGGATCGGACGGCGGATAAGCAGCAACAACATTGTCATTCTCGGTCAGTGCCTAGGATTCTATCTCTTTCGTCTCTGTCTTGGTCTACCAAGGCCAATAGCGCTTCAGCTAGATGAGCGGACCGAGTGTTATTCCATAATTTCGTACTTGGGGTATTGCGCAGCGTGATGTAACGGGCTGGAGCAGATGAAGCAGTCTCCCTTCGGGGGAGGGTTGGTCTTCACTGAATCATCCCTGGTGAACTTGACGCCCTTCATCTCGCCCCCTTTTGGCCAGATGCTCTTTGAACGGTTGACTCGAGAGTTCCAACGGGGGTTAGTGACCGCCATCGCTTCCTTTTCCTCAGCTTCATTCGTCACTTCCTCCGCTTCCTCCCAATCCTCGTCTATTGCAGCGAGATTAGCGGATCTAGTACGGAAGAATCGACGTTTCGAGCTGTTCTCCTGCTGATCACGAAGAGCGCGAATGATCTTAGCGGACTCCCAAGTATAGATTAGAGTTTCGCCGTAGTGTTTAGCCAGCATTATCAGATGCGATATGGTAGGGCAGCGGACTTCGTCAATAGATTCCTTCCAAGCATCCAGTTGGTTGCGAATGATACGGTGCACCGCCGAAGCTTCATCATCCGTGGCGTACAAGAACTTGGCGAGAAGCATGCGTCGTTGGAAGAATTCAGTTGGAAGTTCCTCCTCGTACCCCTTTTGCCGGAAGAACATGGATTCGAACCTGCTTATTTCTTCACGTTCCCAGCGTGAGGACATGAATTGGGATGTGAGGGCTCGAAGCATGTGGAACCATGAAGCTTGATGTATATCCTTAACTGCGTCTGGGAGAACGTCCCACCATCCTTTCGCGGCTCCATCCCAACGTTGAGGAGCCACTTGAGCCATTTGGTACTGGATTAGAGGTCCTTTTCTGGCTAAATCCTTCATGCTAACCAGGTATTTGATCAGCGAGTCTCCCTTCCCATCCCAGCTAGGAACTTCGGACTGTTTCATCCGAGTATCGATTTGAAACGGTTGGTAGGCCCCCCAGCCGGCATCCGGCGGGTTGAAAGGCTGTCCAGGTCCAGGCGGAGGGGGAGGAGGACCACCAGGAGGCCCCCCTGGGTTAGGAGCTCCTCCGAACAGAAATCCGCCCGAAGTAGCCACCCACAGGGGGTCCGCCGGGTCCACCAGGTCCACCAGGTCCACCGGGTCCGCCGGGTCCGCCCGGCCCACCCGGCCTAGACGGTCTGCCTGACCCAAACGGTCCATTCCCTCCGTACGGCCCGCTGTGGCCCACGACCGCCGTTCGCATTCCTTTTTCTGGACTCGCTTGAAGAGGATTCGGATGGTTGAGGGGCACCTCGTGGAGATGCGTGCGTATGGAAGGCGTAGCTGGATTGAGTCGGATGGCTGGTCCGCTGCGGGAGGCGCTTGTTGTTGTCCGGAAGCGAAGGTAGGGAACGGGTTATACGCCCCCCCTCTCCGTGTATGCCCGCGAGCTCTGCTCTCGTCCTGTCAGTGGCACATATGGCCCCCCAGTTTTGTGAACACCTATGGCTGCGATGCTGCCCAACACGTTCTGGATTCCCAGCTCATTCACTCAGGAATACTAATAAAAACATGGCTACTGGTGAAGGGCTGTACTCATAAAACCTGGGGAAGGGCTCAAGTGTCACAAATGTCACACTTTTTAAAAAACTATTTTATTCATTTTTGGGTGTTAGATCATCATATTGAGGATGGGATTGATGCCATCAAGATAAAGTGATCAATGTGGAACGATTTTTGATGGACATCAGTACCATTGATGGCTATGGCAGGATACATCAATTTTAGCCTAATTAGGATGTATACTGTTGCCCTAGATCACAGGCCTACCTAGATGTTTATCCGGGTCTTCGGCCTGAAAGAATAGTGATTTGCCTTTCCATATCTGGTAATAGCTTAGTCATAGCTGTCAAACTCATTGAGATATTCACAATTGATTGAATGTCACATTTTTTGTCACAGTACTCCGGCCATGGCTGGCATGAGCTCCCCCAGGTTTTATGAGTACAGCCCTTCACTAGTAGCCATAGTTTTATTAGTAAAACTGAGTGCACATCCTGGGATTCCAGCACGTGTCGACGCCGAGGGGCCCGGGAAAGGGCGGTGCGAGATCGGGGAGGGTGCACTGCCAAGATTGGCGAAGCGAACTCCTGTCTGCGTAAACGCTGGTATAGTCAAAGGGAATATCGGTTTCATGGGCAGAGGCAGAGCTTGCGGGTGTGTAGGCCAGGAATCCGAGCGGTAAGGTTGCGCATATACGTCTTGAGCCGCTTGGTAGTGAGCTCTAACTCGCTGCCACACAATAGGATTGGCTTGCTCCAAATATTCTTGATAGTCCGGCCTGGAGGCGTAAAGTCTTAGTGCGGGCTCCGGGTCTAGAGCTGCAGTACGCTTCCTCAACTCAGATCTAGTTGACGCTAGCGAAGAACTCGAAGTTTCGGACTCCTGTTTGGCGACTTTGCTCCAATGAATTAGAGCGCGTTGTACTTGGATCTTAGCACCAGCGAGACGTAGCTGTACCGTTCCGAAGGCCAGAAGGACTTTGTCGGATTCGCTCGCTCGATTGAGAACGGACAAAAGGTTGAAGCCGTAGTCGACCTGGAATTTGGCTCTACTCGACCGTCCCTCGAGCTGTTCCAGTCCCTCTAAGACCTGATGGAAAGCGAAGATCACGTGGGCTACTCTCGCGAAAGTTTTGACTTCAAGACGGAAGTATCTTGGTTCCGTTTGCGGGAATACAGGCGCAATTAATGTGTCCGCCGCTGGCAATGAAGAGATGGCATCCACCTCTTCTTCCAGCGAGTCCCAAGTCATATCTCGACGCGGGTAATGATATCGCTTGAGTATAAGTCGTAGTAGGTCCATCTTCTGAATATCCAAGACTTGCTTGATGCCTTCCATTCCGTATGTCACCAGCGGGTCGTAGCTATCCGATTCTGAGTACTCTTGATGATGTCGGAGAACGCTATCTTCCAGGGACTCGTAGTACAGTCCTAGCAATTCACCAAGATAGACGAATATCTCCGGAATGTCGGGCCGCGGGGATCCAGCGGCCGTTCGGAGGGCAGTCGTGATTGACTCGTCTCTGAAATGCGGAGGCGGAGGGCGGAAGCTGACAGCCGCAGGGCTGGAAGGCGAACATGGAGTAGGGGAAACTTCTTGCCAGTTGGAAGACCGGCCCGTTGAACGGTCTGAGGCACGCGCGGACTCTTCCTCCAATGAGGTTTGCCGTTCAGACTCCTTTTCCTCGTCAGAGGCGCGAACCGTTTTTATCGACGCTCCACTCGCAGCTCTACCTCTTCCTTCTTCCGGTCTGGAGAGGACATTGATTGAGGGTCGGAAGACGGGTGCTTTCGCACTCAGCATAGGAGACGGTGACGGAGGGGGAGCCTGTTGAGCGGTAGCCTTGGGACCTGTTTGCAGCGGCGTCCAAGGGGAAGCTGAGTCGAACGCGCTAGTCGCCGAGCCTCTATTTCCTTCTTCTTCGTCGTCCAGATCCAGGACTGGCGGCTGGAATCCAGCTGCCTCTGACGAACTCTGAGCAGTGGCGGGGCGAACCGGCTTAGAAGGAGGCTTCGGGGCCGTCGTAGAACTCGAGGCTTTGCGGAGGGAGATCTTCTGAGGCCCGGACGAGAACATGGAAGAGGTAGTGAGAATTCGGGTCGCAGACTACGTGGAGGGAAAAGGTGAAGTTTTCTTCCGGAGTTGTCACAGTGTTACGGCCAGAATTTAAGCGATGTCGGCAAGGAAATTCAGGGGGTGAAATCAGTCGGGTAGTCAACCTAGTCAAGTTGAAACAGGTTATCGGGCTCGCTTTTCACGGCAGGATTCCGGCTGTGAGAAGTGCCACGTAGCAGCGCCAAATCTTCCTCGTTTTTCGAGTAGATGCTCTTCGCCCCCCCAGCCCAAGCAGTAAGCCCTCGCGGTGGGTCCATTTGTGACGCTGTCGTTCGAGGAGCTTACGCGGGGCGGGAGCGAAGAGTTGAGATGTTGATAAGGGGGTCGGACAGCTATTGGAATCCAATGGCTGCCCGACAGACGACCCGTAACCTACGGCGGGAGGGAGCAGGGATGCGTACTCAGGCGGTCGGGACGGGTCCATGAGAAGGAGAAAGGGCGAGACGAAGACGAGACACAAGAAGAATGAGGACTTGGTTAAGATTGCTGCTACGTGACTTCTGTCACGCGTACATTACAAAACTAGTGACTAATGTGACTACTTGAGATCAAATGAATATCCGTATCTGATAGAGCGATTCTGAGTTGTCTGCTGAATATACCCGTCACATTTTCCATGCTGCAAAATAATTTATTTTCTCATTATTTTCTTGTTATTTTCCCAACTTTTTCCAGCTTGGAAAAAAACTTCTTTTCCAGTGCGGAAAAAGTTGAGAAAAAGTTGAAGAAGCATGACCAAATTAGGTATAGTTAGGATTCTTAGGATTTTTAGCATTCCTCTTACATAAGCTTCTTTCTTTGCCTTTAGGCAGCTGAGTTTCTCTTCTTATACTTCAAGTTTCAGTTACCATTATTATACCTCTCTTATCTGTCCTTCTGCTCTAAATTTGATTCTGTTATTAATCTCTTTGTCATATGATAATACAGTCATATGTTGAGAAAGACTGTCCTGAAGAAATAAATGTGACTATGAGAAAAGTCATATGCAAAGAAATTAAAGAAACCCTTGTCATAATAAAAGCTTTATAGTCATTCTCAATTTTTTCTTCTTTCAATCTATTTATTAATCATATGATAATACAGTCATGTGCTGACCAAACTAGTTTTGAGAGCACATGACCCTGTGAATAATCACATGATCTCTAAATAGTCACATGTACCATCAGTAGATTGTTACCATTACATGAAGGTCATGCTGGCTGACCTTTACCTAATGATTGGCAATGTTAGAATGTAAATTTGAATATAAATCTTTTATGTTCCTAGTGTTAAATAAGCCATAGGTGTTATATTTTTTTACAAATGCAACTATATATAATTAAGAAAAGTTTGATAATTTTGGCAAAGTGATTTTAAAGCTGGTGGGATTATTAGTGGAGATATCTAAACTTTTCTGACCTCAGGCTAGAAAAAGATAATTTACATGTAATGTCATTGATTTTGAAATTAAGAGGTCTCAACTGTCACGGTTCGGGTCGGGCCGTCGGGCCACGGGGCCGCACGGGGCTGATCGGGCCCGCACCACCGCCATACTCCTCGACGCTCCCCCATTGTTCCAACCCCTTTCCTTCACCCCTACGGCCCTATGGAGCGTCTATCCGATCCGCCCTGGGACCTGGCGCCCATCCGATCCATCCCTAATATCGTAGCGTATAAAAACCGTACTTACAAGATGTGGTCGCTAGGCTAATATCGTCTACTCTCCGGGCGGATACCCATCTCTCGTGCTCCTCAGACCCTCTCGAAGTTGGACTCTCCAACACCCTGATACAGCCCGAGCCCGACGCTGACAGAATATTAGCCTCCCCACGAACGCAAGAAATGCTACAAATGTCTACTGAGCACGACAGTCCGATGGGCACCCCCGCGAACCAGGGGGATGGGCGTGCCCGATTTATGGCCTTAGGCCATAACGAACAACAGGAGTTCCTGTTCGCCCATCTGTTCCGAACGAATCAGGGGATGGAGCCACTTAGGGTGGAAAACACCGCCCTGGCAAATCGACAGGTGGCCATCAAGGCTGAGCTGTCCCGAGTAAACGGGGAATACACAGCTGTACAGCAGGGGGTCATGCAGAGCTACGATCTGCTCCGCCAAGCCAGGGAGGACTTGGCCTATCGGCCCCACGGAGGGAATACACGAGTGACCGTCTCTCCCCCTAAGGAGTTCACGGGCGACGCCAGCGAAGTAGACGCCTTCCTGGCAGATTGTTGGTTGGCCTTCGAAGCCAATGCGAATGTGTATAACGATGAGGTGCGAAAGATCTCGTACACGCTCTCCTACATCAAAGGAGGAAACACGGTCATTGTAAGGGCAACCCTGGAGGCCTGAAGTCAAGGTCCTAGCAGGGGAGGATCCAAAGGAGTGAATAAAGGTAAGCAAATACAAAGGGAGCTGACCTAGCAGGGGAGGATCCAAAGAGAAGAAACTCTAAGGGTCCGCCTGCTAGGTAGTGGAACTATATACTGCGCTCTTGACGCGCTAAATTCGATCGTTGCTCCGTGCAGTATGCCTGCGCCATGTCGCAGGCCAGGTCCCAGGGGGATCGCCAGGCAGGGGCGGCGATGCGCCTGATGGAGGTGACGCGTCCACCGGAGTCGGGAGTGGAGTCGGCACCGGAGTCAGGGGCGTCTCCGACGGGCCGAAAGACACCCGTAGCTGTAGGATTTAGCCTACAGGCCTAGGGATTGCTTGATAGGATATACCCTAAAAACCAAGGAATTGCTAGACCTAGGAATTGCTAGCAGGATAGGCTGTGAAATATTCAAGAAATACTCTCAGAATGATTGATAACTCCATCAAATTGATTGATGGGATGAAGAAAATACTATATATGATACTGTTAACTCCTTTTCTTCAGGCCGAAGACCTGGTATACAGTGGGAAGGCCTGTATCAATGTTTCTCCTAATTGGGACAAAAATGATGGAACTGGACATATCCATCAAAACTACTGATGGCAATCAAAAATTGTTCCACATCAATAATATTCTTTAAGATCAGTCATTCCCTGATAGATAACTACCTTAGATAAGCTATAAACAATTAAAACTCATTTTAAAAAAGTGTGACAGGTGTGACTGTGCAATGCTAGGCTAGCAAAAGCTAGAATGGCACAGCCTAGGAGCTCCTAGTGCCTAGGAACAGCTAGGGTTTTAGGGTATATCCTATCAAGCAACTCCTAGGCAATAATAGCCTAAATCTTACCACTACGGCTCCCTGACAGTCATGTGGAAAAAGAACGTTTCCCAAGCCATGAAGCTCCGCACCGCCGAAGCTTACACTACGTACGAAGGCTTCGAAAAAGCCTTCATCGCGGCCTTCCGAGGAGAGGCCCAGGCCGAGATCGCGCAGCAGAAGATGGAGACCCACGTCCAAACCAAAGATATGGACGCAACTAGTTATTTCACCATACTCAACTCTCTCAACAAAGTCGCACACTACGACAACATCAATCTTATTCGCGTCGCCAAGAATGGTATGCTTCGGGCCATTACGAATGCGGTCTACCAAAAGGACACACTCCCTAACACCTATGAAGCCTGGAAGGCAGAGGCCATCAAGCAAGACGGCGCACTCCGCCACTACCGTATCTTCGACGAGCTTATAGATACTGATTGTAGTATATAACAATGATTATTTGAGCTTTTGGAATTGTATCAAATATGACATGAGGGTTAACCTGGATCAAGTCAACCTTACCCAGTAGGGTCAGGGTTAAGTAGGGTTAGTGTCATGGATAAGACCTAGCTTGTTCTCTCCAGCACTGGTATCAGGCCACTGAGGGCCCATAACACACAGGACAGGATGTGATGACGGGAACAGACATCCCAGGAGGGGGGGAATGCACACGTGGGTAGCATATGAGCAGGAAAGATGTGTCAGGCCTGACACCAAGCCTAACTTGCAGCACAGAGGAATAGGAAGGAGTGCTAGGAGGTTAGGAATAGTGCCTGGCCTGCAAGGAATGTGCAATCATCTTCTCTACAACCAGGAACCAGGAGAGGCTAAGAGTGTCTGATCACCCCTTAGCAGGACTACATATATAAGGTGTGATAGTATATATACACTGTACTCCATCACTTAGATCACCTATTGTACTACCTCACCCTATGCAAGAAGGTATCACGAACTCATCAGGCCTTGTTGACCTGACCTGACCCTGACCCTGACCCTGACATCCACTTTAACAGGCCCTTTGCGTTTGATTTAAACCCGCCCGCCGTACTTATGGGCCTGACAATTCATCTATTCTGTTCTGGGCACTTGTTTCTCAAGAGGAGCCTTGCACAGGCCAACCTGAACCCTGACAGTCAGGGTCTGGGTCTGGGTCTGGGTCTGGGTCAAGTTAAGCAGACCTAGACCTGTACCTGTGCTCCATCCTATAAGTGGTAAGCAAGCAGTAAGCAGAAAGAGTGATTTAGTGCTAATACTATTTGAGCCAGGCTAGCCTTAAAGTAACAAAGTTGATATTTTGTGAGTATTTCACCTTCTGTAAGTCAACTATTATGAATTTTAAATAGGTTTGAACTGAACACTTACTCAATCAATGAAGCTCTACTACCATGTGCAATATGGAGTCATTTGGTTGACTTTGAATTTTGAAATCAATTCAATAAACCTTAACTTGTAGTGAAGGTCTGTGGTTTTGTAATCAACCATAGCAGGGTTGAAATCAAGTTTGTAGAACTTTGAAATGCCTTTCTGACCATATCTGACTTTTAATGAACAGTCTAGAAACCATCAAGTAATTGGGTTAACAATCTAATAGTCAAAATGTATTTTGTAATAAAGTCTATGGTTTTGTATGCAATGAACTTTATGTTGAATACCAGTTTGTAGGTCTATTGAACACCTTCCTGCTCATATATAACATGTTGAGAACAGATAAGAACTCATTGAGATATGACCCTACCACTGTTTTGAAAACTCAGGGTTAGGTCAGTAATTTGCATTTTCTGACTCAACCATTGACTTTGAAGCATAAGTCTAAACTGAATAGTAACATGTATTAAGGGTCCCTACAATCTGGTAACATTCATTAGAAAGTTTATGTAAAGTCATTACAAAGTTGTTATCCCATTCACACTAATTATATATTTAAATATGTAGCTGAAGACTGAACTTGTAGGGTCTACCCAGAGGCTAAGGGTCTGACCTCTGGGTAGACCCTTAGGGTTGACTTGAGGGTTAACTTGAGGGTTGACCCTCAAGTCACTGATATACATACAATATCTCTTACAATTTCTCCAATGTATATACTGACAGTTTCAATCACAATTTCTGGCATAAATAAATCTGAGATTTCAACAATGATTTCATTGCACTGTAAACCTATAGTTTCAGCAGTGGAGAAATGCAAATAGAAACAAAGAGAATCTATCTGCATTTCTCTGCTGCTGATTTGCTTTTGTATCATCAGCGCTAAAACTGTCATTGAAACAAAGGATTTCAGTGTCAGTTTCACCATGTTTGATGTGCGTGATATCACTACCAAAGATATGGGTGCAGCTATGAACCATTTCAGGCATAGTTTCAGTACCATAGATAGTTTTCACTTCAGACTTGCTAAAACTAGTATATATTTGACCAAAATCAATCTTAGTTTCAAAAAAGTATATTCTGGACAAATCTCCACATGTTGATTTGGTCCTAGATTCTACCAGAATCTAGAACAGTTTCTACTTCAAGGGATATTTTACGAAATCCGGTGTGCTTACCGCGATCGCAATCGTGCAGCGCGTATGCAATGCGTATGTCGGTACTGGCTGGTGGGTCCCGACTCAAAGTCGTGATATATGGAGCTTGTGAGCCTGCTTGGCCTGTGGTAGGGTGCTGACCACTTTCAGATGCTTCAGGCTGGAAGAAAAAAAACAACAAACTTAGCAGTCCCACAGGCAGCGACGCCAACCCGCTGTCCCAGCCCGAGACAGGGCGCGCGCGCACCGCCTTAAGAGAGTCCAAGTAATGTAAGCGACGAGCGGCCTGTCGAATCCGTCGTCGCTCAAAATTATTCCCAGCTCCCGCTTCCCCGACCTGCCTGGCGCGGCCTCAGGCGTCTACCATCCACCATCCACATCCGGGGCCTGGGGCAGGCAGCGCGCTGTCGAGGAGGGGCGGGCTATGGGGGTAAATGTGAAGGAGGAGACGTCGTGAGACAGGGCACTCGGGCCAGCACGCCCGAAGCACGTAACCACATCTGCTTCTCCTTGGCTTCTCCGCTCTCCACCGCCACGACCCGCCCGCCCACAGCACGGCCCAGTCCCGCATGGGGACTCGACACGGACAATGCCGACAGCGGGCCCCAAGCAGCCGTGGGCTGCGCACTCGGACGACAGACTGGCGAAATCTCTCTGCTTACTGCTAATATAATATGTTAAGCCCCGAAAAGGCTCTGGCGCGTCCACGGCGCTCATTTCTGCCGCAACTGGCTGTAATCGCCAGCAATGCCGTCGCGGTTGTCCGCTGAATGTGCCAAATGGCGAAATCCAAAGGGAGCAAAGGGAGGCGCCAGTCGTCATCCATTCCCCAGCTCCATGTTGCGCACAATTCGAAGGCCAACTGCCCCGCGTCTCAATGAGCCCTTTGTTCCATCGACTTTGAGCTTGGCAAGGGCGCCTGACTGGGGAGTTGCCTTCTCTGCCATCAAGATGGGGAGGTCGCTTGCAGCTTCATATAACCTCCAAAACGATATCCAATGTTTGTCTATCCAGAAGCCTTTCTGATATGTTAGCAGTGTTCCTCCACGTGCGCAGCCGCAATTACCTGTTGTGCTTATCAAAGGGTGCGAGAGCGCAAAGTTGGTTGGTCCGGACGTGAAGGACATCCGGCTGCGGAGGCACTATTGTGACAACGACAATTGGGATTCACGCGCTTGTGAGGGGACTGGTTGATGATCTTGACGTTGAGATCGCGAAATGCGACAAGATTCACCAGAAGCTGGAGGCTTCTTGCGCAAACCTCCAGAAAATCGTCAAGGTCGAGTCACAGCTAGACTCCGAGACGAGTGTACCAGAGAATGTGTGATTAAGTACAGCTGACAAGGTACGGCCTTCTTTTTTCTCCTTGATGACTGTGTTTTGGCTGACGAGAAGCACAGAGAATATTAGAGGCGGGGATAGCGTTGTCGCGAAGCATGTTTACCAAGCTCAAATAAGGCTCAAGAGGAATTCGTAGATATACTATTCGGAGATATACTTACTAATAGACTTGTGTTTGTTTGTACTTGTACGGTACCTCTTTGCCTATCTAAACGTGACTATATTACGTAGAGGTCGTGCTCCCTAACCTCTACGTAATATCTTGAGATTGATCAGTCAATGCTTACACAATCTGCTCTGTCTTCCCCGTGCTGCAGTCTCAAGGAAATGACCACAAAACCTAATATTCAAGCACCAGTCTTGCAAGTACTACTGTCTTCAACCTGCTCCACAACACAATTGACAATTTCAAACTTCAGAATGACCTAGGGAGGGGCTGCTGCTATAAGCCAATATTTTTACATGTTAGACCTCTTGTCTAACTTATCTCTCAGCAGTGCAATTATCTGACAAGTGATATCATGGTACATACTCTAATTTGTTTTCAGTTTGTATATACTGATTCAGCTAGGTATGTTTTGTGAGTCACACACAGATGCTCAGGATAATAGAGGTTATTATGATATAAATGCTTGTAATCTTTGAAACTAGCATGACTTGTAGTTGACTAGGGACATTAACATACATTGACAACAAATTATATCTGAATATAAATTGGTCTGAAGCTCATCTTATATATGAAAACACTACCGTGCCGGCATTGACAGAAAGTCACGCAAAAAGTCATGCGTTTTGATTGATGGCACGTGAAATTCATGTGACCACCCCCTCGGATACCGCCCGCCAGCTGCGAGCCGCAGGCGAGTGGCCGTATGGGCGCTGCAAAGACTTTTTTATTATGTCCATGCCACAGGCACGGATGCTTATACTTGTGTTTTGCAAAAACTAGTTTTGACAGCACATGACCAATAGATTACTTTTGATTTGATTGATCATCAGCCAACATCAAAGATTCACTTTGATTATAATTTCATATATAGATACTTATATTAAGCCAATAGACCAAGTACCAGAGAAACTCTAATCTAAGATTCAACATACAATTACTTTGTCTTGCAATTATCCATTCCTTATCAACAAAACTTTGTACCCTCCATTGAGAAAAGTACCTATAGTGGTCAACAAAAAAATAAAACTGTATGGGACAACAATGACTATTTGATACTGTTAATATCAATAGAACAATTGGTATATTCTAGTTGCCCCAATCAAGAACTATAGTGTTTGGGTTTGTTGGCTAGATATAAATGAGCAGCAATCAATTTGAGAATATGCTGAAATTGATTGCACAGATGAAAACGAGAATTCTAGTCATGGAGCTGTTATATTATGTAACTTTCCCACAGTCACATTTCTTCAGGACAGTCCTTGACTATATTGTCACATGACAAAAAGGACGAATAACAGAATTGGATATAGAGCAGAAGGATGGATAAAATAGATAATAATAGTAACTGAAACTTGAAATATAAGGAAAGAAACTCAGCTACCTAAAGACAAGAGGTTTATGTAAGAACAATCTTAGAAATCCCAAGAATCCTACCTATACCTAATTTGGTAATGCTTCTTCAACTTTTTCCGCACTGGAAAAAAACTTTTTTTCCAGGCTGGAAAAAGTTGGGAAAATAATAAGAAAATAATAAGAAAATAAGTTATTTTCCAGCATGGAAAAAGATAAGAAAATAGCCAGTAAATAAGTTTTTTTCTCAACTTTTTCCAGGGTGGGAAAAAGACAATTTGCCCCCAGTGTGAGAGAGAGAACTGCAGGACGAGGTAAAGCCTTTGTGAGGATGTCTGCCAGCTGGTCTTGAGTGGGAACATACTGGACACCAATTGTGCCCTTGCCAACTTCGTCTCTGAGCCAGAAGAAGGCAAGGTCTAGGTGCTTCATACGCCCATGATGCTCAGGATTCTTTGCAACAGATATGGCAGACTGGTTGTCCATGAGCAATGGGGATGATCCAGACATAGGGAAACCCAATTCAGAGAGCAGATTGCGCATCCACTTCATTTCCTTACCAGCCTCTACAGCTGCAATATACTCTGCCTCTGTTGTAGAAAGAGAGACAGTCGATTGCAGCTTGCTCTTCCAGCTCACTGGAGCACCATTCATCATAATCATGTAGCCACCAGTACTCTTTCCAGAGTCTTTGCAACCACCATGATCAGCATCTGCATAAGCAGTGAAGATGTGCAATGAAGGAGATGCCTCTTTGGTGTAAGTCAGCTTGAAGTCAAGTGTCCCTTTGATGTAGTGGAACAGATGCTTCACAGCTGACCAGTGAACTGGGCCAGGGTTGCTGTTGTATCTGGCAAGAACTCCGACTGTGTAGGAGATATCTGGACGAGTTTGGGTAGCCAAGTACATCAGAGAGCCAACTGCAGAGAGATAAATACTCTTGTAGCGCTTTGACTCATCTTCTGTCTTGGCTCCCATCTCCTTGGTCAGGTAAAGACCAGGCAGCATTGGAGTTTGCACAGGATTACAATCAGACATCCCATACTGCTCAAGCATGTCTACAGCATACTGATGCTGGGAGAGGGAAATGGCTCCAGTCTGGGAATCACGCTCTACCTTGATCCCCAAGAAGAACTCAGTGGGACCAAGGTTCTTGACTTTGAAGGAAGTGCCAAGTTGAGCAATGACCCGGTCAATGGCAGCATCATCCTTGGCACAGATGACACCATCATCAACATGAATAGAGAGTATGATGCGCACATTGCCATCTGAGTAGATATAGCAACAGTGATCAGACTGGAGGCATTTGAATCCCATGGAAACAAGTTTCCCTAGAAGCTTCTTGTACCATTGCCGACTTGCTTGCTTCAGGCCATAAAGAGAGCGCAGAAGTTTAAGCACCTGGTCCGGTCTGCCTTGAGGAAAGCCAGGAGGTTGAGTCATATAGACATCTTCCTCAAGGTCCCCATTGAGATAAGCAGAGGAGAAGTCAATGGAACGAAGCTTCATATCATGCTGAGCAGCAAGAGCAAAAATAGTGCGGAGGGTGGCAGGTTTAAAGGTGGGAGAGAATGTCTCATTAAAATCCACACCTGGGCGCTGTCTACAACTATCGGCAATAAGCCGGGCCTTGTAGCGCTCAATTGTGCCATCAGACTTGTACTTTTTGATAAAGACTCATTGGGCACGAATAGGGCTGACACCAGGAGGTGCATCCACCACTTCCCATGTACAGTTCTCAAGCAAAGCATGCTGCGATAGCTGCCTCATCCCATAAATGCCCATCTACCATTCGCAATGCTTCAGGTAGGTTCCTGGGAAGACGATCTGTAGCCAACATAACTCCCATAAGAGCAGCAACGGCACTGTTAGCACGTTGTAAGTCAGGAGACATTGGATCACCTTCATAGGCAACAATCATAACACTGCCAGGTTTGAGAAGCAACTCATCATCAGATGATTCTTCACCTGATGATATAGCTGGTGTAGGCTCTCTATAAGCCTTCCACCACTCCCCCAGAGCTCTATGCTCAGTGATCTGACCATGGAAGCGACGTCTAGCCGCCACTCCAACTGGAGAAGGTGGGGGAGTTTGCTCTGGCAGGTTAGGAATGTTAGGAGGAGGAGATGGAGAGGGAGATGGAGAAGGGGGTGCTGGAGCAGGGGCTGGTATAGAATGAGCAGGATTGTCATCATCATTATCATCACCATCAGGAACATAAATGCCATCAGGTGGAGGAGGAGGGAGATGATTGAGACGAGAAAAGACAGAAGGCAGGCTCAATGCAAGGACACTTTGCCATTTGGGTAGGGCTATTGCCAAGGAAATAGTGCTCATCAAACACAGCATGCTCAGCAATAACAATCCTCCTGGTGGCTGGGTTATAGAATGCCTAGCCCCTATAGCCACGAGGGTAGCCAACAAAGATGCACTTCTGAGTATGAATACCAGAAGTGGGCCTTTTGTCCTTTTGCACATGCACATAGGCAAGGCAACCAAAAACCCGAAGGTGTGCCACACTTGGCTTCGACTTGTACCACAATTCATGAGGAGTAGGGTCCTCAGGAATGTGAGAAGTAGGATGCATGTTGGACACATGAATGTAAGCATTCACAGCCAAAGCCTTGAAAGAAGGGGGCAAGTTTGCCTCATGCAACATAGCTGTAGTATGCTCATCAATGGTACGATTAGCACGCTCTGTTCCATTCTGTTGTGGCCTATTCCTCACCGAATGGCGTCGCACAATGCCCTCTGAGTTGAGATATCTATCCCACTCATTAGACATGTACTCTCCACCTTTGTCTTCCTCAAAAGCCTTGATTTTGTGCCCAAAGTGGTTCTCAGCATAAGCTTTGAACTCTTTGAAAGTAGCAAAGGCATCACTCTTACGCTTCAGGTGTTGAACCACCTTAAAGCTAGTATGATCATCAACAAAGACTATTCGGTATCTGTAACCCTCTCGAGTGTAGACACGGTATTCTTTGAGATCAGAGTGAACCAGATCAAGAGGCGCTTCAGAACGATGACCAGTAGAGTGAAAAGGTGCAGCACTCAGCTTGCCAGCTAGGCATGGTTCACAAATGGGATCTGGTTTCTTTTGTGAAGTGAGCTTCACTCCAGTCACCAGATTCTTGCTCAAGACCCTCTGAGTGTCAGAGTGATGTTCAAGCCGACGATGCAGCAAGTCCAAGTCAAGAGGCAAAGTCCCAGATGTAGAAAAAGCTGATTGAGGAATGGAATCGACAACTTCATTCACATGTGCTTGGTTCCTCTCATCAATGTCTGCCTCAAACAGAACTTCTCCAGAATGTTCAAAGGAGATGGTACATCCCTTCATAACAACAGAGAGCCCATGAACTCGAGACAGATGAGTAGTAGAGATGAGATTATGGGATAAACCCAGAACATACAAGACAGAAGTGAGTAAAATATGTCAACCTAATTGTCCTTTTCTAAGTACAGGCTTCAGCAAGACATCTCCAATCAACTCTGAGTAAACTATAACTCCATTTGCAACCTGTATGGGTATCCTGAAGGGCCTAGCATTGAGTAGACACTCCTTTTGGTGGGTTATATGTGACGTGGCTCCTGAGTCTGGATTCCATCTTGGGTCAGCAAGCATAAGAGTTGAGAGGGTAAGAAGACTTGCATTGGCAGCACTTTGGACTGTTGCTGAACCTTCACCATTTCTGCCCTTTTTGGCATGGTGTTTACCCCTTAACAAGGCCAGGAAGTCTGGACACTTGAGAGGGAGGTGTAGCTTTTTGCAGAAGATACAAGGATCAACTGCAGGAGCAGCAACTGCGGCAGCAGGTGTAGTTGGTGGGACAACAGTTGGAGGGGTTGCAGCCATGGCAAGACCAGACAGAGGATTTTGCTCTGCTGAACTTATGTCACCTTCCTGATGCTGGAATCGAAATGCCTGGTGATTGGCAAAGGCAGTTTCGATCTCTGACACCTTGAGCTCAGTAGACTGCTCAAAAGACGCTTTGAGAACTCCTAAGAGTCCCTCATCAGGAAGAGCCATAAGAAGAACCACAGCTTGTAGCTCTTCATCTGCCGTGGAGAGGTCAAAACCAGTTGGTCTTGACTCCTTCAAGAGAGACATAGCAGTTGAAACACGACCAGAGAGCCCTAGGAGTGATTCCCCTTCTCTAAGACGAATTGAGGTGAGGGTTCTATAGGCAGTGAAGCGAGCACCAGCCTTCCTGAGGGCAGAGATGTCCTCCAGGGCTTTCCAAAGGGCACAAGGATCGTCCTCATGCTGCTTAACAAGAGGTTTGACCTCTGCAGAGAGCACCCCACAGAATGCCACCACACTTGTCAATGGCAACTGCACCAAGTGCTTTCTTGTCTGCCTCTGTAGAAGCAAGACAAGCAGAAAACACCTCCTTTCTGCGCAAATAGGCCTTGGCATCACTCTTCCAACTTGGGAAAGAAGTGTCCTTAGCAAGAATAGGCATAACATCTGAGTTTGCCATTGTGTGGAATGAGAGAGAAGTGAATGGATAGAAATGAATCCAAAGCTAAAACCACTGCAAATAGGCAAGTGACGCCCTCAGTAGTGTGTGTGGTGATAAAAGAAAGAGAGAGAGATAGTAGGTAAATGAGCAAGCAGTTGTAATCTCTCTTGAGATCGCAATCCCTAGACTCAGTGGGGTTACCACAATGTTGTCTAGTGACCCAAAGGATGCCTTTATACAAGGATTACCCCAACAGTTCAAGCTCCTATATACTAGAGACCACCACACACACAAAGGACAGAGATGTTGAGCAGAGGGGAGTCTCACACACAAGGAAAAACGCTCAGAAATAGCTCAGAGAGCAGGGCCCATAACCTGTTGAACAGGCAAGCACAGAGGTCTGAGGTCAACAGTGAGAAACTCTAGATTGGATGTACAAGGAAGACTTGCCTGAGGTCAACAGTGAGAAACTGGAGACCTCAGAGCGAAACTAGACTACTTATATATGTATGAGTATGTATCTAGTATGCATCTAGTATGTATCTAGTATCACTACGGACATTAATGTATTTTCCGCCCCAGAAAATGCATAGAAAATTTGAAATTTTCTGAAAATCTTCTGAAGATTTTCCGAGGATTTTCTGTCACGGAAAATTTGGAATTTTCCATCAATCTTCTGAGAATCTTCTGGGAAATTTCCAGATCACAAGATTCCCAATTTTCGGCCACGGAAAATTATCAGAAAATGTAGAATTCGGATCTGGGATCCGGCCGATTGCATCTTTCCAGTATACCAATTAGCCATCATGCAGCAGCGCCCAGATTTTCATAATAATAATAATAATATTCAGTGCGCAGTATAATTACACAAGATCATATTCATTCCTGCCCACCATACATGGCCCTCTTCTCCCACAATTTCACTCACTGCCGCCGCGCCATGCTATGGTCTGATGTCGATGAGAACAACGTGCCCGCCTCTAGCAGCTGGCCAGAATCAAATGTTAGCGCCGTTTTCCTGCCGAAGCATTGGCTTCTGCATCGCAAAACACTCTGACTCCAAGTCAGTGTTGTCAAATCTGGCCAAAGAACACAAAATACTGCACCTAAACTGACGTCATCCCTAATCCCAACCATTGTCTCCCCAAAACTCAAAACTCTTGGTCAGACAAGACAGACCCTCCCATCAAGTGAGTTATAGACTTGAGATTAATGTGTGGTGAGCATTACGAGCATCGGGAACAAATCACGACAATCCTTGAGCAAGGCGGATGGGGAGCTGTACCCGCAGTGGGTTGAGCATTTATGACAGTTGGTGCAGGGCCTGCGCCTGGGCTTTGGAAGTTGCTCTGCACAAGACATTCACGATGAGCCCCGCTTCGGTGCCGTATGGAGCAGGAGTAAGCTCAAGGAAGCAAACTGCTTCATCGACCAGGGGGTACAGTGGTTGTACTTTCAGACTCACTAATCGTCGGCGGCGGTCTCGCTGACACTGACGCTCGTAGCCGCACTGACTTCGGAAGGCGCTTTCTCGCTCCCATCATCAGTTTCGGCGAACGAAACAACGGCCTCTCGAGTCCAAATTAACTCCTCCTCCTTCATAGTTGTATCCCCGTCAGATTGTCGTTAATGCCAGCGAGTCGACAGCCTCCCGAACTTTGCGCTCAACCTCTGCCTTTTCGAAACCAAGCAGAGTGATAAGTTCTTCCCGCGAGTCTGTCTTGAACAGACTGAGAAGAGCTTTCCAACCATCCCCATCAATTGACTGTTCGTGTGCCCAGTCCGCGACGGCCGCGCTTTGTCCTTGTCGAGGGCTTCCCGTAGACCTTGGACACGATCGACAACATCGATATCCTGTTCAACGTGGACAGTCCGCAGGTGAACTGAGCCGCTTTGATGCTTCCCGGAGGCACCAGGGAGATTCGCCACGCTGACAAGCTTCCCGCCAAAACCGAACGAGGCGGAAACAGAGCGACGGAACCACTTGGGTGGCTGGGAAAGAGAAAGGGTACCAGCAGCGCTGGTAGCAGTTCCTCCAGGTTGTAAATCGAAGATATCGGCACCGGAGGCAGCGTGAGCGGCAACCTGGGTGGCAGAATCGGCAGCAGACTCGTTCGTGCCTTGAAGCGAATGGATTCCGATAGTCCCATCGAAAAACGCGGCGGCAAGAAGGTCTGGGTTGCGAGAGGACACCAATCAACTTGGAAAGCCCAGTTTTGTGCGCGCGGAAGTTCACCCAAAGCATCGCCTGTTTGAGGGTTCCAGCAGAGAGTCCTATTGTCCTTGCCGCAGGACAGAAGGTCTGCGTCCTGGGCGCACCAAGACAGCGAAAGAATTCCCTTTTCATGACCAGTCAAGATCTGAAACGGAAGCACATGAGCGCTAGATTGAATTTTCTGAAGACACGTCAGCGCACCTTCTCCGGAGCACGAGCATTGCGAAGGTCCCAGAGCATGATCATGGGCGACTGGTTGTCTTCATGTGAGGTTACGAGACGCGTCGCGTTGTCTGGGTGCCATTTGATATCGCTCATTCCGCCAGCTCCACCTGCGCCATAAGCGAGAGCCACGACTTCGCGTTTGCCACGTAAATCCCAGACGACTGTGTTGCCAGTGCTGCTCGCGCCAGCGAGAACATATTGGACCTGTCTGTTCCAAGCAACAGCGGTCATTTCATCAAGTTTGGTGGACCGAGCACCGGGGGTTGGCGTGTATGGCTTCGCCGGTGAGTTCAAGTCCAAATGAGACCTCGAGTAAGGGTCAAAACAACGGAAAGCGAGCCAAGATAGCGTACCTCGCCACTGACGGCACCGGACGCGGGCAAGCTCGTCTGGATGGGGTTAAAATCAAGGCCACGTATCGGTCCAGTATGAATAGAATTGCGCAAAATAAGTGCACTGCAATAGCATAAGAAACGCGGGCGTCGTGAATTAAATGACAATCTTACTCGTCGGGCGCCTGCAAGAATCTTTGCGGGGTCCCATAATGCAAGCTCGCCGTTCTCCAGGCCGGCTGCGATGACGCCACGCGAACCTCCCCAAGCAAGCCTGTTGAAACGGGCGGTGTCCTTGACGACGCCCTTCGGACCTCGTTGCCCAGCGGCCCCAAGCTCAAACTCATTCTTGTCGAGGAAGTCCGGAGCCCAAATCTCGAGTTGGCTCTCATCGCTGAACGACTCCCCCGTATACGCCTGTCCAGTCACCTCCTAAGCCTGACTTCCTTCCGCTTGCCGTCGCTGGCCGGGCGCAAGAGCGCTGCTGCCGGCGCATCTACAAAAGGGTAAGTGCTGCTGTCTCTATCTCTTGTATTCCTTACCAATGTTTACAGCCCACACGCCGGCCTCGCCATTCGAAATTTCTTGTCGGCCCACGCTGGAGAAAGTTTCATCTTCGTCGTTGCCCAGTCCATTTCTTGCTCACCTTACTCCAATTCAGTTTTGTCGCTGTGCTTAGGTATCACGGGCAGGATGCTTGTTGCTGTCCTGAGGTGAGTGTGGTCCAGTAGGCTGCATTCGCGGACTCACATTGCATTATTGCGCGTGTCTGGTGAACACGTCCAACGTTCATTACTGCCCGCTAACGGTGAGTTGTTTGGTAATTCTCCTCCTTTGCCAGAAGTTCTGCAATTCCCCCCCGCTCAGGCTTGCTCTCCCGCTCGATGCCAAATCGTTGCGCGCTGTTGTCAACCTCGAAGGACAAGGTGAGTTTGACGCTGTGTGCATTGCCTGCTGGACTTACCGCGTCCTAGAACAGTGCATTAGTGTTCTATATATCCATCTCCATCGCGTAAGCTATCTTCTTGTTGTCAATGTGCTTGTTGACCGACTTCCTCCCCGGGGCCAGCCTTGTACTAGCAATCGTTTAGACGGTTGGTTAGCGGCTTTCAGGGCCAGCGACGACTTTGGGGGTGATTTGAATCGATGTAGAATAAGCTTTTTGAGCACTGGAGATGGTTAGCATAACCACCCGCATGAGAAAGATTTTGAGGCTTGCATGCGGGGGGCGCGGCAGATTCGCGTGGCGTTGGGAGCCCGCGCAAATGGGCCAAGTCAGGCGAGATATCATGAGCCGCCGAGGCCGGGGCAGGCGGGTTGCCTGGTATTACTAGTCGCGAGCAGGAATTGAAGCGAAGAAGGTGGTGTGTTATGGGACACGTGTCTTCAGTCACATCATCTACACGTGTCTTCAGTCACAGCGTCGGGGTTTCTCTCTCCCTAGTGCGGCCACGCATTGGGTCTGTGGTCAGCCTCGAGGGCAGTTGCAACTCTCCGGCGCACGATGAAGTCACCATCTGCGAGCAGGCCGCAAGTGCCACTGGTAAGTCTGCTCACGACAGAAACACGTATGTGACAGTGTTACACTGTTTTGAAACACTGATTACTTAATCAGGAATCGCCACGGCGACGTGACAAGTTCCGGCCTCCCTGTTGTTGGAACGACTTCACAAAGGCAGCCTGCACCTTGGTCCTGTTCTTGTCTCGCAATGGGCGCGTACAGTCGTTCCCCCGCACATGTGATGCGTTCCCGAATGCATCCACACTCCACAACTCGCGCACAGAGAGTCTTGGCAACCAGCGCTTCCGAACCGCACAACGACAAGAGTGACCTGTCCGCTAGGCGTTACTGAGAATCTTCAAGCCAGTGTTACCTCATAAGAGATACAGGGAGGTCTATGTACTAGAGGGAGTATCGTAAGTATGACAGAAGCGAAGAAGAAGACCAGCCACCGAGAAACAGCACAGATCTCCACAACCGCGAAAGCTCGGACTTGCCCGCCCTTGACGACACTTTCGGCCGAACGAAGGCGAATCAGGTTATCTGGCAGTCGCAGTGCCAAAATGCTGGCCCCCAAGGCCCCTAAAGTCCACCCATCTTCTCAGGCATTCATTTCCCCTGCGACTGCTACGTCTCCTCCCACACACGACCTCATGGTCTGGGGTGGACGAAAGTGCGCCCAACAAGGGCCTTCCGCCTCGGATGCGGCGGGGAAATAATGAACGAGGAGTGGGCCGGGGCGAGTGTCGTACAACGTAGCAAGCACTTGCTGTAATATATAACATGGGTCCGAAGATATATCGAATGCTTTTGGCCTGCGTAAGTGGCACGTGACTTTCGCCTTCGGGGCAGAGGTCGTTGGTGGAACCTGCGGGGACAGGAGGAGAACCAGAGGCGGATGGATGAGGAAGGAGTATGGGAGGAGATGTAATCATTGTTGAGCGCCTTGGGTGTTCGAGCGTTGTTTAGTGCAAGCTGAGTGTTTGGCAAAGCTGCAAAGGGAAAGGGAGAGAATCCGGGTCGTAACACCCCACTTGAGCAGCCGACGTTTATGAATAAGTTCTATGACGTGTACTGGTGATAGATAGCGCCTACAGATGAGTTTGCGCGGCTCTGGCCATTGAGCCGGAGAGTGACAAGTCGAAGCGCCTTCCGGGTAGACGGGTGAGTTTCTGTGAGAGGGCAATACGGCCACACCCACCTCGGACGCGTGGGATTCATCCACCACCACGTTAGATGGAGGTGCTATGGTGAAACTAGCGACTGAAGTCGGAATGTGTGAGCTAGCAGCAGCAGCGGCCCCATACGAGAACTTGGTAACGAAGATGGGGGTGGATGGGTTGAGCGGCTTGAGCCACAAACTCCGAGTTCAGCGAGATTAGCATATATTCCCTTCGACGCGCAACTGTTACACCCGCGAGACAGAAAAGGGATGAGCTCGGATATGTGTTTGGCGCAGTAGAAGTTGACGATGAAGATAATGGGCAGTATAACGAGTGGCAAGAGGTCCTGCGAGAGTCCTGTCTCAAAAGGAGGAGAACAAGAGCTTAACGTTGGACAAGGGACTGGCTTGAGAGGGCCACACACCTGCCGACTCCAATTCTAGATGCCGCCTCCCTCGTTCTTCGCACTGGTGTCCTCGAGATATTCGTCGTATGTGGGTAGGAGTAGCTCGCTACTCGCACTCTTCAGTTACGTTGGCAGGAGAAAGTGAGTAAAGACACGCACCTATCTCGAGACTATCGCGAGGCTACAAGTTAATACTTGATTCCACACCATCATCTTGTCAATTATTCGGCGTTGACCACAAAGAATGGTGGTGGTGCCTCGCACTATGTCGCATATGACCGCCGTAGAGCGGGGGCCGTGGTCAAGACCGCCAACTGGCGGCACCATGGAGTCGGGAAGAGAGAAACAAATGCATGTCACACACACCCGCTTCTTGTTTCCCAACCTCGATGATCCCGCCAGCCTCAAACTCGTCAAGTCTTCTACTGAACGTGACCGGTGCTCTTCCTCGTGCGCCATTTCAGCGCACGAACTCGGACAGCTCACCTCACCCGATGTCGGCAAACGGAGCAATGTGTGTCTTCGCGTGCCTCGGCTTGGATTTATGGCTCGATACCTATGCTGTGGGCGCGGGAGGGAAAATAAATTGATTGCCAAAAAAGGAAAAAGGGAAGAGGAGAGAAGAGCGAGAAAGAGTACTTACATGTATTGTGCATAGATGAAACTTGAGTACTTTCATCTTTTGCCCAAATTGAGCGTATTCTACCACTGAGAATTCGTTCTGCGCGCCGCAGGCGCGCAAACGAGAGATATGGCTTTTCTGCACGTGCCGTGCAAGAATATTGCCAGGAATCACCTTTTTAGGTGGTATCTACCGGCTGTGTGGAAGGCCCGGTGACCCGAGGCCTCGATAGCTCGCCCGAAAAGGTTTTTTTTTTGAAGGCTCCGGCACGTCAGCCGCGTTTGACACCGAGACACCGTGATGACGACTGCTTTCTACACCACCACTGCCAGCCAGCCACAACCTCAACAAACGGCAGCGTGACTCGCGCGGCTGCCGCGTGGCTGACCTTACCATTACCACCACTCAACACAATCGTTACGGGCCTTCAAAAAAGGCGGCAACTGGGAACGACAAACCGATGGGATGGGGTAGCGGACGGATATGGGTATGATGGGGTGGAGGTGGGAGGTGGTTACAAGGAGAGGTTGGAGCGGGAGAGGTGGACACGAGAGGTGAATACCAGACGCGGCACACTATCGGTGAGTGCTTTTTTGTGCTTAAACATTTTGCTCACTTTTCTCGTCGTCCAGCTGCCACTCCACTCTCAACGACCCAAGCCACTACATTGGACGCACGGCTCAACTCCCACAGCCCCATCCACATACTTGATGCACTCGTCTTTGGTTGGTCATCGACCTACTATTCCTGTCCGCACCACACTTGCAGATTTGCAAGTGTGGTGACCCAGCATGGTCTAGCAAGACCATGCTGGGCTCTCTCATGTTTTTTCACCTCGATAACCACTGTATGAACTCGTTACAATGTAATTACTCCTACTTGTTTAATTCTAATCTTTTCTGCGTCGACTTTTCGTGCCGTGCTAATCCGAAGAGCCTGCAAACCTTGTCTGTTAATTCACTGCCCTCCAACATCGAAGGTGGGTATGGGTTCTGTGGTGAACATCTCTTTCGCGTCTTGTTCTTCGACGTCCGCCCAACACACTCCTTAGTGCTTTTCCTCCCACAGTCGCGACATGGATTCGTGCAAAGGAACCATGAACCCCGACCGGCACACCCATCCTCCCTCCCACATCGAATACATGATCGTCCGTTACGTGCCTTCTTTGGCGCTGGCTGGCCATGAAGTGCATCTTCGGCAGCGCGTTTCTTACTTGTGTGAACGACTTGACTGGCAGCCGATATAGACATTGCATGAGAAGCAGCATGTTGTTGTGCGTAGGTAGATTCAGACTCGGTTGGCCTGTGAATTATAAAAATAATGCAAGTCATATGTAAACATGCAAACATACACATGGGGACCCTCATCGGTGAAGCCTGATGTGACTTGAGGCGCTACAAGCTCGCTCGCAGGTGCGTGCACAGCGTAAGTTGTTCGATTGTCGAGCTCCTTTTGCAATGGAGCAGTCTGCTCTTGCACACGAGCACAGGAGATACGGATGTTGGCAGAATCTTTGTATGGGCCGTTGAAGTATGCTGTTAATTGTTCTTCGAGCTAAAAAAATCGTCAGAATAAGTCAATGGAAATAAGTTACGGTACCTTGTAATAGATATCAGCAGTTTCAGCAGCCACACGGTTCCATTCAATTGTAGCCTCAGTAGAGATGGAAGTCTTGCACCTTTGAAATGCGGTGGAGGTGAGCATCAACTTGGTGAACAACTTCTTCTCTGCAACGGTATGAACAGGAAGAACGGGTTTACGTGTGCCCTGCATCTTGGCGAGGTACGCCTGCTTCTGCTTGGTGTCATGTGTTTCGCGGAAGGGTTGGATGTCGACTGAGGAACAAACAGAGGCAGGGAGGTGAATAATACCAACTGTCTGCTTAGATTTGACGTAGAGATTGCCGTTAACCCAAGGGAGTGAGAGTGGGGCCTTGTTGTAGTGTTCGCCTAGTGCAATTTCGAGTTCTTGAATTTTGTTCGACAGCCAAATCGAGTCGTGACCAGCAAATTTTCGCCCAGTTGAGTTGAAGTGGCCAACCTGAAAAAAAACTATGATCAGATGAATGAGAGAAATAGACAAAGACAGACAGTGAGATTGTGTCGCAGAACAAAGTCAAGGAGACAGGCCACCATGTGGCGAACAGAGGCTCCACGGGAGGGTAACTTTGCAAGCAAATGTGTATGAACACCACCCTCGACCATGTTAGTGCCCCGAATACAGCGATAGAGCGGCAGACCACCAGCTTTCTTGTCAAAGCCAAGAAGAAAATAGAGGGCAACACCAGGCACATCAGACACATGACCATTTCGCACCAGCTCCAAAATGTTCTTTGCGATTTTCCATGCGGCTGAATTGAAGAGTGGAAGACCGGTTTTTGCATCCTTGAGCGGTCCGTACAGCATAAATACACGGTGCACCAGTGGATACAACTCTTCGGGAGGGGGAATAGTCCGACGACAATGTCGCCAAAGCCATTTTGGATTGTACCGAAGCATATCGGCCCATGTGAGGCCACGAGTAGCCAGATAGATTTCGATACGGGCCTTGTCGGTGGGATGTGGAATGAGACATGCATCTCGGAGGTCATTGATGAATGCGAGTCGAAGACCATGCATGCGAGAGATATAAATCATATGAAATACATGGAAAATATCCTTAAGGATACGGCTCCGTATTGCAAAAGCCCAACTTGGAGGTGCTTCGGGACCAAGAGTTTCCAAAGCCACTGCTGCACTCTCCGCATCAGCCTCCGCCAAGTTGGGTGTTATTGGTGGAGAGTCATCAATGTCACCATCATCGAGCCCTTCGAGTGCACTGACGAGATCATCATCAGCACCATCAGCAGTCTCAGTGCTGGGTAACACATCAGTAGAGATGGACGATGAATTTGAATCTATGTCTAGAGGTTGAGCCATAGATGAGACAATGCGAATGTGAGAGCGATGAGCGAGAATATCGAATGGGGCTACACCGAAGTGACTGAGTGAGAGTTTGTTTCCATTTGAGTCTTTATTGATTCCGATAATAGCTCCTGGAGTCAAAACCTTCTGAATCGTAACCACAGTGCGAGTGGCGGTGATATTGGTATTCTGGAATTGGGAAAGGGAAGCATTCGGAGAAATGACACCTTCCGCAGCGGTCTGTTTATTGTCATCGGTCAACAACATGATCGACGTGCCAGGTAGAAGTAAGGTGTCCAAACCAGATGATGGGCGTGGTGTTTTGACGATTTCGTTATAGAGGAGAAGTGAGGCATATGCATCACGTGCTGCATATTCGAGTTGTGCTTGGCTCAGTTCTGAGTCCGACCAATTACTGCTGATACGCTCAGCAAATGGCTTTGGAAGGGACTGATTGAGCAGGGATGCAATAAGATCAGCAAGGGAGAGGGTGGCTTTCTTGATCAGGAAGCGCTCCTTGGCAAACATTGCAAGGTCAAGAGCACCAGGAAAGTGGTCAGCTGGAAAGCCAGCAGCAGCAGCAAGCCGTCGCAGATCAGCATTGACTTGACGACCTGCCTTGACAACCTGACTATGTCGCAAGAGATTCACCAGCTGTTCCGGAAGCCGCTGTCGGGAGAGCATCTCGCCAACCTGGTGTTCTGTTAGTTCAGAGGTATAGATGAGATAGACTCATGTACCTTGAGTATGAAAACAGAGTTTTGATATGCGATCTGCAAGACAGCAGGAGGACTGCGCCCACCAAAGCGGCCATACTGCGTCATGTCCACATTCCATTCAGAATCAAACCCGATGACAAGCTCACGACCAGCAGGAACATCATCGAGGATAGCCCTCATTGCATTGTTAATCATCGCCTCATCATCCAGCACTGTTGGGTTGCGGACAAAATCAGGTGTCTCGAGAAGAGGGAGATGTGCGTATTTGTCAACCGGAACAACATTTTCGAGAAGGGAAGGGAAAATCCTTTCAAGCATCGCCTTGTCAACCATGTTGTCCGTGTAGAAAACCTCTGGCAAGTTGTGACCATACACGACAAGGTCATCTGCAAGTCGCCGAAGTGCATCATCAAATTGCGAATGAGACTTGGTAGCCACAAAAACACAAACACGAATTTCGCCTTTTTCGTTGGTGACTGTGAGCAGTGCGGTAAAGATGGGGACACCATCAACCTTGAAAACGTGTTTCGCAAGCTGGAAACTCGAGTGAGAAACAATATACAAACAAAACAAATTAAATACCTTGTGACTATGGTCAATAGCACAGATACGAGCAGAGAGCATTGCCATATGCTGGTTGATTGTGTCCCGCTTCGACTCGATATACCCATCATATAGGTCCCGAAGCCACTGACCACTTGGGGTAAACCCATGGTAACCTCTCGCCGAACGATCCTGGAACGGCGGAAAGACCTCATAGAATTGCCCACCCAGCAACATCTCCTTGTACTTGGCTCGCAAGTACTGCAAGCGAAGTTTGTCATAGCGTCGTAAATGCTGCATTCGAAACAGGTCGGACAGCTCTGCAGAGCCCACACCGTATTGGAAGCATGATCGCACAACACCAAAAGCTTGCTTGGAAAGTCCGCTCCGCCATGTCAGATAGGCCGGAAACTCATCGGCTAGCTCTGGTGGCAGTTGATCAAGCACTCGTTGGTCCCACGAGCGCAAACGCAGACCACAACCATCAGGGCTCTTCCGACACCCATAGTTGTATCCAATAAGCCAGAAACAGTCGTCAATTTCAACAACTCTACGAGGACGACCAACGATGCCATAACGGGTGAGATAGTGGTTACATTCTTTGTTTGGACAGCGTAGGTGGAAGTTGGTGGAAAGAATAGCGAGTGGGTCCCAAATAAAGAAATTGGCCGTGAATAGAGTGTCCGGTGTAAGATTAGAATGGCGAAGTAAAGACCATGTCGTTTGTGGTGACCGAATCCAGAATGTTCCCGGTCTGATCTTTCCCTGCGCGATGTCGTCACGTATCGCGTTGAATTGAGTCGTTAGCCAGCCCGGAAATTCAGTCTTGGCTTGGTCCAAGTCCGCGTCATCCTCCTCTCCAAGCCCTTCCCCGTGAACCAATGTATCGTTCTCGTCATTCGATTCCGCATCCAGAATCATCCCGGGCACCATCGACTCGTTGTCGTGTAAGATAGAAGTCGTTTCCGATGCAGGGGTGTGGTCAACAAGTTGGCGGGCACGATCGATAGTGCTACGTGATGTTGTCGTGGCGTTGGTGTGGGCAAAATGAGGTGTCGGAAGTGAATGAGCCATGAGTGGCGGGAGAACAGGATGGGTGGAGGCTGACAGGACGGGAGGTTGGTTGTTTGACTGTCAAATGGATAAAATTAGCGTCAGGAAGCTGGCAAGTTGAATAAACACGCACAAGAGGAAGAACTGGAGGAACAGCGATGTCGAACGCGTTATTGGGTCCTCGGTCATCGAGCATGTCAGGTGGCTGCAGAGCAGAAGCACGAGAGGCAGCCGTGGGTATGAGGCCAGTTATCACAAAAAATTATTTGCTTGTGGTTTGTGGTTTATGACTTATAGTTGTGTTCACTTTCTGTGGTTGAGGCCATCTTTGTGCTTGTGGCATATATGGTTGAGGTTTTGATTTCCGTGGTTAAGGTTTTGATTTCTGTGGTTGAGGTTTGAGGGCTGTATTGTAAGTGTCTAGAAGCTAAAATTCAGATTTCCATCAGATTCAGATCAATTCATCAATGCTCTACAACAAGTTAATACTCTTTGCAAAACTCCAAAGTCTGGAAAGCTTTACTTACCAGGTGATTTATCTGGGGATCTTGCAGTTGAAATGTTTGAGGCTCTCTGAAGCTTGGTGAGACCAGGAGAATCTAGATATGTAGAAGGTAGTTGCCTTAAACTGCGATAGCAAGATTGATGGGATTGATCGCCATCATAGTATCAATTTGTATGTGATTTAAATGTGGGTAAGTGGTCTAATGTATGATACCTTAAGCTCAAACACAATGAACATAATCATAAATCTCATAGCACAACCACAAACCATCAATTGAGAAGCAAAAACCATGTAGACCACCCACCACAACCTGGTAAAAAACCACAACCATAAAGCTGTACCATCTTTAAAACCTCGATGGAAAGAGCACAGACTCAAATAACTAAATTTTTGTGAAAACTGCTCTTATACGTGGGAGACGGCAGTGCTGCGTTCGCGGTCTTGGACTTGTTCTTCGAGCCTTTAGGTCTGCCAGGTTTCCTCCGCTCAGTTGGCAGAGAATCGACAGGTGGACTAGCAGCGGTGGGAGAAGGCGCTGGAGCAGCAAAAGGCCGCCAGCGTAGCTGTGGGAACATCGCGTCGACAGGTGTCGACGCTGGAAGTCGCTGGCGGCGTGTGTGTGAGACAAGAAGCTAGCTGTTGAGATCTTGAGAGGTATCTGTCGGTCACGTTCACTACCGAATCGAGTAATATCATGACTAATATCGATACCGAGCTATTCGCCCACACTATCGGTAACTAGCCGGATTTATCGCTGACTTTTGGCATAGCAATGAAAAGCTGTACTCTCGTGCTACCGTGTAACAACTCGAAAGCACCTATGCTAACAACGACGACCGAGCAGTTCCAGCAAGTTGGGACATAACGTTTTCGGGGGGCAGCGGTTGACGATTGGTGCGTGAAAGTCACTCTCTTTCTGCGCAACCTTGTTGCTGACAGTCTCCCAACAAGCTCTCGTCTACTTTGACTACTTTCCGTCGCAAACAGAGAAGACTCACGACTTGTCACCTGCCCCGAATATCGCTTACTGTCAAGAGAAGAGAGAAACAGTTGTCGGGGCTGATTTTCACCACCCATTCCCAAAGTACTCAAATTCTCCCCGCCATTCATGGCATGTCCACCCTCGATAGTCGTTTCATCTCCGCAGAGTTGAAGCTGGCCGACTCGCGGTTTGGCTTAGCGTCGTCACATTGCTCGCGCTGGATAGAGATAGACAGCACAAGCGTCTTCTTACCCTGCACCCCTTCAAAGAAGCCACGATGGCCGACCTGAATACACGCAACTTGTCCCATTATCTCTCGGCAAACACGTTTGAAGGTAGTGCATACTTTTCAGCGTCTCCGTCTGAAGCATCTTCTAGGTACAAGAACAACAATACCCACTTCAAAGCAACAACAACGACATCATCGCTATTCTCTCCTTTGCCGTCAGCTCCTCTGCCTCCCCCTCGACGCCTCCACCATCCTCCTAATTTTGTCCGGATTTGGCAAGTCACGTGCGCCTCGCCGCCCAAAGACTGCGACATATCTCCTCCAGCACTGCAGCTATCGCTCTAGCGGGTCCTTGTACCCCGTGCTACTGGCCTTCTACCGAATTCTTTCAGCTTCGCTATTCGAGGGGGAAGACCTCTGTTGAGCGCGTTTTCTCCTGCGGTCGTATGCGAGGCGTAGACGATGTCTCTGCGTTGAAGGGCGATATATGCGTCGGCGGAGATGACTAGGTGGAATTAGGAGCTTGGGAGATGGTTTTGCGCAGGAGTTATCTACCGACCGGTAACGAGCTTCACGAGAAGCTTCAGCCTCCCCTCGACAGCCAACGGTCAAACTTGAAGTGGAGGCAATTATGTTCTGGCACGCTGTTCGTCGTTGTTGCCGCAGTAGCCCCGGTCAAGGCCGGCTCCGGAGGACAAAGAAGACACCAACTTTCATCCGGTCAGAAACGACAGCAAAGGGCGACAATGACAACGACAACCTCGTCTCTGACCATGAGCTTTGCCACTAATGCAAGCTTTGTCAACAAATACCCTCATGACAAGGAACCCGAGCTTCAACCTCCTACTCGCTACTTGCTCCATATCGACAACATCAACCGCTTTCATCTGACTTCGTGGCAAGACAACTCAAATCTTGTCACCGATTTCACACTCACAACCTCATGTCCACATCTCCAGTGTGGACCTCGATTCCCTTGTATTATCAAGCACGACAACCTTGTCACTCGCAGTCGGATATGATTCGCATCCCCTCCTTTTCTCTTGCTCCTAGTATTTTTCAATGCTACCTACTCGTTTGCCATCTTCCACATCTGTATCTCCAAATGACGCCAACCAAGATAAAGAACCTCAAGAACCAGATCTGCGGTGAGTTTTCTGAGATATTCAAGCTATGCCAGGAGGTGTTGGAAGAGGCCCAAAAGTCTTCGTTGATCAAAGCGACTCTGGAAACTCTGTTGCGTTTCCTCAACTGGATCCCTCTCGGCTACATTTTCGAGACAACAATAATCGATTTGTTGCTGAATCGCGTGCGCATCTTGACTTCATTGTTGACCCTACCCTCATTCAAATAACAGTTTCTGGAAGCCCCAGATTTTCGCAATGTCACACTCCAATGTCTAGCAGTTATCGCGGCCCTCAAAGTTGGCGTCGAATACGACCCAAAATTTGTCATTCTATTCCAAATGGTCATGACCTCGATCAATCGTATGATCCTACCTTCAACCAACATTTCGGACGCGTACAACGCGTACAACGCTGCGGGTGATGCGGGCCAGGAACTCGTTCTCAACCTCTCTTTGTTTTTGTCCAACTTCCTTTCCAACCACCTTCGCGTCGTAGAGGGAGAAGCCACCCGCGATGTCCTTCTCAATGCCCACTTGTACATGGTCAAGGTTTCTCAGGTGGATGAACGAGAAATTTCCGAGATCTGTCTGGAATACTGACTAAAACGAGTCTCCGACTTGTACGAAGAAATTTCGAGCCTTCCTGTTGGCGAGTCCGGAATTCTTATGGGATTGAATCTAGGCTCTGGAGCTCCACAGAGCATGCTTGGGACTATGTTGATACGGAAAAGTATCTACAATGACATATTATCCAATCTTCGGCTAGTTGTAATCGAGCGAATGGTCAAGCCCGAAGAGGTACGATTTGCTGTCTGAAAACGCCATTTCTGATGAACCAGCACAGGTTCTGATTGTAGAAAACGACGAGGGTGAGATTGTCCGTGAATTCATGAAGGAAAGCGACACCATTGTCTTGTACAAGTCGATGCGGGAACTGCTCGTCTATCTTACTCACCTGGATGTGTCGGACACGGAAAGCTTACTCACCGAGAAACTCGCAAAACAAGTGGACGGGTCAGAATGGTCATGGAACAACCTCAATACGCTATGCTGGGCCATTGGATCAATATCTGGAGCGATGAGTACGCCCTCTATCTGCTCTGCATAGCCATTTTCACCCACGTTTGCTGCAGACGAAGAATCAGAAAAGCGCTTTTTAGTGACCGTGATCAAGGATCTACTGGGGTTGTGTGAAATAAAGCGCGGGAAGGACAACAAAGTAAGTCGCTAGAAACACTGAGTTAAGTAACACTGATCAGACTGTAGGCTGTTGTTGCCAACAACATCATGTATATCGTCGGTCAATACCCGCGGTTCCTCAAAGCGCACTGGAAATTCCTCAAGACCGTCGCCAACAAGCTATTCGAATTCATGCATGAAACCCATGAAGGTAGGTTTATCATTTTCTTGTAAGCGCTGAGTAACATTGGCAGGTGTGCAAGACATATGCGATACTTTCATCAAAATCGCTACAAAATGTCGCGTGAGTTTTCTGTCAAGATTCTGTTCTCCAAGGCCTAACCCGCTTCCAGCGTCACTTTGTGGTGCTCCAGAGCGGAGAAACGGAACCATTCATCGACGATATTCTGCGTTCGCTGTATAGGATCACATAATGCAGAATCTTTTAACACCTCAAGTGCCAGCCGTTCTCGATGCAGTCTTTGAGCCAACGTTGAATATGATCAATCAAGATTTCACCGAGTACCCCAAACACCACACGGGCTTCTACAAACTTTTGAAAGCCATCAATCTGAGCTGCTTCCCTGGTCAGTTACTAGATAGTCAGGCCCAAGTCCGCTCAATTTGCTCTAGCCCTTTTGACAATGACCCCTCCGCAATTCAAGCTGTTCATGGACAGCATTAATTGGGCCGTCAAGCATACCATGCGTGACATCACAGATATTGGTCTTGGTTGTAAGTTCTTTTCCCCTCCAAGTTGGTGCAATTTTAATTCAGCCCAGTATGCTTTGACGTGATCGATAACTTTGTGCTGGCACAGAGAAGGCTGCGCAGACAATAATTAGTATGAAGTAGCATATATGTATCATATACCATATTCATGTAATCTAATATGGAGGATTGGGTCCGACTGATTGCCTTGATAGCCAGTTTATATGCCGGAAAAGATGTCATCGGCCGGATCACGGATCCGAGTGCTACATTTTCCGAAAATCTTCTGTGACAGAAAATTGGAAATCTTCTGACCCGGAAAATTTCCAGAAGATTCTCGGAAGATTGATGGAAAATTCCAAATTTTCCGTGACAGAAAATCCTCGGAAAATCTTCAGAAGATCTTCAGAAAATTTCAAATTTTCTGTGCATTTTCTGGGGCAGAAAATACATTAATGTCCGTAGTGTATCAATCTAGGAAGGATGTGTAACAGTAAAGGAACAATGTGTATCAGATATGTATCAGAGACTATGTAACACAGAAATAAGACGAGATTGAGAGAGATAGGACAAGATAGAATGAGACTGAATGAAGCTAATAGTACAGATTTCAACACTTATTTAAAACAGACCTATGACTGCCAAAGAACTCTATAATTGTCAGGGGAACCCCCGCTACGGCCTCCTTTGGACCCTCCGAACGCATCCGAGGCGCATCCGACCGGCGCCCCCTCGGACGCTCCGACCCACCCCGACCATCGTCCACGGCCTCCTTCGCCCGCACAATCACTGATCCGTCAAGACCCTCCCAACGATCACCTTGGGACAGAGCCTGCGACGCCGCTCAGGCCTTCTGCGCTCTACGTCAGCAGTTACGGACGACCAGTATATAGTTGGCGCCCTAGCAGGCGGACCCTTAGAGTTTCTTCTCTTTGGATCCTCCCCTGCTAGGTCGGTCCCTCCGTGTATTTCCTGTAGTCTTATTCACGCTTTGGATCCTCCCCTGCTAGGCTTTCGTCGGAGTCTCCAGGGTTGCCCTTACAGCAGAAGAAACTCTCTACGGGATTAACCGGTCAAGATTACCAGGTTTGGTGCTGACTCAGGCTCGGAGTACGAGTCCGTACCCCCCTCGTCACCGCCCCTGCCACTTGACCTCTCCTCCTCTGCTCTTGTCGTCTTTACGCCCGCTATGTCTACCGGAGCTGCTCCGGACGCTGACGCGCGCATGGACGCACTTGAGGCGAAACTAGACAACCTCACCAATATCCTCACCCACCTTGCTTCCCAGGCTTCAGCTGCCGCACCACCTCCGGCAGCTCCCGAACCGCCCGGCATCTCCGAATGCCCCCCGACGCGGATGCGTTATTTGGTGACATTACTGTCGCCTCAAAACTGGTCTTATGACCAAACCCCCCGTTTGCGTTTAACGGAGATCGCAAACGCGGCCGCGCCTTCCTATACGCGGTCAAAACCTACGCTCGGCTTGCCCCGGAGGCCTTCGTGGTTAACGGAGAGCCGAGTGAAGAAAAGGCCGTCCGCTACGCCATGTCCTATATGGCGGAGGGACCTGCTCAGCAATGGGCAGAGCGTCATGGGAGCAAAAACCCCTTCCCCTTCCCTCGGTGGAGCCAGTTCCTCTCCGAGTTTCGCCTTCGGTTCGTTGAGGAGAACGAACAGGACCTCGCGCTGGCTAAGTTGGAAAGCGCGGGTTATCACATGGGAACGCGGGATGTCTACGGATATACCGACGACTTCGAGGACTTGATGGACCTCGCTGGCTTCGAAGACGCGTTGGTTAAGGTAACCAAATACCGCCACGGACTTGACCCCTTGATCAACAACGGCATCACCTCTTCGAACGACCCCCCAGACCTCCGTGACTATCTGGGCTGGCGCACTCGGGCTTTCCGACAATATGAAGCCCTGGTGCGAGCGAAGCTCATTAAGGGATACCCCGTGGACCGCTTCGGGAGCTCCGCGCGGCACCTTCCCCATCACTCGTTCGGCAACTCCGTTCCCCATCCGCCCGGTGGCCCCGCCTGCGCCACCCGCGGCCCGCGCCCCCGTCCCGGTACCTCCGGCTCCCGTCCCTATGGAGCTGGATCGTACTAGGGCTCGGGGTGCCCCTTGTCGAGCCTGCTTCAGATGCGGCGACCCCAACCATTTGGCTCGGGACTGTCCGCTCCCCGCCGACGTCCGCCATGTGGACATCCTCGACGAGGTAATCCAGCAACTTGGCGATGAGATGCTGGGAGAGCTGCTTGCGTGGTTGTCCGATACTGCGGCCTTAGCGGAGGTGTAAGGGCAACCCCGGAGGCCTGAGATCAAGGTCCTAGCAGGGGAGGATCCGAAGAGTGAACATTGGTAAGCGAATACAAATGAAGCTGACCTAGCAGGGGAGGATCCGAAGAGAAGAAACTCTAAGGGTCCGCCTGCTAGGTAGCTGACTATATACTGCTTGTCCGTAGCTGCCGCTGTCGGGCACAGAAGGCTTGGGCGGCGTCGCAGGCGAGGTCCCAGGGCGACCGTCGGGAGGGCGTTGACGGATCGGTGATTGTGCGGGCGAGATGGAGGGCCGGACCGGAGACGGAACCGGAGTCGGACCGGAATCGGAGGCGTCTCCGAGGGGCCGAAAGGGAGGTTCCCCTGACATCACCCCCCCCTTTGAATGCGGCGTCCCGACGCATAGACCGGAACGGAATCGAGTCGAAGGTCACGGAGGCGATGTGTCGTGGCTTGCCAGGGTACTTACGATAGAACTCCGCAATTTTCTCCGGGGCGAAGACGCGGTCGAAGCGGACCCATTGGTCGTGCGATGCGTCGTAGCCTTTCCATCTGACGAAGTAGTTCAGCCGCTTATACCTCACCCTTGCGTCCAGGATTTCCTCTACTTCCCACTCCGGGACTCCGTCCTCGAGGTCCGGAGGGGGCTGGTCGTAGCCGGGGCGTCCGTCGAAGGGGTCGTCCTGAGCGAGCTCGAGCTTGACGACGGGGAAGACCGGGTGGAGCTTCGAGTAGCGCGGAGGGAGGTCGAGCTTGTAGGCACCTTTGCTGATCTCTGCGACTATCTTGAATGGTCCGAGGCGGCGATGGGAGAACTTTTCCGAGGGGCGAGTCGTCCTGATGTCAGAGGCATCCAGCCAAACACAGTCGCCAACCTTAAACTCCGGAGACGGAGTCCGTCTCCGGTCGTAGTAGCGCTTGTACTCCTCTTTGGCCTTAGTGAGCGCGGCCTTGGCTTCAGCAACACCAGTGGCGATCCGGTCGCGGAACTCGTTCACTGACTCCATGGCAGAACGGACTCCGGGTTTGAAGCCCATGCGCGGGAGCCGTCCCGTGTCCGTCATGAAGGGGACCTGCTGCGTGGAGGAGTGAACATGGTTGTTGTAGGCGAACTCCGCGGCTGGAATCAGCTCATCCCAGTCGTCCTGCTGGTAGTTGGTGAAGATCCGCAAGTACTGCTCCAGCTCCTGGTTGACGCGCTCTGTCTGACCGTCTGTCTGCGGGTGGTACGCGGTGGACGTGGCGGGCTTGATGCCGATTAGACGCCAAAGTTCTCGGGTGAAGTCCGCGATGAACTGCGAGCCGCGGTCGGAGACGTACTTCTCCGGAGTCCCATGGTGCCGCCAGACATTCCGGTAGTAGAGGCGGGCTGCCCCTACTGCATCGACCGTCGTATGACACTCTGAGAAGTGGGGGCGCTTTCCGAGGGTGTCAACGACGACCATGATGCGTCGTACCCATGGGCTTCGGGAAGCCTCTACGATGAAGTCGACGGAGACGGTATGCCAGCGTCCGGAGGCGTTTCCGTGGGGTGCAGTTCTCCATGGGGCAGTCTCCGGAGTGCCTTGGTGCGACAGCACAAGTCACAGGTCGCAACATACCGGCCGATATGGCGAGACATCTGAGGCCACCAGTAGTTCCGGGAGACCAACTCCAGGGTCTTGAAACGACCTGCGTGTCCGGCGACTCGGGTGTCATGGCAGAGCTCGATGATGCGTCTCCGGAGGTCCTTGTCTTTTTGGTACGACGATCTTTCCTCGGAAATGGAGAAGACCGCCGGAGACGGCCCACTCGTCAGAACGTGAGGAGCGGGGGCCTCGAGCTTGACCTTGAACCTTAAGAAGTTGCCGGGCCGCTAGTGCGACGGGCTCCTCCAGGTCAGGCTCACCGGAGAGGGCATCACGGATGTCACGGAGGAGTTCAGAGCCGGGACCGGAAACGGAAACGCCCTCGAGTGCGCGGACGTGGAAGAGTTCAGGCCGCAGAAGGACGACGCCGGAGTTGTCGGAATCGACTCCGTGGTCGGGTCTCCGGGAGAGGGCGTCAGGCCGACCCATATCGCGGCCAGGCTTGTGGTGCAGCGTGAAGTCGAACCGGGAGAGGTACAGAGACCACCGGGCCTGTCTCCGGTTGAGGTGTTGCGTCTTCCTGAAGTACTCCAAATTCTTATGGTCAGTCCAAATCTCGACAGGGTGCGCGGCGCCCTCGAGGAAGTGTCTATACTCCTCGAGTGCGCGGATGATCGCGAGCATCTCCTTGTCGTGGATTTTCGTAGTTGCGCTGGACATCATTTAAGCTTTTGGAATAGAATGCTACAGGGTGCCACTTCCCGTCCGGGGCGGATTGTGAAAGAACCGCCCCCGTCGCATAATCAGAGCTGTCCGCCTCGAGTCGGAAAGGCCGTGCGTCGTCCGGAATCGCCAGGACCGGTTCCGAGGTGACCGCGTCCTTGATCGCTTGGAACGCGGAGGCCTCCCGATCGCCCCAAGTCCATTGCTGGTCCTTCTTGGTGAGCACGAAAAGAGGGCGCGCAAGGGTCGAGAAGTCCCGAATGAACCTGCGGTAGAAGTTAGCGAACCCAAGGAACTGCTGAATGTCCTTCTTGTTTTCCGGAGTCGGCCAAGCGGAGACGCCTGCGACTTTGACGGGGTCCATTTCGACGTGGTTGTGGGAGATGATGACTCCGAGGTACTCGATTGACGATTTTTCAAAGTCGCACTTCTCCGCTCGAAGGTACAACTTGTGCTCCCGGAGTCGCCGTAAGACCTCCTGGACAATCTGCCGGTGTTTCCGGAGGTCGGAATGGGCGATCAAGATGTCGTCAAGGTAGATCATGACGTCTCCGGAGAGGATGAGATCCTGGAAAATGTCATTCATCATCGTTTGGAATGTCGCGGGAGAGTTTGTCAGGCCGAAATACATCACCAAGGGCTCGAACAGGCCTCGGTTAGTCCGGGAAAGCCGCTTTCCACTCGTCACCTTCCTTGATCCGGACGTTGTTGAAGCCCCAACGGACGCCGAGTTTGGTGAAGTAACGAGCACCTTTGAGCCGGTTGATGAGGTCGTTGATCAGCGGAAGGGGGTACCGGTTTTTGACAGTCATCGCGTTGAGAGCACGGTAGTCCTGGACGAAGCGGAGTCCGCCGTCCTTCTTCTTGACGAAGAAGACCGGAGACGCCATCGGAGACTTGGAGGGGCGAATCCGGCCCGTCGAAAGCCCTTCCTCGATAAACGCGTCAAGCTCGCGTTGCTCGAGGGGCGAGATGGGGTACACCTTGCAGTTGGTGGGCTTAGCGTCGGGGACGAGTTCAATGGCGTGGTCCCAGGCTCTCCGCTCCGGTAGCGTGTCGAAGGACTCCTTGTTGAAGACGTCCTGGAACTCCTTAGCCCAGTCCGGGATCTCGGAGGGCAGAGGGGCAGAGTTCCTGGCAAAGGCTTCAGCCAGGCGTTGCGAGACAGTACTGCCAGCGCGTATCTCCTCCGAGGGGCGGAACGAGGTGTAGAAGATGCGGTCACCATCTTCAAGCTGACCATCGTCATCGTCGTCGTCGGAGTCCGGCGTCAGATCAGGCAGGCCGGAGTCGTCACCGGAGACGGAATCGTCTCCGTCATCAGACCCAGAAAGGTCCATGGCGCAGACCGAGGGGAACGGGCCGGAGCGGAGACGCTTCTGAAGCGACCGGAGTCGCCGCAACTCGGTCCGTTCGACCCGCTCTTCCTCACGGCAGGTCAAGCAATGGGGGGCACCGTGTCATCTTGACCTCCTTGGTTTCCCAATTGATCTCTGGGTTATGTTTCCGCAACCAGGAATACCCCAGGATGAGGTCTTGCTTGCCAAGATGGGTGACGGCCAGCTGAACTCGTTCGGCATGGCCCTTGTAGCGCAGGACCAAGTCCGCGACCTGTTTGATGGAGCCAGCGTCATTGGGGGTGCCATCGACATTGAAAACCGGAATCGGCTGATCGAGGGTGCGGACCGGAATGCCATTCCGAGCAACATAGTTCGTGTCAATGAAGTCGGAGGTGGCACCACAGTCGACAAGCCCAGAGAGTGAGAGCTTCAACGCGCTGGTGGTGGACTCGAGCTCTAACGGGAGGTGGAGGGAGTTCGCCCCAGGGGCAGCGGCAACGGTGTACTGCTTGGGCAGTTTCTTTTCCCAGGCAGTGAGGCGGCGGAGGACGATGACCGGAGTCGCGGGCGGAGTCGGAGACGGAGTCGAGGCGGGGGCAGGAGAGGGTGTGTCTTTCGTTTCGGGCTCATTGTAGGGCAAGGAACTGCATTCATCATACAAAGAGGCAAAATGATTTATAGACGCGAACGAGGGCACACCAGTCACTTGTCGCGGGGGACAAAATCCTCTCCGGCCATCGACTCCGCTGCCGTCTCCGGCAGGGCAGCTGTGTCCGTGTAGCGGGCGATCAACTCCGCTAACATCTCATCACCGAGTTGTTGGATCACCTCGTCGAGGATGTCCATTGAGCGGACATCGGCGGGGAGGGGGCAATCCCGGGCGAGATGGTTTGGGTCGCCGCACCTGAAGCAGGCGCGACGAGGGGCACCCCGAGCCCTGGTGCGATCCAACTCCATAGGGACGGGAGCTGGAGGCGCCGGAGCGGGGGCGCGGGCCGCGGGTGGCACGACCGGAGCCACCGGGCGGAAAGGGGCCGGAGCCGGGATGCGGTTGACCGGAAACGGAGTCCGAATCAAACCGCCAGGCGTCTTGGGGGCGACTGACTTGATCAGCTTGGCCCGGACCAGGGCCTCGTATTGACGGAAGGCCCGGGTGCGCCAGCTAAGGTAATCCCGGAGGTCCGGGGGTCGTTCGAGGACGTGATTCCGTTGTTGATCAGGGGGTCAAGTCCGTGGCGGAACTTGGTCACCTTGACCAGGCGTCTTCGAATCCGGCGAGGTCCATCAGGTCCTCGAAGTCGTCGGTGTACTGGTAGACATCCTTTGTACCCATGTGATAGGCGGAAGTCTCCAGCTTGGAGAGAGCGTGATCTTGCTCATTCTCCTCGACGAACCGGAGTCGAAACTCGGAAACGAACGAGCCCCCAGGACGGAAACGGAAACGGGGCTTTGCTTCCGTGGCGCTCCGCCCATTGCTGAGCGGGTCCTTCTGCCATAAACGACATGGCATAGCGGACAGCCTTTTCCTCGCTCGCCTCTCCGTTGACCACGAAGGCCTCAGGGGCAAGGCGGGCGTAGGTGCGGACCGCGTAGAGGAACGCGCGGCCGCGTTTCCGGTCGCCGTTGAAGGTGAACGGGGGGTTTGGTCGCAAGACCAATTTTGAGGCGAGGTTGATGTCGCCAAAAAGGGCTTCGAGTCGCCCTGGACCGGAGTCGGAGTCGGAATCGACGTCTCCGGCGATGGTGTTTGGGGTCCGCCAGCATTATTAGCGGCGGCAGCGGCAGCGGAAGCCTGGTTGGTGAGTAAAGCAAGGGCCTCAGTTAGGCTATCGATTTTCGCCTCGAGTGAGTCCAGCCGGGCGTCTGCGGTAGGAGTGACTCCGGACGGCATGATGGGTGCGGGGACCACAGGAGTAGAGGAGGAGGGGACAAGTGGCAGGGGCGGTGACGAGGGCGGAACGGACTCGTACTCGAGCCTGAGTCAGCGCCGAACCTGGCAATCTTGTCCGGTTGATCCCGTAGAGAGTTTCTTCTGCTGTAAGGGCAACCCCGGAGGCCTGAGATCAAGGTCCTAGCAGGGGAGGATCCGAAGAGTGAACATTGGTAAGCGAATACAAATGAAGCTGACCTAGCAGGGGAGGATCCAAGAGAAGAAACTCTAAGGGTCCGCCTGCTAGGTAGCTGACTATATACTGCTTGTCCGTAGCTGCCGCTGTCGGGCACAGAAGGCTTGGGCGGCGTCGCAGGCGAGGTCCCAGGGCGACCGTCGGGAGGGCGTTGACAGATCGGTGATTGTGCGGGCGAGATGGAGGGCCGGACCGGAGACGGAACCGGAGTCGGACCGGAATCGGAGGCGTCTCCGAGGGGCCGAAAGGGAGGTTCCCCTGACAGGAGGCGCATTCGGAGGCTCCGGCAGAGGGTTTTGTCCCCCGCAACGAGTGACTGGTGTGCCCTCGTTCGCGTCCATAAATCGTTTCACTTGTTTGTATGATGAATCAACCCCCTTGCCCTACAACGAGCCCGAAACGAAAGACGCACCCTCTGCCCCCTCCGAAGCCCCCGTTCGGATTCGCCGACTTGCCTGGGAGAAAAAGCTACCTGGCAGTTATACCATCTCTGCCGCCTGGCATTAACTCGCTCCACCTTCCCCTTGAACTTGAGTCCACCGCGAACGCGCTCAAGCTCTCCCTCTCGGGTCTGGTCGACTGCGGAGCGACTTTGGACTTCATCGACACAGAATATGTCAACCGTGATAATGTGCCGGTCCGAAACCTCTCAGTACCCATTCCGGTCTACAACGTCGACGGCACTCCCAATGATGCTGGGTCTATTTGCCAAATTGCGGACCTCGTTCTACGGTACAACGGACACTCCGAACGCGTTCAGCTGGCTGTAACCCACCTCGGGAAGCAGGACCTGATACTCGGATACTCCTGGCTCAAAAAGCATAACCCCGAGATCAACTGGGAAACAAAGGAGGTGAAAATGAGTCGTTGCCCCCGCAGCTGCTCCACCTGCCGTGAGACGAAGAGCGGACCGAACGCGCCGAGGTTCGGCGGCTCCGACTCCTTAAATCACGACTACTTGCGGGCGCCTTCCCCACTGTTTGCGCTATCGATATCGCTGGCCCAGATGATGCTGACGACGAGCTCGGAGCTGCTTCGGACCCTCCGGAGCCCTCACCAGATCTCGACGGCGACGAGCATCTTGAAGACGGCGACCGCATCTTCTACACCTCCTTTCGCCCAGTTGAGGAGATCCGCGCTGGCAGTACAGTCTCCCAACGCCTTGCAGAGGCCTTCGCCCGTAACTCGGCCCTCCGCCTTCAGAGATTCTGGATTGGGCCAAGGAGTTCCAAGACGTCTTCGACAAGGAGTCCTTCGACACGTTACCAGAACAAAGGGCTTGGGACCACGCCATCAAACTTGTCCCCGACGCGAAGCCCGCTAACTGCAAGGTGTATCCGATCTCTCCCCTCGAACAGCGCAAACTTGACGAGTTCATCGAGGAAGGACTTGCCACAGGCCGCATTCACCCTTCGAAATCTCCGATGGCCTCCCCCGTCTTCTTCGTTAAGAAAAAGGACGGAGGGCTTCGGTTTGTCCAGGACTACCGCGCCCTCAACGCAATGACGATTAAGAACCGGTACCCCCTTCCGTTGATTAACGACCTTATCAACAGGCTCAAGGGCGCTCGTTACTTCACCAAACTCGACGTTCGCTGGGGTTTTAATAACGTCCGGATTAAAGAAGGAGACGAGTGGAAGGCAGCCTTTTGGACTAACCGAGGGTTGTTCGAACCTTTGGTGATGTATTTCGGCCTGACAAACTCCCCCGCGACGTTCCAAACGATGATGAATGACATCTTCCAGGACCTCATTCTTTCAGGCGACGTTATGATCTACCTCGACGACATCCTTATCGCACATTCGGACCTCCGCAAGCACCGCGAGATCGTTCGGGAGGTCCTTCGGCGGCTCCGAATGCACAAGTTGTACCTTCGCAAGGAAAAGTGCGACTTTGAGAAATCGTCAATCGAGTACTTGGGGGTCATTATCTCGCACAACCATGTCGAAATGGACCCCGTTAAGGTCGCCGGAGTCTCCGCATGGCCTCCGCCCGAAAACAAGAAGGACGTTCAGCAGTTCCTGGGGTTTGCTAATTTCTACCGCAGGTTCATTCGAGATTTCTTGGCCCTAGCGCAACCTCTCTTCGCGCTCACCAAGAAAGACCAGAAATGGACCTGGGGGGACGCCGAAGCCACTGCCTTTCAAGCCATCAAGGACGCGGTCGTATCAGAACCTGTCTTAGCGATCCCGGACGCTCGGCCTTTCCGACTTGAAGCAGACAGCTCAGATTATGCAACGGGGGCGGTTCTTTCACAACAATCCGCCCCGGACGGGAAGTGGCACCCTGTAGCGTTCTATTCCAAAAGCTTAAATGATGTCCAGCGCAACTACGAGATTCACGACAAGGAGATGCTCGCGATCATCCGCGCACTCGAGGAGTATCGGCATTTCCTCGAGGGCGCCGCGCATCCGGTTGAGATCTGGACTGACCATAAGAACTTGGAATACTTCCGAAAGGCGCAACACCTTAATCGTCGGCAAGCCCGGTGGTCGTTGTACCTTTCTAGGTTTGACTTTACGCTGCACCACGTTCCAGGTCGCCAGATGGGCCGTCCCGATGCTCTCTCCCGCCGGCCTGACCACGGCATCTCCAAAGACAACTCGGATGTCACCCTCTTACGCCCCGAACTGTTCCACGTTCGCGCGCTTGAGGCCGTCACTGTCTCCGGGCCTGGCTCCGAACTTGTCCGCGACATCAAGGAAGCGCTATCCGGTGAGCCTGACCTAGAGGAACCCGTCGCACTTGCGGCTCGGCAACTCTTGAAGGTCCGAGGTCAAGCTCGGGGCCCCCGCTCATCGCGTTCGGACGAGTGGGCCGTCTCAGGCGACCTCCTGTACTTCCGCGGCAAGGTTGTAGTCCCCAAAGACAAAGACCTGAGGAGGCGCATTATAGAGCTCTGCCACGACACGCGTGTCGCCGGACATGCCGGGCGGTTCAAGACCCTGGAGTTGGTTTCGCGCAACTACTGGTGGCCACAGATGTCCCGCCATATCGGACGCTACGTCGCGACCTGCGACTTATGCTGTCGTACGAAGGCCCTCCGAAGGCTTCTGCACGGGGAGCTACATCCAACCGAAGTCCCCCCGGAGCGTTGGCACACCGTCACTGTGGACTTCATCGTCGAGCTCCCCGAGGCCCATGGGTATGACGCGGTTATGGTAGTGGTTGACGCTCTCGGGAAGCGCGCTCACTTCACCGAGTGCCATACAACGATAGACGCGGTCGGAGCTGCCCGCTTGTACTATCGGAACGTCTGGAGGCACCACGGAACCCCCGAGAAGTACATTTCGGACCGTGGTTCACAGTTCATCGCTGACTTCACGTGTGAACTCTGGCGCTTAATTGGTGTCAAGCCGGCTACCTCTACGGCTTACCACCCGCAGACCGACGGACAAACCGAACACGTTAACCAGGAGCTCGAGCAGTACATCCGAATCTTCACCAACTACCAACAAGACAACTGGGACGAGCTTATCCCTGCCGCTGAGTTCGCCTATAACAACCACGTTCACTCCTCCACTCAACAGGTACCCTTTATGACGGACACTGGCCGGCACCCCCGAATGGGTTTCGAGCCGGGCACTCGCTCAGAGTTGGAGTCAGTGAACGAGTTTCGCGATCGGATAGCGAACGGCGTCTCCGAGGCGAAGGCCGCGCTCGTCAAAGCCAAAGACAAGTATAAACGGTACTACGATCGGAGACGATCGGACGCTCCGAATATTCAAGTTGGCGATAAGGTTTGGTTAGATGCCTCTGACATCAGAACAACTCGGCCCTCCGAGAAGTTCTCCCACAAGCGCCTCGGACCGTTCAAGGTGCTCGCAGAGGTTAGCAAAGGTGCCTACAAGCTCGACCTCCCCCCGCGTTACTCCAAGCTCCACCCCGTCTTCCCCGTTGTTAAGCTTGAGCTCGCTCAGGACGACCCCTTCAATGGACGACCCGGCTACGACGAACCGCCCCCCGAACTAGAGGACGGAGTCCCCGAATGGGAAGTCGAGGAAATCTTGGATGCCAGGATAAGGTATAAGCATCTTAACTACTTCGTCAGGTGGAAAGGCTATGATGCTTCGCACGACTCGTGGGTTCGGTTCGCAGGATAGGCAGTCAGTTTTGCTAGCAAAACCTGGGCTACTGGTCAAGGGTGTTACTCACAAAACTGGGCAAGCCCAAACGGGATGCTGTGACAGGAAAATGTGACATTCAATCAATTGTGAATATCTCAATGAGTTTGATAGCTATGACTAAGCTATTACCAGATATGGAAAGGCAAATCACCATTTCTTCAGGCCGAAGACCCGGATAAACATCTAGGTAGGCTTGTGATGCAGAGCAAAGGTATACATCCTAATTGGGTTGAAATTGATGTATCTTGACAGAGCCATCAAAAGCACTGATGTCAATCAAAAATCGTTCCACATCAATTACTTTATCTAGATGCCATCAATTCCATCATCAATATCATGATCTAACACCTAAATATGAATAAAATAAGTTTTCAAAAAGTGTGACATTTGTGACCCTTGGGCAGTCCCCCAGGTTTTGTGAGTAACACCCTTGACCAGTAGCCCAGATTTTGCTAGCAATTCTGAGTGAATGAGCTGCGGTTCGACCGTTTCTTCGCGCCAGACAAAATTGCGGACTTCTATCGGAGGTATCCAGGTAAACCACGGCACATCGCCTCAGCGACCTTCGACTCCTTGCCCTTCCGAACTATGCGTCGAGACGCCGCATTCGAAGGGGGGGGTGATGTCAGGGGAACCCCCGCTACGGCCTCCTTCGGACCCTCCGAACGCATCCGAGGCGCATCCGACCAGCGCCCCCTCGGACGCTCCGACCCACCCCGACCATCGGTCCACGGCCTCCTTCGCCCGCACAATCACCGATCCGTCAAGACCCTCCCAACGATCACCTTGGGACAGAGCCTGCGACGCCGCTCAGGCCTTCTGCGCTCTACGTCGGCAGTTACGGACGACCAGTATATAGTTGGCGCCCTAGCAGGCGGACCCTTAGAGTTTCTTCTCTTTGGATCCTCCCCTGCTAGGTCGGTCCCTCCGTGTATTTCCTGTAGTCTTATTCACGCTTTGGATCCTCCCCTGCTAGGCTTTCCGTCGGAGTCTCCAGGGTTGCCCTTACAATAATCTCCGTCATGCCTCAGCTCGAAACGTGGTCGAATGAATTTTTGGAGTCATCAAAAACCACTGGCGTATTTTGCAATGTGCACCACACTTCAAGATAGGGCTAGGTGTCAGACTGTGGGTCGGGCCGTGCAAGAACCTCTCCTAAGAACACGTGCCCGGAACAGAACAGACGGATAGTCTGTTGGATACCACTCAACTAGACTGGTTGAGTGGTATCCAACAAAATGCCAACCCCGGGTAGAATATGCCCGGGTATATTAAACATTCCCAATTCCCTACTCTGTAGGCAACATCGGTGGCCAGCTGTGGTGTACTCCATAAATTTCCTAACAATGTCCCAGGGATTCAAGAGTCTAAAGGTTCCTACCACACACAAATTGTACACCAATAGTGACAACCCGGGATTGAACGTTTGACCTCTTGATATCCACCAACGAGGTTGGCATTTTGTTGGATACCACTCAACCAGACTGGTCTGTACACATCAAATAAAACATGGTCTTTGAATTGACACTTGTGTTCTCCGCACAACAAGCAAAATTTGAACCCTCAGCACAGGAAAATTGCACAAACAACTTGAATTCCAATGCCTATCATGAAGTTGGGCAGTATCCTGTACAATATGTATGGACTCCAGGCTCCTTGTTGCTCCTCTGAGTTTCGACAGCCAGCCCCGGCGAATGGGAAAGCTGTCAAAAAGTGCGTGAGACCTAGTCTCGGTACACAGCCTCTCACGACACCCTAAAAGGGACACCCGTCGTGAGAGTCTGGCACTAAGTGCCGACTTTTATCAGACCATTGCGCTATGAGGTGAATCCCACGCCTGTCAAAACCATCTGAGAGCGCAAACTGATTATGTGCTGAGGGTTCAAATTTTGCTTGTTGTGCGGAGAACACAAGTGTCAATTCAAAGACCATGATTTATTTGATGTATACAGTATGTGGTTTGGAACTAACAATATGTGTAGAGAAAGAGGACAACACCCCAGAGCATTAAGTATGTGTTGGGTATACACAAAGGTTGCACAGAGGCAAGAGAGTACAACGGTGTATGCAGACGTAACAGCCACTGGAGCTACTTCCTTTCCTTGGGGGGAGGGTGCACCCATAGTTGTACACATTTGACAAATGTCCCTGCCCTAGCAGGAGAACCAAATTGCAAATCCACCTGCACCAGCAGGCGCCTGCAGTTGCAGGAACATTTGACAAATGTGCTCCCCTGCCAAATTATAAGAGTTATTAATAATACAATCTAATCAAATAGTGATTATGCTGAAATAAATAATTATATAATGAATATAATACTTGGTATAATATCCAAATCACTATTTCTTCAGGCTGAAGACCCGTAATATAGTTAAAGAGGCCTGTGTACTAGCTTTCAGGAGAATACATCCTAATTGGGACAACAATGATGTAACTCAATATAGGCATCAAAAGTACTGATGGCAATCAAAAATGTTTCCACACTGATTACATTTAATAAAAGGCATCGGTCCCATCAATTAAATCACTGAAATAAGCTTACTAAAATTAAGTGGGGGCAAAGAATTGGAGCCTGTAGGCCTGAGTACTGAGTCTGAATCCTCAGAGTCAGAGGACCTGTCAACAACAGTTTCAACCCGATTACATATGACACTGTGGCTGGGCGCCGTTCAGCCCTGCCTTTGAATCACTATCCTACATCCATCTCTGACTCGGAAGGTTGCAAAGCAGCAAGACGTTGTTCGATGACTCGATTCAGCGAAGACTAGCCCTCTCAGTAGAGATCGAAGTTGCGACAAGTTCACTTACCATCCGTTCCGCCCCCCACAAATATAGCAAATTTGGCCACTCGCTCGTCCGGAGTCAGCTCCAGAAACTCCTCAAGACCGATTTGACATAATATGAGAAGTGAAGCAAACAAATTCATCCCGTTGGCAGCTGCGAGGTCGCTTTCACCCTAAAAAGAGATAGTCGTATACGCAGAACCGAGCAAAGCATTGTGCACCTCAGGTATATCATCATTGAACCAGGCTCTATCGCCCCAAACCGCCCCTTCAGACGCATCATTCGCCTCTAAGTAATCTCCTGAATGCCGCACAAACATGGCTGAGTCGTTCACGGTGTCAGCAAATGCATGCTGAACAATGCAGTCTTGTCGCAGGTCCCCCGACCCTTCCATGATGTCTATATCACGCCGGAACCTACGCAGGGCTTTGATAACTGGTGGAGTGTAGGCTGACAGCTCGGATTGGCGACTGGTACTCTCCTTCGTCCGATAGCTATAAGTATCTGGATACGCATTGAAGATAACGAACAGGCGAGAGTAGCGCCATGACTCTTGTGCGATTCGCTTCACTAGCTCAACACGCTCCGAAGGAAGAGTCAGAAGATTGGAGAAAATGATAGCACTGTGTGGGTCAAGGATTATATCGACGCCAGACATCGATTCTCGCTCAACCAAATCAACACAACAAGAACGCAACGTTCGGACAAGAGCTTGCCGTTGAAGAATTTCCATGGACACCATATACTTGTGCTGAGAGGAGGGTGCATTCCATGTCGAAGGGAGAGACACTGTGTTTCGGTCATGCAGCTCTTCTGGCAGAGTATGAACGCTGACGGGCGCTTCGGCAGTTGTGATATCTGGTGGTGCTGCTAGTGCTTGTGGTGGTAGTGACTCAGAAACCCGCTTTGCGCGTAGCTTGGCAAACTCGAAGATTCCTAGAGAGTGTGTGACGATATCTGGAAGTGAAGGTTGTGACACTGCTGCTGTGTCGTTGATAATAGCGCCGCGATGTGGCTCGGACATAGCCGCATAAGTTTCATCTGAATGCCCTTTGGTTCGCTTCAAGAATTGATGCACGTGATTGGGCGATTGCTGAACTAGCCCCTTCGGCGTCGTCAACAGTTGAGAGAGGTGTGATGGAAGGAATAGTGAGTTGGGGCCGTGGTGGCTCGGCGGCGGGAGAAGTGGGACTTGATGACTGTGAGATCAAAAATTTTGGAAAAGTGATACCAACCCTCCATAAGCAGCTGTTGCTTCTCGTCCACCCTCTCTTTCATTATCCAATCTCTGATATCTTTTCGCTCCCCGTCAAGCACATCTTTTGTTGTCGCAGCGTTGGTCGAGCCTGCATTCCCAACAATCGACTCTGATTCGTCCAGCGGACGCAACAAAATTGGAAAGTCGGGATGCATCCTTACGTGCGGGGCAAGGAAGGAGCCTAGGCTATTTTCTTGAGCGTTATTCGCTAATCGACACTTTACATATCACTCACTGTGAACCTTGTCCAATCAGGTCTGACTTTCTCCTTTGCCCACCAATGCGCTTGCTGCGGGGTATTTCTACAACATCTACGAACAGAGTATGTATATTAGTTCATATGCGTCTCAAAATGACCCTCACCCATTTTTGTCGGACGATAGGGAGGCGGAGTAGTGTCAGGAGACGACCAAAGCTCGTCAACAAGATCTTCCTGACTGGAACGTGGCGAAGGACTGGGGGACGCAGACGATCGTATGGCATCTGTGACTCGATAAGCGGTTGGTTGGGAAACGAACGACAAAATGCACTCCATCCATGGACGATGATCATGTTTTGCGTGCACAAGTCAGGCTCGACTTCTTCGAGCTTGACTGGGGGAAGAATCATCGCCGATAGGTCTTTGAGACTGCCAAGGCCCAATGGTGGCGGATCGCCTTCCCTAACACCACTACCAACTCTTCGCCTCCGGGGGAAAATGGGGATAAATTCAGGCTCATAGTCCCTCGTTCGCAGAGGCGGAGATTCTGGACGGGAGGAAAAGTCCAGATGACGGTTTTTGTACTTCTTCATGGGTGCCATTACACCAAGCAAAGCGGCGCGTACGTCTTCTCGTTGGTCTTGTCGAAGCTTCCAAACCACATCTCTGGGAGGATTTCGTACCGTCGTGTTGGTATGAAAGAACCAACGCACAACACATCATCCCGCTTAACGAGCGCTTCTACCACTGGTTCGACGACAACAGGTTGGATTGCTTGAGACCACAGAAATTGTGATTGAGAAAATAGTTTCACGCCTGGTCGGGGAGTTTCGCGTCGTGCACGAGCGGACAACACGGGGAGAAACTGTTCATAAAGAGGTAAACGAGTCTCAGCTAAGAAAGTTTGAGTCAAGGGCCCAAAGGATGATAAAAAGCGTACAAATATTCTCCTTTGAAACAGCCCTAGCAGAGGGTGGCTTCCCGGAGCTTGCAGACAACACGGTTTTGATGTACTTGACAGCATCTGGTGTCGACTGAAACTTTTCTTGGGACGGAATGAGGGAAGGAAACGTGTGAATTCTGAGAAGAGTGTCGAAAGGGTCAGGAGGTATTGTTAGCGAATTAGGATCAACGAGGGGTATCTGCTCATATCGGCAAAGCTGAGAAAAGCATTGAGCAAGAGACGCGCAACAACTCAGCAACACACCTCTGAATTTGCCTGCTCGGTAAATTGGATATAATCAGTTGTTATATGGGCGAGAACATAGTCGAGGAGAAGGCCCCGAATATGAGTGGAGAGATCAATGGATTGAGGTTGGGACATGAAGATCTCACAGCCGCGTTTCAAAAATGTTGAGGGTAGAAATGTTAGTCGGAAGAGGCAAAGTTTTTTAACAAATGTTTTCATTATATAAACTGGACCAAAAAGGTCAAGTTTTCAGAAGAAAAAGATTTATTGGACAGTCCAAAATTAACAAATTGTTATTTTGCTGTTATAAATGCTAAGTATTATTTAAAAAATTTCTTAGCCCAAAGGAATTAAAAAAACATGGAGACTTCATACTAGTTTTGAGGATGAGGCAAAATGTATTGTCAAATTTAAACTATTGGAACAAGTTTTTTTCTAGTAGAAAAAGTTTAGTTTGTTAACTGATTTTTAGGCCTAAGAGCCATAACAAAACACTTTGAATAGTAGAATGAGTTTTCTGACACAGAAAATATTAGACTTTTTGATGAGTTTTTTAACCTGGAAGATTTCAAATATTCTAATAGATTTTTTGACCTGGATTTCAAAGACAGGAAAACATTAAATAAATTTAATTGCTGGGTAATTTTTCCCCCGAATTTGTCTGGATCAGGCGATTTTCCGTCGACAAGGTGATACATGGCTCTGCTAGCTAACATTAATAATAAGAAACCCTAACTTTAGTCTCCGGCGATGCCTGCCTACATGTGACAAATGTTAGCCAGATTCAGAGATTCTGGGTCAGCGGGCAGCCCCAAATGGCCAGTGTCCGGCCTGCACCCAGATGGGACGGGCAGCGCGATGACACATGAACGTGCCAGCTGCAGGCAGAGCTTTGAAAGTGGGCTTGTTATTTTCCCTTGTGCCGGCGGGGAAATGATTGCCAAGCATGAGCAATGAGCGACAGGACGATAGATCGTCGTCGGGTAGGGCAAAATCGCCGATTTATCGTCCAGTCACATGATACTTAATACCAAATCTCCAGCTCTGTCAGTTTAAGACAAACTTGCTTTGGCATGGCACCCAATATACGAGGAGGGATCACTTCAGGAACCATGAAGTCAACGTCGGACCCCACGCTTCCTTACCTCGGCGCATTATGTAATCAGCAGCCACTCGTGGCCGCGTAGTGGGCGCTTTTGAACCTCAGTGGAAGTGTTGCCATTGGCGGAATAGCAATTGGGCGAAACTTGGGGCGAAACCTCCTTTTGCCAGCGCGATTTCGCCCGACTGGGCGATTTTTCGTCCGACGGATCCGACAATCAATCGCCGACCCGGGCGAAATCGCCGTGGTGGCCGGCGATTTCGTTCTATTGTCTAGACCGCCGATTTCCCCCGGGTGGAGACGTTCTGTTGATGGTCGATCGATTGGAGTCATGACATCATGTGGATTACGACACCTGCTTGTCGCAAACGACGACGACACGATGCTGCCCTGCACATAGGGTATCTGCTACTCGGGCACCCCGCGCCTGACGATGCGACTGAGCGCGGCCCACTGATGCTACTAGCCTACCTTTCCGCCCTGTCTGCCATCGACAGCGACATCAGCCTTACCTTTTGATCAAGCTGCCAGTGGCGCCGACACTAACGCGCGCAGCCCGACCAGCTGTTAGCGAGGCGCAAATACTTACCGCCTACCCTTCACGTGCGCTTGTCATCACCATCACCCTTGACTCCCGCCCATGTTTTCACGACATAATAATCTCAGAACCAGCAACTGAGCGACACCCATTTAAAACAAGGTTAGTTTCTGTCTTGAGCATTGTTCACGGTGCACGGGGGAGGCCGGGCTCAAGGGCGGGGCTGACAGGACTCACAGGAAGCAGCGTGACGGCACGTAGAGCCCACGACGGGGCGCAGACCATTATTGCCGTGTCCGCGTGAGCCTCCCTGTTCACCACGTGGAAATTGCCAGGGTGGCGTCGGACGGGCGATTTATCGTCCAGACTACGTCCCGATGACACTACAGTCTCTTGCCATATTGACCTGCCATCTTGACACTCACTAATCCTGGTGCAGCCAGTTGAGCTGTTGGTATTACATGAAAATGAAATATCTACAGATACTTATAGTCTTTGAGAAAATTTCAAGTCTGAGAACAGCAAGAAAGTAAGACATATGTCCAGCAAGGTCACGGTTCGGCTCTCTGCCGCTTGCGGCCTTATCCCATCTCATACAATACGACGGCCGGTCGAAGGAATCCAATTTGCTGCTGCCGCCACAGAACCCGATCTGAGTCGTAGGTGCGCGGTAGTGGCGCTGGGCACCGGGGACAAGCTACAAGGCCCCCATCATGAAGATTGGAAATATAGTCTTGAGTGGCGAAGGGGGTGGAACAAACAATACAGTGTATACAATGCACCATACCATGTAAGGGAACACAGATATTGTCAACAGCGCTTGGGTTGGGATTGACTGCTGGTAAGCCAGCTTCGAATTCCAGGCCGTCAATGTTCTGGGTGTAGAGACGTTGAAGTATTCCTCTATTTCAAAGACCTGTAAGTAGAAGATGGAAGGAGGTGGGTTTTGCGGCCGAAGCCTTATCGTGGAATCGGGCGATCGCATGGTGAAACTCTTTGACGGAATTGAGAGACTAGGCTGGTTAGCGGTATCTGGAACCCCAAAGCCGTATAACCTATCTTGAAAACTGTCGAAGCATTGAATAGCCGTCTATTCTTGAGTGGAATTTTGGGATCCGTCGTCCCACTGGCAAGCCCCGGGCTGGTCTCTGCTTCGGAAAGCAGGAATGCCTGCTTGAACGGAAATTCCTGCTCCTGGTGACTGTAAGCTGACGGATCGCCTCGGTCGACCTACGAACCTACGAGGACAACTATTCTTTTGGCTCATTGGATTGCGCCTAGTACTTGAGCGATATCCTTGGATGGTTTATTTGAAAGTTGAATGAAAGATAGTAAGGGCGAAGGATCTTGGGTGCCTGGATTGACCTTGAAGGGGATGAGAAGAGTCATGACAATTGGAGAACTTGGATGATCTCTGATCCGGACCACCACCACCATCACCAACCCTCAGACGGCTCCCCCAGTGGAGAGGGGCCCACACATGCACAGACACCACGCAACCCCACTGCTGACCTGGGACCCACCCAACACCAAATGCCCCTTTACTTTGCTGGGGGGGAGGAGCAAGCTCCCCTCATGACTGCTCTTGGGCTTTTGCTTGCAAAGGCGAGGGCGACCCTTGATGCTATGGAACTTGGTGCTTCTGCACCAGGTTACCCAAGCCATTTACAGGCCATTGCTGGGGAATTACACCAGCGAATAACTGCAGCGCCGACCGACCGTGCACACACCACTCCCGACTTTCACCAGCGTGGCAGCACAGCCACCACGATTACCTCCGACGGCCATCAGACCAACCACGAAGCCAACCACTGTCAGCCGGGGGACACAACAGGCAACACCACACCAACGACCAACCTCCCGCTCAGCATACCGTGCTGTTTTGCGCTTCACCAGAAAACTGGACAGCTCCAAGCGGCCATCAGAAACTGTGCTTACGACCGCCCTCTGCAAAGTAACCAGCACCCAGAAATCGGTACCACGTGTCAGAGGTGTTTCCTGGACGCCACAGGGACACCTAGTGGTGTATACCAATGCTCCATATACCGCTCGACAGCTACGTGATGACTACGAAGAGAAGATAATTGCACACGTTCAGCAACTTTGTGGCGCAAGTCCAGCGCCGTTTATGGACATGGATGAGCCCTGGACATCCATTGTAGTACACGGGGCACCATGTAAGGAGATGCGGAAGTACAAGATGGACGACCTCTTCCAAATCTTTGAAGCTGCAGGGGTACAAAGTGGGGAAATGCGGAGGTTTACACCACTTACACGAGAAGACTGGACCATCCTACCGAAGGCCACCATGCGATTCGATATGGCGAGTGAAGAATCGGCCCAACACCTACTTGACCATGGGGTTGTCATCGCTGGAGCATTCTGCCGGGCGTCCCGATACAAGCCACGCAGGAAGTCAATGGATGTCAGGGGAACCCCCGCTTCGGCCTCCTTCGGACCCTCCGAACGCATCGGAGGCGCATTCGACCGGCGCCCCTTCGGACACTCCGACCTGCCCCGACCATCGTCCACGGCCTCCTTCGCCCGCACAATCACCGATCCGTCAAGACCCTCCCAACGATCACCTTGGGACACGGCCTGCGATGCCGCACAGGCCTTCTGCGCTCTACGTCGGCAGTTACGGACGACCAGTATATAGTTGGCGCCCTAGCAGGCGGACCCTTAGAGTTTCTTCTCTTTGGATCCTCCCCTGCTAGGTCGGTCCCTCCGTGTATTTCCTGTAGTCTTATTCACGCTTTGGATCCTCCCCTGCTAGGCTTTCATCGGAGTCTCCAGGGTTGCCCTTACAGCAGAAGAAACTCTCTACGGGATTAACCGGTCAAGATTGCCAGGTTCGGGCGCGGACTCAGGCTCAGAGTACGAGTCAGTACCCCCCTCGTCACCGCCCCTACCACTTGACCCCTCCTCCTCTGCTCTTGTTGTCTTTACGCCCGCCATGTCTACCGGAGCTGCTCCGGACACTGACGCGCGCATGCACGCACTTGAGGCGAAACTTGACAACCTCACTAATATCCTCACCAATCTTGCTTCCCAGGCTTCCGCTGCCGCACCACTCCGGCAGCTCCTGCACCGACCGGCATCTCCGAATGCCCCCGACGCGGATGCGTTATTTGGTGACATTACTGTCGCCTCAAAACTGGTCTTACGACCAAACCCCCCGTTTGCGTTTAACGGAGATCGCAAACGCGGCCGCCCTTCCTATACGCGGTCAAAACCTACGCTCGGCTTGCCCCGGAGGCCTTCGTGGTTAACGGAGAGCCGAGTGAAGAAAAGGCCGTCCGCTACGCCATGTCCTATATGGCGGAGGGACCTGCTCAGCAATGGGCAGAGCGTCATGGGAGCAAAAACCCCTTCCCCTTCCCTCGGTGGAGCCAGTTCCTCTCCGAGTTTCGCCTTCGGTTCGTTGAGGAGAACGAGAGCAGGACCTCGCTCGCTAAGCTGGAGAGCGCGGGTTATCACATGGGAACGCGGGACGTCTACGGATATACCGATGACTTCGAGGACTTGATGGACCTTGCTGGCTTCGAAGACGCGCGTTGGTCAAGGTAACCAAGTACCGCCACGGACTTGACCCCTTGATCAACAACGGTATCACCTCCTCGAACGATCCCCCAGACCTCCGTGACTATCTGGATTGGCGCACTCGGGCTTTCCGCCAATACAAAGCCCTGGTGTGAGCAAAGCTTATCAAGGGAACGGCTGTCCCGCGGACCGCTTCGGGAGCTCCGCGCGGCGCCTTCCCCATCGCTCGTTCGGCAACTCCATTCCCCATCCGCCCGGTGGCCCCGCCTGCGCCACCCGCGGCCCGCGTCCCCCCTCCCGGCACCTCCGGCTCCCGTCCCTATGGAGCTGGATCGTACCAGGGCTCGGGGTGCCCCTCGTCGAGCCTGCTTCAGATGCGGCGACCCCAATCATTTGGCTCGGGATTGTCCGCTCCCCACCGACGTTCGCCATGCGGACATCCTCGACGAGGTAATCCAGCAACTTGGCGACGAGATGCTGGGAGAGCTGCTCGCCCGGTTGTCTGACACTGCGGCCTTAGCGGAGGCGCATTCGGAGGCTCTGGCAGAGGATTTTGTCCCCCACGACGAGTGACTGGTTTGCCCTCGTTCGCGTCCATAAATCGTTTCACTTGTTTGTATGATGAATCAACCCCCTTGCCCTACAACGAGCCTGAAACGAAAGACGCACCCTCTGCCCCCTCCGAAGCTCCCGTTCGGATTCACCGACTTGCCTGGGAGAAAAAGCTACCTGGCAGTTATACCATCTCTGCCGCCTGGCATTAACTCGCTCCACCTTCCCCTTGAACTTGAGTCCACCGCGAACGCGCTCAAGCTCTTCCTCTCGGGTCTGGTTGACTGCGGAGCGACTTTGGACTTCATCGACACAGAATATGTCAACCGTGATAATGTGCCGGTCCGAAACCTCTCAGTACCCATTCCGGTCTACAACGTCGACGGCACTCCCAATGATGCTGGGTCTATTTGCCAAATTGCGGACCTCGTTCTACGGTACAACGGACACTCCGAACGCGTTCAGCTGGCTGTAACCCACCTCGGGAAGCAGGACCTGATACTCGGATACTCCTGGCTCAAAAAGCATAACCCCGAGATCAACTGGGAAACGAAGGAGGTGAAAATGAGTCGTTGCCCCCGCAGCTGCTCTACCTGCCGTGACGAAGAGCGGACCGAACGCGCTGAGGTTCGGCGGCTCCGACTCCTTAAATCACGACTACTTGCGGGCACCTTCCCCACCGTTTGCGCTCTCGACATTGCTGGCCCAGACGATGCTGACGACGAACTCGGAGGTGCTTCGGACCCTCCGGAGCCCTCACCAGATCTTGACGACGACGAGCATCTTGAAGAAGGCGACCGCATCTTCTACACCTCTTTTCGCCCAGTCGAGGAGATCCGCGCTGGCAGTACAGTCTCCCAACGCCTTGCAGAGGCCTTCGCCCGTAACTCGGCCCTCCGCCTTCAGAGATTCTGGATTGGGCCAAGGAGTTCCAAGACGTCTTCGACAAGGAGTCCTTCAACACGTTACCAGAACAAAGGGCTTGGGACCACGCCATCAAACTCGTCCCCGACGCGAAGCCCGCTAACTGCAAGGTGTATCCGATCTCTCCCCTCGAACAGCGCAAACTTGACGAGTTCATCGAGGAAGGACTTGCCACAGGCCGTATTCGCCCTTCGAAATCTCCGATGGCCTCCCCCGTCTTCTTCGTTAAGAAAAAAGAACGGAGGGCTTCAGTTTGTCCAGGACTACCGCGCCCTCAACGCAATGTCGATTAAGAACCGGTACCCCCTTCTGTTGATTAACGACCTTATCAACAGGCTCAAGGGTGCCCGTTACTTCACCAAACTCGACGTTCGCTGGGGCTTTAATAACGTCTGGATTAAAGAAGGAGACAAGTGGAAGGCGGCCTTTCGGACTAACCGAGGGTTGTTCGAACCTTTGGTGATGTATTTCGGCCTGACAAACTCCCCTGCGACGTTCCAGACAATGATGAATGACATTTTCCAGGATCTCATTCTTTCAGGCGACGTTATGATCTACCTTGACGACATCCTTATTGCACATTCGGACCTCCGCAAGCACCGCAAGATCGTCCGGGAGGTCCTTTGGCGGCTCCGAATGCACAAGTTGTACCTTCGCAAGGAAAAGTGCGACTTCGAGAAATCGTCAATCGAGTACTTGGGGGTCATTATCTCGCACAATCACGTCGAAATGGATCCCGTTAAGGTCGCCGGAGTTTCCGCATGGCCTCCGCCCGAGAACAAGAAGGACGTTCAGCAGTTCCTGGGGTTTGCTAATTTCTACCGCAGGTTCATTCGAGATTTCTTGGCCCTAGCGCAACCTCTCTTCGCCCTCACCAAGAAAGACCAGAAATGGACCTGGGGGGACGCCGAAGCCACCGCCTTTCAAGCCATCAAGGACGCGGTCATATCAGAGCCCGTCTTAGCGATCCCGGACGACTCTCGGCCTTTCCGACTAGAAGCAGACAGCTCAGATTATGCGACGGGGGCGGTTCTTTCACAACAATCCGCCCCGGACGGGAAGTGGCACCCTGTAGCGTTCTATTCCAAAAGCTTAAATGATGTCTAGCGCAACTACGAGATTCACAACAAGGAGATGCTCGTGATCATCCGCGCACCCGAGGAGTATCGGCATTTCCTCGAGGGCGCCGCGCATCCGGTCGAGATCTGGACCGACCATAAGAATTTGGAATACTTCCGAAAGGCGCAACACCTTAATCGTCGGCAAGCCCAATGGTCGTTGTACCTTTCTAGGTTTGACTTTACGCTGCACCACGTCCCAGGTCGCCAGATGGGCCGTCCCGATGCTCTCTCCCGCCGGCCTGACCACGGCATCTCCAAAGACAACTCGGATGTCACCCTCTTACGCCCCGAACTGTTCCACGTTCGCGTGCTTGAGGCTGTCACTGTCTCTGGGCCTGGCTCCGAACTTGTCCGCGACATCAAGGAAGCGCTATCCGGTGAGCCTGACCTAGAGGAACCCGTCGCACTTGCGGCTGGGCAACTCTTGAAGGTCCGAGGTCAAGTTTGGGGCCCCCGCTCATCGCGTTTGGACGAGTGGGCCGTCTCGGGCGACCTCCTGTACTTCCACGGCAAGGTTGTAGTCCCCAAGGACAAAGACCTGAGGAGGCGTATTATAGAGCTCTGCCACGACACGCGTGTCGCTGGACATGCCGGGCGGTTCAAGACCTTGGAGTTGGTTTTCGCGCAACTACTGGTGGCCGCAGATGTCTCGCCATATCGGACGCTACGTCGCGACCTGCAACTTATGCTGTTGTACGAAGGCCCTCCGAAGGCTTCCGCATGGAGAGCTGCACCCAACCGAAGTCCCCCCGGAGCGTTGGCACACCGTCACTGTGGACTTCATCGTCGAGCTCCCCGAGGCCCATGGGTATGACGCGGTTATGGTAGTGGTTGACGCTCTCGGGAAGCGCGCTCACTTCACCGAGTGCCATACAACGATAGACGCGGTCGGAGCTGCCCGCTTGTACTATCGGAACGTCTGGAGGCACCACGGAACCCCCGAGAAGTACATTTCGGACCGTGGTTTGCAGTTCATCGCTGACTTCACGTGTGAACTCTGGCGCTTAATTGGTGTCAAGCCGGCTACCTGTTTCGAGCCGGGCACTCACTCAGAGTTGGAGTCAGTGAACGAGTTTCGCGATCGGATAGCGAACGGCGTCTCCGAGGCGAAGGCCGCGCTCGTTAAAGCCAAAGACGAGTATAAACGGTACTACGATCGGAAATGTTCGGACGCTCCGAATATTCAAGTTGGTGATAAGGTTTGCTTGGACGCCTCTGACATCAGAACGACTCGGCCCTCCGAGAAGTTCTCCCACAAACGCCTTGGACCGTTCCAGGTGCTCGCAGAGGTCAGCAAAGGTGCCTACAAGCTCGACCTCCCCCGCGTTACTCCAAGCTCCACCCCGTCTTCCCCGTTGTTAAGCTCGAGCTCGCTCAGGACGACCCCCTTCAATGGACGACCCAGCTACGACGAACCGCCCCCCGAACTAGAGGACAGAGTCCCCGAATGGGAAGTCGAGGAAATCTTGGATGCCAGGATAAGGTATAAGCGTCTTAACTACTTCGTCAGGTGGAAAGGCTACGATGCTTCGCCACGACTCGTGGGTTCGGTTCGACCGTGTCTTTGCGCCAGACAAAATTGCGGACTGCTATCGGAGGTACCCAGATAAACCACGGCACATCGCCTCAGCGACCTTCGACTCCTTGCCCTTCCGAACTATGCGTCGGGACGCCGCATTCAAAGGGGGGTGATGTCAGGGGAACCCCCGCTTCAGCCTCCTTCGGACCCTCCGAACACATCGGAGGCGCATTCGACCGGGCGCCCCTTCGGACGCTCCGACCTGCCCCGACCATCGTCCCACGGCCTCCTTCGCCCGCACAATCACCGATCCGTCAAGACCCTCCCAACAATCACCTTGGGACACGGCCTGCGACGCCGCACAGGCCTTCTGCGCTCTACGTCGGCAGTTACAGACGACCAGTATATAGTTGGCGCCCTAGCAGGCGGACCCTTAGAGTTTCTTCTCTTTGGATCCTCCCCTGCTAGGTCGGTCCCTCCGTGTATTTCCCGTAGCTCTTATTCACGCTTTGGATCCTCCCCTGCTAGGCTTTTGTTGGAGTCTCCAGGGTTGCCCTTACAATGGAGCAGATAACATCGCGAGGACCCTCGGCTCCCCTGTGATCATCCGTTTTATAGCATACTAATCTTTTACAGAGATAACTAATGTTACCCATCTCCATGCCGCTGCCCTGAGCTACGCTGGCTGGAAGGGCAACATACCGAAGGAAAGCATAAACGAGATGAGAGGAGGTGATTGATAATGGATACTATACATTGTTTGTAGAGGCCAAATAACAGGAATAAGAAAAAGAAAAAAAAAAAAAAATTAACGAACTTGCGCTCGCTCAGGTTAAGTACTCCAGTGCCACGGCGGTGGAGAGAAATGATGATGGGAGTATGTCCGCGTAAGGTGGATCTCAAGTGTGAATCGAATCTTCATAGAATCTCTGATTCTTTGGCGTATATCCGGACAGCTCTCCAAGACAAAGACGGCGTCATTCCGACAGACAACCGACAGAGGTCGACAAGTCAATTTTTGTTCGTCCCTCCCTCACCTTTCCCTCCCCACGCCCACCTGTGCCCACCTCCCTGCACCCAGACTCGTCCTCGTTGATGCCCCGTCGTGTTTAGGCACCAGCTCCCTGCTCCTCAGCGCTCAAAGCTGCCTCCCGGAGAGCCATTGCTCATTCGTCACCCATGGCCAGCCTCCCCGTCTATCTTCGGCCGCTGGCACAACTCCTTTGCATCCCTTCAAGGCATCTGGCGAGTGACATAATACGGTGTTCAGCCAAACTGACCGGTGATACAGTTCATTGTTCATGATCAGCAGATCAGACCCCATCTCTACTCCCGGTAGGTTTTTTTGTCTCTTTTGGCAGCGCCTATCTTATTATCCTAGCCTTTTGTGCATAACTGTTGACCAACTTCTGGGATTATATACCGTATGTTTCGTTGTTAAACTACGTTCTGTTCTGATCATCTCCACACCCGCTTCTGCCACCGCTGACGGTGCGCGTGCCGGGCGATTAAAGAGCACCCATAGAGGCCGAGCTCCTCCATATTCTGTCCCACGCTATGGCCTGGAAGCTCCCGCAGGTGCGTTGTTGCTGAGCACTATTTACAATGCTGATTGCACAGCCTAGTGCTCTCGCGCCGCATTGGTGTGTGGAGATGCTTCCCTATACCTCCCCAACACCTTCCCCGATCCTCTTCTCCGCGCGCAGGCGCTCGGCTAACCCGGCGTCTTGTCTGTGGTGGACGCTGGTGGTGATAGCGACCCTAGACACTCGTCAGCCCTGGGACAGGCGGGCATGCTGTTGTCTGAGCTGGAGTGGGTGTTGAGGCAGGCGGGAAAAGCAACTGTCGCAAAGTCGCTGGGAGTGTTGGATCATATACATAGTTAGGCACCAATAATCTGTACACGTATATAGAACACAATCCAATGCAGTCTTTTGACAATTCTTGAATTCCTGTGCATATTTGGATGTCCCTGTTACATGCTTCTAGATAGCCTTGTATTGACCTTGTAAGGCCTTTTGACCTTGTACAAGGATCAGACATAGCTTGTGGGTGGCCTTGTACAAGGTCTCACAAGGCTGGCCTTGTAGGGCCTTGTAGAACCTTGTAGACCTTGTACAAGGCCTACAAGGCCCCCACAAGAATTTGTTATTTTCCTGATGCGCCTTTACAGTGGAAAGTTGGAGGGAAATACCCATAAACTTGTGGTAAGGACTCATCTTGTGAATAAAACGGCCGAGAAATGCTCACAATGAGGCTGTTTCAGCCTGGAAAATGCATCTTGATTATCGGCACTTATCCATCAAGGAACTGATTAGTCGTGATCAGTCGGTGGTGGCAAAGCAGGCACGGAGCGATAAGTCAGGTTGCGGCAAGGGCATGAGGCCGACACGGATCATCAGTCCACTTCCTGGCATGTCGCATCATAGACAGTTTTTGAAAATTTAGCAACGTCACGGGTTTCCCAAAATGGGTAAGAGATCACATGCACCCACCAACCGCCCTGCTGACAATGTGAGAGCAGGTGCAGGTCTGTGACTACTGTCACCTCCTTACCCTCTCCCCCATCATCATCCATGCAACACCAACCCGCTGCTGCGGCAGTGCTGCCACTGCCCAGTGTGCCTGAGGCTCCTCCCATTGCCCAACACTGTTACACATTCGGCGCCAAACGTTTGAACGCTGGACCCCCTCGGATGGCATCAATATTTAGGGGCAGTGTCATATTCGTGCATCCGTTATGTGCCGCGGCCCGCGGACCGGCTACGGTCCGCCGGCCTCCGGCCCGATCCGATCCGGTCACTCCGGCGACCTTGTGTATGTCTTTCGCCTTGTTACCTATACCTCTGTATGTCCTTATGTTTGTTACCTTCCATATGCACTCCGTACCTTGTACTTACTTATGGTCTTCCCTTTCTACTTACTCGTAGTATTGTACTTTAGCTTGATTATAAACGTTACTTGCACTCCTCCTCTGTGCGGAACGACTGCGATCTTCTTCTCTCTCTTCTCTTGTCCTTCAACCGGACTCACTCCGCTCGCGGACCTTGGTCCGCTCCGACTCCACTCCGGTCCGGTTGGTCTTGTGTTCCTTCGTGTCAGGCAGCTACTGGCTTGTTAGTCATAGTAGAAACCCCCTTCTGTTCTGCACGGCACTTGACAGTATAATCAAGCTCATCTGTCTGGCTTTCCCTCATGTCTTACAACAATTCCCAACAACATTTCTCACCCCCCAACAATCCTTGTCAGTTCCCAACTCGTCCGGGATGGCCTCAACAGTCGTCTCCTCCAGCTTCTCCTGTTAACTTCTACAAGGGCCTAAATCTACGAGTCCAAGCTGATCGACATTCTTCTGCTCTGTTTTCTTCGTTTCCCTCTGGGAATCTTTACAACACCCCTCCTGTTCACCACTCTCCCTTACAATATCCAGTCTCACCCTCTCTGTTGCCTCAAGGCGCTTCATACGTCATGTTGCGTCCTTCGGCACGTCAGTCCTTAGAACCAAACTTCGGACGACGCTCCGCTCCTCACCCATTGACCTATTTGGATCCGCCTGTTCCGCCTCTTGCAATCAACAATCCTATTCGGCAATTTAATGCTGATATTACTGGCTTGCGCGGAACCATTCCAGCCGAACTGGCCGCGGCGATACCGGATCATAACCGGTTCACCCAAATCGATGAGGAGGTAGAGCAACAAGGTGAAAATATTCCTCCTCTGTAAGGGCAACCCTGGAGGCCTGAAGTCAAGGTCCTAGCAGGGGAGGATCCAAAGAGTGAATAATGGTAAGCAAATACAAGTGGGGCTGACCTAGCAGGGGAGGATCCAAAGAGAAGAAACTCTGAGGGTCCGCCTGCTAGGCCGCTGACTATATACTGCGCGTCTGACGCGCCAAGGATGATCGTTGCTCCGTGCAGTATGCCCGCGCCATGTCGCAGGCCAGGTCCCAGGGGGATCGCCAGGCGGGAGCGGCGATGCGCCTGATAGCGGTGATGCGATCACCAGAGTCGAAACCGGAGTCGGAACCGGAGTCGGGGCGAGTCTGACGGGCCGAACGAGGGGTTCCCCTGACATTCTCCTGCTACTGGTACTGGTCCTGCTAATCCTGGTGGGCCAGATAATGGTGAAGATGGCCCTGGTTCCCCTGGCGGTCATAACAGCCCGCTCGGTAGAGGTCCCGGTGGCCCTGGAGGTCCAGATGACCCAAATGGTCCTGACGGTTCTGACGGACCGGATGGTCCGGGTGGCGGCGGTGGCCCAGGAGGTGGCCCCGGCGGACCCGGTGGACCTGGTGGTCCTGGCGGCGGTGGTCCTGGAGGCGGAGGTCCTCTGGGAGGTAACCCGCCTGGTGGTCCTGGTGGTCCTGGTGCTGCTGCTCCGGCACCAAGGAGACCCACTAACGAGGAGAGAGAATGGCGGCTAGCATCGTTTCTGGTCTGGCTGCCCTGGCTGCTGCGATCAACTCTATGTCGCAGAATCAGTCCATGGCTCAACAATTCTCTCTCAAGACGTCTCGAAACGGAAAGTCCAATCTCCGTAACCCAGAGGCTTTCGAAGGCTCTGATCCTTTAAAGCTTCGTCCTTTCCTCACTCAATGCTATTTGCATTTCGCTGAGCGTCCTTCTGAGTTCACTACGGACTCGGAAAAGATTGTTTACATCCTTTCTTACCTTCGCGGTAATGCCACTGCGGGCAATGGAGCATATTCCGCCCTGGAATATGTTGAGAATATTATGAATATTACAGGGTGTATTCATTCCATTTTCCTGGCTGGAATATGACAGGAATATCCATGGAATATTCTCAATTTTCTCACCATCTGTCATGCATATGACAGCCTGGAAAATGTTGAGCAGATCCGTAGAATATTCTCAATCTGCCATATGTTTTCATTCAATATTCCGGCCTGGAATATATCACATGTTCCAGCCTGGAATATTGTGACCAGATTCTGGGACTATCATTGATTGGGATTCTGATTGGGATTCTATATATATATATTACCAGCATTTAAAGTTATCTCTCCATGCTTGGACAAGTACAAATTTAAACATTCTTTCATATTGACCTAATCAATTTACAGTCAAAGTCTACATAACCCATAATGCCTGATAACCCATAGGTTTGGGTAGGAACTTGCCGATGTTGAATTTCTTGAGCAGCCTCCAATAGGACGTGTGTGTGGCCGACACAGACAGCAGGGCAAGGAAGTAGCCAAGCTCCTCCGCTGACAAGGCATCCCTAAAGCCGTTAACCTCGCCTTCACGAAGATATCGCCACATCACATTCAGCAGCACACTCCACCGCCTCCTTCACGATCGAGGTCCGCAGTCCCTTGAAGAGAAGAGCAGATAACGCAAACGAGAAGCCGGTGTCGAACGAAATACCCATGAGGCTGTCGAACTGGGTGAGCACGAGATCAAGACTGTGTCGACACAGATGCATGTCGGAACAGATTCCCGCATTCCTTCGAGCGTGACCGAAAGCAAAGACGCCGCTTATGAACCAGGGCACAAACGCACATTTGGGAGCCGCACTCATCCAGTACAATGTTGAAGAGAGCACGGTTGACAGACAGCAGGGAGGCACGTTCAGAACGCGATAGTGCGTTCGTCACGAACCGCCAGACATCCTCGGGAAGCTCTGTCGTGGCCATCGAGAAAAGCCGGCGGCTTGTGACAGGTGAAAAGATTTATCGATTGCCATTTGCAAACACACGCCTGAAGAAGAAGAATATACTGTGTATCCCGCGACGCGTGGACGCGCAGACTCAAGTTCGCATCGCGTCTCAGCTGGCCACTGCTGCAAATAGTTAAGTAAGCACATGCTGCTGCCAACACCAAGTACCGGCTTAGTCCTTCAGCACGCACATCCAGGCTAGGCCACTCCCCGTGAAGCCCAATCCCCGCCCCAGACTAGTATCTCCCCGGCAGCAACGACGAGCGGAAAAGAGGAAGAGGAAGGGAAGTGTGGGAGGACAAGCGGCTGTTCGGAGACAAGACCCGAGATCCACGTGCGAGTCATCAACCACGCTTGGCTCATGCGCTGGCAGCCCGCCCACGCCAAACTTAAAGACCCCGCCCCGCCCCCGGACAGAGACGCCGTGGAAAGCGGGTCTGAGGGCCTTTACCACTGGGCCACGTGCTTTTTACCCAGCGCGGCACAGCCAACTCCCGCTCGTTGCTCCGCTCCGCCAACGGCCCCGGCCATGTCAAGCGGCCAAAAGCGCCGTCTGGGCCAGCCACGAACCCGCAAGCACCACCATCACTGACTACCACTACCAAGTACTGTCCTGGGCCGGCACCGGCCGTTGTTTTCGCGGCGATTCTCGCCCCGTATCGGCAACTGAGCCGCCTCCCATGCCTCCGCCGCTCGCGATACCCACCGAATCGATGCTGCTAATCCAAAATCAGTCAGCGAAAACGCGCATGATCTTCACAAGCGCATATACCCCGAGCAAACGACGCCGGCGACAGGGCCGGTAAGCCGCACAGGCAGAAAGAGTCAGTCCAAATCCACACAGCTAACAAGTAATCAGCTGTAATGTCTACAACGAGAAGAACGGGAAACACTTGTGTGTGGAGGTAAGTCCGTAATTCCAATTCAAAGTAATAGAGCTAACAACGAGTTAGCAATCGTGTCGACAGCAAGATCAGCAAGACTCGCTTGAAAAGCGAGAGGCAGCGCATTAACGCGCTGACGGCGGTCCTTGACTCAAGCGGCAACCTAACGGGCTGTTAGCAACGACGAGCAAGATGAGATATACCCGCACGTGAAGGTGAGCAGGCGGACAGCGAAAGCCCATCCGAGTAACGAGTTGAGCTAGAACGAGTTAGCGACCGACCTTGTCGACGACGAGCTGGACAACACTCACTTGAATGGCGAAACTGGGACAGCGCAGCAACGGGGCCCGCGACAGCAACGAGCTCATGGACACTGGGATGAGACGGCTGACTCGTCGACAACGAGAAGGCTGAAACCGGTAGTGAGCACGCAGAAAAACCATGAGAAGGGAACGGTACAGTCGTCTCCAACCGAATGAGCACCCACATGACTAACATTCAATCAGCAAACAGTTGTCCACGACCAAAAAGAAAAACAACCTGCATAGCCCCGTCAACGACCGCGAGGGCGATGAGCTCAACGGCGCACTAGGAATAACAGTCAGCAAGAGAGGCGACATGAGGGGAAGAGGGTATAGTCACTGCCGACAATGAGCGAGCGTCGTTGAACAGGCGGGCAGTCGGCAACGTGGGCCTGGAGCACGCAAAAGGGCGACAAGAAGGGAATGGTATAGTAGTGTTGGAGTTGAGGATATGGGTTGTCGCAAATCGCGTCCGGATATCGTATGTAGGGTATCAGTTTGGCGCAGAATTTGAGCCATTGGAGCGGAAGCTCAGATATACCAGTAAATATTAATGCCGCGCAGTCGAGGATGACGTCAAAAGTTCTATTTTGGTAGATGGGCAATGAGAGAGTCTGACAAAACCAAGATCAGCAAAAAGAGTACTAGTACATTGTCAAAAAATTTGAAACGCTCCTTGAAGATATAGTACATTAGTAGCTCAATGTCCAGCACCTCAACATCGATCTTGGCGAGATTGAACAAAAACCCTGCCGGCTTATCCTTTTTAGTTTGTGAGAATGGCCAGCGTTTACAGCCTTGGAACATACGAAAGGCGAGTCCGTCTCCACAAAAAAGCTCCTCACGGAATCTGTACTGCGATGGGCATGTCTCGCCATGAGATCCAGGTAATCACGATGCTCATTCGATTCGACGACGCCAAAGACAGCAATATCCAAAGGTGTCCCGAGCTCAACGAGTAAGCCGCATAGCTCGTCCCATGCATGCTTGCCAGACAAAAATCTCGTAACGATATCGATGGCAATGTTGTCTGCGAGGAACGCGTTCAGCATATGTTTCTCCTTGCCAAAGAACAGGTTATTCGCCAAATTCTGGATAATCTTGGTGATGATCATAAGTCCGCGACGAATCGACAACTGCTCTTCCCGTGTCAAGTCTTTCGGTATCTCCACATCAATTGTTTCTGGTGCAACAATAGAGGGCGAGATGAATCTACAGTCCTTCAGTGGTGATAAAGCCAGATAGAGGTGAAAATTGACCGAAGAAAGATGAAGGCTCCCATAGGAGAAAACTTGCAGTCGGGCCACACGTTTTTGCACGACCTTGGAGATGGGCGTGCAGATTTCGCGGGACATTCTGCCATCGATCAGCAAAGTCGTCATCACCAAAAGAATAGCTACTGACGCAGCAGTGTAGGAAGGGACATGGAAATGATCTCCAAGAAGGCGGACGCGATGACCTTGACATTCTCCAGATTCTGCGCGGCTTTAGTTTCACCAACGTCGGGCTTGTCTGGGTCGAGCCCGTAACCATGACCAGGTGGTACCGCTGCCATCGCTTTGATGAGCGGTATAATCAAACTTCGCAGACGCTGATAGAAACCGGTTCCGAAACATTATCTGAGCGCTATCGAGACTATCAGTCAGTTCAACCTCTAGTTCCAAGCGAAAATGCTAACCACATCGTCCAGTTGACATTCGATATGTCCACGAAGAAGTAAGCTGGAGTATTTGTGGAACAAGCACGAGACCGAATGTGCACTATTGTCGCCAGCTCCAGCTTCTTCTGGAGGTCGTATCTGCAACCAGTCGAGAAGCTTAACACAAGTCCTCAGACAAGCGAAATTTAGCTCCATCTGCGCAAGGTGCTCGGGGGAGTGTAATGGGATCTGCGAATACATAAACAACAATAAACCTGGACTGAAGGGATTATACCTCTGGCAACATCTGCATCCACTCAGACAAGATATCGAGAATCCTTTGGGACTATCTCGCCGGATTGTCAACAGATCCGCGCGGTCACACAGAATGCAGAACCGGAGTCGAAGTCGCAAAGCCGCATACACATCAAACCGAAAGACGCTAACGAATGCATCATTCCGCTGATATCAATGCTCATGATCTCTTCAGAGTTGATGGGCGTGCTCTTAATGATGAGCTTGAGGACGGCACTAAACTACAGAAATCTGTGAGTGAAATGGGAATACGCACAAAGGCAAAAAATTACCTAGTCGACCAATAAAATGTGTGATTCTGCAAGCTCTGAGGCAGTCACTAAAACGTTGATTTGACGAATGGTACTGAAAATGTCTTGAGAGGAACCTCAGGTTAATGCCGTCCTGGACACAGGCGACGCCCAGCAACATAAGGAACATACTGAGGTTTTCATACGCAATGTGTTTTTCCTAATACGGGTCAAAATGCAGGAAGCGGGATGTTATTAACGACGCACCTTGACCGCATTTAGAGTCTTCCCTGGTCTCCAGCGTCGAGTTGGCCTCGTCTAAGTTGTCCTTGAGCAGATGGAGACATGGAGGCGCACCAGAAAGCAGGTCGCAGCGGTCACAGCAAGTGCGGCCTGCGTTCTTCTTGCTCACTGGGCCCAGCGCCGAGGGCCAGTTTGGGTAAACCCGTCAGGGCGGTCCCGAGCATGGACGGAGAAGGAGGTGCAGAAGGCAGCTGCCGCGGCGGCCAGCAAGCCATACAGGGAGTGTGGCCCGCATGCTTCTTGCTCATTGGGCCTAGCGACAAGCGGCCCGCTCACAGAAACGCGTCGGGGCGGGCGGGTGGTCTCGAGCGTGTTGGCAGTTGGGCAGAGAAGAGGTGACAAGGTACAGCCTCACACGGGCACGTGCCCGTTGACATCGGACCGCCATCTGGCCCATCTCCGCGGGCCCTGGCTTGAAACTGCCATCCCTCACGCCCTCAAAACTCAAGGTGGAGTCTGCGCACTGCCGTGAACGGCGGGCCAACCAGCCGCACTCAGCATCCATCAACGCCGCTCCCTCCGCGCCGGCCTTTTCATCTTAGTGCCCAAATCGCTAAATATCATAGTAAGTCTTTGCAAATAGTCTCTAGCTGCAAAGAAGGCTTACCGTGACACATAGAACCTTCTCTTTGACAACTCTGCCCCACCACAGACTCCGAATCAACTGCTGAGGTGAACCAAAACCGTCATCAGCAGCAACTGTGCTTGCCTTACGCCACCACAACAAGCCTGAGCACGAAACTGGGTCTAACAATGTAAGCGGGATGTGTGAAGATTTTGAGTTGGAGCTCACCAAAGATAGGCTCGAGTGCGAGACTCTTGACAATGCATGGTTAACGAGCTCGTTGTTGTCCACAACTTCGTGGCCTTTATCTGCCCATTGCTTCCAACGCTGGCAATTACTGGGATGACGCGGCACGGGTAGATGGTGATGGTGAAGATAGCGGGCTTTTTTGGCGATAACAACAGAACTCCGTGCAGACTAAGCAAGTTAGAACCAGCGACAGTAGTAGAAGACAACTCACCAACCCGACTCCAATGCATTAGGCCAGGCCGTCTGCAATACATAATCAAGTACTGAGGCAATTGTGGTCGTGCTGAGGCAAGCCCGTATATAACCAGACTGTCGGTCGTGCTGTAGAAAAAACCCTCTACAACCAGCGAGAGCGGTCGTGCTGAGGCCAGTCCATATACAACCAGACTGTCAGTCATGCTGGGGGAAAGCCCTCTACAACCAGCAAGGGAGCAGTCGTGCTGAGGCATCGCCCGATATAACCAGACTGTCAGTCGTGCTGTGGAAAAGCCCTCTACAACCAGCAAGAGCGGTCGTGCTGAGGCAAGTCCATATACAACCAGACTGTCGGTCATGCTAGGGAAACACCCTCTACAACCAGTAAGAAAGCCACACAGACACTAGAGAGAGAGTATGAAATGAGCATTGGCTATATAGATTGTCTCACTCACAGCTTGTATACATTCACTATGACCTGGTTTGGTGGGCAAGGGCAGGAATTGGTGCTGTTGCTGCTACGACAGATATTGGAATCTGTTATCTGAGGCTGTAGTCTGGCAGCTCAGTGACAGGACATTTTAGACTAAAACAAAGATCAGCATAGAATCTTAGGACTGGCTACTGCGCACCTCCTCCTTGCTGCCTGGCATTCCCTGCCAAGGACCCTGATATGCTCGTCAAGGCCCAGCCCATTCCACTACCTCACTGGACCTGCACCGGTTCCAGAAGGGCAGCAGTGCACGTCACATGACAAGCAGTAGTGCACATGACAAGCGGCAGTGCATCACATGATAAGCAGCGGTGCACATGATAAGCGGCGGATGCACAGCTATTGACTGCCCACAATTGCTTTGAGTACTGGACATGATGGTGGAAGTGATAATGACTCAATGACACAGTTGGATTGCAAGGGTGTTGGGCGGCTGGGCCGCTTCGACGACTGCTGCTGCCCCGCGTCCTGGGCGCATCACAGTCTCTCCTTATGCCCCGCGTCCTGGGCGCATCACAGTCTCTCCTTATGCCCCCTTGTGCCTACAATTGGTGGGTGGTCTTTGATCCTATGAAAAGAAATATCACAATCAGAACAAGAAGAAGAAGAAGAAAAACATACGCGAACTTATACCCATCGCGCATGGGCCACACATCGATCACCACGATCTACACCCTCTACTTGTCCGACAAGCCTGGATCCTCTTCAGCCAGGGGGGTACAAGCCACTGAAATTGATATCTGCATCCTCCAGAAACACAGCCCACAGAGCAGCCAGCAGTTCCTGCGTGGCGCCATAAACGTACGGCTAGCATGACTGATCAGCCCAATGAAATAAAATAAAACTCACCGGTTTTGCCTTGAACCTATGCACCTCAGAGTCAGCGCCTGGGAGGAGATCATTCGTCGCAAGCACTTCTTTTCCAGCGCCGCGGACCCGACTCTTGCCAACAAGCTTTGGGGGAGGGCCCGGAGGGGTGTGGCGTTGCTGCATGAGGAGGCGGCATGAGGAGGTGGACGGGCCGCGGGACTCGGTGGGAGCATGTGGGGACGCTTGACCACTACTGCTTGGCACATATTCCGAGCTGGCGGACGACACAGCGGGAGGCGGCAGGCACTCGTGTCAAGGTCGTAGGTGAAGAATGTGTGACCGATATTGTTACCCGAAGAGTGATTAGTCAGAGTCTGACTGGGAAGACTCTGACTAAGCATGACCAAGGATGAATGACCGTCATCGCGGGGTAGTGTATTCACACTGAATTGAGTCAAGACTATTGAACGAGCCCGGCGCATTGAGTTAAGCAAAAAAATCACTCTTCGCGACTACGAAACCCAGAAGAGGCAGAGAAACTGGAGTTTCCTGTGGTAGGGGGGACGACCGTCACGGTCTGAGCCGCGGGTTCAAGTTGCACTGCCAGTGGTAGACTGTACTAGTATGCCATGCGGCGGGCCACATGGTGCTTGTGGCGTCCTCCTTGTCCGTACCCATCCGCGGGCCCGGGCCCGGCAGCAGACGACGGCAGCGGCGCAGCATCATACCCCGCGACCGCACCAGACCCGCTCCCGCTCCCATCAGCGCTTATCTCTCTGGTGCTTGCAACGATTCACACACACCTGACGCCTCCGCCCCACGGCCATATCCCGAGCTTCCTTGCAGCGCCCCGGCCGCCACCTCTGCCCGACCCGCCCACACGATCTTGTGGTGACTCCGTTCGCCACGTTATCGATCGCGCTCGCCGACACCGGACGGTTTGTCAGTCCACTGTCGTCCGGGTATACATGGTGGAGACACACCAGACGCTCACGCCCGGGCCGCCAGTCTCTATAATTACGGGCCAGGCCGCGTGGCGGCGTGGAACGGTCAACGCGGGCGGCGGAGCGGGCGACAAGGAGAGCAGTGTCGCTTGGTTGTGAGCATCTTTCCATGAGCCTTTGTGGCTGCCGTATGAGAAGACCGCAGTGGCGCAAATGATAATTGTGACGGTGGAGGGGTTTTAGTTCTCGCGGTAGCCTTTTTGCGGGCCTGAAGTAGACAAGTGAGAGTACCAATATAACAGACGATGCGTTCAGCAGAGGACTGACATACGAGGGCCAGCTGCACGCGGCGCTGAAGCCTGCTTCTGGTGGGCAACTGCAGTCGTTTGTGTTGCACTTATCGACAGCTTCGGAAACAAGCATACAGCTGTCATCCACCCGAACGCGGCGGCCTATGGGGATGACTTTGCTGACTCGGAGCAGCTGGTGCTGGAGTTTGTTCGACCTGCCAGTGTTTGACTGTGGAGATAGGATACTACTAGTATCTGGTGATTTGTACCCGGCCTGGGAAGGCACCGCAAGGCATATCGCGAGCCGGATGGCTGCTGCGCGGGCGAGAGAGGTCAGATGACAGGGCCCAACAGTGCAAAGGATAATTTTACCCACTTCGGAGCAGTTGATGATGAGCAATGAGACCGCAATCACTCCGAATACACAGCCACATCATCTCTCTTGTCCCGACCGACCATGTGTCGGGACGCGCCTGCAGCTTCCGCAGCTTCCGCAGCTCAATCTCCGCAGCCTGTCTTACCCGCGACAATCCTATCAGCCCCGGTTCGCCTTCAAAACCCGCTGGCAAAGGCCTTGTCGAGCCATGGAGTCAAATATCTTTGCGCAGCGTCCGCTATCTTCGCGTCCCCGTAATCACGAGAAGGTTCTAACAGGCACGTCGGGGCATCAGCGGGGCTATCTGAAGCGGTGCAGGTGGCATGTTCTGCCCCATAGGTGAGCTGAAGACTTCTTAGTTCTTTAACAGTTTCTCCCTCCCATTCTCATGTGCGGCGCCCAGTCTCTCTCTTGCTCTCAAACATTAACGCGTGCCCAGGCATTTGTTGCACTGGAATCGGGGGAGGTTCGAACATACGATCTACTCTGTCTTCGCAAATCAGAATATCGAACACCCAACCTCTGGTCGCTGTACGAGGAGAAGACTATGGCAACACGAGTGGACCCTGCAACCCCGGGCTCGTAGGTGGTCACTTTCCCGGAATAGACTCTTATAATTAACGTGTTCAGTGGTTTTCCAGTCGACGTTGTCGCACGTCCGCGAGATCTGAATCTTTTATTTGTGGCATATGCAGGTTCGTCAATAGTTGATGCTTATTGAAGAGCTTTTGAACCTCCTGGGCAGGTGGGGTGATATTGTCCAATCTGGTCAGTCGACCTGGAGAGGAATAGTTTCAGCATTTTCATTGCAATTCAGACCCAGCGCAACACCCTCCGCGCATATGAACTTATTATTCTGGGGAGCTCGCCTGGGGGGTTCTGGCTATGGCCATCCTGTTGGTGTCTCCTCCAGCTTCGTCCGAAATCCGCTTAAACACGTCTATCAGGATATTATGCAACATCGTAGGCCAACAGTAACCAGTTTGGCTCTCCATCCTGCTGGCCATTATTTCGCTGTTGGCTATTCAGACGGTTGCATCGCTTTCTGGGCAATCGAAGACGAAGACCAGCCAGTGCTGGTTCGAACGTTGGATTCTGTCGATGTCGACAAAGTAGACATTGAGGCTCTGGAACAGAAGCATGAGCAAGGTCCTGAGCGCGAGCCCATCTACAAGCTCGCTTGGTCTTCTTTCTCCGATTCGAGTGATCCTCGTGGGGGGCAAAACTGCGTTAACCATTCTTGGCGGCTTGTTGATGGCTCCGGGAGAACCTATTCGTCTTACAGTCCAATGGCTCCCTGCCTTCAACCCTAGCGACCCTCCCACCCCCATTCCATCCAACACATCACTGCATCCTTTCATTCGTGCTGCTATGCAGGCTTCCCTTGTCCCTATTATGGACTTTTTCTATTCGACACCCAGCATCGCTCAAGACTTTTTCCTTGTTCCCTGCAATAGTCCTCATTTTGCAAATCAGCATGATCCAGTCGCAATCATCATATTGCTGGAGTCTGCTGGTGACCTAAGGACATTGGAGACGCGCCAATTTCCTCCGCCTGTTTTCTTAGCGTCTAATGACCCTCCGACGGATCAAGATGATCCCGACACCAAGTCAGCCTCTCAGGCTGTGGAAGACGATCTTGCAGACATCCTTAAAGATATGACCTTGAACGATGACCCTCGTGTCATCGCACTCATTGAAGACTGAGCAGAAAGAGGTGCTCAGCGACACGTATAAGGCAGGCAAGAAGACATACCAGCGCTCGTACGTGCTCCTGCCAGTGTGCAACAAAAGCAAAAGTGAGCCGACGCGGATTGCCTGCGCCGACCGTGTTTTCTTGTTGCGACGTCAAAGTAGGAGGAGAAAGATCCGAGGTCACATGCCTCGGGCCGATCTTCCTTCCTCCGCTCACTATGTCACCCACCCCCTCCAGCCAAGCCGCCCGTTAGGCCACTCTCAACCTCCGCAATGGCACTATTCTTCTACCTCTGCATGGCTTCAGCTCCGCCCGCGGCGCGAAGAGTGAACTTACGCCCGGCATACGCTGCATTCAACAGCAAAGACCCAAGTTGGCGTGGAGTAGCAGATGGAGAAATGTCTGGACATGGCTGGCTCCCATCTGGCACGAGGCCCAGAGTATAGAGGCAGTCGCTTCCGGTGCGTGTACTGGATAGGCTCGTTTTCTTCGCTTCTCACAGCCGTGGCAGAAACTTCCCTTCGACACTCCAAGTCCGGCGTGCTTGACCAAACCAGCGACGGCTCGAGCTGAGGGATCGCTGCAGGCAAGCCTCTCCGCCGTACTTATGGGGCGGACCGCAAGATTCGGTATCAATTCGACGCTGGGACGTGGAGGGAACTTGAAGGAGTCTGGGTGGAGTAGGATGGGATAGTCTCGGGTTCAGGTGCGGCGAATTGAGCCCCCGTTCTTGTCGCTCTCAGGCTAACCTGTTTGTAGAGGGTACCCTATCCAATACCATCTCGCTGTCTCCCTCTTTGTCGGCCACAAACACCCTCCACTATCGCTGCTCTCAGTGTTCACCGACAGCCCTGTCGGCTCCACGCTATCTCAGGCTCGCGTCACAACACGGAGCGGACAGGGCAGACAATATGGGGTGGAAACTGAGGTCATCGTTTTCATTCGCAAAACTGCATAACAGCTTCAACACTTCTAATGAGCGTCTCGCAGCATCTTCGACGTCTCCACCCTTTCCCCGCCAGCAGCCCTGCGGCCCCCGACCCACCCACCACCCACTTTTTCCGCCTCGAAAATTAGGCCCGTCGTCACACACGTTACCGTCACGCCTTCACCAGCAGGCGTCATTCCTCTAGCTCACCATACGCGAGCGAATCCGCCGCGGAAACGGTACTCGAATTTTATATACCCCAAGAGCATCTCATGTCCCAACTTTCAGCCCCGCGCGTGCCCGTCGCCGCGCCTGGGAGCGCTTCGGAAGGGTGTTTCCCGCCCTAGCGCTTGGGCTGCTTGCTGTATCGGCCACAGGTGTTGCGAGCATCTACCATGGGCACTAGGATGATGCTGTCGATGTTGGGAATTTATCTATGCGCGATTGGGAGGCTTTACTGCAAGAGCGGACGATGTCGCAGCTTGTCTTCTTCTGAATAACTGAGGTTAGACCGCAATGCACTCTTCCTACGCAAAACTCACTTTCTCCTGGTCTTTTTTAGACTCGAACCAGTCGCTATGAAAGTGTGGTTGCTATGAAAGTGTGACTTTCATAGCGACTGGAACATAATCACCGTTGTATTCTGTGCATATTCTAAACTGGCATTTCATTTCCCCAGTTCCTCTTCCAAGCCAAAATTGGGAGCTATCACAACACGCAGCCCCGCGAACACCTGCGGCACCGCCTGGGACAGCGCACCCCTTCCCCAGCCACTCGCGGCCTTGCAACACGGCCCGCGCCCCTTGGCGCCTGCGCGAGTTGGCACCAACGGCAACCCAGCTCATCCGCCACCCAGCTGGCTCGGCACTCCCCGCCAAACCCCGCGCTGCGCCAACGCCTGCGGAATTTTACGGCCACGGCCACGGCTCAGGACTCCAGAACCAACTACTACGCCCCGGAAATGACGAACACGGTGGGGTTTGCTCGGGCCGGGCGCGTGGTTAGGGGCTGCGGGCTGCAACGCGCGCTTTGACGGAACAAGCGATGAACTCTGTGTTGACCAGATTTGTGCCCCGCCCTCCTTGCGGCATCAGGAAACAGTGAGTCGGCATCTTGATTTTGTTGTTGTCTTACTGATTTGTCGTGTTCATGGTTCTGCCACCTCAGGCTACCCCTACCTGGTACCTCTTAGGCTTTATCGGACCCATGGAACCCTGGGCCTAAGAGGTACCAAATCCATGGTATCACCCATAGCTATCCACAAATTGTGGATGATACCATAGGTGTCACACAACCCATGACCATGTGTCAGGAACGGGGCCGGCCCGGGCCCACGTGACGATCTCCTGCCAGTCTGACAAGTGTGGGAAAGATGGTTCAACCCCCATAGCTGGGTGGTTGGCAACCAGGCGGCGTAGATAGGTGCCACCGCTGCAATAGAGAGCAGGGTCGGGACAACTCGGGGCGACTCGAGACGCCCCGCTGTCACGTTGTGTGACAGCGGTGTCGCGGGATACGAGTAGTCGCCTAGAGTGTCCTACCCCGCTTGAAGGGAACGAGTCCATAGCCAAAGAGTGCTGTCTAGTAGAGTTGGTGCCCAAGGCATAGGGAAGCACAGGCTCAGCCAGTTGAACAAGCTGTTCGGGCGGGGCGTGACGTAACGCGGTCACGCCCGACGGTTCGGGGGGTCGAGGGGAGTCGCCCCGCAGCAGGGGCTGCGGGCCCGAGACCCCTGGAGCGCTTGAGAAGGGTTGCCAGTCCAAGGGGCGACATATCTCCTTTCCTGGAGAAACGAGTCGCTGTGGCTCCTAGACACCGCGTGACTGCGCGGTGTGACGCGTGACATGCGGGCCCGATCGGGCCCGCTCCCTCCCATCGCCCCGTACCAGGGGAACCCAGAGCTTGAGGCCAGAGAGCAAGAAGAAGTGGCTAGGACAAGGGTGAACATAAGAGACAAGAGCCTGAGCTGTCCAGCCCAACCAAGGGCTCAGGTCAATGAGGCAAGCTAGCCTGGAGTGTTGGAAGTCGTCTAGACGCCCCTTTCCTGGGGTATGGTCGCAGCAACCCCGCTCTAGGGGACCAGGCCGGAGTAGGGTTCAAAGGAAGAGACTTCAATGCTAAACCTAAGGTACAGGAGTAATACTCTGGTCTTTATATACTGTGGGCGCTAGGGGCCGATCGGGCCCGCTGAGGGTCGATCAGAATGGAGCAGGGGATGTCTCTGGTCGTCCCTGGTCGCTCCGCTAGGAGCCCAGGGACCATTCCTCTGGAAAGGAGCCATGCCAATGTCGACACTAAGGAGTGTTTGACAATGCAACAGTAAGGAGCTCCCTCCTGGACCCTGTGGTTGTCTAGGGCCGATTGGGCCCGCTGTCAAGGGCGTCCGGCGGCGCATCATGATCCCTGATGGCGGGTCATGATGGCTTGATGGCTGACTAAAGCGCGATCCGTGATTATGTCCCTTCTCTGGGATATTAGTGTTGTTGCTCATTGCTTTGAGCTTGTGAATTATGAGGGCTTGTCAAGCCCTAGGGCTCTAAGGGTGGTGAGGGCCCGATGGGCCGTATAGGGCCCGTTGGCCCGACCCGAACCCTGACACCATGGTCCCATCCATGCAGCCTTGGGTGCATCCATGGCTGTGTGGATGGTACCATGGTGCTTTGCCTGATTTGGGTGTTGGTGTATATTGCTTATAGCTTGCTCAAAAATGGCTTAAATAATGAGCGCTTTGATGCAGCGGCTAGGTCTCTTCTTGGACTCTTTGATCCAATCATCTAGTGACGGGGAAGTCACTGGTTTGGCTGGAAGGTGCTTTTGGCATATTTTGGGCAAAAATACCCTTGCAGTGCTATTGCCTTGCCTTTTTGGTTGCCTGCTTAGCACTAGAAAAATGAGATGGCTTTGCTCTTCAAGACAAGCCAAGTCCCATGAGATTTGCTTGGCAGACTATGGAGTTTTGAATATTTTTTGATTTTTCTGGCTTTTGATTAGTTGACAGTTCAGGCATCATAGATGGGTAGTAGGCAGGCTAGAGTACATGGAAAGTGATGTACAGTGTGTGTAAAGTATATCCCACATGCTCCCACCCAGTTGGCCATACCCCCACTCCTTGGCCTTTGCAGGGTATTGGGCGCTGGGCAGCCGATCGGCCATCACTGATGGCATCAAGCCGACCGGCATGTTTGATTTGGATGCATCCATGGTGCCAGGCAGATGGCTGGGCTTGATACCATGCATGGATGCATTCATAAGGTAGTTTTGAAATTATCTGTGGTACCATCCATATGAGCATAGATGGTACCACAGTCCTCACATGGACGGTACCACAGTCATGGTTAATACCACATATGGATGCAACCACAGTCATATGTGGATGCAGCCATAGGCAACTTGTATCAAACTGTGGGTATATCCATATGGACATGGTTGCATCCACATATGGATGATACCATAGCACATGGTTGCATCCATGATATGTCCCAAATTGGGACATGGATGTATCCATAGGACATGGTGGCATCCACACTTCCCCTATGGATACATCTATGAAGAAATTTGGAGTTTTCATAAGGCATACCAGTAATTTCATGAGAAAATGTCACCAGGTCCTGCTATTACATCAAAGTTGGGAATTCCAAGTACTTGGATAACTTTTATCAAGTGACCTTGAGTAGTAGCTTTATCATTATATCAGCACTGATAAGGTGTCATCTCACTAACTGGAGAACTCATAACCACAAGTACCTTAATAACAGTATCTCTATCTTTTGACAATGCAATATCTATAAGGGCAACCCTGGAGGCCCGAAATCAGGGTTCTAGCAGGAGAGGATCCAAAGAGTGAATATGGTAGGCAAATACAAAATACAAATGATGCTGCTGATAATGCCATTATTATTCATACTAGGATTTTCACCCAAAAATGGGTGCTTAAAAGGATTGATTCATAATAAATGGTGGACAAAATGAAGATGTATATTAAATACTGGACAAAAAAAATGTATATTTCAATAACTAGGAAAAATAGCAATAAAACTCTAGGAAAGCAGACTTGATCTTTAAGAAATTGGAAAAATACTTATATTAAGTTATTATAATGGACCCAACTTAAAGCTGATATCAGCTACCAATTTTTGAATAGACTAAATATGCCACAAGATATAAGATCATATATATTAAAAATCAGAGACAGCACCAAAGTGTACCTGATATATCAGAAATAAGGGATAAAATGTGATAAGGGATAAAATGCAATTAAGTCATACTAATGTGACACAATGTTTTGACAACTAATTGGTTTCAAATAAGGTGCACTTATTGTCTACTGATTTAAGTTGTCTCGACTCTTTTCTCATACTGGATATTTATCATAGGTTTACTAACCATATATAAGTATAGGATAACACTGATAATAGTACTATAAGAGATTCCCATATTCAAGTCTTGCATTTTACTTAAAATTAAACAGTGACTAGTTGTAATAGTTAAGACCTGTCTTTCATCCTCTGTTCAGCTACCTTTGTTATGGTGAAGTTATTATTGAATGGATGGATTATACTGATAATAGAATACTGATAATAGTACTAGAAGAGATTCCTAGGTTCAAGTGTGGAATCACACTTGAAATTAAACAATCACTAGTTATAACAGCTAAGACCTCTCTTTCACCCTATTCAGCTACCTTCTATAATACATTTTAGGTGTTGAATTAATTAATATTACAGGAGAGAGAGTTGTACTAGAAATTTAGAGCTCCTTTGAAGGTCTGATACTCAGTCTATCAACCTCATCATTCATATCAACCAGTTCACACTCAATCTGTCTTTTACTGTTCCCCAGTTCATCCCAGAAATCAATTCAAGTATGTGGGTAGGGGTGTGTCTGTACTGAGTTAACTGGACTTGATCCCTTGTGATCTATAATCAATAAGAAGATTACAGCTAGACTGCATATATTATGAGTCATAATATTTATTGGTCTAGTGGGGATCACTAGAGATTACATACCTGAAAGATATGGTATGAGAGATGTGAACTGTGAGATGTATCCTAATAGAAGCAACCCTCTGTATGTGTTGGAAAATGGGAATCCTTACACTTGACTGGTTGGATAGCCTAGTGGTCTAGACTGGAATATGACAGGAATATCCGTGGAATATTCTCAATTTTCTCACCATCTGCCAAGTATATGACAGCCCGGAAAATGTTGGGCAGATCCGTAGAATATTCTCAATCTGCCACATGTTTTCATTCAATATTCCGGCCTGGAATATATCACATGTTCCAGCCTGGAATATTGTGACCAGATTCTAGGACTATCATTGATTAGGATTCTGATTGGGATTCTATACTATATATATATTACCAGCATTTAAAGTCATCTCTCCATGCTTGGACAAGTACAAATTTAAACATTCTTTCATATTGACCTAATCAATTTACAGTCAAAGTCTACATAACCCATAGCCAGGATAACCCATAATGCCTGATAACCCATAGGCTTGGGTAGGAACTCACCGATATTGAATTTCTTGAGCAGCCTCCAATAGGACATGTGTGTGTGGGCCAACACAGACAGCAGGGCAAGGAAGTAGCCAAGCTCCTTCGCTAACAAGGCATCCCTGCCGGCTTATCCTTTTTAGTGAGAATGGCCAGCGTTTACAGCCTTGGAACATACCAACTTGAAAGGCGAGTCCGTCTCCACAAAAAAAGCTCCTCACGGAATCTGTACTGCGATGGGCATGTCTCGCCATGAGATCCAGGTAATCACGATGTTCATTCAATTCGACGACGCCAAAGACAGCTTAGGAATATTCAAAGGCGTCCCGAGCTCAACGAGTAAGCCGCATAGCTCGTCCCAGGCATGCTTGCCAGACAAGAATCTCGTAACGACGGCAATGTTGTCTGCGAGGAACGCGTTCAGCATATGCTTCTCCTTGCCAAAGAACAGGTTATTCGCTAAATTCTGGATGATCTTGGTGATGATCATAAGTCCGCGACGAATCGACAACTGCTCTTCCCGGTGTCAAGTCTTTCGGTATCTCCACATCAATTGTTTCTGGTGCAACAATAGCGGGCGAGATGAATCTACAGTCCTTCAGTGGTGATAAAGCCAGATAGAGGTGAAAATTGACCGAAGAAAGATGAAGGCTCCCATAGGAGAAAACTTGCAGTCGGGCCACACGTTTTGCACGACCTTGGAGATGGGCGTGCAGATTTCGCGGGACATTCTGCCATCAATCAGCAAAGTCGTCATCACCAAAAGAATAGCTACTGACGCAGCAGTGTAGGAAGGGACATGGAAATGATCTCCAAGAAGGTGGACGCGATGACCTTGACATTCTCCAGATTCTGCGCGGCTTTAGTTTCACCCACGTCGGGCTTGCCTGGGTCAAGCTCGTAACCATGACCAGGTGGCACCGCTGCCATCGCTTTGATTAGCGGTATAATCAAACTTCGCAGATAAGTGTAGCCGTGCACTTTTGCGAACGCCGATAGAAACCGGGTGCAAGTTGTGTTGCTGCGGAACAATTGAGCTTCGTTTTCTGGCATATGCATTAGCGGAGAACGTAAAACAAGATTAAAAGGGAAAAAACCTGTCGCGGCAACCTCCCGTTCGATCATGTATTTAAGCAGTGCCATGAGGGTGCTGCGCGTGTCGAAGAGATTGAGCATGACCGAAACCATTATTTCGACTTCAGATTGTGGACAGGTCTCGCAAATAGCCATGACAAGCACCATCTATGATAGATCGATGAGATACGCAGACGCAACCAAAGGCATGTTTACATTCAACCCTTTCATAAGCTCCAGTAAACGTGAATGCCGGTTGACGGCCGCGGGGACTGCCTCAATCTCGAATTCTGGTGCCTTGAGAGATGACACGGGCAAAGACGCTTGCAAATATTGCTCGTTTCTTGAGATCAGAGCTGTAGGCCAGGGGCAAACACTGCTTGAATCCATGCTCAGAGTTGGCGCTGACCATGTGCGTAAGACCAGTAATGACGAGCTCGCGCAATTCGGCCTCCCGTTGCGCCACTCGATTCTTCTGTGGTCGAGTTATATTACCAACTCACTGTATAACAAGATATACTGTATACCTTGTGTATGGACATCGCCTCCGAAACATTGTCCGAACGCTATCAGGACGATCAGTTAGTTCAGCCTCCGGTTCCAAACAAAAATGCTAACCACATCGTCCAGTTGACACTCGATATGCCCACGAACAAGTAAGCTGGAGTACTTGGGGCATAAGCGCGAGACTGAATGTGCACTATCGTCGCCGGCTGCAGCTTCTTCTGGAGGTCGTATCTGCAACCGGTCGAGAAGCTTAACACAAGTCCTCAGACAAGCAAAATTTAGCTCCGTCTGCGCAAGGTGCTCGGGGGATCTGCGAATACATCAACAACGACAAACCTGGACCAAAGGGATTATACCTCTGGCAATGTCTGCATCCACTCAGCCAAGATATCGAGAATCCTTTGGCGAGCAGGACTATCTCGCCGGATTGTCAACAGATCCGCGCGGTCGCAAACAGCATCACACAGAATGCAGAACCGGAGTCGAAGTCGCAAAGCCGCATACGCATTAAAACGACCAATGAAAGATGCTAACGAATGCATCGTTCCGCTGATGTCGATACTCATGATCTCTTCAGAGTTGATGGGCGTGCTCTCAATTATGAGCTTGAGGACGGCTAAACTACAGGAATCTCTCAGTGAAATAGGAATACGCACAAAGGCAGAAAATTACCTGGTCGAGGGATGACGGTTGAGAGGAACCTCAGGTTGATGCCGTCCTGGACACAGGCGCCACCCAGCGACGCAAGGAACATACTGAGGTTTTCATACGCAATGCGTTTTTCCTAATACGGGTCAAAATGCAGGAAGCGGGATGTTATTAACGACGCACCTTGACCGCATGTATAGTGTCTTCCCTGGTCTCCGGCGTCGAGTTGGCCTCGTCCAAGTTGAGCAGATTGTACAAATAAAGCCATCGATAGTAACCCAAGGGCAGCCGGAGACATGGAGGCGCACCAGAAAGCAGGTCGCAGCGGTCACAGCAAGTGCGGCCCGCGTTCTTCTTGCTCACTGGGCCCAGAGACGAGGGCCAGTTTGGGTAAACCCGTCAGGGCGGTCTCGAGTGTGGACGGAGAAGGAGGTGCAGAAGGCAGCTGCCGCGGCGGCCAGCAAGCCATACAGGGAGTGCGGCCCGCATGCTTCTTGCTCATTGGGCCTAGCGACAAGCGGCCCGCTCACGGAAACGCGTCGGGGCGGGCGGGTGGTCTCGAGCGTGTTGGCAGTTGGGCAGAGAAGAGGTGACAAGACACGGGCACGTGCCCGTTGACATCGGACCGCCATCTCCGATCCTCCCACCCGCCGAAATCGGGCCCTGGCTCGAAACTGCCATCCCTCACGCCCTCAAAACTCAAGGTGGAGTCTGCGCACTGCCGTGAACGGCGGGCCAACCAGCCGCACTCAGCATCCATCAACGCCGCTCCCTCCGCGCCGGCCTTTTCATCTTAGTGCCCAAATCGCTAAATATCATAGTAAGTCTTTGCAAATAGTCTCTAGCTGCAAAGAAGGCTTACCGTGACACATAGAACCTTCTCTTTGACAACTCTGCCCCACCACAGACTCCGAATCAACTGCTGAGGTGAACCAAAACCGTCATCAGCAGCAACTGTGCTTGCTTACGGGAGGTCTTTGGTCGTCTAATCCAATGCCGCACGGGTCACGGATACACAGGCGAGTACTACAGCCGTTTTGTCCCGGATGAGAACGTTCACTGCCCCTGTGGGGCGGAGCTACAGACACGCACACACATTCTGCGTGAATGCCCACGCTACAGCCAACACCGACACCACCTAAAGAAGGCATCAAGGGACATAGCGATGACGGAGATCCTCGGCACACCTTCAGGGATAGCAGCGCTGTCCAAATTCCTCGAGGAATCAGGTGCATTCACAAAGACTGGACGACCACGCCAAGAGATGGCCCTCCCCACGCTGGAGGACGAACCGGAGGCGGACATGTCTGACGATGAAGATGATGCGGGCGGCATCGAGGATCATGGTTAGATGGATGGAAGGACAACCTGAAGATGTTCAAGAGCGGCGGGATAGCCCTCTTACACACGAACCTCACTGCCAACCCGCCCAATTATGGCCCCCCCTATGACCTTCATGCTCTACGCTTGCCAAACAACTCATGGGACGTCAGCGAATCAGACGCTGCTCAACTTCGTACACGGAAACCAATACATCAACCCCCACAGGGCAGCAAATGACACTCAACCCAACCCGGCCCCTGCTCTCCGAGCACCGCGCCTTAGTAGCACACGCATACTTGTACCGGTATATAAATGTGATTCAAAAAAAAAAAAAAAAAAGACACGGGCACGTGCCCGTTGACATCGGACCGCCATCTCCGATCCTCCCACCCGCCCGAATCGGGCCCTGGCTCGAAACTGCCATCCCTCACGCCCTCAAAACTCAAGGTGGAGTCTGCGCACTGCCGCGAACGGCGGGCCGACCAGCCGCACTCAGCACTCTGGGGAGTCCGACGCCAACTTAAAAGCCGACATTCCAGGCCGTCCAAATTCGAGCAAATCTGCTGTCGAGGAAGCAGACGACGGAGATGACATCAGTGAAAGCAGTCCAGAATACCGATAAAGCACGTACCGTGAGCGTGGAGGCTCGTAAAGGTCTGTCGAAGGCGTCGATATTTGGGAGATGGGTGTGTCGAGCCAGCGGAAGCTTGAAGAGGTATTGCACTGCAGGTTACGAGTGAGGAATCATTAGGCGGCCCAAACCTGCTATATATCGTCGAGTGAGTGAAACGACAAAGATAAAAAACAATACTCACAGCCAATCCTGCATGTCCGATGCATAAATCGCTGGAGCGGGAGGCTCCTGGGCCGCATTGAACCGGTCTGGAGCGTTGTTTGTGGGCTTGGTGTTGACACGCCGAGCTCGATTTTTGCGGTGCCGGCTGAACTTTGTGCTGGGATCGGCAACAAGGGAGATTTCAGTGTCCGCCAGGCAAGTGTAGCATTTACAGGTGTGCTCCTGAGGATTTGCAGTCTTGTCATCGTCTGACTTGCTTGGAGAACGTTGGCGAATGCGACGAAAGCACCGACCTGTTGGTTTGACGGACGCGAGAGCGGGATTGAGGTCGCACGATTGTGTTAAAGTTGGCAAGCCCGATGAGCGCGCAGTTGTGAGATGTCTATAGCATTCACGACAACCCCAGCAACGAATGCGCTTGAGACCCAGCTGTGAGCAGCGCAATGGCAAACGACAAGAGCTGCCAGAGAGAATGTGTCGTCACAATGTCCATTTTCGTGGCAGCAGCGCCGACGTTGGTAATTTTGCGTAAAGGCCAAGTTGTCGTGATTATTAGGTGGTCCGGATACTGCCGATAGATGGGTGTTGTTGGCTGGTGCTTGCCGTCGATGGCCCGGGTATGTCTTGGGCGGTGGGCAAAGGGAGGGGCTGCTGCCAGGAGATTGTCGGTCGATCGAAGCAGGTCAAAAAAAAAATGAAGTCACGACATTTGTAACGGAACGCGGAGTCTGACTCTGACTTTGGTGAGTTGTCGGATTCAGTTTGCCTCCGCGCTAACTTCTCCTTGAATAGAGTGCAATCCATGGCTTACTCGGCAATGCCAGGGCCTGTCCAATCGAACTATGGCCTGGCTCCGAGAAAAAGCAGCAAAGCTTGGCGCCGTGCGGTTCCAAAGCCTGGTGTGGGCAAAAGAAGACCCAATATCAGCTATGGAGATATTAGACATGTCGATATGGATGCTCAGGCCACGCACCAGGGCGCCCAGACGCGTTTTACGCGTGATTCCCCCTCCCCAAACAATGCTGCATCCCCTTCATGAGCATTTTACGCGTTTTCACGGCGTTCACATGCACTGCAAGCTAGCACAATCCCCGTAGTAAGCATGTTGAAGAGTTGGCAGTGAAGTTCGGAGCCTTCGGCGGGTCGGGAAACGAGGGCATGGGGATGGATCAAAGCTGTGACGTGACGTGAGGAGCACCGTCACGCGCATTCGTGAGCGCCGCACCACATTGCACAGGGCACTCAGATTCAATGTTATGCATATATGACGTCCATTAGAGTCTACTTGTGGTATGTGTGAGGTTTTGGCCCTTAATTATATATCCCAACGGGACAAACTTCAATTTTGTTTTAAGCTGTTTTAAGCCATTTGTCACAAGCACCTGACTCTGTTTGGTCACAACGCAACGCGACGTGTTTTCATGAGCGCGTGGCACGCTTTGACTCTTCCCTTGCGTTTGCCGGTGTTAACCCAATAACGTAGCCCTCATGCGGGGCCAGTTCTTTGGAATAGGTTCTTGGGAATGGCAGTCATATGCATCACCCTTTTGTTGTCATTACAGGGCACAATGACGAGTGGTGCGTTGACCATTTGTACAGCTGTCTGAACCTACTGCCATCTGCACAAGTTTTGCCACCACCAACATCCCACCCCACGGCTGAGCCGATTCATGTGCATACTAAGTGCTCATCTCCTGTCTCCTCTTCCCAGCTCTCATATCATTTCAGGTCTCGAGAGGCACGTTGGCCTGTTCCTCTTCACCAACCTCATCATGCCGAAGCTGCTCGCCACTGGCTCTCTCGATTTCACCCCGCGCGTGGTGTAGGTAACCGTCTTTCAGCTGTGCACGAAGTTAGTAGATGTCTAAGAGAAATGCACTGCGACACACCAATTTCGCAAACCATCCACGCTTCATGTATGGGTGAAGCTTCTGCAACATCACTTGGCGTTCGTTGTTTCCTCCTCCGAACCGCTGAAGAGGAGTTCTGAGCCAGCCTGAACCTCGCCGCCGCCATCCGCGCAAGTCTCTCCGCCAACGTCCAACGTCCCTGACGTCAACCTTGCCTCGCTTGCCGCTTGCCGCTGTCCGCACGGGCGCAAGGCTGCGCGGTCGCGTTGACATCTGGCGTGTCGATCTCACATGCTCGCACGTGTTGCGCGTCTCCCTGCCTCGCACCTCACCAACGGCCTCTCCACTGGCCCAGCCACCCTGGGGTCGTCCTAGCGGCTGAGTTCAGTATCGATTTGATGGGTTTCGAGGGCAGCCGTGATGTGGGAAGCGTTTCGGGATGTTTTGGAAGACCTTGGCCGATTGCTGGAGGGAGGTAGTTAGCATCCTCAATGTAAAATGTTAGCACACTGAGCCAGATTCTCATTCGGTGCTTATGGTTGAGTTAGCGCCCGGCGGCCGCAGCTGAGTAGTGTGCCATTTGCGGCCAGAGGCAAGATGAGACACGGCTGTATTGTCCGTGCTGGACTGCGAGCGGGCTCGAATACTCTGCCTCCTCCTTCTCCAATGCAGCCCGACAGTAGTAGTAATCGTTAGAACTGGTCATGCTTAGTCAGAGTCTTCCAGTTAGACTCTGACAAATCATCGTGACTCTTCGGGTCACAGTGCCGGGGTTTCTCTCACGCTTTCCACACCTACCACGACCTCGACACGAGCCTGACGACCTAGGAAGAGAGGACGGCGGATGCAGCGATCATTGCCCGACCGGATCCCCGCATTTGTGCAGCTGCTGTTTACAACCACCCATGGACAACATGGTGTGTAATTGTGGATTTGGAGCGTGGGTGGGGCTGATGAGAGGGCAGGTTATCCCAGCTTCCAATCTTCTGCTGGTACAATGCCCGCGTCCTTACGCCGCCTCAAAACGATCAGAGATCTGAAGGGCTGGAACTTGAATGCTCAGGCTGTCTGGTCCAGCTTTATAGCTTGCTCCTTTTGTGTGAGTATTTTGTTCTTTGTTAACTTGGATATTTCTCAGACCATTTCTGTGTAGTCCACCTAGAGCATCAAGCTCTTCACTGCCTGCAAAGTCACTTCTCATCTATAGTGTCTCTGCCTGTGGCGGCAGCACCGATATTCATCCATCCACGACTATCATCTATCAGCTTTTGTATGGCGTGTCTTGTCTCAACCTGGCCGTTGCAGTGTGCACAGCAGCGGAGAGCAATGGCATATCGATCACCACCCACTGCCTCTTCTTGGGGCGCCTCGATGACGCAGTTGGATTGCAAGGGTTGATAGCTTGCAACTGTCAACCCTTGCAATCCAACTGTGTCATTGACTTGGGTTGTTATCACTTCTACCCTGTGCTACTTGCCCATTGTGTCCAGCACTTAAAGCTATTGTGGGTGGCCGATAGATAGCTGCACATCCAGTCCTTGTCACGTGACTACTGCTTGTCACGTGCACTACTGCTTGTCATGTGCCCTGCCGCCCTTGCAGGTAGTGGAATAGGCTGCCAGGCAGCAAGGAGGAGGTGCGCAGTAGCCAGTCCCAATATTCCATGCTGAACTTTGTGTTAGTCCAAAATGTCCCATCACTGAGCTGCTGGACCACTGCCTCAGCCAATGAATTTCGATGTCTGTCGCAACTGCAACAGCACCAATTACTGCCCTGGCTGAAATGGTTATATCCCACTGTGAGTGAGATACTAGTAATCTATATAGTCAATGCTCATTTGATACTCCCTAGTATCTGTATAACTTTCTTGCTGGTTATAACGGGCTTTCCCCCAGCATGACCGACAGTCTGGTTGTATATGGGCTGGCCTCAGTACGACCGCTCACGCTGGTTGTAGAGGGCTTTTCCACAGCACGACCGACAGTCTGGTTATATACGGGCTTGCCTCAGCATGACCGCTCCGGATCCCTTGCTGGTTGTAGAGGGCTTTCCCCCAGCATGACCGACAGTCTGGTTGTATATGGACTGGCCTCAGTACGACCGCTCACGCTGGTTGTAGAGGGCTTTTCCACAGCACGACCGACAGTCTGGTTATATACGGGCTTGCCTCAGCATGACCGCTCCGGATCCCTTGCTGGTTGTAGAGGGCTTTCCCCCAGCATGATCACATCATTGCCCAAATCCTTATTGGACCAGCACCCTCCCCACAATTCCATCCCAGTCCTATGCTCTCATATGTTGACCTTGCTGTCTATCCTCACCAACTCCTTGACTATGTTGTTACTTAGTGCCTATCATGGTCTACCATTTACACATACACTACTCAATATTTTCTTGTAGCATTCTCTCTCTCCCTCTTTTTTATCTCGTCTTCCTCCTCCTTCGTGGTTTTGACCTAACATATTCCGGACTCGGTGCCATGGATACTATATCTGGGGAGTGGGCGCTCTTTGAGTTTGTGGTGGAGCTAGAAACTGGTGAGTTTACTCCTGACCACGCCAACACACACTTACTTTCCCATAGCGCAGCCAAGTTCAACAAATTGGCAGGTCCTGCCCCTTTGGTCGGCATACTTGATGATTCCACTTGTTCGTGATGATTTGCGCCCAGGCGCTGACTGGTGGTGGCGGAGTTTGGTGCTGGATCACTCTTTGTGAGTTTCGCTGCATGTCTCTGGGTGCACCAGCGACAAGACCTTGTTAGCTCGTTGCTGGGGTTGGGGTTGGTTCTGAGCTGGCTTGGTTGGTTTGGTGAGTATAGCTTCGCCTGCCTCGAATCACAACTCACCTGGCATAGCACACGTTTACCCGACTCGTTTGCCATTGCTGATGGAGTTGCCCGCTTGCGCAAATTTGGGCTCAATGGTGGACGTGTTGACTCTGGGCTAATTTCCCGTGCCTGTAATGTGACTTACCGAACAAGAGACCCGCTTCCCTGACTTACCACGGCAATGAAGTTTGTGCCCGCACGGTAAACTTTGGGTGTTGTTTATGCAGCGTTGTTGTTGCCCTCTACGACAACCAAGGTAAGTTTGCTATTGCTTTCGATATCTGTGTTAACTTACCAGATTTGCAGCGTCATCCCCGGATGGTTGGCCGGAGCGGACTTGTGAACCGAGACGTTCCAGATCTGGGTGAGTCAGGCTCGTTTTCATGGCGAGGACTCTATGGCTGGTTTGATTTGGTAAGTCTAGCTTTCCTTGCCTCTAATCACGACTGACCTGACAAAAGACCCGTTTTCCCGACTCGTTCAGCATTGTGCGATGGACACGACTCGTTTGGCAGCTTATAGTTCCCCTCGCGATTGGGGCAAGACAATGCGCTCAGGTTCTTGCGCGCGCACTATGACGACAAGGTCAGTTTTATAGTCTTTTCAAGTTCTGAGTCCACTTACCCAAGGTCGGACTAGTTCAGGCGTATCCTAGCCGTTCTCGGAGGGTTTGCCTTTGCTGTCACAAGCTGTCTTCGCCGAGCGGGACGAGGAGCGGCATAATCGGTGAGTTCGCAGCCGTCTGGCCGCTTGCGACTGCTGACTTGCTCCAGACGACAATTGCCGGGCCCGTTTTCATGGCGCGGCGCAAGGGAATTGGAGGGCCGGAGTTGCTTGCCGTTTTGGGGACTTGATTGTGTCGCGCGCGTTGGGGTTCGCGCTAGCTGGGCAGAAAGCAACAAGTAAGCTTTGAACCCGTGCTGAAATCACTACTTACGTCGGTTCGCAGAAAGCAGCTTACCCCTTGTTGCCGTTTTTGTGAGAGATATTACCTCTGGTGCGAGCGGCGGTTCGAACGATGAGGGCGGTGACTGTTATTGCCAAGGTCAGCGCGGAGGGAACGAGTTGGCGCCAGTGCTTGCGCGGTGGTTTGGCGGGAGATGGTGCTGATATTCCGCTGGTTGCGGTTGATGGGGAGAGTAACGGCATCGTTGTTACTGCTAGACTTGTTGCTGTTCGCTGAGCCTGTCGGTGCAGCCAGCTGTCTTGTTGGCAGGACGGGGCCGACTTGTTGCTGAGGCAAAGTAAGCTGCGTGCCGCTCACGCTAGTTGATGAACTAGCGCGCGCGCCGGGCGATGGGTTTACTTGTCGCTGTCGTTGGCTGCGGTTTGTCGGCTCGCGCGCGGAGCTAGCTGTCTTGCTGTAGTGCAGTTGTCGCTGACTGCGAGCGGCCTGTGCCGCGCCACTCAAGTGTGCCCTCGTTGTCGTTCTGGAGCTTGCCGCCAGCGACGTTGAGGTCAGAATCCTCTCTCCCTAGCGTGTCGTCCGGCTCGTGTTGAGGTCGTGCGTAGAGAAAGTGTGACCGGCACTGTGACCCGAAGAGTGATTTGTCAGAGTCTGACTGGGAAGACTCTGACTAAGCATGACGAAGGCCAAATTCGCAACCGACTGAATCATGTTCATTCAGGCAAAAAGTCACTGTTCGCAACTATGCTTCATTTATGACCTCAAGATTCAACACAGCTTCACCTCAGTTTCTTCCCGCAGGCGACTCAGATGATTTACCCGCATTGTAGTCGTCCATCACAGTTGAATACCGAGGCGACGATTTCTTGCAGATTGGCCCCAGCGTCGACCGCCCGCTCGGGAAACACGTCAGGGCACCAAACCAGTCGTGAACGCCGAAGAGGGCTTCAAACGGGGGTAAGAGAGTGCGCCAACGATGAAGAAAGGGAGGGTGCTTACTTTTCTAGGGCCGGGACACTGGCCAGGTCGTCGAGCAAAGCGGCTGGGCAAGTCGGCGGTCGCGGTCCTTTCACCGTCTGCCGCAATGGCCTATCCCAAGACGGTGCCTCCACTGCACGAGCCCTCACCGCCTCATGACACACCTCCGACTGTTTGCGGGATGCCTGTGAAATACGTTTCGTACGTGGTGTAATTCGAGGACTGCCAGTTTGGGCGGCATATGTTGATATAGAACTCGATGAGCGGACCGTCGGGTGTGGCCGATGATGCATGTTGGGACCGTGGCGTTGGAGGCTGCTGGGCGAGGCCGCAGACGTCTCCTTTTGAAAGGGAGTGGAAGGGAAGGGAAGGGCGGAGGTGACGGAGAAGAATCCAGCGGATCGTTGATCCCATCATGTGACGCGTAACAGATCGGCAGTCACGGCCTTCCCGAAGGACCCGAACTCATCCGGCTTGGTCAACTGGAGTATTGGCTCTCCTACAGTTTGCAGTGCCCTACAAAATCATGCAAAAACATAGCCTGACTGAGCGCCCAGGACCTAAAACATGAAAATGCAACCTTATCTAAATTCAATAACCCGCACGTCATCAACGACGACGGACGTCTCGGGAGCTGGAGACATCGAGGGTGCCGTTGGTGATATGAGGTGTTGTTTCTTTACTTCGTTTCCTTCTCTTTAAAATGTTTTTCAGCCGTTTGACATCGCTTCTCGCCGAATCGCAAACCCAGGAGCTTCATTTTCCGACTCGCCTTCTTCCTCCTTCCAGCCTCCTCCCCTGTTGCGACCAACACGCTAAAACAATGCTTGCACTCAGACCCCGAATCACGGCTGTGTATGCCTCTGCACCGACTGTCCAAGACCCTCGAGCGTGGTTTTGCCCTGCTCGAAGATCAAACGAATCGAATGCTGGCGACTGGCGTGGAGCGTCAGCAACTCTGAAAGGGACGGGCAAGAAGGGCGATATATACCGCAAATTCCAAGAAGCCGCGACAGAGCAGCTCGCCGCTCAGCATTTAACGCTCTTCACTCTTAGGTCGAGCACCCGGGCCATTCAGCTTCATGAATGATGTTGTCGTGAGCGAGCGACAACGCAACGACAAGCAGACTTTCATTTGAAAAACGGCTGGATACAGCGGTATGTCTTCTACTTGTTCTTTTCGAGCTAACTCTGACTGTGCAGGACCCATACCTCGTCCCCTCATCCTCCTCATTCCTTTTTATCTCTGCTCCACCACAATCTTCTTGCGGAACACTGCTGAGTTGGAAGTTGACTTCTGCCCTCGAGACGGAGTACCAAGACCATCTTTTGCTGAGCTGGGAGACGTTATTGGGCTGGAATGAGCCACTTTGGCACGACGGAGATCTTCTCGCCGGAGAAACTGGTCTCAGACCCGGTAACGAGGTGTGTAAACGCCCCGCCAATGGGCTTTTGCTGCAGGACTGATTTCGTATGTCTAGCTAGGAGTCAGGCTTTTCTAGGCTCGAAACCCAACGAAGCCCGACAACGAGTTTCTTTGGAGTCAACTCCAAAAGCACCAAGATTACTCCACATTTTCCTCCTTCGTGGCTGTTGCCAATGTCGACATTCTCCTTCTTCGACACTGCGTATAATCTAATCGACTCTCTCTCTCGAGTAAGACCATTCGGTGGTCGTTCATCGCAACATAATATCGACCAGCGGCCAATCGATCTACTCCGACCTGCTCCTCCCGCTCTTCTGCCTCGGGAATTCGATATTTTGCCCGTGCTTCGCCTTTCGCGACCAGCCCAGCTTTCCGCTTCGAGAAGCATTGTCTCCCATTGGGGCGACAACATGGCCTGGAATACGCTACAAGTTCTCCACCTCCATCCAACGCTATTCCAGCACCGATATAAAACGACTTCATTTTCGAAGCTGTGGCTGTGCACCTGCGAAATCACAAAATTGCCGTTTCTCAGTGTCGTGTTTTCGTTGGTCCTCTGGAACGTCCCATGGAGTACAGGCTACGTCTCCTTCATCGCGAGCGCCCGTTGATTTTATCCTGGCTCTGTCTAGTGGAAGCCGAGGCCCACAACTCGTTTCTTCGTCGAAGGCGGGGCGGAATGAGTCGTTCTGTGTCTGGGTCAAGCATTTGGCCCCTGCATCTTCTTCTGCTTTATCCGCGCCATCCAAACTCCATCTCGCAATAGCTCAACACAGAAACACTGGTGGTTTATATACCATTCGACTCACGTTGTGGCTGTGCACGCGCCGAAATCAGAGACTCTACATTTCTCGACGCTCTGGGGGGGCGGGTCCTTCGAAACGCGCTACGACACAGCCAAACCAACGAATGGTCCATAATCGTCTCTCGATTTTACTGCAGCTCCGTTTGGGTGGAATGCAGCAGCCTCAACAGCAGCCGCAAACCGCGTCAGGGAGCAAGTCGCGGCGGTCAGACCACAAGTTGGGCCCCAGCCCCGTTCTTGACTCTTGCTCACGACAAGCCAGCGTCGACCGCCAGCTCGGGAAAACGCGTCAGGGCGCGCGGAGCCGCGGGCGGCCACGGTCTCGCGCGTGGTTGACAGTGGAGGGTTCACGCGGACACGTGCCCGTTGGCAGCGGGCTTTTGGCCTACCGTGGCCCACCGCCATCTCCCGCCCGCCCGCCTCGAAACGGCCTCCTTGGGCGCCCTCAAAACGCACGGCCGGATCGGCGGCTGCCGCGAACGGCGAACGGTGAATTATTCAATGGTCGAAGAACAATGGTGGGGAAATGATGGTGCGGATGTTGACAGGTATGTCCAAATGAGGACCTACTTGTCAGGCATGCCCCAGTGCAAATTTGGCCTCAATGATAAGCTTGTCATTGACAAATCGCAAGCCAGCGGTGGGATGCAGTTGAGTTGGATGATTGTCGCTTCCACCAATGTGTGAGGTCGAGCTGGGGGGTGCACTGGGCCGGGTCAAGGGATTGGCGTTGAAGCGGTGTGGCTCAATTGCGCAGACGCTAGTGCTTTCGAGCAAGGTCCAACCATATCTGTGGTGGAGAGTGTTGTTGAAATGTCCCCGTTGGATAAAACTCATTAACAATCTGAGAATCTTCCTGTAAGTGAGGTGACTCCAATTTGGTTCAGGTTAGTCTTCACTTCACAGTACTAGTAACCAGTGATTGTGTAGTGGTACTAGTATATCACGTTTTTATGGAATCCAAATCAGAATCCCAATCAATAATAGTCCCAGAATCTGATCACAATATTCCAGCCTGGAACATGTGATATATTCCAGGCCGGAATATGGAATGAAAACATGAGGCATATTGAGAATATTCCACAGATCTGCCCAACATTTTCCGGGCTGTCATATACATGACAGATGGTGAGAATATTGAGAATATTCCACGGATATTCCTGTCATATTCCAGCCTAGAAAATGGAATGAATACAGCCTGTAATATTCATAATATTCTCAACATATTCCAGGGCGGAATATGCTCCATTGCCTGCAGTGTCAGTGTGGAGTCTTGTGAGTACTTGGGCTATATCCTTTCACCTGATGGTTTCCGGATGTCTCCCGGAAAAAGTTGCGGCTATCGTCGACTGGCCTGTGCCACGCAAGGTCAAAGACGTACAGTCTTTTCTTGGGTTCTGTAATTTCTATCGGCGTTTCATCCCTTACTACTCCGACACTACCGTTCCGTTGACTCGTCTCACACGAGCCAATACCAAGTGGAACTGGTCGGACGACTGCGAGGCGGCGTTTAATACGCTTAAGAATGCCTTTAAACAGTCCCCAGTACTTCACCATTGGGTGCCTGGTCGGCAAATCACTGTCGAAACGGACACCTCCGACTATGCCATCGCCTCTATCCTCTCTATCAACGGGGATGACGGCAACATTCATCCGGTTGCCTTCCGCAGCCGAACCCTTGGTCCAGCTGAACTCAACTACGACGTGCACGACAAAGAGTTGTTGGCTATCTTCGATGCCTTCACTATCTGGCGCCACTACCTGGAGGGCGCTCCGCTTCCGATCGATGTCGTTACCGATCACAAGAATCTTGAGTACTTCTCTACTACCAAGATTCTTACTTGTTGTCAGGTCCGCTGGTCCGAGTACCTTTGCCATTTTAATATGGTGATCCGCTTCCGTCCGGGCCGTCTGGGCGGAAAACCCGATGCATTAACTAGACGATGGGACGTCTACCCTAAAGAGGGGGATAATGATTACCGTAAGGTTAATCCGCAAAATTTGTGCCCAATTTTCGCTACTGAACAACTTACAACGTCTCTATGCGCATCGTATCTCGAGGATGTTGTCCTCCGAGCAACGGTCGTGATGGATACTGAGAAGCTGCACACAGACATCCTCGCAGCTCTTCCGAACGACTCCACTGCTTCTGCTGGTCTAAAGGCTGCAAAGTCAGGTTCTTCTTCGCGCTGGTCTGTTGACGATTCAGGTCTCTTCTACGACTTGATGACCGTATCTATGTCCCTTTGGTCGGAACCGGTCCAGGCTCCGATGCATTGCGGGTACGTGTCCTTCAACATAAACACGACCATATTCTTTCTAGCCATTTCGGGCAAAATCGCACTCTCGAACTCGTACGACGCGACTATACCTGGCCGGAGTTGCGGACCTTTGTCTGTGACTATGTGCAATCTTGCGTTCTCTGTAAACGCAACAAGAAGCCTCGACATAAACCGTTTGGGTTACTTAAACCCCTTCCAGTGCCGGAACGATCTTGGCATTCTATTTCAATGGATTTCATCGAGGGCTTACCAAAATCTGGCGAGTTTGACTCTATTCTAGTCATCGTTGATCGCGTCTCCAAACAGGCTATCTTCATTCCTTGCGACAAACATGTCAACTCAAAAGATCTAGCCCACTTCTTCCTTATTCACGTCTTCTCTAAACACGGAGTCCCTTCCCATGTGTCCTCTGACCGTGGATCGGAGTTCATGTCCGCCTTCTTCCGGTCATTAGGCGAGTTACTTAACATGGAGCTTCACTACACTTTGGGTTGGCATCCGTCAGCTAACAGACAGGTCGAGCGCTCGAACAATTCATCCGCATATACGTCTCGTACCAACAGGACGACTGGGACCGCCTGCTTCCGCTTGCTGAATTCGCCTACAACAACGCACCTAACACGTCAACTGGAGTCTCTCCGTTCTTCGCGAACAAAGGCTACAATCCATCTCTTACCATTCATCCTGAACGAGATGTGGCTAATGTTTACGCTAAGGACTACGTCGTTGACTTGGAATCCCTTCACGAGTTTCTTCGAAAACAGATCTCCTCCGCTCAGGAGCGGTACAAAGAGACGGCAGATGGCAAGCGCACTCCGGATCCGATCTTCGAGGTTGGTGAAAGTGTCTACGTTAGCGCTGAACATATTTCTACCACTCGTCCTACCGCCAAATTCTCTGAGCAGTACCTTGGACCCTACGAGATCATCGCCAAACCCTCCTCCGCTTCCTATACACTCTGCTTGCCTCAAAAGCTTTCGCGGAGTCCATCCGGTCTTTCACGTTTCTCAACTCGAAAAGCACTATCCTAATCTGTTCCCGACTCGTACGGACGAGCCTCCGGCTGCGGTTGAAGTCGATGGTGAACACACCCATAGCTGTAAGAATTAGCCTCCTGGCTTAGGTGCACCTAGGAAATGCATTGCCTAGGATACTAAATGTACCTAGCCTAGGTGTACCCAGTGATCTAGGCTAGAATCACCTCAGGGTGTCTGAATCAATATAGCATCAATGATGGAATAAATGGTTATATAATACCTATAATATTAATAGTAATACATATATAATACTTCAAACTCCTTTTCTTCAGGCCGATGACCCGGTATATAGTTGGGAAGGCATGTGTCAATAACAATCCTAATTTGGACAAAAATGATGTATTGTAATATAGCCATCAAAAGTACTGATGGCAATCAAAAATGGTTCCACATTAAAAACATTATATAAATGGGTGCACTAGCTTAGGTAATAGAATACCAGATAAAGAGTAATAATATATATTCCTATTAAAATAATGCTTTGGCCTAGGGACAATTACTAGGCTAAAGTTCTAGGTGTACATAGTCTCTGACTGTACCTAGTATTTTAGGCAATGCATTTCCTAGGTATACCTACTGGATTTAGGCTAAATACTACCACTACGGCTCCGTGAACAACACTTCGAGGTGAAGGCTGTGGTTGACTCTAAAATCGACCGTCGTTACCGGGTTCAGCTCCGGTACTATGTGGAGTGGTTGGGCTACGAAGATACTGACGAGCAGTATACGTGGGTTGGCGCTGATGACTTAGAAGCTCAAGAGCTTATCGACAGTTTTCACCGTCAACACCCGGACAAGCCTGGGCCGGACTATTAACCCTTTTGGACTCCCTCCGGTTCTTTGCTTACTCGCTCACTCACTCTCGTTTCGGACTCATTGCGGACTTCAATTTCTATTTACAAAGACTATTTCTATCTACAATTGGCTGTTTTACTACCTACTTTCTCTTGCTAGGTCCGGCCTTCTTCACCCGTAGCTGTAATATTTTTAGGCTAATGTTCAAGCATAACCACATTAGCAAAGTCAGCGACTTTTACGAGCTTGGGATGGACCAAAACGCTCTGCTAACCCAATTGGAACTCCTGTTTTGCGTCAACCCAGCACACGCATTACGACTTACACTGGCGAGTTCATGAGACGACCACGATGCAGCATGTTGGCGCACACTTTACTCCAACACTTCCAGAAATACAAGAACAAGGTTGATTGGGAGAACGCCAACTAAACCGAGCAGCGGGATGGGACAACACAAGAACAACAGCAGGGTTTTGTGTCGCTGGAAGAATGCACGTGCTTCCTGATTCTCTATACGTCTATGTAAATACAAGAAGAAATAGTGCAGAAGCAACATTTTTACACAGAAAAATACCAATGAAACGATTTCAACTACATGCGAGCTCCTGCAGTTTCATCCCGTTGGTGTCTGTTGGTGTCTGTTGGTGTTGATCAAAGATTACACGTGACCGCCGCACACATTGACACCGAACATCTCTTAGACTGCAATTGGACTGCAACACAACATAAGCACCACAGACGCAAGAGGCAAACTCCACTGAATTCACTACCGTCGACGACTTCGCTGACCAATGCAATACTTGCTTACATGACAGGTGCATATATAATGAGCTTTGGAATGTTGCTTATCGAGATTCTGTGTCAGCAAACCAAATAGCGCTTCACAAGTTTTGGCAAGGCTATAAAGCTCAGATTGTCATTCAGTGTGAGATCATATGGCCAACATGCTGACATTGAGCAGCTTTCTTCTGAAATCTCCTCAAAAGATGGCACTCCAACTTCGACCTCGAATCATCGAAGAAGACGGTTGCGACGTAGAGCAACGGACTTTTTGGACACCGAAACAATGCAAGAAGCAACTTTATACATCTCGGGACGAATCTCAGGACAAGAAAGGGGCCCATGGGGGTAAGTCTACCATAACCCTAGAACATTCAACCAATCGACTATACCTATAGTACTTCACCTCAGGCTACCCCTACCTGGTACCTCTTAGGCTTAATCGAACCCACGGAACCCTGGGCCTAAGAGGTACCAAATCCATGGTATCACCCATGGGGGTGGTACTATCCACAAATTGTGGATGGTACCATGGGTGTCACACAACCCATGACCATGGTGCCATCCATGCAGCCTTGGGTGCATCCATGGCCGTGTGGATGGTACCATGGTGCTTTGCCTGATTTGGGTGGCGGGGTGAATGGCTTGTAGCTCGCTCAAAACTGGCTCAAAAAATAAGCGCTTTGGTGCAGCCGGTAGGTCTCCTCCTGGGCTCTTTGATCCAATCACCTAGTGACGGGGAAGTTGCTGGTTTGACTGGAGGATGGCTTTTGCATATTTTGGGAAAAATACCCTTGCAATAATTTTTGCCTTGGCTTTTGGGTTGTCTGCTTAGCACTAGAAAAATGAGATGTTTTTGCTCTTCAAAACAGGCCAAGTCTCATGAGATTTGCTGGGCAGACTATGGAGTTTTGAATTTTTTTTTTTCATTTTTCTGGCTTTTGATTAGTTGGCAGTTCAGGCATGATAGATGGGCAGTGGGCAGCCTAAAGTACATGGAAAGTGATGTACAGTATGTGTGGAGTATGGACTACATGCCCCCCCCCACCCAGTTGGCCATGCTCCTACCCCTTGGACTTTGCAGGGTATTGGGCACTGGGAGCCGATCGGCCATCACTGATGGCATCAAGCCGACCGGCATGTTCGATTTGGATGCATCCATGGTGCCAGGCAGATGGGGCCATGGATGCATCCATCGCTAGGCTTGATACCATGCATGGATGCATCCATAGGTAGTTTTGAAATTATTTGTGGTACCATCCATCTCACATGGATGGTACCACAGTCATGGTTAATACCATATATGGATGCAACCACAGTCATATATGGATGCAACCACAGTCATATATGGATGCAACCACAGTCATATGTGGATGCAGCCATAGGCAACTTGGATCAAACTGTGGGTACATCCATATGGACATGGTTGCATCCACATATGGATGGTACCATAGCACATGGTTGCATCCATGATATGTTCCAAATTGGGACATGGATGTATCCATGGGACATGGTGGCATCCACACCTCCTGTATGGATACATCCATGGACCAGTGGTACTATCCAAGGCCCATATGGTCCTCTATGTCCCTGGTAATACCAAGTGACCTTGATATGATCCGATACAATCAAGTTCTGTCAAAGAACATCAGTTAATATCGTAGTTATAGCATAACAAAACAAATATAATATGCAAACATACTATATATGAAAGAAAATTAGAGTTCTTATAAGGGATTATTTCAAGATGACAAAATGTCACCAGGTCCTGCTATTACATCAAAGTTGGGTATTCCAAGTACTAGGATAACTTTTATTAAGTGACCTTGAGAGGTAGCTTTATTGTTATATCAGCACTAATGAGGTGTCATCTCACTAATTGGAGAACTCATAACCACAAGTACCTTAATAACAGTATTTCTATCTTTTGACAATGGAATGTCTATAAGGGCAACCCTGGAGGCCCGAAATCAGGGTCCTAGCAGGGGAGGATCCAAAGAGTGAATAGTGGTAGGCAAATACAAAGGAAGCTGACATAGCAGGGAGGATCCAAAGAGAAGAAACCCTAAGGGTCTGCCTGCTAGGTAGCTGAACTATATACTACGCTCTTAACACACCAAGTGTGATCATTGCTCTGAGCAGTATGCCTGTGCCATGTCATACAGGCCAGGTCCCAGGGGAATCTCTAGGGAAGGGCAGTGATGTGCCTGATGGAGGCGGTGATGTGATCACTGGAGTCAGAATCAGATTGGAATCGGAATTGGCGGACCGAAGGGGAGGTTCCCCTACCAATGTGATTATTATTCATACCAGGATTTCCACCTAAAAATAGGTGCTTATATAGGATTGATTTATAATAAACAGTGGACAAAAAAACATATATATTAAAATACTGGACAAAAAAGATGTAGATTTCAATGACTCATAAAAATAGCAATAAAACTTTAGGAAAGTAGACTTGATCTTTAAAAAATTGGGGAATACTTATATTAAGTTATCATATTGGACTCAACTTAAAGCTGATATGAGCTAACAATTTTTTAAATGGACTAAATATGCCACAAGATATAAGACCATATATATTAAAAATCAGAGACAGCACCAAAGTGTACCTGATATATCAGAAATCAGTGATAAAATGCAATCAAGTCATAATAATGTGACACCATGTTTTGACAACTAATTGGGTTCAAATAAGGTGCACTTATTGTCTGATTTCAGTTGTCTTGACTCTTTTGTCATAATGGATATTTATCATAGGTTTATTAACCATATGTAAGTTTGGCTATCATACCTAGTATTTTAATATCAATCTGTCAATAACTCACTCATAGATAGGGAGTTCTCACTAAAGTTAAAGTTGGAAGTACATACAGAGAGTTGCTTCTATTAGGACACATCTCACAGTTCACATCTCTCATACCATATCTTTCAGCTATGTAATCTCTAGTGATTCCCCTCTAGACCTATGAAGACTATGACTCATGATATATGCAGTCTAGCTGTAATCTGCTAGTTGATTATAGATCAGAAGGGATCAAGTCCAGTTAACTCAGTATACACACACACCCACATACTTGAATTGATTTCTGGGATGAACTGGGGAATAGTAAAAGACAGATTGAGTGTGAAGTGGTTTATATGAATGATAAGGTTGATAGACTGAGTAACAGACCTTCAGAGGAGCTCTAAATTTCTAGTAGCACTCTCTCTCTCCTGTAATCGATTCAACACGTAAAATGTATTATAAAGGTAGCTGAATAGGGTGAAAGAGCAATTTTAAGTGTGATTCCACTCTTAAACCTAGGAATCTCTCTTAGTACGATCATCAGTATTATCCATCTATTCAATAATAAGTTCACCATAGCAAAGGTAGCTGGGCAGAGGATGAAAGAGAGGTCTTAGCTATTACAACTAGTCATTGTTTAATTTTAAGTAAAACGCAAGAGTTGAATATGGGAATCTCTTGTAGTACTATTATCAGTGTTATCCTATCTAAGAATGAAGAATGGCTTTTGTAAGTTTTAGCAGTCTAAGTAGATATTAACTATTTGGGTATTCTTTATCTGGTAGCCAGTAGTGTTCTTGTCCTTGTAGTAGAGCTCAATCCTAGCTAGTAAGGTCATTAATCTATAGGGCTATGGTACATTCCACATTCATAGTTCTCAGATATCTGTAAAATACTGTCTCTTTTAGTATTCAAGCATGCTTGGCAGTGACTAAATTGAGATAATAGCGACAAATGATATAGCTGAATGGGATAAATGATGGCAAGCTGGTATGCCTCTTAAATGATGATCTCTTTCCTAGTATCATCCATCAGGGCTAGCTGAAGAACATATCTTACATTGTCAGTTGAAAAATAGACATGCTAAAGCTTTACACCATTGTCATAAGCTGGATTCCAGCTTTCTACACAAATGGACCCAACTTGTCACCAGCTCTAGCCGGCTATCAAGTGATATTGATGGTGATCCAGGTTCAGTACAGGTTAACAAATCTGGCTTTTCAGCAGCCACAAATAGGAAATAAAGCACAAAATATATTGGATAGATAGAAATGCATGATTCTAAAAACAGAAGTAGTGAAGAAGAGGAGTAGAGGGAAGAGGGAAGAGGGAAGGGAGGGAAGAGGGAAGAGGGAAGAGGGAAGAGGGAAGGAGGGAAGAGGGAAGGGAAGAGGGAAGAGGGAAGAGGGAAGAGGGAAGAGGGAAGAGGGAAGAGGGAAGAGGGAAGAGGGAAGAGGGGAAGAGGGAAGAGGGAAGAGGGAAGAGGGAAGAGGGAAGAGGGAAGAGGGAAGAGGGAAGAGGGAAGAGGGAAGAGGGTGACAGCGCGAGATAAGCGCTGTCATAAAAAAAGCTTATCAATCATCTGATTGACATCCAGTGCGGAATTTTCCAGGAGGTCCTCAGGCCTCTAGATTGTGCATCTGGCATTCTCATGGCCAACAGCTACTGCCAGGTGGGTATCATGTAAGCCAGTGCCAGCTGGAAACAACAGCTGTGCATCAGCTACAGGCCCATTAGTGGTGTACTTAGTTTCATATATACTGCATATCTGACATTACCTACTGATTGATAAATTATTATAGAATTCACTCTTCTCCACATATTGAAAGCCTTCTGAGATGTAAGGTTACTTGGTATTACCAGGGACATAGAGGACCATATGGGCCTTGGATAGTACCACTGGTCCATGGATGTATCCATACAGGAAGTGTGGATGCCACCATGTCCTATGGATACATCCATGTCCTAATTTGGAACATATCATGGATGCAACCATATGCTATGGTACCATCCATATGTGGATGCAACCATGTCCATATGGATGTACCCACAGTTTGATCCAAGTTGCCTATGGCTGCATCCACATATGACTGTGGTTGCATCCATATATGACTGTGGTTGCATCCATATATGGTATTAACCATGACTGTGGTACCATCCATGTGAGATGGATGGTACCACAAATAATTTCAAAACTACCTATGGATGCATCCATGCATGGTATCAAGCCTAGCGATGGATGCATCCATGGCCCCATCTGCCTGGCACCATGGATGCATCCAAATCGAACATGCCGGTCGGCTTGATGCCATCAGTGATGGCCGATCGGCTCCCAGTGCCCAATACCCTGCAAAGTCCAAGGGGTAGGAGCATGGCCAACTGGGTGGGGGGGCATGTAGTCCATACTCCACACATACTGTACATCACTTTCCATGTACTTTAGGCTGCCCACTGCCCATCTATCATGCCCGAACTGCCAACTAATCAAAAGCCAGAAAAATGAAAAAAAAATATTCAAAACTCCATAGTCTGCCCAGCAAATCTCATGAGACTTGGCCTGTTTTGAAGAGCAAAAACATCTCATTTTCTAGTGCTAAGCAGACAACCCAAAAGCCAAGGCAAAAATTATTGCAAGGGTATTTTTCCCAAAATATGCAAAAGCCATCCTCCAGTCAAACCAGCAACTTCCCCGTCACTAGGTGATTGGATCAAAGAGCCCAGGAGGAGACCTACCGGCTGCACCAAAGCGCTTATTTTTTGAGCCAGTTTTGAGCGAGCTACAAGCCATTCACCCCGCCACCCAAATCAGGCAAAGCACCATGGTACCATCCACACGGCCATGGATGCACCCAAGGCTGCATGGATGGCACCATGGTCATGGGTTGTGTGACACCCATGGTACCATCCACAATTTGTGGATAGTACCACCCCCATGGGTGATACCATGGATTTGGTACCTCTTAGGCCCAGGGTTCCGTGGGTTCGATTAAGCCTAAGAGGTACCAGGTAGGGGTAGCCTGAGGTGAGTACTTCATCCATTTACGATGATCTCAGGCTACAACACTTATTGCACCTTTTGATGAGATCGTAAACCACCTAAAAAGCGCCATTGCAGTGTCATTACCCGACGAACACAAGGTATGACTCGTCTTGACCCAGAAATCTTACAACTGATGCATTCCAGAGCATTAGCAGTTTTTCATACTGTCTTCCTCAGTATACAACAGATAAGATGGGAGAAATACTCATTAGGGTGCGAATCAAATCCGACACCCAGCAGGTGCGTCACTAGGCCACATTGGAATTACCAAAAACCAATAGCGTAAACAGTCACTTTTGCAGTATGAACCTGTCGATGGATTTGCTCAAGGAAGCCACAATGCAGACTGCCTGACTTTGGGAACAGAGGTCTGTTGTGTGCTCCGCTTCACGCGCGAAGACCGTGCAATTGTCGAATGTGAAGATGGTACACTTATCTGGTCCGTGGCAAGTGAACAAGCTTGGGTCACATGCATAAAATTAAATTCAACCCACAGGCTTGGGTGCTTGATACAAGGCAAGTTTCTAGATGCTATTCCGACAAAACCAAAGGCCAGAAATACGGACATTGTATTTCGGATGCAATTCCACGGGTGACCAAAACCCAAGAGACCTGCAACGGAGTCCTGGGTTCGCAAACGATAGCAAGATGGGGTGAAAGTGATGTGGATGATGAAATAGATGGAGATTCCTCATATAAGGAGAGCTCCAATGACGATGACAACAGCTTGTACAAGAGCAGCGAAGGGGACATTGGGATGGAAGATGAAAGACGCTCAATGACACCACTGTACCAGCCACGAGAATCCGTGGAAATGTAGACAGCCTGTCCTTCAAAGTTCAAATAGAAAAATGTCATACCAGTCCACTCTTGCTAAACCTCCAAAAGACCGCGACTCTCATCCAAAATCACGCGGAAAGAAGTTCAGCGGTTCTGGTATGGGCTACATTCGGCTAAAATGCTGCAAACCTAAAATGCTTGCGTCATCAATCCCGAGTGCTCGTGGCACGGCAGCAGATGATGCCATGACTGCGGCAAACAGTCTGGTAAGTAACCCTCACACTGTGACCGGCCTTGCCAAAATGCCGAGCGGCAGCATTTATCAGGCAAGCATCAGTCAGCACGTATTTTTGCGGCCATTTAGCAGTCCACACAAGCTTCGTCATTTACCATACAGACCCCCATGAGTAATGCTGTATCTGACTAACACTGTTATATCCCGTGCATCTTCGGACGCTCCGAGGGTTCTCCTTGGAGCGCAACAGGGTTTTTACGCGATGAAGGTATCTGAGCGTTTCCCTTCAAACAGTTAATCTGCACGCAGACTCTATCGGACCTGTTCGGACTCTCCGCCCATCAACTCGGATCTATACCCATTTGGACTTTGGTTTGTTTACTTATATCCGTTAGGCGTTCGCCTTGTTTTCTTTGCCTCGTGTATGTCTTCTCGTTCCCCTTACTTACTATGCCTTTGTACTTAACCCCGCAGGGAGATCCTGCGGACCACATCAGATCTCCCTGCGAGGTCATATGCCTTATGTTTACCACTTAGTATAAATACTCGTACTCTACGATCCTGTACTTCAGTTTCGTTATTAACATTTCTTGCCTCGCTCTCCGCTCTCATCCGACTCCCTCCTCGTTCTAAGCCTTTATCCCTTCGGCTTTTTTGGATGAATCTCTCCTCCCTTGGCCCCTCCGTAAATACGCCGACGCTCAAACTTCGCCTCGTCTTCACGAAATTGTGGAGACTAACGAAGGTGTTGGTGGGGGAAACCCGGGAGGTAATGGCGGCGGTGGTGGGGATGAAGGCGGGGAACCCGAGGGTGGAAATGAAGGGCCAGGAGGAGGCGGAGGACCCGATACCCCTCCGAACAGAGGCTCTCCCCTTCCGGGAGGTGGCCCTGGTGGACCTGGTGGACCTGGTGGACCTGGTGGCCCGGGTGGCCCCGGAGGCCCCGGCGGTCCTGGTGGAGGTGGAGGAGGTCGAAGACCTGAGTCTTCAGCGTCTTCAAATTTGAGGAAAGATCGCCAGTGGTTCCGTAACGGTATGGCCGCCCTGATTGACGTTTTGACTGGCATTCGCAATGGCCAGCAACGCCCAACTACTCAGCGGCAATCCCGATCTAACCTTCGGAACCCCCGACCCGTTTGACGGCTCTGATGCCTCGAAGTTAAGACCCTTCCTGGCTATTGTTTACCTGCATTTTGCTGAACGCCCTGACGCCTTCCCCGATGATGAATCTCGCATCATCTACGTCCTTTCGTACTTGAAGGGATCAGCACTTGCTTGGTTCGAGCCGGCCATCTACGACGCCGACCCTAACTTTTTGCCTGCCTGGCATAACAACTTCCCAGCTTTTGTTCAAGAGCTGCAAGATCACTTCGGCCCTGTGGACCCCGTCGGCGACGCCGAGACTGCCCTTCGGCATCTCCGTATGTCCTCCGGCGACCACATTTCGAAATACTTGGTCAAATTTCATCGTCTTGCTTCGCTCGCTGGCTGGGGTCTCGTCGCCCTTCGTTCTCAGTTCTACGAAGGTTTGGCTCCACGGGTTAAGGACTCGCTCCTTAATATGGACTACGAAAATTCTCTCCTCGGCGTCAGCGCGGCAGCTAAGAAGGCTGATCACCGTTACTGGCAACGCGTAGCCGAGAAGAAACGCGAAGGCATGACATCTGGTAATGCCGGACGCTCCGACTCTTTGAGCTCTGCTCAGAGTTCGAATTCTAACCAGAAGGGTGGTGGGAAGAAGAAGGACAATCATCAGTCCTCTTCGGGAAATTCTGGTTCTTCCTCGTCGTCTAACAACTCGGGCAACAACAACAACGGCAACAAGGGTAACAACAACGGAAAGGGCTTGGGTTCTCCGAGTTCCTCCAAACCCTACGCCAATGTGCTTGACAAAGACGGGAAGCTAAGTCAAGCCGAAAAGGATAGGCGCAAAAAGAACAAGTTGTGCCTGTACTGCGGCGAAGACGGTCATATGCGGGACAAATGTCCCCATATTCCGACCAACAAAACGGCTTCTGGGAAAGCGTCGACTGCGGAGACCTCCGGTAAATCCGCAAACACCTCCAACGCTAACGAGTCAAAAAAATAGTTAGCAGCTCTGGCGATACCTCCTCGCACGTCCAGAGCTGCGTTGACTCAGGTGCGATCTCCGAGGTTGTCCTCAACGTGTCCGCTCCTTCCCCTAATGCCCTTTTCCTTGATCTACTCGTCTCTCTAGTTTCTCCTCTCTCTCTCGGACTCTCCCAGCCGTATTCAACCACGGTAGTATCGGACTTAGCGAAGGTAGCTTTGGGTTTCAACATCCTGTTGCGTACTCTTGTCGACTCAGGCTCTTCTCATTGTTTTATATCTTCGTCTACTTGTGAAACGCATCATATTTCCTCATATTCGATCGCTCCGATTCGACTCCGATACCTCGACGGCTCTTTCTCTCTAATTGATCGGCAAGTCCGATTGCCTCTTCGGTTTCCTTCTGGCGAAGTGCACCTCCTGGACTTCTTTGTCACCCGTCTTGATTCTCCCAGTGATTTGGTACTCGGATACAACTGGCTTCACCACTTCAATCCGTTGATTGACTGGTCGATGGCTAGTATCTCCTTCCGGACTACAGTTATTGAAGATTCTGTGTCGACACACGAGCCTCTGGCTCCTTTCGCTTCGGAAGTTCCGCATCTGCCCCGAACTGTCCCTAGCACGCACCCTGCCAACCTTCCTCGGGCTCACGACCCAACTTTAACACCTTCTTCGGATCCTGTTCCTTTTACACTTCCCTCGACACCAGAAACCCCCATCTCCGCACCGCTTGTCTCTCTGGTCTCCGCTAGTGCTTTCTCTGCTGTTCTCGCTCAGAAAAGTACAGTTCAGTACGTCCTCTGAATGCAACCTTCGGAGGAAGCACGGGCGCGAGCCGGGTCTGTTAACGAAGACCTCTCGGACCTTCCGAATGAATACCGGGAGTTCGCTGACGTTTTCTCTGAGTCGGAAGCCTTCAACTTACCACCTCATCGGGAGTACGATTTGCACATCGAAACCGAGCAAGGTGAAGTCCCTCCAATTGGCCATATCTACTCGCTCTCTGAAAAGGAGCTTGCGGCCCTTCGGGATTTCCTGGATAAAAACCTTAAGTCTGGCTTCATTTACCCTTCTAAATCGACTCACGGAGCCCCCATACTATTTGCGAAAAAGAAGGACGGTTTGCTTCGCTTATGCGTTGACTATCGTGGTTTGAACAAGATCACGAAAAGGGATCGTTATCCCCTACCTCTTATCGCTGACCTTTTGGACGCTCCGGGACGGGCCCGAATCTACACCAAACTCGACTTGCGGCATGCTTATCACCTACTTCGCATCACTGAGGGCGATGAATGGAAAACAGCCTTCCGCTCTCGCTACGGCTCTTACGAGTGGCGAGTTGTACCTGAAGGCTTGACCAACGCCCCTGCAGCCTGGCAACGCTTCGTCAACAGTCTGTTCGCAGATTTGCTGGACGTGTGCGTTATTGTTTATTTGGATGACATTCTGATTTATTCGGACGATCCGAAACAACATACGGCTCACGTTCGGGAAGTCCTAAAGCGACTTCGCGCTGCCAGCCTTTTCTGCAAGCTTCCCAAATGCGAATTTAGCGTCACTACGACGGAGTACTTGGGGTATATCCTATCCCCCGACGGTTTCCGAATGGCTCCCGAAAAGGTCGCCGCCGTCGTCGACTGGCCTACCCCGCGCGTAAAGTCAAAGATGTTCAGTCTTTTCTTGGCTTTTGTAACTTCTATCGGAGGTTCATAGACGGCTACTCGGACATTACTGTCCCTCTTACCCGTCTAACACGTACTAACGTCAAATGGGTTTGGTCTTCTGATTGTCAAAAGGCCTTTGATCATTTAAAGGCTGCTTTTTCTCATTCGCCCATTCTTCACCATTGGGTTCCCGGACGGCAAATCACGGTTGAGACCGATGCCTCCGACTATGCTATCGCGTCTATTCTTTCTATTGAAGGCGACGATGGCGACATCCACCCTGTGGCTTTTCGAAGTCGCACCCTCGGACCCTCCGAGTTGAACTACGACGTTCACGATAAGGAGCTCCTCGCTATTTTCGATGCTTTTTCAGTGTGGCGCCACTACCTTGAAGGCTCGGAGACTCCTATCGATGTGGTCACTGACCACAAGAACCTCGAGTATTTCTCTTCTACGAAGATACTCACGCGTCGTCAAGTTCGCTGGTCCGAATACCTTTGTCATTTTGACAATCCGCTTCCGTCCGGGCCGCCTGGGCGGAAAGCCCGATGCTTTAACTAGACGATGGGATGTCTACCCTAAAGAGGGGCAAAAATCGTACCGGCAAGTTAACCCCCAAAATTTGTGTCCTATCTTTTCTTCTGACCAACTATCGGCATCACTACGGGCTACCCTGCTCGAGGACGTTTGTCTTCGCGCAACTGTTGTCATGGACCTCGAAAAACTTCACAAAGACATTCGAGAGCACCTCCGTGACGATCCGGCTGCTGTCATCGGCATTACCGCTGCTGAATCTGGCTCTTCGAACCGCTGGACTCTTGACGAATCTGGACTTTTACGCCTTGATGGTCGCATTTACGTCCCCTTAACCAACGGGACGTCCGAAGAACTCCGAGTACGTGTACTTCAATATCGTCATGATCACATTCTGGCTGGTCATTTCGGTCAGAATCGTACTTTGGAACTAGTTCGGCGTGACTATACTTGGCCGGAGCTCCGAACCTTTGTCCGAGTCTATGTTCAGTCTTGCATTCTATGCAAGCGCAACAAGAAGCCTCGACACAAGCCATACGGTTTACTCAAGCCGTTACCTGTCCCTCTTCGCCCTTGGCATTCTATTTCCATGGACTTCATCGAAGGCTTACCCAAATCTGGCGAGTACGATACTATCCTGGTTATTGTTGACCGCGCATCTAAGCAAGCGATCTTCATTCCCTGCGATAAACACATCGACTCCCCGGAGCTGGCATGGCTTTTCCTTGTCCATGTCTTTTCGAAACACGGTATCCCCGAACACGTCACCTCGGACCGAGGTAGAGAATTCGTCTCAGCATTCTTTCGATCTCTTGCTATGCTCTTGAACATGGAAATGCACTATACGTCTGGCTACCACCCGGAGGCTGACGGACAAACCGAACGTGCTAACCAAACCCTCGAGCAGTACATTCGCATGTACACTTCGTACCAGCAAGACGATTGGGACCAACTCTTACCCTTAGCTGAGTTTGCTTATAACAACGCTCCTAACGCGTCTACTGGCATCTCACCTTTCTTCGCTAACAAGGGTTATAATCCGACTCTTACGGTCAATGCTGACTTGGACGTTCCGAACATCCCCGCTAGAGACTATACTGTCGAACTTCAATCGCTTTACGAGTTCCTACGCAAACAAATTACTTCTGCTCAGGAAAGGTATAAGGAGACTGCTGACCGAAAGCGTATTCCCCAACCTGACCTAGCAGTTGGCGACTCAGTCTATGTCCTGGCGAAGTACATTCGGACGACCCGACCAACTCCGAAGTTCTCTGAACAATTCCTTGGCCCCTACGAAATCATTGTGAAACCCAGTTCTGCTTCATATACGCTACGTCTTCCAAAAAATATGGCGAGCTATTCACCCAGTCTTTCACGTATCTCAGCTCGAAACTTCCATTCCTAACCCCTTCCCTGATCGCGAACTGGAGCCCCCGGCCGCGGTCGAGGTAGATGGTGAAGAACAATGGGAAGTTAAAGAGATTGTCGATTCTAAGATAGATCGGAGATGCCGAGTTAGACTCCGCTACTATGTCGAATGGCTTGGTTTCGAAAACACTGACGAGCAATACTCCTGGGTTGGCGCCGACGACATCGCGGATGCTCCTGACCTTATCGAGAGTTTTCACAAGAAGTATCCTCAGAAACCTGGGCCTGACTACTAGCCCTTCGGACTTTCCGTCTCTATCCGACTTCTTACTCTCATTCCTTCTGGTCTTTTCGGCACTTGGTTTTTTTGCGGCTTTCTATGTACATTAGGCTATTCTATCTACTGCCCTTTTCTTGGTCCTTTCGACGACCCTTCGCCTTTGTCGGCCCCTCCGCCCTTCTCCGAACTCTTCTTCGACTTCTTCTTCTTCTTCTAAGGCTGCTCGGCCTCGGGCTCGGACGCCGCCCGGCTTCTCCTTGCGCTTTGCTTCCTTCTCGTCCTCAAGCCTTCTCTGCTTGTGCCTTTTGTGCTCCATCTCCCTTCTCGTCTGGTCCATCCTGTCGCGCCAATTCTCGTCGTAATCGCGGTCAGTGATGTTTAGCCGCTCGCGCATGTCGGCCTGGTTGCGGTAAAGCCGAGCCCGCGCTCGGCTCCTCCGCGCCTCGTACGCCTCTTGCGACTGATGCTCGGGCTCCTCCGAGCGTTGCCGAAGCCTCCCCGCGACCTCGGTCCTATATGCAACATCGAAATCGACGAACTCGTACGCGGGTGTTTTCGACGTTTTCGTCGTGGTGGTTTCGCGCCAACACCAAGATGGCATTTTGATTGCCATGCGCGTACGACAACAAGTTGTCAATATCTTCTTCGTTGTCGCGCTAGAAATTGGTTAGTGTTCGGATTATCCGCAGAATTCCGATAACGCACCATCGCCTGTTTCATACCTGCCAACCCCTTCTGCGTCGCGTTCAACTCCATCGTCATGCTCTTGACGCCCTCGCCGTACACCCCCAATCCGTCCTCCAAGTCCCGCACCCTTCGGCGCAGTCGCGCCAACTCCGAACTCGAGCCGCCGCCAGACGCAAACCGCTGCTCGAGGAGTCTCCGGCGAGCCTCCTGTGCGTCGCGCAGGTCGCACTTCTGTTTCTGTCGGCGACAGCGCATACAAGAAGGGCCCGGCCCAGGAGCGCAGGGCTCTTCCTCCCTGTCTGCAGCTGGCCGACGACTGCAGCGTTTACATTCTGTTGGATTGGGTTAGTTCGGCCTCTTCGGATTATCCGCCACTCACCGACTGGCGGCAACTCGGCCTCGTTCGGCCCATCCAAATCGCTTGGGGTCTCCTCCCTTGCCGGCTCCTTGCCCTTACGGGACTTCTTCTTGGGAGCGGCCTTTTTGCTCGGCCCTTGGTTGTTTTTGTTGGGCGGCTGGCGGTTTGGTGCTGCGGACGACATGGGGGAAATTGATGGCAATGGTCGGTTTCTCCGCCTCCTTATATGGCAAAATTTTCGGCCATCACCGGCTGGTCACGTTTTGTTCTAGATGGTTCTATGACTCTCGGGGCGGGAGTCTTAACGGGGGAGTACTGTTATATCCTGTGCATCTTCGGACGCTCCGAGGGTTCTCCTTGGAGCGCAACAGGGTTTTTACGCGATGAAGGTATCTGAGCGTTTCCCTTCAAACAGTTAATCTGCACGCAGACTCTATCGGACCTGTTCGGACTCTCCGCCCATCAACTCGGATCTATACCCATTTGGACTTTGGTTTGTTTACTTATATCCGTTAGGCGTTCGCCTTGTTTTCTTTGCCTCGTGTATGTCTTCTCGTTCCCCTTACTTACTATGCCTTTGTACTTAACCCGCAGGGGAGATCCTGCGGACCACATCAGATCTCCCTGCGAGGTCATATGCCTTATGTTTACCACTTAGTATAAATACTCGTACTCTACGATCCTGTACTTCAGTTTCGTTATTAACATTTCTTGCCTCGCTCTCCGCTCTCATCCGACTCCCTCCTCGTTCTAAGCCTTTATCCCTTCGGCTTCTCCGAACGTATCCGTTGGAGTTCACATATTTGTTCAGACTTGCTTTCGGCCTGCAAGATGTGTAGTCGCTCACTCCGATATAGTGTTGTGATAGCCACTCGGTTCTGCTTCGGACTTTCCGCTACTTCCCTTCGGTTCTTGCACGGCACTTAACAAACACATATATTTAAAAACGTCGTTCTGAAGGACACAGAACGAAAATGCTCCATCAGCTTAATTGGGATTGCCAAGTGTTGATCGTCAACAAACTATGTAAAACTTTTCTCACTTTCTCCACCGTCTCTCAAGAAGCACGACATCTTGTCCAGTCCTGCATACAACACCGCGTCGGAAGACTTCTGACCCGATTCGAGATTCCTCCATGCCAGAGAGAGATGTTCTGGCATGATGTGTCCTTGGCAAACAGAGGTCTAACAGGGTCGACTCTTTTTTGGTTAACTCAGCCGGAACCAAGCTGGTGGCCAAGCAACCTCAATATTATCGTGGGTCACGGAGGGGGTGTTTGGCTCCACCTGTAGTTGTGCACATTTTGCTCACCGCACTCTTTACGAAGCTGAAGTTCAAATGACGAGGCGTAGCCTCTCGAATTCCTCGAAGTGTCCCATATTCCCGGTTCCCCCCCTTTGACTGCATACCCACCTACCTCGCCATGGGCTCCGACTACGAATCATTTCACCTCTCCATCAGACAAGTACATTGTCACTTGCACCGAATCGCTTGAAAACACCCCGGCGCGATTGATGCTCAAAGTCAAACACTCTCTTCAAGCCGGAATATTAACCCAATCCGCATTGATTCTCATTTATCCCCAGCACTTCATGCAAGGTCGTTCTGTAAGACGACATGGAGGCGTCGCTCGGCCTTCTCTACACGATGAGCCCCTCCAATATGGGACCCTCTTCCATCGAGGTATTTGAATGCAAACCATCAAATCAATGGTGTTAATGTCAACGAGGCCTTGTCCGCAGGCAGAATGCCCTGGTATAGTGAGGCGCTTCCACGTAGGAAGGGGAATGTTGGTTTGGACTTGGTCAGCGGCTACTCAAGGTGACACTCTTGCTCACGACGCGCGAGGAGGATTTATGTCGGGTTACTACGCTATATGGTGGACTTGGGGCCTCTGTCTCAATCTCCACTACCCATTTTATTTACATCCCAAAGGAGCCATAGTGGTAATATATAGCCTAATGTAGCCTAGTGGCTACTGGGAATGCCATTGCCTAAATTGCCAGCTACTACTGGCTTGCCACTATTTACTGGGAGATTAGGCTAATGTAATTTGGCTGGAGTCACATAGGTCACCATGCTTTAATGCTGTATTTTATTATTATTAGGTTTATTTATTAGTTTTTTTGTGATGGGGTCAATGCTATCTAAATATTGTCATCAATGTGGAACCATTTTTGATTGCCATCAATAGTTTTGATCGCCCAGTCTAGTTACATCATTTCAGTCCCAATTTGGAAGTAATGCTTTTTTAGCTATTACACAGTCACCTTAATTATATACCGGATCATCGGCCTAAAGAAAAGGAGCTATCAGTAATTAATTAGTATCTTATATTAGTCAGAATCATCAATACCAACATATTACCTTTTTAGAGAGAGGACAATTAGCCTAATTTCCCTCTGACTGCTGGCCCAGTGGGAGCTGGGGATTTAGGCAACGGTATTTCTAGTAGGCACAGGGAGCCTATTTCCTGCAGCTATGGGTGCCCAAACAGCTCTTCGTGTATGGTACCAGTGATCAAGAAGAAAACCAAAATCCCAAGCTCACAATGATTTCATATAAGATGGAAGCCGTTTTTCGAAATAAACCTGTATGTCCTCGTGCTTCCTGATTGCGACTTCTGAACCTCAAGATTTCAAGATGTTCACAACCCACTTCTGGGGACTTCTCTTCCCAACAATAATGTGCAACAGGCCAATTCCCGTTCCTGTACCTCTCGACCATCACACTGCTGTCTACCGTACAGTGGACGACCTTCGGGCCTACACGTGGATCACGCCTCAGCTAACCGCTCCCTCCAGACCTATCCTATTCTCGTCACCTGTTATTGGCGCGGGCAGCGCCGTCATGGCCACCATGAATTCCCGCCGAATCACCATCGATGGAGAAGTCTCAGTCGTCATATTCTTGCAATCCACAGACTCAAAATTTCGACAAAACACCTTATTATACTCTATTCAAAACCTCAACGGCGAAATTCCACCTAATAGTAGCTCAATCCACGGCGATCTACTTGCTATCTGTTTCCGCAGGAAGAATATTGTGGCTCCAGACCTCATCGGTATTGATGTTTGTCGGGTCATACTAGAGTGGATTTCTGGTATGAGTTGTGGTATTAGGCTACTACTGAGTACATCGAGTTATACGGGTGTTTGTGATAAAAGTAAATTCAGAGCGTTATCAAAGGAGGGTTCGTGACCCACCACCTGTATTGCGTGTCAGATAAGCACCGTCGCCATGACTCCTTGAACTCACTATTGCGTCCAACACGTCCGAGTCTGCGGCACCTCATGCACATGGCCCACTTCAAATGACCATGCATTGTCATAGAAGCATCTTGAACACTAGCAAAATCAACGAGAAAGGAGCACAAAAGCAACTTAGTTGTTTGGGTATTTAGTTGCGAGGGCGCGGGTCACATACTTATACGAAGCCTTTACGCTTCCGCTGAGAGAGAGCTGTGACGCTTGAAGAAATTTCCTTTCAAGGAGTTCTGTCCATGGTACAATCCCTTGACGCCTGACAACGAGCGCGGAGTGCCACTGCTCCAAGTATACGCTATGCCTTGCCCTCTTACCTAACCAACCACTGAACGAAAATCGTTTCAGTGGCCTACGTAGCTGCGCGGAGTATCAGTACGATTTTACAAGAGATGTACGGGTTAGTAGTCGTCAACTGCTATACAAACAATCAGTAAACATGAGAGATTCGGAGATGTCTGAGAATAGGTGAGAGTGATCATGATAAGTGGAGCGTGGAGGCGAGCGGGGGGGGGGAGAAGAAGAAGAGGGGGTTGAGAGGGGGACAGAAAAGTTATTTGGCATCTGTGAGCCACAGGAGGCCGGGGTGGGTGGTGAGGGCTGAGAAGGGTAGGTGACGACGGTAGGTGACGATAGGCTGCTAGCCTCGGGGGTTGGCTGAAGATAAGATGATTGGGCTGATAAGATGGAGGCTAACAAGGAGGGTGATAGGCTGTTGGTGTTGGTGGGTAGGTAACGATAAGATCGATATAGAAATTGGGGGATGTTTCGGGTCCTCGGATCGGACACGTAACAAGTCTAACTTAGTAACGAGGATGTACCTGATGTCCATTATTTCGATCGGCCACTCATCGGCCACCCGTCGGCCAGTTGTACTAGTCAGCAAAAAATTCGTTATGCGATGGTAAATGTCCAAATACACAAAAAAAAACTACAGCAGGCCTTGGAGATACTCGGTGGCCAGATGGTTCTGAGACTTGAAGATGCACAAAGACTTCTGGTGGAACCGAGTTCTGTTCTTCCACTGCATCTGGCTACGCAGCTCTCCCTGTCCAGCTTCCATCTTTGTAAGGAGATCTTGGAACCACTCTTCACAGTCAGATGTCCACCATCCTACATGCAACCCAGATGTGTAAAACGAAGGCGGAGTAGGCCACCATGAGATGTGTTTCATCTGATGGCCTGTCGGCTTTGTGCGATCCAACTGATCTGAAAGAAATCAGCCCAAGTTCAACCACACAGAGCCCCACTTACCCAATTGTACTGGATAGACGCCACAAATATAAGGCCCTCTTTCTCCGGTGTGAGGCGATTGTAATACAGCACACCACTAGAGGTGGGATCCGGAATCTTTCCCTCAGCATGCTCAATCTCCACACGATCACACATCAAGGAGAGAGTGGGTTTGTCGATGACATGGTGTGCGATTCGATCGATTAATCCGCCTGCATAAAGGGCCAGGACACCCTGAGGCGAACACAGGAAGTGGTCTCGATGGGTTACATAGGCCTGATAGTCCAACATCGTAGGGACATAACCTTCATCGCGAACACCTAGACCAACGTTGCTGGGGGCAGAAGAACGTAGTTGAAGTCCAGGCACCCGTAACTGTAAGATTTAGCCTAGCCTCCAAGGTACACCCAGGATATCCATTGTTTAGCCCACTAGCTACACACAGCCTGGGTGTACCTAGCTACCTAGCCTAATCCACTACAGAGAATCTCTCAATGAATAGCATCAATGATGGAATAAATGGTTATCTAATATATATAACTTATTGATTCTGTATATATAATACTTTAAACTCCTTTTCTTCAGGCCGATGATCCGGTATATAGTTGGGAAAGCCTGTATCAATAACAATCCTAATTTGGACAAAAATGATGTATCATGATATAGCTATCAAAAGTACTGATGGCAATCAAAAATGGTTCCACATTAAAAACATTACTTACAAAGGTGTGCTACCATCAGTCAAATGATACCAGATAAGGTATAATAATATATTTTCTATACAAATAATGCTTTGGCCCAGGGAGGAGCACTAGGCTAAATAACTAGGTACATGCAGTCTCCTGGCTGTAGCTAGAGGGCTAGGCAATGCATTTCCTAAGTACCCCTACTGGTTTTAGCCTAAATAGTTAAAATACTACCACTACAGCTCGTCCAGGCCTTCGGCAACAAGATGATACTCTGAGCCACACTAGACAAGATGTGCTACAATGTCCTTCCAGTCGCTGAGCTGCAGTCGAATGATATGGAGAACATTTGCGGCACTGAAGAGGAGCAGCTTCTTTCCATCTGTTGAATTATTGCGAGGGGTCAGAATAAATGCTTTGGATTTGTGTTCGTCGACATTTTGTTGCACGATGACCTTGATGTCAACGCCTCGATCTTCCCACAGCGTGGCTTTGGAATCGGCTCGGCAAAGGTCGATAAGATGCTCAGGGATATCGTCCAGTTTTTTTTAGCATCAACCAGAGTCAATAGCAATGCTTTGCAGAAGCCGTAAGCGGCTTGGTGGATTTGCCATTCCCCAGAGCCCTGCAACAGTCCCTTTCATCCAGCATTTTGTCAAAAGGCTCGTCAATCGATTGATGCCCAAAACGGAGTTCAAGGGTACTTTGAATCTCGTTGAGCTGGCTCACGCATAATGGATCATCTTCGTCTGTGTTGCCGACTTGAATTTCTTGCTCGAAGAATGTCTGCATGTCCTCCTCAACTGCCACACTATCTTGAAGAAGATTTTGAGTGGCTACTGTAAGGCTGGTAGTCTCTTTCACTACTATGGCGCGTGTTCCTTCAACGAGATGGACAACATCACTATATAGACCACTGTTTTTGTCATTGGTGTCGTTGTCGTCGTTGTCGTCAAAGTAATTGAAGGAGGATAAATCTCCAGCCGACTTGATTGCTCCGCAGAGATCCCACTCGTTTGAAAAGCCATCGTAAATGTGTTGCTCGGGGGGAAATGTATTCCATATTTTGACAGCATAGCTGTAATTCCAAAGCTCGCGCACCCAAAACCCACCCCCTTCATCACTCCAGACAAACACACGAGCACCTCTTTTGCCAATCCCTCCTCCCTTGGCAGCCAGATTTTCTCGTCGCAGTCGCGCTTCTCTTTGCGAATGGAGTTCTAACTCTTCCTTTAGCGCATTGTCTATCTGTCGTCTGGCAAAAAAAGCATCACAGTTTTCCCCCCCGGTTTTGGCCGCTGCCTCTCTCAACGGCGGGTGGTTTTGGGGCCGCAGGAAGATGATGAGACAGGTCGTCAACGACGCAATCGTGGTTGGGAAGGACACCCCATCGGCGAATATTGCTCCGCACGAGCAACCACTCGATATATGCGTCCCGACTGGAAAGCTCTTTCCTCAGTCGTTCAACGTCGGCATCTGATGGCTCGAAATGCACAATCTGCATCGAGGAAAGTGAGGCTAGCTTAGCGACACTTGTCGAACCCATCGAGAAATACAAGGGCACCCTGATGTTGTGGCGAATTAGGATGGAGAACAGCCAGTCAACCTGGGACACCTTGTTGATGGCAGCTGAATTCGAAAAGTCGATAATGCCACCGACTGGCGCAGATACAATTTGAGTCACAATGTTTTTCCAATTTGTCCCAAATTTGTTGCTTGATTCCTGTTGCAGCGAACAAGTCATTTCACCATGGATAAATTGTGCTCGGATTCATAGCGATGACTGCATCCAAAAAACACTGGTGCACGGTGCCGCGCACCACGATAGTCATGAGGAGCAGCTGCGTGTACTCGACTTTCGAGCCAAAAAAGACATTTTTGTAGGAATGCCTCAATTTGCAGCCATCTTTTAAGAGGTTTAGCGGCCATAACCCAATGTCTAGTCGACACCATTGATTGCGAGGCAACCGAAAAGACATGAGTGGTGCGACGCTTGATTGGGACCATCCGTGCGGTCATCTTCAAACTTTGCAGCAATGGTCCTGTGAACATGTTGGTGCGTGGAAAGAAGAGAAGATGAGGTATTTCAAGGTCGACCCAAGCTGTCTGGTGAAGTTCTCCGTCAAGCGTTTCAGGGGATGAAGGAGCTTTTAAGTCTCGAGAGATCTTTGTCATGAATTCTCGATTGCCATTGAGTACAGTATATACTGCGGGCAGGTTGCGGACAAGTCCATGATAGAACTCAGAGTGCTAACATTCTGATTAGCAATAATGCAGCGTATGAAGTATATATTGACTGACCAGTGGTATTTTCTTGGGGGGGGGGCAATTGGCTTCGAGGGACAAGAATCCAGGAGTGCAAAGGGAGTTCAGGATTCATAACTTCGCCGTACTCCTCCATTGTGAGAGGATGGAGCTGGGGTTTCGAGGGTTGCGGGGCGCAATGACCAGCGAGGACTCGGGAGACGGGGTGACCGTAAAAGACAGGAATGAGATAGATTACTAAGCTACATGTGATCCGTAGATACGCTGTGAGCTACACAATCTGCAACATCGCTATCACACGTAAACCCCCCCCAAATTCGGAAATAGCACGTGCACCGTCACCGGCCTCTCGTCACCAGTCAACAACAGTCGTATCAAGTCGCTGCTTTTCGAGGCGTCTCTGGCGCTTTGTCCTTGCTGTTGCTCTGCAGCTGCGAGTTATCGCAACCCTTTAAAGCCTTCGACGGCTTCTACTGAACTGTGAACAAACCCACCAATGCACACTCTTGTGTAGATAGTGCACATACGACTGGCCAATATGTGGTTAATGGCCCCTAAGCTTCAGTTTCTACCCAATATCTTATTCCCACTACATCACTTCGTTGCATTTGCAGTATTAGTTTACGCCCGAATATAAGTACTTGCGTAGATTTTACTCTGCTCCGAAGCACCGACCGGGTACTTTCCCTTTTGTGTCACTAGCGACCAGATTAGGCCTCCGGCGCCGGTTGCTGATGGTGACAATCAGAATGTCGTTTGATAGCGGATGGGCAGATTCACTGAGGCTGACACCCCTTGGCTTCCCGTATTGCAACAGAAGGTGGTCATGTCAAATTTTGATATGCCGCCAGCGTTGCCAGGTGTTAGGCAATGGGGGGACTTCACATGCCAAGTGATCAGGACCCCAGTGATAGGAATCAGCCGTGCCCGACGCCACAGTCGGCGATGCTTGTTCCCAGGCCACTGCAAGTTATCCAACATTCTTTCTTGTCACATCCCAGTCAGTCCGAGTTGACTGTGGGCCTGTGGCGGTCGGCAAAATTTGGCGTTGGGGTAGATCCAGAGGCGTGGGGGCTACTTATTACTGAAATGACTAGAAACACTTCACGACAATCGCGGCCAGTGTTGACTCTGTTGAGTAATGACTTATTCAGGCAGGGCAAGTGTCCGGCATTGGCGTCTTTTAGCACGGGCCCACCGTCAAGGACTACTCTCAGGTCAGGACCGTGACTCAGTAATAACCACTAATAAGTATCTCAGATCAACTTGAATCTCACCAAGAAACCTAAATTGTTTTCTATATAATACTACTTGTACCCACACAGACGCTCATCGCCGAGAGCAATGTGGGCTGAGCAGCGTTGCACAGACCGGCGTGACAAGTGCACGTTGGCAGCATTCCCTGTCCTTCCTCTTGTTGGCAGTTGACGTCTCGGTTCTTGTCTCAAGGCTGTCGCTACTGTGACCACAATTCACTGTCCAATCGACACCACGAACTGAACACATCCAGGTTAGAGGCTTTCGGCATTAACGCGATTTTGGGTACATCTCAATTTTTCTCCTGCCAAAACCTATGTAAAAACTGTAAAATCGCGCAAGTCCAAATTAAAAGTGAAATCATGTGACCGCGTGGACTTGGGCGACGTGGTGTCGGGGCTGAGGCCGAAGTGTGACGTGCAGGAGCCATGTGCGCGTGCGCGTGCGGCATGGAGGAAGAGGAAGAGAAGCCGGTTTCTCTCCTGCGGCAAGCCACACAACGAGTATCACATGTACGACTTCAGTCCCTCTTCTTCGACTCCAGGCACTCGTTGCGCCGCGTCTACTAATACTAAAAAATCTTATACTCAGACAAAAGCTACGACACGATAAAGTGCTATCCAGCTCCTCGCGCAACTTCTTCAACATTTCTACGCACTCCCGCGGCGCGTTGGCGCCGTTCCTCTCCGCCCAATCGAGGAAAGCACGGAGGTCCGGGCCGAAGCTGAGCAACCTGGCCAGCCAGTCTTGGCCGCCCAAAAGACAGCGGCACCGTGCGACCGGGGCATTGGCATAACATGTCGGGCAGCTGTGCTCGCGCAACTCCTGCCCCACGCGCTGAACGATGGATGTTGTAAAGCCAAGCCATTATGCCATGAGTCAACACATTCATCTCTGAGAAAACTTGAATGCCAGATCAGAACGCTGATAAGCCGCAGTCTGGGACAGACCAGGAAACAACTATTTTTGTCGATTTTGTTGCTCAGTGCACGTCTCAGAGTTGACATGAGTCCCGAATGGTCAACTAGGGAGTTATCTGCACAAGAACCAGTCAAAATCCAGTCAAAATCTATCAAATTGCTCTCAGTGATTCCAAAATCTTGACTAGGAAAAGTTCGCAGAGCCCGTTTCTCGCTAGAATCTATCCAATTCTATGCAAAATACCCAAAGGGAGTGTATTCAAAAAGTCATATTTGGTTTGGCGCTCAGTAGAGACTCGGAGTCGACAATCTCCTAGATAAGGGACACCCCTATCTCTGTTGGTATCGACGACTGACATCATTGGAACATGGTTTCGGATCATGCTGGAGGATCGAGAGTGCCAAGGGACGGTTAAACGGCAAAATTCTACTCAATTGATTGGGGCCTGGACCTGTGATCAATGGCGACTCTAAAACACTGTCGAGGAACTGATCATCTGAACATTGGAAATGCGCCAGGAGAGTTGGGACAACCACCGCTGAGGCCATACGCACAAGATACGAGTTATGGGTGTCAATCGAAAGCTGGGAAGCAGAGCTATCAACTTATCCTACTCAAGATCAAGGGATTCTTCACAAGGCAAACTAGATGGTCGTGAACACGGAAGATTTACACAGGTCATTGACTCCAATACACGCGATACCAGTCATCTGGACCTGGATTTTCGACTCTGGGCCGTATGGCGAAACGATACCTATACCATTATGCACATGGACGACTTTTCTTACTCGAGATTTTCCCTGATTCTATCAATTTCGTTTTAGTATTTATATCACCGTCTTGTATTTGGGAGATCCACAGATTGCCCCGCTCTACTAGGTGCATCTGGGGACCTAGCTCGTCAATCTATCTTGCTAGCTCTTTCGAAATAGTATTATTCTGTCGGAAGGATTATTGGTTGAGGGTTTCGGTTGCTGAATACAAGAGTTCTGGTTGCTGTTTATTGGGTTTCGGTTGCTGGTCGAGAGTTTAAGGCAGTTAGTTCCTGACTCGAGACAACTCAGAGGGTTTAAGGCAGTTAGTCCTGATCCAACAAGTATAAACTCTCCGGGCATTGTATTGGCGCTTCTCTATTGCTGAGTTTCGTCGATAGTACGCTTTGGGGCACAACAAATCAATGTTTTTTGCAAGAAACTCGTATCAACCCTACAACCTTACACATTTGTGCCAAGGCTCTGTTCACAGGGGTCTATTCTCGCACAAGGAGTCGACGATATTTTGGGTTTCGTGACTTTTCCTACTCAACATTATACATCTTTCTCTCTACTTCAAGTGGAGTTTTGGTTGTTTTTGTTGGTTTGGTTGGTTAGAGAGCTCATTTTCTGTCCCCACTCCGCACTCATCATCTGGAGCCCACCGCGAGGGGTGATCGAGTATTGCTGAAAACCTGGTTTTCGTGCAATTTGTGACAAGCAAGAAGAAAAGCAAGTGCCCACACGCTTGGATCGAACGTCAAAGTACCACCAAAAGGGAAACAGCGAGATCTAACTGATTCCCAACCGAACGATTTTCCAAATCTACTACGATAGGACTACTCGTAACTCGCAAGGCGATCGAAATCGGACAATCCCAACAAAATCGGCAAAAACTCAAGTATCTTCGTCGAAAAGACCGACTCAAACGTCAACACAAAAGCGCGTTCAATCGAAATCTACAACAAAGTGCAAAACCAACACAAATTCAGCTACTGTCGAAGAAGAACAACAATCTCCGACACCATCTTCGCCTCTAACTGACTTATCTGAGAGTGAAATCAATATGAATCAGCTTAACGAACCTCCGATTCAACAGAACAACGAAAACATGGACAATAGAAATGGCAGAAATGGCGGAAACAGAGGAGGCGCAGGTGGCGCAGGTGGAAATGGAGGTGGTGGAGGTAGAAACGCTCAAGGAGGAGCAGCCGCGCAGTTCAAGGTGCCTGAAACTTGGGATTCTGGTCATCCTAGCTTCGATGGAAAGACTCCTGCCAAGTTGGAGAAGTTCCTAGAGGAGTGCGAACGAATCATCGAGCAGGGAGGCATCAAGAACGACGCGGACAAGAAGGAGACGGTGCTGAGGTATCTCGATACCAAGCATGTGAAGGAAGTGTGGTGGAATCTGACAGTGTTTGCTGGAGGAGACTTCCATGGATGGAAAGCGGAGATACTGAGGATGTATCCGGAGTTGGAGGAGGTCAACGAAGGGTCGCGGAGACGATTGAAGGAAATTTGCGCCGAAGCACGGGGTGCTAGTCGTGAAGATTTGGGTCTAGTGATTTGATTTTGTGCATTCTTTTCGGCAGAATCTGAAAAACTGCTCAAACCACCATCTCAAATCACCAATAAGGAGTCGGTATTGTCAATTCTTGGTACAATCAGCGACGATTTTGCTTCGGCAGTCGAAGTTGTGTTCAATCAACCGAATGTGGTGAATATCTTAGGTCCAAACGCAAATGCGGGAAACCAAAACACGGGAAATACTCGAAGAGGCGATAAGTGGAACTACAAGGACGTCTTGAAGGTGGTGGAATAGTTGGTGAACAATTGGTCTGGACGGGAGGCAGATGCGGTGATGAGGAACGACTCGAAACCCTCGAATTTGCTCTCGAGCCTGAAAAACGGAAACTCTACAAGCGATATTAGAGTGAAAAACGAGTTTCGTGATCAAATAGAGAGTTTCGCCTTAGAGATAAACACGTTGAAGGACGTTATGGCTGTCAGGGATAAGCAACTCATCGAAACAATGAAGCAGTTCCATCAGGCTACCGAAAATAAGTCCAAGGAGCATGTGCACCCTCAATCGGGACCACCGCAGCGCGAATACCAACAAGGAGGAAGTCGAGGATACGGAGGACAGCAGAGTGGAGGGGACCAGTGTCATTTCTGTGAGGAAACTGGACATATGGTGTGAGATTGCCTGAAGAAGAGGATGTTGTTGGACCAGGGGAAGATCGTTATGGAGAATGGAGGCTTGCGTCTACCAGGAGGTCAATATATTCCGAAGTATCCTGAGAATGTCTCGAGATATCAATGAATTCTCGACTGGTATGGCAAAGGCGGAGGGAATATTGTGTCAGGAAATGTGCAGACGAACCTTCAATCGTCGTTTTACAACGAATATACTCCCAATGAGCAGTATAATTTGCTGTATGACAGGAATGAGGATGAAATCCGTTCATTGAGGGCGCAAATGGCTGCTATGACTGGACAATATCAATCGAATAATGCATGAACCAGCACGATTCTCGAACCAGCTGGGGGCAATCCAATCGTTTCCACAAATCTTACAACGAGATTCAGTGTCGCAACAAGGGATAGGAGGAAGACAGCAGCAAAGAATGGGGGATTTGCGGCAAAAAGAGTGAAGCGTACCCTGCGTACCTTCAAGGGCCTGCTTAACCAGGCTTGCCCCCCATCGATCTGAACTTTCAACAGTTCATGACGATGTACAATATAGTTCAGGCCATGCAGAACCAATCTGGATCCAGTTCGCAGTCCGCATATCAGTCGATGGAGTCCCAATTTGCGAATACGCGGTCGGGAAAAGACTCTAACGCTGGGGAGGGACGAAATTTTTAGATAGTTCGAGGAAGGAGACAGGAAGCTGGCGAAAGAAAGCTCCTGAGGCAACAGAATCTCCTGAGAACCGATCGAAAGTTGCGAATAAGGAAAAGGAATCGTCAAAAAGGAAGGAAGATCGAAGGAAAAGGGATGATCTTGTCGAGTCTTCGAGTGAGGAGGAAGAATCTGAGCCAGAGGTGCTGGAAAAGGAGGATGTGCCGAAGAAGAAACGTAAAGCTGGATTCAGAGGAGAAGATTCTGAGGACAAAAAGGTGGAATATGCTGCCAGGATGGTACCCAGTTCGGAATCGCCCAAGCGCGAGACGAATAAGAAGCGAGATGTAGAAGAAAGGGCATATAAGTTGGTGACGAAGTTCGCCGACCCGCATATAATTAAGCGAATTGTGGAAAAGACAGAAAATACAGTCGTGCACGATGTTACTGTGGGCGATCTGATTTCTCTCTCTCCAGAATACGCAAAAGCGATGCGGAAATCAACGAATCGGACTCGACAACCTATAAAGCCAGTCTTGTTACATGGGAAATTGGATGAAGGATCGGAATACCCGTTCATGGAAGACGAGAACGTTGAAGTTCGACTCCAAAATGACGTGGTAGACATCGACGAATTGCCAATGGTGGCCTCGTTCTACATTTCGACTGAAGAGGATAAGCAATACGGAATACAGGAAGGCTCATACGTGAGTACCAACCCATATCTCCAGTATGTGGCTTCTCTCCCTCTGGGAGAACCGCCCAAGCAAGTCTTCTCAGGGAAAAATTCGGCGTCGTTGAGGGTTGTATGGCTGTTAATCGCTGCGCGAGAGCGTGTGGAGTGTGTTATTGACAGTGGATCACAAATTGTGTTGATGGCATTGTTGGTAGCAGAAAGATTAGGAATTCCTTGGGATCCTGATTTGCAAATCTACATGCAAACACTGGGGGCACAGCCTACGGCGTGCCGGAACACGCGTTCCAGCCGCGTGGCTGTCCCTAGGCTGACCCCGGACCTACCGCGGGCTCGCCTCTGGCTCACCTCTAGCCACCGGTGTCTTTGTGTCGTCCCACAAAGAATCGCGAGTGTGTAATTACTCATGACAGGAAAATGATGGCCCGGCTTATAGATAATCCGCCCAGGCACATGGGCAGCGGCAGCTGGTGAATCCGAGTCCGTGTCTCGGGCCGTATGCCGACGGGTGTGGGAAAGGCTTGCTCCGGCTTGACTTCAGCCCAGAAGGCTGTTTCAGTTCTGGCGCCCCACTAGTCCTCTGTCTGGAAGTGTGTTGTGCAGTAATATATAGCCAATGCATAACTTCTGACTGCTATAAGATATAGGAAATTGGTTAGACACAACCACATATTCATAATTGATAACAAAACAAAAGATAATAAAATTCAAAGATATTATTGCTAATCTCCTATGTTTTACGGCCACGGTTTAATGCCCAACAGACTACCATTGACTTTCCACTGATCCCCTTATATGTTTTGGATGGCCTAACCCAAGCTGATAAATGGGTGATGACATGCTGAGGCTCAATAACAGTTAAAGTTTTATAGGGCTCAACTGCTACTAAAGTTGTCATAAGCTTGGGAAACTCTTGAAAGGGTGTTTGACTAATATCCAAAGTACAGTGCTGTTTGATAAAGATGAACTTTCGGAGAAAGCCATGGAGAGGAATTTCCAGGATTCTTTCAATGCGACCAGTCTTGTATGCTTCAGGATTATCTGGAGACTGGAACTGTATGAGACAATTGCTCTTGTGTGAATCAAAGCAGCTATAGGTTCGTCCATTTTCATGATATTGCCGAAGACGTTTGGCATTTGGAGGAAGTGTCATGTTCCTGTGTGCACCATCTGGCAGACTCCGATAGTGTCAGGGGAACCTCCCTTTCGGCCCGGAGACGCGCCCGATTCCGGTCCGACTCCGGTTCCGACTCCGGTCCGGCCCTCCATCTCGCCCGCACAATCACTGATCCGTCAACGCCCTCCCGACGGTCGCCCTGGGACCTCGCCTGCGACGCCGCCCAAGCCTTCTGTGCCCGACAGCGGCAGCTACGGACAAGCAGTATATAGTCAGCTACCTAGCAGGCGGACCCTTAGAGTTTCTTCTCTTTGGATCCTCCCCTGCTAGGTCAGCTTCATTTGTATTCGCTTACCAATGTTCACGCTTTGGATCCTCCCCTGCTAGGACCTTGATCTCAGGCCTCCGGGGTTGCCCTTACAGCAGAAGAAACTCTCTACGGGATCAACCGGACAAGATTGCCAGGTTCGGCGCTGACTCAGGCTCGGAGTACGAGTCCGTTCCGCCCTCGTCACTGCCCCTGCCACTTGTCCCCTCCTCCTCTACTCCTGTGGTCCCCGCACCCGTCATGCTGTCCGGAGTCACTCCTACCGCAGATGCCCGGCTGGACTCACTCGAGGCGAAAATCGATAGCCTAACCGAGGCCCTTGCTTTACTCACCAACCAGGCTTCCGCTGCCGCTGCTGCCGCTAATAATGCTGGTGGACCCCAAACACCATCGCCAGAGACGTCGATTCCGACTCCGACTCCGGTTCAGGGCGATTCCGAGGCCCTCTTTGGCGACATCAACCTCGCCTCAAAATTGGTCTTACGACCAAACCCCCCGTTCACCTTCAACGGCGACCGGAAACGCGGCCGCGCGTTCCTCTACGCGGTCCGCACCTACGCCCGCCTTGCCCCTGAGGCCTTCGTGGTCAACGGAGAGGCGAGCGAGGAAAAGGCCGTCCGCTATGCCATGTCGTTCATGGCAGAAGGACCCGCTCAGCAATGGGCGGAGCGCCACGGAAGCAAAGCCCCGTTTCCGTTTCCGTCCTGGGGCTCGTTCGTTTCCGAGTTTCGACTCCGGTTCGTCGAGGAGAACGAGCAAGATCACGCTCTCTCCAAGCTGGAGACTTCCGCCTATCACATGGGCACAAAGGATGTCTACCAGTACATTGACGACTTCGAGGACCTGATGGACCTCGCCGGATTTGAAGACGCGCTGGTCAAGGTGACCAAGTTCCGCCACGGACTTGACCCCTTGATCAACAACGGAATCACGTCCTCGAACGACCCCCCGGACCTCCGGGACTACCTTAGCTGGCGCACCCGGGCCTTCCATCAATACGAGGCCCTGGTCCGGGCTAAGCTGATCAAGTCAGCCGCCCCCAAGACGCCTGGCGGTTTGATTCGGACTCCGTTTCCGGTCAACCGCGTCCCGGCTCCGGCCCCCTTCCGCCCGGTGGCTCCGGTCGTGCCACCCGCGGCCCGCGCCCCCGCTCCGGCGCCTCCAGCTCCCGTTCCTATGGAGTTGGATCGCACTAGGGCTCGGGGTGCCCCTCGTCGCGCTTGCTTCAGGTGCGGCGACCCAAACCATCTCGCCCGGGATTGCCCCCTCCCCGCCGATGTCCGCTCGATGGACATCCTCGACGAGGTGATCCAACAACTCGGTGACGAGATGTTAGCGGAGTTGATCGCCCGCTACACGGACACAGCTGCCCTGCCAGAGACGGCAGTGGAGTCGATGGCCGGAGAGGATTTTGTCCCCCGCGACGAGTGACTGGTGTGCCCTCGTTCGCGTCTATAAATCGTTTTGCCTCTTTGTATGATGAATGCAGTTCCTTGCCCTACAATGAGCCCGAAACGAAAGACACACCCTCTCCTGCCCCCGCCTCGACTCCGTCTCTCCGGTCATCGTCCTTTGCCGCCTCACTGCCTGGGAAAAGAAACTGCCCAAGCAGTACACCGTTGCCGCTGCCCCTGGGGCGAACTCCCTCCACCTCCCGTTGGAGCTAGAGTCCACCACCAGCGCGCTGAAGCTCTCACTCTCTGGGCTTGTCGACTGTGGTGCCACCTCTGACTTCATTGACACGAACTATGTTGCTCGGAATGGCATTCCGGTCCGCACCCTCGATCAGCCGATTCCGGTCTTCAACGTCGATGGCACCCCCAATGACGCTGGCTCCATCAAACAGATCGCGGACTTGGTCCTGCGCTACAGAGGCCATGCCGAACGAGTTCAACTGGCCGTCACCCATCTTGGCAAGCAAGACCTCATCCTGGGGTACTCCTGGTTGCGGAAACACAACCCAGAGATCAATTGGGAAACCAAGGAGGTCAAGATGACACAGTGCCCCCGCAATTGCTCGACCTGCCGCGAGGAGGAACGCGTCGAACGGACTGAGTTGCGGCGACTCCGGTCGCTCCAGAAACGTCTCCGCTCCGGCCCGTTCCCCTCGGTCTGCGCCATGGACCTCTCTGGCCCTGACGACGGAGACGATTCCGTCTCCGGTGACGACTCCGCCCTGCCTGATCTGATGCCGGACTCCGACGACGATGAAGACGATGGTCAGCTTGAAGATGGTGACCGCATCTTCTACACCTCGTTCCGCCCCTCGGAGGAGATACGCGCTGGCAGTACTGTCTCACAGCGCCTGGCCGAAGCCTTCGCCAGGAACTCCGCCCCTCCGCCCTCCGAGATCCCGGACTGGGCTAAGAAGTTTCAGGACGTCTTCAACAAGGAGTCCTTCGACACGCTACCGGAGCGGAGAGCCTGGGACCACGCCATTGAACTCGTCCCCGACGCTAACACTGCGGGCAATGGAGCATATTCCGCCCTGGAATATGTTGAGAATATTATGAATATTACAGGGTGTATTCATTCCATTTTCTAGGCCGGAATATGACAGGAATATCCGTGGAATATTCTTAATTTTCTCACCATCTGTCATATATATGACAGCCCGGAAAATGTTGAGCAGATCCGTGGAATATTCTTAATCTGCCACATGTTTTCATTCAATATTCCGGCCTGGAATATATCACATGTTCCAGCCTGGAATATTGTGATCATATTCTGGGACTATCATTGATTGGGATTCTGATTGGGATTCCATAAAACTGTGATAAGCCACTATATAATTACATGCTAGCTAATGTATACCATGACAAGTCACCTCACTCGCACACATAGCTTATCCCTACTCACCAAGGCTTGCTGCTTGCTAAGACTTGTATACTTTTTTTTGATGCATTATGATATTTACATACAGGCATACATTAACTGCCCGCGTCCACGGTCCACCTCACCAATCATCTCCTTCATCAGCACCGCCAGGAATCGGTCTGCCGGGACCGGGCGGGCGACAAGGGGTGGAGCTTGGTCTTGACAAGTGCATTGGTATGGCTTGTTCGTGACGCGCAGAAGCATATGTAAGTATGGATGGGCGGTTTGGGGACAGAATGGATGGAGGCGGCGCAAGTAAATAGATGTAGTTGAAAGAGTAGGGCCAGATGTTGGCGGAATGTTGTCATAGTCGTGGTCGACAGTCAAGGGCTGATGATGGTGATCATGACACGTAGACGCAAAGTCGTCGGAGACCCTGAGAGGAAAAATTGAGAAGGACGCAAACGCAGGTTACGCCGTCACTCACTATCTGGAAGTTTTGTAATGTTTTGCTCGCTGCAATTTCCGTATTAGACCCAAGCTGACCTTAATCCACAGGTCTTTGCAGTGGACACCCAAGCGAATGACAACAAAAGCGTCTATGGCAATGCCGCAAGGCCTCTGCTGGACATGCTATTGTCTGGGGTAAGTACTGTTGCTTGTTTTGCGTATTAGACATAAGCCAACCTTAATCCAAAGGTCATGCTCATCATCCCAATAGCGCTGTCTCCGCGCCGGCGCTTTAGCCAATCTTGGCCATGACGCTGACCGCCTCGTCGTCGAAGAACGTTGCTCGGTCAGTGCTGTCTGCAAGGTCAGAAATGGACTGAAAACAAGTCGGATGACTCACCACCTATGGCCAGCGAACTCTGCAAGTATTTCATTACATCTGCCAAATGCCGCTTCCCGCTCCTCGTATCCTAGTCGGCCAAATGCGTTATCAAGTATGGAGGCGGTGTAGGCTGAGCAAACAAGGCCTTCCGCATCCATGGCTTGTGGTGGAACTGTGCTCGTCCTGTTAGCACCACGCGGTTGACTGCGCCAGCCTTGACATGCGCGTCCGCCTAAGGCTGTGCTTAGCAAATATCACTTGAGTTCGAGGAGAAACTTACTAAAGAACAAAAAGTTCGTCTTTTCCGTTCTAAGAATGCCCTTGTCGACTAAGCATTTCACCAAACGGCGGTTGCGAACTTGTTTGAACTGGAACTTAAGTCGATCTTGAGCGCATTCCCAGTTTCACCTGAGAGTGTCAATGCCAGATAGGCATTTCTACAATGTGTCAATAATTCAGTAATGCTCGGAGGAAGACGGCCCCGAAAAGGCACACGATACGAAAAGAACTTACGCGTCCAGGGTCCCTCACAATGCTAATTCTCTGTCTGAGCACGAGTTCAATGAGTATGGACCCTCGCAGGGCATAGCTGATGTTGTTCTTCCAGAAGCTGAGATACCCATGCAACCAACGCTGCCCGAGGCACTCTGCTCCGCACACCAGTCGCCACCCGGCCCGGCAGTGTCGCCCTCACTGGCCCGTTCCTAGTCTTGGAGACCAAACTCGCGTATAAGTGTGCAGACGTCCAACGGCACTCCATAGTCGTCCATAACTGTGTTGTACTTCGAGTCTTCGTATGAGAAACGAGGAACTCGGCCCATGGTCGTCAGGACGGCCGTTTGGCGAGGAGAGGGGGAAGGGGTCGAGTTTGTTGGCAAGGTTGGATGAGGGGAAGGTGTGGGTTTGCTACTGGTGGGCGCGAACCACAGGTAGCATATCATCTTGAATGTCTAACTTTCGGGTCGTGTCCGTGCAACATAAAGCCAGTCGCGCCCAAGCATCGTGGAACCATCTCTACGCGCCGAGATTTCAACTTCTAAGCTAGTCGATCTCGCGTGAGTTGGGCAGCGAGGGCGGTCGTCAAAACTGCCGTTTGGTGGGTAGTTGGCAAGAAGTGGCCAAGCGCATTAGTGGGAAAAAGCAGCAGCTGCCCGCGTGGCATTTCCCACGCAAGCTCCGGCCGGCCGGTCCGAACACAGACGAGGACCCAGCTTTGCTACGCCTTTGCCATGACCGAGCAGGTGCATGAAAGGAGCGGCTGGTGATTGGTGGAGGCGGGTTGGCGGAGCCTGAGATGGTTGGCCCAAGCTTCACGAACGGCACCCGTTGTCGACCGTTGGCACGAGAGACCAAGGCGCCCCGATGGAACGATCTTCCTTCGTTCGAGATGGTGGTGCCCTCGCCACCCTCGCCAAAGTCATGTTGTTGACTGTGGGCCCAGATTATCGCATGGGCGGTGGATTCGGTGACACGGGCTCGGTGCCAACGCGATTTGCGGCTTGAACAAGCGGTTTCTCGCAGGTTTCAGACCTGCTTCAACCTAAGGATCCGCCTTAGCTGGAAAAACAAAGCCGGAGGGACAATGACGCACAGTGGGCTTTTCTGCCAACCCACTCACGTCCGTCCGCATACGACGAAATGGATCATCATCGTCAGCTTTCGGCATCGGAAGTCGTCCAAGGTTTGGCTTTGCGTGGAAAACACCCAGCTCTATGTTGTTCTGGACGGCCGAAACCACAATCTGAGATGGTCTGAGGAGCGTACTGACAGGAGATCTTGAAAAGGCATCCCACAGGTCTAGTATCCGTTGACCACCCCAAAGCGGTAGATCAAATATTTGGGGGAAAGTGTCGTTATTCAGAGAAGTGTATGTGATCTCGACACAACTCTCGTTTGCTGACAACAATATCTTGTGCCACGTATCGAAAATGAGCTGGCCTGGAGCGTGGTCCAAGCCGCCAAGGATGTGCGGTTTGATGTCTTCCGTATTGATGAGCCGACGAGAGGAAGGTGGGCAAACGGTTTCCCACCATCGTTCCGAAATTGCTCGAGGGGGATTGGTATGCAAAGGGTCAATTGGAAGGGTCTTCTCAGGGTGCCAAGAGCCGCCAACGACTGGGCCAGCAATAAGGGCATTCATTGGGGTTCTAGTGCCGGACCTTGGTGCGGGAGGGAATGGGTAGTGTTCTGGGGCCCACCAGTAGTCAGCGAAAACATATGCACGATCAGAGACATATGCAAGATGGGTGTTCATTAGCCTACGAAGTTTTAGTCATGATGCTAGACAAGGAAAGCCACGCACCGTTCGTTGAGACAGTTATTCCACCCCAGAAAGTTCGCTTGCACGGAAAACTTAACATAACGACCGTTTTTGCCTTCTGGAAAGGGTAATGCGAGATCATGTTGTGGCAGACGCTCCATCTCCCCGTACAGTTGTCGATACGACGGGCCTAAGGAAAGACCAAGTGCCGTATAGCCCTTGATACGGACTGCAGGGAAAGTCCAAAACAGGACTGAGACGGCGCATATACCAGCTATAGACACAAAGAGGCGTCGACGAATGTAAGAATGAGCCATGAAGGAGCAACAAGAAGTGTAAACTCGGTGAAGTCTTGCAATTCAGAGTCTTCATAGAATTTCGGATGCCGGCGCCGTTCGAAGAAGGGAACGAAACCCGAGCAAAATCTTGGCCGGCGCGCCGGTACTGGCCGTGACGGCAGGTTATACATGAGATGAGTCACTTCGATGGGAATAGCGATAGTTGAAAGGGTATTGCGAAAATGAATACATGGCTCGGGTTGGTGTTGTCACGAACTCAGTCACGCACTCTCTCAACAACGTCCACTTCGCCTTTCTGGATTTTCGACGCTCGTATGCGCCTGCCGTTTCCATTCCACTCGTAACACCGCTGCGTCAACATGCCGATGGACTTTTCCACCTACATAATGCAAATCAACGACGCGCTCAACGCTGAGAATGGGCCAAATCTTGCCTACCTTCTTCGGCCAACGAGCCCTCATGGAAAAGATCTCGTCAAGTCTCTTCGCTCTCCAACGGTAAACACGCCTAAATAGGTCGTCTTTTCCTTATTATCGACAGGTGGTTTCGATGGCACAATACAAAGGCTGCATATCCAGCCCATGGGATGAGGTCGCCATTCAATACATGTTGACCTGTACCAATATCGCTCATGGGAGGTCTGCGGAGGCATTCAAGCAGCAATCAGCACTCGTTTCGTGAGTTGTCGTTCATCATATCGCACACACACTAACATGGCCGAGCGCATTCTCTCGCTACTTCATCGAGAACACGGGTTGGACGCTGCCTGCATTGTTCTCCATCCCGCGGGACCTGAGAGACTTGGCGGGATGATGTGTGTGTGTCGCGAACTTGTCATCTAATATGACTTGCGCCAGGCTGACCTCCATGGACCACCGAATTCGACGGAGCAAAATGAGTGCAAGATGGAGGCAGCCAGGGTAGTTGCGAGAGCGTTTTCAAACTGCATGACAGATCGGTACGTCCTTTATTCTTTCACCAGCCACATGAAAATGACGGCCCTAGAGTCTCGCCTCCTGAAGAGTCACGCAAATGGGGCGTTTACTATATTGTCGGGCTTGTCATGAAATGCTACTTCAAGGTAAGGTCATACTCGCTTCTTGTCTGTTCTCACAAATCCGAACAGGTCAAATGGATTTCTCTGACCAAGAACATTATAAAGGCGCTTGAGAATACCAACGATATACCCGAACTTGCAGATTACCCACGGGCACACCAGGTTTGTTTATCTTTCACTACCTTTCAGGTCTGATATCGAGCAGGTCACTTATCGCTACTACATTGGCATGCTCGCATTTCTTGACGAAGAGTTCTCCAAAGCGGAGCAGGAGCTGACGTTGGCGTTCTACCAGTGCACAACGAAAGCGCACAAGAACCAGACGTGCGCAATCCTTCCACTTTTTCTGGACATCCACCAACTAAATCAATCGTAGTCGTATCCTCACTTATCTTATTCCCCTTCGCATACTTCGAGGTCATCTCCCGTCTCAAGACCTTCTCGGACGTTTTCCGATCCTCGCAGACCTCTTCTTGCCATTCATATCCGCCATCCGAGTAGGCGATCTTGCTGCGTTTGACTCTGCACTTGCCGCTCGCGAGGCCAAACTTATCGACCTCAATCTGCTTCTTACCATCGAAAAAGCTTGTGAACTCTGTATGCGAGTGGTCTCCCGTCGAGTGTAAGTCGTCTGACCTTCGTTTCGATGGCGCTTCTGCTGACACGCTTGCTTAGTTGGCTCCTCGAGAAGAAAAGCACGCGCATGCACCTCAGGCTGTTCCATGCTGGCTTGCTTGTGTCCGGCTGGGATGTCGATGTCGAGGAGGCTGAATGCTTGGTGGCGAATATGATCTACAAAGGGTTCATTCGCGGGTACATCAGCCACGAGAAGTAGACGGTGGTTTTGGCGGCCGCGAATGCATTTCCTCGGCCGTCAGAGAGGCCGTCGCCCTATTCGCTTGTGTGACAAACAGGGAAGAAAGTTGGAGCGTAAACCGGAGTATATTGAAAAGGTTCTGCTCGGTACGGGGAAAGAGACCTAGGTCTCTATGTGTAGTGGTAAAAGAGCTCTCCGTCCACTTCATCGACCAAAACATGCTTGGCCATGGGGGGGCTGGTGTTGAATGCTGGAGTCATAGAGGCCAACGAATGGAAGTTAGTCTGAAAGAATATATATGGGGTAGTGTGTTTTAATAAGGCTCGTCTTATCCCACTTTTCTATAGAGTTGATAGAGAGTTAGAAAAGTACTGCAGGCCGGAACTCTGACTACACTGTACAGTCCCCCAAACGGACGCGCCGGAGGATACCCTCCCCAAGGACGGAAAGCGTTCAGAGCAATTTGTGCTGGAGGTGAACAAATATTTCAACCGGCTTTAACGTATGTGCTTGTTATATTGTTGTCTATCCATCTAATGACCTTTCCGCAGTCTATCCAAAGCGCCATTCACAGCTCGCTTGCTCATATAATCTACTCCCGCATTGCTCCGTCCGCCATGAACGCGCCGCCACCGAATGTCGTCCCCCCCTCGCTGGGTCAGTAGTCTTAGGCGAAACAAGGTGTTCTAGGTGGTGGTTTTTATAGCCATCATCCCGCGAGATGAGAGCGAATTCTTGGGCTGGCATAGTTGGGAGAGCTCAGCAAAAGGTGCGCACTCTTTTGCTGTCATTCTTAAACCTCTCCAACGAGTTAGTTCAGGTGCAACTCCTGCCACCCGCCCCACACGCATACGAGGTCAGGCTTTGTCTGGAATGTGTCTGCAGCAGGAAATGAGCCAGAAGCAGAAAAGAATCTGGAGACTGACCTTGGTCGTTGTTTGCGAACACGAGGAAGGCGCATCAGCCGACGAGATGGTTGGCGGTTTGACGCAACTGCGGGAGTTTCGTACAACTTCTTGGAAATTCAGAGACAAAGACTCTCTGAGGGAACAATGCTACGAGATTGTCAGTCGTAAACCAATGAAATTGGGTCCGGGATCGGCTCTACGAAGCTGTTTTGAATCTTGAGGTCATAACTGAAGCATGGCTCTTTGAGAGCGCGCTGGGTTTTGTAGTTTTGAAGAGTTTTTTTTTTGCCTGAATAACTGTGGGCTTGTTTAAAAGTCTTGATTCAGTCGGTTGCAAACAACCCCTGGCCTTTATCATGCTTAGTCAGAGTCTTCCCAGTCAGACTCTGACAAATCACTCTTCGGGTCACAGCACCAGTCACACTTTCTCCACCCACGACCTTGACACGAGCTGGACGACAAGCTAGGAAGAGAGGATGGCGGATGTGGCAATGCTCAATGGGATCATGTGTTTGTGCTGCTGCTGTGTACAACTGCCTCAGACAATGAGGTAATTATGGGTTTGGAGTGTGGGTAGGGCTGATGAGAGCGCAGATTATCATTGTGTTGATGAGCATCAAGCTCTGTACTGCCTGCAAAGTCTGCCTCATTGCTCCTGAGACTTCACACCTGCTCAACACTGTACTACAATCCATTAAACTCAGCTGATAATCCAGACCAGCCTGCTCACATCCGGTGCTATCAGTGGCGAGGTATGCTCTCTTGGCTTGCTTTTGTTGTTCTGACCCTCACTTGAAGTGTACATTTAGGACTTCCAATCACCCGCAAAGCTGTCAACTCAATGAAATGAGCAGCCTCAGCTCACACACTGCTGCTTGTCACGCACTGCTGCTTGTCACGCACTGCTGCTAGTCACGTGCACTGCTGCTAGTCACGTGCACTGCCGACCTGCACACCTCTGGCAGTGGAGTGGGCTGGGCTTGACACGAGCAAGTCAGGATGCAGGCATTGAGGAGAAGGTGTGCATGGGCAGTAGCCAGCCCTACTATTCCATACTGATCTTTCTGCCAGCACAAACTGTCATTATCTTGTCACCAAGCCGCCAGAGCATGGTCTCCAATAACCAGTGCTGATTGCTACCCTCACTGCAGTAGTTGCACTCTGCTGCTGTTGTGGCTATTACCAAACCCACTCCTCCATATGATATTCCATGGCCTCTCTCTCTTGTCCTCCATGCTTACTTGATAGTGAGTTGCACAATCAGCTCTTGATAAGCTAATGTTTATTTGATACTTCCTAGTGTCTGTGTGGCTTTCTTGCTGGTTGTAGAGGGCTTGCCTTAGCATGACCAACAGTCTGGTTGTATATGGATTGGCCTCAGCACGACCGCTCTTGCAAAGCTGGTTGTAGAGGGCTCTTCCACAGCCACGACCGACAGTCTGGTTATATCGGGTGACGCCTCAGCACGACCGCTCCCTTGCTGGTCGTAGAGGGCTTTCCCCTAGCATGACCGACAGTCTGGTTGTATATGGATTGGCCTCAGCACGACCGCTCTTGCAAAGCTGGTTGTAGAGGGCTCTTCCACAGCACGACCGACAGTCTGGTTATATCGGGGGTGACGCCTCAGCACGACCGCTCCCCTTGCTGGTCGGGAGGGCTTTCCCCTAGCATGACCGACAGTCTGGTTGTATATGGATTGGCCTCAGCACGACCGCTCTTGCAAAGCTGGTTGTAGAGGGCTCTTCCACAGCACGACCGACAGTCTGGTTATATCGGGTGACGCCTCAGCACGACCGCTCCCTTGCTGGTCGTAGAGGGCTTTCCCCTAGCATGACCGACAGTCTGGTTGTATATGGATTGGCCTCAGCACGACCGCTCTTGCAAAGCTGGTTGTAGAGGGCTCTTTCACAGCACGACCGACAGTCTGGTTATATCGGGTGACGCCTCAGCACGACCGCTCCCTTGCTGGTCGTAGAGGGCTTTCCCCTAGCATGACCGACAGTCTGGTTATATATGGACTGGCCTCAGCATGACCGCTCTTGCTGGTTGTAGAGGGCCTTTCCACAGCCACGACCGACAGTCTGGTTATATTGGGCGATGTCTCAGCACAACTGCAATTGCCTCAGTACTTGATTATACATTGAAGATGGCCTGGCCACCTAGCCTGGCCTATTCAAACTTCTCTAGCAAGTTTCTCAGCTTCACATATTTCCTTGTCTGATTCACTTTTTAGCCCTTCCAACAATTAAGAGCTTTTTCCTGCAATGGATAATTGGTAATCATAAATAACAACTTTGTACTAATACTTTTGGCTAACTCACAAAAATAGATCTACTACTCTGTGCTCATCATGGCAGATGTGTTGGGCCTGAGCAACAACTCACAATCTGACTAGAGGTAACTTTCAAAATCTACGTCATTCAGGTGGATACACTAACTATAGATCTAGAAGGGCTCATTCTGCGCGGCAGACAGGCTGGAACGCCACAGACCACCAAAAACGAAGGTCAGGCCGTGCAGGACTGGCCCGTTCCACCCGAGGATTTCAGGAAATGAAGAAGCATATTGTCTGAAAGCTTCAAGTGGAACTTGAACGCGTAGGCACATTTCAACGTGCAGGAAATGTGCCCCCACCTTCGAGTTTCGGGGCAGACACGGCCGTCGGCCAATCACGCCGGGACAAGTCCCCCGATTCTTCCTCGACGTGGCCGGACGTGCCTCTAACCCGACGGTCAACCAGCAACCATGGCGGAAAATTGAAGATCGATTGATGGCCCGCCCCACGGTCACACATGTCGCTTAACGTCACTTAAAGCCCACACCACGACCAAGACTGCCATGGCTTCGCTACCTGCGCTGCCGCCCGGGACAGCCTGCCCCTTCCGACGTAACACGGCCCGAGCTTCTCTTGGCACCCGCACGAGTTGGCACCAACGGCAACCCAGCTCACTTGCCACTAGCTGGCTCAGCACTCCACACTAAACCCCGCGCCAACGCCTGCGGAATCTCGCGGCATGGTCACGGCCACAGCCACGGCCACGGCCACGGCTTCTGGCAACCGCAGGACTACGACTAATGTGCCGCCGAAACGACGAACACAGTGGGGTTTACTCGCCCATGCCCTCGTTTTTGCCTCGTTTCCCGACCCGCCGAAGGCTCCCGAACTTCACTCCCAACTCTTCAACATGCTTACTACGGGATTGTGCTAGCTTGCAGTGTATGTGAACGTTGTGAAAACGCGTCAAATGCTCGTGAAGGGGACGCAGCATTGTTTGGGGAGGGGGAATCGCGCGTAAAACGCGTCTGGGCGCCCTGGTGCGTGGCCTGAGCATCCATATCGACATGTCTAATATCTCCATAGCTGATATTGGGTCTTCTTTTGCCCACACCAGGCTTTGGAACCGCACGGCGGCGAGCTTTGCTGCTTCTTCTCGGAGCCAGGCCACAGTTCGATTAGACAGGCCCTGGCATTGCCGAGTAAGCCATGGATTGCACTCTATTCAAGGAGGAGTTGGCGCAGAGGCAAATTGAATCCGACAACTCACCAAAGTCAGAGTCAGTCTCCGTGTTCCGTTACGAATGTCGGGACTTCATTTTTTTTGACCTGCCTCGATCGACCGACAATCTCCTGGCAGCAGCCCCTCCCTTTGCCCACCGCCCAAGACATACCCGGGCCATCGACGGCAAGCACCATCCAACAACACCCATCTATCGGCAGTATCCGGACCACCTAATAATCACGACAACTCGGCCTTTGCGCAAAATTACCAACGTCGGCGCTGCTGTCACGAAAATGGACATTGTGGCAACACATTCTATCTGGCAGCTCTTGTCGTTTGCCATTGCGCTGCTCACAGCTGGGTCTCAAGCGCATTCATTGCTGGGGTTGTCGTGAATGCTGTAGACATCTCACAACGCGCAATCCCGCTCTCGCGTGCGTGTCAAACCAACAAATTGGTGCTTTCGTCGCATTCGCCAACGTTCTCCAATCAAGTCAGACGAGAACAAGACTGCAAACGCTCAGGAACACACCTGTAAACGCTACACTTGCCTGGCAGACACTGAAATCTCCCTTGTTGCCGATCCCAGCACAAAGTTCGGCCGGCACCGCAAAAATCGAGCTCGGCGTGTCAACACCAAGCCCACAAACAACGCTCCAGACCGGTTCAATGTGGCCCAGGAGCCTCCCGCTCCAGCGATTCATGCATCGGACATGCAGGATTGGCTGTGAGTATTGTTTTTTTATCTTTGTCTTTTCACTCACTCGACGATATATAGCAGGTTTGTCGCTGAATACTGGCCGCCTAATAATTCCTCACTCTTAACCTGCAGTGCAATACTTCTTTCCACTGGCTCGACACCCCAGACACCCATCTCCCAAATATCGACGCCTTCGACAGACCTTTACGAGCCTCCACGCTCGCAGTACGTGCTTTATCGGTATTCTGGACTGCTTTCACTGATGCCAGTGCCATCTCCGTCATCTGCTTTCTCGACAGCAGATTCGCTCGAATTTGGACGGCCTGGAATGTCGGCTTTTGATCCTGAGGATGCGGCTGTGTAAGTGCGATTAGCCCTGCGTTCCGTTTTCGCTTACACTCCTTGTGCCAGACAGAATGCTGCCTACCTTGTATTTGAGGCAGACAAGCCATTAAAAGCGCCGATGTGAGTTTCCTTTTCCTCACGCAGCTTTCAATGGTAATACTGTGGTATTGATTCGATCTTTCAGAATCTTGTTTGAGTCACCATAGTCCCCTCCACCGCGTCCTATCGCTGCGACCCCATCTCTAGGAAAGCGAAAACGGTCGAAAAAGAGTGGTACTCGGTTTTTGGCCCTCAATCCGACTGACCTCGGCCCCTATCTCATCTCCCCAAAGAGGTTCTTTCGACTCGAGCTCGTCCACGGTATGCGGTATGCCATCCGAGCTGCTGCATTTCGACAATTGAAGCAAGCGCTTTTGTCTCGTCGCCATATTCGACAGAAAAGGCCAAGATCTACCCTGCTGCTATGCATTTCGCGAAACAATCCGCTGCAACCGCCTTAATTGACGGCTGGAAGTCTGTGGAGCTCTGCCAGGTGTATGTCCTTCTCAGCCTCTTCACCGCCCCTACTGGGAAGTGGGAGGACAACCGCTCTTGGATGATGCTGGGCTGGCTGTGCGTTTGGCGGCAGACTTGAATCTGGATCAGGTCCTGAACAACAAGCTTCCCGCAGCCGACGAGACCGCAGACAGCTTAACAGGACAAGGGTTTGGCTGATCTGTTCCAACCTCGATCGGTCGTTAGCGACCCAGTTTGGCAAATCGGCTACGATTCGCAATGAGGAGTAAGTTCTCTTCTTTCATTGGTACCTTGTACAATGAGCTTATCTGTCGTAGCATTTCTCGTCACCAAACTGACGATTGGTGCGCCAAATCGATTTATAACAGCCCAGTCAGTCGTATCTTGTTGCACCTGCTGTTCCAATGCTAACCACAAACGTACAGGATGATATCCACCTGTATTGCTTTACTAGTCTCATGCGTCTCGTAACGCGATTCTACGATGCACTTAATCAAGTATGTTTACATTTGTGTTGGCTGCTCAAGTCTAATTCCCTCTTGTAGCGTGGTGACCTGCTGGCAGTGACCATAAACCATGATGATAATCTTACACGGTTTGCCGAGGAGTGGGATGAGCGGCTACAACAGGCCTCAGACATCAATGGTAGGATTGCTTGTAGTCCTTCTGTTTGCTGACAGCTCGTTGGACAGACCCGACATGTGCTCTCCGCCGCAAGCTTCTGTCGTTGTAAGTACCGTCCTTCTTGGGCTAAAGGTGGATTTGAAAGTTTCGGGCCGGCTTCCCCAGACCACATCAACCATAACCTTACGGCGCACTTGCGGCTTGTAGTTGGCAGGACGGCGGTCACGGTAGGGAGTCTGCAGAGCGGGCGCCGGGAATCCAAGTGGGATAAGGTGTGGGGCAGCGATTGGGGAGAGGACGGAGGATAGCATGGACATGCTGCCCACCCGCTGCCATTTTCCTCACCATCGCTCTCGCCATTGCCATTGCCGGCGGGGCCATGCGGGGAACGTGTACACGTGTCTGCCCACCCTGCGCGGGCGGGCGGGCAGTGACGCCAGCGGAAGGGGTGAGCGCCGTTGTTATTCCGCTCAGCGCTGGAGAGCACGTATTTCGACTCCAACATGGCGCGGATTGGAGCCCGGGGAGCACAGTGTGTGTTAGAGAGTGTTGTTAAAATAGATAGTGCTCGTCAACAATCCTGAATATGAGAGAATCTTCCTTTGATTTGTTTTAGGTTAGTCTTTGCAGTATTTACTAGCCAACATGTAGGTGATTATATAGTGGTATATCACACTTTTATGGAATCCTAATCAGAATCCCAATCAATGATAGTCCCAGAATCTGGTCACAATATTCCAGCCTGGAACATGTGATATATTCCAGGCTGGAATATTGAATGAAAACATGTGGCATATGGAGAATATTCCACGGATCTGCTCAACATTTTCCGGGCTGTCATATATATGACAGATGGTGAGAAAATTAAGAATATTCCACAGATATTCCTGTCATATTCCGGCCTAGAAAATGGAATGAATACACCCTGTAATATTCATAATATTCTCAACATATTCCAGGGCGGAATATGCTCCATTGCCCGCAGTGTAAGCCCACCAACTGCAAGGTGTACCCCATCTCGCCCCTCGAGCAACGCGAGCTCGACACGTTCATCGAGGAAGGGCTTTCGACGGGCCGGATTCGCCCCTCCAAGTCTCCGATGGCGTCTCCGGTCTTCTTCGTCAAGAAGAAGGACGGCGGACTCCGCTTCGTCCAGGACTACCGTGCTCTCAACGCGATGACCGTCAAAAACCGGTACCCCCTTCTGCTGATCAACGACCTCATCAACCGGCTCAAAGGCGCTCGTTACTTCACCAAACTCGATGTCCGTTGGGGCTTCAACAACGTCCGGATCAAGGAAGGTGACGAGTGGAAAGCGGCTTTCCGGACTAACCGAGGCCTGTTCGAGCCCTTGGTGATGTATTTCGGCCTGACAAACTCTCCCGCGACGTTCCAAACGATGATGAATGACATTTTCCAGGACCTCATCCTCTCCGGAGACGTCATGATCTACCTTGACGACATCCTGATCGCCCATTCCGACCTCCGGAAACACCGGCGGATTGTCCAGGAGGTCTTACGGCGACTCCGGGAGCACAAGTTGTACCTTCGAGCGGAGAAGTACGACTTTGAAAAATCGTCAATTGAGTACCTCGGAGTCATCATCTCCCACAACCACGTCGAAATGGACCCCGTCAAGGTCGCAGGCGTCTCCGCTTGGCCGACTCCGGAAAACAAGAAGGACATTCAGCAGTTCCTTGGGTTCGCTAACTTCTACCGCAGGTTCATTCGGGACTTCTTGACCCTTGCGCGCCCTCTTTTTGTGCTCACCAAGAAGGACCAGCAATGGACTTGGGGCGACGCGGAGGCCTCCGCGTTCCAAGCGATCAAGGACGCGGTCACCTCGGAACCGGTCCTGGCGATTCCGGACGACGCACGGCCTTTCCGACTCGAGGCGGACAGCTCTGATTATGCGACGGGGGCGGTTCTTTCACAATCCGCCCCGGACGGGAAGTGGCACCCTGTAGCATTCTATTCCAAAAGCTTAAATGATGTCCAGCGCAACTATGAAATCCACGACAAGGAGATGCTCGCGATCATCCGCGCACTCGAGGAGTATAGACACTTCCTCGAGGGTGCCGCGCACCCTGTCGAGATTTGGACTGACCATAAGAATTTGGAGTACTTCAGGAAGACGCAGCACCTCAACCGGAGACAGGCCCAGTGGTCCCTGTACCTCTCCCGGTTTGACTTCACGCTGCACCACAAGCCTGGCGGCGATATGGGTCGACCTGACGCCCTCTCCCGGAGACCCGACCACGGAGTCGATTCCGACAACTCCGATGTCGTCCTTCTGCGGCCGGAACTCTTCCATGTCCGCGCACTCGAGGGCGTTTCCGTTTCCGGTCCCGGCTCTGAACTCCTCCACGACATCCGTGATACCCTCTCCGGTGAGCCTGACCTGGAGGAGCCGTCGCACTAGCGGCCCGGCAACTTCTTAAGGTTCAAGGTCAAGCTCGAGGCCCCCGCTCCTCACGGTCTGACGAGTGGGCCGTCTCCGGCGGTCTTCTCCACTTCCGAGGGAAGATCGTTGTACCAAAGGACAAGGACCTCCGGAGACGCATCATCGAGCTCTGCCATGACACCCGAGTCGCCGGACACGCAGGTCGTTTCAAGACCTTGGAGTTGGTCTCCCGGAACTACTGGTGGCCTCAGATGTCTCGCCATATCGGCCGGTATGTTGCGACCTGTGACTTGTGCTGTCGCACCAAGGCTGTCGCACCAAGGCACTCTGGAGACTGCCCCACGGAGAGCTGCACCCGACGGAAACACCCCCGGAACGTTGGCATACCGTCTCCGTCGACTTCATCGTAGAGCTTCCCGAAGCCCACGGGTACGACGCGATCATGGTCGTTGTTGACATCCTCGGAAAGCGCGCCCACTTCTCGGAGTGTCATACGACGGTCGATGCAGTAGGGGCAGCCCGCCTCTACTACCGGAATGTCTGGCGGCACCATGGGACTCCGGAGAAGTACGTCTCCGACCGCGGCTCGCAGTTCATCGCGGACTTCACCCGAGAACTTTGGCGTCTAATCGGCATCAAGCCCGCCACGTCCACTGCGTACCACCCGCAGACAGATGGTCAGACAGAGCGCGTCAACCAGGAGCTGGAGCAGTACTTGCGGATCTTCACCAACTACCAGCAGGACGACTGGGATGAGCTGATTCCAGCCGCGGAGTTCGCCTACAACAACCATGTTCACTCCTCCACGCAGCAGGTCCCCTTCATGACGGACACGGGACGGCTCCCGCGCATGGGCTTCGAACCCGGAGTCCGTTCTGCCATGGAGTCAGTGAACGAGTTCCGTGACCGGATCGCCACTGGTGTTGCTGAAGCCAAGGCCGCGCTCACTAAGGCCAAAGAGGAGTACAAGCGCTACTACGACCGGAGACGGACTCCGTCTCCGGAGTTTAAGGTTGGCGACTGTGTTTGGCTGGATGCCTCTGACATCAGGACGACTCGCCCCTCGGAAAAGTTCTCCCATCGCCGCCTCGGACCATTCAAGATAGTCGCAGAGATCAGCAAAGGTGCCTACAAGCTCGACCTCCCTCCGCGCTACTCGAAGCTCCACCCGGTCTTCCCCGTCGTCAAGCTCGAGCTCGCCCAGGACGACCCCTTCGACGGACGCCCCGGCTACGACCAGCCCCCTCCGGACCTCGAGGACGGAGTCCCGGAGTGGGAAGTAGAGGAAATCTTGGACGCAAGGGTGAGGTATAAACGGCTGAATTACTTCGTCAGATGGAAAGGCTACGACGCGTCGCACGACCAGTGGGTCCGCTTCGACCGCGTCTTCGCCCCGGAGAAAATCACGGAGTTCTATCGTAAGTACCCTGGCAAGCCACGACACATCGCCTCCGCGACCTTCGACTCGATTCCGTTCCGGTCTATGCGTCGAGACGCCGCATTCAAAGGGGGGGGTGATGTCAGGGGAACCTCCCTTTCGGCCCGGAGACGCGCCCGATTCCGGTCCGACTCCGGTTCCGACTCCGGTCCGGCCCTCCATCTCGCCCGCAGAATCACCGATCCGTCAACGCCCTCCCGGCGGTCGCCCTGGGACCTCGCCTGCGACGCCGCCCAAGCCTTCTGTGCCCGACAGCGGCAGCTACGGACAAGCAGTATATAGTCAGCTACCTAGCAGGCGGACCCTTAGAGTTTCTTCTCTTTGGATCCTCCCCTGCTAGGTCAGCTTGATTTGTATTCGCTTACCAATGTTCACGCTTTGGATCCTCCCCTGCTAGGACCTTGATCTCAGGCCTCCGGGGTTGCCCTTACAGATAGTCAATATAAAGCTCATGATCTTGGTTCAGATAGCCTAGAAGTAACCTATATTCTTTATCTGACATGGCTGGATTCTTGAAAAGAAATTGAGCCAAATCATCTTCACTGAGTTCAACTGTGCCTGAAGGTTTGATAATAGATGGCTCTAAGATCTCTGCTAATTTCTGTAATGATGCATTTTCAAAGTCTTGATGGTGCAGATATGCCAGTAAACGACATCCACGGGCAATTCGTGTTAGCATGGTTAGATCCATATCCACTAAACAATTGATAAGCCATACAAATATCAGACTTCAGAGTCCATACCAAGTTTGTTATTTGTCTTTGTTTTCTGAAGATCACTATTCATACGTTCACCCCAGTACTCACTCAGGGCAGGTGCAGGTCCCCAATAATTCATCTGAGCCTCATTATGCAAAGCATAGTGGGTGTTTGGAGGCTCAACAATATCTGGGAATATACTTTGGGTCTTCATTCTCCATTGAAGAATATGTTCAGTATATTCCTTGGCATCATCCTTAGATGTTTGGAAAGATGCAATAATATTTGTTGCAGCAACAAGATGATAGAAGTGCTCCAACATGTGGCTGCTAATATTTGCATCTTCATGCAACTGGACTTCAGGGACAACTAGAGGAAGAATCACTGTAAACAGTATTAGATACTGATCTGCTTTGAGTTTGCCATGTTTCTTGTCTCCTAGATTATTGGGAAGGCCTGTGACATGGGTTGGAAGCAGGACCTCCTTGATACATGTCTGGAATTTTGCAACCACTGACTTGGAAAGCTTGTAATTGCCAAATACAGCTACATCTTGAAACTCATCATCATCATCATCATCATCATCATCATCATCACCATCATCAGGATCAGGATTACTCTCAGAGTCAGAGCCTGGTTCTGAAGGAGCTGGAGTAGCATGAGGAGTACTTTCTGCAGAGTCTGAATCGGATTTGTCATCTGCCAATTCCATTTCAATATCCTCTTGTTGAGATAGGAATATGCTGGGTTGAGGAGTGAGACTTCTAGACTGAGCAGAGCCTGATTGAGATCTAGTTCTTCCTAGCATTTCAAAGTCCGCAGCAGGAGCAAGTCCATCTGCCTCACTCCCTGCCTCTGTTCTATCAGCCTCTGAATAATTTTCAAGATCCTTGACATTCTTCAACTCAGTTTCCTTCTCCTGAGTCCGGCCAATACCATAGATAACACGGAGCTGGAATTTCAGAAGACCTTCACAAGTATTGTGCATGAACCCTAGAATTGTATCCTTAACAGGATTCCAGTAAGGAAGCAGATGAAGTGATGAGGATCGGACTCCATTTTTTGTTGCAACTGCATTTCACCGATCTATTAGGTACGGTCAGAGTAGTCCGAACGGCGTCGAACGGCATCCAAACGATGTCCGAATGATTTGTACAAACAAGCATGTATTCGGATACACTTTTGTTCCTCAACTTTGACCACCATCCGAATGCGTCCAAATACATATCCAAACAGACTATGGTGCCAGCGGGCAAGATCTTCGGCGTGTCGCCGAGCTAACGCGTGTGACTCCTTTCTCTCGTGTCCCGCCGCCATGGGGTGGGCTGATTCCCGCCGCGGGCGAGCTGCAGAGCTCGTCAAAGCGGCCAAAGACTATATGCTCAGTCGCCAGCGGCTTCGCATGCGCCGCCACCCGGCGCTTCCGGGCCTTGGGACTGTCTAGGGCATGTCTGCAAAATCTGACGCACCTTTCACTGGGTCTGCCCCGCCGAGCCTGCCCTTCTCCTCTCGACCTAGCCGACATATCAGACGACTCATCCTCGGATGGCAGTAGCTCCGAGTCAGAATCTCAATCCAGCAACTCAAGTGTGGACTCATTTGAGCTCCACCACGACTCGCTCCACATTCCTCGTCGACAACGACGTGTTCCGCCCGCCTCCTCGCGTGTTCTCAGCTGGGTGCAGCACCAGATCGACGAGATGTACTCTCAACGCTACAATGTGCCCCGAAATCGCCTCGAACGGCCCCGGGAATCGACGATGGAGACATGTCTTAAGAAGTGGAAACACCGAGACAAGGTTTCTTTCCGCCGGCGAGCTTCGAGTCTGGCCGACAACCTTCGATAAACTTGTCCGAAAGATTGAAAGTCATCCAATTTTCACCAACAACTCAAATAACGGCCAGACACCTGTTGAGATTCAGCTGGCTGTCGCCCTGTACCAGTTATTTGAAGTCGAAGGACTGCATTGATGTCGCTGGTGATGAGTGGGTGCCGTGTTCGTGTGATGATGACGATGAGCCTGCCGCTGGCTCATCCTTGTAGAACTCGGGAAACATGCGGCGGACAGCATCGCGGCCGTACTTGTTCTCGGCCTCAAGTGCCTGCATGCGACGGGAAAAGTCATCGTTGTTCGACTTGCGTTGCTCACGAATAATACGTGCAGTCCCGATTTTCTCTTGGGCCTTGTTGCGGCTGACATCAGCCGTCGCCTCGATTGCCTGGAGCTTTAAGGCGCTGCGCTGGAGCTTGTTCTCGTGCTCGATCATCGTGTTCAAGTCGGTAGGCTTTCCCTTTGGGGTTGGGACTCCAGCACGGGTTGGGGCAGTGTCAGCGAGAGTATAAGGGGATGGGTTCGCAGCCTTCTTCTTGCGTTTATCGCCTAGATGTGCATCATCGTCGTCCGCAGAAGTGGCAGCATCAGCGTCGTCATTGTCGTCATCTTCGTCGTCGTCAATGGTAATGACCGTGCCATGGTCAGCGGCTGATGATGGTGTGCGTAGGTCGTCAGAGTCATTGGCATCGTCCGATGACAGCTCATCGACCTCGTTGTTGTTTCTTGTTGCAGTGATAGTGTTGCTGCCGCCACTGCCAGTGGACTCGACACTAAGGTAGTTGGTTGTGGTGCTGTTGCCAATTGCAACTGGGTGGACGTTTGGGCGGGTGCCGATGAGCTCGTTCATGGCAAAGTACCACGGGAAGGCTTCAATTTTCTGACCTGAAAGATCGTTAGTAAATCGACAGAGACACGCTGCACACAGACCCCATGCGGTACGGCGCTTGTCATCTTCTGGAAGCTCGTCAAGCTCTGCCTGCGTCATCTCATTACCTGCTCCCGTCTGGCCCATGTCTGAGCGGATCTTGACTGTCTCAGTTCTGAGTCTGCATATAGCTATATAAGTTAAAATACAGAAAGAAAGGCAAATAGCGTACACTTTGAGACGGTTTTTAACCTTGTCACCAACAATAGCCTTCAGTTTTGCCTTCTGCCCTGCAAGCCAGTTGATGTAGGCTGCATAGTCGTTGCCCCAGAGCTGCCGGGCAATCTCCCAGTGAACAGTTGCTGCTGAGACACCACCACCCTTTTTAGTCGATGGATTGGCACCGGGTAGTGGGTACAGGACACCGCGTCACCGGTCGTTGTCGCGGATGGAGTCAATGAGGGTGGTGGTAAGCTGTGGCTTGTCCTTGAAGCTGGAGAATAATCAGGTTAGCATCTACTGGGAACAGATATCAGGCCACACACGGATCATGAAGACCAACAGGCATCTCAACCTCAACCTTTTTCTTTTTGGCCTGAGCGGGCACTGGGACGGGCTCCTGGACGATAGGAGTGTGTTTAGACTTGCGTGAGGTGCTGGACTTGCGTGGCTTGGAGGGAGTGCTGCCTCGACCGCGGCCAGGCATGGTGGTCAAGAGAAAAGAGAGGGGCTGCACAGCACCGGGTTGATAGGGGCATCACCGTAGCGGGCCGGCGTTCATATGTGTGTTCGCGTTCGGACGTGCATACCGGCTCCAAGAGTCGGTTTGACGTCCGAACGTTCGTACAGTCCGAACATGTTGCCATCAAATTTCATTCGGACTATTTGTTCGTACAGCTGTTCGGACTACTCTGACCGTACCTATTGTTTCCTCTTTGAGCCATTCCTGTGCATTTTCTCGGACTCCCTGTCCTGTATGCAAGACCCAGTTTCCATGATCAAGACGGTGGTTTTCATCAGAGGTGAGAAGACATGCCCAGCAGTACTTTCGGGCAATATGAGATAAAAATCCAGATGCCTCCCGGGCTGCCAGCAGATCTGCAACTAGTGGAAGAATGCGAATTTGAACTGAAACCCCTTCAGGATGTTCATAGGTCTTGTGCATTTTGCCTGGTGGCTCATATGCTAGGATTGATTTCACAACAGAGTCAAGAATATGACGTAGTGTGATAGCATCTGGCTTATCAGGACTTGGCACAAGGGCAAGAATATATAGGTTTTCTCTGCGATAGCGGAGTTCTGGAGGTAAATTCAAACAGCAAAGAGCAATTGCACCACATGACACTTGTTTCCCTAATGAAAATTCAATATCTATTTCTTTTTTCAAAAAAAATATTGAATTAAATTACCTGCAGTCTTGTTGAAGTATGGATTAAACCAATCAATGTACAGAGCAAAAACCAGATTATGTTTGGTGCTAAGGTAGTCTGTCAACCCAAGCCAAGCTGCACTATCTCTGAGATCACTGATAGGTGCACTTGATGCAAGAATATCTCTATCAATTGCAGTACCAAGACTTTGTTCTATAGCCCTCTGTGAAATAAAGAATTGAACCCAGTCATCTAAATCTTGAGTATTGAATGTACACTGGGGAACATCCTTAGTGCCAGTTGCAGTTTGGCGTTGCTGATGCAGTTTAGTATTGCAACGCCTTGCATATTTAGATTGTCTATATTGGCAATATTCAGGAATATCTGCAAGATCTCCAGAGTAGAGTGTGTAGCATTTTCGGCAGCAAACAGTTCGATTGATCTTGGGCTCTATATCAGAGTCCTTATAGATGGTCCTGATATCTAGAGAAAACTTGAAATCTGGCAGTTTTACATCCTTGATTCCCTGTGCAAGCAAGACAAGTCTCACAACTTCCATAGCAGTTGTCAAAATAAGATCTAGAGCCTTGAGGAATGTGTTGATAGTTTGCCTGCTGATGTTACCCTGAACATGAAGCCACATAGCAAGTGTTGAAACAAGTTGAACAACTAAAGTGATTCCTTCAGTAATGTTTCCCATTTCTGGTTCTATTTGAAAATGTGGATTTTTTAAACAAATTACCAAATATGTCCTTACCAGAGTCACTATCATCAGAACCATCAGGTGGATTTCCCACTGCAGCTGGACCTAGAACTTGTATAAATTCCTGAAATATTATAGAAACTAATCTACCTTGTGCTGGACCTGTGTTATTATTTTCAAAATCTGTATCTTCAAGATCTGTTGAAGAATTTCTACTAGGAGCTCTGGTTTTACGTGAGCGCTGTCGACCTTGCCTAATGGGGCCACGGGAATGAGCATCACGTTCCTTTGCAGTGACCATCTTGCCAGGCTGTGGTATCCCATCAATTTCGATAGTGCTCTCATTGCACTTGAATTCAGAGCAGGTGCAGGGCACCAGAGGACGACGAGTTCTCCCAGTCATTGGGGGGAGGACAGAAAACTCGGAGCCCTCTGTCTTATCTAGCGGATGCTCGCCCCTGCCAAGGCTTATCACTATCTATCATATGGCCTCTGGCTCAAAAGAGCAAGATAGCCGGAGGTGAATTGCAAGAAGCAATTCTCGTCCCGGAACTACGTCATATTGATCGCGATCTTCCGGCAATCGGAACGGTGACATGCGACGGGTGTGACCCTGAGTCACACACCTCCTCATCATCCCCCCACATCGCCCTCCAACGGGGTCCCCTCAAGTATCTCCCCCAAGCCGCTGGTATTCTCTCAGTAGAGTGTTTTTAAATGGTGTGTGCTGCTTTTTGGATCCAAAAAGTGTCTGATTTGGCCACGGCAAGCCTACCCATGCCCTCCTTCATCGGTCTTGTCCACGCCAACCACATTATGTACACCTTCACCTAGCTGAAGGCCTTCCAGCATCACCATTCTCAAGCCATTGATCCACTTTTTGAGGCGAATGGCGACCGGAGGAGAGCCTCAGACGCTGCACATTCTTCTTGGGTCAAATGTGCGTCCTACACTCCCACTAATGCTGCTATTTTACTGATACCGGCGTCCTGGGCTCCATTTGAGTCCTCATCAACCTTCCTATGCCGCTTTTGAAGCAGCGGTATAGCCTTAACTGTCTCCAATAAGTATCAGTGGCCCACTTCAACCCCCCCAGACGCAAGCACGCCCTCAAACTCGCCGGCTGATGGCCTTTTAGAGTCCTCTCCACTCCCAAGCTTCATAAAAACTACCGATTCTGCTCGCAGATGGCTCATGTTATGCTCTATCGAACTCGCGTCGGACAACCGGCTACGATCCAAGCTTGCACATGGCTTATGTCGTGTTCCCAGCCGCTGTTGAGTGGAGAGGGTCTGGTCGGGAGCTGCTGCCATGCCATCTCGGGCAAGCAGGACCGGCTGCGCGGTGCCTCACAATGCCTGTCGTCGCCTCACGAATGATGAGTGCCGCACGCGCGCGCGCAGTTGCCGCGCAACCCAACGGCACGAGCAACCGACGCAGGGACTGGGCAACCGCCGTGTTAGACCGCCTCAGACAACCTGCCCCCGCCTCCAACACTATCTCTGTCGCACCCCAGGCCCCACTACTGCGTCAAAGGCAAAGCCGAGATGGCTCACGCGAAACTGGTGGTCGTCCAGTTGGAGAGCGGGAGGAGCAAGGGGTTCAATCCGGAAACGGGTTGGCGCCACGCTTGACCACCCAAGTGTACCCGCTGCGCTTCAGCGCCTCGCACATCCCGCCGTTAACGCGCAGGAGAACGGAACTGGGCTGACGCCGCAGTCACGCCGGGGCCGGGAACGAGTCTGCGTCGGGCTTGTATGTGGGCCAAGCGATGATCCACGGGCCAACGGGCCCACCGTTCCGCGCGAAATCTGGCAGGAATCTCGACACGGAACCCCGCTACCCGGTGGTCAATTCTGACTGCGAACGGTCAAGAAATGACCCCGCGCCGTGCGGAATACCATACCACTGCTTATCTCGCCTCGAACGAGCTCCGAGCCCGCGCTGCCTTCACTGGCGGCGGCACGAATTCGGGCGCTGGACAAGCGTATAGCAGGCCGATATGGAGCATTTGAGCAGGCGGCAGAGGGCTGGAACGGGTGGAACGGGAGCAGCACAAGCGTGAGGGCCATGCTCGGCAACTCTCGGCACGTTTGAGCGCCTTGCGGCCCGGGATCCCATCGCAAACCTAGCTGCAATCACGGCGAGTCGCTAGCCCTTCCCCTCCCCCCCGTCGATAGCCCCACCAGTCGATCCTCCTCTAACCCTCCTCCTTTCGGCCAGCGCAAGTCCCACGACCGTGCAATGGTGCGCCAGGCAGCGGGCCACAAGGCCGTCGAATACAGTCCGGTGCTGCAGATATCGTGGGTGAAGACAAACGACAGGGTCATGCACTATTTGACCTCCACCGCAGCCTACGCCGTTCCCCGCCCGCGCTCGCGATTGACCACCAACGGACCGGCTCTGAGCCATCGTCAACTTCCCGTCATTCGTATGCGGCGCCAGCAACTGCATTGTGCGCCAGCGTAAGCCTGGACTTGGCAGCGGCGACTCGGTGCTTCATAGCGGGATGCAACGGGCGCGTGATGCGCAAGCCGGGAGACTGCTCTAGCAGGCGATGGGAGGCTGCGCCGAGTGGGACATGTTTAGCCGGGTCGGTGTTGAAGTTCTAATCATTGTTGTACATACAAATCTCTATAAAACAAACTATGAAATCTCACTCTATTCATCCTCTTGCAACTCTGTTTCGACATCCTCTTGGTCCATAATATCCTCAAAATCAGTGTCGTCTAAATCTGTCTCATATTCATCCTCGCTCGCCTCTGCCCGCTCACGCTCCAAGCGTGCTTCTTCGATCTCTTCTTCGGTCGGAATCTTATATTGAGCATATGCCCCATCTGCATACTCCGTTGCGAAGGCTGCCGCGCCAAGTGAATACCATTTCTTCGCATCGTCTGAGTTGCAGTACTTGAGCTCGGGGAAGGCTACCCCATTCATCGCAAACAGTGCCTTCTCGTCGATCGACATTGTTTTCGTTGTAGTATGAGGGCGAAAAGAAGTCGAGAGGGGTGGGGACAAGTTTTGTATGCTCTTTCAACTTGTACTGTGCTTCTGGGTGAATGAACGACAGTTTGGATGGGGGTTTTAGAGTGTTGGTCTTGCGGAGACGGGGCCTCGATGTATAGTGAGATCCATGTCCAGTTAATAAGAATTACTCACCGCTTGCCACGCGTCTTTGTAGGTGCACGCTTCCACTTTGCCATCACATTGTCGTCGAGCCCGCGGAAAACCATGCCAGCAGCGGGATGACGGCCTGGCTTTTCGCATGCTTGATAGCTGTAGGTGATCTTCTCGCCTTGGACTATAACCACTTCGGGAGTCTCTAAAGCTTCATCGTCTGAGTGGGCTGCTGGATTGCCAACCATTCGGAGCAGAGGCTTCCGGAGTCCAAGTGCCTTGGCCTCTGCATAGCGAAGGTCACGAAGCTGAGACATGATTAGCATATGAAAAGTAGAAGTATAATAACCCACCGTTGTGCGGCGCTTGGCGCGAGCATCCATATCAGCGGAGTCTTCAAGAGCCTCGGGATTGGTTTCGTACTGGCGGCTAATTTTCCCAAGGTAAATCATGTACTTATCATACCAGGAATGAAGCAAGTTGGTGTCGTCAGAGATGCGGATGGAGACATTCAGTTTTGTTAAGCCAAAAGCTCTTGCGCTGTTCTGGAAGGTGATTGTCGCAAGATGGCGGTGCAGTTGATTATATGGAGAACCAGATGGACCAAAAACATCAGGCAGAAATCGGCGGAGCCCAGCTGCGGCGACAGCAGCAAAAGCTGCTCCCAGGTGTTCGTGCGGAATGAGGGACAAATCCTTGGCAATCTGACCTTTTGCAACCCGCGCATTCTCTGCCACCTCCTCATGAAGGCGCTCCGCTTGTCGCTTGGCTTCCCCAATCAGTTTCTTGGCCTCCGAAACTAGCTGCTCCACATGCTCGCCGAGATTATCGACCTCCTTGTAACGCGACTCGAAGAAGGTGATCTCGTCATCAGCCCGACAAACAGGTGAAGTGGCCGTGAGTGCACCGATTAGGGCTCGTGTACAAGCCCGGAAGGCAGTCTGGAGTCATTTATCAGTAAGACATCACATCACATTGAGAATTCACACCTGCGTCTTCGCTAGCATCCGCACTTGGTCGTCAGTTGGCAGGTTTAGATCTTCTCTTCTTCTTCTTTGATTTGGCGTTAGCACTGCTGGGAGGTTGCTGGTGATTTGCCGTGGCCGAAGCAGTGTCAGATGTGTCGGGAGCAGGAGAGCCGGAAGAAGTGGCATCGGCCCGAGCACCTGGATTGCCGGCGCTGCGGGGCTTCTTAGACCGTGCGCTGTCAGATGACGGAGTGTCAGTTTGGTCCGCTGGTGTTTTGCGTTTAAGCAGCATGAGAAGGTCAGAGCAGAATGGTACAGAGGGGTAGCGAAGAAGCCCGACTAATGTAGATGTTGGAACAAAGAGTATTGGCACCGACATTAGAGTCAATGCCATCTAACAATGTGCCCAGCATGTCATTTTTTCATGGCCAATAGAAATCGGATTTCTTTGTGCTCTACAGTGATGAGGGTGCTACGAGGTGAGCCCGCAGCAAGCCCGCGGTAGGTACGAGCCAACCACGCGACCGGCCACGCGGCCAGACCGCGTGTTCCAGCACGCCACAGCCTATGCCCCCAGTGAAAGTGCAAATGGGCAACTGAAGAAGTCTGCTGGGTTAGCAAGAAATGTATGCTTTTTGTTTGGAGACATACCAGTCTATCTGCAAGTGCATATCATCGACCAAGTAGCTTACAAAGTCTTGCTCGGACGACCTTTCGATCTGGTAACCCCAGCGAATGTCAAGCTTTGTGAAGTATCGGGCACCTTGGAGCTTATTGACGAGCTCAGAGATCAAGGGCAGAGGATAACGGTTTTTAATCGTCATCTCGTTTAACTTCCGATAATCTTGTACAGGTCAAAGAGAGTCATCCTTTTTCTTGACAAAGAAGAAGGCGGATGCCATCGGTGACTTTGATGGTTGGATGCGTCCACTCTTTAGGATTTCTTCCAGGAAATTGTCAAGCTCTCTTTGTTCATCACGAGATAGAGGATAGATCTTGCAATCTACAGCCTTAGAGTCCGGCTTGAGTTTGATCGCATGATCCCATGGGCGACGTTCAGGTAGAGAGTCAAATGATTCTTTGGCGAACACTTTGACGAACTCTCGATACTGATTGGGAATCTTTTCCTCGGTCATTCGTTCTTTGTCTCGACCAGCTTCTTCTGCCATTCACTGTGCTTGGGTCTCTTTCAGTCGGAGATCAACTGCTGGACCAAAGTCCACGAGCAAGATCGACTCTCCTTCTTCCAGATCAGGGTCAGCTTGGAACTCTTCATCACGTGCATTGCATTCAACGGGACAGCGAGAAAACTTGATCTTTTGGGAACGCCAGTCAATTTCAGGGTTATGTTTGAGAAGCCAATCGTATCCAATGAAGACACGGGCTTTACCCAGTCCAGTGACGAGAGAAAGCGTTGCATTTCCCAGTGATCTCCAACACCCATGGCGTAGTTCGACATAGTGTGTTATTTTGCCATGAGTATTCTCGGTGCCATCTGCGTTGCGGGCAACAATATGAGAGTCCAGCTCTTTCAACTCAAATCCTTCAGCTTGGGCATATGCTCGGTCAATGCAGGTCGTTGTGCAACCATTGTCAAGCAAAGCCTTAATTGCGCGGACCTTGCCAGTCTCGGGAACCATGAGAGTTACTGGGACTAGCATCTCATAGTGTTTACGTTCCCGTTGAAAGTCTTTCAGCTCTTGACTAAGACGATCTGGCTTGGCTCTAGCTTGTCGCGCGGCAGCCTCTTGCATCCGGATAGAGTCTCTAACCCTAGTGTGCGCCGGGACTGGAGGTACAGTCACATCAGCCTCCGCCTCCTCACTTCCTCTCTCAGTCTTTGTTGATGCGGTTTTTTCTCCGCAGGCCTTTTGGAACTCAGTCCACCACTCATCTTTCTCAGCACGCTTTTGTTCCTTTAAGTTATGAAGACGATTCTGATTTTGCAAAACATGGATACGACGAGAGTTGTAAAGGAATTCATGTATGTCCTTTCGCAATGAGTCCGAGTCGGTACCATAAAAAGAGTCCGTAGCAGGCATATCGGGAGTTGCATTTAATTTACTGAGAGGAGAATAATGTCCATATTTCGAATCAACAATTTCGGATCGCTCCGTCTCCTTGGCCAGGGGAGAGGAGCGCTTTAAAAACCCACCTCGCGCAACTTCTGAATCAACTGCGCCAACGTGCCGTCGAACTTGTCACCCTCATCAACTTGAGCCATCAAGGCCCTGACGCTGAGTTTCTTTTGAGGGGGGTCCGGGCAGTTGCGACTAATGTGGCCAATTTTACCACAGTTGAAGCAGCGCAGAGGTTTCCACTTCTGCCGAGCACGGTCGACATCCATGGCATCGGGGTCTTTGGCAGGCGCAGCAGCTTGTGGTACTGGAGCACGTGGGGCGGCGGGCGGAGTACGTTGGAACTGGGGAATAAATCCAAACGTCTGTCCGCGGCGGCCCAAACGTAGCTTGTTCCGAGACAAGTTGGCGTCAATCTGCATCAGACGCTCTTTCCATTCCAAATAGGTCTTGGGCAGGGCAGTGCCTCCCACATAGATAGGACCAGTAATCTCCGTGTTGACTAACTCCTCAAGAAGCTGGATCAGGAACGCGTCATATGCACAAGGCTTGGCATTGGGACTATAGCCAGCCTGTTCTGCCAGCAATTCAAATGACTGGAAGAAGTCGGTCAACGACATCTTGTTTTGACGAGTAGGCGTCAGCTTCAGATGCGCCGCCTGTGCCACGTTTGTGTCCTTGAACGAGAGTTCCAGCTCCGTGATGAGGTTGTCGAATGTATAGGTGGCCGCAAGCGCACCATTCTTAAGGGTTCGCTTTTTCCAATTGCGCACCCAGTCAGCTGCCGTACATGCAGAAGCATCTGCGGATCGAAGGTACAAGATCAAAAACCAAATTCGTTTATGATCGGTATCGAGCGCATCAGAGTATGCCGCAATATAGGTGGTGACGGAATTGTAGAAATTTTCCCAAAGCGATTTCTCGCCAGAGAAGAGGGGAGGGGGATTTGCGAGTACAACGCGAGACATGTTGGTTGTTGGTTGGGGTGCGGATGTAGGTTGGGGTACGGTTGCGGGGGTAGGAGTAATGGCAAGAGTAGCCAGGGCGGAGATAGGAGATGGAGGAAGAGAGTCGAGATAGAAGTGGTTGAATGGAGAGGGGAGAGGGGAGAGAGAGCGGGGTGAAGAATTTCTTGAAGACTCCTCAGAAGGAGCCCCTGACGAGAGGTCAGGGATCAAGGCGCGCGGAGAGCGCCACAGAGGATGGACCGGAGAGTCCGTTGTCGGGGGTCCAAGAGACCTGTTGCGTGAGAGGAATCCACCGGGGCCTTCTACGACACACCCCGCACTGGACGAACTAGGGTTCTCCGAAGATTGCCCCCTGCGCTCCTTGTAGCAGCTATGACTCTACAAAAGCACCTGGGTTGGGCCAGACGTCTCTCTTGCAAATACGAAGCGCGTGTCCTCTCGAGTGGGTCCCTTGGATTGGCGTCTCCGAGTGTACCTAGCCAAGAAGAAAAGAACCTAGAGCAAAAGAGCTAGAGTAACGACCTAAAGCAGAAGGGGAGAGGGCGTGGGAAAGTTGTGGGGAAAATTTGGCGATAGTTTCGGGGTAGGGGAGTGGTTTTGGTAGGTGGTAGGAGGTAGGAAGGTACGAGGGTAGGAGGGTAGTCTTCGAATTATGTCACAAACAACACCAAATCAGAGGATGCCAGTTGGCCAATAAAGGCAAGCAAGAAGCACCGTGAAAAGGGATCATAAAGATGATGGAATTCGAAGACTGGGGTACAAGACGAAACCTACTCTACTTATATACACTACTACCATGTGTTTACCATGCCTAATACGAGAGGCAATGACATCATACTTTAGCCATGCCTTTACGTGCTGTTTGCCTCATGTCCAACTCCACGCTGTCAATCAACATCAACATCGACATCTGATGATCCAATCACCATCTTATCGTCTATCTTATCTCCTCCTTGTCTTATCTTATCAACCAGGGCCAGAATAAAAGGTTTAAAAGGCAAAGAAAAAGGTTTCTTGAACCCAGGGTTTGACAATTTTGGATCTCTCACAGTACAGTTATCAGTGTTATCTATGCCAAAGTTGATGAACCCACTATGGCATGGCCTTTGTGAGTCTAATGAATCTGAGTATATCTACTAGTAGGGGTATCCATCACCGTCCAGAAAATGGTCCCCCCTTCTCTCCAGCATATCTCTATTCTGGGTTATATAGCACCAAAGGTCTCCAGGAATTGACTGACCCTACCACTTGCTGCATGATCACAAATCTTTGGAATTGTAATAGACCATACTGTGGTCGTATATCAACTTAGATCATAAGATTCCATGCATAGGGCCTAGAGATATCAGCAAAATACTCCTCACCGTAGGAATCACCCATACTTGGCAGTTAATAGATCAAGGTAATGGGGACAGATGAAAGGACTGAATAGACTAATTGATAGTAGGATGATATCCATCTCAAATGGGCTCTCCCACAGCTCTATCCACTAAGGCTAGCCAGAGATCCATGGTAATCTTTCAGGTTTGATGGAAATCAAATACTACTGATAAGTGAATACATGGCCTTCTCAGGCTCATATTCTCTTGAGATTGGAAAAGGACATACTGGAGACTTCGCTTGAAATGTCTGAGTATATAAGTCACATATCTTACATTATTTAAGTACCATATATTCCCTTTAATACCACTGAATTGCAAATACAGTGATGATATCATGAGGTGGTGATCAAATACCTAAGGAAATTCATAGTACTTTTGAGAATCTTCCTGGTAGTACTTGAATCATGTATTTATCTTAAGTAGTTGTGGAGATAGAGGCTCATCAGTTGTAGATCAGTTAGTGATTGGATAGTATTGGCACAACTATTCAACTCGCACTATAAGTCACTTAATGAAAGTTGTTTATATAGATAAAACATACAACTTTGGTTTTGTGACGATCTGTGACATTCTCTGATGATTATACAAAATTTCCTTTTTTGGAAATTTGTCACCCAATGTGACACCATGACACAGGTGCTGAAATGAGTACAAGTCAACAGGAGGTTCAATTATTCATTATTATTCATAGCACGATATACTCATATTACAAGTTTGAAAAAACCCTTTGTGACATCACATACCAGTGTTAGTTGTCAAGTCCGAGTCTTATACTACTTGAATTATTCATCATTGTTCATACTGGAATGGACTTAGACGAAAAACAAGTGTTGGAACTCAACATTATTCATCCTTTTCTCCAGAAATTATTCATCATTATGGTAAATGATAAGAACACCGTGAACTTATCGGGTCCGATGCGCTGCCATGGACCCAATAACTTACAGTGGGGAATGGGACACACAGGTGTATTCGTGGACCTGCAACTCGATATGAGGACGAAAATGGAGTGGCAGAAACGATTCCAGAGAACAAGGGAATCAGGAGGTTCTTCTGGGAACACATGCAGAATGTAAATCGAGTCGTTCAGCGATTGACTCTGGTTTAACGGTTTCTGGCATGAAAGCGGTGTTGTGTGCAGACGAGTTCGTGGTTGTTGGACATACTTGTTCGTATGAGGGTAGAAGGCCGTCGACAGATCGAGTAGGGGTCATTACCAGATGGCCTCCTCTCAAGAATGTGTCGGAAATTCGACAGTTCCTAGGGGTTCTCACCTATATCAAGCATTTCATTCAAGACTTTCACATAATGAGCAAACCGCTCACGGATCTGCTGAAGAAGGGAGTGGAATTCGAATGGGGAGAGTTGCAAGAGGCATCCATAGCGATTATAAAGAAGGCTGTTGCTGAGTGTCCTGCGATCCGTCCTTTGAATTATTCGGAGGACTGGACAACGGTCATTCAGATCGACAGTTCTTACAAGGGAATCGGCATTGTGATCTATCAATACCAGGAAGGGAACTTGAAGAAACGATACTATTCAAGGTTTTCGTCCATTCCGTTGAATGAACGACAAGCGAGGTTTTTGCAAGCGAAGAGAGAGTTGTTTGGAATCAAGAGAGGGCTTGAGCACATGCAGTATTGGATATTGGGATGTCGAAATTTGGTTTTGGAAACGGACGCGTCGTACATAAAGGGAATGCTGGATAACCCTGACATGGGCCTGAATGCTACGATTAACCGTGGGATAGAACAGATCTTGATGTTCCATTTCGAGTTGAAGCATGTTGTGGGCAAGACCTTCACACCGGACGGACTGTCTCGACGAGATAAGGTTCCAGGGGACGAAGATTACGACTATGTTGACAATGGGCCGGAGATAAACAAGCCTGGGGTTCACGAGGACTGGGACTATTCAATTCCTCAACCAAGAGAGTTCGATGACTTCAAGTCTGACATTGATACTCATTGAGGGTACTACTTCGGAGCACTAGATCTTGATGATGATGACGAGATGGAAAGCGAAACGTGGAGAAAACATGGGCAGTTGTGTCTTGACACCTATATGGAATCTATCGACGAAGCGGAGGTCGTTCGGAACGCTTATCAACAAGAAGGAACGGAGTTACCTCAGTATATTTCGAGTTTCGTTTGAGAACCTGAGAAGTTGCTGCCTAATTCGGCTTTCAAGTGGGGACGCACGCAAGCGCGAACTGTATCCTGAAGATCATTGGAACGCGGAAGCGATCCGAGCTGATGAAAAACTGGAGTTGGTGGAGAAATGGTTGAGGAATCCAAAGAAGATGCCGAGTGGTTTTACGGATCGAGTGTTTGACACGTTAATGCAATACATGTCAAGTGCCGTGCAGAGCAGAGGGGGGTTTCTACTATGACTAACAAGCCAGTAGCTGCCTGACACGAAAGAACACAAGACTAACCGGACCGGAGCGGAGTCGGAGCGGACCAAGGTCCGCGAGCGGAGTGAGTCTGGTTGAAGGACAAGAGAAGAGAGATAAGAAGATCGGAGTCGTTCCGCACAGAGGAGGAGTGCAAGTAACGTTTATAATCAAGCTAAAGTACCGTAGCTACTTTAGCTGTTTAAATACTACGAGTAAGTAGAAAGGGAAGACCATAAGTAAGTACAAGGTACGGAGTGCATATGGAAGGTAACAAACATTAGGACATACGGAGGTATAGGTAACAAGGCGAAAGACATACAGAGTACAAGGTCGCTGGAGCGACCGGATCGAATCGGGGCCGGAGGCCGGCGGACCGTGGCCGGTCCGCGGGCCGCGGCACATAACGGATGCACGAATATGACACTGCCCCTAAATATTGATGCCATCCGAGGGGGTCCAGCGTTCGAGCGTTTGGCGCCGAATGTGTAACAGTGTTGGGCAATGGGAGGAGCCTCAGGCACACTGGGCAGTGGCAGCACTACCGCAGCAGTGGGTTGGTGTTGCATGGATGACTGTGGCCGGTCCGCGGGCCGCGGCACATGACGGATGCACGGATATGACAATACGCGAGGAAGTTCTTTCTGAGTGAAAAGGGCCGTCTCTTCAGACGAGATAACGATGGAATGCACAAAGTCGTGGTTAAGAAGGAGCATCAGATGTATGCAATGTGTTCAGCACATGACAGTCTGGGACATCGGGGCGCTTACGCTACAAAATCCTTGATAGAAGTCAGGCTGTGGTGGCCTCAAATGGATCGGGACGTGTCGTGGTACGTTAAAACGTGCCACATGTGTCAGGGTTCGGCAGAGTACACTGTTGCGTATACCTCCAGTTCCAACGAAAACACTGAGTTTGTTCCAGAAGATCCACACGGATGTAATGGTGATGGGAGCAACTTCGAACGGACACAAGCTTGTTATTGCGGCGAGGGATTCTTTGAGCAGGTGGTTGGAAGCGAAGGGACTTAGGTCGGATACAGCTGCCACAATTGGCATGTTTCTGTTGGAAAACATAATCTGTCGTTGGGGATGTCCTGCGGAAATCGTTACAGATAACGCTCCTCAGTTCATCGCAGTGTTAGATTGGTTGGAGAACAAGTATGGAATCAAAGGCATTCGAATATCACCCTATAACTCGAAAGCGAACGGACCAGTGGAGAGTGGACATCGAGATGTGAGGCAGTCTATAGTGAAAGCCTGCGCAGGGAACCCTAACAAGTGGTTTTACTTCTTACCGCAAGTCGTTTGGTCAGATAGGATCACAATCCGACGGGGATTAGGCTGTTCTCCGTATTATGCGGCGACAGGCTGTCATCCGATCTTACCGTTTGACATCGTGGAAGCAACTTGGCTGGTGGAATACCCGGGGCAGATCATTAGTACTGCAGAACTGATTGGTTATCGAGCGCGCCACCTTGGTGAAACACAGGAACCATATGAAGGAGATGCGTGAACCAGTTTCAAAGGAGAAATTGGAAGCCGTTAGGAGATACGAGCGGATACACGCGGCTACGATAAAGGATTACGACTTCAAGCCAGGGGACATAGTCCTCGTTCGGAACACAAGGATTGAGAAGAGTCTCAATAAGAAAGCGAAATTGAGGTATCTTGGCCCAATGGTCGTCGTTAGACGAACGGCTGGTGGATCATACCTCGTTTGCGAACTGAACGGAGCGATGGTTCCGGGGAAAGTAGGCGCTTTCAGGGTTATCCCCTATGAAGCAAGGAAACGTGTCTCGTACTCGAAGGACATTGAGAAACTTATCGATATGTCAAAAGAGGAACTGGATTCTTTGGCCTTAAGTAAAGAGGATGACGAGGGGATGGACTTGCAGTTTGGGAATTTGGATCTTGATGACGAGGAAACGTCCGATAACGAGGAAACGTCCGATGAGGATTGAAAGATTCTTAAGGAAGAAATCGGGTTAAAGGGAGAGTCGCAGCATCAAGATACAAACGCCTCGAGGCGCGAGTACATAATACAGTCCGAGTAACGACAGGAACGGCTTAGGCAAGTGGCCTTGTAACGAGTGTGGGGGTATCTAGTATTGTGGGAGAGGAAGATAACGCTATAAGAGCGGTTATTTGCGGTTATGGGATGGACCATTGGGGGTAGCAAGTCGAGCATTGCCTCGAATAACGGCCAAATACTGTGATGGATCGCTGAGGAACCTTCAGCATCAGACACGATGACGAGACGGAGAGAAACGGACGGGAGTTTGCTTTCAACTTTCATTCCGCGGTCTTTCACAAGGTCGAAGAGTGTTTGGTAACAACGGGCAACAACCTCATATGTATCGCGGGAATACACCATTTGTTGCACGGCGAGAAGGACTTGTTGTTGAGCGAGTTCGAGACAAGCGAAGATCTGCTTGTTCGTAACGCGGACTTCACCACCCTGTGCGAATTGGTCGAGGAGCTCTTGAACTGTCTTAAACTCGAGATCGGCAGGCGCGGAATCATCAACAGTGTAGGGGTTGGTCAGAATCTGGAAGGCGATAAACGAGTGAACAAGGTTTGGTTTGAAACCAGGCGTACAATGCCAGTGACGGCAGCCGCGGGGATCTGAACGACAGATAATTGGAACAACAAGTTGTGCAAACGGACTAAGCTTACCACGGGGACGTCTTTGGAATCCTTCTTTTTGGAGAACGAGGGATACACTGCAGATCTGGCACGGGCTTCGTCGATCAACTCGGGGGAAGTCGCCTTAGTGCGCTTCTTTTTGGAGGGACTCTTGTCGGTATCGCCAGATGCGGCCTGTGAACGATACAGGATGGGGAGATTAACGATGGGAATGGGGTTCTCTGAGTCGAAAAACAGACGACGGACCTCTTCTTCTTCGTCTTCCGGTTCGGTCGAACGCTGACGCTACAGTCGATAAATGTTCGCTGATCGTTAATAACGAGAGCTTACCTTATTGGATTGGGCTGCGCTTGCTGAACGGGTGTTCTGAAACGAACTTGAGTTGCGAAGGAAACTGTCAATAGTAACAAGAGGAACCGGAGTGGACTTGGACGAGGTGGCCTGTCATTGATAAGATAAGCGGTTTCCGAAACGGGAATTGTTCTTGCCTTTTTGGTCTCAGGGGCCTTTTTCTTTGCTTCCTCGGCGGCCTTGCATTGTGCTGCATATGCCCGAGCGGAAGCGTCGATGTGATTGAAGTGAGCAATACAGGTGTTTGTATCGCGAAGGTGCTGGTCTTGCTTAGCAGCCCATGTTGCCTCGTTGCGAATGTTGTTCTGAATCGCGTGAAGTTTCTGGAGACAGTGGGGAATGTCCTTGTAGATGAGCACACTGGTTGCAAGTCGTTCGCGGACCGCTTCGTCCTTGAGCTGAGGCAACTGGGAGCGATCTTAAATGGAGAAGGAACGGGCGAAGAACGTTGTGGTTTACCAAGTAACGGTACAGCTGATGAATTTTACGAACATTCTCATCGTTCGTTCGAATACGAAGGTCTTGGATGGTTGTTATGAACTCATGAACGTCAGTCTCAAGTTCTTCTGAGACACCCTCAGAAGGTTCGCGAGGGAGCCGTAGTGGTAATATTTAGCCTAAAAAGCCCTAGGAATAGCTAGAATAGCAGTAGCCTAGAAATCTAGGTGTTCCTAGTCCCTGTATTGTAACAGGGCAATTATTATGACATTATTCTTTATTTATTTATTTTCTGGCCTTATATTGCGTTAATTTTGATGGAGATTCTGGTTCTTAATATATGTTATTGATGTGGAACGATTTTTGATGGCCATCAGTAGTTTTGATCACTGTGTCAAGCTACATCATTTTGGTCCCAATTAGGATAATCCTAGACACAGGCCTTCCCCACTATATACCGGCGCGTGTTCGGAGTCGGCCATGGATTCTTCGCTGGAGGACAACTGCATAGCTCGTTAACACATCGTTCACAGTTCAACTACGCTTGGAAACGCACTTTTGGGGAGAGATATGGAGCGAATGTTCTGGGGTAAAGGGCAGAAAGGAACTGGAATGGGTTGTCCAACCACGGCATCCTAAATAGGTGGGCTGGGTTGCTGGGACAGCAAGATGTTAAAAAATGGGGGAGATGGGCACAACGTGGTCCGGATGGAGCACAGCGTGGCCCTCTGACGAGGAAAGCATGGTAGCACGTCGCAATTGAATTAATCACACCACAGCGATGCACACAAAACGACTAGCATTATGTTTCCACCCTAGAAAATGTCTTACTACTGGTGAAAGGACCATCTACCTTATAAAATAACATGGAGAACGATATATCCGGGGCAGAACCTTATGCTCTATCGCCAAAAGGAGTTCGATCTTGCTATCTGGAACCAAAGATCTTCAAAAAGTACCTTATCAACGAGATTTGTTTGGGCCAAAACAGAGGAAATCAAGGCACAACGGGTCCTTGGCATTTCAAAATGCTACTGTAATGACAGGAATACTTGTTTTCGACGGTAACGACAGACTACGAGTTGGACTAGGGGGATCTTTGTGGAGGATGATCAAGGGAGACGTTCGGTGGGGCAGGAACCGAAGGAGTGTGAGCTACCTGGAGCGCAAGAAACGAAGGGAGCATCGGATAGGAAGCTTACGAATAACGGTCTGGTGAATGACAGGGGAAACCGCCTTGAGGTCAGGAAGACTGGTGAGCGACGAACTGCTGGAAGACCCGATATCGGCGACATTCATGATCGTTGTGTGTCCGTATTCAGTAAGGAAGTCGTTATCTTGTATGAAGCCGAAAAGGGAAGCCTGGAAAACGGGATGAGGACCGAAGAGAACGGATTATCGAGAGGAATAACCCAAGAATGAGCAGAATCGAGCCGAGCGAGTAATTCGCAGGTAGCGTTATACTCTGTTTTTAGGGCTTGGACCTTCTTGCGGATCTGTTCGCGACAGATCTCAGCCTTGTCTTCGAGGAGAATGCGAGAATAGTGGGCGAGTTTGGAGAGTCGCTGGGTGCTGGGGCTCCCTTCGAAACAGGACTCAAGTCCTTGGAGAGAATCGTTATCGAGAGTGCCAAAAATGCTTTGGATGCCGCATTCAAGCGTTTTCTGGACCTTGACGTGCATGGAGTCCAGGAAGATTTTGAGATGATCACTGGAACGAAGCTCCTCCCAGTTACGGCATAGAGCGACGGTTTTGGCAATCTTCTCCTCGTCGTTTTTGGTATCGTCGTGATCTAAAAAACGGTCAGCCGAAACAAGAGAAACAGGAGTTAGAACGAACCAAGGAACGCCAAATGCGATTCGCGGTTGAAGGCGTAGAGAACGGAGAAGCCTTCAAGGGTGGAGTAGTCGCAGGTATCATCGCGCGACAAGCCGCAAGGGAGACATGGAATTCCCGCCATGATGTGAACGCAATCACGGTTAAGAACTTTGCAAGAGTTGCAAGGGTCAAGAATCTGTGTTTTGCATCAGGGGAAACGCTCGAAAAACGGAGTAAAATGACAAGACGCACGTCGAGGCTTACACACATTGTGAAGATAGCACGATAGGGTTCTTTCGAGAAGAGACCAGTGTAGAGAATTGGAACCATAGGCTCGTTGACATACTTGGGGATGCCGTTATCAGCCATGTCGAACGACTAGGGAATGCTGGATAACAGAAAGTGGGACGACTTATGTTTGTTTTTGGGAGTTACAAATCCGTTGTGGAGACATCAGAACGAGTGTGTGGGCGACCAATCACGAATATTGTCAAGATGATGGAATGAACGAATAAGGGACTGATGGAATCGAGGTGGATCAGGGAATCCTCATCAGAGATTGGCAGGATGACGAGTTAACGGAACAAAGAACGGACAAACGAATGAACAGAACGATAATACAGCATTTTCTGGAAGCTTTCTTGGTTGTTTAGATCCTTAATTCGGACTTAATCAATCACACGGATCATCAGTCCACTTCCTGGCATGTCGCATCATAGACAGTTTTTGAAAATTTAGCAACGTCATGGGTTTCCCAAAATGGGTAAGAGATCACATGCACCCACCAACCGCCCTGCTGACAATGTGAGAGCAGGTGCAGGTCTGTGACTACTGTCACCTCCTTACCCTCTCCCCCATCATCATCTATGCAATACCAACCCGCTGCTGCGGCAGTGCTGCCACTGCCCAGTGTGCCTGAGGCTCCTCCCATTGCCCAAGACTGTTACACATTCGGCGCCAAACGCTCAAACGCTCGACCCCCTCGGATGGCATCAAGATTTAGGGGCGGCAGTGGCATAGCCTATTCTGGCACGATAGAGGAGCTCGCAAGACTGTTGGGGGCATCACTGGCAAGCGTGCAGGCTGCAGCGCGGCCGGCCGCTCCCGGACGCTCTGGTGTTTTTGTGGGCCCGGGCTGCAGAGGAGTCCAAATCACAGGCCTCAGGCCAGTGAGGGGTGGATGGAACAGTATGGCAGTTGGCATAGGTGTCAAGTGCCGTGCAGAACAGAAGGGGGTTTCTACTATGACTAACAAGCCAGTAGCTGCCTGACACGAAGGAACACAAGACCAACCGGACCGGAGCGGACCAAGGTCCGCAAGCGGAGTGAGTCCGGTTGAAGGACAAGAGAAGAGAGAGAAGAAGATCGGAGTCGTTCCGCACAGAGGAGGAGTGCAAGTAACGTTTATAATCAAGCTAAAGTACCATAGCTACTTTAGCTGTTTAAATACTACGAGTAAGTAGAAAGGGAAGACCATAAGTAAGTACAAGGTACGGAGTGCATATGGAAGGTAACAAACATAAGGACATACGGAGGTATAGGTAACAAGGCGAAAGACATACAGAGTACAAGGTCGCCGGAGTGACCGGATTGGAGGCCGGCAGACCGTGGCCGGTCTGCCGGCCGCGGCACATGACGGATGCATGGATATGACAGTATCCCCCTCTTAGGCTCAAGGCCTGCGAGAGCCCAGAAGATTCGATGGAAACCCTGCGGAAGTTTAATTTGAATGGTGGCAGGGCCGCAGTGTGGCGCAGCAAATGAATTGGCGGAGACGGAGGTGATGATCAAAGTTTGTCGGGGAGTGCCGGATCGTGGTATATAAGGCCGTGGGTTTTCGTGATGGCGGACCCAACTCTCTCCTCTCTACCACCACCACCACCATGTCGTTGCGCGCTGTGTAAGTACTCCGTTGCGGAGCGGACGGATGAATAACTGACCATTTTCTAGCCTGTTATCGCTGCGTCAAGAAGGAGCTGGAGTGCGTGGACCAGCCGGTCAAAAAGACCAACGCGTCGTCGTGCGTAGAATGCGCGGACGCCAAGGCCTCCTGCGACTGGCCCGGAAAGCCTCCGAAGGCCAAAAGGGTCGTAAGACCAAAAGGGTACGTGATCAGCCAACAGAGTGGCTCCGCGAACTAACCTTTAACTTAGCGAAGCTGGCCTGACCAATGCTCAGCGCGAAGAGCTTGAGCGGAGCCGCTCCAAGCTCAAAAAAGAGCCAGGAGAAGGAGGCGATGCTTACCCAGCTCGCCAACGAGCAAGGGCAGCATCTAATGATGCTCAGGAGGCAGATCGTCGAGTTGCAGGCAAGAGCGAACGGGGAGAGGTTGGAGTCGCTGGAGCCAGAGGGACAGGAGGGCGAGGGGAGTGGGATGAGAGAGGAGTCGCCGGAGGCAGAGAGTCCTCAGGCCGCAAACGAGCGTGCCTATAAGGAGGAGCTCCGTCGTCTGATCAACGAGATGGAGGAGGACATGGCGAGGGAGAGGGCGCGAAAGCGCCAACGGACCGCGACTCTGGTCGTCGAGTCAAGCGACGAGGACGACGAGCAACCGGTACGCCAACGCCGGAGGGTCTTCCACAAAGGCTTTGGCCCGCGCGCAAATCCTGTGTCGTTATTCGATGACGATTTGCCATCGTTTATCGACGACGAGGCGGAGGAGTCCGTGGATGGGGGCTCGAAGGAGTCGTCGTCGTCGTCGGAGTCCGAAGTGGACAAAAAAGGCAAGGGGAAGCAGCGAGCGAGAAGCTCACCGGAGAAGGTCCGAGGCCGTCGCACGCCAGCGACGATCGTGGTGCCCAACTGGGTGCCACTGGTCATCTGCATACCCGACCCTCTCGACATCGCCAATTCGACCAGGGTTTCGGAGCTGGAACAGGCGGAGCGAAAGCGCGAGAAAAGGCGCAAGTCCAACGCCAAGAAGAACAAGCGTCAGAGGGAGAACAAGCGGAAGGGAAAAGAGCAAGAGAAGGCTCAGGAGAAGAAGGGAGCCGTAGTGGTAATATATAGCCTAAAACCAGTAGGTGTAGCTAGGAAAACGCTTGCCTAGGAGGGTAGGTGTACCTAGGTAGCCTTTTACATGCCTCTATTAGAGCCAATGTGATGATTTGTAATGTGTGACATATGCGTGACGTATGTGACATACGTGACATTCTTGTTAAAAAATTAATTTATTATTCTTTATCTAGTATCTTATGGATTGTGACAATGCCCCTATCTGAGTAATGTTTTTAATGTGGAACCATTTTTGATGGCCATCAGTACTTTTGATGGCTATATCATAGTACATCAATTTTGTCCTAATTAGGATTGTTCTTAATTCAGGCCTTCCTAACTATAATCCGGGTCATCGGCCTGAAGAAAAGGAGTTAAAAGTATCATATATATATTATTATCAAATTATATGTATCCTATACCCATTTATCACATCATTGATGCTATTTAGTTATCTGCCTATTAGATAGAAAAGGGCTTGGAGAGCTAGGTGCACACAGCCCTAGGTGCAGCTACCCTCCTAGGCAAGTGATTTCCTAGGTGTACGCAGGGCATTAGCCTAAAAATATTACAGCTACGGGTGGCTTGGTCTGGGTGGCGGACGACAGGATAGATTGTTATTTGGCTTCGGCGGATGAGTCTTTGTTGCCCAGCTTGATTACGGACATTAAACGCTCAGCAGGGCCTCTGCGCTGTAAGCCTGGGGCTCGTGTTGTGTAGTGGTTGGAAGCATTTGTGTTGGGAAATTTGGCTGTCGAGCGGACGATGGGTTTGAAGTCCAGAAACTGCCTTGCTCGCATTCTGACATAAGCATTCATCAGTAAAAAGCCAGGATTGTGTTGCTATGAACACTGACTGTCCGTTTTTTGTTCTTTTTTGTGTAAGCATGTGCACTTTCCAAAAGCTGCATCAGCTTCTCTTCAGAAACCATCCCGGCATCTCGACTGCAGTTGTCCTTGATTCTCGCATTGTTGTCTCTAATGTGCGACACCGTTGCGGTATTTGATTTGCACACACTTGCAATAGCGCTGAGTGTTGCTCCTGCAGCAAGCAGTAGTCTGACTGAAAGCCTGCTGCCAACAGGAAACACTGAGGGAGACACGCAGCAAGTCAACAGGACCAGGCTGTGGATTCCAAGGACGACGAGGTACAGGATAAGAATGACTACTGATGGTCACACAATGAGTGACACCATGAGTGAGTGTCACACAGATAAACCAGTGGGTTTACACCCTCCCCCTCTTCAGAACACAGAGCACCCTCCAAAGCAATCCAGCACATAAACCCTTACAGGAGTTCCTGAATATAATGAAAATGATGTTTTTTTTTTCGCGGCTGCCTAAAATAGAAATATTGTCCGATCGCTCTCTTTTGACACTCATTATTGTCTGGCTGTTCTGTTATCATGCAACAGGACGAAGTAGAAGCTGGGCTTCTGCATCCAGTGGGCGAGAATGATCATGAGATGGTCGCCAATACTCTTATGGAGCTGTCGGATGGTGCGTGGTTATATAGCACAGTCCGGCATATTAACACCACTTCTTCAGGCGCTCGACACTTCATGTTCATGCATCCACAAACCGGCCCTGCTCCCCTAAAGCGCCAACGAACAGTGTCTCGATCCAAACCCCACAAACCAGCAACTTCTTCCCACCAGGCCCAGAGCATAGAAATCGAGGACACTGATGACGAGGACAACTCTGACAACACAATTACTCCACCCCACAAAAAGTCCAAGGCTCAAGCCTCAGTCGATGACACTCCTCTTTCATATCCACCTGCCCGTATCTCAGCATATGCAATGATTGAAAAGCACATCCCTCCTCGCACCAAATCAACGAAGCAAAAGGCCTGCAAACTTACGCCAGATTCTGAAGACTATCTTTGCCGTGGTCCCTTTTACTTTACCTCCCATGACTCCTACGATGATTTCCGCTCGAAAATGGCTCAAGCTCTACCATGCCCAGTCACTAATCTCGCGATGGATACCGCCAAGTGGAAACCAATCAAGCCTGCTAATGCTGCAGCCCTTCCGCTGATGAATAGCGCAGGATATGATGAAATGGTGGTCAAGATGTATAAGAAGAAGGTGGAGGAGCGGACAGTCCACGTATATATGGCACAACCACAGAAACCTGTTGAAGCCTTGATTGTACGTCGCTTGTTGTCACAGGAACCTCTCCCTCATTTCGTTGCAGCCTTGGGACACTGGTGTAGATCAGGAAGACCTTCCTCCTGCATTTGACTATTCGCAATTAGACCAACTGCTTGCGACTAGCTCTTTTGCTGACCAGAAGGTGAAGAATAAGGTGCTACGGCCCCTCTCATGCTAACTGCCTCAGATTTCATTCAATGAATCCATCTTGACCGAAAAAGAAGAGCTTCTTACTATGTATCCCATCGGCAACTTTCCGAAAATCAGTACGGAGAAGCGAATCTACTTCGATGAACCAAATAACCGCTACTTTGATCTTGATGCTTCGCGGATTGGGGTATGGGCTGTAGCAATAGTGTGTTGCTTATCATGTTCCTTGCCTTGTGCGAGCTAATGTCTTCCGTAGCGAGAAGGAGAGACCAATAATCGTACACCACCATGGAATAGCCAGTTTTTCAATGACGACAAGAAAATGAAACTGACTGCCTCCCTTCCCACCAATACTCCCATCCTTGCTCCTGTTGCTGCTCCCATTCCTGCTGCTGCTCCCATTCCTTCAATCACGGACTTGTTTCTTATGTCTATGGCTTCAAACCGCATGCTTTCGATTCCCAATATTCCCTCAATGCTTCCATTCACGGCTGTTGCACAACCTCCTGCTCCAACTTCTCCGGTCAAGCGCCATAAAGTTTCGATCCAGCAATTCGTTGAACAGTATGATTTGGATGAAGAAGATGTCACCCGTTTGAAGAATATGCATTTCCGTCCAGGCGACAAGATTTCGGAGACTCTCGATGATGATGTGAAGGCTGCAGGGTTCAAGGCCCTCTCATGGCATCGTGTGTATGATGCAAACAACGAGTTCAAGCATGACCTGAAGTCTGGACGGTTCAGTGAAGTATTGTAACACAGACTCGTATTTCCCTTTATGACACCTCCTGTTGCCCATGTACTCGTAGTCTCTATCGCTCTTTACTCTGCCCAAATATAGCCTGCATGATGAAACCAAGCCTTTGCTTTCTCCGCCGTAATACAAGCAGTTGACTCGAGCAGCGAAAGAAATGGATCTGGTGAAGCTGAGATTTCTCGACCATGTTCTCGGAGGTGTGCTTTCCCTATTCTGTGTGTCAGTCGTTATTCATCTTGGCGGATAAACTCACACGTTGAAAATGATTCTTTGATTGGATTGAAATCCGGAGAGTACGGCGGTAAGAAGAGCATAAGGATCCCTACGATCAACTCAGCAGCAACCACAAGAGTGAGAAATTCATTGTACCATTGTCATTCAAGACCTCCTTCAGTATATCTGAGTGATGAATACGACAATTGTCTAGCACCAGTACACTCCGAGCATCAGGATACGGGTTCATAAGTGGTAACTGGATAGTATAGGTGATATAGGCAATAAAATAAGGAGAGAATGTGATGCACCACTTCCTCAACAATGAAATTGAAGAACTGTGCCACATTCATCGAACCTTCCACAATGTGTGTCGCAATATACCCTTCGATACTCATAGCAGCAGTGAGCGTATACCGATCCCCACGTACAAATGCCTCAGAGGATTGTGCAGGTTGACCAGCCTGTGAACGGCCGTAGCGACGGGCCAATGTCCTCTCGTCCTTGCTTGACTCATCAACCGTAACAAACTCAACCGCTGTCCCAGAGAAATTCGTTGGATCTTTGATGCAAGCCAAAAAGTCGTTGCGCTGTTCTTTGTCTCGTTCTCGGGCCAATTTGCGGAGTACCTTGCGCGTGAGCCCAGCAGCATCAAGAGTGGCCTGGAGCGCCGAGATAGAGATGGGAAGGTCGTGATGAGTGGCTAAGTGCAGTTGGAGCTCTCGGAGCATGACAGTCGCGTCATTGTTATAGATAGTTCTGATAGCAGTAAGAGTAGCGAGGGAAACTAGGCGCTCACGGCCCTTGAAGATTGATACTGGATTTGCAGCTGTGCCCGTCTCCGCTTTCAGCTCCTGCCAACGATACATGCTACCTGCAGAGACACAAAAGAGACGGCAGATGTCATCCAATGGTACACCCATTTCCCATAGCTTCAATGTGCACTCCTTAAGGTCGGTGCTTATCTTCCTGTTACCCATTGTGCATGGAGAATGAGACGATGCAAGGAAGAGAAGTGGATCGAAGGGAAAGAGAGCGATCGGACAATATTTCTATTTTAGGCAGCCGCGAAAAAAAAAAAAAAACATCATTTTCATTATATTCAGGAACTCCTGTAAGACAACCAAAATAAACCCAACACCAGAGAACCAAACCAGATTCGCAACTTGCATATTGCCACAATGCACATGGAAACACATCATGTGGATCGTACCAAGAGCAGGATGCAGGAAGGCAGCCAAAGGAAAGACAGGGGTGTTAGCCAGACAGTTATGAAGAACCAGATAGTGGTTGCCGAATCAGACACCAGTGCATGGAACAGCATCACGCAACTCGAGCCAGAACAACAGACCTGGGGTGGCCAGAAAGAAGAAGGTGATTACAGGTCTGTCATAACATAGAGGGGGAAAGACAGTTTGGGTCACCAGAGTAATCTTCTGCGTTGGACTTCTCAACAACGGCTCATGCAGGTCTGAACCAGAAAGAGGAGTAGCAAGCTAGAAAGTCAGAACCAAGAGAAAAGACCAGGTATGAGTCTACAACACAGAGGAAGAGACAACCCTATCAGCGGTTGCAGCATTCAAACAGGTCAGAGCCAAGTTCAAGACAGGGAGAGGTTGACAGGAGACAGGAGTGCCCATAGGAGACAAGTAAGGGAGTGATAGATAGACACAGATAACAAGAGCTCGTTCTCGACAACGGCCAGGGCGATTCCCACGCCTCTTGAAGGAGAGGTTGGTCATGTAGGGAGAGGCCGACTGCCGAAATATGGGGCGATTTCGTTTACAGGAGCCCGAGGAATGACTCGTTCCTGCCAAGCAAGATAGTGACTGATGTTGCAGACGACGGCGTGGGGACGAAGAGAGCGTGGGAGCGGCGAGATGATCGGGTGACCTAAGCGAGCCAGTGTACTGAGTTTCGAGGCAATAGATGCAGTAGATATGGAGATAGAAGCCAAGGAACGACGAGGAGATGTGTTTGAGAAGCAAAAAAGCATCAGTGGAAGTTGAAAAAAAAGTGAAAGCCTGCTGCCAACAGGAAACACTGAGGGAGACACGCAGCAAGTCAACAGGACCGGGCTGTGGATTCCAAGGACGACGAGGTACAGGACAAGAATGACTACTGATGGTCACACAATGAGTGACACCATGAGTGAGTGTCACACAGATAAACCAGCGGGTTTACACTGACTTCCGCCTGACCCAGTCAGCGAAAACCCGCTGTGGTGAATTTGTCCTCGGCGAGGCTAACAACGGTATTTTAGTAGTTCAGTAAACAGTGTTGCTTGAATCCTACCCTTCGTTTCCATGTTCTTCCTCGACTTGGTCTTCAGCGATAGATCCAGTCATTTCTGATTTTCCGTTACCTTCTCCCCTAGAGTACATTGGTTTGCTGGAATGCTGTAAAAGTTCAATAAAAGATATCCTACCTGTGAGAGCAAAGTTTCATGGGCGTATCTTCCTGCTCGTCGTTCTCACCAGGGGTCAACGGCTTGTTGTTTTCATCAGAGGATTCGGCAGGTCGAGGAATGCCTGCAACAGAGTAGGAGTCTTCAGGTGCTAGGGAAATTTCACGGTCGTTTTCTTCTTCTTTGACACTCATAAGGTCGAAATTCACCTGTATTGAGGGCTGTTTTCGACCTGCTGGCAGAAAGCAACTGCAAGGTGTCACAAGGTCACAAACTTAAACTCAAGATCTCTCAAGATGGGTCCGCAGTCGTGACTCACTGATTGTTTCTAGAAGATTTTCCTCAGTGAACCGTCGCTCAACACAAGCTTGACTCTGGTCGTTGGAATTGTTGGCAAAATACTGGTATTGTGGGCATCCGAAAGAAGAAAAAAAATAATGCCAAAAAGGAAGGAGGGAGAAAAGAGAAAGAGAGAGATAGCCACACCTCAAGTAAATAGATTCATGCTCTTCCTACATGCAAAATATGCTATTCTCAAGTGGCGCCTACGGGCGCGCCGTTTGATGTGTGACATATTACATGTGTGTATGACACTATACTGGCAAGAGTTTCCGCTTTGGAATATCCTGTCACTCACGGTACTAGGTGATGGCAAATACTGAACCCAAATCGGGATTTTTTTCGACCGGGCTTTGCCCGGTCCAAGGCCGATCACCGTCACAGAATGTCACACCTTCTTGATTCAGTGGCCATCCAGCTCACTTTTGGAGCCTCTGGTGGTCAGTATATACAGCAGTTAGGCTGTAGCTTAGACACTTTACTAGCTATGCATGACACAATTATTTTTTACCATCTGCATTCAATCTAACAAACAAAATCAAGCTTAAGAATGTACATTGTCAGAGTGGCTCTGTGATAAAACTGGAAGGGGGGAGCAAAGTGTAGTTATCATAGGAAAGCTTATGGCTAGTGTAAGCCATCCTCTCAAATTTTTCTACCATGTCAAAAAAGAAAAAAAAAAAGTGGCCAGCGGTGCAGTTGAATGCAGGCCTCCGAGAATCACGGAGGATCAAAGTCTTGCCCAAAACGGATATTCGGTGATGACAGCGTCATGCCGTCAGTATTACTGCAGTATTTTCCCACAGCATCAGTATTTAGCTGAATTGTTTGACTAATAATTGCATAGCATTTGGTATTTCTTTTGGATATACTTGAGTGCTCGGCGTGATCCAAATTCGATATCTTCCACGTACTATGCACATTCGCTCCTTCGTTCGCCAGTCATGTACTCCACATCGTCACTGTCAATGTCACTGTCCAGTCCTGGTAGCTTTGAATCAAGTTTTCCCTTTGCTACCAAAAGGAATACCGACGTCAAAGGCTTTTGGGACAGGGAATTATACGCGAGTGGACAACGCTTATATCTCGGACTCGTTACTGCCTCACCTTATATAGTGCAAAACCGATCCGGAGCAACAGCCAGTGAAGACCGACCACTTCCCGGTCATACTGAACATAGAGCTGCGAGTCCCAGCGATCCAGCATCATCCCAGCTCATATGGCTGTATCTATGCAAAAGATGTGGGCAGCATCCTAGGGGGGTAATGCAAAAGATGAGGGCAACCACTTGAGAATTAAATTAAATAATAATGTTTTCTTGTTTTTGCCAGCTATATCAAGGTATCAGTGATGGGATCAATGGCATATAGGTATATTGATCAATGTGGAACGATTTTTGATTGCCATCAGAGGTTTTGATGACTGCATCTTGCTACATCAACCTTACTTAATCGATTATTAATTTTTTGGTCTCTAGGCTTATAAGTCCCAAATATTATATTGCGACTCATCGGCCTGAAGAAAAGGTGATTTCTCTTCCTATATGTATTTTTATATCAGTCATATCTCTTGATTTCAGTGAGAAATTCATGAAATACATCTGTCTCAACATCTTTTGCATTACCCCCTTGGAATGGTACCCATATCTTTTGCATAGATACAGCTATATGTACTGATCATCCAAGGCTCAAGTACGCAAGCACGCACTGGCCGGAATACAGGGCGAGGCTGGCATCGAGACTGCAAACGGTACCGAGACCGGCGAGATACCATGACAGGCTGGAAGCCGAGGCGAACCTGAAAGCGGTTGAAGAGGCAATCAAGGAGACAACCAAGGAGATGATACCGATGACCAAACCGTCGAAGCACTGGAAAAGGTGGTACAGCAAGGAGCTAGACGCAATGAGGAGAGAGAGTGCAAAGAAGCAGAGACAAGCCTACCGATGGCGCTTCGAACGAACACACCCAATACATGCGGAAGCGAAGGAGGCAAAGAACGCATTCACGGAGGCAGTGAGGAAGGCGAAGAAGGAGATGTGGAAGAAGTTTCTGGTGACGGCGACAAGAGAGAAGCTGTGGAATGTGGCTCGATTTGCAAAGGGAAAGAGGGACGACGGAGGGGCAACCAGGGTACCGACACTCAAAGTAAACGGGAGAGAAGCATGCAAGGAGGAGGAAAAGGTAAGTTTCTTCAGGGCTGAATTTTACCCACCAGAGATGCTGGCCCCCACAACGGGGGGACAAGAACAATACCCCAAACCCAAGTTCCGATTCGAGAACGTGAACGACAAGATAATACGAGAGGCAATCGGCGCGATGCAGCCATACAAGGCCACATACCCAGGTTCACCGGCGAACTGTGTATTCAAAGAATGTGAATACTGGTGCCGTTCCTAGGACCCCTGTTCAGAGTGATGGACGAATTGGAGTCGTACCCAGAAGGATGGGCGGACACAACGACAATCGTGTTACGGAAGCCGGGCAAACCGGACTACGCCAAGCCTAGAGCGTATCGACTGGTGGTATTATCAAAGGGCACAGCTCGACTATATCACGCCTGCAAGGCGAAGCAGCTAACGAGAGAGGTGGAGTTGGCGGGCATACTATACCAGCAAATCAATATGGAGCTAGGCCAGGAAGATCGACAACAGACGCAGTACATAACGCCGTGGCGATCATCAAGAGGGCGTGGGAAAAGGAGGAAGTGGCGAGCATCCTCTGCATGGACGTCAAGGGAGCCTTCCCGAGCGTGGACCTGAAGCGGCTACAACACGACATGAGGATGAGGGGAGTGCCGGAGGGATACACCAAGTGAGTAGAGAGACGCTATGCTCGAGAAGGAGCAAGATGATCTTTGGGGATTTCAAATCGGAATGGTATGACGTGGGTAATGGGTTGGACCAGGGCGACCCGATATCCGGCATCCTATACCTCATATACAACGCGACGTTGGCGGAGATACCCAAGAGGAACAGAGGGGAAAACAAGGTGCTTTTCATTGACGATGACACGGTAATAACCACAGGGAAGGACTTTACGACAACGCACAAGAAGATCGACGACATCACATATAGAAATGGAGGCATAGTTCATAGGGGAGCGGAACACAACGCGATATTCGGACTGGAGAAGTACCAGCTAACGGACGTGGCAAGAAAAAGGGTAAAGAACCCAACGGGGCAAGCTGGCACAAGGCCAACACTGAGACAAGACCTGGAGCTAGGGAGGAACACCATCAAATCAACGACGGCCGTGAAGCTTGTGGGCGTACACATCGAGAGTGAGTTAAGGTAGAAGCAACAGGAGGCGGCGATAGGGAAAGGACAGGCATGGTTGGCGGACGTTCAAGAGGCTAGCGAAAGTGACAGGAGGACTCCCCCCGGTGAGCATGCGCAGGCTGTATCTCAGTATCTGCATGCCACAGATGTTATACGCAGTCGACATATTCCTCAATCAAATCGACAAGACAGCGACAGGAAAGGAGAGGGAGAGAGGGATAGTGAAGAGGTTCAGGACGATCCAGAGGAAAGCAGCACTCAAGATCATGTGGGCCAACAGAAGTACTCGATGTTTACACGAATCTGATGCCCATAGATGAGCTGATACACAAGGTACGGGAAACAGCGGCACTCCGACTGGCGACACTACCCGACTTGCACCCGCTGAGCAAGGAAGTGAGAAGGAACAGACCAGCTGCAAGGAAGAAGGACAGGAGCACGGTAACGGAGCTGCTGGAGTACCTGCCGCGGCCAGCCAAGCATTTTGAGCAAATTCAGTCAGTGAGGAAGACGGCCAACAAGGACACAACGATCAACACCAGCATTGCGAAGGACAAGAAAGCAGCGCTGGCGGAGGAGATAGCGGATCGGGCGAAGTGGAAGGTATACACAGACGGGTCAGGGATAGACGGGGAGATCGGGGCAGCAGCGGTCCTATACAAGAATGATAGGAAGGTCGACAGCATGAGAGCAAGACTGGGGACGGCCCAACAGCACACCGTATACGAGGGAGAAGCGGTAGGGAGCGGGATGGCGCTAGAGCTGCTCACCTGTTAATCCCAGATATCCTCACATATTAGAAGGCTCGACCCATCTGGTCGAGCCTTCTAACATGAAGAGAAGAGCTTCCATATGTTCCAAAAAGGAAATTTCCGCCCGTTTGAATGTACAATCATCAGAGAATGTCACATAGTGTCACAAAATCAAAGTTGTGTATTTTGACCATACAAACAACTTTCATTAAGTGACCTATAGTGACAGCTCAATAAATGTGTTAGCACTGGCCCATCACTAGCTTATATGTAACTGATGAGCCTCTATGTCCATAGCTGCTTAAGCTAGCAGCATGAATGCTACACTAGGAGGAAGGGTCTCAAAAGTCTGATTGATTGATAACATATTTTGATTATTATCAGCTGATATGATTATCATATTGACCATTCAGTCATTAAAAAGAGAATATCTAGTACTTAGAAATATAAGGTGGCTAAGTTGTGAGTTTGGCTGCTCTAACATGAGGCTCTGGTGTGTATCCTCCTAGCTCCCAGTGAATAGGGCACTAAGAATGCAATGCATTCACTCATCAGTGGCCTTTGATCTCCATCACCTTTCAAAGATGAGCACAGATCTCCACCTATCCTTAGTAGATAAAGCTGAAAGGGAGTTCATTTGAAAGATATACCATCCTACTATCCCTGAGACCCATCAGTGATATTTTCTGTCACCATTGCCTTGATCTATTCACTGCCAAGCATGCCTGAATACTAAATTGAGCAGTATTTTGCTGATATCCTGGGACTACATGCATGGAATCTCAGGATCTAAGTTAATATGATATCATGGGATAGTCTAGCACACCTCCACCCATTTTCTACCATAGGGCAAGTGTTAGAGCTAGTCAGTTCCCAAAGATCTTAGGTGCTATATAACCCAGGATAGAGATATGCTAGAGGGGTAAGGGCACCAGTTTCTAAGACGTAGACCATGCTCCTACTATGGTATCTATTCAGATTTCCCAGACTTGCACAGGTCATGCTATGGTGAAGTCATCATTATTGGGATAGATAACACTGATAATGGTACTGTGAGAGATCCAGGATAGCTATGAGCTTGATTCAAGTGCTAGACAGGCTCATTTGAAGGTCTATACCATCCTACATCCAAGTCTTGAATCATACTTGAAATTATTTTCTGACCAGTTGTAATAGCGAAGGCACTCTCTTTTGCTCTATGGGTACCTTACCCTCTCTTGAGCTACCTTTAGTGACACATGCCAGAACTACAACTGATTATGGTACAGGGTCCTATTAGACATCCAAATATTCTTATACACCCATCTCAAGGTCCAACACTTAGTCTATAGACCTCATTATGCATGTAAACCAGTACTATGTGCATGTCTTAGAATGTTCACCCTAATTCATCCTCCAAGATTATACTGAGATCAATCCAAGTATGCTGGTAGGTGTATACACCTCCTTTGCCAAGTTTGACACATATTTGATCCATAATCAACGACTAAATTATAGCTATTGCCAATATAATGTGCACTCCTATTCATCATTATAATAGAGAATAACAAGATCTTCCATGCATATGTGGTGGTATGAGAAATCTAAGCTCATAGGGGGACCCCTCTGTATACTTCCTACCCTGATTCCACTAGGGACCCCTTACTTCTGAGTGAGTTATTGAGAGATTTGTGGTATAGGATATATGCTATATATACAGGTAGACCTGATAGTAAAAATTATGGGGAGCAGTCACATCAATAGCGACATATATTAGACCAGGCTGCAACTTGAATCATGCTTATCCATGGAAGTCCCAGTGTAAGGGGAGCATGTGATGTGACAGCTATGACTGATCACGTGACTGGTCCGTGCGCAGATAGCCCTGTACTTAAGTAGTTGGCCGTGGGGCTGTTCCCCCGGCTTTGGTATCAACTAGGTACCTGGACCCTCATCCCCTGACAGCATACCAAAGCCTCTACATCGACTCTGGCACTCTTCTAGCCCCAGTTGATCCTCTCTATCTCCTATATTCGTCCTCACCCTACTGTGCTTGCCTGCTCTTCTCCAATGACGACTCCCGGCGTTCCTGTTGACCTGTATTCGTACTGCCTGCTCCTGCGGAGCGAAATTACTCGCCTCACCGACCGTCTCGACCGCCTTGAGTATGGTACGCCTGGTCCAGAGCGTGCAGGTGCATTGGCCGGTACGGTGAGCCCGGTTTTGGCCGCTGTGAGACTGTTCGCGCCGCTTCCGCTTGCTGCCGGTGCTTCCGGCTCGACTACATTCCGTTTGTTTGTCTGCATAAAACGGAATGTAAGTGGTGTTGGCACTGGATCAATGTTGATACGCACTGATGGAGGGAAAGCTTTCTTCCACGCTTCACCGTCAGTGCCTAGGCATGCATAATCATCGTCCTTGTCGGGAGTTGTGTAGCTATTCTGCACGGCTTTCATAATTTGCTGGTAGTTAACTCCCAGGATCTTTGCAAGTTTTGCGTAGCTGTATTTTCCTTTATCACTGTTGTAGACGATTCGGGCGATGGCACGGAGCAGGCGATCGAGCCATGGTGTGCTTACGGTAATCTCAGAGGTGATTTGCTTGCTGGGGCGAACCCTGTCGGCTCACCGTTTGGACCGGACTTTGTTGGATTTTCCGGCTTTAAAAGCAAGAACGTTGGCAATGCTCGGGTACGAAGTGCGCAGCTGGTTTTGGAGTCGGCAGCCGCTGGTTGGACGGGGATCCCCTTTTTGGCTTGTGTTTGTTGGCTCCCTCGATTTTAGCCTCGTTGCCGTCGACGTCGCGGTCAGATTCCGACTCGTCCGAGTTCATGTTTAGGATCACAAAATGATGTTTACTTGCTAACAAAAGACCGCGGTGCGTAAGCGTAGTGGGTTATATGCCGAGCGACGATGACATACCGAATTTGTTCGAAGTGGTGGAAGACGAAATCCAATGAACGAAATGTCAATTCGGCGAGCAAGGTCACAGTGTAGTGACAGGTCACGGGTGTGACCCTCTTTGCCGCAACCCACCACTCTTGCAATGTACTCAGACGTCTACGTCGGGTGCTGGATTCTTCTAAGACGGTTCTCGCCAAAATGCCAAACCATGTCTCTGGGTGGAAGAAAGAGCCAGCCACTCGCGAAGAGAAAACGGTACGCTTTTGGGCGTGTAACACGGTGTAAGTATCTGCCTTTTTGGCGCGTAAAAATATCTATCTAGTATGAAGCTTTTAATGAAGCAGTTTTGACTCTTGTCTCCTCAGATTTAAGAAAGGATTTGTTTTCCACCAGGATACGCATTTATATGCTGACGAGAGGATGGGCTAGGCCCAGAAACCTCGAAACCTCTCCTAGAAAGCGATGGCAGGAGGCGATCTTTGAGAAGGTGAACAGCGCTGCCAAGTCAAGAAAGGTAAGGAGAAGGGTTCTCGACTCGGAAGATGAGGAACATGACTTTGACAACACTACGACCTCGCTCGAAGTCCAGCCATTCACCGTCGACAAAATCAAGCCTGCTTCGCGCTTCGTCGCTCCTCAACTGACCGCCGCAAAGTGGAAATAGCAGAGTAAACTCGGGCGGGGCAAGCTTGGCTGGCCGCGGCATAGACGACGCTGAAAGGAAAGCCTCCACCACAAAGTGGCTGCCCGACGATAATGGGTTGTGAGCTTGTCGGAAACCGCCAGCCTTGTTCGAGTCGGCACGCGCGGCGTGAGCAAGCACTGACACAATGTCAGTCTGCGAATGTGGCAGTGGAAAAACAGCCCACTCACCTGTGAACATCGACCGGCATCCCACAGCCGCGGCCCGCTACCAACTGGCACGACGACGGGCGGTAACCAAGCCAGCCATAATGAAAGTTTACAGCACTGCTAACCGCGTGAGGTTAGACGCCAGCGCACTTACCTGTTGCAGATGCGCCGACAGCAGCGCCCTTGCGCCAAAGACAGCGAGCGAGCGGGTGGGAGTGGTTCGTCAGCAACCAGCCATTCATGTCGCGGACCGCATAACCGCACTGGGTAACGCGCGAAACTGGTTGGTTGCCAGCGAGTCAGCACGGCCGTCATCGCAGGCCCGGGATCCATCCAGCGCCAGCCCGCGCCGCCCTCACCTCCGTCCCTGCCCTCCAAAGTCATCCCAGCACCTGTACCGTGCCAACTGGAGCGTCAAACTCTCTCGTACCTACCTCTCTCCAAACAGCTCTACGTCCGCTGTTCTGACTTGTGCCTACCTCTCTCCAAACAACTAGACGTCTACGTCCGTTGTCCTACCTTCCACTGACTAGTGCTCCTACTACCAAGGTAAAGATGGAGGACTGGGCTCCCTCTTCGGCTAATATCTGCAGATGGGCCGGGCCGACCGCATCCGGGCTAAGCGTAAACCGCATAAACGCGACAGGCCCGGGCACATGTATGTGCACCGCGTGCGTATGGGTCGGGGGATGCCGATGATGGTCAAGATCGGCCATTCGGTGGACGCGACGCGCAGGCTGGCTCAGCATCGTCGCCAATGCCGCGGCGTCCGATTCATCTGACTACTGGTCTACTGGACACAATTGCGTATTCATGCGGGTAAGTTTTCTTTCTTTGACTCTGTTGCTAGCTAATCGAAATAGAACGAGTATTACACGACTATTTCGACCACAAACTAAACGTGTGGATACCTCGGGTGAAGTGCACGGGGTGCCCCTGCACCCACACCGAACTCTTCGACGCTGGGATATGTAGAAGTAAAAGGAAGCTGGCGAAGGGCATCAAGCGGGCCGCACGCAAGGCGGGAATTATGTTATGGAAATTATGAAATACTGTATGCTTACGTACCTTGCTATATGCTTACTCATATGATATACGCTTACTCAATCGGACGACCTCATCCGCTTCGAAGTAACTCGGTCCATTGGTATCCTACCTACATTAAGCCCTACCCTCTGCTGCGTCCTGTGCTTAAATCGGAAGAAATTTGTTTTGAAATCGTTCTCACTTGGAAAGAGCTTCAGCAGCCAACTTCTCTTGATCTGCTGCGTCCTGTGCAGCCCGTTGACTGGCTACAAGGGCTTCCGCCGCCGCGTCGGCCGCCGCATCATTGGCGACATCAGCAGGACTGGTGGTGAAAGGATTAAGCATGAGTGTAAGTGGGTATTATAGGATTATACGGTCCGTCATGCTCAGCGGGGGGCAAAGTTGGCTTCTTTTTACCAAAGGCAAGCATATTACTGAGGGAAGGACGAGGAGGCGACGAAAGTCGTTATTAGTCGTGAAGAACGAGTGGGGAGTTAGAGGAGCAGAGGCAAGCCTGGGGAAGGCACATGACGTTCCGTGTGTCCGGCAAGTAAGTATAGATTCGATCGTCACTGCCGCGATCGCGTTAGAGCAACCCATAAAAGGACATTCTTCTCGGCGCAAAAAAACTGCTTGGTTGTTTGTTTGTCTGGCTGAGCGAAAGAAAAGCAAGGTGTTGAAAAAGCGTTGAAAGACTCAGCTGCGATGATGTCATGCATCAAATGGGTCCCACGTTCGTTAACTCCACGACTGGACTTCCGTCGACTGTGAGAATCCAAGTCGTTGCACTGAAAATAACAAGAACATCCCAATCATATAGTACATTAGCACGTCGAGTACGTATAGAATGAAATAAATCGCTTCCTACTCAATAGCCTCACCGTCGTCGCTATCGTCCCGTTGATTAGCCTGTCTCCGTCGCTCGCGGTCTTTGATCAGTTTCGCAAGCTGTGGATTGGGCTTGCACTGAGCTAGGGTAAGCTGCTTGCTGCAACCGGCTGCTGGGCATTTCTCTTTCTGCTTTTTAGAAAAGTACTCCTTGATGGCACTGCCAGAGTAGGAATGTTTGCAGACGGTCCTGCATAATAGCTGGAACGCAACTAGCAATTCAGTGAGAACGACGTACGAGGTATATGGATCTGAGAGGGTAGTCATGAGGAGAGGACACTTGTAGTCTTGGCTGACACCGCCAATGATAATCTCGTCGTCGTCGTCGCTCTCATCACCGTCCTCTGTGGGTACATCACTAAAAACAACTGAGAAATCGAGAGGCCTACTCACCACGCGGGATGAAGTCAGTCATTGGAGGCATCGCATCCTCAGTATTTTGAGCATTCTATTCAGGGTGAGTAGGACGCGCCAACAAGAGATGATCCCACATACCCATACTGACTGTCTGAAGCTAGTATATTCTTCATGATTGGCATACTTCTGCCGGGACGTCTCGGTGTCGTATTTTGCGTTGGCCGCATCTACAGCTTCGAGGTATTGATTTTTCACATCGGTCTGCAGAATGTTCAGACGGTGTTTGCATATATAGGGTATCAACTGACAATGGCCTCTCCGCGGAAGATAGCTTGGGCAATGTCGGTTAATGCATGGCTATGGAAGCCGACTAAAGCCTCTACGTCGATGAAATCTCTCATAAGATGGTCGAGCTGTGCCAGACTCTAGGGGAACATGTGAGAAGGAGACGCGTCCACTTATTATGAAAGACAAACCTCGTCCAAAGCGTCCGATTGAGAGTCAACCATGGCGCTTGCAGTAGATCCCATCATCTCAGCAACCCTTTGAACCACGGACGACGCGTTTTTCCAGTCCTCAGAAAGGCCGTTGAGCTTGGTGCAATCAGCGCGAGTAAGGGGCTGGGCAGGGAAGTTGGCAATGTCGATAACATCATCTTCGTCATCTTCCTCCATAGGCTGGACTTGGGCTTCCTGTTTTGCTTTCTTTTTCCCTTTTGTCTTTTCCTGTTTTGCGATGAGCGGTTCCTCCTCGTCAGAATCAACATCTTCGCGGCCTTTGGTGCGTTGGGTCCCGTTGTCTTCCTCGATATCAGATGAGGGCTGCCGGCCGTGCTGTCTCTTGCGACGAGCGGTGGTGGCGACGGGCATACTGGTCGTAGAGTCAAGACGCGCTCGTCACATTTGATGGTCACACCAATGGCTCTCAGTGGACCGTCAGCTCTGCGGGACGTCGTCAATCCTCAATTCCACCAGAATAATTTCCCTGCAGGTACGCGGTATTTTCAATGCCTGCTCATCCTGACCTGCCATTTAGAAAACTATATCAAGTCTGACCTAGGCATCAAACTTGACAAAGGTGTGTTTCGTACTTTCTATGAGTCCGCTTTGGGCTTACTCCACCAGACGATCAAATATGTAGACTTGCGCTCACTCCAGCTGGCTGCCCTCTTGGTCCTCTTCATTGTCCACTACGCCATACCCTTCCTTCTGTACAAAATTTCCAGCCACCAAAGCAACAAGCGACCCACACCCGCGACCGGCTGACTACCGTCTGCAAGCATTGGCTGCGTGGTCTTTGCAAGAAGGGTGATGCCTGCGAGTTCCTTCACGAATACAATCTAAGACGGATGCCGGAATGTTGGTGGTATGCCAAGTACGGCTACTGTTCGACTGGAGAGGAATGTCTTTACGCTCATCCTAAAGAGCGACGCGTTGAATGTCCCGACTATAATCGGGGCTTCTGCAGACTGGGTGAGTTGTGATGTGCACTGTGTTTGATTACTCACCACCGAGTTAAAGGCCCATCATGTCCACGAAAGCATGTCCGGCGAGTTGCTTGCCAAAACTATCTGACTGGCTTCTGTCCGCTGGGACCAGATTGCCCACGTGGCCAGTGAGCAGGCCGTCGTATTGTGTGTTGCTCATCTTTAACGCGATCTTAGTCCCAAACCAAATATCCCACCTCCAGAAGCGTATGAGACCCCTGCTCCACCAACTCTCGAGGGACCTCCACCTGCTGGTATGGCCAGATTTGAACCTTTTGGAGGCGGCTTCACGGGTCCCGTCCGCAGAAACTTGGACGAGGTAATGTGCTTCAAGTGCGGGGAGAAAGGGCATTACGCAAATCATTGTCGGAATCGAAATGTGAGGCCTTTTTCTAACTCGTTCTACTGAATTAACCTTAATTTCAGGTCCCAGGGAACCGTGGAGGACTCGATAGAGTGACTGGGAAACGGTACGACGAGTAAATGTAGCAAATGTTCACAAACAGAACGAAGTTCGTGGTTCACAAACAGAACGAAGTTCGGAGTTTGTGCTTATGGGTGACCGAAAGTGGGACTGAGTGCTTATCTAAAAGCACACTCGTCAGCAGCTCTGGATCGGTCTTTGATAATCAATCACCACAATCACAGGCTATCGCTCCCGGCATGCTGCGGCATCGTGTCCCCGTTCGTATGCAGGTAAAGGGAAGGACGGGATCATTGAGCGTGTGGCAACCGCGGTACTGCGGCTGGACTCCGGCACGCCTGCGGCCCAGAACGGTCAGTATTCACCTGTCAAGAGGAGTTGGAACAAGAAAGCACTGGCAGTCAAAGGTAGTGTACTTTTATTGTACAACATGACGCGGACGTTCTGTTTGTACTCCGCCGCGTGTCGGCCTTATTTCATTTGTGCTAGTGGTGACCAGAAATGAGACTGACCGCTTATCTAAAACCACACTCGTCAGCAGATCTGGACCGGTCTTTGATAATCAATCACCGCAATCGGCTATCACTTCCGGCATTCTGCGGCATCGTGTCTCTGTTGGTGATCATTGACCTCAAACCACGCCGCTGTACTCGGCAGTTGCATGCGGCATGGCTGCGGCCCAGACCGGTATTCAGCCATCACGAGGAGTTGGATAACAAGAAAGCACTGGCAGTCAAAGATAGTGTACTTTTACTGTAAGTTACAACATGACGTTCTGTTTGTCTCCGCCGCGCGTCGGCCTTATTTCATATTGGTAGCCTATAGATTCTATGTCACGTGCACGCCTTTTTCTTGCTTCCGTCTATGTTTGCCGCCCTTCGTCTCGGACGCCAGTTGGCTCTGAGAGCACCTCCGAGGCCCTCGTCCACAGCTGGGCCCTCCAGAATACTACTTCAATCACAACTCACCCTTCCCCGCTCTTTCCACGCGACTCCGCCTGCATTTGTGACTCTCAACCAGTCCTCGAAACGCAAGCGCAACGCGCGTCGTGTCGCCAAGTCCAAGTCGCCTCTTCTCAATAACTCGCCTCAGCGAAAAGGCGTCTGCATTCAGGTGTTTACCGCCAAGCCCAAAAAGCCAAACTCGGGCAAGCGTAAAGTTGCTCGAGTAAAGCTTTCGACGGGGAAAACATGCCAGGCGTATATCTCTGGCGAGGGGCATAACTTGCAAGAGCACAGCGTCGTACTGGTCAGATGAGGGAAGGCGCAAGATTTGCCTGGTGTCCAGTATGTTTTTTGTTGTAATTGTGGTTCTAAAAACTTATAGTCCCACTTTTCTTAGGTACAAAGTTGTTCGTGGCGCCTTAGATCTAGGAGGAGTGGTCAATCGTGCTCGTGCTCGGAGTCGTTACGGGTTCGTCTTCTTCTGCCCTCCATTTTGTTGCTCTACTAACGTCGCGTGTTTTACAGTGTCAAGAAACCTAAGAAGTAAGCTATATGGATACAAGTTGGCGTGTAGTTGGATACAGTCAGTTCTAAATGCGCAATGATGTGGTGAGTCCTGTTGAAGAAATGAGAGTTGGCCTGATCATGCATTTTCAGCCGCCTCCACTGCTGCCATGAAGCCCTCTACTAGGGCTGCTGTCTCTTCTTGCTCGACGCTGACCCTCACCATTGTTTCCTCCACACCGAATCGTGCTGCCCAAGCCATCTCTGTGTAATGAACAAGGACTGCGTAGGGGCAAGCCAAGGTAAAGCTTGTCCCCAAACTGGGTCCTTTAAAGAAAGGAAGTGCATCGAAGAAAGCCCGTGCTGCTGGGAGAGACGTGAATGTCACTGAAAACAGTCCGCCGTAGCCGCCACTCTCCTGCCCGTTGTCTCGCTTGATGCGACACTTCTCGTAGTTCTCTGGCGTGACGAACTTGGGATAAAAGACCTGCTTGACAACTGGATTCGATTCTGTGGTCTTGAGTTGCAGAAACTGGCAGACGGCCAGTGCGTTGTCGTCGATGACCTTGACGCGCCGGTGGAAGTCGCGTGAGTTGCGCTCCATGTAAATCACGTCTTGGCCGAAATAGGCGTCCTCTTCGAAGGTTGTTTCAAGATGTGCCTTGAGCAGGTTATATCGTGTGCCTTGTGGGTTCAGACACAGGCTAAGGGAAGCTATAAACATATCAAAAGGAAGGAATAATTCTTACGCTCCGCCCATCACATTTGAATATCCACTAAACACCTTCGTCAAGCTGCTGACTACAATGTCGGCGAACGGGAACACCTCCACATTCAAAAAATTGCCGACAGTTTCGTCGACAACGAGGAGGAAGTTGTATTTGTCAGCCAGAAGACGGAGCCGGGAAAGGTCAGTTGAACGCAGCAATGGATTAGAGGGGAATTCGGTGTACAGTGCGAGGATGGGTGGCCGAGTCGGGTCACGAGCTGATTCTTCCTCCAGAAGCTCCTCCAGGCTGTCGATATTCGCATCACCGATGAAATGGCAACCGGGACCCCACTTTTGGAGGACCTTGAGGGTGTCTGTGTAGGGGAATCTACCAGAAAAGTGTTTAGCGTCAATCAAACAACACTGGATTGTAATACCCGAGGCAAACAGATTTCTGAGCAGGCAGAGCCCCCAGGATGAGCTGGTGCGAGCTCCAAATCGCCGCCATCCCAGTCGGGTAAAGGAATACATCGTTCTCTGAGAAGTTGCTGACTCCACGGGAGCTCGGCCCGAGAATGGCGTTGTCGTCGCCAGCACCTGGTTCGTCAGAACCGTCACTGTAATTGTCACGCAAAAGAACACCAGCAATACGTCTCCGCAGAGCTCGTTTTGCGGATGCGGCCAAACTGAAGGGTAGATTTCGTCCGTAGCGCTCTTCGAGGTAGACAGAATGATCTAAGCTGAGGTTATCCAGAGCAGGAGCAATTGTTTCCACAGGGGAAGCCGATGGCGGGCTGCCTTTCCGTGCCGAATAATGCTTGTGGTACCATTTTCGGGGGTGTGTGGATACCGTTGGTGGGGGAAGCGGGGTCGTCTGGGAGAAGGGAGAGACAATGTTCGGCGAGACGACTTGAGATGCCGAGTCCAGCGTGTTGCCAGAATTGTTTTGCAATCGGGAATATGTTAGCCGGGAAAAGAACGATGTGGAGGTTTGCTGGGGCTGAAGAAATCAAAGCGCGGTCCTCATGGGGGTGCTTATCCTCCGGGCAGATAGAGAAGTGGATCAATCGCGGTGTAACAGGTTCTGCCGAGCGAGTCTGTATGAAGGTGCGGCATTAGCTTGCTACTCTGGCGGTTGGAAAGAGCAAGCATTTTTCGTTTCGCGTGCCAAACTTCTGTTCGCATATCTTCGCTAACTATTTGTGTTCTTTTGAGTTGTGAAGCGCGACAAGAGCAGAGCCAACCTTTTGTATACTGTAGCATTTTATTCAATTCGGCGGTCACGCGTCACACCGGCCCTCCGGCGCCGAAATATTTCAGCGTGTCACGGGCCCACAGCCAGATGCCGAATGTCAAATGCCCATCAAAGCATCAAAAAAAAAATTTGGCGGCCCTCCGGGCCGCTAAATAGGCCGAAAAATTTCGGCTGTCACACACATCGACAGGCAGCGCCGAAAATTTAATTTCGGCGCCGATGTCACACCATTTTGGGGCGCCGAATTGAATAAATTACTACAGTACTGCGGTGAATGAAGAAGCGAGGGTATCCTGTGGTCATGCTTTCCAAAACGCGTTTTTCTTGCTCTTCATAGCTAATAACATCACTCCATAATGGAAGCGAAACACTGATCGCGTGTGCCGTATATGGGGGCACAGACAACCCAAGAGCCAGCTGAACAATGAGCGCCTATCGATATTGCAAGTCGCAAAAGTACCTGGGATGATGACGCCATGGTGGTGCAGAAATGACTCATGCTTTAGGCCAAAAGTTTTTGCGATTCGGATCACAAAGCCATCGGCCGAAGCACAGAGCTACGCTTTCGCTCAAAAAAGGTAATTGCAACATGCTATTTGGAGACAGCGGTATAGACAACCCCTTCAAGCTCAGCCCACACCCTCTGAACTATCTCGTCCCCGGTGGGAGCCAACCTGCGTTCCAAACACCATGGCGACTCCGCTCGCTGGGTCGATGAAGTAGCTTGTTGATGCCCAACCTCCCCAGAGACCCGATCCTTTCTTCCGATGACCTGGTGCATCAGCAGTTAAAACGGCGAGACCATTTCCAAACTGCGCATTTCCGATAGGAACGCCAATAGAGGAAAATACAGGACTGGTGATTAGAGCAGCTTGTTCCGCACCAGCAGGAGTAAGTGTCTCTGCGAATAGAGAGGCAACAGAAGACACTGAGAGGATTGGATTGGAGGCAGTACCAGCTGTATTACTGTTAGTTTGCCTTTGTCATTTTATGCGTGCATTCATTTCTTGCCCAGTATCTCGAGGAGATGTTGCAGGATCTTCAAATAATCTTTCTGGGTTGCATATAGGCCGACTCCTCCGAGATGAACTTTGACTGAACAGCAGTTTAGACCGAAATGAAACGAGAGGCGGCTTTCCATACTATGGGCTGGTTCTGTTTCGATCACAGGAGGGCGTGGCCATCTTTCGATTGTTCCATCCGGGCGACGGAGAGACAATGGTAACAGCCTCTCCTTAAGCTCCGGAGTGAGATAAAACGAGGCTGAAGTGACTCCCAATGGCGAAAATATGTACTCCTTGCTGGGTATGGTATACGTAAGCAGTTGCCAGGAGGAGGAGGAAGGAAAGCATACAAATATTGTTCAAGGGATTGACCAGACAGTCTCTCCACGATAAATCCGATACAGTCACTCGAGAACCCGTAAGCAACTGAAGAGAGAATCAGAAATGGCAGCGGTATTTTGTCAGAATCCTACAACTAGTCCCGGGATCGAATCTAAGGGGAACACCGGCGAATGGACCCTACCAATAGTCATCAACATTATGTAGGATGAATGGCTGCATGACTGCCATGACAAGGACCTGGAGAATCTTGAAGAACTCCGACACATCTTGATCCTTGTAGCTGTGTGAATAGGTATCATGCATCACTACAATTAGAGTCAAAGCGAGGCCACAAAGAATGATCGGGAGGCATACTGATGCCGCTCGCAAATGTGCGTCCATCTACGAAGTAGTCCAATCCGCTGAAGAAGGCGAATGTAGTCCAAGCGAGGACTACTTTAGAGGCCAAGGCCGTATCGAGCTGATGCTGCGGGTGGAGTAGAAGGGTGGATGTAGTTCTGGAAAAATGTACTCAGCTCTGGGGTGAATAAGAATATATCTGGGCTCGCGCTCGCTATTCTGCGCTTTCGCTCACGCAGGCTCAAAACTCCGAGATGAAAGAGGGAAGCAAGGAAGATAAGATTCTCCTATCCGAATCTGAGACCGTAACTTTGCCGTAACTACGTGATCGGAAGGGGTACAAACAAATGAAATAAAACTAAATTGGCCATGTGTAAGAGATCCTGGCTCTACTCTGACCACATGTCCACACAGAACCGTTTTTGGTCTTTGATGAATGGGAATGCGCGCTGCTGCCCTCAGCGAAGACATTGGGGGACCAAGCCAAGTCTTATACCCAGTCCGACTAGCTCTGTGCGTCCAGCGGCAGCTTTGAGTTCGGATATTTTGAGATAGTTGTGGAGTAGGGAGGAGATAGGAATTGAGATGTCGAGTAAATCAGAGGTGGCTGTTATCGCCCGATAAGCGCGACCCGTGAATTGCGCGTGACCGTGGTGGCGACGTGGCGGCCACGAGACACTACCACACCGCTCGAGTGATTGAGAAGCTGGCCAAAAGTGATTTTTCCCACCGCTGGTCTGGATGCAGTTATCGCAGGACCCGGGAAGCTCCACCAAAGGGTGGTTCAAAAAATTTCCGGATTTTGGCCTCAAAAACCCATTTTTTGGGCCCCCCAAACCCATTTTTGAAGAAGGATCGTGACATGTCACCGTGTGACACTTGCTAAAAATGGTAATTCTTGCAGGTGTCAAAAAGTGTCTTGCGCCGCTTTTACCTTTGAACTAACACTCTTTGGGGTGATTTCCCTCCCAAAAGGCATCTGGTACTCAGTTAGATGCTGGTGCACATGTCAGTCTAAAACTTTCCTGTGAACCTCCCTGGGGCCTAAAAAACCCATATTTTGAAGAAGGTTTTCAGAATTTTTGTCTCAAAAACCCATTTTTTTGGACAAGGAAATCGCGATTTTTGGGCCTCAAAAACCCAAATTTTTGAATCACCCTTTGGTGGAGCTTCCCAGGTCCTGTTATCGCGCCGGTGGCATCATTGTCGGAAATTTTTTTTTTGCCTGAAAATGCCAAATTAGGCAATTTAAGGCTGCAAGGCAAATCTGGCTCAAAAGGCGGTTCATATTTCATAAGATCACATCATGTTGCCAAATCGACGTGATCTTGCCAAGATGCCGCAATCTTGCCAAATTAGGCCAACTTTATATGGCATTTTATACTTTGACGTCCACTTACAATATAAGCCAATCTTTGCAAGAGAGAGTGTTCTTATAAGGCATTTTGAGACTGAGCTTTATTAAAAGGCTATATAAGGTGTCCTGTAGTCATGGCCAAAAAAAGTCAAAAAGAAACAGCTTCTTTTTGTAGTCATTTGTTACAGTAGTGATTACTAGTCATTATTTGTTGTACTGAACCGAAGCTATCTAAGGAAGTAATGAAGGAGTAATTAAGGACTTATAATAGTATGTTTACAGGAGGATTCGAACCGAGGGTACTACAATACGGGAAAGGTAAAAGACAATCTAGACTACATATTCATTTATATGAAGGGAGAGTATAGCATTACATGGCTTTCTAGAGTGGGTACTCATTGGTAAGCAACAGGGAATACCAATGGCTGAAACACAAAAGCTCACACATGAGCTTCACTGCCAGTTGGATTCATGAGTTGTTGAGTGGGGGGGTAAGTATTTAAGGCTACAGGGGTGAGATACAGGACAATGTAGTGAAGTACTTCTAGTGTCTAGGTTAGGCGTCATGCAATATAGAACCACGTCGGGCATTGACTCCTTCTTCTCGTCGTCCTTCCTCTCCTCAGCGGGAGCTTCCGATGACGCGGCATGCTCAGCGTTCTTCTTCTCGTAGAGCTTTTGAAAGCCGAGCGAGGCAACCTGGGTTTCATCCATCTTGGTCTTGATGGCGGTATCGAGTTGGTCCTTGAACTCGTTGACCGAGTTCTCGGTGTCCACGCAGAAGGAATTGGCCTTGTTAGACAGTTTGATGAGGTCGCGGCGCTCCTTGTCCAACTTCGGTGTCAGAAACCATCTTGCTGATGTCGTCCTTGCTTAAACATGAAGAAGGGACAATGGTGATAGACTGGTCCCTTCTGGTGGCCTTGTCCTTGGCAGAGACGTTGACAATACCATCTAGCAACAGGTTGATTAATTTAGTTGACGAAAAAGATAAATAGGCCCACCAGCATCGATGTCGAAGGTAATTTCGATTTGGGAGACACCTTTGGGAGCAGGCGGAATGCCAACCAGGTTGAAGTTACCAAGGAGCTTGTTATTCACAACAAGTTCACACTCGCCCTGGTAGATCTTGACCTCGATAGCAGTTTCACGATCAGCAGCAGTCGAGAAGACCTGCGACTTTTGTAGTAGGGATGGTCGTGTTGCGAGTGATGAGATGGTCATGATACTGCCAAGAGTTTCGATACCTGTGATGACCCCGTCAGTCTAAACTCGAAAAGACAGAACTGGAACAACTTACTAAGGGAAAGACGCCGTAACATCCAAAAACAGAACATCCGTAACATTGCCCACCAAAAACACCACCTTGGACACTAGCGCCAATAGCGAGAGCCTCGTCAGGGTTAACACCCTTGCTAGGATCGCCCGAAAACGCTCTTGACAGTCTCCGTGACACGGGGCATACGGGTCATACCACCGACAAGGATAACCTGGTGGACATCGCTGGGCTTGACGCCAGCATCGGACAGGGCCTTCTTGCAGCGAGCGACAGTGCGTTGGATGAGGGAAGAAGTAAGGGCCTCAAATTGCGAATGGAGCAGTTTCGTGTTGATATGCTTGGGACCAGTTGCGTCGGCGGTGATAAACGGCAAGTTGATTTCCGTCTGGGCGGTTGACGAAAGCTCAATTTTGGCCTTCGCTGCCGCTTCACGGATACGCTGGATGGCCATCCGATCGCCATTGAGGTCAATACCGTGCTCGGATTTGAATTCCTTGAGGATGTGGTCAACGAGGAGAATGTCGAAGCCCTCATCACCAAGATGGTGTCGTGTTGGTGGACTTGACTTCGTAGACGCCGCCGTCGGCATTTCGATAATGGAGATATCGAAAGTTCCACCACCAAGATCGCAGACAACGACAATTTTGGCTTTACTGTCTTTGTCCAGTCCGTAGGCGAGAGCCGCCGCCGTGGGTTCGTTAATGACACGAAGGACATTCAGTCCAGCAATTTGTCCAGCATCTTTAGTCGCTTGTCGTTGAGCGTCGTTGAAATGGGCCGGGACTGTGATGACAGCGTGGTTGACTTTCTGGTTCAGGTATTGCTCCGCCGTTTCCTTCATCTTGGTTAACACCATGGAAGGAAGTTCCTCTGCTGACTGTCGACAATCATCAGCTTGGAGCCATTAAATTTGGAAGAAGAACATACAAAAGTTTTCTTCCCTCCATCATACTCAACCGGGAACAGCTGGCCTGCCGTCACGCTTGCTGATGACGATAAATGGCCTCCAAACAATTTAAAAGTCACTAAGGAAAGAAAACACATTGACGAACACACCAGTGTTTTGCGGTCGTCGGTCGTCGGCGACCTCCTTGTCAGTGAACTGCCTCCCAATAAGACGCTTGAATGCGAAGACGGTGTTCGTCGCATGGACCACGGCTTGTCGTTTCGCGGGGAGACCAACCAGTCGCTCGCCATGCTTGGCAAAGGCGACGACAGAAGGTGTTGTGCGGGCACCCTCCGAGTTCTCAATGACGCAAGACATCTCGGCACAAGCACAAGAGTTGGTTGTTCCCAAGTCGATGCTAACGAATGGTGGTTAAGTCAGAAAAAAGTTGTTGGCAGATTCAGACTACGGATCCATACCGATGATCCAGAGTTTGTGGAATGAGAGGACTTGGCTCCCTAGAGAGCATTGCCATGAGAGAGCGTTGAACAGCGAAAGGCGACTACTTACGCCTTGGGCGCGCGAAGGGGCCGTTGACACTCTGGATTCCCCCGCAGTTCCATTTGTGCTTTCCTCCCTTCCAACCAAAGAGCCCCAGACTTCCGTTTCATTTCGCAACGTCTGAATCCTCGTCGGCGTCGTCGTGTGGTGGTGGTTTGTGAAGAAGCATTGACATTGACATGATTTGATCCGAATCGAAATCGATCACATGCCTGCTTGTAGACGCGTTCGTCACGAACGCCGCACGCCGCTGTGCCCGTAAAATCTAAACACAAATAGAAAAAGGCTTGCACAGATTCAATTCGCGTTACTAGTAAGTCCGTCTTACATGTAAATGATGTTAGCAGCAACAATAATATCAAGTACCAACTTCCTTCACCCACTAATCAGAACCGCCTTCAACAACCACTCGGCGTCGAGGAACAGGTCGAGACCGTGGTGGGGGTGCCAGTGGGATGCTCTCTTCCTCGACTTCGACAACCGGGACCTCGCGTTCCTTGCCTTTTCTACCCGCACCCGCGCCACCGACCCTTGCCACGAACGCTGCCTCTTTTGCCTCCTCGAGCTCTAGCTCCACCTCCTCGAGCTCTTTTCGCCTGTGCGACGACAGGAGTTTCTACTTCTCCTCCGTCGTCGCTCTCGGGAGGCTCAGTCAAGTCGCTCATGGTGGAAGCGATCGAGAGTGCTCCACGTGGCATGATTGCGGGGGCTGGAATGGTTGCGGTGTTGGAGGACGATTGACGTGGTACTCGTTGGCTAATATTCTCTGCTAACTCTATGATGGATTAGCATAATCACTGCTGAACACGAAAACTTACCTGGATCCTGGCTCGTGCCTGCAAATTCCGGACTGTCATCCACCCACAACCCAATGGAAGGCCTAAAGTATTCTCCCGGCGTGACAGGTGGTAGCGCTGGCTGTATATCGTCTTCATCTAGAGTGATATCTTGCATCATCGCATTGAAGTTTTCGTCCTCGTCCGAGTCGTCTGGATGGAGAGTCGGGGCGATAAGAAGACTCAACGCTGTCGATACACCTGCGAACGTGATATCCTTCCAGAAGGGCAGGATTCGATTCTGTATTCGAGGAGTTTCCCAATTCATCCGCAGATTTCGAACAACTTTGTCGAATATAGCGCCAAGATTCAACTTGCTTTGACGCCCAATTTCTTCGAAATTTTCGTTTTTTCCGGTGTCTTTGGTGAAGAAGATATGAATCATCTATATTCGGGTGAGTTTGGAGTGCAAAACGGGTGAATAAAGCTGACCGTGATGACGGTTAAGCCTATTGCACCGACGGTTGGATCTTTCACACCCCATTTAAATCCCAAAGTCTTGCCCGAAGGGACATTACGACCATCGCCTTTCAAGCTCCCATGAGAGAAGAGTATATATCGAAGCACCTGTAAACAAAAATCAATTGAAAGCCTGTGGCGTAATCATAGCGGGCAACTTACGAATGGACCCAGTGGGTTGAGGTAACGGTCCTTCTCCTGTTTTCCAAGGTTTCGATGTAAAAACGGTGGGAAGGCGGTTTGGGGTGGTTGAGATATATCCTCGCCAGCTAGGGCTCCAACTATTTAGTTTTCATTTACATCTCCAGGTAAACTAAACGGAAATGGTAAGAAAACGTTTAGTAAACGTTTATTACCATTTAAAAACGGTTAAAAATGGTAATATAATAATATAGAATAATCAACAATTTTATGGTACATACTTGAGTTTATAAGGTTTATTTAACTGAAAGATGTAATTTTCTCACTTGTAATACTATTCTAGATGGGCATGTAGGTCAAGATTCATTGCTTTTGACTGATTTGATGCTGGATCATGTGATAGATTCCTTCAAGAGGAAGCCTACAAATGCAACAACTATCCATATCCATGTAGGATGTATGTTGCACACTAACCTAACCCTAACCCTTATGCATTTGGTAACCAGACATATTCCTAGTAGTAACATAGTGATGAGCTTGTCTGATATTGTTATTAGGGAATAACCATTTAAACCATTTGTTTTCATTTATTTACCATTTACATACCATGGTAAACTAAATGAAAATAAAAACGGTTATTACCGTGTACAAACGTTTGTACACGGAAATGGTTGGAGCCCTATCGACGCCAGCGTGGTATAGAAGTTTTTTGTAGTCGATGGACTGAAGACCAGCAAGCTCTACAAGTCGAGGGAGACTCTGTCGCAAGCCGTTGATGATGTTCGATCACTCGGCACTTTGATGATGGAGAAACTTGAACAACATTAAGAATGAAAAGTCTTGCGTCAGTATGAACCTACCTCCTTCGCAAATCCAGGGAACAGTGCAGCATCGACCAGCTTGTGGAGTTGTTCGGGGATTGCCCTATAGAGCTCTTCCGTTCGGTATTGTGAGAGTAGAGTAGGATTTCCGTATACTTCTTTGACGTTCGCGGCCCCTTGGATTGATGGGGGATTAGTTGGACGAGCAGTGAAATTCGGCTGTCGAAGGAAGGGGAAATAGAGGATGGTGTGCTTTTTGCCAAGTTCCATTGCTGCCGCTTTGTAGTCGAGGATATTTTCATCGTCTAAACCATCTGTTTCTGAATCCTGTCCAGTAGAAATTGATGCTCCATTGGTAGTCGATGCTGGAGCTGTCTGTGTAGGTCCAGATCTAGTAGATGAGGCCTGAAGGGCCGCCAGCTGCTGCTGAAGAGCATCGATGGTCTAGAAAATTTGTCGATTTGATATAAATGTCTCGTGGCCGGGAAACAGAGACCTACCTTTCGATAGTCGTCCTCTGTTGCACCCGACCTTGGCTGAGTGAATCGATGATCCAGTCGGGGACGAGAGGCCATGCTCGAGGGGTCAGTCGTAGTCACAGTGGAAGCACAAAGAGAGAAATTAATGTGTCGTTGATGCAATCAAATTAAACCAACCCTGGACCTACACGATGTTCTAATTATATCTAATATGTCGAATCCGAGGCCAAAGCAAGACAGAAAACCTGTGAACAACCTAAGTTATCGTTTTTACAAGTCTCCAGGCCCAAGTATACTCGCGCTGTGTCTTGCGCCGCTGCTAATTTTAAATTATTGCCAGTAACCAATCGAAAACCCCCCCGAGTTTAGTGCTGCAGCAGGCAGAGGTCAACGACTGCATGATAACCGGAAGGATAGTGATGTTTCTGCAAATTGCGTCGGACGTGGAGCTGAAGAGGCGGCGAGGATGCGACAGTTGCCAGGTATCTATGAGACGACCGATAAGTCCACAAGAAGGATGTCAATAGTCTGAGATCCACAAGGTTGACGATGTTGAGTTGGCGATTGAGAAGCTTTATATCAACATTAGCAAATGTTATACAAAGAGGCAGACGATTTACCTGCGTTGCCGCGTCTCGAACGATCTTGCCGCGACGGCGCTATTAGTGGGGAGTTGCGGCCGCAATACTCCGTCTGGGTGATACCTGGCGCTAAGCCTGGCAAGTCTTCATCTGGGGTAGCATCCTCATCGACCGCTTTCATAGCCTCCGCCCCTCCAGCATCTGCGTCAAGTTCCCATCCACTTTCTTTAACACTGACAAGGTCAACTCGAATATCGTCTCGAGTTTCTTCATTCTTCGCCCACGCGTCTAGTTCGGATGAAGCGCCAGCAGTAGCACCGAGAACAGCTCGCTCCGCAGGATTGGAGCTTAGCAGTCGGAGAGGAACGCCAACCCTTCCACAGTTCGGCAACGAAAGCAATCCGAGGTAGGCACGGGTAATGAAGTCGTATGATCGATGGAGTGTTTCGATAGCGGTGCGCTTTGGGAGGTCCCAGACACAAACAGTCTTCAAACTGTCTTCACCGAAGGAAACGATAAGCCGGTTGGGGTGGAAAAGGGCCGTCGCAACGTTATTGAAATGGTCGTGGTAGGAATCGACCTCCCATGCTTTGGTCTCGCTCATCCGCCAGTCTAAGCTTTTAATGGTGCGAGCTTCGGCAGCAGAAACGATGAGAGGGAGAGTGGGATGGAACATGGCATAGTTGAAATTGACACCACGTTCATGACCTTCGAGTATATATTTGACGGTCGAGAAGGTATCGAAGAACTCAAAGTTTCCGGGGCCTGTGCTGGTATTCGAAAAGCCATTACGAAGGGCTGAGATGTCCCACACGCGAACAGTCTGGTCAACAGCGCAGCCGCCAACCAGCGATCCACGACCGCAAGTAAAAACAAACCAACACACGCTCCGAGCAGCGCTCCCCTGGTTTTGGGAGCCTATTTTTCGAAGTATAGGGTGTCGCCAAGGGAAAAGCGCAGCATGGTCCCGTTCTGAATCGCGATAGGCAGGAATGACCAGATCGTCTTTCGGAGCAGGCGTAACAAAGTGACAGTGACTGGTGAGTATTGTAGTGTGGCTTCGGGATGTGCTGCTCCATATGTGGATTGTCTGGTCGTCAGAGGCAGCGATCTAGAAGGCCAGTTAGATCGAGGACACGTCCTTTTTTTATGAGCAGGAAAACATATGATCCGTGAGGTTTCGTGGTGATATTGGACAGTCCATACAAAGTCAGGGTCGGAGCAGAGAGCAATTTTGTAGTCTTCGGCACTAGCAGCCAGTAGGTTGCATCTAAAGTCGAGCTCTGAGTTGAATTGAGAAATGAGACGAAGAAGCTGGAGTGAGATTGACTAAAAACACACCGTGGTTCGCTCGGAGATGGCTCACGAGCATCCTCAGTCGACAGTCATGGGATAGCCCCAGAGTGGTATGGTTTTGCTGGTCCGTAGATGGTCGACACAGTCAAAGAAGAGACGATGATTGATGATTCACACGTGACTTGATTTTTTTGTTTTTTTTTTTTTTTTTTTTTTTTTTTTTTTTGTATCTGCATTTCTATACCGCAACAAGTACACTAACTACTAAGACGGCGGTGGCCGGGGCGGCGAATCTGTCTGGCCGCTCGGTGGTGGGATGTGCCGGATTTGGGTCGGGGCGGTTTATGGTATAGCGGAGGGCGGAGAAGGGGTTAACGGATGGAGTGCATGCGCAGTCCGGTCGTGATGGAGTCGTCGGGCCATATAATATGGGCATGGAGCATAAGACATAGAGCAATAAATAGGGTGTGTGTGCTGGGACTGGGTTGGCTTGTAAGGCGCTAGGCGCTACTCGTGTTCGTGCTCGTCGTCCGACTCAGGCGGGTCTGGTTCATTGTCGAAGATAGGCAGGGTTGTTGGGGCTCGCGGCCGGCCAGTCTTCGTGAACACGCCACTCTTCTCCAGGAACTCGGCCAACGCTGCTATGCCTGTGTGTGTCCCAAGCAGCTGTGGGAGTGACAGGCTTCTTGACGCTTTCCGTAGGATGTTGCGATGTTGTTCGTATCGTGGGCATTCGCACAAAATGTGTTCGCGGGTCTGTTCGTGCTCGCCACAGGGGCAGTCAACGCTCTCAGACGGGACGCGGAGGGCATAATACTCGCCTGAAAAGCAGTGCCCCGTCCGGCACTGTACTAATCTCCCAAAAACTTCTCTTTTTCCATCCAATGCCATGAAGGTGTTTCGTGGGCTTGACTGACGGCGGGAACCGGTTCGCTATTGCGTAGTGCCCTCGCTTGGGCCTTGACTTCCATTCCCTGATCCACTCCTTCTGGACCTTCTCCTTTGCCCTTCTGAGGGTGTTCGCTCGGGTTCCACTACCTGTTGTTGCCATCTCTGTCCCTTGCTTCGCCAGCTCGTCCGCCCGCTCATTTCCTACAATGTCGCAGTGCCCAGGGGACCACGAGATCTCCACCGTCCGCTCGGGGTTGTCGTCGAGAAACTTATATATCCTCTGGTGGAATATATGCGCTTGAAGTTGTCCTGGTCGTGGTTTGGGGTCGAAGACCGTCTTGATTGCCGCTGTGTTGTCAGCAAAGAAGTGGACGTGTTTGATGCTCGCATCCCGTTCCGCGAGGTGTGTCGCCTTTCCCGCTGCGAATAAGAGTGCTGTTATCTCCCCATCGTACACTTCTGCGTGTCCGCCCAGCCCCCCAGCGTGCGTGAAGATTTCCTCGCCCCTTCGGTATATCACGACTCCCGTTCCGACCCGTCTCATCCTATGCACTTCCCGTAGGGATCCATCTGTGTAGATCATCAGGTGTGTGTCAGAGAGGGAGAGCCACTCAGCTCGTTTGATATGCTCCTTTGCTGCCTCATCTTTCTCCTGCCCTTGAGTGCCTGAGATTGTTAGTCGACCTTCGTAGTCCAGCGCCGTTCGTCGCCATGGGGGTGTGAGGAATGGTGATATCCTTTCCTCGCGTGAGCTGGTGTGCTGTGCCAATCGTTGGAGTTGTGTTGTCTTCTTTTTGTTGACTTTGCTGTTGCCAGCTGGTCGGCTTGGGAGTGGTGGTCGGGCGTGAGGTCGGTTCCCATTCCGCCAGTCGTCGGCTAGTCGTTCGATCACCGGGTTTAGAGTGCTAAGCTTATTGAAGCGTATTGCTGCCCTGCTGCTGGCGTGGCCCAGTGTCAGCCGAATTGGCGGTACAGATGCCTCGATCTCCATGGCATTTATTGGTGTCGTCTTAAACGCCGCACATATCAGTCGCAGAGCTCGGTTTTGGACACGGTCCAGGTCGGTTTGGTGAGTCTTCTTCCCATTCCACCACACTGGGCTTGCATATGTCATTACTGGGATGACGCACGCTGTATACAGGTGACGGAGGTGTTTCTGCGAGAGGCCACGGATTGTGTTTGACAGCATAGTTAAGCCGCTCACCGTCGTTGCTGCCCTTGCTGCTAGTGTCTTCACATGGTGGTTGAATGTGAGCTTTCGGTCAAGGTATACCCCCAGCCATTTCACTGTTGTAAATACTGTGACATAGCTTTCCGTTCCGTCGCCGTTCGGTAGCTTAATCGCCGGTGCGTCGTCTCCACGTCTTCTCGTGTAGTGCATCAGCTCCCTCTTCGAGGTGTCAATGTCCAGTCCCAGTGCTTTCAGGATGTCGAGGACTTTGATGTATGCAGACCGCAGTAGGTGGTTGTTCGTATCGAATGAGTTTGATGACACATAGATTTTCCCGTCGTCCACGTACATAATGACCACTGTGTCAGTTGGATCATCTGGTAGGGGGAGGGGGTTTACCGGATGTTCTGTTTGCTCAAATTCCTCCAGGACTCGGCTGCTATAGAATGTTGACAATATGGGTGAGACCGGTGAGCCTTGGGGTATTCCGTTCTCTACTGGTGCCATTTGTCCTCGTTCTCCATCAATGCAAACTGCCGCCTGACGGTTTGTCAAAAATGATGCAGTCCACCATATGTAGTTGATGGGGATTCTCTTCCGTCGCAGTTCGTTGAGGAGTTGTGGGTGGTTGACGTTGTCGAAGTAGCCCTTGATGTCAAATGTGAGTGCGGACGTGACCTTCCCATGGTTCCAGGCTGCTTGTACATCGTTGGTGAATGTTAGAAGTGCGTCAATTGTTGAGCTGTTTGACCGGCCGCCAAACTGGGTGCCTGGGATCAGAGAGTGTTTCCCCACCAGATACGATAGCCGGCATGCTACTATTCGTTCGAGGACCTTCCTGAGGCATTCGAGGAGTTGAATGAGTCGGTATGCACGTGGATTCGAGTAGTCGGGCTTTCTTGGTTTTCCTTAGCGCGACAGCTACTGACCTCCTCCACTGTTCTGGATGGAATCCTTTGCGCAGACATTGTCGCATCAGGGCGTGTATGTCGTCACTCGCGACCGCCCATGCCCATCGAATGACCTGATATGACACCTGACTATGACCTGGGGCCGTGTTCGTGCTTGTGTCAAAGAGTGCCTCTCTTGTTTCCTCCTTCGTGAGCTCAACGAATTCCAGGTCATCTGGGTTCCCTTCCGTAAGGTCTGGGTATTCCACGTTGAGTTGCGGGGGAGGTTGGAAGAGCTCCCCGCGAATCGCGTCATATTTTTTCTGCATGTGTTGTTGCTGGTGGTTGCCCTTCTCCTCGCGATATTGCCGGCATTGGGTAGTTTCGTACTCCTTTGGACCATTTCCGAAAGCCCCATATGTCCTCCGTTTTCGCTTCCTGTAGCTTTTCAATTGCCCATTTTGCTTTGGAGGCCTTGACCAATCGGCCGAAAAAGTTACTCAGCTTTTTTGCGTGTCTTCGAAGTGGTGTATTCCGGTTGCCTTGCTGCGCCTCATACGCCTTGAGCTGTCTCTGCGTCTCACTCAATCTGTTCACTGCATCCTTCAGTTCCTTGCTCCACCATGGTTTCGCATGAGCGCTTTGTTTGCACACTTTCCCTGTTAGTGCCGTGGCCTGCTGCATAGCTTCAGTCATTGCTGCCGCTGCTTCCTCCAGTTCCTCGTTTGACGCCCGTTCGGGTGTCATCCTTGATGGGGTCGATCCTGTTGCGTTGCCCCTCTAGCTCTGCGTGGAATGCATTTTGCCAGTCTGCCGGGCTTGTTTCCTTGAGGCTGTACTTCGTCCCAGTTGGGTTGTCGATCTCCTGCCTGCCATAATCAATGACCCATCGAATTCCGTGGTGGTCGGAGCCGTAGGACATCGACCTGTCAATTGTCCACTCTTGAACTGTGTCGAGCTGGACTGCCTTCGTGTTAATATATGTGAGATCTAGCACTGAGCTTGAGCCTGTATTCGCATGGGGGGTGTATGTGACCTCTCCTTTCTTATTCAGCAGCTGGTATGGCTCCGATTCCTCGCTATCCTCTCCTGCCATATGTTCCGCGAACCGTCGTGACTGCGCGTTGCTTGATTTGTCCGCGCGGCGACCATGTTTCGTGGTGCAGGTTGATGTCTCCGAGTTTTATTGCTGGTTGATCTCGGGGGATCTGAAGGGTCCTCATCCGCTCTACGGCTGGGCGTGGCTGTTTCGGGTCGTTGTATATGTTGACTACTGACAAGACGATATCAGAACTGTGTGAATAACAACAGGACTGGATTGAGTATATACCTGACAAGACGATATCTACATAGAGTCATAAGCATATGTAAGATAGAGGAAAGCATGTAAGTAACTCACCAGAACTGTGTGAATAACAACAGGACTGGAGAGACGACGAGCTAGACTACTCAGTATATATACTCAGGCTAGCTATGCTGACTACACTATGTTGACTACGATTTATAAGTACGATGAGTAAGTAAAGGTAGAGGATGACTGAGCGAGTATTCAGTCCTTACCAAGCGCATTGGTTATTACCAAGCGGTCATGTGCAAGTATGGTAAGCGGATATGACTTCAACTTCAACACACCCCCAGAAGACATATACGTCTTCAACCAGTATACTCAACGATCCCGAGCAAAGGAACAAACTTTGAGAACTTGTCATAACTCAAAGACTTTGTCAGGATGTCAGCAACTTGATCCTCTGATGGAATATGATAGAGCTCGATAACACCGTCTTCGACTTTTTCATGAATGAAATGATAGTGCATGTCGATGTGTTTGGTACGGCGATCATGAGTAGGATTCGAAGCCAAGAATATAGCACCCTGATTATCCACGCACAGCGGGATGGGTGGAGGCTCGAACCCAAGCTCTGTCAAAAACATCTGCTGCCAACAGAGATGATGACGAAGCGTCACTCTCAGACATGTATTCCGCTTCAGTAGAGGAGAGGGCCACAGTGGCCTGGCGGCGGGAGACCCAAGTAACTGCACCATTGGCAAGGAGTGTAACATAACCGGTTATAGAGCGTCTATCGTCTTTATTTTCTGCCCAGTCTGCATCGGAGAAACCAATCAAACCACTTTTGGATTTCCCATCATACTTGATATTATAATCAAGTGTGCCTCGGAGATACCGCATTATATCCCGGGCTAACTTCAAATTGATGTTCAGACGGATTTGAGCTATATCTAGCTAGACGTATGACGTAATAGGCGATGTCTGGTCGCGAGCCAAGCATGCCATATAGAAGAGAACCGATCATCTGTTGAAACAGAGTGCGTGTTTCCGGATCACAAGTTTCCTTGTTCTCCGTAATAACAACTCCTGGTGCAAAGGGTGTATCTATGGGGATACTATCCATCATATCAAAGCGCTCTAGGACACTGACTAAGTAGCGACGCTGATTGATGAGAATTGAGCCAGACTCTTTATCTTGGACAATACCCAAACCAAGGAAGTCAAGTTCCTGGCCTAAGTCAGTCATTTTAAAACGACTCTTGAGCTCTGACTTCAATGTAGCGATAGATTTCGAGTTATTCCCCATAATAAGCATGTCGTCGACATATAGCAACAAAACAACAGTGATGCTTATATCTTCCCTCCTGTCGACGATATACGTAGACGCCCCCCATCAGAGTATGTCCTGAGGAAACCAAGTTCAAGCAACGCCTCATGAATCTTCTTGTTCCACACACGTGCGGCTTGATGAAGACCATATAACGACTTTTTGAGACGAGCGACTTGATCAGGGTAAACTGAGGAAAGGACGGTGGTAGTTCAGGCAATTCCATGTAGATCTCCTCGTCTAAGTCTCCATGGAGGAAAGCGGACTTGACGTCCATGCCATGAATTTCCCAACCTTCAAGTGCAGCAATAGCTAAGAGTACGCGAACAGCCTCAAAGCTAACAACAGGAGCGAAGACTTCGTTAAAATCAACGCCGTGAATTTGTGTGTACCCCTTGACAACTAACCGAGCCTTATAGCGACCATCCCGTTTCTTCGTAAATACCCAACGACATTTGACAGTGGAGCGACCCTTTGGAATATCTTTGCGATTGACAACTACCCAAGTGTTATTGTCCTCGAGTGCATAGAACTCTTCGCCGACGGCAATGATCCACTCAGGGGCCTCATCACTATCCAATGCGTCTTTAAGATGTTCGGGTATTCCATCTGCCCTCATTTTATTAAGATAATCAGACAGATTAAAATCGGGAGGAATGACTTTTCGCATAAGCTCGTCAATTGAATCAACTTTCCCTTCAGCACGACGACGACGTGTCTGTGCGTCCGGGTACTCGGGCCACTCCTTTTCAACAACTGTCCTTTCCCTATTGCTACGACGCAAAGGCGGAGCAGGAGGAGGAGGTTGAGGAGGTGGCGGAGCATCATTATCAAGGGGAGGAGCACCCCCATCAGGCTGTGCCGGGGGGTTGCTCATGCTGCGGAACTGTCCAATCCATGTAAACAGGCTCAGGGACATACCATCCTTGAGATTGTATCCGCTCTTTGGCTGGGAATACTCCTTCATCAAAGACAACATTTGAAGAAGTAACAACCCGTTGTTTAAACGGATCCCAAAAACGATATACACTTCCTTCGGAATTATCGTAACCAATAAAGATGACGAAATTATTGTGAGCGTCACCCTTAGTAGCATATTGGTTCTGATTAACGATGGAAGCTTTACATCCAAATACGCGGAAATATTTGATCGATGGTTTATTACCGACCCAAATCTCATAGGGGGTACGCCAACCAATCCTCGCCATTGGTTGACGATTGTATATGTGGGTTGCACATTCTAATGCCAACTGCCAAAAGCGCTTCGAGAGGCCTGCGTCTAGACGCATTGACTCGGCCTTCTCTTGTAAAGTCCGGTTGATCCGTTCTGCCCGACCATTCTGTTGGGGTTCGTATGCAGCAGAAAGATTGTGCGTAATGCCATGCTCAGCCAAAAAGGCTTCAAATTCCTCGGAGATAAACTCCTGAGCACAGTCAGAACGGAGAGCTTTGATCTTTCTCCCAGTTTCAAGTTCAACTCGCGCCTTAAAACGTTTGAAGGCCTGCAGAGCTTCACTCTTATGGGCTAGGTAGTCTTGGTTGGCGACCGAAGAATAATCATCCAAGAAGGTAATAGCGTAAGCCTTCCCTCCTTTTCCACTACCATATTTGAGAGATTCAACCGGGAAATGGTCCCATGATGTCCATATGTATGAGGTCTAATACATCCTCACTACGAGACGTGGACTCAGGGTAGTGGCGCTTATGCTGCTTCCCGAGCAGGCAACCATCACAAATGGGATGACCTTTGTCTTTAAACAGAGGAGGGACGCCATCAACCTGTGTAGGCAGGCGACGAACAGCCCTCTCTCAGGGCCGTGGCCAAGACGCTTATGCCAAAGATAAGTAGACTCTGGCTTGGATGCAACATGGAGAGAAGGTGGTTTGATGATCTCATCTGGTATAAACCAGTAGAGTCCGTGGATATTACGACCCTCCATAAAAACTTTGCCCGAACGGCCACCAGAAGTGAAATACTTTGTATCCGTAATCTGGCATAAACTGTTCCTAATAACCCAAGTATAGCCGGCGTGGTCCATGGGCGATGCGGATAAATAGCGACCTTTGACATGAGGATTGTATATAACATCCTTAAATTCAAGGACTTCACCATGGTTTCGGACTTTTATGGTACCTACGCCAAGACTGGCATGTCTCGAACCATCGGCTACGGTGATATGTCCACGCATTGGGTGATCATAGTCGATCTCGTAAAAATCCTCAGAATAACTAGACACATTGTTCGTACATCCAGAATCCTGAAGGAAACCTCTCTCTGATATAGCCACAAGATCATCAATATGATCGTGGTTTGCTAATGCTTCATTTGCGCTCACTCTGATATAAGCGGAGAAAACAGGTGTATTGGTACCGGAACCAGAAGCAACAGCATTGTTTACATTTGAACTACCCCCATTGGCCTTTCCTTTGCCCTTGCCTTTACCCTTGCCTTTGCCCTTATGATGCTTAGGGCGCTTCTCAGGGTACTTGACCCAGCATTGGTTCGAAGGATGATTACCCCCACAAGTTTCACACTTCTTCTTGCCAGGAAGACGAGTGACTGTGGAAATATTATGGGCTGATCCTTCGCCCTGGGAAGTGTTGAATTTGACTGTGGTCAAGATCGTCTGCTTGACCACACCAGGCTTGAGCTTGTCGGCCGCAGTGTTAGCAAGGTAGGAAGTTACCCAGCCTTCAGAAGCAGGGAGTGCCGACAAAAGCATGAGAGAATATTGGGTATCAGTGACCTCCATGCCAGCAGTGATAGCAGAGTTACGAAGGGTGTCCATCTGGTCGATTTGCTTCTCCAGAGTCTCCCCCGCAACAAACTTGTAGGAGTTGAGCAGCTTCCAATGCAAAAAGCCTTCTACTGCAGCTGTTTTGCTAAAAGCTTCTGCTAGAGCATCCCAAAGCTCCTTGGCATTTCGCTTGACCTTGGTAGTGCCGCTGACCTTGGAGCCGTATTCTCTCTGCAAGGTATTGGTCATATGGGCCTTCATGAGACCAACAGCGACCCAATTGGCTTCGTCCCATTTGGCTAGGGCTTCTACCTGGTCATCTGCAGGGCGATGAATGGTTCCTTCAGTATGCCCCCACACTTTCTGGATCATAAGGAGGTTCAAATACTCTCCTCCCAGACCTGATAATTGGTGCCATCCAACTTTGGGATGACAGTTGAAACAGTACCAGTAAGCGACATTTCTAGTGCAACTAGTTCCTGGAGGGTTGGTGGGATTGGATAGTAAGGAGTACCAAAGAGTCGATGAAGTTCAGGAGAGTAATTTTCGGCGTAATCGTCGAAATCTGGATTTTCGTGGTCTCCTACAGCGTAAAGCTCAGCAGAGTTATATCCTCCACTGGTGTTCAAAGAGTTGTAGTAAGAGTGTTCTTCGTCGTAATCACCGGGGTACCAGTAAAGAATTGGTGTAGACGATGGATCCAGTTTAATCTGATACTTCAAAGGAAGTCAGATCGGTTGTAAACAATAGAGAGAGGTGGATAGTGCTCTGTGACCCTACAGTCAACAGAGTGCCAAGTACTAAAGGCCTAGCATAGTGTGCCCCAAATATGTAATGCCCCAGAAGAAGAGTAAAATCTATCTATCCAAGGGAACCCAGATGCCCCATGCACGCAGTTGTATTGCCCACATGGTCCAGTTCGTCCAAGAACTGTTTTAGGTGGCTTGTCCCAAGGACTACGTAATTATCTAAGTATAGTATATGCCGCCGAAGGGTGTTTATGATGACTACAATGGGCAATCATTCCCTTTTGACACATCTGCCACACGAGGACAGAGGTCCACCCTTTTCTGTTCAGGACAGCATCTCACAGCCTCGCAACTCCCTAAGGAGATGTCCCCAACAATCCCTTCTGTGCAGAGGTCTGATCGAGTTTGACATGCACTGACAGGGCCTGGTCGCTAGCCAGAATGATCGGTGTTGAACCGTCATATTGCTGTTATGAATTTACCCCACTGGGGAAGGACTGGCTATGCGCTTGAACCTGAAGTGAGAGCAGGGCCGGCAATGGCAATACTAGGTTAAGAAATGATAGGTAAAAAGAGAGGGCTTTGTGTAGGTAAAGGGGCAACACTAGCCTTGACACAAAGTGCCATGCCATGTCCAATAAAGGACAGTACAATAGAGGCAGCACCGATCCGAGCAAGAAGGACTTGCCTTATGCAGGGAGAAGGGGCGGGGCCCATAACCTGACAAGACGATATCAGAACTGTGTGAATAACAACAGGACTGGATTGAGTATATACCTGACAAGATGATATCTACATAGAGTCATAAGCATATGTAAGATAGAGGAAAGCATGTAAGTAACTCACCAGAACTGTGTGAATAACAACAGGACTGGAGAGACGACGAGCTAGACTACTCAGTATATATACTCAGGCTAGCTATGCTGACTACACTATGTTGACTACGATTTATAAGTACGATGAGTAAGTAAAGGTAGAGGATGACTGAGCGAGTATTCAGTCCTTACCAAGCGCATTGGTTATTACCAAGCGGTCATGTGCAAGTATGGTAAGCGGATATGACTTCAACTTCAACAACTACTGTGGTTGTTGGCGCCCCAGCTTGTGTGATGTCCAATACCTGTAAGTCAAGGTCAGATGCGATGTCCGAGCGTAATGTAACCGTGAAGTCTTCTCGTCGTTTATAATAGGCCATTACTCGTGGTTGTGGTGAGTCTGCTGGTATGTTATCCTTTGGTAGTAGTGGAACCCATGCACCGTGGCCTGGCGGTCCTAGTATCGGCTCCCCGTTTTCTGTTCCGATTCTGCCCCAGCTTGGCTCCTGGAGGAAGAGGATGTCGAAGTCGTTGATTGGGTTGTTGAGTAGCGCTACAATCGTGTCTCCCTTCTTGTTAGTATTCATTTGTCCACATCTAATCGGTCTCGAGAAACGTGTTGGGGTCGTGTCTGTCATACTGTACCAAACTTATCTTGGGCTTCTCTTAATGCTGCCGCAATCTGCGCCGGGTGCGCTCTAAGGCCAAGGGCACCTGCTGCCGCCGTCAGGTCTGGGTTTGCTGGGGGGTTTGCTCTTGGGGCCGTCGTTCGGCCTGGCTCAGTCACTTCGCCTGTCCTGTTCGCTCGCCTTCTTTCGGTTTACCGTTTCCCACTCGCCGCTCGCTTTTGCTGTTGTCAGGTTTCTCTCATTGGTTCTGGCTGTTCCGTATTGTTCGATCCTCTCTGGGCAGCGTCGCGAGTCTGCTGCGTGGTTTGTGTCGATATGTTTACCCCGGCAGTTTAGGCACTGGAGGTTGTGCGTGCACGGTGGTGTTGGTCCTAAATTAGTACCGTCGTCTAGGTCCATGCCATTGTTTTCCGCCTCCGTTTTGCATGGCGCGCACGTTTTTCGGTGGTCCGCTTCTGTGTGGTTTTTCCCGCAAAGGCGGCAAGCCTGTTCCCCTTCGCATATTGACGTGTTGTGTCCAAATTGAATTTAACACAACATCTGACGTCGGAACAGAGACTTGGCCAGAGCGGAATGGTCCAAAAGACCTTCGTGTTGAGACCTTCGACATAGCAAGTCAACATATGAAGAACCTAAGTGCCTGTCTTTTCGTGGTCTGATTTCTCCCGGATGCGCGAAAAACAATGTGCCATATTACTCCAGCAAGATGTTAATAGCCTATTTCCCTTTCGCGGACGATCTAAAAAGCATAAGTGCATCTAGAATTCAAAGTAAAGTGTGGAACTCACCCTTCATGTGCATTCCTCATGATGGTGAGCTTTCCTCCAGATGCTGTTGGGAACACTCACCGGCCGGCGCTTACCAAGCCCGGAGCTCCGGTGTTCCCCGAGTTTCTCTCTGATTCTACTTACTCATTATTCTTCATCCTTGTAGAATTATCTAGAACAAACAGCAATAGTATATAAAGACATGTAATAGCTACAAATATTCATACTCTTCTTCTCCCCATCTGCTCCTCTGCGCCCTCTTCTCTCCACCTCCATCCTCAACAGATGCAGCCGCGACCATTTGATTTTCAATCGATTTGTTGATTTTTAGCGGTGAGGGACTGCATGGTTTGAATGTCGTCAGAGTCAAGACCTTAGAGCATTACCTTTTGGACAGCCGCTTGTTTGACTAGCGCAGTTTTCTGTACTGAGTCTAAAGTTTGGGAAGCAAACGAGGGTGACGCAGCAAACCTTCGGCGCAATGAATCACTTGCCCTTCTTCGTAGCGGTAGCAGCCTTGTGCGCGTGGCGAGCATTGGTCTGTTTTGCTTGAAGACCCTTCGTCTTGCCTTGTGCCATGAGTTGGAAGGCTTGAAGAAGTTGTAAAGATTGCCGTCACATTTGTCACACTTTCTCTTCAGCAGCGACCATCGGGAAAGGTCGGAATGCTGTAGTAGGATTGATGTGGCAGCACGTGACCTATCGATACGTTATCCCGAGCCACCACCTCCGTCCGCCCGACCCACTCCAATGCTCAATTTTCACTAGCTCATACGTTTATGCCTCGTAGCGAGCATACCACGACCTTCAAACTCTTCCTTCCACCAATAAGCCCATCGTTTCTTATGCCTCCCCGGGCTACAGCGCGGTGTCTGGCCACACCGTAACGATATTCGGCTGTACTGGCTTCCTTGGACGATATCTGGCCTCGAAAATCGGTGGGTTACCAGCTCACTCATGGTTGACCACCCATCCTCAACTACTTGGTCAGCTAAAATGGGAACACAAGTCATCATCCCGTACCGAGACGAAGATGAGGCACGCATATTCAAACCTATGGGTGATCTTGGTCAGATAGTCCGCATGGTACGCGTCAACTCTCGCACATTGTCTGCTTCCAACCAATAGCATCAGGAATGGGACATTAGAAATGAGGAACAGATAGCGGAGTGCCTCAGACATTCTGATATCGTTTTCAACCTTGCTGGCCGTGACTTTGAGACCAAGTGCGTGGCTATATTATTACACTGATACGTGAACCTGAGAAAATACTGCTAGAAACTTTGATTTCGAGTCTGTCCATGTTTCTGGTGCTGAACGGATTGCTTCCGTTGCTGCAAGATCTGGGGTGTCGCGTTTCGTCCACGTCTCCCATCTCAATGCTTCCGCAACCTCCGAATCCAAATTCTATCAAACCAAGGCCCTTGGCGAAGAGCGCGTTAAAGCTGCATTCCCGAATGCCACGATTGTTAGACCTGGGAGTATGTTTGGCTATGAAGACAAGCTTTTGAATAGCCTTGCTAGTGCGTCATACAACTCAAACCCAAATCATTGTCTCATATCTCACAGTGTCTCCGTGGTGGTGGAAATTGAACTCCGGCAAGACACAAATCCGGCCAGTCCATGTATGATTATTTCCCTTGGGCCAACCCAACACCGTTTTGACTACTTGCAGGTCCTTGACGTTGCTCAAGCGCTCGCAAACCTGGTACCAGAGTCCAGTTTGAGCTCTCGGACTTTGTCTCTCCCCGGACCCTCAACACTCACATACGACTACCTGCTTGACCTTGTTTCTGCGGTCACACTGCGTTCTACCCACTCATACGTGCCAGCAATGCCACAAGGAGTTGCCACTGCAGTTGCCAAACTCTCACAGTCTGTGTGGTGGCCTCTGATGAGTCCAGAGTCCAGACGAAGTCACGAGAAGGTATCTGAATGACAGCGAAACCGTTGGGGACTGGGAGGAGCGGGAATTACGCCCAGTGAAACAGAGCCTCTTGCCCTCAAATACCTAAGACGCTACCGTAGTGCGGAGACATACACAGAACCCGTCGAATTCCCAGCTCGGCCTTCTCTTGTCAGTCCATAACCTGTATCCGACCTTGCCAACGGCTAATTTTTTTTTTTTTCACAAATAGACAACAGCATAGTGTAGTGGTGGCAATAAGGGCAATAAAACGTGTTTTATTTTTTCGTGAGCGGGGGGCAGATAAAAGTGGTGTCGAGTAGTTCAGAACCCTGGCGGTACAACAGCTTTGGGCTGGTTAGGATTTGGCGGGTACATTGAAGGGCCCAACATCTCAAAAAGTGTCAGCTTTGCAGGCAAAAAAAGCCGAAAAGACACCAAACGTACCTGCTGTTGACCTTGTTGTTGCTCTAAAAGCTCTCTTTCCTGTGCAACAATCTTGGCTTCGTCTTCCAGCACCAAGGCCAATGGGAGAGCAACGAGAAGGGCGGACGTGGTCAATATCCAAACAAGGTTGCCCGCGAATTTTCCACCACGTTTTATGAGGGATGCAGACTTGGAAACACGCTCCGATATGGCATGACGTGTTGTTAGCGGGACAATGTCGACAAGGGCAGCAATACGGTCAATGAAAGACTCGTCGTTGTCAATGTCGGACTCTACAGAGGAGAGGGAGGTCGTTGATGATGCCCGTGAGCCCGCTTCTGATCCATACGGACTGTTCTCCTCTACAATTTCGACTTTGACCATGGCTGAGAGTGAAGGAGTGGGTGACAAACGAAAATGTGCGTAGCGGTACCGAACGTGACAGATCGCATCCTGGAATTCAATCTTGTTCCCGCCCACCAACCAAATACTTTCTCCATATCACAACTTGTTTTCAGTGTTGCGTGTTCAACCGTTAGGAAGCAAGCAGCCATGCAGCAATACCACGAGTCGTCCGTATCGCAGCCAGGCAGGCCTACCCATTATCTCTCTCTCTTCTTGATTCGCTTCATTCAACGACTAGGTCTGAATCTTCCGAGTCATTCGATGCAAAGTCAAATACATGAGCTTGCAAAGACCCTTCCACCACCAAGGAAACAGAATACTGCCTGCGACGCTTGCCGATCTCGCAAAGTGAAATGCGTCAAGTTACCAACTGAGTCCAAGGTATGGGGTCACTCGAGCTTTATCAACGCGTCTCAATGTCATCCCACAGTGCCAAGTGGGCATTTATCTCTTTCCTTTGTCGCCACAAATGACCTACTTGACTAGCACTGTCTGTCGAAGAACTATCCCTGCACGTCCGTTCATCAGCATTACGATCTAGTATTTCCTCGTTGATCCACGAGCAGCCATTATGTACAACAGGCCACAAGCGAGAAGAAGAAGTCAACTACCCTCACTCGAAGGCCGAGGAATCTTTCTGCTGCCAGGTATGTCTTCGACTTGTCATTGTAGCCAACCCTGCTTATAACAAACCTAGGTATATTGCATCTTTCATTGTCGTCGTTCCGTCTTGACGATGGTCTAGCCCCCAGGGCCCGGTCCGTCCAAGATGTAACGACCTTCCCCATGCTGAGCAAACATCCACTCACCCTAAATGCAGCATCGCTCCGTCTGACGGCGTGTCTTCACCAACCAATCAGCTCTCCGTAGCACCTCACGCTCTTCCGCTGTTAGTCAAGTATGGATTCTACCCACCAATCACACTCAAAACGCCGACGCGAGAAGTCCTTGCCTATGTGTTTGCAGCCCCAGAGAATGCAAAGTTCGCCTTTTCCCTTTCTTTGTATCTTGTTCTCATTTTGCTTAGTCCTCCTGGATCGTTTTCGCAGTGGGGAGAACTGGCTCACAAACTTGACTCTGACGTCTTTCGCGCCGAGTGGGTTTGCCGTGCGAATCTCCGTGCTTCATGATTCCTCATTTTGCCTCCAGGTTCGCACTAGATCTTGTTGAAGTATTTTTCCAAATCGTCCACACACGCATCCCTCTTCTCAACCCCGAACAATTCCGCAGTCAACTACGGCTCCAACCGGGAGATAACAGTGTTTCAGAAGACACATTGCATCCTGCGTTGGTTGCCACCGTAATAGCATGGGGAACCAAATTTTCTGAGCACCCTTTGCTCGTTGCTGATCGTCAACGACCCGGCGGACAGAGTTTATTGGCCAAGACACTAATTGACCGTGCGCGAGACCTCGCAGAAGCGCTCAAGGTCCATCGTATTCCGTCACCAGATCACGTTGTCATTGGTCTTCTGCTTGAACCACTCCAAAGTCGTACGCTATCAATTATTAAAAGCGGTCTCCTTTTGACGTGCGTTCTTCCAAGAAAACCCGGATGATCCAAACAGTGGGTCGATAATTTGGTAGCCAATCGGCTGCTAACGCACATTGCCAGGATTCCACTGTTTCTGGGTCAGCGCAGCTACTCGACATCTTCTTGACCTGCAAGTAGGGCGATCTTTTCTCACCTTCCTTCATTCATTGAAGCCCAAACTTCAGGTAAATCACAAATCGGTGCTCACGACCATATCCGCGTGCGTGCCTGGTTCCTTATATGTGGTGCTTTAGCTTACTTCTTACTGGTAGGCCTGACGCGCGAGGGACCATGATATTTGCATTTTGGATGGCTTGCATCGCGGATGCATATGGCTCTGTCTATTATCGTCATAAACCCGTTCTTGACGATGATGATTACGATATTGATTTCTACACTGTGGATCCAACTCCTCCAGAAGTTGACTCACATACGCCTGCGCCGAACCCTAGGGAACAACTAGAGGTAATGGGTCTAAGCCAACATATTAACTCCAACTCAACTCTTCTCCCTTTTAGTTTCTAGTACGCATTAATCCAACTCTATTTTTTATCGGCTGACAGGAATGAATAGGGTTATTATCGCGCTGCCCATGCTCTCGCCCGCGTTGCCCGGTCAATGTCAAGACATTTATGGCGGCCATCAACAGACTCAGATGGCATTCCCTTCGATATTCTCTATGGATTGACATCCCAGCTGAGTTCATGGCGCGACGAATTTCTTACCCTTGTTGGAGTACCCAGCAACTTCGAGGGCGAATGGGACTTTGTGTCGGTCAGTCCGAGCTTCTCCGCTACGAGCTATCAAGTTGATCTCGCGTCTCTAGGCCGTCTCCTCTTGTGCCAGCGATGCGACTTATCACGTCATGTGGGTTGTGCTGTTCACTGCTCTCGATGGTACTCTCATCCAATTACTCCATGATTCGTTGTGCCTAACTAGATGTTTAGATTTCGGAGTCAAGGAAGTCAACGAGGTCATTCGGATGAACCAACCTATTAGCATGGTCCCGAACTATTCCCAAATAGACAAGTTGGTAAGTTGCTAGTCTCTCGGAGGCTAAAGTCCTCATCTTCTAGGTCATGCGAAAAGTGGCTGACGAGGCCTTACATGGCGCTCTTCGAATAGCTGGTTTGGTGAGACCTCTTATCGTTCAGCTTGTTTTTTTTGTTTGCTGAAGCTTTTTGTAGGCCGGTGTTTTGACATCAAATGGCTACCTTGTATGTTACCATCGAGTCTTCCGACCGTGTAGCTCACTCTCCTCGAAAGCGACTTGATCCAGCCGTCATGCTCGTCAGTGTTGTCCAATCTGGAAACCTTCTCGCTCGCCTTGGCCGTCCAGAAGTATCGAACTGTGTTGCTGGTCTTGAGCAATACAGCTATTCTTACGAAGAGGCAGGGGAGCAGGCGTCAGATATCAGAAAAATCTACAACCAGGTTCGCGCAGGAGAGCTAGAGTTGCAGCACATGGCCGGTGTTGCTCCTCGAATGTCTTATGATGGATCAGACCCTCAACAAGGGCAACAAATGATCATTGACGACCCGTCGTTGATGTCCAACGACGGCGACGGCGGGGACTGTGGTTATCCAGGGCCTGCCCACACATCTGTCCGACAGATGTGGGCAAGTCCTGGCAGGCTATCTCATAACTTTTTCTGGCTGTCGTCGTCTGCCAACGGCTGCCCTGCTGTGCCGTGAGCTGTCGGGGCTTGCCCTGGTCTGCCGGGCTTACTTATCGATAGTTTCCCTGTATTTGGTACAATCCAATCCATTTTTTGCTACTAAATACATCGAAAACGTACTCGTCGCTCACAGTCCTGCCCACACCGAGTCCCAGACTAGACCGCCGTCGCTTCCGACTCCTTCCACCACGCTTCTGTGCGATTGCCCAGTGTCCGGAGCTGTTGTCGTACCTGAAAACAAATCAGTATATCATCCAGCTAGTAAAACAACAACGTACCTGCGCTGTCGACGAATCAAGCTTCGTTTACGCGTGCCTGTGAGCACCATTGATAACTTTGACGTCGTTCTTCTGCTCAGCCTGTTTCAATTGCCAGGCTGAATGCTTCCATTTGTTTAGGGTGCTGTGAGTAATGCAAAAAACATTACTCACACCGGTTTCGAAACCGGTTTCGAAACACCCCCCCGTTTCGAAACAGTTTCGAAACCGGCCGGCCGGGGGGGGTCCGCTGACAGTCGGCGGCTCGGGACAGCGCCGGGTATCACAATCCCGAGGCACACTATGCGCCAAGCCCAACTGGAGCAGCAGTGGAGCCCCACTGCCGTGAACACCCATCTGCCCGGCCTTCCGCCAGTAAGTGCAGGTGATATTGGGAGGGCATCAAGCCCTGACAGCCGGGCCCGGGCTTGCCGGAGAATCACGTGTCGGTTTCGAAACCGGGTCGGCCGGCCACGGCATTCAAAACTAACACGTGTTTCGAAACCGGTTTCAAAACCGTTTCCGAAACCACAGTTACTCACAGCACCCTACATTTGTTTTTGTGCATGATACCACCAGCGACCACTGCAGCAGAAGTCTTGTCGCCGTTTTGCTTGCTCTCACTGTGCGCATGAAAGGCTTGGTGTTGCGAGTCGTTCAAGTTGCCCGTTCCACTGATAAAACCTTAGCGACATGACCCAAGCAATAAAACAAATGACAAACGGGCAATGTCAGTCATATCATACACCAGGCAAGCGTTTGGTGGTTGGTCATTGACCCTGGTGGAGGAACAATGACCAGCACCAGCACTGTATCGACAATCACCAAGCTTGCATCAAGTGTTGCTAATGATCATTCCTTTAACTTGCACTTCACAATCACCAAAGTCCATCATCATATTTTAAAGCCAAGCACTAGGTGCGTCATCATTTATCATTGAAAATTTGTCTCATCATTACTATTTTTTAGTTTTGTCCAGGACGGACCGTCATAGACCGTCATACCAGCAGGCTGATCTTCTTCCCTCCATCGCTAGCTTATCTAATCGGTTCTTGACATGTACTGGACTGTTTAGTAGCTTAGGTGGAACTGCGTAAAGCAGTACTAGTCCAAATGCAACTCACCTTGTTCAATGCATTCCCAGATTTCAGAGTACCTATCAACAACGGATTACCGCATGAACTTGCACGAGAGATTTGATTTCTTACTGCGATGCCAACGATGATTGTCTCGATTTCCAGTGGAATCTGAGTCACATGATCCCTCAAAAATGCGCGCTGCTCATCCTCAGACCAATGTTTTATGCCAAGCACCTTCTCCATATCCGTGACCCCGGCTACATGCATCTGCTCGGTAAGATGCGTCATCACAGGCGTGCAGCCCGCGAGAAAGGCTTCAATACTGCCAGTCTGAGGTGCGATCGAATCGTCGCTCGTATGATCCGCCAATGCATTTCTACGCTGCCAAAATAAGGGAGATGGCATAGACCGAGAGGAGCTCGCATAGCTATTAGCACCCAAGTATGACGGTTCCAGAATCCCAGTCGTTTGCGTTGTCGTCGAAGCATTAGACGAGTTGCCAGGCTTCCCCTTCCCTTTCTTCCGAGTCCCTGCACCCCTTCTACCACCTGACAACGACGACACTTTTGTTGTAACAATCGACTCCGAACTTTCTCTTGCTCTTGGTGGGAGTTCTTCGCTCTCACTTTTATCACGCTCAACCTGCATGCCACGGTTGCTATCAGAAGCTGTAATGAGTGCTTTCTTGGCCTAATCGACGTTCAACCAATGATAAGGCATAGAATAAACAACCAACTCCTTTGATGGAATTCGAGAGTTTGCCCGACTTGCCCAAGTAATCTATGGCGTATATTTGGAGGCCCTGGACCCGCTCTGCATGGTTGGGATGCACAAGGCTGTCAAACAATGGAGGGTACCAAGACGTCACCTGCGAAGAAATTCTAACGATGAGAAACGAAAAGAGGACTGCATACCGTATGAACAAAAACCGTCATTGCTGATTGTTGTTGAAAAAGAGGCAGGGAGAAGTCGAAGCACTGGTCGGCGGCTTGACGGAATTCTTTCTGTACGGATTGTCAGACAGGTCACAGTCGAGGGACTTACAGGGGCACGCACTTTGTAGAAGGTAAATAACGCTGGGTCATTTGCAAGTCCAAGAGCCTCAGCAAACGCTGCTCCACCCTTGAATATGACTCAGTAGAATGTTAGTGTCGATGTCAAGGACAACGAACAGAAACTGATTTTCTTGGTTCACGGGAGCCTAGGCCCATTAAACCAGCTCAAACGGTTCAAATCAGGTATCCACTCACGACGACGGTCTGGAGGCATGATGGTCAAGGAAGATGGGTGGTCTGGTGAGACCGTCGGGATTGGCAGTGAGCACATGACATCACACTCCGTCACACTCAGAGATTTTTCTTCCTTCGCCCCCATCTCTGCTCTCCCATTCCTGGCCCCAGCGCCATCGCCTTCGTCACCTACTAGTTTCTTTTGTCCCGCCCACCATCCCCAGCTTACTACCCTTTTTGCGTGCTTGTGTTAGTTAGGATTAGTTAGTCTTAGCTACATGGTCGGCTACCGAGGCCCTCCCTCTTGTAGGAGCACTGCGGGGCCCATAGTATAGCCCTCCCGCCAATTTACACAGATCTAGTATCCGCCCCATCTGGACAGCGAGCGAGGCCAATCCAGAACGATGTACCCACAATGGCACTATAGTTTCTCTTTTATAATGCGACTGCGGGATATTCAGATGAGCAACTGAATCATACGACTTAGCGCGCTGGGACGGCGGACGGCAATCGCACTTGGATCGGAGTTTCCTCTTCATCTCCCTCTCCCTCAAGATCCGAAGCTCCATATACGGTAAGCGAGACGGTTGAGGTTCGATTTCGATTTGACAGATCGAAGATGCCAAGATCGGAAAGATGTCCGATATCGGACTATAGGCCGATCGAGATCACTTAAGTGCTACAGACACCATCCATGGACGCATCATAGCAGTGATATCGCACAGTTGTTATCGTAGCTTTACAGGTAGTAATTTGAGGGACAGACTACGCTTGATCATCGCCCGAAAAGGCCGAGTTGTCATCTCCGGTAATCCCTCCCTCTGATCCGTCTGTCACATCCGGTCCGAGAACATCCGCTGCCAGCTCAAGCGGAAAGACCTCGTCGAACTCAAGACGCTTGCAGAGCTGGTTGCACTGATGAGAGTTGACGAAGGACTCAATACCGTCCATCCCAAAGTCGCCAAGGCCAGACCCACTAACAAATTAAGTCAGTACCATTGAAAAAAGTGGCAGGCAGCAAACCCGTCGGGAGTGTGAGTCATGATGTCGAAGAGGATAAGTCCATCGTTGCCTCGGACCGTGGCCGGAGTTCCTTGAATGTCCGCCATAACGAGCGTCCCATTGGTAGCTCCAAAGACGTAATGCGCAAAGCTATGGATCGTGAGCGTCTGGAGGTCAGTGCCGCGTGCCTTGTGATTGAGAGTGGAGGTGAACTGGATGACAGCAGCGGCGCGTTTGTCCTCTACCAGCCAAGTGATGCCGTCGCCGCTACTGTCGAAGCTTTCCAGGTCTGATGCCACACTTGGGGCACGGGTGACTTGGATAGACTTCTCGGTAGCGAGATAGGCAGGAGTAAATTCAATGGCTAAGTAGTCTTATCAGTATAGATCTATCTGCATGAGACAGGAAACACACCAGTAAAGATGGCAACATCCATTTCCTTGGCGTACGAGAAGAAGTCGGCAAGTAATTTGCGTCCAAGGGAAATACGAACACAGTCGGCTTCAAGCAGCGCCCGGTTTTGAACCGCAGTGACATTGCTCGATGTCGAGAGTCTGTCGTCGTCGTCCGAGGCCCGATAAACACGCTTGACAACAACTCGTCGGTCCTCCTTGCCATCCTGAATGATTGTCATCTGGTAAAGCCCGTCACATCAACACTTCCCCACATTAACCTCCCTCTTGCCCCACATGGCGGCGCTGTTAGACACCTTCCTACTACTCCGTTAACACTCCCTAACCCCGGGATAGACAGCTGGAAAAACTGGTGAAGGCGGGGGTCAAGAAACAATCACAATTGATGGTTCTTATCTTGCCGAGCCCATGACAGATGAGATCTGTCAAGTCGAAATCGAAATCGAACCTCAACCGTCTCGCTTACCGTATCCATATTCCGGCTATTCCGGCTCATCACCCAGGTCGCTGACACATTTATTCCGGCTCATCACCCACGCCTGTTGGACCCAAGTCCCTAATTGGGACTTGGGTCGCTGACACATTCAAGTCAGCCTCATGAGTCATCGGCTCGACTCGGACCGGCTAGGGTTGCGCCAAGCAGCGGGCGGAGAGTGCGCATGCGGCGCTGGGGTTTGCACAGACTGGGGTTGCAACTGTATCCTTATTAGATGCAATAGAGAGAATCTGAGAGATGTTTCTGTACACCTCCGCGTTGACTGGGACAGCTGTGAGGGCGGAGATTATGGGGTGGGGACTACCCTTGACCAGGGACGGCCATGCTCAACGACTCCGACGTGGAGCCTGATGATCCACGCAGCCGCTCGCTCGTCACTCTGACTGGCAAACGGCACGCCAACCCAAACTGGGGAGGCTCGCGGCCAAACGCCGGACGACATCCGAAAAGGAATTGCTGCCTCCACAAACACGGCCGATCCACCAACCACCCAACGGCGGCACCGGCGCGTGTGCGATGGGCCCGTTCCTCTCATCCGGAAGAATGCCCCCGTGCCTGCGTTTTTCGAGCCACGTCGTGCTGGTGGGTCTGCACCGCAAGAGCTGACACCTGCCGGACACGCTTCTGAGGCAGACCTGGTTCCTCCTGCTGCAGAAGCTGAACCAGCGAGGAACGGCGCGTGTTTGGCTTCAACGAGCATCACCCAAATGCTGAATGAGGTCTACAAGAACATCGACTACGACCTCTTTGCCATCAGCTGGAACTCGGATGTCGATAAACAAAATCGCATTGAAACAGACTCTAATTAGCATCTGTACTACAAATTCAAAGCCGACTGCGCACAGCGTTGGACATGCACAGGACGCGGTTGACGGGACAAGTATCATGCGACCGAGCATGACGTCGACCACTTCATGTATCCGAAGCCGCGCGCAGCGGCGCAAGTCAGAGGCCAAGATTATGGCCAATATCGCGAAGCGGGAGGCGGCGGCAGCGAAAGCCCGAGCAGAAGCAGCAAGGATGGCTGCAGCATCGTCAACAGCGTAGACAGGGCATGTAGAAACGTTCACACGCACCAAATATAATAGGTGAATGACCTGAGCATCGGCACCAACCATCTATGCTGCCGACGCGCGCGAGTGCGCCGTTGGGAGGTGTAGATAGTTGGCCACGTAAAATATGTGTTAGTTGTTGTTGTCCTTGCACTGTGCACGCGTGCGGAAGGGTGATGGGGTAGATTCCAGCAGGGTGAGAGGGGAGGTGAAGCCCGTGAGGGGATGCGTGCGACGCGTGCTTGAGGTCCAGCCTGAGAGGCCACCAGTCTAGATGCAATGTCAGCGGGGTAATGTGCGAGCAGTGGCAACACACCTTGTCGTAGTCACAGAAGCGCGTGGGCACAACTGGGCTGGTAGGCTGCGGGCGGCAGTGGTCGTGTCGAGCGGACACTGTGGCAGCAGGAGTGTCGAGCCGCGAGTGGCAGCGTGGCAGCGAGAGTTGGCAGGAGGAAGCCCGGGGCAGTTCTGTTGCCAAGTTGTGAGGCAGCCCGGATGCAGGCCGACGCAACGCCGGGCCTGCATCGTCGTGGTCGCTGAGCAGAGAGGTGGGACGCCAAATCTTGGCGGAAGGGAAGCGAGAGATGGCCGCGGAGAGTTGGCAGCAGCCATCGAGCTTCTTGATTTACCTTAGCCCATTTGCGGAAGGTGTAAAAGGACTCGCGTCTTGACAGCTAGCGACAATTTTCTAGGCCAACCCCAGCCTCCAACCAGTCACTGCTCCGTCGTAAATCTGCGATATCCTAGAGCAAGTGTCAGTTTGATTGAATATACCTGATTTGGTGTAATTTGATGATATGTGACAATGTGACGCCAGAGTTTTTCGATTTACTTACGACTGCGAGCGCCTGGCACCAAATGGTGTTGGTCGTGTTTGGCACCACCACTGATGGCCCATCACTCACCACTTGGCGCGTCCTTGCCATGTCTTCGCTCACTGTACGAGCTCCGACACGCACTGAAATTCTAGCAGCTGCACAAAATCGTCATCTCAGCACCCCGTGCAGCTTTCAGCTCGACTCCGTACGCTCTCAGCTGGAGCAGAAACATGTCTTCACTATTGCACCGACAGGCTCCGGAAAGACTATGACCTTCTGGCTCCCGCTCCTCTTTCATGACGGTGTTCAAATTATGGTCACTCCACTCAACATTTTGGGAGAAAAGAATGCAGGAGAGCTGTTGGAAAAGATGGGTATCTCAGCGGTCAATCTTGTAGCTGACCGACACCTGAGTGCGAAGATCAAAGTGCGTAGACGCGTTTTTCCGCGTTTAACTGCGTTTATATCTTATGATTAGGATGTTCGTGCCCTCAAATACCGTGTAGTCATTTCTAGCCCCGAGATTTTTATGGAAAATGCTGAATTTCGATCTCTCTGGACTCTTCCCGCTTTTCTCGCTCACCTCTTCAACGTGACATTCGACGAAGCACATTGTATCACCGCCTGGGGAGGGGCTGACTTCCGGCCAGCATATAAGGACATCAGTGCCTTGCAGTGGTTGCTACCAAAACACGTTCGGTTCCACTTTTTGTCTGCCACCTTCACCGCTCCTGTTTCATCGGAAATTCGAACGCTTTTTGGAATACGCGCCGAAGAACTCGCAGTGATCCGACTTTCAAATGACCGACCAAACATCCATCTCAAGGTCATAGAGATGGTTTCAACAACAAGCAAGATTCACGATCTTAAACGTGTTCTACATTTTCCGGCGAATGCGGATGATATAACACGACCACCGAAATTCATGATCTTCACAAATAAGCGCCGCGAGAGTGAGCTGCTGGTCAAACAGATTTGGAACGAGCTTCCAGAAGTCTTTCGTGCAAAGGTGGCGTGGTTCCATGCTGGGATGTCCGATACGTTCCGGCGAGATGCGATGGAGAAGCTTCGAGTGGGGGAGATGTTTGGCATTGTGTGTACTGATGCTGCTGGAATGGTACGGCTTCGTTCCCTCAACCAACTGATACTTACTTCCTTAGGGCCTCGATCTTCCAGACGTGAGAATGGTTATTCAATGGGGCCACACCGTCTCATTGTGCACGTTGATGCAGCGCCTTGGGCGGGCTGGTCGGGACCCATCAATAGATGCATTAGGCGTGTATTTTGTCGAATCTTCACATTTCGATGGTGCAAAGCAAAAGAAGGAGAAGAAACGAAAGCAGTTGGATGGCGAAGCCCCACCGCCAAAGAGGCGGAAGGTGGGCAGTACGCAGGTTGTTAAAATCAGTCTCGACGAGATGGACAGAGCAGAGGAGAAGAGATGGGAGAGCATGAATAATTCGACCACCAGTATGCCTAAATTTCCGTCTCCGCATGGTATGGAACCCATCAAGTATGATACGCTCATGATGGACTGGATCATCAACTGCCAGTCTCGCATCGTCTGTCCGCGACGCATTGCTAACGCATACTTCAAGAATCCTGTTGTTGGTAAACTCATTCAATGAACTGCAGGTCAGCGGCTGACTTAATCTCAGTGTCAATCTGTGGTTGTGCAAATCAACGCTGTGGTGGACGAAGCCCTCGTTCCTGTTGCTCAGTCTGTGATCCAACATATTTCCTTCCACGTCGTATACCACCAATCGCTCCCAACAAACGTGGTAAAAATCAGATGAAACCCGACGAATTCACTTGGAAATCTTCCGATATTGCGCTGCGCGATGCTCTCAATAACTGGAGATACGAGAAAGTGTGTTCCTTAGGGCTGGAGAACGATTTCTTTGGGCCTCAGTTCATCCTCTCAAATGAGATTCGTGACCGGATAATCAATCTTGCTCACTATTCTCTTCTTCCTCTTGATCTTGACTCGCCTGCTGCACGCCAAGCGACACTAGAGGTCTTCCAGCACCAAACACAGTGGCGATATAGTGTCGATCACGGAGAGACACTTATCAAAATAATCCAACAATTCCCTCCGCCTCCTCCACCTCCTCCGCCTCCGCCTCCCCCCACCTCCACCAGCACCTGTACCAGCAGCCGCAATATCCACTGTGGCTGCACCAGTAGTGCCACTTCAGATATGTCCGGTGAATCTCGCATTGCCAAAGACAAAGCAGAAGCGAACCTGTAAGAATTGTGGTTCAACCAACCATATTGGTATGATCTTAAATTGTAGAAAGTGAAATATCTAACATACATGCAGCATCGAACCGAAACTGTCCAAACTACTCGAAGGCACGCTCGCAAAATATTCCTATGTCAATCACGGGATCTAGGGTGCTGTAAGTAATTCCCCAGCCAATACTTACAGGTGTTTCTAATAGTTTTTAAAAACAGGGGTGTTTATAAACAGTTTTTGAAACAAGGGGGGGGGGATTACTTAATATACTTTAGTGTCTATAATAATTATCTAGTACTACTACTTCTATAGTCTGGTACCACCCTATCATTAGACTACCTCTTGATAGCAAGAGTATTTTCCATCTCAGCAACTAGGTATCTACTATCCAGAAGGAGATTACCATATTTGGCAGTGTTGATTGTGTGACTGATGTGATATAATGTCACACATGGCTGTTTACAAACACCCCCACCCCCAGGAATTAGAAACTAACACTGTTTTTAAAAACATGTTTCTAACTGGTTTGTAAACCAGATCAACTTACAGCACCCTAACGGGATCAAATCGTCCGCCTCAATAGTTTCTAGTGTATCTATATCCTCTGCAATTTCTGCTTCATGCTCATGGCTCTTCTTGAGATGCTGGTTGATACCCATTGCAAGGACAACATGATCGGGAATTTCATAATCTGCTTCTCGGCCTGGCGTGAACTGGTGGGGCCTTGTATGGCGGAATTTTTCTAATAATTTCATTGTTGTTCGTGTCATGTCTGGCGGAGCATGGCGTAGAGTAAGATGTTTGAGATGAAACCCGTGTTCAATCGTTGCATGACTATGTCGGTAGAACTCGATGAGTGGTGACTCTTTGACTATATGGTCGATTGTGTGATTTGAGCTAGAGCCCGAGTATATCACCTTGGTGTATAAGTTGTTGAGCTCCATGAGCCAAATCCACTCCACGAAAACGGCCAGGCTTTCCCGTTGGGTTGACCAACCAGTTGATGCGAATGATTTCGCTGCATACAGTATTCAGTTTATAAGATAAGATAAGAGGAGCATACTTACCGCAAGTCCGGAGAGAATCGTGACTTGAGATCCTTTAAGAAGTTCAGGGTGTGCCAGGAATACTTATGCTTCCCAGTTGCCTTGAATAGATAGCACCAATAGACCATTGTGGCCTCAATTGCCCCGATATCGCCCACGTTCATTGCATGTGACAAGTCGAGATACATCAGCTCATCTCTGTTTCGAAGAGTCTGATTCTCGAATCGCTTGTCTCGCTCTGCAATCTTTCGATCCCGCATAATACCCAAGTCCCTACTACGTGCCACATACTTCTGAACAACAGTGTCAGCTAATTTTCTTAGGCTAGAGAGGGACGGTTCTGTTGCTGCGTATTGCTCAATTGTCATGCCGATGTGTTTTGAATCAAGGCAGTGAATTTCTTGACGGAAGCAATCGAGTAGAGCAGCTCGGATATCATGAGTGATAAGATCATGGGTGGCTCGAAATCCAGGCTTTTTAGCAAATTTTCCTGTCTCTCTAGGGCGTAGCACTCCACAATGTTGCATGAGAGAGTTGACATCAGTGCGTGAATCGGTGGGCTTGATAAATATTCGCCACAGTGTGTCTGCTGCAGCCATCTTGAAGTGGAATAGTCCCGGAACTACAACAATATGCTGAAATCGAGCCTTCTGGGTTGCTTCAATTGCTCGGGAAGCTCGGATACCATCAATTCGCTCCTTTGTCAGCAGGTCGCCATGAAAGAGAAGGATTGAGCCAGTGATATCAACATCCCCCGCACCAAAGGTTGTCTCTGCTGGCTCTCCGATTCCACCTTGTAGATGTAGGTTGTCGATAACTTGGATGTTCCCATCAGTGGTCGACTGCCACTTGATTTTCATTGCACGACAAGGAACTTGAGTAGTTTTTCGGAGAGGAATTAAGCGAACGGGTTCTGGTCCCAATCCAATATCCCTCAGTTTCTCTTTGAAAAATGTGTTATTGGGTGCTCCATACCGCAACAGAATGTCCAGTGCATGCCATGAAAACCGTTTTTCACGCGCCGAAAATGTTTCACCTGCTGCCACGACGTCCATCGCTGTCCCCAAGATGAAATTCATAAAAAAGGTCAGCTTCCGAGCCATTCGACAATGCTCGGGCTGACGGATCTGGATTGAGTGGATCACGCTCCCAAAGTTCTGCTGCGCATTTGAGTGCTGATGCATTCACAGAGCTGACACCCGAAAGTGGAATAACTGTTGCTGAGGTTGCACTGACAAATTGGCCCGGGTTCTCGACGGTTGGTTCGCTGGTCGGAAATGTGATATCAAAGTTGTCGTAGACAAATTGCGCCGTCAGTGTACGGACAAGTTGCTTTATCAGTTCAGCAGTTTGTCCGGTTAAACTGGTGACAGAACGATGAATAGAGCTGAGGCTGATGGAGAGTCCAGCATGTGCGAGTGTTTCGATAACTTTTTCCGGAACATTGAGAGAGTGGAAGAAGATTCCAAGGATTGCTTGAATTCGGTTACACTGCTGGTTGACGGTCTGGAGAATAATGCTAATGATCATCACTGCACGCTAGCATATCGGTGCTTAGAACGTAAATATAGTTAATATAGACGGAGACGCACTATTACTCGAAGAGATGTTCGCCTCTCAATCGCCCGCTCACGCTGGCGTCGCCGCTTGTAGTTTGCAGCCCTTTGTTCCGGGCTAAGATCTGCAGGCACTGTTGCATCGGAGTGTGGTAGCAGAGAACTTGAAGAAGGAATCTCTATGTCCGAATCAAGGTTCATGTCTCCTCCGATTTCTCCAAGGTCCAGGTCTTGTTTGGCCATCTTCTGCTGGTTCTCATATCTCGATATAACTCGTCGTCCACTGCGAGACTCGTATGACATCAGAGTATGAAGCAAATCCCACAGAAAGGGCGCGTTATTTTGCATTTCTTGTGCTGTGTCGTCAATGAATGCATTTCCCGCAAAGCTAAGATCAGCATGGCTTGCATTGAAGTGCAATCCACTGGTGACGCTGGCCAGTACATCTATTTCGCGTAAGATGTGGTCCTTCACACTGTTAAAGCACCAGACAAGGACTTTTGAGGTGGTGGACATCGTTGCAGTATACAGAAGCGCGCAGATATTGCTTGCATCTCTTGTCACCTGTGCACATATCTGCTTATCATCCCTTGTTAAGAACTGGTTATGGAGGATATGCGAAAGGTATCCCAGCATAGAGAGATCATGCCGAACCATAAAGCTAGAGATTTGTGCCCATAATGGCCCGGACTCGGAAGCTGGAGAGTTTGACAGCTCACCGTCGTGTTCAGTCATCAGGCAAAGCAGTGCAAGGGAGGTTGGAGGAAAGAGGACAGCGATGGTGTTTATTCAGGGAGGAGATAACACGATACAAGTTAGATTATGGCAATTGTCGGCTATGTTGTTGGGGATCGATTATCGGGCAGGAGAGCATGTGTGAAGAAGAATTAGATGGACCGGCATGCATTGGATGTTAGCTCACAGCGTGTCGGAGCTCGTACAGTGAGCGAAGACATGGCAAGGACGCGCCAAGTGGTGAGTGATGGGCCATCAGTGGTGGTGCCAAACACGACCAACACCATTTGGTGCCAGGCGCTCGCAGTCGTAAATCGAAAAACTCTGGCGTCACATTGTCACATATCATCAAATTACACCAAATCAGGTATATTCAATCAAACTGACACTTGCTCTAGGATATCGCAGATTTACGACGGAGCAGTGACTGGTTGGAGGCTCGCAGTCGTAAATCGAAAAACTCTGGCGTCACATTGTCACATATCATCAAATTACACCAAATCAGGTATATTCAATCAAACTGACACTTGCTCTAGGATATCGCAGATTTACGACGGAGCAGTGACTGGTTGGAGGCTGATTAACCATCCCTCGTTGCAGAGCTACTACACAGGCCAATTCCAAAGGGCAGTTTTTCGGGGCTAAATGCGTAATTGATCCGAAATGATTGATGTTACGTGAGGATTTGTGGGGCGGGCGCTCTGCAAGAGGGCTGGAGCAACTAGACCGGGCCGCAGGCTCCGTTTGACATATCCCGGTTGGGACGTCCGAGCAGACTTTTCTTGTCGACACTTATTCCTTTTCCCCCTTCCCTCCCTCCATTCTTTCCCTACACTTCAACTCCTTGTATATTCATGATACACACGCGGTCATATCAACGATGATATCTCCAAGCCGCCACCTCAAAACCTCTATGACATGTTTTCTGGGTTTCTCGTTCCGGTACCCCATCGTGTGTGTGTACTACCTTTGAGAACAGGCCGAGAATAAGCTTGGGGCGTCCTCGAGAGTGTTGAGGAGACCCACATGCAACGGAAAATATCGAGAGGCGGCAGTGAATGCATGGCAGAAGTGCGGTAAGCAGTGATCGTGCATCCGGGGATAAGTCAACGGACCACCGCGGTCCGGTCTAGCTGTTCCAGCCGTCTTGCAGAGCGCACCCCCCCAAATATCCTTACGTTAATCTCGGAACATCTCGGAAATCAAAATTAGTAATATAATTTATACACTTGCTCTTGGATCTGGCTTGCGTAGCTCTGCAACGACGGATGGTTAATGAGACTGAGACGATTGTAAAGGTGAGTCTTATTTCCCGCTATAGCTGATTGCAGAAGTTTGGGCGGGTGTGGAGCCTCGTTTGTTGTTTACAAGTGTTTTGTGCCGTAAGAGTTAACGCTGGTGCGAGAGCATTCAGTGGAGCCTCTCGACCATATATGGAAAAAATTTGACAGAATTGGAGCTTGAACGAGCTCCACGACCCGCCCAAACTTCTGCAATCAGCTGTAAGCATTGACCATCAGACGATTGGGTAAGTTCAGTTGGTGGGTCGGATCGAGCAGAACGCAACCTAACGCAACCTGCGCCTGTGACGTGACCGTGACGACGATGATGACCAAAGCGAATCCTAGCGAACTTGAATCTGGCCTGTAGCTCCTGCCTTGGACCGCCTATTACAAGCCATGTCCCCAAGTTTACAAGAAACTACTGATCTAACGAAGATTGTGTGCTTGAAATCATCTTCCCAGCTCGCCTCTTTGGCTTTTGTGAATCGTGCATGATTGATCGTGCACGACCTGCAAGCGAAGCGAGCCTAGTAACAAACGGCTTGCTGAACTCGCTGAACCCACCTCACCGTGACTTGGGATTCGATAAATATATTGGGCCTCGAGGACTTTGGCAATAACTCGTATAGCCTGGACATCTCCAAGCAAACAAGCAAATGAAGTGAATCTTCGAATGAAGAAACAGACCGAAGTAAAAGTCAGATATTTCATAATATTGGCAAACTGGGTGAGTACCCCGCACTTCTTTCATTTGATGTCTCACTCACCATATCCAATCTCTTGCATTGTCGCGGACTTATTGTAGATGCTCGCTATCGCCAATTTTGCAGCAAATTGGGTGAGGCTTGTCTTCGCTGGATTCACTCCAAGTAGACGGTGTTGTGGTTGGAGGGATATCGGCGGATTCGCTCTCTGCTGGTTCTGACAAGTGACAGTGCTGCGACCTGCGAGAGGATGCAGAGTTGCGAGAGGATGCAGAGTCACAGGATGACAAGCGCCACGAGCCAGGCGTCGGTAGCACCGACTTCAACGAGCCTTAAGCAGAGGAAACGGGGACTTTTATCGCGAGCCATGAGAGTAAGAACCAAGAATGATATTGTTTTTTGTCATATGAAAAGACTACGACAACTTGACTGCAAAACCAAAGCAACACACATTTCAGACGGTATCAGAGGTATACGACAAATCAATCTCACGCATTGAGACGTCCCTTCCTCTTCCACTTTGCTGAGTGCCAAGTCGACCGCCACAACCAGATTCTGTAATAGATCTTCCACGAGGCGAGTCGCCTTCATCCTTGTTGTCGTCAAGATCGTATCGGCTTTGTTTTATCCAGAGTAGAGATATGCTGCTCGTGTTTTCGTTTCTCGACTTTGAGCTCTTTCTGGATGGCAATAGATGTGGCGAAGAAACGCTCGCGTCCATGGGTTGCAGTACTAATCTTCTTCTGCAGTCCGGCAATCTCTTCCTGCTGAGACTCGCATAGATCCTCCAACTCTGAAACCCTGGTCTTGAGAACTTGGCTAATATCACAATCAATACGTCTTCATAAACATTGGCGGCTGTTTTACCTCTGAGTGCTGTGTTAGTGGCTCGAATCTTCACAAGTTGGGCTTCCAACCCAGCGTTGTCCAACTTGAGAGCGTGATGTTGGAGCAGAAGTGCATTATGATCGGCGTGTATCGTGTTGTACTCAATTTTCAAGTCTAGGACGTTAGGTGAGCCTCAGTTCAGTGAGGTTGGGGACTCGCACTGACTGGTATACGTAGCCGTTTTATCTGGGGTCGGAAACTGGTCTTTCATAGGAGTCATGTCTCTGTTTCATCCAAGTCAGGTGGAGATCACAACATGGTCGTTATATAACTTACAGCGGCAAGGCCAAAGCCTACTCTTGGCCAACTGGAGATGAGGTGTAAGTAGGTTAGTGAGCGTGACAGTGGTTCTTTCAAGACGACAACTTGTTTGAGTACACCTATATAACACACAATGAGTATACGTATTATGGTGTCAGCTTGAAATTACATTACCATTGACGTTGTCGATGTGGTTAATGACGAAGTGGGGTGATCAGGTATTGCTGGCTCGAGGTTGTTGAGATTTTTATTTTAAGTGCGTGAAGGTTTTCTTTTCCAAGGGAGCCCATACAGATACCCAAGATTTTCAGTTGAATACCAATTGGTGTGGTTTGGCCGACTGCATCGAAAACTTCGCGCTCGCAAACTTCCGGTCCGAATTCTCCAATTGCCTTGAGGGCCTGGTTATCGTCAGAAATGACGCCAACAACCACGATCAAGCTGGACGGTTTGCTGCGTCGAGCTCCGGATTCGAGATGTCTTCCAACTTGTGTCCGGTTTGAAATTTTGCGCACTTGACGATGAGGTCTGGGCTGTCCGTGAGTATATTTCCACCACTGTATTCCTTCAGGTCAACAAGACTCTTGCAGTATTCACCTGCATCGAACATTTCTCCCATCGTTGAACTTGGTTTCTTAAGCTTGTTGTAAGCAGGTCGGGTTGGAAAGGCTGAGCACAGCGACGATTCTCGCTTTTTATGCTTGTCGTCGACGATGTGGCTCCGCATGATGTTGGCCTTCGATTCACGGTTGAGTTAACTTCATATAGGATATAGAGGTATCCACGCAATGATGAGAGAGGATATAATGTTGCAAGTGGACTAGCCTTCTGTTCGTTGGTCAGGCTCGTGTTTTGACCGAGCGCCACAACTTGAATAGCTTCCTGGAGCACGCTCTTGATGTCCTCGTGGTGGGCATAGACACGCTCGGCGATCTGAAGTACCTTGAGCTGGGCAGCGAGTAGGTAGGTCATTTGCAACGACAGTCCGTTCGGCTGCAAACCAAGCTATACCAAGCAATGAGTGAAGGACATATGAAATGAAGAGTTGACTCAGTTGAACCTGGTAAAACGCGTGAAGGTCCCCGCGATAGTCCGGATTGAGATATCAAACGAGTTGGCAAGCGCGTCCGCAAAGTTGGTTGGAGTTGGGAGGTTGTCAATGGTGATATCGCTGCCAGCGTCAGAGGCTGCATAGAGCGTGGGAGTAGGCGAGCTGGCCATCGACCAAGTGTTGTGCTGGCTGGGAGTGTTGGGATAGTTCATTGCTGTGAATGGGTGGACCAATTGAGCGAGAGTGGGTTTGCGAGTGAACTTGAAGTCGATTGCCGATATCCTGATGTCGAATGCTGATTTTGTCTCCGCAGGAGGCCGGTCAGAGACTTGGTTACATCCTGTCAAGATCGGTTTTCATCGTCTTGTAGTCTGTTTTACCACCAACGAGAGTTGCTGCAGCAAACTGAGATTGCAGCTCCGCACATGTGTGATCACGACTTCTTGGTGTACCACGCTACACCAGAGTACTTATTGGCAGAGAAAGAAGAACAGACCGTCAGAGATTCTGATTCAGCATCAATGGGTAACTCGACGCATTTTGAGCGGAACATAGAGCCGAGGGAGTGCTGGCCCAGAGGTCGCTGAGCAGCTTTGACATGGTGGGGGTGGTGGGTTAAAACATGAATCTTGTAAACTGATGCTCAGCTTACTGATGGGGAGCTTGCGACAATCATTCGGCTTTTCGGATTTTCTCGGCGATGCCTCGAAAACCTCCCACACTCGACGTCGTGTGGGAGGTTTTCCTTAAGTTTTTCGGTTGCTGCAGAATTGGGGAGCAAGCTCCCCAATGAAGGAATGACTGTCTAGATTCGGTGATTAATCAGACAGAATCAGACGGACCGATGACTGGTGGGAATCCAGGCTCCTAAACCAGCCCTCGTTGCAGAGCTAGTCAGGCCAATTCTGAGAGATTATTATAAGCTATTTATTTATTCAAAATCAAAAATGTGACATGATGTGACGAAAAGAGTTGGGGTAGCGCTCTGCAAGAGGGCTGGCCCAACCTACAGCACTTTGCAGAAGTGTAGGTGGTTTGTGGAGCGCGCTCAGCGCTCCAACCTGTTTACATCTGTTGTCGTGTTTTTCCCATAAATGGGTCTCTGGCTCCACTGGGTCGTTCCCAGGCCAGCTTAAAACTTGACAGGAGCCACAACAACAATAAACAGGTTGGAGCATCGAGTAGGCTCCACAAACCACCTACATTTTTGCAAAGAGCTATAACCCGGACCGAGCGCCGAGGCGGTGCACTTATCTCCGGTTGGCGTTACCGCCGCTCCAGCTCTATGCTTGCTCTATGCCGTTCTGCTGGGCACCACCATTGCTTGTTACCCCCTCAACCCCGACCTTCATCTGAGCCAGTGCTGGGTGTATCTGGGACAGACACAGCCGCTGGCTGAACACCTCTTGTCCAAGTGCACAAACCTTCTTGACTGTTCATCGTGGTGGTGTGGTGGCGCCGGAGCGGGCTTTGGAGGTCGGTTGGTGGGTTTGGGGGGCATGAGATGGGGTGGATGGTGGAGAAATACGAGTGGAAGGGCCCCCGCTACGCTGGGGGAGGGAAGCCATTGATGAATTGATGCCAGCCCAACCGGAGATATTCGGTGGTCGGTCCGGGTTAGTTGGGCCAGCCCTCTTGCAGAGCGCTCGCCCAAACTCTTCGTAACATCATGTCACATTTTGATTTTGTACTAAATTGATACATATTTAGCCTGAAATACACCCTCGGATTGCGCTCTGCAACGAGGGTTGGTTTAGGAGCCTGGTGGGAATCAAGGAACAGAGCGGCTTGCGCAGTGGAAAGGTTGAAGAGCAAGGGCTAAGTACAGAAGAAGAGGCAAGAAACAATGAATAACTGATGGTTTCTGTTGAATTTGTACATCATGCCCAGTACGAAAATAACTCAGACAACGAAATAGCCATCGACAGTGACTAAGTACCGAGTCGACAGAAAAGACTGCATCTGCGCCGTCCTCAAGCGACGTTTGTGCAATGCCCACACCCGCGAGACTACCCTGTTCCTCGTTTAGAATAACAAGTAGATTTGGCCCACGCCACCACGTACCTTGCCAACAAAGGCAACACGGACTGGGAAAAATGTCTCGGGATCATCACCCCCAACAGTAAACAGCTTCGCGATGATGCTTAGAAAGTATTCAGCACTTCAAAGAGGACCCAAAAACGGGGTACCCACCATCTACAATGGCAGTGGTCGACGCAAGTGAATTGGTGTGTGATGAGACTGTCGGGTAGGATCCTGCACTAAAAGCTATTGAGAGGTGGGATAGGTCAAGGGTATAAGATGAACTCACGGTAAAGGAATGAATATCTCCAGGCCGTGAAGTATCACGCTTTCGTTCTCGAGCTCAAATTCGATGCTGACTTCGCATGTACCATCGTTCGAAGGTGTGGGCCAGCAGTTTACTGCGTAGTGTGAGCTTGAAACATAACATCAAATGCAAGATATAGCCCACTGGAAAGCGGAACGGTGGATTTATTGTTGCCTTTATACCGCCATTTCAGAACTGCCAGGTTTTGGTTGATGGGGAAGGTCTTTGAGGCGTCACGAAGAGCAATCTTCTTGGCCTCATTGCGGTTTGCCTTCGCATCGAACTTGGCGACTTGTGGGTGTTGTTTAAATTGCAAGGCTGCCACAAGTGAGTTGGAATCGTCTGTCGTTGTCAATGTCAGGGAAATGCAAGCGTTGGCCGAGTCGGAGATTAAAAGGTTCATCTTCTCTTCTTATATATGAAAACACTACCGTGCCGGCATTGACAGAAAGTCATGCGGACGCACGTGAAACACATGATATTCACGTGCCACCCTCGGATACCGCCCGCCGGTCGCGAGCCGCAGGCGAGCGGCCGTGTGGGCGCTGCAAAAAGTCTTTTTTATTCTGGTAGTCCATGCCACAGGCACGGACGATTATACTTGTGTCTCCTTTAAGCTCGATGTCTTTCTCTAAACCTCCATCACGGAGTAATGAGCAGGTGATTTGCTCGGTGATACTGATGTTAATGCTATGTGGATCATTGAGTTTCGACAAGGAATCTGACAAGGTTTGGGACAAACCTTTCTGGTACAACTTCGGGCAGGCTACCTCTGCCTTTGTTCGTAGATTGAACAGTCTGCGGGGCCGCAGCAACGGAAGGAGTTGGGGGTTCAGAAGCCAGACCGATACCAGAAGCCATGTAGTCGCTTCCAAGCGCGTCGATAAGTTGCTGCCCAACTTTATTCCAGAAGCTCTGAATGAAGGCGCGCGTGCTCCTATACCAGTATTGAGATTGATGGGAGTTGAGACAGTGGGAGGCGGTGGGGTATATGAAGTGGGTACGGGTGAATAGCCAATGATGCCGCCGCCATATCCAGACAAAGAAAAGCCAGAGTTGCCTGCCGCGCGACGTTGTTGTTCGCGCCACTGCAGCTCGAGCTGTTTGGCACGACATTTGAGCTCCTCTTTAGCTTCTGCTTCCTTATTCTAGACAACTTATCAGCAAATAATCCAAGAAAACTTATTTTCCAAAGACGTACCCGGGCGATAATCTCTTGAATCTTTTCCTTGTAATGTTCTATCTCCAGAGCATTCTTGACTTGAACAAGGTTCACAGAGCCAACCTATCCCAACCACCTCGTCAAACGCGCCAAGTAGCTCCAAGGCTCGTGTTGCAACTTGGCTCTCGGCTACGCTCTGGCACATGTCAGAGGCAACACGCACAAGAAGGTAGAGCATGTCTATATCTCGTAGGAGATTAGACGCCTTGTTGGTAATCAGCAGGATGTAGAGTTCTTCCAATGGCTAGTGAACGTAGCGAACATCTGGTGTTTCTATCAGTGTGTGTTGTGTGCTAGATGGCGGAGGCAAAAGCTTTGGAAACGATGCAAGTAGAGACTCAATTCGCGTCCGCGACATGTCCAAGAACTGGCATGTCGAATGTGGAAAGCGTGTCGTTGTGACGCGAATGATCGTCCTTTGGCCGAGTAGTGAATTCCTGGCTGGTTGGCATAAGGAATGGACGGAGAGCAAATGGCCATGGTCAAGACAGATGAATGGTTGCTGTGGAAGCCATGGTTTGAGCCGCAAAACGCTGCGAGCCATGATAAAGCGTATCGGCTACAGCAGCTACCTTTGCACGAAAAGGTAGCAACGACAGTGCTTTGTAAACCGTACATCGTCTAGCCAAAGATGCCATTGTAGGATGTTGGACGAGATTGGCATTGGCGAAGTCGAAAACAAGAGCAGTGAATCATTTTGGGGCGGCGGCGGGTGATTAACCAAAGGGAGGTGAGGTGCGGGGGCCATTTATTGGGTTGCCAAGGGCCACCGAGGGCAGTTCTTGGTGTTCTTGGTGTGAGAGGTGATTGGGGCTATTATCGGCGACAAACGATGGCAATGGTGACTAGCTGGTATTTCATTGTCGACAAGGGCAAATATAGTCGTAGTACAGAGGAGAAGGTCGTTTTGAGATGAGGAAAGCGGAGAGAATACGGCGCTGGTGGCGCATTTGACAGGTTCTGCAAGAAATCAGCCTGACAATTCGGAAAGCTGGCCAAAGAACGCACTTTGAAGCCTCCGTACTGTGGTGGAAAGTCGCTCCAAGGCCGAAGTCGAGTTTGAAGACGTATGGACTTCTTTCGCCCAACGCGCGAGTTGTTTTCAGTCGGTCGTGGTTATTCAAGCCAAAACGGCCTAGTTTTGGCACTGCATGGCCACACCATCTGCACATGCAACTGGCCAAAGCCGTACTTGGGGGTGGTATATGCGAAGAGGTGTGTATGAGGAGGCTGAAGGCAGAGGAGATCTCTGCTGCAAAAAAGCTGCTGCCACCTCATCGTCATCAACGGTTAGGCCCTGGCGTGGCCCATTCACGAGCTCGTCTAAGAGCAGTGCGGTAGAGAGGAGTAAACCACGTGCTACGTGTTGTTGACGGAGTGGTCCGAGTCGACATGGAGGAAGAAGAGAAGACGTTGATCTCCTTTTTCGGCCAGACAGAGATTGCTCACGATCGCCACCATCCAATCCAACACCGACTATGGCAAGTGAACTACATTGCAACGCTGGCTACTTGGTTGCCTTTCGGCTACGTACAGTAGATCTATGAATCTCCTTCTGCCTCTTTCCAATTTTAATGTCCTCTGGCAACCTACTCCTTCTTCTCCGCTTCTTCTCCCAGACAAGCCGAATATCATCGCCCACTACTAATCCTTTTGCTTCTGGAACTTCAACATTAAGATAACGCCAAAAAGACGCATGAGAAAAGTGGGCGAGACAAACTCTTTGACCACCAGTCCAAGGCTCGACGTAATGTGCCAATGCCTTGCCTCGAGGCATCACCATTGAGCGGTGAAGGTACCGTAGACGAATATGAAGCTCCGGGATAACCAAGACGCCGCCTTGAAAGACGCCTAGGGGAACGAGAAGAACATAGAGATCCTTTGGGTCTTGCTCATCGTAGTGTTCGGGACTGTCTCGGTTGAGCATTACTTCCCGACCCTCCATGAGGAGAGGATCGTGGACACCGAAGGCAGCCACATGTTCGAGTTGTTGTTCAGAGACGGTGCGAAGCTCTTGGAGGCCACGGTATGCCACAGGGTCAACAACGTTGATCATGGCGAGAGACAGGAGCCACATCGCGATAGAACCGCAAGGTGTGTTCTAGGTTTTTGTCACATCTTTTGCTGGCCCGGGCATGGCGTGCTGCAGACTTTAAAAATGTGACCACAATTTTGAAGAAGGGCTTACCGAGTGCCCGATTCCATGTCAGGACCGACTCAGCTTCATCATTCCAGCGATATGACCCTCTTTGATGATGTAGCTGTCCACACAACCACGAGTTCGGCCATCGGCACCAGCCTTCGTACATTGGTGGCTTGCGCAAGGGTGATAATGTGATGCAGTAGCATATCCTATTGGTTTGAATCAACATAAGTGATGACGCGGAACTTGTTGCGCACCGCAGACTTCTTCGTCAGTCCCTTAGGGAATGCTACCACTAAGAGTTGATTATTCTCGTCCAAAACCGCAACTGGCTCTTGAATGCCGGGCAAATCTATATCCCGGATTTGGACGTCATCTGCCAATTGCCACCCTTGTTGACCTGGAGTGTTGGCCCGGCGAAATCTTGTCCTTTTCCAATGTCTTTTCATTTCTCGGATAGCATCCTGATTCGGCTTGTTGTAGATAGGAATTGGTTTAGTATGTTGTTTGGGTAGGTGAGAAGGGGTCTTGTGAGCTGCTTTTCGGACAAGTGTCGAGTTCGGGACTTGGACAGTCAAAGCACTCCTGTGGTTTTGTTATTCAAGTCAGCTCGTATTCAACTTCCTTCCCCACCTTGTTTTGGACGAAACAGCGGTCTGGCCAACTGCTGTCACTCATGTCTAGATGAGGTGGTGAGAATAAATAAGTCAAAGCGTTTCGCAACGACTTCGTGGACCAGGATATCTGTTTCGGAGTCCTGGCTGCCTTGAGGTGGCTGGCGTTTCGCTTGAGCCTTGAGGGCCCCAGTCTTGTAATCGAGCTCCGTTTCGGACTACTTGGTTCTGACAAGGTTGGGCAATGGTAATGAGAAGTCTTCGCAACGACTTTATGGACTTACCGTATCGGAGTCCTGGCTGCGTTAAAGTGGCTGGCCTTTTGCTTGAGGGACCCACAAGTCACACTGACATGTGACAGCGCGATTAAGTATTCACGATGGTAAGAGTAAACGAGTAAAATATCACAGATAGCGTCCATGGTTATTGGGAAGGCCATACTTGTGGGCAATCAGTCTCAGCACGAGGTGTGCTCCATACACCCCTTCAAGCCCGCCAGTGGTGTCCAGTGCTGCTAATGGGTCTTCTTCTTGGAAGAACGGGCTGTCGAGCGGGTGGCGTGGGCATTGATGCTTCCCTGCCACATTCAGACGATCCCCGAATGAAGAACGTCGGGCGTAACCGGCGTCCAACATATCGACTATACGCCGGGCATCATGCACCGCGAGGCGGCTGAAGGCGTCATCGAGGGAGTCGATCTCCTTGCGCGTAAAACCAACCGCGGTCTGGAATGCAAGGTGATGAGTCAAGTCGAGGGTGCGGGGAAGATCGGGAGGTGGGAGGCTTGGTACTTTGCGGATCATGGACAACGCATTTCGACCCATGCAAGAGTATACCGTGCCATCATCGTAGGTGGATAGCAGCAGCAGCGACCCAACTATTCGAGACCTCACTTCTCCTTCTAGTGCGTTCAGGAATGGATTCAAAACCGCCCGACCCTCCCCATAGTTGATTATGGGGCTGTCAAAGTTTCTGATGATCACCAATAGCGGAGCCCTTGATACACGTAGGAGGCACATCTGGAGATTCAGAGTGTAGACATGAGAGCACGGAGGGAATTGAAGAGTAATACACACCGCCAGGAGAATGATGAACCTTTCTGGCTCATCTTTCGAGACCTTGTAGAGGCTAGGCGGAGCCATACGCTTCTCGAGACGGTAACGGGAGATGAACTCCCCACACTCCTTCTCGAGATATGTGTGGAGGTTGGTACGGATGTCCGCCTCATCAGGAAGGTCCCTGAAGTCCATGTCCAACACAAAGAAACAATGGTGGCCATCGTCCCGTCCTGAGGTCAAGCCCTGCTCTCCAATTAAGACTTCAAAGGGATCGTCCTGATGATCATAGTCTCTGTCGAATGTGGCAGATACCATCGACGCGAAGAAGTCAATTCCCCATCCCGGAGGTCGACGAAACACAAGAGCATGATGGGAACTGAGTAAACGCGCGAGTTGCGTAAGAACATGGCGCTTGAATACGAGTGGAACCCCTTTAGTATTAACCACGTCGTCGAAATCCTCATGTGGATTGGGCAAACGCTAGGTCCTAGGTCAGTGGCCGTTGATTTGGCTATGAATGACGCACTTGACAGGTCGCTCCTCTGGTATACACCGTGCCACAAATGTGGGTTAGGCAATTGGAATCAGGGACTTGCTGGGGACCGATGGGCGAGTCTTGAGAGCTTGGAACATATCCACTACCATCATATGTGCCGCTCGAGCTTGATTTAATGTTGTCGAAAACTTTTCCTGCATGAGGAACTTCCTGGACCTGGAAAGGGTTCAGTTGCGGCCTATGTTGAACTAGAAGGATTGGAAATGACGCTGAAAGCTACTCCGCATGTGAAGACAGGTACGTTGAGGTGTTGCAGCGAGTTGGAGGACGTTGATTGAGTATGATCGATATATGATCGTCCATAGCATATCGGAAGGGATGGAAAAGTGCATGGTGGGTCACACCGTGACAACGGCGTTACTCATTGATTTAAGTAGATTGTGCGACACTAATTAAAGACTCGGACTTGTAGTCATGAAAATGGCCTTTCGAGCTGTTATAGTGCTACCGGTCCCAGTAGACTTTCCTCAACTCCAAACTCGTTTGAGTTACTTGAAGTCACCGATCACCTGACCGTGACGGAGCGCGATCACCCATTGCATGGAAAGACATACTAGATAGACATACATTCCAGTGTGTACGTACTGCAGTCACGATTGTCCAAGATAGAACACGTCCTAGTCTGAAGCATCGTCCACCATCTCCGCCACACGCATCCCAACATTGGCCGCCATAGCCAGAAACAGAACAACACACAAAACGGTCGGCCCATACTTGTCATAGTACAAGCCCTCTGCCCTCCGAGCGCGTAGACGGTGCGCCCGGTAAACAAATATTGCGGCGGAATACGCAATGGCCAGGAGGGCTGCAAGAGTAAACAGCGCAGCGCTAATCAGACCATACGTGTCGCTGGGTTCGGTAAAGTTGAGCAGCGTAGTTGCAATTGTGCCAATAAATACAGCATTATGCAGCCATTTCTAGGCAAGAATCGTGTTAGCTCAACTCCAAGAACAACAAGGAATCTCACCAAGAACGTCCGCTCGGCAGCAAAGTATACCTTGGGTTCGATGCGTATTGGGACAGATATTCGTTTGCCTGGTGGGGCATGGACATCCCGTGACACTCGTCGCTCGTCATCCCGTGGTCGCGGTAGAAGCGGGTCATCCTCATCTCGCTCTTCCTGGTCCTCCCGCAATGTCTCAGTCGACTGTTCTTCTTCTCTCCGTTTCTGTGCCCGCCTCTCGCCCTTCAGACGATCCCGCAATGTCTCGTCGAACGCCAATGATGGTGCAAGTGGGTCAATCGACAAGGCTCGCGGTTTAGGCGGTATAGCGAGGCCCTTGCGTGGACTGGGAGGTTTGATGTCGCCACCGTTGGTTTCGTGGTTGGCAGGAGCCTTGCCTTTCGCCTTGAGCATTTCTTCCCTGAACGCAATCGCCTCGGCAACCTCTTTCCCACTCAACCCCGTCCGCTTGTCTTCGTCATAAGCCGGTTGGCGGTCAGCATCATCATCCTCTTCTCGCTCTGACAGCGGTTCATGGTAGGCATCATCACTATTCGGTGACCTTCGTCGAAGAACCGGCTGATGGTGTATGCGGTGGTCGCTCGATAACACTCAGGTAACCCGTATCGGGTTTCAAGATGTCAATGTCCACTGCGATTCGTTAGTCATTTGTGTGCCTCAAAAAAAGTTAACAAACTCTGAGGTAGCCAGAACGGAACGAGATCGACGCGGTTAGGTAAAAGCGTAGCACATCCATGAATAAACTTGCTACGAACGTGCGTGAAGGCTTCGTGAGTCCACGAGGCCTGGCCAAGCTCTGCCAAATCCACTCACCTGAACTTTGGGACAGCTTCAACAAGATGCGACTGCACCAACTCCATCACCCATTCCGGAGGCTCTTGGCCAAACTGTGTTTGCAGCTTGACTTCGAGAACGCCATATCTAACCCAACGTCAGAAAACGAATGAAAAGACTTTGTGGTCACACACTTGAACTGTTCTTTGTCGTCTGCCGGCAACTGCTCAAATGGATAGTCAATTCCAATATCCGTTCTCCGCCAGTTATCACCCGCTCGACTCCGCCCATCCCAATTGTCCTCGCGCACCATCGTCAACTCTGTGTCGAGCGATATCCGGACTCGAGCATCACCAGGAAGTTGGAATGCTGTCCGGTTGTAGAAAGAACGCATGACTGACAAGTTGGTGAGTTGGATGTTTGCCCATTCTTACTCAAGACATACCAGGTTGTAACTTTCTTGACAGAACAGCATACTGGACCTCGTTCGCCAGCTGAATCATGGAATCCACCTCTTGTCGCGTCTTTTTGCCCTTGGTGACTAGTTGTTGAAACTCTTCGTCAACGGTGTACTCGCCTCTCAAGAATGCATTGACGAGATGCTCCTTGATTGGGAACCGGGCTTTCACAGACTTTTCACCCGTCCAATCCTCTCGATGGGTTTTCCGCTCCACGAATATCTGGACCAGTCAGTGTAGCCTAAGAGGAGGCAAGACAACTCACCGTTCTGACGCCCATGTCGCCATACCACCGTAAACGAATAGCTTCTGCACCTTCAGTCTTCTCCAAACGACCAAGGTACAGCTCGAGGTCCTCGTTATCGAAATATATTGACGTAATAGCAGCGTCCTTGGGGTCGAACTCCTTCTCGGCATTGAACACTGTTCAAAGTTAGTGATCCTTCGTGGTCTCCGACTGTGACAAACCGAGGACAGGCAGGTGACGCAGAATTGCAAGCTTGAGCGGCACGAGGTTGTCTGGATGCACCCAATATTTCGTCGTCTGTCGCACAAAAGCACTCTGGCTCCCGCCAGCACTCGAGTCGCCCTGGACAGGATGGCCTCTTGTCCTCACTAAATCATACAACTTGGAGAGCTTGACGATAAGCGCGTCCCAGTTGTACTTGTAAAACGCTCGCTTTTCGAGGTAGTCCTGGACGAAGGTGGACTTGAGAGATAATCCCGTTAGTTTCTGTCCTCTAAAGTCATTATTCTGAAAAATAAAGCAGGCGAGCACCAACGTCGTGTTTCTGAGAAAGAGATACTGAGACCGAGCTTGTAGGAAAACCAAGACAATGCGAACCTTCAAAATCTTCATGAACCCCGTGATGTTGAGCTTGGTATATAACGCCAAGTCGTGAACGTCTGCAACGAGATTCGCGACCTCCTCCTCCAGCCCATGGAAACGGGCCTCCAGGGCATCGAGTGAGTCGGCGCCCATTGAGGAGACATCCTCGTCGGAGTCAGTATCGTCATCAGAGCCACCGTCAAGGCCAAGACTGTCCTCCAACTGGGTCTCTGGGTCAGGGCTGCTTGGCGAACGCATCCGGTGATGTCGCGGACTCCTCAGCGCATTCTCCTCAAATATGCGCTCCTCGTTCACCAGCCGTTTCACGTCCTTCTCTGCTTCGCGAATGCGGTGAGCGAGCTCGGTGGTCTAGAGGCACGCGCAAAATAAACATTGGGTCGTGAATGGAAACGGGCAAGGGCTACCTTTGCTTTTTGGAAGTCGTGGATCTTGTCGAGCTCCTTCTCGAGCAGTAGAGTAAACTCCTTCTCGTCCTTGGACCTCCAGCCATGCCCTGTCGTGCGAGCCTATCAATACGGATAAGCATACGAGAAAACACGGCCTGCGCAAGATGAATTCACCTTGAGCTCGCGCTTCAAAAGGTTGTAATCAAGATAGAATGGGCGCCATTCGTTGTCCAAGTCCGTCGATGACATAGTGATGAGGCAGGTGGCGGAAGAAGACACCGAGCCCTTACGCTGATTTTTCGACCAAACTTCATAGCCTAGTGGGAGGAAGAAGGGTCGGGATATATTCGCATAAACACTCACGATTTCCGTGGGACTGCAAGGAGCAAAAGGCCGCTGAGCCGACAAACGTTCATCTGTCAAAGTTTGAGAGAAGACTTGAATGCACAGCCCCCGATCGCGTGATCAATTTTGGTCCGGCAGCAATCTGTGGGCGCTTGTGGGTCTACTAGTATGTACAACAAACAAAAAAGACAACTATTGATACAGCGTACAACATTATTTGCGCTTCCATCTGTCTACTAGCTCTTGCTCCCGTGTTTCGTCTTCTTGGTCATCCTCCCACATTATAAACGACATTTCCTCCCGATTTGAACTCATAACGCGTCCATACTCCAGGAACAATCTAGATCTGGTCAGCAAAGTTCTCAAGCAGCTCTCACTCACCTATAGTTATAAGCCACCAAGTCTTCCTTCCGCCAAAACTTCCTACTCCATTCCCGCCCTGCTTCGGCAATACGTCGGGCCATGACATCATGGGCACCTTGACCGCTTGGATCCCCACGAAAGAACACAAGTGCGTCGAGCAGGTCGCTGAACGAGTTTTGGATTGGAATAAAATGTACCCATGGCGCCAATCGATCGGTGAACCTGGAAGTAGATCAGCAAGAGGCAACATCAGCAAAAAAAGTTACCATTCCGGATAGCCGCTCGCCTTGAATATCAGAGACCCAGAGTTCATGAGACGCTTGAAGCGACTAGACCAGCCATTCCCATCCACCTATGTGGAATGAGTTCAACGAGAAAGACAAACACGACACCTACGTCGAGGATAGTGGGCAGCCTTCTTGAGATCATGAGCTGCCCTCCATTCGAACATCTCCTCCAACTTCGCGCATTCCTTTGGCTCGCAGTTCAGAGGGCGGCCCGCAAATGCCACATCCAGCAACGCATTCAGAAAACGAGCACGTGGAACCTCTTCCGGCGGGCCAACAGGCGAAACTTCTTCCTCATCTTTCAGAGGCATCAACACGCTTGTATTGGCTCCCCCAAAACCACCCGCCAATGCAGCGAGCCGAATTCGATGTGCTTCTCTCCACCTCCCGTCAGCCGCATGCCAAATTCCCGTGTTACTTCCCCGCCACTGCAATCGTTCGTCTGTCCGTTCCTCCCAACTAAATCCTAAAGGTGGCGGTCGTCCTTCATTAGGGAAATCGTCAGTTACCCAGCTCAGCGGAACCGCTGGGCGGATGTCACTGTGCAGAGGCGTAGTGCTGTAGCTGAATTGGGGAATCAGCCTTCGATATGGTCCAGGGCCGGTACCATGCGGGAGATACGCCCCATGGGTATAGAAGTGCGACGGGTGGAGACAAGGGTCCATAGCGAGGCGGTGGTTATAGATAAAAGTCTTCACCCGAAAATCCTTGTCAAAACGGTCATTATCAAAGCTGGAAATTTTGCAGTCTCATGAACCAGCCCTCGGTGACAGAGCGCTAGTCAAGCCAAGTCCGAGAAGAGTGTTGTGATCAATGAAATTTGATGTTACGCTAAATTAGTGGGTGGGGCGCGCTCTGTAAGAGGGCTGGAACAACTCGACCGGCCCGCAGCGGCCCTGTTGACATCTCCGTTAAGCAGTCCTCCAGCTCCAACGTTGAGCAACACTATATTCTGCTGCCTACGTCCTCCTACTAGATCACTGGCATTCATTTGCACCTCGGATCGGTTCCCTCCGCCACGATGGCATCTCCCAGCCAACTGCTATCCGTCAGCCCAGCGGCTTACTTATCTTCCCACTACCTCACATATTTCCCTCATGTCCTTGAGCCTCGTCTACGAACACTCGACATGTTTGGACCATGGAAATCCGGGACCTGTGTCACGGATAAGACCCGGCCCGTCCGCTCTGGCGCTGGTGTCGGGCCATCGCGGGCCCGTAGCACGCAGCACGTGACGACGGAGAACATGCGCCCCAGTAGGAGGAACGCACACGTGGGAAGCACGTGACCGAGAACGACGCGTCGAGCCGTCGCCGAGCCCAACTCGACACAAGGGGACTGGGGAGGAGTGCTAGGAGGTCAGGAGTAGCGCCTGGCCTGCAAGGGATGTGCGATCGTCCCCTCTGCGGCCAGGAACGGGAGCGAGGAGGAGGAGGAGAGGCCAGGGTGTCCGATCACCCCCCTTTGCGGGCCCGCGTATATAATGCGCGATAGTGTACCTTGTACTCTATCGCTTAGATCGTCTGAAGAACTACCTTACTCCGTGCGAGGAGACGCTATCGACTCATCGGGCCCGACACGACCCGATTCGAACCTTCGACCACCGACTACGGCAAGGGACCGAGTTCACGGGCCCTTTTGGTTACGATCTACCCCGCCCGCCATACTTGCGGGCCCGACTATCCGTCTGTTCTGTTCCGGGCCGCGCTTTCTTAGGAGAAGTCCTTGCACGGCCCGACCCGCAGTCTGACAACCTGGGACTAGAGGTCTTTGGTCAGCGCCAGTGAGGGTGGCCGGATGGGAAAGGAAGGGAGATAGATACTCGGGAATCGAGCGCAAATGTGTCAGCGTGGGTGAGAATAAAGCCGAGGAAGGGTCGTCTGCACGTCTGCAATGGCGTCGAGAATGGCCGTGCAGTGGAGGAAAGAGAGTGGCCCCATAGTGGCAAGAGGCGACGAGTGAGTGTAAGAAGCAAGCAAACGGGGATAAGGTGACGGGACCGGACCGGTCTAGCTGTTCCAGCCCAGCCGTCTTACAGACGATTCCCTGCTCTTAATTGTGACTGATATGTGACTTATTTGATTTCGACGTAAAGTATGACATCTTTGGAGCACTTTGGGATATTAACTGAGTTTTGTCTCGGATTGAATCGTCTGTAACGATGGCTGGTTTATGAGACTGGAAATTTTGTCAGTAGAAACAAATGTGTAAGCCCAAGGACAAACATCGTTGAGGTCTGCCCAGGAATGGATGGAAGACCCGTATTAGGATGCAATTTGTCAAAAGGTAACGGCAGAGAATTGAGGCGTGCTGGAGAAAAGGGCGGGCAAGCCGACAGCCAGCTATGCTTTTCCGACGGAGGTTTTGCTATATCAATATCTGCATTGGATCAGATTAGCTTTCTTTTCAGCAGAGGTAGGCGTCAAGTGCCAGTTTGCGCAGTTCCCACTACAACGCCGGTAAGCAAGGGTTAGAAGGCAAAAAAAAGACCACCCACATCAGTAACGAGATTGGGGTTATCATGTGGGCTGAAAACAGCTCGGAACACAGGCAGTTCGTGCTCCACCTCGTCGAGAAGCTCGATCATCTGGAATGCGCCTTTGATGAGTTCAAAGCGGACTGCTTCATTCTCCGGCAACGTAAAATTGAGTAGTGCGAGTCACACTGTAAATATGGAAATTTAGGGTTTGCTTAAAATGTCACTTAATTAACTTGTTGAAGTACTTCTTACATACGGTAGGCCCGAAGGTCGAGGTTGAATTTGAGTTTTTGCTTTTGACATGCGTCTCGGCGGCCTCGGCCGATGGCTGATCGTCTTTGCTGGTAACATTGGCGATACCCTCGAGCTTCTTGCCTTCGTAGTTGTATACTTTGAGACATACTAAGTATTGTATAGAGCACTTTTCAAGGTACAAAAGCTAGCAATTAGGTAGGTAGGTGTGGTTACGCAATCTGATCACGTGACTACGCCCGTGAAGCTACACGGGAAATGCTAACCAACCAGCACCATCCAGATGCACGCGTTCGAGCCTCCCAATGTGTCCCATTTTCCAACTTGTTCCTCAAGTCCGGAAGTCTTGAGGTCTTGGCATCACTGATAGTCCTCCCCACACTTCCCGCATCATCATTGCCGTCCTGAGGCTTTTTTCGCAAGTGCTTGGTCTCACAGGCCCTCCTGATGGCAAGACTGTGTCATTCTGTAGACTCCTGGCCGCCCCTCGTCATAAAGCCCGTGCCAGGGCGGGGCGAACTCTTCTTCCGTCGCTAAGTGAGGTACACATCAACAGCATTGATTGACACACACTGCCTTCCTACTCCCAGGCTGTCGGAGACTTGGTGCGTGAAGAGGGTTCTTGCCCCAGCTCAGTGCCAAACATGACTCAAATACACCTTAGATATTTAGTAGCATTTTTACAATTTTTTGTTTGCATTTATCTGTGAAAACACATTGAATAATACTTGTTTGAGCGAGGCTCAAACGCCCGCCTCTGGATGGTGCTGGTCGGTTAGCATTGCTCTTTGCTCTGCTGGCATGGTCACATGATCAAATAGCATAGCCAGACCTACCTAGCTGTTGTAGATTGAGTAGGCTACTTGAAGAAATAAGTGTTCTAAACCTACACATACACAATAGTATGTCTTAAACTATGAAGGCAAGCAGCTCGCACGAATGTTACCAGCAAAGACGATCAGCCATCGGCCGAGGCCGCCGAGACGCATGTCAAAAGCAAAAACTCAAATTCAACCTCGACCTTCAGGCCTACCGTTGATGAGTGCGGAGTGGGGACAGCAAATGAGCTCTCAAACTAACCAAACCAACAAAAACAACCAAAACTCCACTCGAAGTAGAGAGAAAGATGTATAATGTTGAGTAGGAAAAGTCACAAAACCCAAAAATCGTCGACTCCTTGTGCGAGAACAGACCCCTGTGAACAGAGCCTTGGCACAAATGTGTAAGGTTGTAGGGTTGATACGAGTTTCTTGCGAAAAACGTTGATTTGTTGTGCCCCAAAGTGTACTATCGACGAAACTCCGCAATAGAGAAGCGCCAATACGATGCCCGGAGAGTTTATACTCGTTAGATCAGGACTAACTGCCTTAAACCCTCTGAGTTGTCTCGAGTCAGGAACTAACTGCCTTAAACTCTCGACCAGCAACCGAAACCCAATAAACAGCAACCGGAACTCTCTTTAAAATGGCAACCGAAACCCTCAACCAATAATCCTTCGACGCGATGATACTATTTCGAAAGAGCTAGCAAGATAAATTGACGAGCTAGATCCCCAGATGCACCTAGTAGAGCGGGGCAATCCGTGAATCTCCCAAATACAAGACGGTGATATAAATACTAAAACGAAAATGATAGAATCAAGGAAAATCTCGAGTAAGAAAAGTCGTCCATGTGCATAATTGTATAGGTATCGTTTCACCATACGGCCCAGAGTCGAAAATCCAGGTCCAGATGACTGGTATAGCGTGTGTTGGAGTCAATGACCTGTGTAAATCTTCCGTGTTCGCGACCATCTAGTTTTGCCTGTGAAGAATCCCTCGATCTTGAGTAGGATAAGTTGATAGCTCTGCTTCCCAGCTTTTGATTGACACCTATAACTCGTATCTTGTGCATATGGCCTCAGCGGTAGTTGTCCCAACTCTCCTGGCGCATTTCCAATGTCCAGATGATCAGTTCCTCGACAGTGTTTTAGAGTCGCCGTTGATCACAGGTCCAGGCCCCAATCAATTGAGTAGGTTTTCGCCGTTTAACCGTCCCTTGGCACTCTCGATCCTCCAGCAAGATCCGAAACCACGTTCCAATGATGTCAGTCGTCGATCCCAACAGAAATAGGGGTGTCCCTTATCTAGGAGTTGTCGACTTCAAGTCTCCACTGAACGCCAAACCGAATATGCCTTTTAGAGTACACTCCCTTTGGGTATTTTGCATAGAATTGGATAGATTCTAGCGAGAAACGGGCTCTGCGAACTTTTCCTAGTCAAGATTTTGGAATCACTGAGAGCGATTTGATAGATTCTGACTGGATTTTGATAGGTTCTTGTGCAGATAACTGTCAGGGGAACCCCTCATTTGGCCCGTCGGTGCTTACCATCATTCACTCTTTGGATCCTCCCCTGCTAGGACCTTGACTTCAGGCCTCCGGGGTTGCCCTTACAGCAGAAGAAACTCTCTACGGGATCGACCGGACAAGATTGCCAGGTTCGGCGCTGACTCAGGCTCGGAGTCCGAGTCCACTCCGCCCTCGCCACCGCCCCTGCCACTTGTCCCCTCCTCCTCCGCTCCTGTGGTCCCCGCACTCGTTATGCCTTCCGGAGCTACTCCTGACGCAAACGCTCGGCTGGACTCACTCGAGGCGAAAATCGACAGCCTAACTGAGACCCTTGCTTTTCTCACCACCCAGGCTTCCGCTGCCACTGCCGCCGCTAATACTGCTGGCGGGCCCCAACCAACACCACCCCTAGAGACGTCGATTCCGACTCCGACTTCGGTTCAGGGCGATCCCGAGGCGCTTGGAGACGTCGACCTCGCCTCAAAATTGGTCTTGCGACCAAACCCCCCGTTCGTCTTCAACGGCGACCGGAAACGCGGCCGCGCATTCCTATACGCAGTCAAAACCTATGTCCGCCTTGCCCCTGAGGCCTTCGTGGTCAACGGAGAGGCGTGCAAGGAAAAGGCCGTCCGCTATGCCATGTCGTTCATGGCAGAGGGACCTGCTCAGCAATGGGCAGAGCGCCATGGAAATAAAGTCCCGTTTCCGTTTCCGTCTTGGGGCTCGTTCGTTTCCGAGTTTCGACTCCGGTTCGTCGAGGAGAACAAGCAAGATCACGCTCTCTCCAAACTGGAGACTTCCGCCTATCACATGGGTACGCGGGACGTCTACCAGTACACCGACGACTTCGAGGACCTGATAGACCTCGCTGGATTCGAAGACGCGTTGGTCAAGGTGACCAAGTTCCGCCACGGACTTGATCCCTTGATCAACAACGGAATCACGTCCTCGCCACGACCCCCCGGACCTCCGGGATTACCTTAGCTGGCGCACCCGGGCCTTCCGTCAATACAAGGCCCTGGTCCGGGCCAAGCTGATCAAGTCAGCCGCCCCCAAGACGCCAGGCGGTGTGATTCGGACTCCGTTTCCGGTCAACCGTGTCCCGGCTCCGGCCCCTTTCCGCCCGGTGGCTCCTGTCCTGCCACCCGCGGCCCGCGCCCCGCTCCGGCGCCTCCAGCTCCCGTCCCCATGGAGTTGGATCGCACTAGGGCTTGGGGTGCCCCTCGTCGCGCCTGCTTCAGGTGCGGCAACCCAAACCATCTCGCCCGGGATTGCCCCCTCCCCGCGGACGTCCGCTCAATGGACATCCTCGACGAGGTGATCCAACAACTCGGAGACGAGATGTTAGCGGAGTTGATCACCCACTACTCCAACACAACCGCGCTGCCGGAAACGGCTGCGGAGTCGACTGCCGGAGAGGATTTTGTCCCCCGCGACGAGTGACTGGTGTGCCCTTGTTCGCGTCCGTAAATCGTTTTCGCTTCTTTGTATGATGAATGCAGTTCTTTGCCCTACAACGAAGCCCAAACGAAAGACATACCCTCTCCCGCCCCCGTTTCGACTCCGTCTCTGACTCCGCCCGCAACTCCGGTCATAGTCCTTCGCCGCCTCACTGCCTGGGAAAAGAAATTGCCCAAGCAGTACACCGTCACTGCCTCCCCTGGAGTGAACTCCCTCCACCTTCCGCTGGAGCTAGAGTCCACCACCAGTGCGCTCAAGCTCTCGCTCTCCGGCTTGGTTGCTGTGGTGCCACCTCCGACTTTATCGACACAAACTATGTCGCTCGGAATGGCATTCCAGTCCGCACCTTGGCACAACCGATTCTGGTCTTCAACGTCGATGGCACCCCGAACGATGCTGGCTCCATCAATCAGATCGCAGACTTGGTCCTACGCTACAAGGGCCACTCCGAGCGTGTCCAACTCGCCGTCACCCATCTTGGCAAACAAGACCTCATTCTGGGGTACTCCTGGCTGCGGAAACATAACCCCGAGATCAATTGGGAAACCAAGGAGGTCAAGATGACACAGTGCCCCCGCGGCTGCTCCACTTGCCGTGAGGAAGAACACGTCAAACGGGCCGAGCTACGCCGACTCCGGCTACTCCAGAAGCGACTCCGCTCCGGCCCGTTCCACCCCCGTTCCCCTCGGTCTGCGCCATGGATCTGTCTGGCCCTGACGACGGAGACGAATCTGTTTCCGATGGCGATTCCGACCTGCCCCCTCTGATGCCGGACTCCGACGACGATGACGACGACGGACAGCTTGAAGATGGTGACCGCATCTTCTACACGTCTTTCCGCCCTGCAGAGGAGATACGCGCTGGCAGTACCGTCTCGCAGCGCCTGGCTGAGGCCTTCGCCAGGAACTCTGCCCCTCCGCCCTCCGAGATCCCGGACTGGGCTAGGGAATTCGAAGACGTCTTCAACAAGGAGTCCTTCGACACGTTACCGGAGTGGAGAACCTGGGACCACGCCATCGAACTCGTCCCCGACGCCAAGCCTACCAACTGCAAGGTGTACCCCATCTCGCCCCTCGAGCAACGCGAACTCGACGCGTTCATCGAGGAAGGGCTGTTGACAGGGCGGATTCGCCCATCTAAGTCTCCGATGGCGTCTCCGGTGTTCTTTGTCAAAAAGAAGGATGGCGGACTCCGCTTCGTCCAGGACTACCGGGCCCTCAATGCGATGACCGTCAAAAACCAGTATCCCCTTCCGCTGATCAACGACCTCATCAACCGGCTCAAAGGCGCTCGTTACTTCACCAAGCTTGACGTACGTTGGGGCTTCAACAACATCCGGATCAAAAAAGGTGACGAGTGGAAAGCGGCTTTCCGGACCAACCGAGGCCTGTTTGAGCCTTTGGTGATGTATTTCGGCTTGACAAACTCCCCCGCGACGTTCCAGACCATGATGAATGACATTTTCCAGGAGCTAATTCTTTCTGGCGACATCATGATCTACCTCGACGACATCCTGATCGCCCACTCGGACCTTCGGAAACATCGCGGAATCGTTCAAGAGGTCCTGCGGCGACTCCGAGAGCACAAACTGTACCTTCGAGCGGAAAAGTGCGAGTTCGAAAAATCGCAAATCGAGTACCTCGGAGCCATCATCTCCCACAACCACGTCGAAATGGACCCCGTCAAGGTCGCAGGCGTCTCCGCCTGGCCGACTCCAGAAAACAAGAAGGACATTCAGCAGTTCCTTGGGTTCGCTAACTTCTACCGCAGGTTCATTCGGGACTTCTCAGCCCTGGCGCAACCGCTCTTCGCGCTCACCAAGAAGGACCAGAAGTGGACTTGGGGCGACGCAGAGACCTCCGCGTCCCAAGTGATCAAGGACGCGGTCACCTCGGAACCGGTACTGGCGATTCCGGACAACGCACGGCCTTTCCGACTTGAGGCAGACAGCTCTGATTATGCGACGGGGGCGGTTCTTTCACAATCCGCCCCGGACGGGAAGTGGCACCCTGTAGCATTCTATTCCAAAAGCTTAAATGATGTCCAGCGCAACTACGAAATCCACGACAAGGAGATGCTCGCGATCATCCGCGCACTCGAGGAGTATAGACACTTCCTCGAGGGCGCCGCGCATCCCGTCGAGATTTGGACTGACCATAAGAATTTGGAGTACTTCAGGAAGACGCAGCACCTCAACCGGAGACAGGCCCGCTGGTCCCTCTACCTCTCCCGGTTCGACTTCACGCTGCACCACAAGCCCGGTCGCGACATGGGCCGACCTGACGCTCTCTCGCGGAGACCCAATCACGGAATCGATTCCGACAACTCTGACGTCGTCCTTCTGCGGCCCGAACTCTTCCACGTACGCGCACTCGAGGGCGTTACCGTCTCCGGCCCCAGTTCCGAGCTCCTTCGCGACATCCGCGATGCCCTCTCTGGTGAGCCTGACTTGGAGGAGCCCGTTGTGGAAGTGTAGAGTGGCCTACTGGTCGCTTTTCCTTTTATGGTAGTTACCGCTTTGGGCCGCCATCATCAATATTTGATGTGGCTATTTGTTTGTAGCTTACATCATTTTAATAACAACTTCTCCTGACCTGAACCGTCACCAAGTTCGCATCCAGTATCGAAATAGCTCCACCGAGGGCAGGTTGCTAGTGAACACCAAGTACCCGAGCTGCAGATTCTTGCACTAGTGTCAGGGGAACCCCCGCTTCGGCCTCCTTCGGACCCTCCGAACGCATCCGAGGCGCATCCGACCGGCGCCCCCTCGGACGCTCCGACCCACCCCGACCATCGTCCACGGCCTCCTTCGCCCGCACAATCACCGATCCGTCAAGACCCTCCCAACGATCACCTTGGGACAGAGCCTGCGACGCCGCTCAGGCCTTCTGCGCTCTACGTCGGCAGTTACGGACGACCAGTATATAGTTGGCGCCCTAGCAGGCGGACCCTTAGAGTTTCTTCTCTTTGGATCCTCCCCTGCTAGGTCGGTCCCTCCGTGTATTTCCCGTAGCTTTTATTCACGCTTTGGATCCTCCCCTGCTAGGCTTTCGTCGGAGTCTCCAGGGTTGCCCTTACAGCAGAAGAAACTCTCTACGGGATTAACCGGTCAAGATTGCCAGGTTTGGTGCTGACTCAGGCTCGGAGTACGAGTCCGTACCCCCCCTCGTCACCGCCCCTGCCACTTGACCCCTCCTCCTCTGCTCTTGTCGTCTTTACGCCCGCTATGTCTACCGGAGCTGCTCCGGACGCTGACGCGCGCATGGACGCACTTGAGGCGAAACTAGACAACCTCACCAATCTCCTCACCCACCTTGCTTCCCAGGCTTCCGCTGCCGCACCACCTCCGGCAGCTCCCGAACCGCCCGGCATCTCCGAATGCCCCCCGACGCGGACGCGTTATTTGGTGACATTACTGTCGCCTCAAAACTGGTCTTACGACCAAACCCCCCGTTTGCGTTTAACGGAGATCGCAAACGCGGCCGCGCCTTCCTATACGCGGTCAAAACCTACGCTCGGCTTGCCCCGGAGGCCTTCGTAGTTAACGGAGAGCCGAGCGAAGAAAAGGCCGTCCGCTACGCCATGTCCTATATGGCGGAGGGACCTGCTCAGCAATGGGCAGAGCGTCATGGGAGCAAAAACCCCTTCCCCTTCCCTCGGTGGAGCCAGTTCCTCTCCGAGTTTCGCCTTCGGTTCGTCGAGGAGAACGAACAGGACCTCGCTCGCTAAGTTGGAAAGCGCGGGTTATCACATGGGAACGCGGGATGTCTACGGATATACCGACGACTTCGAGGACTTGATGGACCTCGCTGGCTTCAAGACGCGTTGGTTAAGGTAACCAAGTACCGCCACGGACTTGACCCCTTGATCAACAACGGCATCACCTCTTCGAACGACCCCCAGACCTCCGTGACTATCTAGGCTGGCGCACTCGGGCTTTCCGACAATATGAAGCCCTGGTGCGAGCGAAGCTCATTAAGGGAACGGCTACCCCGCGGACCGCCGGGAGCTCCCGCGGCGCCTTCCCCATCACTCGTTCGGCAACTCCGTTCCCCATCCGCCCGGTGGCCGCACCTGCGCCACCCGCGGCCCGCGCCCCGTCCCGGTACCTCCGGCTCCCGTCCCTATGGAGTTGGATCGTACTAGGGCTCGGGGCCCCTCGTCGAGCCTGCTTCAGATGCGGCGACCCCAATCACTTGGCTCGGGACTGTCCGCTCCCCGCCGATGTTCGCCATATGGACATCCTCGACGAGGTGATCCAGCAACTTGGCGATGAGATGCTAGGAGAGCTACTTGCGCGGTTGTCCGACACCGCGGCCTTAGCAGAAGCGCATTCGGAGGCTCCGGCAGAGGATTTTGTCCCCGCGACGAGTGACTGGTGTGCCCTCGTTGCGTCCATAAATCGTTTCACTTGTTTGTATGATGAATCAACTCCCTTGCCTTACAACGAGCCTGAAACGAAAGACGCACCCCCTGCCCCCTCCGAAGCCCCCCGTTCGGATACGCCGACTTGCCTGGGAGAAAAAGCTACCTGGCAGTTATACCATCTCTGCCGCTCCTGGCGTTAACTCGCTGCACCTCCCCCTTGAACTTGAGTCCACTGCGAACGCGCTCAAGCTCTCCCTCTCGGGTCTGGTCGACTGCGGAGCCACTTCGGACTTTATCGACACAGAATACGTCAACCGAAACAACGTGCCAGTCCGAAATCTCTCAGTACCCATACCGGTCTACAATGTCGACGGCACCCCCAATGATGCTGGGTCTATTCGCCAAATCGCGGACCTGGTCCTACGATACAACGGACACTCCGAACGCGTTCAGCTGGCTGTAACCCACCTTGGGAAACAGGACTTGATACTCGGGTACTCCTGGCTCAAAAAGCATAACCCCGAGATCAACTGGGAAACAAAGGAGGTGAAAATGAGCCGCTGCCCCCGAAGCTGCTCCACCTGCCGCGACGAGGAACGGACCGAGCGCGCTGAGGTTCGCCGCCTCCGACTCCTTAAATTGCGCTTACTTGCGGGCGCCTTCCCCACCGTTTGCGCTATCGATATCGCTGGCCCAGACGATGCCGACGACGAACTCGGAGCTCCTTCGGACCCTCCGGAGCGCTCACCAGACCTTGACGACGACGAGCATCTTGAAGACGGCGACCGCATCTTCTACACCTCCTTTCGCCCAATCGAGGAGATTCGCGCTGGGAGCACCGTGTCTCAACGCCTTGCAGAGGCCTTCGCCCGTAACTCGGCCCCCCCCGCCTCGGAGATTCCGGACTGGGCCAAGGAGTTCCAAGACGTCTTTGACAAGGAGTCCTTCGACACGTTACCAGAGCGGGAGGGCTTGGGACCACGCTATCGAACTCGTCCCCGACGCGAAGCCCGCTAATTGCAAGGTGTATCCGATCTCCCCCTTGAACAGCGCGAACTTGACGAGTTCATCGAGGAGGGACTTGCCACAGGCCGTATCCGCCCTTCGAAATCTCCGATGGCTTCCCCCGTCTTCTTCGTTAAGAAAAAGGACGGAGGACTTCGGTTTGTCCAGGACTACCGCGCCCTCAACGCAATGACGATTAAGAACCGGTACCCCCTCCCGTTGATTAATGACCTTATCAACAGGCTTAAGGGCGCCCGTTACTTCACCAAACTCGACGTTCGCTGGGGCTTTAATAACGTCCGGATTAAAGAAGGAGACGAGTGGAAGGCGGCCTTTCGGACCAACCGAGGGTTGTTCGAACCTTTGGTGATGTATTTTGGCCTGACGAACTCCCCCGCGACTTTCCAAACGATGATGAATGACATTTTCCAGGATCTCATTCTCTCAGGAGACGTCATGATCTACCTCGACGATATCCTTATCGCGCATTCGGACCTCCGTAAGCACCGCGAGATCATCCGCTGAAGTCCTTCGGCGACTCGAATGCACAAGCTGTACCTTCGCAAGGAGAAGTGCGACTTCGAGAAATCGTCAATCGAGTACCTGGGGGTTATCATCTCTCACAACCACGTCGAAATGGATCCCGTTAAGGTTGCCGGAGTCTCCGCATGGCCTCCGCCCGAGAACAAGAAGGACGTCCAGCAGTTCCTGGGGTTTGCTAACTTCTACCGCAGGTTCATTCGGGATTTCTCGGCCCTAGCGCAACCCCCTCTTCGCGCTCACCAAGAAAGACCAGAAATGGACCTGGGGAGACGCCGGCCGCCGCCGCCTTTCAAGCTATCAAAGACGCGGTCGTCTCAGAGCCCGTCTTAGCGATCCCGGACGACTCCCGGCCTTTCCGACTTGAAGCAGACAGCTCAGATTATGCGACGGGGCGGTTCTTTCACAACAATCCGCCCCGGACGGGAAGTGGCACCCTGTAGCGTTCTATTCCAAAAGCTTAAATGATGTCCAGCGCAACTACGAGATTCACGACAAGGAGATGCTCGCGATCATCCGCGCACTCGGGAGTATCGGCATTTCCTCGAGGGCGCCGCGCATCCGGTCGAGATCTGGACTGACCATAAGAATTTGGAGTATTTCCGAAAGGCACAGCACCTTAACCGTCGGCAAGCCCGATGGTCGTTGTACCTTTCCAGGTTTGACTTTACGCTGCACCACGTCCCAGGTCGCCAGATGGGCCGTCCCGATGCTCTCTCTCGCCGGCCCGACCACGGTATCTCCGACGACAACTCGGATGTCACCCTCTTACGCCCCGAACTGTTCCACGTTCGCTTGAGGCCGTCACCGCCTCTGGGCCTGGCTCCGAACTTGTCCGCGACATCAAGGAAGCGCTATCCGGTGAGCCTGACCTAGAGGAGCCCGTCGCGCTTGCGGCCCGGCAACTCTTGAAGGTCCGAGGTCAAGTTCGGGGCCCCCGCTCATCACGTTCGGACGAGTGGGCCGTCTCCGGCGACCTCCTGTACTTCCGCGGCAAGGTTGTAGTCCCTAAAGACAAGGACCTAAGGAGGCGCATCATCGAGCTCTGCCACGATACGCGAGTCGCCGGACACGCCGGGCGGTTCAAGACCTTAGAGTTGGTTTTCGCGCAACTACTGGTGGCCGCAGATGTCTCGCCATATCGGACGCTACGTCGCGACCTGCGACTTATGCTGCCGCACGAAGGCCCTCCGAAGGCTTCCGCATGGAGAGCTGCATCCGACCGAAGTCCCGCCCGAACGTTGGCACACTGTCACTGTAGACTTCATCGTCGAGCTGCCCGAGGCCCATGGGTATGACGCGGTTATGGTAGTGGTCGACGCCCTCGGAAAGCGTGCCCACTTCACTGAGTGCCATACGACAATAGACGCAGTCGGAGCTGCCCGCTTGTACTATCGGAACGTCTGGAGGCACCACGGAACCCCCGAGAAGTACATTTCGGACCGTGGCTCGCAGTTCATCGCTGACTTCACGCGCGAACTCTGGCGCTTAATTGGCGTCAAACCGGCTACCTCCACGGCTTACCACCCGCAAACCGACGGACAAACCGAGCGCGTTAACCAAGAGCTCGAGCAGTACATCCGGATCTTCACCAACTACCAACAAGACGACTGGGACAAGCTTATCCCTGCCGCTGAGTTCGCCTATAACAACCACGTTCACTCCTCCACTCAACAGGTACCCTTTATGACTGACACTGGTCGGCTCCCCCGAATGGGTTTCGAGCCAGGCGCCCGCTCAGAGTTGGAGTCGGTGAACGAGTTTCGCGATCGGATAGCAAACGGCGTCTCCGAGGCAAAGGCCGCGCTCGTTAAAGCCAAAGACGAGTATAAACGGTACTACGATCGGAAACGTTCGGACGCTCCGAATATTCAAGTTGGTGATAAGGTTTGGTTAGATGCCTCTGACATTAGAACGACTCGGCCCTCCGAGAAGTTCTCCCACAAGCGCCTTGGACCGTTCAAGGTGCTCGCAGAGGTTAGCAAAGGTGCCTACAAGCTCGACCCTCCCCGCGTTACTCCAAGCTCCACCCCGTCTTCCCCGTTGTTAAGCTCGAGCCCGCTCAGGACGACCCCTTCGATGGGACGACCCGGCTACGACGAACCGCCCCCGAACTAGAGGACGGAGTTCCCGAATGGGAAGTCGAGGAAATCTTGGATGCCAGGATAAGGTATAAGCGTCTTAACTATTTCGTCAGGTGGAAAGGCTACGATGCTTCACACGACTCGTGGGTTCGGTTCGACCGTGTCTTTGCGCCAGACAAGATTGCGGACTTCTATCGGAGATACCCGGGTAAACCACGGCACATCGCCTCAGCAACCTTCGACTCGCTGCCCTTCCGTATTATGCGTCGGGACGCCGCATTCAAAGGGGGGTGATGTCAGGGAAACCCCCGCCTGGGCCTCCTTCGGACCCTCCGAACGCATCCGAGGCGCATCCGACCGGCGCCCCTCGGACGCTCCGACCCACCCCGACCATCGTCCACGGCCTCCTTCGCCCGCACAATCACCGATCCGTCAAGACCCTCCCAACGATCACCTTGGGACAGAGCCTGCGACGCCGCTCAGGCCTTCTGCGCTCTACGTCGGCAGTTACGGACGACCAGTATATAGTTGGCGCCCTAGCAGGCGGACCCTTAGAGTTTCTTCTCTTTGGATCCTCCCCTGCTAGGTCGGTCCCTCCGTGTATTTCCCGTAGCTTTTATTCACGCTTTGGATCCTCCCCTGCTAGGCTTTCGTCGGAGTCTCCAGGGTTGCCCTTACAACTAGTCGAGTCCCGAAGCCCCCGAGCCGAGCTACACAACTGGAGTGAGTGTTTGCAAATTTCCATTCATTTTCCCTTTCACTTCTACATGAGTTCTTTCACTCCTTTCCCTCCGAATTCTCTCCCTTCGTGCACCCCCAATCCCGGACAATCGACCACAAATTCTGTCGAACACAAGCCCAGCCTTTACTTCCACACCGTCGCACTAGCGGCCCGGCAACTCCTCAAAGTCCAAGGTCAAGCTCGAGGCCCCCGCTCCTCACATTCCGACGAGTGGGCCGTCTCCGGTGGTCTTCTTCACTTTCGTGGGAAGATTGTCATACCCAAGGACAAGGACCTGCGGAGACGAATCATCGAGCGCTGCCACGACCCTCGCGTCGCCGGACACGCTGGTTGCTTCAAGACCTTGGAGTTGGGCTCCCGGAACTACTGGTGGCCTCAAATGTCTCGCCATATTGGCCGGTACGTCGCGACCTGCGACTTATGCTGTCGCACCAAGGCACTGCGGAGACTGCCCCACGGAGAGCTGCACCCCACGGAAATGCCCCCAGAGCGCTGGCACACCGTCTCCGTCGACTTCATCGTCGAGCTCCCCGAGGCGCATGGGTACGACGCGATCATGGTCGTCGTGGACACCCTCGGAAAGCGAGCCCACTTCTCGGAGTGCCACACCACCCTTTACTACCGGAATGTCTGGCGGCACCACGGGACTCCGGAAAAGGACGTTTCCGACCGCGGCTCGCAGTTCATCGCGGACTTCACCCGAGAACTCTGGTGTCTAATTGGCATCAAGCCTGCCACGTCCACCGCGTATCACCCACAGACGGACGGCCAGACGGAGCGCGTCAATCAGGAGTTGGAGCAGTACCTGCGGATCTTCACCAACTATCAGCAGGACGACTGGGACGAGCTGATTCCGGCTGCGGAGTTCGCCTACAACAACCACGTTCACTCCTCCACGCAACAAGTCCCCTTCATGACGGACACGGGACGACTCCCGTGCATGGGCTTCGAACCCGGAGTCCATTCCGCCATGGAGTCAGTGAACGAGTTCCGCGACCGGATTGCCACTGGTGTTGCCGAAGCAAAGGCCGCGCTCACTAAAGCCAAAGAGGAGTACAAGCGCTACTACGACCGGGGACGCACTCCGTCTCCGGAGTTTAAGGTTGGCGACCGTGTTTGGCTGGATGCCTCTGACATCAGGACGACTCGCCTGTCGGAAAAGTTCTCCCACCGCCGTCTGGGACCATTCAAGATAGTCGCGGAGATCAGCAAAGGTGCCTACAAGCTCGACCTCCCTCCGCGCTACTCGAAGCTCCACCCGGTCTTCCCCGTCATCAAACTCGAGCTCGCCCAAGACGACCCCTTCGACGGACGCCCCGGCTACGACCAGCCCCCTCCGGACCTCGAGGACGGAGTCCCGGAGTGGGAAGTAGAGGAAATCTTGGACGCAAGGGTGAGGTATAAACGGCTGAACTACTTCGTCAGGTGGAAAGGTTACGACGCGTCGCACGACCAGTGGGTCCGCTTCGACCGCGTCTTCGCCCCGGACAAAATCGCGGAGTTCTATCGTAGGTACCCCGGCAAACCACGGCACATCGCCTCCGCGACCTTCGACACCATCCCTTTCCGGTCTATGCGTCGGGACGCCACATTCAAAGGGGGGGTGATGCCAGGGGAACCCCCTCGTTCGGCCCGTCGGACTCGCCCCAACTCCAGTTTCGACTCCGGTGATCACATCACCGCCATCAGGCACATCGCCGCTCCCGCCTGGCGATCCCCCTGGGACCTGGCCTGCGACATGGCGCGGGCATACTGCACGGAGCAACGATCATCCTTGGCGCGTCAGATGCGCAGTATATAGTCAGCGGCCTAGCAGGCGGACCCTCAGAGTTTCTTCTCTTTGGATCCTCCCCTGCTAGGTCAGCCCCACTTGTATTTTGCTTACCATTATTCACTCTTTGGATCCTCCCCTGCTAGGACCTTGACTTCAGGCCTCCGGGGTTGCCCTTACAATAACTCCCTAGTTGACCATTCGGGACTCATGTCAACTCTGAGACGTGCGCTGAGCAACAAAATCGACAAAAATAGTCGTTTCCTGGTCTGTCCCAGACTGCGGCTTATCACCGCGTCGGGGGCATTCGGAGATGCCGAAGTCGGTGCAGGAGCTGCCGAAGGTGGTGCGGCAGCGGAAGCCTGGGAAGCAAGATTGGTGAGGATATTAGTGAGGTTGTCAAGTTTCGCCTCAAGTGCGTCCATGCGCGCGTCAGTGTCCGAAGCAGCTCCGGTAGACATGGCGGGCGTAAGGGACGGCAAGAGCAGAGGAGGAGGGGTCAAGTGGCAGGGGCGGTGACGAGGGGGGTACTGACTTGTACTCCGAGCCTGAGTCCGCGCCGAACCTGGCAATCTTGACCGGTTAATCCCGTAGAGAGTTTCTTCTGCTTTAAGGGCAACCCTGGAGACTCTGACGAAAGCCTAGCAGGGGAGGATCCAAAGTGTGAATAAGAGCTACGGGAAATACACGGAGGGACCAACCTAGCAGGGAAGGATCCAAAGAGAAGAAACTCTAAGGGTCTGCCTGCTAGGGCGCCAACTATATACTAGTCGTCTGTAACTGCCGACGTAGAGCGCAGAAGGCCTGTGTGGCGTCGCAGGCCGTGTCGCAAGGTGATCGTTGGGAGGGTCTTGACGGATCGGTGATTGTGCGGGCGAAGGAGGCCGTGGGACGATGGTCGGGGCAGGTCGGAGCGTCCGAAGGGGCGCCGGTCGGATGCGCCTCGGATGCGTTCGGAGGGTCCGAAGGAGGCCGAAGCGGGGGTTCCCCTGACAAAGTCGCGGTCGATTTGGTCGTACTCGTTGAAAGCCTGCTGCCAACAGGAAACACTGAGGGAGACACGCAGCAAGTCAACAGGACAGGGCTGTGGATTCCAAGGACGACGAGGTACAGGACAAGAATGACTACTGATGGTCACACAATGAGTGACACTATGAGTGAGTGTCACACAGATAAACCAGCGGGTTTACACTCGTCAGGAAGCTGGACTCTGTTTGCTACCACGTAGCCCCACTAAACATCAAAGCCTTGCGGAGGGGGCCTGTTGTACCATCGTGTGTATTCTGCAACAGCTTGCCGGAGAGTTTTACTCGCAGAAGCAAGTTTAGTGTCCCATTCGAGTTGCACTCGCGCGACGAGGGAGAAAATAGGATGTGGGGCGGCGGGATTGACTTCGAGCAGTCCATCAGATCGAAAATTATGCTTGCCGAGCACGGTTGGGCGAGCTGGAGGTGAGCGAGTTGAGGCGGGGATCTCGGCTGGTCCCAGAAAGACAGTCGAATACTCGCGGTGAGTGAAGGTACGCGTTGTCCAGCGGGTGTGGGTATATATTTGCGTGTGAGTTACTGTGGCCCATCCTGGCAGCGAGTTTAAACGCGATCTTGGTCGAATGCTGGGCATCGAAGACGACATTACGCATGTGGGGGGCGAACCAGAAGAGGGCAAGGAATATGAGAAAGAAAATAATGGGGACGCCGCAAAGAGCGACGCCGTAGAACGGTGTACAGTGGGGGACTCATGCGAGTTGTGGGTCGGATGAGGAAAAAGTGGGGAGAGGGGGTCTCAGTCTCGATCGGTTCACAGCTCGCTCCAAATGGCAGCATCCGCGTGGGTTTACTGTTGTCTGGGCTGAACATCGGGTCCAGATAAACTTCATTTAAAGCTATTAGCTCTGGATGGCAGCCGAAGAGGTTTGGAGAACTGACGTAGGTGGGTCATAGTATCTTGAGCAGGTTTTAGCAGATAAAAGCAGCTCTTGCAGCCTTAAAGCCGAATGACTGGTACGAAGACCATTGGACATCATCATTGTCTTTTGTCGAAGTCGTTGGCAACGGCGGAAGACCCGTGTGAATCCCTATTGAGGTAGGATTCTGAAAATCATCCTGGCCAAAATTTGTCCAGATTCTGCTTCAACCTCAATTTTTTTCCCTATCACCCTAAAAGTAGCCTTTAAGTAGGTAGAAATGCGGAAAATCAAGTAAAACAGTCTCTGCCGGATATTTTCAGCCTGATCGTTGGTTGTCATGGGTATATTAGAAACTAAAGTACTTAAAGTAGTGAATGACCTCAAGTCTCGTAGTCAAGACTCAAGAGTCCAAATCCTGTTTCATATGTGCTTTTGTCCAGATTTGCGCTCAAACCTCAGCAGAAAGATGCCAATCCTGTGCAATGCCCGCGGGCATATGCCCACGGGTATATGCCCGTGGGCATTATCCTATAGGGTAGGCAAATCAAACCTGTAGTATATAATATTTCTCCTGTAGTATGAATGAAGCCTATAGGATTATTTATTCTACAGGTATCTTTCCGGACCTGGTTTATCCTGTAGAGTAGTTGGAACCCATCCCTACAGGATAGTTATCCTGCAGGTCTATCTAGATCCTATAGGATAAATAAGTTTAGTATCCTACAGGATAAATAAGTTTAGTATCCTACAGGATCAAGTACCAGTTATCCTACAGGATAAACAGCTCTAGTATCCTATAGGATAGTTAGGTATAGTCTCCTGTAGGATAAGTGTCCTACAAGATATTATAAATATCCTGCAGAATGGATTTATCCTATAGGACTCTTCTTTCAGGTCCGATCAAAGTCTTATCTTAGTTCATCTCCTTGCTTCCAACCATGTCTCTGTTGCATACTGCTCAGCAGATTATCACCTCCTCGAGTCATACTCGTACCACATTGCTCTGTATTACCATCCTCCGGCGCCTTTGGGACTATATTGAACTAGTCCATCACCCAGAATAAGGTAGAGGTCGTGGGAACCCCGCACCCTTACTAATCCATCAATTGATGGCATCAGCGACAAAATTCAGGCTCAGCAAAAAAAATAAAAATAAAAACAGGTAGATAAAAATTATAATAGTCTAGAATACTTCAGATTACTTGGTTTGAGGTAAATTAGCAGCAATAGATGCATGAATCTCCTTAATTATGGCTGCAGGAAGCATCCGATGGCCCTTGTACCTTCGATTGACATAGGCAAGCTCCTCCCCATTGAGACCACTTGCATAGGCAGACATGAAACGGACAGCACGATTAGCATATCTGTTGTTATTGGCTTAGATATATGAGAGGGGATAAGGCCGCAAGCGGCAGAGAGCCGAACCGTGACTCTGCTGGACGCATCATGTGATCCTTGTGATGCCGTCCCAATAAGGGTAATCAAAACACAGCCACTCCCAATTTGGGGGGGCTGGTTTTCATCTTCACATATAGAGCCGAAACTTCGGTTCGGCAATAATACCATGAGATTGAATAAGTCTCACCGCAAGATGGACAGCTGTGGAACATCATCGAGTGCCTTGCGCATATTCTCCTCCATCTCATCAATAGTCTTGGTCTTGTCTGTCTTGCGGTACAGTGCCTTCGCAGCTCCCCAGTACATTTCTATGAAGTTCAGCTCACAGTGGTATTTTGGGTAAAAGTCACAGATGTGGCCGCGCGACTCAACAAGCTCCTGAAGTGCCGATTTCTGCGCAACAAAGTCAGGCTGACAAAACATTGTCCGCCGACAACAGCAATTGGTCGTGTCAGGCTTACACTTGAAGCCTGGACACTGTGCATTCATACCATCTCGAAACAACCCCCCGTTCCCGCAAAATCTGCTCCATGCCTTTAAACCAACCCGGCATTGTTGGGTGATTTGGCGGCCAGTACAGCGGCTGTGGGCTACCATCAGGCATGGTACCATCACGCATTTTGGGACCATTTGGTATATGAGTCCAGGTCGCATGGGGGCCTTTGGGCATTTTGCGGGCGGAAAGCGCATCGGGCAGCGCGTTTCTGATGGCTTGGTGCATTATCGAAGAGGAAAAGGCCTGTCGCAAACTTGTGTGTCTTGTGCTCAAAGATATCAATGGCATTTTCAACATGCTCGAGGAGCTCTATTGACGTGAAGTAGCCATCACGATTCTTCCCAGCACGGAAGAACAGACGAGCGTCCCAACTGTGATTGAATGTCAGAGAGAAGCACATTGAAGTGCAAATGAAGACACACTTGAGTTCCGGAACTCGCAAACGCCCCCAGTGTGCAACAAGGAAGTCAGAAACCATAATGGAATCCCCTTCTCCCTTGGCCTCCGGGGCAGCCTTGATTGATGCATGAATCCATCCCGACTTGCGTCGATCATTCTTGTAAAATGTCGATTCGTCGTGGGTGACAGGGATGAGTTGAAAGCGCTGGCCAGCATATTTTCCGGAGAGTTTGAAAGTGTCTGCATCGGGTCGCTTGGCCTCGTTACCCTCGTTATCGTAAACAATAATCCTTGGTTCATACTCCTCGATCCATCGCTTCACAAACGCTGTTCGATATGCCACAACATCTTCCCGCTCATGCCCATCTACATACATGCCGTTTTTCCGTTTGCCAAACCGCCAATCCATCCGCTTATAGCTGTTTTCAAAAAAGTTGGCCACGGCCCGATTTTTCGTCACACATCAAAATTTGCACAAATTTTGCGTCCGAGATTGTGGAGGCTCTTTCTCACTCAAAACTAGGTATTCCTGTGTAAATTTCTGTATATTCGGAATCTACTCGATGAGCTGCACCCAATGGTGCGGCATACATGAGGATTTTATACGGAAATTGAGGAGGTCCGACTGATATCGATGCTTGGACCAAACACTTGTACACTCCAAAACCAGGGTGGCTGGCAGCCAAAACAATGAATCAGGAGATTCTAGGGTGTGAATTGAGAGCTCTGAGGATGCTGGCTGCCATGGATAGGTGAAAAAGGTGTTGAAATGGACCAAGGTCAAGAGGAGGGACAGCAGCGCTGTTCTTGGAGACTGGATAAGGCTAGCCTACTGTTCACAATTGTTTGGAGATATTTTTATACTCACTTATAAACCATATATCTGTCTTTTCTAAGTCAAAAGCTATTGTGTTATAGAGCAATGGGGAAAGCATGCTGAAAATCAGGCGAAGCAAGAGATCAGTCGTGTCTCGGTATATTCTTGTGTAGGCCACACCATTGGGTGCAGCTCATTGAGTAGATTCCGAATATGCTAAAATTTACACAGGAATACCTAGTTTTAAGTGAGAAAGAGCCTCCACAATCTCGGACGCAAAATTTTGATGTCACGTGACGAAAAATCGGGCCGTGGCCAACTATTTTGAAAACAGCTGTAAGCCACCGACGCGCTGTCCGGACAGAGATTGTCCGTTTCTGAACACCAGCAGCCTCCAGCTTCGCTTGCATCTCCTCCCCCGCCACAAAGTCAACGATATCCTGCGCTCGGAAGTGCTTGTTTTTTGCGCAAACAAGCTGCAGGTGTAACTTGATGGCCGCACAAAAGTCCTCGTCATCCAGAAGAGAGTCGCCGTCGTTGACTCCAATAACGTGTTCGGGCAGCTTGCGGTGGGTCAGGAAGTAGTGGAGCCAGTCGCGAATGCGCCTGGCATAGTGTGTTGCATGTCCTTGTGAACGGGCAATGACGGTGGATGCTTGCCGCCAAGTATAATTGCATCCCGGGTTGAGGAACAGGTTGAGAGTGCCGAGCATTGCAGCCAGACGCGTCCGAAATACGACATCATGGTGTTTGTTCTTGCTTGTAAGCTCTAGCAGTTCTGCGGCGCGTCGAAGGGAAGGGAAGTCGCGGTGATGCAGCTGGTTAAGCGCTCGATCTGCAGCTGTTTCCAGCGACAGGTCTGTCGGCACACGACCTGTGTCCATTGCCTCCAGCATTTCCCGAAGTCGGACATGGGCCAAATTGACCCGATCCATGCAGGCTTCTGGATAGGCAGGGCTGCTGCCGATGGAAGTCGAATGGGAGGGTGAGTTTGGCTGGGAGTCAGGGTGTCCATTGGATTGGGGAGGAGGCACAACTGGCGGGGACAAGATCTATTGAATGGTTAGAATAGGCAACAAGGAATGAATGCTCGGAGACGCACCTCTTCAACGTCTGAATCCACCTCCATTCTTTCACAATCCGTTGTTGAATCCACCTCCATCTGAGTTGTTGGCGTTGGCTGAGACATTCTAATGGTTTGCTTTGGCTTTGGCTTCCGCATCATGAATGCGAATGCATTCCCAAATGATTTCATCTCCTCCACCCGCTCATTTGTTTCCCGTTCCTTCTTCAAAATCCGCTGCTGGCGTCGCAGCGAGTCTTTGGCGTAGACAACCGGCCGCTGACGCCCAATTGACGCGTTTCTCCTTCTTCCGAAGCTCTAACCTCTTCATTGCTGATGTTTGTGCGGTGGCCAAAAAGTCAAAGAAGCCCGACAGCGCCTCCTCCGTTGCATTCTCGTCTTCTGCTTGCGTCACCAGGACCTCAACATCTGAGTCACCGTCTGACGCGTTGCCTTCTGTGATTGCGTCTTCGTCCGCAAAGGGAAATTCGTCGCCGAGATCGAGATTCCATGAGATGAATGATGCTTCTGGTTGTCTGTCAAGCAGCCATCTCTGATTTGCGAAGACAAGCACGCACCGTTGGCAGGCATGTGGGATGCCGCGGAAGCTCTGGGCTGAGATTTTGTTCCATTGGCACGGCTGGTGCGTGCCTTCTTGCTCGCCCTGGGCATGGCGCGTCAGCGTGTCAGTGAGTGACGGAACGTGACAAACGTGACCGGATGTCACGTTCCGGGCCCGGTCCACCCGGCCCGGCGACAAAATTTGGGCACCTAACTACCATCGAGAGGTCCAAATAGGGCATATTTGGGACCTAAGATCTATTCAACACTCTACTAAGTCCCTATTTCACATAGTTACAACTCTCCAGCACTCCCGCCCCCCCGCCCATAACGGCGCATCAGTGGTGATTGCATCAGATTAGTAAGGGTGCGGGGTTCCCACGACCTCTACCTTACCGAGGACAATCATTGCAGCTTCCAGATAATGTAATTGCCTTTCTGGCTGATACTCTCTTTCCCGCAGGAGAAAACAATTCAAGAGAGCAAGTACAGGAACTCTGGAAGATTCTCAGAGATCAAATCCAGAATTGGCAAGGACCTTTTCTTGAGGCTGAGGCAACAGACCGTCTACGTGGGAATGGCCCTTCATATAATCTTGGTGTGAATTATTTCTAATTATCTATCTTATCTTAGCTGGTTTAAGGGGCTTATATGCTATTACCACCCTACCGACATTGTGTTAATCTGAACTGCACACACAAAGACAGTAAACTAGGCAATGCGTATGCAACTTTGGCCCGTCTTTACACTCTGCGTGAAGGTGTTATTCCGGTTTATGAGGTGCCACTTTATTGCCGATGTAATAATAATATTCATATAAATACTGGATCTTACCTTATAAATAGATTGCAAGACACGTTATCGGTATGCCTATTCAGTCACAGAGGCAAGAGATGCAGATAGCCAGCGCATCTTTTATAATCAATATCTGCCCTATATTCATGCACAGACCACATCATTCATAGAAGATAAACTCTGTGCTTTTTTTGAAAACTTGATTTGCTCTTCTCAGTGAGTATCATTTTTTCTGGCTCTTCTGAGTGACTTTTGCAACTTAGTGTCTCAACCTCTAACTTAGCTAGATCTTACAATTCAGATCTATGTAAGGGCAACCCTGGAGACTCCGACGAAAGCCTAGCAGGGGAGGATCCAAAGCGTGAATAAAAGCTACGGGAAATACACGGAGGGACCGACCTAGCAGGGGAGGATCCAAAGAGAAGAAACTCTAAGGGTCCGCCTGCTGGGGCGCCAACTATATACTGGTCGTCCGTAACTGCCGACGTAGAGCGCAGAAGGCCTGAGCGGCGTCGCAGGCTCTGTCCCAAGGTGATCGTTGGGAGGGTCTTGACGGATCGGTGATTGTGCGGGCGAAGGAGGCCGTGGACGATGGTCGGGGTGGGTCGGAGCGTCCGAGGGGGCGCCGGTCGGATGCGCCTCGGATGCGTTCGGAGGGTCCGAAGGAGGCCGAAGCGGGGGTTCCCCTGACATCACCCCCCTTTGAATGCGGCGTCCCGACGCATAATACGGAAGGGCAGCGAGTCGAAGGTTGCTGAGGCGATGTGCCGTGGTTTACCCGGGTATCTCCGATAGAAGTCCGCAATCTTGTCTGGCGCAAAGACACGGTCGAACCGAACCCACGAGTCGTGTGAAGCATCGTAGCCTTTCCACCTGACGAAATAGTTAAGACGCTTATACCTTATCCTGGCATCCAAGATTTCCTCGACTTCCCATTCGGGAACTCCGTCCTCTAGTTCGGGGGCGGTTCGTCGTAGCCGGGTCGTCCATCGAAGGGGGTCGTCCTGAGCGGGCTCGAGCTTAACAACGGGGAAGACGGGGTGGAGCTTGGAGTAACGGGGGGGAGGTCGAGCTTGTAGGCACCTTTGCTAACCTCTGCGAGCACCTTGAACGGTCCAAGGCGCTTGTGGGAGAACTTCTCGGAGGGCCGAGTCGTTCTAATGTCAGAGGCATCTAACCAAACCTTATCACCAACTTGAATATTCGGAGCGTCCGAACGTTTCCGATCGTAGTACCGTTTATACTCGTCTTTGGCTTTAACGAGCGCGGCCTTTGCCTCGGAGACGCCGTTTGCTATCCGATCACGAAACTTCGTTCACCGACTCCAACTCTGAGCGGGCGCCTGGCTCGAAACCCATTCGGGGGAGCCGACCAGTGTCAGTCATAAAGGGTACCTGTTGAGTGGAGGAGTGAACGTGGTTGTTATAGGCGAACTCAGCGGCAGGGATAAGCTTGTCCCAGTCGTCTTGTTGGTAGTTGGTGAAGATCCGGATGTACTGCTCGAGCTCTTGGTTAACGCGCTCGGTTTGTCCGTCGGTTTGCGGGTGGTAAGCCGTGGAGGTAGCCGGTTTGACGCCAATTAAGCGCCAGAGTTTCGCGCGTGAAGTCAGCGATGAACTGCGAGCCACGGTCCGAAATGTACTTCTCGGGGGTTCCGTGGTGCCTCCAGACGTTCCGATAGTACAAGCGGGCAGCTCCGACTGCGTCTATTGTCGTATGGCACTCAGTGAAGTGGGCACGCTTTCCGAGGGCGTCGACCACTACCATAACCGCGTCATACCCATGGGCCTCGGGCAGCTCGACGATGAAGTCTACAGTGACAGTGTGCCAACGTTCGGGCGGGACTTCGGTCGGATGCAGCTCTCCATGCGGAAGCCTTCGGAGGGCCTTCGTGCGGCAGCATAAGTCGCAGGTCGCGACGTAGCGTCCGATATGGCGAGACATCTGCGGCCACCAGTAGTTGCGCGAAACCAACTCTAAGGTCTTGAACCGCCCGGCGTGTCCGGCGACTCGCGTATCGTGGCAGAGCTCGATGATGCGCCTCCTTAGGTCCTTGTCTTTAGGGACTACAACCTTGCCCGCGGAAGTACAGGAGGTCGCCGGAGACGGCCCACTCGTCCGAACGTGATGAGCGGGGGCCCCGAACTTGACCTCGGACCTTCAAGAGTTGCCGGGCCGCAAGCGCGACGGGCTCCTCTAGGTCAGGCTCACCGGATAGTGCTTCCCTGATGTCGCGGACAAGTTCGGAGCCAGGCCCAGAGACGGTGACGGCCTCAAGCGCGCGAACATGGAACAGTTCGGGGCGTAAGAGGGTAACATCCGAGTTGTCCTCGGAGATGCCGTGGTCAGGCCGACGGGAGAGGGCGTCGGGGCGGCCCATCTGGCGACCTGGGACGTGGTGCAGCGTGAAGTCAAACCTAGAAAGGTACAACGACCATCGGGCTTGCCGACGGTTAAGGTGCTGTGCCTTTCGGAAATACTCCAAATTCTTATGGTCAGTCCAGATCTCGACCGGATGCGCGGCCCCCTCGAGGAAATGCCGATACTCCTCGAGTGCACGGATGATCGCGAGCATCTCCTTGTCGTGAATCTCGTAGTTGCGCTGGACATCATTTAAGCTTTTGGAATAGAACGCTACAGGGTGCCACTTCCCGTCCGGGGTGGATTGTTGTGAAAGAACCGCCCCGTCGCATAATCTGAGCTGTCTGCTTCAAGTCGGAAAGGCCGAGAGTCGTCCGGGATCGCTAAGACAGGTTCTGATACGACCGCGTCCTTGATGGCTTGAAAGGCGGCGGCTTCGGCGTCTCCCCAGGTCCATTTCTGGTCTTTCTTGGTAAGCGCAAAGAGAGGTTGTGCTAGGGCCGAGAAATCCCGAATGAACCTGCGGTAGAAATTAGCAAACCCCAGGAACTGCTGAACGTCCTTCTTGTTTTCGGGCGGAGGCCATGCGGAGACTCCGGCGACCTTAACGGGGTCCATTTCGACATGGTTGTGCGAGATAATGACCCCCAAGTACTCGATTGACGATTTCTCAAGTCGCACTTTTCCTTGCGAAGGTACAACTTGTGCATTCGGAGCCGCCGAAGGACCTCCCGGACGATCTCGCGGTGCTTGCGGAGGTCCGAATGTGCGATAAGGATATCGTCAAGGTAGATCATAACGTCTCCTGAGAGAATGAGATCCTGGAAAATGTCATTCATCATCGTTTGGAAGGTCGCGGGGGAGTTCGTCAGGCCAAAATACATCACCAAAGGTTCGAACAACCCTCGGTTGGTCCGAAGGCCGCCTTCCACTCGTCTCCTTCTTTAATCCGGACGTTATTAAACCCCCAGCGAACGTCGAGTTTGGTGAAGTAACGGGCGCCCTTAAGCCTGTTGATAAGGTCATTAATCAACGGGAGGGGGTACCGGTTCTTAATCGTCATTGCGTTGAGGGCGCGGTAGTCCTGGACAAACCGAAGTCCTCCGTCCTTTTTCTTAACGAAGAAGACGGGGGAAGCCATGTCGGAGATTTCGAAGGGCGGATACGGCCTGTGGCAAGTCCCTCCTCGATGAACTCATCAAGTTGCGCTGTTCAAGGGGGAGATCGGATACACCTTGCAATTAGCGGGCTTCGGCCGGGAACGAGTTCGATAGCGTGGTCCCAAGCCCTCCGCTCTGGTAACGTGTCGAAGGACTCCTTGTCAAAGACGTCTTGGAACTCCTTGGCCCAGTCCGGAATCTCCGAGGGGGGGGCCGAGTTACGGGCGAAGGCCTCTGCAAGGCGTTGGGGACACGGTGCTCCCAGCGCAAATCTCCTCGATTGGGCGAAAGGAGGTGTAGAAGATGCGGTCGCCGTCTTCAAGATGCTCGTCGTCGTCAAGATCTGGTGAGCACTCCGGAGGGTCCGAAGGAGCTCCGAGTTCGTCGTCGGCATCGTCTGGGCCAGCGATATCGATAGCGCAAACGGTGGGGAAGGCGCCCGCAAGCAAGCGCGATTTAAGGAGTCGGAGGCGGCGAACCTCAGCGCTCGGTCCGTTCCTCGTCGCGGCAGGTGGAGCAGCTTTGGGGGCAGCGGCTCATTTTCACCTCCTTTGTTTCCCAGTTGATCTCGGGGTTATGCTTTTTGAGCCAGGAGTACCCGAGTATCAAGTCCTGTTTCCCAAGGTGGGTTACAGCCAGCTGAACGCGCGTTCGAGTGTCCGTTGTACCGTAGGACCAGGTCCGCGATTTGGCGAATAGACCCAGCATCATTGGGGGTGCCGTCGACATTGTAGACCGGTATGGGTACTGAGAGATTTCGGACCGGCACGTTGTTTCGATTGACGTATTCTGTGTCGATAAAGTCCAGGTGGCTCCGCAGTCGACCAGACCTGAGAGGGAGAGCTTGAGTGCGTTCGCAGTGGACTCAAGCTCAAGAGGAAGGTGGAGCGAGTTAACCCCAGGAGCGGCAGAGATGGTATAGCTGCCAGGTAGCTTTTTCTCCCAGGCAAGTCGGCGAATCCAAACGGGGGCTTCGGAGGGGGCAGGGGGTGCGTCTTTCGTTTCAGGCTCGTTGTAGGGCAAGGGAGTTGATTCATCATACAAACAAGTGAAACGATTTATGGACGTGAACGAGGGCACACCAGTCACTCGTCGCGGGGGACAAAATCCTCTGCCGGAGCCTCCGAATGCGCCTCTGCTAAGGCCGCGGTGTCGGACAACCGCGCAAGTAGCTCTCCCAGCATCTCATCGCCAAGTTGCTGGATTACCTCGTCGAGGATGTCCATATGGCGAACATCGGCGGGGAGCGGACAGTCCCGAGCCAAGTGATTGGGGTCGCCACATCTGAAGCAGGCTCGACGAGGGGCCCCCGAGCCCTAGTACGATCCAACTCCATAGGGGACGGGAGCCGGAGGTGCCGGGACGGGGCGCGGGCCGCGGGTGGCGCAGGTGCGGCCACCGGGCGGATGGGGAACGGAGTTGCCGAACGGGCGATAGGGAATGCGCCACGCGGAGCCCCCAAAGGCGTCCGCGGGGTGGTCCCTTTGATGAGCTTCGCCCGCACCAAGGCTTCGTATTGGCGGAAAGCCCGAGTGCGCCAGCCCAGATAGTCACGGAGGTCTGGGGGGTCGTTCGAAGACGTGATGCCGTTGTTGATCAGGGGGTCAAGTCCGTGGCGGTACTTGGTCACCTTAACCAACGCGTCTTCGAATCCGGCGAGGTCCATTAGGTCCTCGAAGTCGTCGGTGTATCCGTAGACATCCCGTGTTCCCATGTGATAACCCGCGCTCTCCAATTTGGCAAGCGCAAGGTCCTGCTCGTTCTCCTCAACGAACCGAAGGCGAAACTCGGAGAGGAACTGGCTCCACCGAGGGAAGGGGAAGGGGTTTTTGCTCCCATGACGCTCTGCCCACTGCTGAGCAGGCCCCTCCGCCATATAGGACATGGCGTAGCGGACGGCCTTTTCTTCGCTCGGCTCTCCGTTGACCACAAAGGCCTCCGGGGCAAGCCGAGCGTAAGTCTTGACCGCGTATAGGAAGGCGCGGCCGCGTTTGCGATCTCCGTTAAACGCAAACGGAGGGTTTGGTCGTAAGACCAGTTTTGAGGCGACAGTAATATCACCAAATAACGCATCCGCGTCGGGGGCATCCGGAGATGCCAGGGCGGTTCGGGAGCTGCCAGAGGTGGTGCGGCAGCGGAAGCCTGGGAAGCAAGGTGGGTGAGGATATTGGTGAGGTTGTCTAGTTTCGCCTCAAGGTGCGTCCATGCGCGCGTCAGCGTCCCGGAGCAGCTCCGGTGGGCATAGCGGGCGTAAAGACGACAAGAGCAGAGGAGGAGGGGTCAGGTGGCAGGGGCGGTGACGAGGGGGGTACGGACTCGTACTCCGAGCCTGAATCAGCGCCAAACCTGGCAATCTTGACCGGTTAATTCCGTAGAGAGTTTCTTCTGCTGTAAGGGCAACCCTGGAGACTCCGACGAAAGCCTAGCAGGGGAGGATCCAAAGTGTGAATAAAAGCTACGGGAAATACACGGAGGGACCGACCTAGCAGGGGAGGATCCAAAGAGAAGAAACTCTAAGGGTCCGCCTGCTAGGGCGCCAACTATATACTGGTCGTCCGTAACTGCCGACGTAGAGCGCAGAAGGCCTGAGCGGCGTCGCAGGCTCTGTCCCAAGGTGATCGTTGGGAGGGTCTTGACGGATCGGTGATTGTGCGGGCGAAGGAGGCCGTGGACGATGGTCGGGGTGGGTCGGAGCGTCCGAGGGGGCGCCGGTCGGATGCGCCTCGGATGCGTTCGGAGGGTCCGAAGGAGGCCGAAGCGGGGGTTCCCCTGACAATCTAGGTCAAACATCTGTTATGATGAGCACTACACTATCAACAGATATTTTACAGAGTGCTGTCCTAGATGCATTCTGGCTTTATGCTCTGCTGAGACGTGCCAAGCGTCTAGAGAGGACTCTTACTCTGACACACACTGGGGACCATAGTCATCGCTTTGATGATTCTCTTCATACTTTTAATATTCTGATGGCGGGAACGGGACAACCACAATACAGTCATGCTTGTCATGGCTGTTTTAAAATTCTGAAAGAGGAATCACAGGAGCTGAGTAAGCCTATCTCATCATCATTTATTAGTGTTGATGATCAATAGAGTTTATTCGCGGTGTAGTGACAGATGGAGTGACTATTGGTCATCCTTGCTGCAGGGTTGTCAAGTGTCAGATTCCATTAAGCTCAATGCAAGATCAGTTTTGCTCAGAGCATTATCATCTGCACAATAAATGTCTGGTCCATAACTGTAACTCACAGGTGGAGGAGGGTCATATTACCTGTACTGAACCCTCTCACCGGGCAAAGGAGGAAGAGCATAGAAAGGCTTCTGAACCTGCATTAATGGATCTTCAGAGAAGACTAGTTAAAGATGGTGTTCCAACTCATACACCCCGCCACAATCCAACTTCTCTCTCAACAGAGCATAGGGCCAATAGAAAACCAGCAGCACCAGCAGCACTTAAACTGGATCTCACTAGAAATAATACACATCATGACCAATTGGCTACTCTTCCATGTGGTGTTATTATTGGTGGGGCTGGCAAGCGCCGCAAGCGCGGTAGTGGCGGGCGTGACACGACCGGGCAGCAGAGCGCGTTGGGCGGGCGTGCCGCTTGCCCGGTCGCCCAACGCGTGCAGCGTGCAGCGGCGACCGGGCAAGCGGCGACCGGGCAAGCGGCGACCGGGCAAGCGGCGACCAGGCAAGCGGCGACCAGGCAGCGGGCGGCGGGCAGCGGGCGGCGGGCAGCGGGTGGCGGGCAGCGGGCAGCGGGCAGCGGGCAGCGGGCAGCGGTGGAGGGTCGGCGCGGGTCCCGGGTCGCGGACAAGTAGCGAGGGTGAGGGAACGAGGGCGGGTGTGGTCGCGTGGTCGGCGCGTTAAGCGGGCGTGGCGCGGTAGTGGCGAGCGCGGGGAGTGGTGGGCGATGGTGGGCGAAGTGGCCGCGGATAAGGCCAGGTTGGTGGGGAGGGAGGGGTTGGTTGTGGGATAAAGAACAGGGGAGGCGGTGACGACGTCCACACGCTGCTTTCCTAGCCCTGTACCACGCAGTAGGAGGCGACGGAAAGCAAGTTGAAAGAATACAAAACTCACCCTTTAAATAGCCACAGGCAGTGTAATGCATTTGTAACGCGTTTGTTGAGGAGCGCGTGCTCAGCGCGACGCGTTTGTTGACAGTATGGGCAGGCAAACAGGAAGGGCAAGTAAACCGGGCGCGTGCCGGGCGCGTGACCCGGTGGCTCCCGGTCACATCACGTCGAGCTCGTGCTCCACGCGACGCGTTGTTGAGTCCTCCGGGGAGGGGCCAAGAAACGAGTGGGAGAGGAGAGAGAGTGCGTGTGACGAGTGACTCGGGTGTGTGACCCGATAGCTCCCGATCACACACGTGGCTCGCGTGACGTGGCGAGCCACTCCCACCACCCAATTGCCACCCAACCGCAGGCCAGGACTACGCTCGCCCGCCACGCTACGCTCGCCCGGCGGCGTTCCCTCACCCCTCGCCCCTCCTGCCCGCTACCCGCTGCCCGCCTCCAACCCGTCGCTGCCCGCGTTGCCCGCTGCCCGCCTCAACGCCCCAACGCCCCAACGCCCCGCCCAACGCGCTAATCAAGCCACCACGGCCGCCCTCTGTTGCCCGCTGCCCGCTGCCCCGCCTCCAACCCGCTACCCGCTACCCGCTACCCGCTACCCGTTGCCCGTTGCCCATTGCCCGTTGCCCCGCTACCCGCCTCCAACCCGCCGCTACCCGCCGACGGCGACCGCGAGGACCGTGGCTGCCATCGCGCTGATCACGCGACCACAGTCGCCCCCCGCCGCCAACCCGCCTCCCGCTACCCGCTACCCGTTGCCCGTTGCCCCGCTCCCGCCTCCAACCCGCCTCCCGCTACCCGTTGCCCGTTGCCCATTGCCCCGCTACCCGCCTCCAACCTGCCGCTACCCGCCCGCCGACGGCGCGGCTGCCATCGCGCTGATCACGCGACCACAGTCGCCCCCCCGCCGCTGCCTACCCCCCACCCCCAACCCGCCCGCTGCCCGGCCCTGCTGCGCGCCTCCAACGCCCCGCCCCAACGCGCCCTCATCCCCTTGCCCGCTGGTTGATGCTTGTGTACTTTGCATGTATGTAGATAGGCAAATGTACAATGGATTTTCCCTTAATAGACACGCATATCTTAAGCATATCTTAAGCAAATAAGAGCTCTAATGATTTTCAAAGCAAGCTGGACAATTATTCAAAGCTATATAATATGATGTTTGTGAATCCTCTATGTTGTGAATCCTCTATGCTTCCGGCGACATTCTTGCGTGGCCTGGCGACACTCCTGTATAGTAGTCAGTATTATAAATCCTAAAAAAGCACCACATACCCAAAACATTTTCCAACAATTCAAAATCTAGTGCTCGGTAATCCCTCATGGGCAGATGGTATCTGGGTTTGCGCTTGCCATTTATCACTACCTTACTGTATCCTGCCACATTGTTGACAGCACGGGACACATCCCCCTGGTCAATGCTGAGGGTCTGACCAATGGCGGTTTGGGAATAGCCTCTGTGGGCCAAAGCTCGGCACAATGCTCTGAAAGCCGGAGATTTCTTTGGGGGTAAAGGCTGCTTATAAGGGGCGAGGGCTGGCTTCTTGACCTTCTTAGGTTTTGGTGGGTGGGGGGCAGGCTTTTGAGGGAGTGTCCTTTTTCTAAGGCTCCTCCGCAACAGAAGCACGGGCTCGCTAAATGTTTGTGAGCAGGGTGGAGGGGCAAGAATAGGTAGTATACACACCTAGGCTCCTCCTTCTTGGCTTTAGGACCAGGTTCCATAAGCTCAGCACGGTGCTCGCCCAGAGGTAGGTTCATTTGAGAAGTGAGGTGTGACTGATGTTACTCTCAGGTGACGTGACTGATCCTGTAGGATCAGTGAAGTGTCACTTGGTTGTCACAAGTGCCACCAAATTTCTGTCGACTCTACCTCTGCTTGCATGGCTACCCCTCAGATGTTCAGTAAAGCTGCTCAAGAGAGGATCCGCCAGGCTAAGGCTTCCCAAAATACTATACAAATCAACTGGGAAGACTTTTGGCCAGATAATGAGGCATCTCCACCATCACCGACGATTCACCGTCGATTTCACCTGAACTTTTGCCCCAGCCAGTGGTTTCCTCAGAGCTTTCTAGCCAGTCTAAAGAGAAAGGCTCACTCACAACCTCAAAAGATCAAACAATATTGGCTGCAGGTTAGTTGACACTTGGATTAACATAAGTTTTTAACAATACCTAGTGCGGGAGGCAATGGAATGCTGTATCTGTTATGAGGCTGCAAGAATGCCTATCTCAGCTTGGTGCATGGCTATATATCACTGGATATCTAACTCAATATTTCTTAGTCCTGAATGTCGCAACTGTCTATTGTGTACCCCCTGCCTGTCCGAGTATCTACAGAGCTCATACCGGAAGGCAATGCGTTTGGGTGACACACATCATACATATGTGATGTTCACTTGTCCCTTATGCAAGGAGCAGTCGGAACTGTTGCAACTTGGGCCTCCAGACCGTCGACTGTCTGCTGTGGTTGCTGCACTTGGCCAAGATATATGTTCAGAATGCACAAGAACTTGGGAGGAGGATTTAGTGCTAGCTAAAGAACGTTACTACCAGGTTATGGTTTATGGCTACCTACCAGTTGATGACCCTTATGATAGTGACTATGTAGACGAGTAAAAAGCAGAATGAGTTGAATCATACTACCTAGACAATCAATACTTTATTCTGAATCGTCACCATCTAAAACTTTTTTTGCAACCTCGTTGGCTTCCTCCTCTGTAGGCTTGTGAAACTCCTTAATCAAGGCATTCTTCACGTTCTCTGCAGAGATGGTGGCCTTACCATCTGCCTTGAGTGCCTGCTTGGAGCGTGCGGCTTGGTCACCATCACCTGCATTGAGAATCTCCCTCAGCGTCTCCTCATGGTCCAACACAAACTCGTCAATGTCGTAGGGGGATTGGATGTCTAGGGTGCCATTTTCTTCTGCGTCTTCAAGCTGTTTTGCCAGTTATTTTTGAATCTCCTTTTCAACAATCAAGCCCACATCTCGCAGGGTTTTTTGCCACTCGGATTGACGCTTCATTACATATTGCCAGATTGCTCCAGCAAAACTCTTGTCTGTATTGATAGTTAGCCTAAAGGGTATCAGAAGAATAAATAACAAACATCGTTGACCGGGCCTATTATCTTGAACCAGAAGTTGGGCAACATATAACATATGTCCCAAGTAAAGGCATTCAGACAGAGTTGCTGATGGAGCCTTGTCCTTTTCGCCCGGCACATCACCCTTTCCCTTCATCTTCTTCCATAGCAGATTATCCCCAAAATGGAGATTAATAAGACCTTCTGCATATAGATAGGTCTGTGCATCTTTCTCCCGAGTGGGCAAATCATAGCATCCGCGTCCGCGTTTACGAGAGGAGGCAGCGGCAGGCGTAGTCTCTTCTTCTTCTTCAATAGATATGTCGAGTGGTAGGATTGGAGAGGAAGGAGGCTTTGAATGTTGGGCATAACAAGCAGCTCGACAGTGGCGGAATAGGTGTAGACATTGTCATGAGTCACGGAGGGGTCGGCACTGATGCTAGCTATAACGCGGGGATAGTTTTCGACAACATGCCAGCTCTGATCTCCATAACGGGCCAGGGAGGCAACCTTGGAAACCGGATCAAATGTTGCAAGTGGATCCTCTGGAGTTTCACGCCTAGTACAAGTAGGAGGGCAGAGAACACTATACTTGTCCGCAAACCCTTGAATGCGGCCTAGATTTGAAGCAAGGTTTTGAGTATCATTCTGGAGTAATTCACCCATTATATACGCCTCGTAAAGCGTGATAGTTCCTATATAAACATCAGAGACTAGACACACTAATGCAAAACCTAGGGACTGACCCACGAATTCACCCTTTTCCTGACTCATAATATTCTTGAATCCTGCAAGTGCAAACTCCCAGGTTATATGAATGACGTCGGCATTGGTTGGAACCCAGTTGGGCTCCATTTTGCGGGGCGGCAGCTGAAATACAATAGTCCGACCAATGCCATCTTTTTCAGCTATCTGGTAATGAATGTCGACTACAGAAACTTCAACAAAGTAAAAGTTGAAATAATAAAATTGTTTACCTCCCAGAAAAACTAATTTCTTGGGCTGAAACGCTAATAAGATTTTGAGTATAAACCTTTTCAACACATACCTCCTCATCCAGTTTCTCATCTCCATGAATACTGTTCTCTGGCCTGAATGGCCGCTGATGGGGAGGTGAGCTAGAGTTCGTTGAGTCTTGAGAGGTGGCCTATTCCAATATTAATTTTTTTCTTTCCAAAACCAAAAAACCATGTGTAATTTCCTACTGTATGGTGCCGCTTGAGTGGATTCTGAAGCAGTTATAAGAGAAAATAATAATAGAATTAAATACACCCTCACCATAGTTTCGTCTTTCTTATCTTCCTCCTCCTCCTGGGCTATCTGGAGAGGCGTTGAGAATGGTGGCTTAAATAAAAATAACAAAGGAACTCACTGGAGCCTGAGGCATTGCAATGATGCCACGGCCCACCGACTGTGATAGAATCTTTTCAACCTCCCCCATCTTATGATATTCGTGGGCTATCAGAAGACTATAGTTGTAAGTTATAGTCTTGTCAGCCAGTTCTTGTGCAAGGCGGAGTTTTTTGGTATCCTTGTCTTCACGTTTTCTTGAAGGTTTGGCGCCACTCTCAATAGAGAGAGTTATAAGGTATTCTAAAGGCATAGCCATACTGTCAGGTAGTAAGTAGAAGGATATACGCTATGATTTAGTACTCACAGGACATCCTTGCTCAGAGTTATTGTAGCATTTGTAGGCAGAGACATGCTGGTGGTTGGTTTGTGAAGTCACAGTAGTGACCAAGTAACAGGGAGACGTGAAAATCTCCTGTAGCTTAAATCAATCCTATAGGATTCTAAAATTATCCTACAGGAAGAGTATCTGCTGACTAATGACGGGGTTTCGGTACATAACTCTTTCCAGCAGAATAAACATTAGACTGCCACACTCCTCTCATAGTTTGCCCTGCTCCCATGCTACTGTCAAAGAGTGCCTTTACCTCTGGGACACTGTCTCTCACACTCCAAAGATTAAAGTGTCGATACCAAGAGGTATCAGGTATGACAGCTCCAAAGACCTCTTTCATAGCTTTTGCCCGCTTCATGGTCTTGCTCTTCTCCATGTAGAGCAGGAAATTGGTATGAACATCAATGGTGTAACGTGCAGGAAATGAACTATATGTATGCTTTCAGCAAGAGCATCAAAAAGAAATGGAAATATTTACCTATGGGAAGCAGAGCGAGGAACTGATTTCTTGCCAAAAACATCCTGATCTTCTTCATCTGAGCTTATAAGATTAATAACCTCCCTAGAATTTCAAGCTTAATGAGCAGCTCAAGTAATACTGAAGAAACATAATATGGACGGTTCAGTTTTAATCTTTTTCCTTGGTAAAGGTAGGTCATTTGCTATAGATTCCGAGCGGGGTCGACGACTGATTGTTGGGGTGGTCTGGAAATCTAGAAGCTTGGCCCCCATATTATAGGGTTTTCCGGCAAATTCAAAGGGACCTAGAATAACCTTCTGTCCTGCAGATATTCCAGTCAGGGGGATATCACGTCCTGCCCAGACGTCACGTGTGACAACACAATAAGCAGCAAGTTGGGCTGAGTCAAAACCAGAGAGCCGTCGAATGGAGTCTGAATCAGCTGGTATGAATAATGGTAGCTTTGGAGCAGCAGTTGTACAGAAGATAGGTGCATCATTTATTTCCTGTAAAATGTTGAGAACGAATTTGTAGTGTAACATCAGATATAGACCTTGCACCATGCAACTTCTATCCTCTTGTTAAAATCATGCTCCAGCTCCATCTTGCCCTTAGTTGGTATTAGAGAATTTGCAAGAAAACCAGGAGGTAGACTGCTGCGCCAATATGGTGAGAGATTATGACTGTGCATTGGTAGGGTTCGGGGTATAGTGTGGGCATCCGGGGTAGGGGCAGATATAGATGAGGGCCTGGTAGGTTGAGCTATTATAGGAGAGGAGAGTTGAGTTTCAGCTCTAGAAATAGAAGCTATAGGGGTAGGAAGCATGTTTGATGGACCAGAAGTATAAGAAGGTGATGGTGTCGCTTCTACTATGTCAGATAACAAAGAAAGAAGATAATCACATACCAGACACAGTCTCAGTATATGAGAAGAAAGAACGGTGGCCTGCCAGAGAACAGCAGTGGGCAACTCCATAAGCTTTTGCGTAGCCAACACAACATATCTTGCACAGCCAATGTGTGCAAGTGCCATTCCTATCTGACTTGGCTTCACAGTGAGGACCCTGACAGCGGACAACACCAATAGGCTAGAGATCTAAATGAGAAAAGGAATTGTACTTATAGTATTACGCACTTTTGAATGTTGGTCAGGAGATACCCACCAAAAGCCTTCACATTTGGATGCCAGAGCAGTTGGGTTAAGCCAATTGGGTAGTTTGCCACCTCCATAATTATAGTAGTTGTTCGAGCACTATGTTGTATAAATCATGCTCCTTTGTATAATAGTAGAACACCTACTTTAACGTAGTAATGGTTTTTATTATCCGGATGGCTTCTTCCTGATGACCTTTGGCTGAATAGAATAGTGCCTCGAGAGCATAAGGGACAGGTGGAACCAAGTTGTGGGAGTTGGGTACTGGGTTCCATACTCATAAGAGGAAACTCAGTATGCGTTACAGTAACTCATCACTCTTGGGAATTACTACAGGATAGTAGAAAGAGTCCTGAAGGGCTGAGGAGGGAGATTTGATAAGCGTGATCAGCCTTGATACCCTGTAGAATATTTTACTTGATTTCTCCTACAGAATAACCCATCCTATAGAATGATAAAATGTCTCCTGTAGGACTCTTGATCCTGTAGGATAAATAAGTTGTCCTGTAAGTTGTTATCCTATAGGATATGTCAGGTATCATATCCTACAGGATACCTAACCTGTCCCGCAGAATGGTGGATCCTGTAGGATAGGTTAGGTATCCTGTAGGAACCTATCCTACAGGATACCTAACCTATCCTACAGGATCCTTGACCTGTCCTGCAGGATGGTTTATCCTGCAGGATATGCCCACGGGTATATGCCCACGGGCATATGCCCACGGGCATTGCACAACATTGGCATGGGTCTCAACCTCAGACATTGTCTATGGTCTTGTCCGGATTTTAGATCAAAGATGTCCGGTTTTGGCTGAAATTCTGTCCGGATTTTGGTCAGACCTCCATCAAAGATTTCAAAAATTTGTCCGGATTTCGGTATCCTACCTCAATAGGGACTCGCACGGGTCCTTAACGGCGGTCACAGAAATTTCTGAAACTAGTCACGCCCCGACGTGTTGGCCCCTTGCGTAGCCCATAGCCAATGTCTGTCTGTCAAGACTGCATCCAAGCTGCATGCATCGTGTGTAGCTGTTTCCATCCTCGTGTTTTCTTCTCTGACCGTCCACCGAAGCTGTGGCCGTCCTAGCGCATTCCGCTGTCGACAGTTCAAACTTCAAATGAATCGGAGATGCTGGCTTACGCAGAAAATAGCATTAATCTTCAAATTTGACATCTTCAAGAACTAGACGTCTATTTGCGCAATAAAGAATTAAGCGACTTTCCTTTGAACAATGGCCCGTCGCGGTATCCGGCGATGTTGTTTGAATGATTCGGAGTTTGACGAGGTTTGTACAATGGTAACCTTGCAATCATCATGATGATATACTTGAACTTTGTTCACTGGCATTGTGTAGCATTGTGTGTTCGCTTTCCTAGTGATCTGCGACCAAAATAACCTTCGACCTGCGCATCACCGCTTCCATTCCATTCACACGAACAAACGCGGAACTGCTGTTAACATCGAACCACCACCTCTACACACCATGTTGCCTTTGCCTCTTTGCATTGGCACGTTGTTTTTTGCCTACCGTCTCGTACGTTTCCTGAAGCAGCTCAGCGTAAGTTCGTCATCTTACCACCTCTGTTTGCTAATACCATCTCAGTTCCATGGTTATGTGAAAGGATACCGTCCACTACTCGACCCTCATTCGCTTCCCGGAAATGCGATTCCAGCAAATTGGTGGCACATGGGTTTCATGTGGCCATGGATTCAACGAAAACATGGTCAGTCCGTCCGGCCTAAAAAAGACCTCGTGATGCTGATAATTTCAACTTGAAGCTCATTTCAACCATACCTATGATCTCACTACCATCATACCCATCTTGGCGGGTAATAGCATGTATATTGCGGCATCAGTGGGTATGGCTAGGCAGATATGGGGCAATGAGGGCAAGACCCATCTCGTCAAACCCAGCGATTTTACCACGGAGGCGTCAGTATTTATATTAAGATTTTCTTCAACTCACGCTCCATTTACAGAGTCTGGGGCAGTAGCATTGCTTCGGCCAACGGTGAGGACTGGAAACGACATCGTCGTGTGGTTGCTCCCGCCATCTCATCCAATATGTGCGCCTCGGTTTATTCTTGACTTTCAACGCGGTGATGTTCATCTCGGCAGGCTCTCGCGTGTTGTGGATGAGTCTGCTTTAGTCTATCAGAAAATGTGTAAAGACCTGACACCGAACGGAGTTGTCACAGATTTACATTCCTTATTGTTGAGGGTAGGTTTTTCCTATCGACATTTACGGGTTATCTTATCGATGTGTAGTTCACCCTCGTTATGATCTGTCGCTGTGGGTTTGGAATGTCTGTCGATTGGAAGCCGAGCACAGCGAACGATGAAGTAGCAATTTTCGACCGTGCTCTCTCAATTGCTTCCACGACCCTTATTCATCGTCTTATCTTTCCGAACTGGGTCTGGCGGCTGCCTGTACAACGGTTGGATGTTTCCCTGGCTATTCAATATGGCTGACTTCGATCAGGCTCAGAGAAATTGACGAGTCTTGGACGACAGTGCTCACGCTGATAGCATCCCTCGCCGCAGGAAGGCAGGTTCAGTATTCGACGCTCAAGGAGCTCGGAGACAGCGAAATCACAGATCTCTTCACGAAGCTAGTGTCGTCCACCGAGGAAGCTTCGCGGTACACACTGACGCCGGCCGAAGTGGTGAGCACATGATACTAACTACGTCGTGGTCTTTCCTACCACTAAACTGTCTGCAGACGGGGGACATGATGTCGCTTCTCTTCGCGGGCAATGGTGCAGTGCATTATCGTCTACATTTCCTCGATTGACAGACACAGAAACCACAAGCAGCGCGTTGATGTCGACCTTGGTGTTTCTGGGTCTTCACCCAGACCAGCAACAGACTGCATACGAAGAAATCTTGAGAGAAGTTCCCTCGAGAGAAGAAATAGTGCTTACAGATATTCCACATATGACTTACCAAGCCTTATCTTTTGTAGACCTTGCGGAATGTTTCTGGCCTCAAATATCTGCTTGCTTGTATGCACGAAGCCCATCGCCTTGTTCGTAAGTGACCACGTTTGTTCCAGCTGGTGGTGGTCTGACATGGAACGTAGCCGCGACAATCAATCTGCCTCGCGATGTACCCGAAGATATCGTTTTGCGCACCATGCTTCCAACCGAACAAGATATCATCATTCGCAAAGGCTCCCGCGTCATGATCGATATCATGGCAGTCTGTCCGTCTCGTTACCTTCTTATTGCGACGTCCTGGCTGACTCACTTTGTTCAGGTCATAACCCACACGACTTCCCCGCACCAGAATCATTCAACCCTGCGCGCTGGCTCTCCCCCGACTTGAAGGAAGATGTCATTATGTTTGGAGCGGGCCCGCGCTCATGCGTGGGACGTCGTTTTGCTCAGACCGAGGCAGTGACATTTCTCGCCCACTTTCTTCGAGACTGGCAAGTTGAAACAGTCTTGCACGCGGGGGAGACGCATCAAACTGCTCTGGATCGTATTCTAAGCGGCGCGAGCATGTTTGGTACCGCGTTCGGGGTGGGAGAAGTCCCAGTCAAAATCACGAAACGGGACTGAACTACTAAAACATAGAAATAAGTACATCGCTCGTACTTGTAGCTGTATACGTGTCGCTTCAAAATTTGTTCGTATATATATTAGAACTCTGCGAAGACAATGGAGCCCACACTCGCAGGGATATGATGTTCACGTTCACGATCATTGCTGTGGCTGAGAGTGTGCAACATAACAGACTCTTCGAGTGGAAGCTGCGAGGTCTTGCGCAAGTTGAGAATGAGGCGCGTGGCCTATAGCCACTCGTTGAGAAGGATTTTGCAATTTGAGTGAGAGAAGAGACCCACCGCAATTGAGTAAATAGCAATAAGCCATCTAACATTTGGGTCAGTATTCTCAAGTTATCCCTGGATCTGTGGCATTTGTCTTACCCTCCAAGGAAGTTAGCAAAAGAATTTTTGTAGAGCAGGTTCATGAACATGTCAGTGAGCAGAATTGCTAAAGTTGCCATCATTTTGTTTTCCTATTGACAGAAAAAAAATTACCAAAAATGCTATGATAATTAAATCATGATGAGTCATCAAACAACCTTGATATGGCAACTTACAAAAAGTAGAAGATCAGTCCATCTCTGATGAATGAAATAAAAAGAGGAGAAATTCGTTTAAGTGACTTGAAGTCAGCAAGTTGGAAGCTAGCATTGCGAAAGAGTGTTGCAATAGTCATCAAAAAGAAGATTGCTGTTATCAACTTATATATCAGCCATTTCCATATTATATGATAAGGAATAACTTGCTGGCAATGATAGCATCAGGTATCCTGAGATAAACATCAATTCTAAGGATTTTTCTTTGGTTTAAGAGACTTACCAACTAAAAAGGCTGACTTTGATATCTGGAAATGCAAAGCATCCTGGCCAAGGCAAACCCAAAGGAGCAGGGAATACACTTGTAGCAGTCTTTGTGGCAATATCCACACTTGAATATAGCTCTAACTATTTAATTGTTATAGACAATAGATAAATCATTTACTTGGACTTACTCCAAATTGCACTATAAGATGCAACTTATGTAAGAAGATATTTGTCTCTAGTTTATATTCTTACCTATAAGCAGTAAAACCAAAAACCACAGAACTGTTGAAATTGTGCCAGTGATTAGAATTGTATTTCTTGCAAAAGCAAAATTCTTACTTTTTCGACTTTGCAGATACATGGCATTGATCCGGAGCACCAGAATAATGTTAACCATGCTAGTAAAAAGAATATCTCCACCCCTATTATTATTGTTGTCAGTCTTCAATCTGACTAATCAATTTACACTTACAGGATCACAAACCAAAACCAGTTTGAGCAGCTGGAAAGATATTATAGCTTTACATAACCAAGCATGCAGAATGACCCACAACTTTGTAAACTTATTAGATATCTATTTGTCCATAAAGAATTACATACCTGGAGAGATAGGCCAACAATATTAGTGACTATATTTGTATTAACATTAAACCTGAGCCAAGAGGAGATCATTGTACCAATAAAAACACTGCTGCAAGAAGATCAATATATGATTGCTGGGATAAATGGATATATTGTGCATACAGATTGTAGAGCACCCCATAGTAACGTGCAAAGAAGTAGAGTAATTTGATTGAAGACATTTTACTTCTGTCCATAAGTTAGCAATCGTCAGCTATCAACCATGATAATAATAATAATAATGATATTGTACATACTTCCAAACATAGTCAAACTGTATTTGTGTCAGTAACCTAGCAAGTTTGGGGAATATACTTCAACTTTCCTCATCATCAAACTTGAGTAGAATATCATAGACCAGAAAAGTGATGGAGGCAACTATGTTTAACATAAGATATAGCAAAACTGACGTCGCGACAGTACATACTTTGTGCACAATTTTCCATCCGGGTAATGGCCATTCCATTATAAATTGATTCAAGGGCATCTGCAATGGCAGCAGGGTTACTTGGAGCAGGTGCCGACATTCTGGTTACTGAGAATCAGAGAGGGTCTCCAGTTTTATCCATTCTCCAGTGCAGTGTGACTCGGAGATATCATCGGTGTTCCAAATTTGGACTGCTATCTACAATTCATGGGGGCAGGTACACGGGATTCTCTATCAAAGATGACAGGCCACCACAAGAATCATGGGACTAAACAGCTATTTGTGAATGTGAATGATGTTAATTTAGATCGCCACCGCACACTCACTTTCAGACGCCCTGCTTGGGCTATGAAGACAGCAGCACTTCTTGTTAGATCCCCGAAGGCACCTTCGCCGTCAGCATCGGAGCTCCACACAGTCGCCGATTGGCCCAAGGCTCGCTCCAATGGCGCATACCAAGCCGATGTCGAGCGACGATTGGCGAGATCTTCGATATATGCCAACTTTAGCCTGAGGACTCCAGTGTCCTGAACAGTTTGTGTGGCACAGTCAATACGACGGTCAAAGATACTTCGGTGACCGATCTGGGTCTGCTCTTCGAAAAGTTCTGCCAATTGGATATGAGTGATATCGAGTGGGTTCATGCTTGCTGTCCAGCACCACTCGTAAATTCCGAGCTGCCAAAAGCGTAAGTCGTGAATCAACAAACATCGGGTCGAAGTTACCATGCCTCCTGGACGCAATAAACGTCCCAAGGTGGAATACGAAATTAGAAAGCTCGCACAATGCTGGGCCAGGCAAAGAATTCGATTGTTAGATAATCGCGGCGACAGGCCCACTAGTGCATACCTTGAGAGATTCGATACTGTAAATCGCGTCAAAAGATTCCGCGCCGAATTCGGACTCCAGTTGGTATAAGTCCGCTATCTAAATTAAGCGCAATGCTAGCTCAAGCGGTGAGAATGCACGGACCGCAACGAAACTCGGCTCGACCTCCAACACGACCGTTGAGAGCTCTCATAGAGGCCGCATTAATCTGAAGGGCTCGTGGTAAATCTCTATACCTCCAAGTAGGAGCCCGGCCTACCTTGTCCGAGTCCAGATCAATCCCAACAACAGAAACATTCATAAAATGCAAAAGCTCAAAGCATGCGTCCCCTACACCGCAGCCAACTTCCAACACACGCATGCCCGGTTTGAGCGCAAGTTTCGAAAAAAGATAGCGCTGGTGCCGAGCGGTAGCGGTGAGACGGTCATCGCCGCCATAGAGCATGGAGAAGTGGAAATTGCTTGAAGCCATAGTCGCGATGAAAGAGTCATCTTTGGCCGTTATATGATCTCAACGTCAATCGCCCCCTTGAGCAGAACACGAGGGTCGGCACAGCAGGAAACAGCCTTCTGATAGATGCAGGAGGAAGAAGAAGTCGAGACAGGGTTCAAAGCGGCAAAGCCATTTTCAGTGATGGTTTGCCGAAAAGAAACGAACATTGATGGAGAGATGTCACAGCGTCTACAGAAGCCTTTACTCTGCATTTATTCATGATGGCGAGAGCATTATTTTCTATTATTGGGCTCATCTCCGACCCTCCATGTCCTCCTTGAACGAACCAAAGCTTGAGGCCCAAACCTCCAACTCTCCAGAAGACCGTGACCAACATGGAGAAGCAAGCGTCAAGTTAACGTCGCCGAAGCTCATCTCGACTTTTGTGTATGTATTTTCTAAGCTATTAGCCATGGCATTTCTACAAGCTCATACCTGAAAGGGCGTTCATGCTTGCTTTCTCATTGACCGCGTTGGACCAAACTATCCTTTCAACAGCTCTCCCCAAGATTGCTTCGCATTTCGAGGCGATTTCAGATTTATCCTGGATACCAAGTGCATATTTTCTGCCTCAGGCAAGCCTTTTTCCATGGAGCTACTCGCATGGCTCAGTCATTTTCAGGCAGGGTTAATGTTATTTTTCGGTCGCATCTTGGGCATGGCGCCGGCGAAAGCGGTTCTGCTTTTGGTTATCGGCATCTTTGAAGCTGGAAGTCTATTGTGTGCTGTAGCCCCTTCTGTCAATGTCCTCATTGCAGGGAGGGTAGTGGCAGGCGTCGGCGCCTCAGGACTCATGGTCTCAGTCATGTTCATTATCGCCAAGGTAACTCTTCATCTCAACAAAACACTGAACATTTTACCCCAATCAATTCCAGGTGACGACTCTTCGACAGCGGCCCGTATTCATGGGTGTTTTCGGAGCCGTATACGCGATCGCCTCAATTGTTGGTCCTCTCATCGGAGGTGCTTTCACTGGTGCATGAATATTTGTCTAACCACACCCTGCTGTTAACGATGATTTTTGTAGATCACGTTTCATGGCGGTAAGACAAATAACCCGTCTGTATATTTGATGCTAACTTTTCCCACAGCTGGTGTTTTTGTAAGTCAATGTCGCGTTGGCCTTTTATGTTGATGCTAATAATGTGGGCCAGACATCAACTTACCGGTTTGGCGCAAACTCTCGGAAGAGTTCAGACTTGATTACCTCATAATAGATCGGCGGCGTCGCATTTGCAACCATCCTTGCAGCGTTGCCTCCAATTCAACCATCAGGCATTGAGGGTTCGGTTATCTCTAGACTGGATCGGCGGTCTTCTGAGCATCGGAATGGTCACACTTTTCCTCATACCTATTCAATGGGGCGGCAATACCAAACGATGGAGCGATCCGGAGGTAATCTCGCTGCTTGTCCTGGTCAGGATTTTTGCCATAAGCTTGCGCATCTCTAAGCGTTCTCAGTCTGCTGTTTTCTTCCTGGCATTTTTGCTCTGGGAACTACGAGAAGGTGAGGCGGGAATACTACCACTTCACATGTTTCGGCGACGGAATATGTTTGGATCGTGCCTCGAAGGGGTGCGTTTGTTATCCGTCTCTTGTAAACCTCGCTGAAGCCGGACTAGTTCTTCATCAACATTTGTTTCATTTTGGCCAGTGTCAGTACCAACTTGTGAATCTGATGACGTTGTTCTCACGTTGACGACTCACAGTACTATCTTGTAAGTCGTCACCCAATCTCTGAATCATCTAGTTGATATCGGTAGCCCTTCCTTTACCAGCTGCGCGGCCATTCTGCGACTCGTTCAGGTATCGATCTCATTCCGTTTATGATGTGCGGGTTTCAATTTGCACTTGTTGCTGTTTCCATTCTGACCGAATTGGATAGCTCTGGGACTGTCGGTAAGGAATATCTCCGTGACACGGTTATCAATCACGTCTCTCAGCGGCGTTAATATCGGGAGTTTGCATCGCAGTTAGTCGAACTTCCCAACTTGAATCACATTCGGGTGTTTTTCTCATCGCTGTAGAAACTGGGACATCCCTGGCCGTTCTTGTTTGTTGGACCCCTTGTTGCGGCTTTAGGCTCCGGATTGCTGTACACGCTCAACGAGTTTTCTTCCACTGGTCGCATCATTGGTTTCCAGCTGATTCTTGGAATCGGATTGGGCGTGGCCCTCCAGAATACCGTTTGTGGATCCATGTCACTAGTTCCTTCAAAGTTTCTCTTCAGCGCGATAGATGGTGGTTGTTCAAGCTGAATTTGCAACAGAGGAAGCTCTACTTTCTCGTGCGACATCCGTCGTCACATTCACGCAAACTTTGGGTGCATCAGTAGGCCTTGCGTTCGTATCCTCGCGCTTGGCATTTATGCACACTGATGATATGAGCAGTGTCGCTGGTGCTATTTTTGCCGGTCAACTTCGACACCGGCTAAACCATATTCCTGGAGTTGAAGTCAGCGCTCTGAATGCAGCCCTTGCCAATGTAGAGGCTGTATTCAGTTTTCCCCCGAGTGTGCGGACTCAAGTGCTCGCCGCATATATTCACTCGGTCGACACTGTATTTCTTTTCAGTGTCGCACCTTTTAGGCTCCGCAGCGTGTCTTGTTATTGGCCGCAGTAGCATCGAAAACTTGGCCCAAACCCACTCCTCCCCCGGCTCAGCTGACCTGTGATCTATGCTAATTTTAGTACGCCCCATGTTCGTCTTCGAATAGAAAGTCGTATGCACTGGCACTTTGGTCTTTGGTTCAATTTCAAGTTTACTTGGAGTTGTTACCTATGATTTGTTCAAGCTCAACCGGGACCGACAGGTCGTGCTTCTCCCGCTTCGAAGAGTCGGAAGGCGAGTACAACTGGCATGATATGATGGTGCGGTGCGGGGCCATTGGTCGTACCTCGGGCGGCTATCAACACGACCAGCCTATGGAGACCCGTGAGCTGGCATCGACTGAGAGTATCTAACAAGAAGCGAACCTGTCCTCCAACCATGCGGTGGCCTTCGGGTTCGTTGATGTCCGCCACAGAAGAGTTGACATCGCATTCGAGTTCACCGTAAGGCGCCAACACAGGTGCACCGTGCACAAGGGAAGGTCCCAAGGTGCTGTTGAGATGAGCAGATTCAAGAGTATTGAACAGTGGAGCTGTCCAAGTTGAGAACCCGCCCTCAACGGGAACCTGGATCGCAAAGCCTGTGTGTGTGTCTGATACGTTGACTCGGAGCGTCTCTCTTCAAGTCACAACAAAAAAACAAGTCAATATAAATGCCTCTTCTGTGCCACAGTCACTGGTACCTCACCATGTTTGAACTTCAGCTCTTGATCCTCTCTCTGATCAGTCTCCTCGCATTCTGCTCTTTTGTTTGTCTGCCTCCGACAAAGGTCACGGCGTATAATGGAGTTCCGCAAGTTAACAGTCTCGCCAACACCCTCCTTTTCGGACTCAAAAACAGCTTGGACTTTTTTCGTGGTCGAACGCGGTTTTTAGAGAACTGCAGGCAGTGTTGGCTCTAAGCTCTAAGGCTTAGAGGGTGTCTAAGCCCTAAGGCCTTAGACTAAGGCTTAGGCTAAGGCTTAGATATTGGCCGAAAATCTTTGGAGGGCTTAGAGGGCTTAGAGATCACGTAATATGTATGACATATGATCGACGCAGCTGACAAAAATTCATCGATTATTATCGGCCCATCTTCCCTTCTTCCGCTCGTCTTCCGTCGATTCCACAATGCCCTCCGAGCTGTGGGACCACTTCCACCCGCTCGACTCGATCCAGGAGAAGAAGAGGGTTTTGGCTCGTGCGTGGGCAGACAACGAGCGCTACATGCGTATGATGGCAGAATTGGAGGCGGAGGATGATACTCTTGATTCAGGAGCTGTCGAAATTGACGATTCGGAGGTCTACCAACCATAGTTTGCATGTATATTGCCAAAAATTAGAGCCATCAAAAATTTCCTTTTTGGGACTCTAAGCCCTTAAACCCGGCTAAGCCTTCTAAGCCCTAAGCCTTAGCCTAAGCTCTCAGCCCTTAGACCCTGGGGAGGTCAGTTTTTAAGCCCTTAGGGCCAACACTGACTGCAGGTGGATCGTCAATATGTTGACCAGCCTAAAATATTAAGACGCTTTTAGGAACCTTTACGGTCCAGTTTTCCGGTTCTATTGTGGGACTAGCAAGATGTACATTGTGTCGTCCTTGGCCGCGTACAAGACCTTCTATGGAGCTCGCGAGCTTGACCACACAGAAGGGCACTTCCGTGTCTTGCGAGCATTTGGAAGCACCGGAGCACGAGAGCTTCTCACGCCATCCGTGCATGAACATTTCTTACCGTCTTTCGGTCGCAAACTCTCTAGATCAAACATAGAAAAAGAGATCATTCGCCCGCTTCACCAGAATCTTCGTCGTCGCTTCAGCGACCTAAACCAAGCCAAGGACCATCCATTAGTACTCTCGGAAATAATCGGCAAGACATTATACGAAACCTTGACGTCGATATTTTTCGGACCGTCATTTCCTATCAACACGCTCGAGGACTTTAGGGCCCTAGATCGCGATGTGTTTATCCTGTTTACTCCTTTGGCATTCACCGCAATCGCAGCAAAACGAGCTCGCAGCCGGTTACTGGCCGTTATGCTGGCCTATATTCGAAAGAACGTCGAACGACGGACTTCAACGGAGGATCATAATCATAATCAACCACAACTGTTGAAGAGTGCTCTTGAGTCGGTGGCGCAACTCCCCGAGATAGACCAGGCAGCATGCATGCTCAGCCTATTCTGGAGCATTCACTCGAATCTTCAAATGAGTATTTGGTGGATGATGACTTACCTCGCAAAAGACTCGAGGGGACTGAACAGTCTTGCCATGGAGATAACCAAGGAGCTTGAACCATTCGGCGGAGACCTTGCCCGGTATTTGGATTACAACCCACAGGGCTTGTCCAGAAATTTCCGACTAGCAGACTCAATCGTGTCAGAAACCTTGCGCCTCTGCTCTCTACCAGGGAGCTTACGCGTGGCACTAGACGAGGTTACAGTGCCGCGGGACAACGGCGACGTGTTCCACATGACCCGCGGCGAGATGATGATGTTCGACATTCGCCCGTTGCATGTTGACGGCCAGATTTATCCAGAGCCCGGAGTCTTCAAAGCTGATCGCTTCATGCCAGGGGGCAATGGCGAGAGTGATGCAGCAAAGGTACTTTGCTGGGGAAACGGAGTTCACATGGTTCGTCGCCTCCCGCAAGCGGTCTGCTTCTAATTCTGCTATAGTGTAAGGGGAAGACCTTCGCACATCTGACAATGAAACTGTGGATAATGACCTTTGCGGACATGTTCGACTTTTCGACGCACGATGCGTTGCCCAACTTTACATCGCGCAGTGCGAATGTGATCGCCGAACCTATGAACAACATTTCGATACACATAGCAGCTAGAGAGACCAAGATTTAGGCACAAGGGTATGGGAAGGAAGCTTTGGAATCTCTACCTAAGTATATGGCCATCTAGGAGGACGCTTCTCGCGAGTATTACTATTTATAACGGAAATGTCGCTTACTTGTAGTAAAGTTTGAATCGAATTGCGAAGGAGCTTACGAAGTGAAACGTCCCACAACCATTCCAGCACGTTCATGGTCGAATGGTCATGGGAGAAAGCAAGGAGAAGGTTTCGTCATCTCCGATCTCGGACCGAACGCGATATGTGACCGTTCTCAGGCGTTAACGTTAAAGCCGAATCTGCTTTCACCCATGTCCACATACGGCGCGACCTCAGCCCTTGTACGAACGCCGAGTTCATCGTCGTCCCCTTCTACACGCACGAAAATACTTCTCCTTGGCCAGCGCCGTGCAGGAAAATCTTCAATCAAAGAGGTCCTTTTCAATGCGCTCCCGCCAAAGCAGACTTTTCATCTCGAAACGACAATGCGCGTTGACCGGCACCCTTACGAGTGAGCTGCGTCTCCTCCCCACCAGTTCTCGCCGCTCAGAACGTCTCCAGCACGATTATTCCGCTCGAGATTTGGGACTGCCCGGGGAACATAACCGTCGACACACTTGGCGCGCCACTGTGTCGCAATTTGGGGCTCTTATATTCGTCATTGATATTCGTGTAGTCCCCTCCCGTTTTTCTGTGTGCTTTAGGGACTCAGGCTCTTTCAGGATGTGTTCAAGCAGCCCATAAACAAGCTGGTGGAGTTCATTGTGGCTGCACAACAGCAAAACCCGTCCATCTTTATGGAGGTTTTCGTGCACAAGTCAGAAAAGTTTCAGGAAGACGACAAGATTGGTGCGTCTGTATTTTCCTCTTGCTTTCAAGGTCTCTAACCCACCCCCAGAAAACTTCCGGCAGATACAAGAACGTGTTCATGAGTCGCTTATCGACCGGGCTACATGAAGCTTTCTCGAAAGTCCTCCACAAGCTGATCCATCCTTTGCCGTTTCTGGAAGATCTCGTGAACGTCTTTTGTGCCGTACGCGACCCGTTTCGAGCAGAATTTGGGCTAATGCGTGGTCTAGAACTCGCAGTCGCCGAAGGCGTTCCTTTTCGACATCGCGTCCCGATTATATGTGGCCACCGACAACTCTCCCGTCGACTCTGCCACTCATAATCTGTGTTGCGACTATCTTGCCATGCTAAACTCTTTCGGGCAACTGTATCGGTCAGTAAGCAATGATAACACACACGCTCAAAATCTCACGTGTCAACAGAACGCCAACCTCCCGCGACAATCGACTGCGACTGCCTGAAGAGCCTGCAAGTACAAATGGCCATTCCTCCCCACCGTCCACACCTTCGTCATCATCATCTACCTCCTCTCCCACCAAAAGCACCTCACCCTCTCCCGAACAAGCCCGCTTCTACCCCTCTGCCGCCGCGTCGCTGCACCCATCGACACCGGGAACAACTCTCACATACCATCTCGTCACGCCCCACCTCGCGCTGGTCGCGCTGGTGCCAACAGCGGTTTACGAGGGCAGAAGAGGCCTGCTCGAATATAATGTCGTCTTTGTTCGTGAGGGCGTGCAAGAGATTTGGGAGGTTGAGCGGGAGGTAAGGAGGGCTGCGCCGCGGTAGTGAGGACTGGTTTGTGCTTAGAGTAGTTACCTAATTTAACTAGATATAGCGTCAATATACCTGAATTCTCTTATCGCTGGGCGCTGAGCCTTGCAGTAATTTGTTATGGACTGTGCTCTAGAGACCTGTCGACAATTATTCGGCTTCTTACAGTTAAGCTGTGGCTGTGCCAATCTTCACCTCCTCCTCCCTTTAAGTGGACCCCCTGAGGCAAAATCTGCTGATACTGTTTATCTCCGCATTCCCTGCGCGTCTATTCGTCTCCATCTGAATGCGGTTGTTTCTGCCAAATCATTGTGTCTTCTCAGTGGCCTGCTTGACGACTTCCTGCTATACGCTGGCCAAGAAGCTTCCCAGTGGCTGATCGACCAAGCTCACGCCATTTGCGATCCCGCCCTCCGACGCGGCTCGCTGTGGGTCTGGAAGGAACAACAGCGCAAATGGGCTCTTGTCGCTGGCTCCGATGCGCTGGTCTCGTCCACCTACTTTTACATCCTTCCTAATGAAACGACGACGCCCCTATCCCGGATCAGTGAACGGGAGGGCAAGTCGAAAACGGCTGCGTCGGGAGATGCCGCTGTTATGCGGGAGCGTGTGCTGGCGCGGGACGGGTGCTGCTGGGTCACGGGAAGCTTTGAGCCGGTATGTAACAGCCACATTTGCCCCAAGCGAATGGGGGATGATGTTGCGAGGACAATATTCGAAACGTTCACGGGACAGCCCCGCCCCGGCCTCTCTGTTGTTGATCCCGTATTCGGCGTGTGCTTGTCGCTCAACATGGACTCATGGTTCGACAACTACATCATGGGCTTCCGCTATGTTTCGCCTGACACCTACGAGACACACATCTTCGACAATCAGCCTCAATCATTCACCGTTGGTGGCCGTTTTCGTGGAGCTACAAGTCACGAACAAATCTACCGTCACCTCGCTCGCCCGCCAGTGCCAGGTCATGCGTCGAATCCTCCGCCTGGACTTTTCCGTTGGCATTACATGCAATGCGTCATCCACAGGTTTGGCGATGACCAGTACAGATCACTTGCCAATATTCGATTCACCAATGAAAGGTATCGGATGGAAGGTGATTCGGACAATGAGGACAACGGGACCGACGACGATGCAGAGTGGCCATCGAAGATGTTCGATGTTGGACGAGCAGTCGAGGCAGAGGAAGCAGAAGCCAAAGGTCGTCTTGATGCAGTGTTGTCCTCGTAATAGCAGGCTACATATATCTCGCCAGACCGTGTCACAGTGCTATCCACATTAAGTATCGTATTTTAAGACGAACAAGCCATTGCAGTCAAACAACCGCAACATTAGGCCATTTCACGAAATGCGTTGACGATTATTGGCCACCTCGTTTATGAATCTCGCTGGGAGGGGGGAAAGGCTGTGGCAGTTGGTACAACTGGATGGTGACTGCAGGCAAAAGGGTGTGACGAGACAAGCTTTCTTGGGAGCTATGATAACATTAGAAGCCGGTCTCTATGCTAATTTAGGTCGCACAACTCGTACCATAAACACTTGACCACAAGGCTTCACCACAAGGCTTCATCAGCATCTAAAACGGCCGCCGTTATTTGAAGAGCCAAAGCCAAAGGGGGTCCCTCCAAAACACTGGGCCACGCGTGCAGTCCAAGGCACCCGCGCGGTGCAATCCTCCTTCGAAGTTTGCCGGGGCGAAGCGAGGAACCTCCGGTCCGATGATTATGATGCCGACGATGACGTCATCGATTTCAGGTGTCACTGTCAATTTTCACGACGCGATCACGTCCTCCAAACATAGCCCAACCCATCTGCGTCAAAATAGTTCTCGCGTGCTGCCTCTGCCTGGGAGATGCTGTACTGCGGGGGCGCGTACGATCGCGGCGGCGGCGACCGACTCGCATTCATAGTCACGATTTCGACCTGTTGTCGCACAAGGGACTGATGGGCTTGTGTTTCTGGCGACGGTGTGAATGCGATAGTTGCGCCTTCCCTCCTCTGACCAGTACGACGCTGTGCTCTTGCAAGTTATGCCCCTCGCCAGAGATATACGCCTGGCATGTTTTCCCCGTCGAAAGCTTTACTCGAGCAACTTTACGCTTGCCCGAGTTTGGCTTTTTGGGCTTGGCGGTAAACACCTGAATGCAGACGCCTTTTCGCTGAGGCGAGTTATTGAGAAGAGGCGACTTGGACTTGGCGACACGACGCGCGTTGCGCTTGCGTTTCGAGGACTGGTTGAGAGTCACAAATGCAGGCGGAGTCGCGTGGAAAGAGCGGGGAAGGGTGAGTTGTGATTGAAGTAGTATTCTGGAGGGCCCAGCTGTGGACGAGGGCCTCGGAGGTGCTCTCAGAGCCAACTGGCGTCCGAGACGAAGGGCGGCAAACATAGACGGAAGCAAGAAAAAGGCGTGCACGTGACATAGAATCTATAGGCTACCAATATGAAATAAGGCCGACGCGCGGCGGAGACAAACAGAACGTCATGTTGTAACTTACAGTAAAAGTACACTATCTTTGACTGCCAGTGCTTTCTTGTTATCCAACTCCTCGTGATGGCTGAATACCGGTCTGGGCCGCAGCCATGCCGCATGCAACTGCCGAGTACAGCGGCGTGGTTTGAGGTCAATGATCACCAACAGAGACACGATGCCGCAGAATGCCGGAAGTGATAGCCGATTGCGGTGATTGATTATCAAAGACCGGTCCAGATCTGCTGACGAGTGTGGTTTTAGATAAGCGGTCAGTCTCATTTCTGGTCACCACTAGCACAAACCACGAACTTCGTTCTGTTTGTGAACATTTGCTACATTTACTCGTCGTACCGTTTCCCAGTCACTCTATCGAGTCCTCCACGGTTCCCTGGGACCTGAAATTAAGGTTAATTCAGTAGAACGAGTTAGAAAAAGGCCTCACATTTCGATTCCGACAATGATTTGCGTAATGCCCTTTCTCCCCGCACTTGAAGCACATTACCTCGTCCAAGTTTCTGCGGACGGGACCCGTGAAGCCGCCTCCAAAAGGTTCAAATCTGGCCATACCAGCAGGTGGAGGTCCCTCGAGAGTTGGTGGAGCAGGGGTCTCATACGCTTCTGGAGGTGGGATATTTGGTTTGGGACTAAGATCGCGTTAAAGATGAGCAACACACAATACGACGGCCTGCTCACTGGCCACGTGGGCAATCTGGTCCCAGCGGACAGAAGCCAGTCAGATAGTTTTGGCAAGCAACTCGCCGGACATGCTTTCGTGGACATGATGGGCCTTTAACTCGGTGGTGAGTAATCAAACACAGTGCACATCACAACTCACCCAGTCTGCAGAAGCCCCGATTATAGTCGGGACATTCAACGCGTCGCTCTTTAGGATGAGCGTAAAGACATTCCTCTCCAGTCGAACAGTAGCCGTACTTGGCATACCACCAACATTCCGGCATCCGTCTTAGATTGTATTCGTGAAGGAACTCGCAGGCATCACCCTTCTTGCAAAGACCACGCAGCCAATGCTTGCAGACGGTAGTCAGCCGGTCGCGGGTGTGGGTCGCTTGTTGCTTTGGTGGCTGGAAATTTTGTACAGAAGGAAGGGTATGGCGTAGTGGACAATGAAGAGGACCAAGAGGGCAGCCAGCTGGAGTGAGCGCAAGTCTACATATTTGATCGTCTGGTGGAGTAAGCCCAAAGCGGACTCATAGAAAGTACGAAACACACCTTTGTCAAGTTTGATGCCTAGGTCAGACTTGATATAGTTTTCTAAATGGCAGGTCAGGATGAGCAGGCATTGAAAATACCGCGTACCTGCAGGGAAATTATTCTGGTGGAATTGAGGATTGACGACGTCCCGCAGAGCTGACGGTCCACTGAGAGCCATTGGTGTGACCATCAAATGTGACGAGCGCGTCTTGACTCTACGACCAGTATGCCCGTCGCCACCACCACTCGTCGCAAGAGACAGCACGGCCGGCAGCCCTCATCTGATATCGAGGAAGACAACGGGACCCAACGCACCAAAGGCCGCGAAGATGTTGATTCTGACGAGGAGGAACCCGCTCATCGCAAAACAGGAAAAGACAAAAGGGAAAAAGAAAGCAAAACAGGAAGCCCAAGTCCAGCCTATGGAGGAAGATGACGAAGATGATGTTATCGACATTGCCAACTTCCCTGCCCAGCCCCTTACTCGCGCTGATTGCACCAAGCTCAACGGCCTTTCTGAGGACTGGAAAAACGCGTCGTCCGTGGTTCAAAGGGTTGCTGAGATGATGGGATCTACTGCAAGCGCCATGGTTGACTCTCAATCGGACGCTTTGGACGAGGTTTGTCTTTCATAATAAGTGGACGCGTCTCCTTCTCACATGTTCCCCTAGAGTCTGGCACAGCTCGACCATCTTATGAGAGATTTCATCGACGTAGAGGCTTTAGTCGGCTTCCATAGCCATGCATTAACCGACATTGCCCAAGCTATCTTCCGCGGAGAGGCCATTGTCAGTTGATACCCTATATATGCAAACACCGTCTGAACATTCTGCAGACCGATGTGAAAAATCAATACCTCGAAGCTGTAGATGCGGCCAACGCAAAATACGACACCGAGACGTCCCGGCAGAAGTATGCCAATCATGAAGAATATACTAGCTTCAGACAGTCAGTATGGGTATGTGGGATCATCTCTTGTTGGCGCGTCCTACTCACCCTGAATAGAATGCTCAAAATACTGAGGATGCGATGCCTCCAATGACTGACTTCATCCCGCGTGGTGAGTAGGCCTCTCGATTTCTCAGTTGTTTTTAGTGATGTACCCACAGAGGACGGTGATGAGAGCGACGACGACGACGAGATTATCATTGGCGGTGTCAGCCAAGACTACAAGTTTCCTCTCCTCATGACTACCCTCTCAGATCCATATACCTCGTACGTCGTTCTCACTGAATTGCTAGTTGCGTTCCAGCTATTATGCAGGACCGTCTGCAAACATTCCTACTCTGGCAGTGCCATCAAGGAGTACTTTTCTAAAAAGCAGAAAGAGAAATGCCCAGCAGCCGGTTGCAGCAAGCAGCTTACCCTAGCTCAGTGCAAGCCCAATCCACAGCTTGCGAAACTGATCAAAGACCGCGAGCGACGGAGACAGGCTAATCAACGGGACGATAGCGACGACGGTGAGGTTATTGAGTAGGAAGCGATTTATTTCATTCTATACGTACTCGACGTGCTAATGTACTATATGATTGGGATGTTCTTGTTATTTTCAGTGCAACGAAGCCGACGGAAGTCGTGGAGTTAACGAACGTGGGACCCATTTGATGCATGACATCATCGCAGCTGCTTTCAACGCTCTTTCCTGTCAACACCTTGCTTTTCTTTCGCTCAACCAGACAAACAAACAACCAAGCAGTTTTTATGCGCCGAGAAGAATGTCCTTTTATGGGTTGCTCTAACGCGATCGCGGCAGGGACGATCGAATCTATACTTACTTGCCGGACACACGGAACGTCATGTGCCTTCCCCAGGCTTGCCTCTGCTCCTCTAACTCCCCACTCGTTCTTCACGACTAATAACGACCTTCGTCGCCTCCTCGTCCTTCCCTCAGTAATATGCTTGCCTTTGGTAAAAAGAAGTCAACTTTGCCCCCCGGGGCCCGCTGAGCATGACGGAAGGTCCGTATAATCCTATAATACCCACTTACACTCGTGCTTAATCCTTTCACCAGTCCTGCTGATGTCGCCAACGATGCGGCAGCCGACGCGGCGGCGGAAGCCCTTGTAGCCAGCCAACGCGCTGCACAGGACGCAGCAGAACAAGAGAAGTTGGCTGCTGAAGCTCTTTCCAAGTGAATACGATTTCAAAACAATTTTTTTTCTTTTGGATTTAAGCACAGGACGCAGCAGAGGGTAGGGCTTACTGTAGTAGGATACCAATGAAGCGTCCGATTGAGTAAGCGTATATCATATGAGTCAGCATATAGCAAGGTACGTAAGCATACAGCATTTCATAATTTCCATAACATAATTCCCGCCTTGCGCGCGGCCCGCTTGATGCCCTTCGCCAGCTTCCTTTTACTTCCACATATCCCAGCGTTGAATAGTTCGGTGTGGGTGCAGGGGCACCCCGTGCACTTCACCCGAGGTATCCACGCGTTTTGTTTGTGGTCGAAATAGTCGTGTAATACTCGTTCTATTTCGATTAGATAGCAACAGAGTCAAAGAAAGAAAACTTACCCGCGTGAATACGCAATTGTGTCCAGTAGACCAGTAGTCGGATGAATCGGACGCCGCGGCATTGGCGACGATGCTGAGCCAGCCTGCGCGTCGCGTCCACCGAATGGCCGATTTTGACCATCGTCGGCATCCCCCCACCCATATGCACGCGGTGCACATACACGTGCCCGGGCCCGTCGCGTTTATGCGGTTTACGCTTAGCCCGGATGCGGTCGGCCCGGCCCATCTGCAGATATTAGCCGAAGAGGAGCCCAGTCCTCCATCTTTACCTTGGTAGTAGGAGCACTAGTGGGTGGAAGTTAGGACAACGGACGTAGACGTCTAGTTGTTTGGAGAGAGGTGGGCACAAGTCAGAACAGCGGACGTAGAGCTGTTTGGAGAGAGGTAGGCACGAGATGGTCAGCGAGGATCGCGGAAGATTTACCTTGGTAGCGCGAACGAACGCGAGAGTATGAGCCGGTTGAAGTCAGAACAGCGGACGTAGAGCTGTTTGGAGAGAGGTAGGCACGAGATGGTCAACGAGGATCGCGTCTAGCGGACGTATACGTCTTGCAGTAGAGAGGACACGTCCCGCTGTCTTTGCGGAGGTACGCGTCGACCGTTTGAGCCACAAAAGTACCAGCAGGTCCGCTGGGCTGGCTATAATATGCAGGCGTTGGTTTTGATGTTGGTTTGAGCCAGCGCAGAACGACACATTGCTTAAAGTTCACCATCGACGGCAAATTCTGATGTTAAGCCTATTGTATACAGTTGCTGCTCCAAAGTAAGTCTTTTTTTTTCATATAGAGAACGGATTGGTACTCACCTACAACTAATGGCTTGTGCTGTTGATAGACATGTTCACCCAGAATATACACTGCGTGGCTTGGAAACTGAGTGTAAGCAGACAGCAGAGAATGCTGGACTTCTTCACAAACCTTACCGCGGAATTCTCTCTGGCACGCAATCCCTCCACCGATTGGGTCGAATCGACGGGTCTGGCAGGATGCGGGAAACTTCGTGCGTCCTTAGTCACGATATCGTGTGGGAAATACCTTTCTAAATTATTCTTTCTTGGCAGCAATGCAGGTTCGTAGGAGATCAATCTTGGATCAATCGCCTACGTGTGTCGGTGACCTGACGTTAGAATCTAGCACCCGACGTAGACGTCTGAGTACATTGCAAGAGTGGTGGGTTGCGGCAAAGAAGGTCACACCTCGTGACCTGTTATGGGCCCCGGCTGAAATCTGCGCAACAAATTGTACAATTCAGCCAGAATACTCACAACTCCTAAACACTGCCACCAATCCTCGCTTACTCTCAGTAACCTCAGCTTGCCTGCCTCCACAACACCCAATCGACACTCAATACCACGGCTTATCCGTATCAACATCTCTTTGAAATGACTTCAGTCGAAAGCGAAAAGGAGTGGCGAGCCCTGAAACTCACGTCTATCGTCGAAAACGCTGACGGCTCTAACAACTATGCTGAATTCCGAGTGAAGGCAAAGCACAAGCTCGACGCTGCTGGGTACTGGAAGTACATTGATGGAGACGAGTACAATCCTCCTGTGATTCCAGCGTTAGTTCAAAGCCAAACATACACTGGAGTGGATCCAACCGGCATAATGACCACTATCACAACCCAAGGGAATGAAGTAGCAGTCAATGTCGCCAAGAAAGCCGCTGAAGCCTGGCTGGCACAAGACAAGAAGGCGCTCTCCGTGATTGTCGACGCCGTTCCAATGGCTAAGCTTTATGTCACCAATGACTGCACAACAGCTCGTCAAGCTTGTATCGCACTAAAGGACGCATACGAACCGACGAACACGTTGACTGCCGTCACCCTTAAGGGCCAGATATCCTCATTCTTGTGTGGGACGATGAACCCTATAACTTGGCGGGTCGCAATGCTGAAGTTATATGGAGAACTTCGAGAAGCCGACCCATTGATGCTTCCGGACCATGAATTCGCGAAATGCCTCATCACGAATATGCCACAGACAGAGAAGTGGCAATATTGCCAAGATTCGTTGCTGGAAGAGATGACGGTCGCTGAGAAATCAGGAAAGCCGCTAAGCTCGGCGGCGGTTGTGACCAGACTACAACGCGAAGAGTCGTTCAAGGCGCTCAAGGCGACTCCCGTGAACACGACCAGTGAAGCCGATTCAGGAGCAGTTGCTAGCGCGTCATTAGCACAAACCAACAACCAGCAACGAAGGTTTCAACAGCAACGGACTTACCAACGCAATGACAAACGACCCGTGCCATATGATCGACGCAACGCAGCCAATCCTCCAAACAATGTGTCCCACCGTGATAGGGAGCGCTTGTTTTGTGAAAATATCGAATGCGCGACACCGATTGGGCACTGCCAAGCTGATTGTTTTGCTTACAAAGGCGGAAAAGAGGGTCAGTATCCTGAGCATTATCGAGGAGCACGGAATATCCACCTTCCGCCGGCTGAACGCGTGGCAGCCTCGAGGCGCCAAGCTCGTCAGAACATTAATCGAGGGGGAGGACAGCGTTTTGCAGGCTTGGTGGACTTCACTGAAGACAGTGAAGAAGAAATCTTGGAGGCTGTCTGCAATGAGACGATTGGAGCGAGCTTCGCGTTCATGGTTGGTCCAATGGAAGTTGATGAGGAAGAGGAAGGTGACATCTGGGTCAACGCTGTTAACGTGTCGCAGAACGATGAAGGAGCACGCACCGATAACATTTACCATGATACCGGCGCCTCTCGCCACGTCTTCAACAACCGCGCGGCCTTCCGAGACTACAAGCTCTTCAGGAACCCAGTTAACGTCCACGGTTTCGGTACCAATCTCACTACACAAGCTGTTGGAAAGGGCCATATCTTCTTGGAAGGTACTCACCGAAATGATTCCAACTTCTCGCTGAGTAGGGTCCGCCGACAATTAGGTTTTGAGGAAAATAATTAATTGTCAGTCGGAATGTCACGCATAATTGTCAGTCGGTCACACCGACACTGACAATTGCCTTTTTTGGAAATAACAGCGCTTTGCCAGGTAGACCATGACTTGCAACTATAATATGCAGTCAGGATGTGGCAAATATCGGCCTTGTATCACTCGTTTGTATTGAGACTCAACTAATCTGCAGTTAATATAGATACTTCATAGGTTGACCTGTTGGCACTAACTGATGGCCAATGAAATACCGATCATATTGTGACCCAAATCGATTTTTGGACCTTAAAATGTCAAGCCGGCACTGGCAAGGTCCATCATGGTCATAATTCCACCTTATACAGCTGATTGCAGAATTATGGGTGGGTGGAGCTTCGTGTTTGTCATTGTGATATGTTGACAGTGGGCCCCATTCTTCACCACATATAGTAGATTACTCCACGTTCTGCCGATTTTCTGCGCCATCCACTCCAGATTTAGTACAGATTGTGATAAATTGATGTGAAAAATTTAGCTCCACCCGCCCATAATTCTGCAATCAGCTGTAGCTCTTTGCAAAAATGTAGGTGGTTTGTGGAGCCTACTCGATGCTCCAACCTGTTTATTGTTGTTGTGGCTCCTGTCAAGTTTTAAGCTGGCCTGGGAACGACCCAGTGGAGCCAGAGACCCATTTATGGGAAAAACACGACAACAGATGTAAACAGGTTGGAGCGCTGAGCGCGCTCCACAAACCACCTACACTTCTGCAAAGTGCTGTAATCTGGTGGTGATTTGGTCAAAATGTGACTGATTGTGACAATTGTCGGATATGTCGGGTCTCCAGCTGAAAATAATTAATTGTCAGTCAGTGACTGACAATTACGTAATTGTCGGAGCCGACATCTGACAATCATGTCGGCGGACCCTATCGACGCTGAGCAACGTTTTGCACATCCCCACGGCACGATGCAACTTGATATCGGGCACCCAACTCGACTTGAAAGGAGTGCAGACGGAAACAGGGGGAGGATGCATTGACTACTACAATGCAGAAGGGTTTCCGTTTGCCTCTGGCGAAATAGTGGGAGGACTGTACAAGATGGGAGTCCAAATCATCAAGGATCAATCCGCGGAAGCAAATTTTGCCCAGAATCTAACCAATTCGACAGATAATCCCGCGGAAGCTGATTTTAGCCCAGAACTCATCAACGCGACAACGTCATCGACTGAGGCAATTCTTGGACCCGACGCCAATGAAGCGTCCTGCAGGTGCTGCACAAACCATTCGAGGTCGGACTTGATGGCCTTGTTGATGTAGATCTGTGCGTGTGGTTGCGACTTTCCGCGCATCTTCTCGTACATGTTTATAAGGTGTATTTTCATTGTTTAATTAATGCAGAAGGTCAAAGTCACATCATTTATGTAATATCAAACTCCGAAGTCAGAAGTTGGAGGCAAGTCTGAAGTGGCAAGTTGGTAGTTGGACCAAAGTGTGAACTTCAGACTTGTGAATCCAGTCACATGACCATATGATGGAAGTGCAAACTCTGAACTCTGAACTTGGATAAATCAGCTATTGTAAAGATATGTAGTATTGAGTGCTATCACTTATAGGCCACCTATAAAATGGCCATCTAATCAAAAGCTAAAACTATAAATAATTTGACATTTGTGGCAGATATGTTTGGGCCTTGAAAGGAGAAAACAGAGAGAGAGAGAGAAAATAAAATAAAATAAAATAAAATAAAATAAACATAGAATAAATTATCCTTGAATTATCAGTAAGTCAATGGATGATATTGATGCCAGTTCAAAGCTATTGCCTATATATCATGCAACAAAACAGTCCAGGCTGTAAGGGCAACCCTGGAGACTCCGACGAAAGCCTAGCAGGGGAGGATCCAAAGCATGAATAGAAGCTACGGGAAATACACAGAGGGACCGACCTAGCAGGGGAGGATCCAAAGAGAAGAAACTCTAAGGGTCCGCCTGCTAGGGCACCAACTATATACTGGTCGTCCGTAACTGCCAACGTAGAGCGCAGAAGGCCTGAGTGGCGTTGCAGGCTCTATCCCCAGGTGATCGTTGGGAGGGTCTTGACGGAGTTGATGGATCCGTGATGGTGTGAGTGGGGGGTCGGACTGGAATCGGAATCAGACTGGAATTGGAATCATGTCTGGGGGGCCGAATGGGAGGTTTCTCTGATACAGGATTCTATAATATTTTTATTTTTATTTTGTCTTAGACTCTAATAGCTTCCTAATTTGGCAATAGTGTACTATTTTGATCAATTTGACATGTCACAGTTATGATAAATTTTTGGAAACACTGATAATATTTTTTGCTTGATTTCTCACATTTTTGGTAATTTTTGAGTTTATCAAAACCAGTGATCTGGCCAAATTGAACAAAATAGTACAGGACTATAAATTAACAAAAGTCATATTTTGCATTAAATATTGACTGTTGGAATTTTTTTACAGCTGAGAAGACTATTTTCTTGCTGAAAATAGCCTTAGTGATCTTTATTCAATGTTATTTTCAGCAAGACTATTTTTGATCTTTATTCAATGTTAAGTAGGCTTTTAAGGTGCAAGTATAATGTGAACCATTTGATTAAACTGATACTTATACAGCTCAGAGTCAAATAACACTGGCCAACATAATTAAAATAATCAAAATTCCAGACATCAGTCCAAATATGGTCAAAACTGGATCTAAGCACAAAAATGAATCATAGTTAGACTTCTATTTGTATGGCCTTCAACTTCTGAGTACCAACTACACCTGCCCTGCATGTCACACAAAAGTTCAGACTTCCGACTTCCAACTTTGATCCCAACATTTGATTAAACAGCGATAAATGCCTTCATATGTTGGAGAGTGCGGGGCGAAGGAGGAAATACATGTTGAAAGACCAATTGATCCATCCGGCAAGGCACTGGAACTCGTGCAGCGTGTGACGGCGTGAAGTTGAAGAGATGAAGTCGCGAACGGCGCTGATGAGGTCAGATCTGGAGGAAGGGGGGAGGCTAATCGTCATAGCGTTAGGGTCGACTTCGAAACCTATGATGGTTAGAGAAGATCCGTGAAGCTGTTTCTTCTCCTTATGAGGGATTCCCAGTGAGTCCCAGAGCTGAAGAAGTTTCACCTGTTTCGCAGGCATCAACTTATCATACGGGGCATAGTAGAGGAGGTTGTTGTGGTATTCCCAGCCAAAACTGTCATCGACATAACAGAAAACATCCGCTAGGTGCTTGACGAATAAGGCAATCCAGATCACCAGACCCATCACGGACGCCCATATGCGTGGCGAGCCACAATTCCCAAACGTGCAGCACCAGTCGACATTGCATTCGATCGCCCCATCCACTTCACCTCTAGCGAGCTCCTCCTTCGTTGGTATGTTCGACGTAGCGACTTGTTTGAGCTGCATGAGTGGATGGACAGGGAGTAGGCGGAAGGCTTCTGAGACGTCCGACTTCCACACGACCAGGACAGCATGCGGATTCTGGCGACGGAACCGGAGGAGGGCGGGAATAAACTGCTGCATGGTGTCCATCCGCGGTCCTTTCGTTTGTGCCTTGTCAACCATCGTGTTGAGAGCGAACGGGCCGCAGCTTTGGTGTGAGACGAGGCGAAGGTCCTCACTGTGAGGCTTGGGGACAGCGAAGATGGGAGTGCTATACATCCCCGGGAGAAGGTCGGGGCCAAAGGTGCGCGAGAAACGCCCTTTCTGTACTTCGGTGTCGCGCTGACTGGTGATGAAGTCCTTCTCTCGCTGTGATGGCGGTGGAGCCCAGGAGTTATCCCAGGTCTCCGGGTATCCTTCATTGTGGTGGGTGTGTAACCACGACCAGAAGCCTTCACGCAACCCTGTCAAGACAGATTGCACAAAGGGCTGATTTGGATGCCCCCCCAGGAGGTTCTCGAGGTGGTCGGCACGAATTACTTGGGGGACTTGGAATAGGTCCGGGTTGGCATGGATGGTTCGGATGGCGGCTTCGTTGGAGAACTCGTATGGCGAAGGTTGCGGCAGCGGTTCATCAATCTCCGTATACCGAGCGGTGCGGCTGTACGACACAGGCTCAAAAACCCTTCCAGCCCATCCCCCGCATATACTGTGGCAGGAAGCACGACGACTCTTCATCTTCCCCAAGCAGTAGTTCCGGGACAAAGAGGTGGAGTTTGCTATCCCATCTCGTGGCGGGGCCAGCCTGCTCAGCGCCGAGATGCCTTGTCGGGGCACTCGCAAGCGGGATGGGGCCCTTGGCATTCGATGCAGGCGTGGCGATACTTGCAGTGCGCCAACGCGCAGCGGTTTGCGTTGTAGTTGCGGCAAAGTTCCACTGGACCCGTCCGTTGCTTTGGCCGGGCCCCCCTTTCACGAGCTTGTTGCTGTCGCGGGTGCCGCTCGATGTCTCCAACGACGTGGAGCCGCGGCCCAGTTTCGGAGAGATGGGCGTGCCGGATTTGATCAAGGGTGCGCGCGTCGTCAAGGAGGAGACTCCGTGTCTGACCGATATAGACACGGAGCGCGCGGTCGTACTTGAAGACGCGGTGGTGGCAGGAGTCGTGGGTGCTGGAGAAGGTATTGTTGATGTGCCGGTTGTAGGCACGTAGCTCTTGTTCGCGGCCAGGGAAGGCGAAATTGACTGCCTCCGAGTAGATCCAGAACGCGTCATTCCACTGGGCTGCGCTAGTGATCTGTGAGCTGGCTCGCGGCTTACGGACTTCCAACTCTCCATCTCCGATGACGAGCTCGGAGGCTCGCTCGGGTTCTGTCGCGAACGTGTTGGCACGGATGAGATTGAAGTCGACATATTGGTCGAGGAGGACAAGCTTCCAGAGTCCCGGAGGGAAGGCAGGGGCGAGCGGCGAGTTGACAACGACTCGGACTGCCTCCTTTGGGTCCTCCGAGAACTTCTGGACTCGAGAGGCGACCAGGAGCGCTTTGGCCGAGACGACCGTGTCAAGAAATTCGTCGGCCGAAAGGGCTGGGCGAAGGAGCTCCGCATAGTCGATTCTTTGACGTTTCTGCGGCGCCTGCTCTTCGTCGTCGTCGTCTCGCCTCCGCTTGTTGTTTGATCCGCCGGCACCGCCGCTACTGCCGCCGTCCCCAGCCCCACGCTGGTTATCGACACCCTCGAGCTCTTCGATATAGGGACGGAGAACGGTGGCGGAGAAAGGGACCTTGAGGGCGACACAGATGTTGCCGAGGGCGATGGTGAGGTGGACAACTGCAGCAGCTCGGTCAAGCTCCCCAGCGGCATACTTGTCAACCACGCCCTTGAGAGTGGCTCGTTGCTGTTCGGTGAAAGCCACGGGTGCGTCATGCGGGGATTGGATTGGACCATCAGTCATAGTGAGTTAGAGATGGAATAAAAGGTTTATTCAGAGTGCGCGTAGAAACAACTGGCGAGACGGAGTATTGTGAGATAATAAGTAGTAGACTGACATGATTGGCTTACCTGGCGAGACGGAGTAGATGTGGGTGAGGTCTACCCGTCTGCGCCAGGTGTATAAATATGCGGGTGCTTAGACCAAGTGCAAGCGGCGCTTGGACTGTTGCTGCTTTGGCCGTGGTCAAGGCGTGACGGCTGCGCGGATCGGACCGACTTACCCGTTTGAGCGAGACACTTGCGACCAGCAGCTCAGGTGGCCCCGCTCACGCATTCCCGCTTGCGACCTTAACGGGGAGGTGGGGAATGCTTAGGTAAGTGGTTTGTGGAGCAGTAAGTAGGCTGAGCTCACCTCCAATTAGACTTGAGTAAACAATTGTTTAAACTCGATTAAATCCAAAAGAGTGGCTCAACCTGGGAAGCCGTTCAACCAAACACCGGTCAAGCTGGCTGAGTACAGAATACACTCACAAAAGAATCACGATGACCGGTGAAGGATATGACGAGAAAAAATCTCGCATATGGACTACGATGTGGACGGTGCAGGCGTTTTCAGGATGCAACAATGGCAGCAGACGAAGTTGCTGCTGGACCAGAACTGAGTCAAGTTGATTGAGGCAAAGGAGAGAACACTCACATGTTAGCATACCGACCATCTTCGGTGGGCTACATAGCGAGAAAAAGTCTCGGAGATAGACCACCACAAAGACGGAAGGCAGAGATGTGACTAAGCGCCGTGTCACAGCATCGTGTCACAGCGATCAAGTGTGTCGGTCATCTCGACCTTGTGCTAGCATCGTCAACGATCCTCTGCCTATCGAACTGATACTTGAACCTCGCAAGAATCTTTCTTTGAATCTTTGTCATATTCTCCATCCGCGCCTTCCATGCAAACTATCTATCAAGGCAATCCAAAGAAAGTGGCAGAAGGGAAGCGAGCTATGGTGTCGGCAAGTTTAGTTTTCTGTATGTGACCATAGCCTCAGGTATGGCTAGCCATATTCATGGTATCTGCTAGCGATTCCGATGCAACGCCAAACAGGGATGTCGAAGACGGCACAGGAAAACGCAAGCCAGTCGCTGAACTTCTCGGGTTCAACGGTTGTGTTCCACCACGGACAATTGCATACATTGCGGTTCTTGTGCGCATTATGTTAACAAAGCTTTCAGGTCTACTTTTCTTTCTCAGAGATCAAGATCTGGCTACGCAACTCGAAGTTCAAGGGTGTATACCATGGTCAACTACTTCGAAAATCCGGTGCTTGGAACAAGGGCAGCCAAACGTGTGGAAGAGGTCAAAACAGGTATGTGTTAGGCCTGGGGGCACGACTGTACCTACTAACATGGGAAGGTTTTTTTGCTCCGATGGAACGTCGCTGGCTGCATATGCGACCTGCGTCTTTTCGTAGAACTCCCCCGTCAGAGAGAAAACCTGGCCATCGACTCCTTCAAGTCCACAATGCACGGCTACCGTTATGCCCCCCTTTCTTTCCCTTCAAGTCCAGCTTATCTTTTCTGCGCGACATTTCATTCCAAATGGCTACCGCGCGAACGGCATCGTGAGGATCAAGACAACAAAATGAGTCATGATCTTCATTCGAGGCAAGGATTCAAAGCCGCGACAATAACATTTTTGTTCACTTGCAGCCAGCGCACCCATAGCAATTCTACAGCCGTTCAACGGCTGTAAAACCTGACCTGCAACGACGACGAGAATGACTACGGAATGTCGGGACATCTTCTCATTCTCGCTCTTCTTCCAGCCTGATAGCTGGCGTCGTTGCTGATACGGGAGAAGCATGCTGTTTTAGAGAAAACCGGAGGCATGCTCAATTTTCTTCATTTTGTTCTTTAATAAAGAATACCATTGTAGCCGATTACATTCGAAATATACCAAAGTCTATGCGAAAACATGAAGCATCGGGTGAGAAATGACCGCTGGGAGTCCACGACCAAAATTGGTTGACCGTCACAAGCTCTGGCCAACTATTCTGAATCTGCCAACGGGTGCGATTCAAAGGAACGATCAAGACATTTCAACGTCATGGGGGATCGTCCAACGAAGGAAGCGGGAGTAGAAGGGAGTTGTTGGGTGACTTGATGTATCCCGATAGCGGAGGCGATCTTCCCAAAACCAGAGACGAGTACAGATTGAGTGGTCTTCTTCGACATCTGAAGGATTGCACAACGCATGTTCCTCCTAGATACGCTTGGTTCTAGCGCGCATCAAAACCTGCCCGAATACAGACACCAGCAAACTCATGCGCGAAACTGGATGCGGGGGGAAAAATGATGTAGGGATGACCAAGAGCTGAATCGTAGGAAGAGTTAACGCGTGCACCAATATTTCCACAATGAACGGTTGGTAGAACGCTCTCCGCTCAATATTGATGTGAAAGCGTGCCACTGTATCAAGAATATACAGCCGTTCCAGTTTGTTTGGGGTCATCAGTAGCGAAAGCCTTGCTTGACCAGAGCTAAACTCGACATAATTATTGACATCACCCAACAGGTTGAGTTCAGTGATGATGGAAATCTTGGATTGGTTTCCCGAAATGAAGCTGCGTGTGCCGTGAACATCGGGCAAACGGACGGAAAGGATTTGAAGTTGGGGCACTGTCATGAGCGAGATCAAGAATCCGCAGTGGGGCAGCGGTTGCTTGCAAAGATAGGTTAAGCGGTGCAGATTCGGAAGCACAACAACCTGAACAGACTCATGAACGCAGCATTCATCCAGCTCCCCGATCATCAGGGTGTTGAGTTTTGGAGTTGAACGGAGACAATCCAACAGGTTCACAACCAAGGTCCGAGATGAGGCTGCGTTGCTATGGACCAAGTTTAAGTTGAGGAGGGTTAAAGAAATGAGATTCGAGCCGGCGATGGAGGGAGTGAGTGGCAGGCCCTCGAGATGAAGGTACTGTATCTCAGTGGCCAACCCTGGAAATGGATGTGGGATATCGATCGAGTTTCCTGAGTTATGAAGGGACGTCACGGTTGCATGAAGTTGCCGAAGCGATGAAAAAGTAGACTGGACGTTCAAGATAGATAGTTGGCTTGCGAAAACATTCCAGTCAGTGGGGGAACTGTAGCGCATGGAGAGGTGGGTAATTGTTTCAGCTGCCGAAACTAGCAGAGGCCCGACGTGAGACGAGAAGTTTACAATGCCAGGCCTCGAGGCATAGATTCGAATTTCCAGACGCTTCGGAGCGGCCTTGGAAAATCGAAAAAACTGGTCCATATAACTCGGGGGCATCTCCGGGATTAAAACAATATTCGACCACAGATCTGGTGTCGACTCTAATACCGCTCTCCAAAACTTGCATACCACCTTGAGAGTTGACCTCTTCCGAGCATCGATTTGCCAGTCTCCAGGGGATTGAGATTCGAGATAGGCTTCGAAGATGACGGCGACGAGCTCAGTGCATCCAAAAACACTTTCGACCTTGCTTTCCCAAGGACTGGAGGAATGGAGGTGGGACATGGATAATGCGCTTATTGCAGTTGTGGCGTTGTTTTCCATTCGGTGAATGTCGATTGTGTCGACGTTCAGTATAGCTCAGGCTGTGACCAATTATCAAATGTAGAGATGCTCCGGTGCGCTTCCGGCATATTCCAAGGTCAGGATCGGGTGACAATGGACATCTCAGACGGGCAATAGATCTGGCTGCAGAGGCATGCAAAATGGGAAGACCTCAGGAGTTATGTGATGCTTTGCTGGCCAATGACTCGCGGCGGAGTTTGACGACAGGCTGCACACAGGGAACGGCAGTGCTAAATGTACCAAAAGTGTCGGCGGACATTCCGGATGATCGCGGGGCGGATACCCAGACAGAAATACCGCAACGCGAGGACTACCCATTCCCACACCGTGGAAGGGCACGGCTAGCTGCTTTGAAACAGCGAAACCGCGATAAAATCCTCGGCGCACAGAATGCAGGTGTCTTCTGGCGGGCGGTCCGGTCTATGACTGATGCCCGTTCGGCTCCCATCTCCGTCTCAGCAGAAAGTCTGCGAGATGTTTTCGAAAAAAGGTCCAACCCGCCTGACGTGCTGCCAGCGCAATTCGATGAATCACAGCACAAAATCAACTCCTTCCTCGCAGCCCACATCCCAAGGGTCACGTCAGATAACACGACAGGCCGTTTCTTCTCAGCACCGTGGGTGGAAGAGGATATGTATCGGCTCAAAGCACACCTTCAGGGAGAGCTGCTGAAGAGCGCATCGGGCGAGGATGCGACATCATATGGCGAACTGCTTGAGATACCTGAGGATACGCTAGCCGAGCTCTACAACGTGTGCGTAGCACAACGCGACGCGCCTACAATCTGGTTCAGATCGGTCATGGCTGGAATTCTAAAGAAGAATAAACCTGATGTGGACCCCGAGAGCTACCGTCTGGTCGTACTGGAGAGCTGCTTCCTGAAAGGACTGACCATATTGATCCATTGGAGGCTCGCGGACTGGGCAGCAGCACAATCACTGATTCCTCCGTGGCAGAACGGGTTCAGACCCGGTTTCCGAACGAACAACAATCCGTTCATCCTACGGTGTGTGAAGGAGTGGGGCAAGGCAAATGGGTGAACACTGTACACTGCATTTGTCGACTTCTCAAACGCATTCCCGTCGACCGATCAACCTACGCTCTGGCTTAAGCTCTATCGAAAGGGCATGGGAGGACCTATCTTTGATTGGCTGCGCAATGTGTATAGCAAAATGACCTACTACGTTCGCCACGGGGACATGCAGTCCAAAGAATTCCAGGCGGGCATGGGCGTGCTGACAGGGGACCCCGCATCACCAATACTGTGGAACCTGTTTCTTGCAGATCTGGAAATGAGCGCAGATGATGATGACCCGCTCCTTGCCCAGGTCCGTATCACCTTGTTGGCGCAAGCGGATGACTTGGTAATCGTCTCCTACTCAGCTCGTGGCCTGCAGCAAAAGCTAGCGGCACTAGAGAGGTGGTGCGCAAAAAAATTTTGTCCTGGTTAACCTGATTAAAACGGTTGTTCTGATCTTTGGACCCCGACCAGCTCAGATTCCTAGTTTTCGAATCGGCAATACCCAAGTCCGCATAACAGAAGACGAAAAATATGTGGGAATCCACATGTCATCGTCGACCCGTAACTTCCTCGCTCATCATTACCGCGAAAAAGCGCGTGCAGCCTGGTACTGTGGCCATGGGGTGCTGGGACTGGAGGATATGACGGGCAGGCTGACCCCGCGGGAGCTCAAGACGCTGTACATGGCCAGAGTCGACTGTCACCTAATCCACGGGTGCGAAATCTCGCCAGACAGTGAAGATGTGCATGTGAAAGAGCTCTTAAGGATTCAAGTGAGTTTCCTACGTCAAATTCTCAATCTGCACTCCCACTCCGCTATCGCACCACTGTTCACGGAAACTGGAGTGATGCCGCTGCGAGTTCGCCGATTCCTCCTGACACTCCGCTATCTGGTGTACTTGCTGGATCTGCCGAAAGACGCTTATGCACGCGCTGCGCTACCTCAATTCAACTACACAGCCGTGGCCACCGATCATGGGCGAGCGATCTCGTAACCGCCGCGAGGAAGTTGCCGTTCCAGTGCCGCGGCGCCAACCTGGTGCTCGAGAGTCAAACAACTGCAGATTACATTAGAGCATACACAAAGGAGATTACGGAAGGTATGACTCGCTGGCTGCAAAGCGAGATTGACAGTTCCCCCAAACTATACCTCCTCCATGGACGCCGGGAGCCGCAAAAGAACAATGCCGCAGTACAGGTGGTATCGTGCATGCGCCACTACTTGTCGATGGTTCAGACCCAGGAGCACAGGGAGGCCATAACTTCTGTGCTGCTGTCAACCCATCGCTTGGCGCTCGAAGCACTGAGATACCCGGACCATGCCCACGCCGCCGTCCCACGCGATCGCCGATTATGCCGCATGTGCAAGATGAACGTCGAAACACCAGAACACGCTTTACTCGCATGCAAGGGGTCCGAAAGGGTCGTCGAGTTAAGAGTGGTATTCCTGGGTTTGCTGTTCGAGAAAGTGCCAAGGTTTCGGCGGGATCTGCAAGGCTTGTCAACGACTATAGCCTTGCAAGCGATGGTTTTCGAGCGAGTCTCAATTGCACTGGTCGCAAAGTATATGTACGATGTTCTCGAGGTGTTTTATGCAGTGCCAATTTGGAGATCTTATTGACTTGTCTGACACAGTAACCCTTCAGTTATTGTGGTAGCTCTACCGCGGGGGACACAGTATAGTTGCTTCGTGAGCTCGGCTATTCGGTAACAGGGAGGGCCAGGGGCGAAGGTGTAGGTACTTAGTATGTACACCGCGATAACTCCTGGAAACCGGCGTTCGTCAGTCGGACCGTGCCGCGTATCAATCCAATCCAATCCGAGTCAGCGTTACTGAAAAGTTCCGATGATGAATTTAAAGTACAATTAACGCAATTAGCACACCCACTCGAAGCTGAAGAGCCTCAAAGCGCTAGGAAAAGAAGGCAAGGCAGTCAAAGAAGACAAGGTTAAGATTCGTGGTAAAGAAGCGAAAGACGCGATAAACGCGAGATGTCACACACCTGACTTGCCATCACAGAAGGTTTATTGTAACAAATTTTGATGCGCACAAACCCTTGCAAGTGTCTTCTAAGCATACTGAAACCCTTGGGGTGTATAGTGATCATAAGCAGCCTGTGAGCTTATCATTCGCTTGTCATGAAATTTCTCAAAACAATCAGTCTTATTGGTTTGCGACTCCCTTACGACCATATTACTCACTGAAATTTACAACTATGTCTTGAAATGCCAACTGGATGTGTTTGATTGCAATGGGAATTCAACAAGATAGCTAGGTAGTTGCAGTTCTGAAGCCCCAAAGTATTGCCGCCATGCCTCTCTAGTAGAATGTTGTCGGACGAGCTTCAGAACGTGGTTGGTGAGTACAAGACATTCAACTCTGGACATCGAAGGCCCATCGTATTCGGCAACAAGTTCTTCTACGGAGTTCTTCCTGAGTAGATAGAAGACACCTTCGAAGCGAGTGTATGTGCCGAAGAAATCCCCTGCAACCAACAAGTACATGTCCAATGGTTGTTTGATGCCGCAGTGATGGAGGAGAGGAACATGACGCGCTAGTTTCGGATGGTTGTGGTACAAAACATTGGCAAGAGCAGTCTTTTCTGCTGGCGGTTGTACTTCTCGCGTAGTTGTGATGGAAGGCGAGGCAAGAGTTGCCTGGGCGAGTGCAAGACTACGCTCGTCATAACTGGGCTGACGAACACTCCCCATAGTTCTTTGAATGGAGGTGTAATAAACGCACCACGAGAATTCGGGTCTGCGTCAAATCACGACCGACCAGGAACGCAAGATCGACCACTCAATGAATTTCAGAGCTGTTGAGAAGGTCGAGATAGGAAGAAAGATCTGGTTGTATTTTGACGAAAGCCGGACGAATATTGTTGTCGATGGTGTTAATAGCTGGATGAAGTTCTCGCGACATCGGAATATGGTCGCAGTTTTACCTGAGCCAAAGCCGAGGTATTACGGTCGTTATCTTGAAGGAAACGGCCAATAGCTCGTTGTTTTAACTTTTCGATTGAGACGAGCTAACTCGTAGTCGTGGTGGGGTCTGTTTAAGTCTCTTACTGTAAAGGGGTTGGTAAGCGAATGCAAGTGTAACATATAATGCCTGACGAAGGTCGAGTAGAGTGCCCTGTGGCTCTCCGGACCGTGACCAAGTTGTTTCGAATCGTCTTTTTCGGCGACATTGTTGAGCACCAGACTGTGGTTACTGTATTCGAAGGATTCGAAGGCGTAACAACCAAGAGTGGAGGAGCCAAGGAGGAGCTTAGAGATTGTTTCATGCTTGTGGTGACACTGACCTGGTGACCAAATGAGATTATAAACCACAGCTCTGGACCGGGCTTTGATAATCGATCACAGCTATCACTTACTTCTGAATCCGGCATGCTGCGGCATTGGACCCGGCAGTTACATGGGGCCCGTACCGGTATCCACCTGTGTCATGGAGAACAAGAAAGCACGAGCAGTCAAAGGTAGTGTACTTTTATTCCACAACTTCTGCTAGTACTCCGCCGCGCGTGGGCCTTATTTCATGGACTGAGGATAGAAGTTAAAAGCAAGAGTCTAAATCCGAACGCAATGATGTTGCAAAACAGTGTCAAACACAAGCATTTTTAAGTAAGGATCAACGGTGATGATCAAAGACCGGTCCAGAGCTGTGGTTTGAGATAAGTAGTCAGTCTCCCCCATGAGCGGTCGCGCAAACGATGAACTATGTTCTATTCGTGGACGAGAGGAGACTTTATCTTACAAGGCGCAATCAGTGTTTTTGTAGTTTTGAGACACACTTTTTTGTTCGTCAACGGTAGGGAAAGTGGAACAGGTATGCAGACGTTACATGATGCTATCCGGCCCTCGCTCTAGAAGACTTTGACAGATGCCCATTGCCAAGTGGGCATGGGCTCTGCTCTTGGTATAATTTAAACTTGACCTCGTCTTACAACTAAGTTGACCATTCCAGGACCAGAGACGAGCGCAGGCAAGATGTTTTTCATCGACATCGAAAGGAACACAGAGAGTATGTTCTTCGTATACATATTTGGCTTGGCCTCGGGTAAAAACTTGCTGGAATACAGACTCCATCAAACTTTCCGGAGAAGACGGGGGCGGGGGCGAGAATAATGACGGTATGGCGAGGTAGCAGATCGTCGGAAGCGATAGCGCCTGAATAAGAAATTCGAGAAAACGGGTTTGGTCCAAGGCTCTTTGCTCAGCATTGAAATCGAAGAGGCCACCCATCTCAAGGACGTTTAGATATCGCAGTCTGCTCCCCATTAGCAATGGCAAGAGTTGAGTTCGATGGTCAACAGATTCGACATAATTATCCATGTCCCCGGTCAGACGTAGCTCGGTGATGATGGAGAGCTTGGATTGATTCATCGAAACAAAGTTGTACGTGTTCTGAGAGTTGGCCAAGCGGATGGAAAGGAAGTGGAGCTGTGGAGTTGCGATGAGGGATACGAGGAAGCCACAATGATGCGGCAGCGGGAGGTCGCAAACATAGGATAATTTTTGTAAGTTCGGGAGGACCACTGTATGGTTGTGGAGAGCACACTCCTGGATAGAAGACTCGTTGAGGTCTCCGAGGATGAGGGTGTTGAGCCTTGGGGTCCAGCGCAGACAATCCAACAGGTTCTCAACAAAACTATGGTGTGATTCCGCGTCATCGATATCGTGAACCAAGTCTAAATTGAGGAGTGTCAGAGAAATTAGGTTTGAGCCAACAATGGATGAGGTGATTGGCAAGCCGTCGAGATGAAGGTGTTGTATGTTTGCGGTAAGCCCCGGAAACGAATGGGGGTTATCGTCAGGAAAGGGAATTTCGAAAGGGCTCAGAGATGTTACACGGAACCTTTGAAGCGATGAAAAGTTGAGTTCAGTGTGTGTATTAGATAGTTCGCGAGTGAAAGAATTCCAATCTGTGTGAGAGCCATACTGCACAGAGAGGTGCGTAATTGTGTCGGCTACCACGACCAACAAAGGGGCAATAAGAGACGAGAAGATTTCAACGTCATGCCTTGAGTGTGCATCAAGCCGGATTTTTAACTGCTTCGAAGTCGCCTTAGCATATCGGAAAACCTGATCGATATGCCGTTGGGGCATCTCCGGGACCAAGACGATGTTCGACCACAATTCTGGTGTCGACACCAGTGTCGCTCTCCAAAGTCGGCACACCAGCTTGAGAGTCAACCTTTTTTGAACATCGGTTCTCCAGTTGATAAATGAGTGCAAAGCAAGGTAGGCTTTGAAGACGAGGGCAAGGAGCTCAGGACTTCGTACAACACTTCGAACGTTGCTATCCGAAGGACTGGAGGTGGACGAAGCGCGTGACACAGGAAGTGCCAGTGTGCTTGCTGAAGCCGGGGCGTTGTCCTCCATTGAGCGAATGGCGGTTGTGTCGACCTTCTAGTTATATGTGCGCTGTGACGGGTTGAGCGTTACTGCAAAGTTCCGATGAGGGTTCTTGGACCCTTACGTACACCGGAATCGTCATCTAGAGGATGCTCCTGTGTTGGTTTTGGTACTGTATATCGAGGGTGAGGAAAATGCTGCCAGTGTGTAAGATTAGTGGAGCACTGACACCGCGATTCCGGCAAACAAAGCCTACATCATCATGATAGTGCTGCAGGGAGAAACTTGTCGGGCCACGGGGAGGTTGAATCTAATGACATTCCAGACATAACAAGCCGTTGAACCAAAATCAGAATTCAAGTCCGTTGGGTCCGAGGCTAGGATGCTCACAAGTCGTTTCAAGCAAGGCTATTGACGGACCAGGGAGCCGACTATTCGACCATTAACCATCTGACAATCTCAATGTCACCTCACAGTCGCTGCATAGTGAGATGACGGTGGAGTGGGATTTTTTGTACCAACTGCGTGAAAGTCCACAAGAGAACAAGCATGACTGGAGGGAATCAAGCCCAGATAGAGGCAGAGATGAGCCCACACACGCTTCGATTAGGTCCAATGGCATTCGTTTATCCTTCCCACATTTACGCCTTCGAAAGATCCAACACTTGGAATGTTGATGAGGTCGTAACCTGACTCCTTCATAATGCCAGACATGGAGTACTCTTTCAGCGAGGCGTTGTGGTTGTCGTGCGAAATGCGAGTGATTGTTGCCTTCTTGGTCGCTGAGCATTTTCCTGCACGGATGGTGATGTTGCGACTCAGAATAATAGAGCTTCACACCATGAACCTCGCATTTCCGGCATATTAATGCATGTGTGTTTCTCATGCGGTTAACGAGCAATGGAAGGCAGTTTCCGTTGTCAGTGTCGATACTGGAGGCGATCCTGTTGGCCGACTAACCGGACACTGCCGAGACAGCGTTACTACTTGAGGTGACTGATCCCGTTGAGAAACCAGTTTTGTGTCGAGAAACTGGTTTTTGACGAGAAACCGGGCTGGTTTCTCGTTGCCGAACGAAAGTAGTTGTTCGATTTAGGGACTAATCAAGCGAAAGATTTGAGTGAGACACAACAGTCAGTCACAGTGTAACGGTGTTTGACTCACTGTTATGGCGTCATGGACTGTCATGGATATCGATAAACTCTCATCTGTTCAGTCAAACGACAGAGCAATTGTACCATGGACCAGCATTATGAGGAACTGCACCACATAATGAGCAGCTCTGTTCAGTGTGTACGTACCTATCCAAACTTTTCGCTCACAATTGAGACCAACGCTACTCACTCTTCTCCTGAAATTCTCAGACCATTGATCCTGCAGGCGTGTCCCGCATGAAGAGCACATCTACCAAGGTCCTATCAAGCACTCTGTGTCGTCGCTTCTCACCTTTGTATTTCACTCAGACCGCCAGAAATCCTGCATCCGCTCTCCCGAAAACACTTGGAGCCAATACACAGTACGGAGTAGTACGGAGTAGTACGGACTACGCCCTCCAGTCCGAGTCCGTGATTATCCTGTCACTTCCTCCGCCGCGCTCATGCAGCTCATTTCGAACGGTCATATGTCGCGACTCGATCATCATATCATTAACAAGAGCTTTAGATATTCCGACTCATCACAGTCCGCAGAGCACGAAGAAATCGGAATGCCTTGAGCCACAACTCAAGCAACCAAAAGGCTATCAGCATAGAGGCTGAGAACGACACAATTCTGCGTGCTAGTTGGCGGCGCTATCGGGGAATATTGGTACATTGTTCGGCTATTAGCTGTTTGCTGAACCTCACTTTACAGCAGATGTAGCAACAACTGGAAGAGCGCTTCAACCACGACCGAATTGCAAGTGCAGGATCCGAATCTGAAAACCCTTCGTGGCTGAGTCGGAAACTGCCGGTGAAAGAAAGCGTCTCAGGTAATCCCAACGCTTTGAGCTCGTAATGACATGACTTTCAAGACTCGCGCATTAAGCTTGGACAAATTGTCCCGGATCCGGCATAACAAGTTGGCCCCTCGGCGTCACCGAGTTTGTTGCCATGGCTAGGGCCCCATTTTTTTAAAAAATAGATACCAACTAGCAACAGCGCGACCGGGTTTTAGTATTTCATCTAAACCACATTTCAAACGAGTAATCTTTATCGGAAGCAACTTGTGGACTTGATTTTGCTGCTTTCGACCTCCCTTCGCTGCTTATCGAGCGAGCAAACCACTCCTCTTGGTGTTCGGGAACGCGGATATTCACCCTGTACATATTGAAAGAAAAAAAAAATCAAGCCTGATCGAAAGGTCAATTCTTATTTCTTACATTCTACTCAACAACTTGAAAGAAAACCTCGAAGTGCATCTTGCCAAGAGGCTCTGCGGAGCTAAACACATCCTCAGCCTCACACTACTCCCATAGCTGAGATGGATGTGACTTGTTCGGCGGGTGACTGTGTAGCTTGAATGTCAGGGACACGTGCCTGGACTGCTTCAACCAGTACTTCAGAGCTGAAATAAGGCGCTGGCCGTGTGGAGGACTGTGGCCCGCTGGACATCGAGCGAGAACGACGACCAGAGTTGTGGCATGTGCAGGACCAAATGTCGCCACGCGTGAGAAACACGGAGGAGAAGCAGCGGTCCAGCATTGGTCGTAGGGAAGAACTCTCCGATGTAGTGCCGGAATATCTCGGCGCGGATTCCAACTGGAAAGGCAGTAAACAGTTGGTCGTCCTAAGGATGTTCGTGGAATATGCCGATCCGTAGTCTCGTTCCGGTTTTCGCCGATCCTGCACGTGAGGCTTTGAGTTGTTGTGCAGGGATGGCCGTGAAGATCAAGGGTGTAGAGGCTTAGCACAATAACAATAATGGCCCCGGTCACTTCATGGGCTACAACGCGTCGCAAGCGGGTGAGTTGATGAATATGTCTCTAGACACCATGTCGCGTGCTGGATGAATCATAATTGAAAAGAAGCTGGTTGAAATTTATAAACTGGATCCTATACTACTCTCCCCTTCAGTTTCTAACTATGGTAGTGATAGTAGAGTTGAGAGAACTATCCCACTGCCACAGACGAGTGCAGGCCGAATGGTCTTCAAGTTCATTGACGCCGCCAGACATACAAAATGCATGTTCCTCGTAGATGTATTTGGTTTCGCCGGCTGTAGCCGACTGGAATACGGACGCCATGAAGCTCACACGAGTTGAAACATAGCCTGAGTGGTGGCGCAAGTATAGTGAGGGTAGCACCAAGAAGTGCACGGTAGGAAGAGATAACGCGTGTTTCATGACATCGACAAAACGGGTCATGACGAACGGTCCGCGCACAAAATAAACTAGGCCGTCGGTATCCAGATTTTGTCGGCTCCCTGTCAGAAGTGGTAAAAGCCTTGCTCGACCACAAGTGAGCTCAATATGATCATGTATGTCGCCCAGTAAACAGAGTCCGGTACTTTGGGAAAGCTTGCAACGATTCATCGAAACGAAGTGGTGCGTGTTGTGAACGTTGGTCATACAGATGGAAAGGAGTTGGAGTTTGGGAGCTGTGATGAGGGAGACCAGAAAACCACAGCGGTGCGACGGCAGGGTACTGCAAAGATATAATAGATTTCGCAGACTCGGAAGAATTACCGTACGGTTGTGGAGGGCGGATTCGTCAATAAAACGCTCGCAGAGGTCTCCGATAAGAAGGACTACGAGTCTTGGGGTCTGACGAAGGCAATCCAACAAGTTCATAGTAAGATCGTGACATGACTCTGCGTCGTCGTAAATCAGGTCCAAGTTGAGGAGGGCCAGAGAAATGAGGTTGGGGCCAACGACGGAGGAAGTAAGCGGTAAGCCGTCGAGATGAAGGTGCCGTATGTCTGTAATAAGTCTCGGAAACGGGAGTGGGACTCGGATATCGCTTGACTGGTTTCCCAAATACGTGATGTGAAGATGTCGGAGGGACGCCAGGTTTAACTCAGGCTGGGCGTCCAAAGCATGTAACCGAGAAGCGAAAGCATTCCAATCTTTGTGCGAGCCATACTGCATAGAGAGATGCGTGATCGTGTCGGCTACCGCAATCAGTGGGGGGACGATGCAAGACGAGAAGTGGTCAACGTCGGCGTGCCTCGAGTGTGCCTCGAGCCGGATTTTCAACTGCTTCGAAGTGGCCTTGGCGTATTGGAAAACCTGATCGATATACCATTGGGGCATCTCCGGGACCAAGACGATGTTCGACCACAATTCTGGTGTCGACACCAGTGTCGCTCTCCAAAATCGGCACACCAGCTTGAGGGTCAATCTTTTTCGAACATCGAGTCGCCAGTCAGTAGTCGTTTGAGATCGAAGATGAGCTTGTAAGATGAGGGCGACGAGCTCAGTGCATTCCAAAACACTTTGAGCATTACTTTGGCTTTCGAAATGGCTGGAGGCGAGTAAACCACTGGCAAGTGGCACGGCAAGTGCACTCGTTGCAGTTGGGGCATAGGCTTCCATTGGATGCACGTTCAATTCGGTCAAAGTTCTGGCCATCCTTGGGTTGTGACGAATTGAGCGTTACTGCAAAGTTCCGATCATGTTCTGGAGAATTTGACCGACTAACGGCTCGATCACCGGCACTGAGGGCAAGCTTCAAAGTTAGAACATTTGCGGGCCACCAGCGGTGATTATGTGTTAGTTTCGGTGCTGATGGAAGAGCCATTGATGTCGAATTGCAAGAAGTACAGACACTAATTTCGAGACATGAGCAGCATAAACATCAAATTGGTGGAATACACTCACAAGTTTGTTCAAAGATTCATAGCAAGAGGGAATGGGCAAGTATCAGGAAAGGTAGACAAGCGGGGCGGAAGGGAAACTGGAACAAAGGATTTCAGTGTCAATTGCGTTGTCACGGATATCAGCACAAATACGTTTGAAGGACAGATAAAGCTGGACTTGAAGGGAAAGAAAGGGGGGCAGAACGGTAGCCGTGAATTGCGGACTTGAAGGAGTGGTTTTCTCTCTGACAGGGGAGTTCTATGAAAAGATGTATGTTGCATATGCGGCCAGCGACGTTCAATCGGAGCAAAAAAACTTCCCATGTTAGTAGGTAAAGTAGTGCCCCCAGGCCTAACACATACCTGTTTGGACCTCCTCCACACGTTTGGCTGCCCTTGTTCCAAGCACCAGATTTTCGAAGTAGTTGACCATGGTATACACCCTTGAACTTGCGTAGCCAGATTTTGATCTCCGAGAAAGAAAAGTAGACCTGAAAGCTTTGTTAACATAATGCGCACAAGAACCGCAATGTATGCAATTGTCCGTGGTGGAACACAACCGTTGAACCCGAGAAGTTCAGCGACTGGCTTGCGTTTTCCTGTGCCGTCTTCGACATCCCTGTTTGGCGTTGCATCGGAATCGCTAGCAGATACCATGAATATGGCTAGCCATACCTGAGGCTATGGTCACATACAGAAAACTAAACTTGCCGACACCATAGCTCGCTTCCCTTCTGCCACTTTCTTTGGATTGCCTTGATAGATAGTTTGCATGGAAGGCGCGGATGGAGAATATGACAAAGATTCAAAGAAAGATTCTTGCGAGGTTCAAGTATCAGTTCGATAGGCAGAGGATCGTTGACGATGCTAGCACAAGGTCGAGATGACCGACACACTTGATCGCTGTGACACGATGCTGTGACACGGCGCTTAGTCACATCTCTGCCTTCCGTCTTTGTGGTGGTCTATCTCCGAGACTTTTTCTCGCTATGTAGCCCACCGAAGATGGTCGGTATGCTAACATGTGAGTGTTCTCTCCTTTGCCTCAATCAACTTGACTCAGTTCTGGTCCAGCAGCAACTTCGTCTGCTGCCATTGTTGCATCCTGAAACCGCTGGCACTGTCCACATCGTAGCCCATATGCGAGATTTTTTCTCGTCATATCCTTCACCGGTCATCGTGATTCTTTTGTGAGTGTATTCTGTACTCAGCCAGCTTGACCGGTGTTTGGTTGAACGGCTTCACAGGTTGAGCCACTCTTTTGGATTTAAATCGTCTCATATCCTACCTCGCCCAGTCCCTTCCCATGATCAGTCGCCCATATACGAAAATATTTCTCGTCATATCGTTCACGTCACGTCGGTCTCACTCCGACTGAACGCGTGCTTCTCACCACTGGTTGAAAACCTTGCCTCGGATTACCGCCACATCCTAGTAACCTTCGGCAATCCAGAGGCATAAATCTTTACTGTCATGGCCGAACAAGTATTCTGCACTCCGCGGATATTTTTTTGCTCATACTAATGTCATCTCAAATTACAGGTTCAAGTCCAGCCACTGGCAATCACCCGCCCTTGAATCGACTTCTCCATCATCCCATCGTGAGAGTGGTGCTGTAACCTTCATCATTATGGTCGAAGATGTGAGTCCCTCCGCGACCGTTAACCACCTCTCAGCCATTCTCCCAGTGTCCTGCAAGATGGACGAGTCAAAGTCCTTAACTGTAGGCCTGGAGTCCAAAACGGCCTTGCAAGAATTGAGACTGAGATGCCATGCCTCTAACGACGCCTGCCGCCCCGCAAGCACAGTCTTCGATGCCAACTTGAAACAGGCGGCAGAGGAGTGCAGGGACTAACTACAGCAGGAACTATGGTGGTTCTGGACGAGAACTTGAAGAACAAAGCCTGGCAAATTCAGTTGTTCCTGGTCTCGCGTCCCACTCAACGCAACATTTGCTCATTGCTACTCTTCATAATGACAGTATTCAGCTGTGAAATTACCAAATGGGCGTGCTTGTACGAAGGTGTGTTGTTATATACTCACTCCCGCCAACATCTTTCTCATTCTCAAGTAGGGCCCGTTCAAGGTGTAAACTCCCATCCCCGTCGCGCCCTGCTGGCTACGAGTACCGGGGGTGACGACGACACAATCAAAGTCTGGGGTTCCTGTCTCTGTATCACTCAGCGTCTGAGCGTTTTCCAGACATACGGCCTCAGAGCCGACGTTGTTTCTTCGCTCTCCACGGGCACCTTTGTGCTACTGATGCCCACCCAAAATCGGTTCAGAATTAGCAGCCACAGAGGGAAAGCCGCATAAACAACAACATTGTTCTTGTGCTTGACTTCTTCGATCTTACATAGCAAGAACTTCGAAGGCAGCGATATCCAGCACTCTCGCTTTATTTTGTGAACAGACGTCGCAACGGAAGGGTGAACCATATGCTTCTCTATCTTCCCAGTCCATCCACGACGATGGATGATCAGGCGGAGCTTGTCTTTCCGCTGAAGTTGAGCGAACACGAGAAGGCTTCGGAGGGCGCTGGAAAAGATTGGGGCGAGGAGCTTTTGGCGGCGGACGGGGAGGGGGAGTTGGTTCGAAGCCTTCGGGGGCATTCCGCAAGCTAGCCCAGACGGGTGTATTGATATCCCATAGACTAAAGACTACTTCTTCAGACTGCATTTGCAAGTGCTCAACCTCTAGCAAGTCTGGCACGAGCCCTTTCTCGATCAGTGCTGGAGGGATAGGCTCTGTGACGGGAAATTGATATCCATAATAGAAATACAGAGGCACCGGCAAGCGGCCGAGAATGAATGGCAAAAGCCAATGAATATGACGAGGAAGATGATGCTCTTGGTGGGATTTGCTCTTGGTAAGGTCAATCATGCCGCCGAGACGTCTGATGCGCATGTCGCCGACGACTGAATCTTGTAAATCATCGAGCCATTGAAATGACGCGTTTGCTGCCCGCTGAACGGCACTTCTCCAGTCACCCGTATCGATCTTGTCGAGAATAACGATTGCCATGGTTATCGCTGCCATGAGAGGACGAAATGCATCCCGTGAACGGAGAGCAATTCATATTGCATCCTCGCGTGTGTGGGCCATTCGGAGAGTGTAGCCATATTGAAGGGGCAGTGGGAATGTCCACACCATAGAGTCTTTAATGTGGGTCTCTATAAAGTACCACATTTTCAGATACATTTTTCGAAGTGCGCCTTCGAGGTGTGTCCACTCGTCGATCGTCTTCTGCGTCAGACCCCAACGCTCTATCCTCCGGGAACGGTCACCTCTATAAGAAGGAATCTCGAGGTCATCCTCCGCGCGTTCGATGATTACAGTTCGAGCCGTGATATTGAGACATTCGAAAATAGGCCCTTTGAAAGGGTTGTCGACGCGCGGCAAAAAGAGGAGGAATGGGTAATTGGGATGGATCCAACTTGGGTGTTCGAAGTCGCCTCTTTGAATTCTCAAGGCATCCGGTGGTGGCGCACGTTCTTTTGACGGTATGTCCAACATAAAATATGGGTCCCCGCAATGAACGCCGAAGATACCTTGGGCGTTGCGGAAGAAGCCATCGAATTCGTCCAGCTAGAGAGGTGTCAGTGTAAATTCAATAGAGAATTGGTCAAGAAACATACCTTGGGGAACGTTGGGATGGTCGATGAGTGAATAGCAGACATGGCTGTTTACCAACCACGGGGGAAGATTCAAGACGCTGCGCAGTGCGCGCACACGTTTGCTTCTGTCCCAAATCCCCAGCGATGAGCCGAAGCGCAGAGCGCGCTCTTGGATCGTTCGACGGGCGGTGATGGAACAAGTCAGAGTCGTAGACTCATGTGAGTCACGATGATCGCAGTCGCGGTTCTCAGTCACGTGCCGTTGGTCGCCATCCGCTCAATCAGCCGCGGCCCGGGCGCATGTACATCAAACAATTTTCTTCCCAAGTCCACCACACCGTTGGGCGCGCTCTGCGCCATCCGCTTGGTCTCGCGTCTGGCCATTGTTGGGCGCGCGCTCTGCGCCAACAAACCACAGGCTCATGGCACCGCGTCGCTCCCATAAGGGCGAATCACCCTGAAAACGTCGGTTACTCTTTTTGTCTCGAGGATTCAATCTTCCACCCATCTTTCCTTCGATGAGCCACAGTCGCACTCAGACTACTCCCAATCCCCATGCTTTGCGCATTCGTGCTTCTGGTTCTTGTAAGTTTCTGAACCTTTTCCTCTACCCGTTCTAACCGATTGTTAGCATATCATGTTTGCCACCGCTGCAATCCTTGTGGCTCAGTCCCCAACTCGGTCTTTCTTTCTGGCTCAGACTCTCACGCCGAACTAACGGATTGTAAGTGTCGTACAACTGTCAGGGGAACCCCCGCTTCGGCCTCCTTCGGACCCTCCGAACGCATCCGAGGCGCATCCGACCGGCGCCCCCTCGGACGCTCCGACCCACCCCGACCATCGTCCACGGCCTCCTTCGCCTGCACAATCACCGATCCGTCAAGACCCTCCCAACGATCACCTTGGGACAGAGCCTGCGACGCCGCTCAGGCCTTCTGCGCTCTACGTCAGCAGTTACGGACGACCAGTATATAGTTGGCGCCCTAGCAGGCGGACCCTTAGAGTTTCTTCTCTTTGGATCCTCCCCTGCTAGGTCGGTCCCTCCGTGTATTTCCTGTAGTCTTATTCACGCTTTGGATCCTCCCCTGCTAGGCTTTCGTCGGAGTCTCCAGGGTTGCCCTTACAACAACATGGTCTGTGCTATTGTTGATTTTCCTCCAGATCATCTCTTGCCCAGACTTCCCAAACTGCCGTTCGCATTTATGGTGCTTTTCTCATCATGCAGTCCCAACGTCAGAGGACAACAACACTCCAAACTATTTAGCCCTCGGTGACAGCAATGGAGAAAGCTCTCAAGATCAACAATATCGCCGCTCTCCGATTTGTTACCTTTACTCTCGCTGCCAAACTCATGGCCTGGGTAAGTACTCATTCGCATTATCTTAGCAGCATGCTAATGAGCTCACAGCGTCGCACCAAACCTCGGTCGACACAGTACCTATCGACGAAGGTGATATCCATGCTCAAGCCATCGGTGGTGACACAAGAGCGGAAACCTCAGCAGCCCTAGATGCGGAGGTGGGAGGAAGTCCGAGCAGAAGCGAACAGATTTTAGGAAGAAACTGCGTAGTGGGGAGATGGCATATGTAGGTACAACTACGCCTGTTAAAGGACAATCGCGAAAACATAGCTGGGATCCCTCTCAACACAGGTCCAGCATGCCAGCCATTTCCGCTTCCCTGGTTAGCTGTTTGGCTTTTGCGCGCATGGTACAACCTGGCGAGTCCCGTCGACAGCTGAGCACAACTGGCACTCGTTATTTAGTGGTACTGCAGTGTAAGATACGTATAATTATCAACGATGCCTTTTCTATGATGCAAATGTAAGCAAATTATAACCCTCATCCTTGCTGAATCATCGCCGCCCGCCGAGGGTTCATTTCCGCTGGTAGTGGCGGTTGGCCAGGCAGGGGGACCGTGACCCTGGTCGATGCCACGTCGGTGTCCTCCGAGTCTTGCTGCCTGTTGTGGTCTGCTGGCTTTGCGATTCATGAAGATGTTTAGATAAGATAGCATCATCCTCATTGATCAAGCCGTAGCGGACTTTGAACGCGTCGCACAGCTCGGAGACGCCGACAGCCGCAGCATCGAAGAGAATGTATGGTTCAGGGGTTACTTGGACGGGCTACAAGGATCATGAGCATGAGAACGCAACCGAAGACTTCAAACAAACCCCATTTCAACATGTGAATTCTCGTTGCCAGTGGCGAGGAAGCACAGGCTGAAAGGGCCCGGGCCTCTTGCTGTTCAGTGTAAAGCCATACATACTCTTGCCGCGATTAGCAGCGAGCAAGACCTTGAGTACGTCCAGTGCCGAAATCTCTTCTCCAGCAATTCACTCACGAAGGTCAGTGCCCCAAGAGCGATGGAGGTTGAGCAGCATTACATCAGTCGTTTCGAGATCGCCGGATGGGCAGTTCAGACCCTTTAGCACTTTGCGGGCGTCCGTGATTTTACGAATGAAGATGTCGATAGGTTGGGAAGGGTCATGAACCGCCTGGTAGAACTCGGTACGAGCTTTTTGAGCCGGGCGCGCCATGCTGGACTTCTCGACGCGTGAAAAAACATAGATTGTCCAGACAATCTCTCCATCGAGCGCAGCAGCAGCTCCTTCAGCTGGCACAGCCGCCGCATTGTTTGCAATCCACGTTGCTCCGGTACCCCGAAAGAACGTGACCATTCATTGTCTTGCTCCATTGATCACCCTAGTTGATGTCATCAAGGTCTGCAAGCTTGGCGAGGCCAGAGAGGTGTGCAGCGGAAATGTGAAGATGGCGAAGAGCAAAGGGTGTGTGGTGACAGTGAATGTGAATGAAAATTTTCGAATGTGATGCGCCGAAAGTGAAGGGAATGAGGCAAGGGTTACGCGGGGCCCATAACCTGTGAAAGGAGGGAGGAGGGGGAAGGCGGAGAGACCGATATGTCGGCTCGACTCAGACGCAGACAGGGATGCAGATTATTATTATTATTATTAAAGGCATAAGGTCGCAGATGGACGCGGAAAGCAAGCAGTCAGATTTCTATGAAATGTATCAACGACAGTTCACAACGATTGCCGTCTGCATTTATCTGTAGTGTACATGATTGGGAGCTTGTGCGTAGGTACAGAAACCGCGTGTTTCCTTGTAGGTACCTTCAGCGGGGAATATATTTTCTTTCTTTCTTTCTTTTCAGTGTATCGAGACATACCCATTCACATTGTCCTTGTGCTTGATCAGAGGCGGCTTCTGCCACCACTTCGGCGCTTTCCATACGAGGCACAATGTTTTGTTCAGAGGAGGTATCTGTCACCTTGAGCCCGGCGTCGACGACGGTCACGCAGAGAGCAATACTTTTAGAGCTCCTTCAAGTCCAAAAGATCCCTGGGAGAAGAACCAGAACCAAATAGAAGGAGGTGGTCGCGCCAGTATACGTCACAGCTCCGAGAAGTTACAGGCTGAAAGGGTTGAGTTTGGAATTGGGAGTGAAATAGTCCAAGGCTTTCTTCTTGGAGAAGTTCGTCGGAAGAGAGATGGAGTGTGGGTGTTATGACTGGAGTTTTGGTAGAAGACGCGAGTTGTAAACGCTCAGGAGCATCTTTCACGCGAATCATTGATGAAATCATCGGTATCTTGCCCATCGCATCGCGATTGCCCGCAGGATCAACAGTGGATTACGTGATTCTAGGGCATCGTACTGAATGACATGAGCAATCCCAGACAGACTATTATCTTTCATTGCAATTAATGACGACAAGACCGCTGGGCGGCCGTTCTACCTCCCAACGACGCTATGGGAACAGCATCAAGCTTGCAGACGTATACATTGCCAGAAGTCTAAAAATCAGTAGGGTACAGTTTGCTGGTGTCTGGCTGACCCAGTGACGATGACCGTCAATGAAGACTACACGACGCCAATGGGTTCGATGGGACTGAGTGAGACCGCTAGTATCGATTATCAGACCTTGACATGCTCAAACTGAAGCACATACCTGATTTATTGGACGATTTTAAGCAGATCGAACCGCGCTGAGAAGCAAAAACGCCATCCTAAATGACGCAAGAATGGAGGACACGAAGAAGGCTTGTCAACAAGATTTCGTGGATGTTGGAAGAAGCGGTCCAGGAGGAGAATTGTGCGCTTTGGAAAGCCAAGTTGTATAATGACGTAGGTTAAAGTTTACTCCCAATTCCTGGCCGCTGCGTCGCCCCTTATTGCGAGCCGTTTAGCCGTCAGATTAGGGAGCTGGGCGTTGAATCTTGCGAGAGAGAGATACGCAATTTCTCGATCGACGGCAATAATAATAATAATAATTCTGGCCTAGGTCCCGTGCGGGGCACGCCAACTCACAAGACCCGATGGTAGCGACCTGACCCTCTAGGAGCCCTCTACTAACCACGGTACAGGTGAGGATATACACAAGTTTTTTTGAATAGGCGACTCGAGCTGGGCCCGCAAAGTACCATCAACGAAAAACAGAACGGCAAAATATTAAGAACGACTCACCAGAAGCCAGAAGCCACCATTACGATGTGTGCCAGCGGTTTGTTGGCGCAGAGCGCGCGCCCAACAGTGACCAGAAATAAGGCCTACCACCGAAGGCGCAGAGCGCGCCCAACGGTGGTGGAGGCTTGGGAAGAAAACGGAGATCGATCATCACCAAATTCGACCATCCCCGACTCTGGAACAGAGAGGGTTTTAGCGAGTGATCTTGTGAAAGTGTCCGCCAAATCCATGAGAGATTTTGATCCCGATTTAAGAGTGACCTAATGACGACAGCGTCATCATCGGCTTGGCACCACAGTTTCTTAAGTAGGGGCTCGTCCTGAGGTGAATTTCAGCCTTTCAGGTTGCGTGTTCCTCTGAACCTGCATTCTCTCTACCAGCTTGCTACCAGCACTTGCTGCCCATTGACATAGCACCCGCTATCTCATATATACAGCATCCACTTTCCTTATATGTATCACTGGCAGTGTCCAATGGTAGCCAATCGTCTGGCTCTTGTTCAATCTTCACGAGGTAGTTGTACTCGGCGACGACAGTCTCACTCTCAACAGACATCGAGACATTGCTTTAAAACCATTACTCTGCGCCCGTAAGGGAGAGATATGCCTGAGTTTTGTTGCTTTTTGATTCGAGCTATTTCATGGAGGTAGGTGAATATTATGTTCCCGACTTAGCACTAGATGTACTGCGTATGTATCCAAGATACTCTAGCTACATGCGTATCAAAGAGTCGGGGACCGCCGCTGGTCGGCGCTACAGATTTGTTGTGACTCCTTTTGATCCACACAATACCTTGTAACATGCTTACAAGGGGTCCAAAATCCTTTTCATCCAGTGCAAGTAGGTTGTAAATCTGGTAAAAAAAATTTCATACCTCACAAGTACATTGTAGTTTAGAAGAAATGTTTATTGTAATCAACAACAGGCTAGACAATTCGGTGTAATGCCCACCCCTGATACACAATGATAGTATGAAAAGTCGCAATTACATGCTCTAAGGGCCCGCAGCTTTCAGCGTCGAAGTATTCAAAATGTCGTTGGTCGCAAAATTGGCAGTAGACTGCGCCCAGCCAGCTGTGGCAGATGAAATCGAAGTAGTCGTGGATGATTCGTTCTAAGAAGAGTCAGTGAAAAGGAACGAGAGGAAAAGTTGCTTACCAAGCAGAATACGACTGGGGACGGCAAAAGCCAGTAGCAGAGTGAAGGTTTGGCCGTTGCAATGCGATCGGTGCTGGCGCAGACGACGCCAACAGTCAATGGAGTGTCCAATCTTGAGAACGGGCCGGCCCGTGGCCGGATGCGGCAATGCTACGACGTACACCGTCCCGAAGCCTTCTTGGGCGTGTACAGGACGAAGGCATCGAAGAGACCTCATCGCTCGCCGCTGGTGAATGTGGGTGATGGGTGACGGTGACGGTGACAACGGCCATCGTCAACCCGAGTGCTGAGAAAGTGGCGGCGAGTTCTGAAGCAGTCGTTGAAGGCGACCGAGATGCGTTCTTGAGCGTTTGCGGACCCGTTCTTGACATTGTCAGACTTGCCTCGAAGGATAGAGCGCCGACCTGACTTTATGTCACGGTTTAACGGGCGGAAGAGCGGGAGGCGGTTCGGTTTGCAAATCGGAGCTGGGTCGGGGCGGTAGCGAGAGTACAAAAGACGGCCAGGATGCCGGCCAAAGAGATTGTGTCGAAGGTCGGCAAGTTGCCGTTGCCGTTGCCGTTTCTAAGAAGGAGCCGACTCAAATTACAAGTCTGCTTGGATCATTAAGATGGTGTTTGCAATACTCTGCCCTTCCATTGTCCGCAGAGAATCAGTCTGCGAGATGCAGACGATTTCGGACTGCCTCGTCTCCAACCAGCATCTCATCCTGATCCTGATCTTCTTCTCCATCTTCTTCACCATCACTATGCGGTTCCCACCGCGTATTGCCACACCAGTCTGGGTCTTCCTCTTCCTCCTCATTCACCAGTTGATCCCCGAGCAGGACATCTTGCTGATCAGCAGTAGCTTCGTTGGGTACATCAAGCATGGGGACATCTTGATCCACATTCGGTGCAGCACTGCGATGGCCAACCACATTACTGTGGTATCGCATAAGCATGTCTCGATCGACAACCTTGTTTTAGTAAGCATATGCTGAACGCGAATACTTGAACTCACATGTTCACATAATAAAACCGCCAGTCTTGATCCGATGCTGCTTCAGGGCGAGCGATTGATTTCGGTAGATATTCGGTTGTGCGTCCATGGCTGAAGGCAGGAATCAAATGGCACCCACGAACAACAACTTGCGGGTCCAGGAAGCCAAAGGCAATTTCGCTTTGGTGGGGCATGTAACACAATCGAGGTAGCCGTTTCGCCTTGAAACCACACAAATATGTCATATCTCGTTGGAACCATCGCACCCAAAGGAATTCAAGGCGCTTTGGTTTGCCCGGCTGGTCCAGAAGAGACGCATATGCATGAAATATACCCAGGATTTCCCCATACCAAAAGCGGTGGGGGTCTACGGAATCCTGCGCGTGAACCATGAAGAACTTTCGTGTACGTGGGTTCAACATGTCTTGATCCCTTCGAACATCGTATGTCGTATAATTCACCCGCATTGTCGCGTGAGTGTAGAGTAATTCCTTCTCGATGACAACCTTGATTAGATCGTCTTGGCTAAACGGCATGTCATCGCTCTCTTCCAAGTCGAGTAGGCGACAGCGCAAATGAGCCTTCAAATTAAGAACAAAATTCTACTGGATATTAGCGTTGATCCCAAAATTTTCAAGAAACCCTACTTTCAAGGCGGGGTCATCTTGCTTATCAATCTCCTAGCCAGAACTCATTAGATAGGAATAACCTGGGTTATGCAGACGAACCATGCGAGCCAAAGCAGGCCCGTCACCACCAGAATCAGAGTCTGTATCGAACTCGAGATCGGAAAGACGCCAGAAGGATCTTCGAGAATCCGATATATAATGGTGTTGTTCTGGTGGCACGTAGGCGCCATAGGAAGAATGGGGTTTCGGGCGCAAGCTGGACTGTAGTTTCCGCCGGCGACCAGCTTGTTGATTGGTGTTGGAAGTGCCTTGGTTGGTGTGGACTGTTCCTTCCGTTGCGCTAGTTGTCGTGGTCTTCTCTCGATCCTTGTACCACTTGCGCCGTTCCCACATCGCACGGATCAAACGTCGACGATGCTCATGTTTCGCGATTTGCCGGACATGATCACGTTTATTTGTCCTTCGGTAGAGCAGTTTCACGAGCCGATGAGCTAACTCTCCCTAGAAATGAGAGTAAGTCAACAGTGCTCGGGAAATGTATCATACATACATTTTGGGTTGAGGTGGAGTCTGTGGTTCCGAATCGCAGAATGGAATCCGGGTAGTCGGGCAATGAGTGCAATTTGTAAGTGATCATGTTGAATGGTTTTTCTATTTTTTCTCGAGGTCGCGTAGATGTGGTAACGAGTACGGGACTGGGATCTTCAAGGGATGTTGATGCCGTAGTAGCTGACACGTCTGGTGTAGTGGAGGGTGCGGGTGCAGGCGGGGGTACAGGCGCAGGCGGGGGCGCAGGCGGGGGTACAGGCAGGGATACAGGCGGGGGTACGGGTGCGGATTTGGTTGTGAATTTGGATGTAGTTTTGGATTTGGGTTTGGGTTTGGGTTTGGGTTTGGGTTTGGGTTTGGGTTTGGACTGGGCGTCGTTGACTGAAGCGGTGGGCTGGGATTCCGGCACAGGAGCCTGCTGGTCAAGTGTTGCCGCTTTCTTGGCTGCTTTCTTTGTTCGTTGCCGCTCCTCTCGAGGCAGCTCGTATGTTTTTACACTTGCAGTTTCACGGGCGAAGCGTCGAATGGAGGTAAGCAAATCCTTAGTAGCAGTTCGGAAGATTTCGACAGTGGAGGTCGTATGCATGCGTAGTTTGGCATATCCATGCCACACTGCTAGCTCGAAGCACAGTTGATCGATAAGACGTTGGTGATCAGGAAATAATCCCTCGATGACGGGGAGTATACACTATCGAGATGTCATTGGTCGTTGGCACCCGGGGAAAAGTCGAAAGCACCTGTAAAACATCCTCGAAGTTTCTCGCAGCTGCATATTTCATTGCAGAAACATTGCTGCCGAAGGAACGTATCACCGACCGCCCAAATGTTCCTACTTGGCGGAATCTAACAAGACTTAGAGAACAGCCCTGCAATAAGGAGATGGCGCTTACCGTGAATCAAATTCTCCGACGTTCTTGAAGGTTTGCAGCATGCAAATCAGATGAGTGAGGATTGCCTTGACCACTCCCAATTCGACTTCATGCAGGAGGTCTGGGACGAACATTGTATAAAAGTTGAAGGTTGTTGTCTCAGTGTTGAGTTTGGAGAACGCATTCTATCACCAGGTGAATGGTAACTCAAGAACAGAATAAAGATACATACCCGAACCGGAACCCAAGACTTGGCTTGGAGCATCCTGTTGATGGAAGAGCCCGCAACAGCAGAACCATTCTCAAAGATAGCTCTGCGCGCATCCTCGATGGTTGATCTCCGAGGGTGGTCATCAACACGAATGACTTCTCGTCGCTTCATATCATTGACTGTGCCAGTCTCGGCGATTTGGTGTTTCTGAATGAAGCAACGAGGGCATGGACAGCCACCCATGCTTCGGATAGTAGCAAGTAGAACTCTGCCAAATATTATTTAGGATCATAAGGGTGTTGTGGTAAGGCACCGACTTTTCAGGATAATCCGCGCCATAGATGAAAAAGCGAGGGAAGACCAGACGGACAATGCCGTCCCAACATTTGATTTTGATACCGTTCTTGTACGCGTCCATGAAGTCGTCATCGAGCAAAAGGTCCCAGATGCGATGCATTAGGTCACGCTTAAGGTGAGTGAAGACCTCGTCGGGCATATCACAGCTGTAATGTTGGCGGTATGCATCATGTATCGCGTCGGGAAGCTGTGCAACCATGAGTAAACAACTGGAGGACAAGATTTTAACGCACACTCGGGAAATACACTTGATGGAAACCTGCGTTCGAAGACGGTTTACCTCTGAAATCTTTGGGATGATTGCCGAAGAATGTATAACCGGGCCAGAGCGAAGCCGTGCCAAATTGAGCGAGATGGGTGGCGTCAGACCATTCCATGAGAGCAACGACAATACTCTCCACAGGATCATCTGGTGATTGAGGGGGTGGAGGTTGCGGGATCGCGTCGTATGCTTCCAGCATCGCCGCTGATGAATAGACCTCTCCAAATACCTCTTCATGACCAGCAGGAAGATTTGGCAGTCCCCAAATATTGGAATCGAGTTCAGCGTCAGCATGAGGGAGCGGGATATCATCTGTTGTGGGGATGAATCGCAAAGAGAATGGGGTCGTATGAAATTTCTGGAAGAGAGGACCTTGAAGAACTTCCTTGATAGGATCGAGAAGTGGACGGTAATGAATATCTGTGATCATGAATTCCGGGGCTGCCGATTCTTTCTGCTCTCGACCCACACAAGGCAGCTTCAGAGCAACACTACCCTGTTTCCATTTCTCAGTTATACCCAAAGGCTCGATCCCTTTCTTATCGAGATCGTCAAGGAACTTTTTTGTTGAAAACGGCATGGGAAGTTCACGCAGATCGACCCCGTCCGATTGAGCCTCCTCGTTAGGCTGTAAAACATTTTGCACAAGTCGGTCAAAGGCGCCGATGGATCCCGCGTGATCTTCCTCGATATGGTACTTGATCATGTGTGCAACTGACGCGTTGGGGAAAGGGTAGAACCACGGCTCTTTCGGCAACGGGAAGTTGTCTAGTCCCACTACAGCTGGGTTTTCGACTTTGTAAAGTTCTTGGGATGTGATGTGCGAGTCAGGGTCATGGGTTGGACGTTGGGGATAAACCTTATAAAGTCCAAAAGCATCGATTTCAGTGCGAATCCACTTCTGCGGCTGGGGCTCTGGATCAGGGATTTACGAGAGTTGGGAATCAATCTCCATCGTGGTCTCCATGGGTAGGGGTCGAATGACCCCGCGAATTCTTGGTGGTGGGGGGGGAGCAGCATCCTTCAACTTGGCTGGAGCACGACGACGACGATTTGGAAGACCACTTGGGCGAAGGACAGGAGCCTCGCTCTCCTGCACTACCATCTGCTGTCCAATTGTCAGTCAAGGTAGTCATACTCAAACTGTCTCCACATACTGGGACTTCGACAGCCCCGACTGGGTCTGCATGTAACGGAGGGGCTTGTGCTGCGTTTCGAAGATGTTGATGGATATGCGCCACAGATTGAATGTGCAAGGCTTTGAAGCCTGGACAGGTTCGGTCATGAACAGCTTTTGCCTCGCCCAGATTGCGAAGCGGTTTGTGGCAAAGTTCGCATGCAAATTTCGATTTGGGCATAGCTCTTTGCCCGCAAAGACAGTAGTAATCCAAAATGAACTTCTTTCTCGCAAGTTAGATGTTACTTCTTCACTCTTGTAGAGACTGCATACCGGAGAACTTGAACTTAGAATGTCAATTTCAAGTAGAATTGACTATTGGTTGCGGAATAATGAGCCAAGTTCACCCTGTGGCCACTGGTTGTGAGAGTTGTGGTTCCAGACCAGTGGCCACCTGATGTAGCGGTCAACAGGCGCAAGCAACGACCAGGAGAAGTTGACTGGGATGATGGCAATACGCAGTGGTGTCACAGTGTGACCACGTCCGAAAAAAGATTCTAGTCAAACGAAGATTGCTACAGACAGCCAAGTATCTGAGAGTGTGCGAATATCAAACATCATTGTATCACAATAATTTCAGCTATGCGAACAAGGCAGAATGCAGACAGAATGACTGCGTCAACGCAACTCATTCCAACCTCGATACCTCTGGCCCACTAAAACACACAACCACATCTTCGATGTTCTGATGCGGATATATAGGTCATGAGATGGTCAAGATGGACCACTATGCTCCGGCGGAGATGCGGAGATCTAACTGAGAGCAGCTCCTTGGTCGTATGCAGATCTTGTCGCCAACCCCAGGTCTACCAAGACAAGGAACCGAGAAATCGCTGAGAATTGAGTCAGTCGAGGGTTCATGTTGATGTCTCGCCCAAGCGGCACGACCACCAGTAGCACCCTGCGAAGTATATTGATGAGCGAGCAAGCTGGTGCTGCTATCCGCTTTGCTCAAGCGATGACTTGCATAGCTCCGGTTGCAGTTATAGAAGGATGTAATGCTAGCGGTAGACTCGCGATAGCGATGACCGCGAGAAGTTTGTGATTGTTGAGCTGGTGCTTTGAAGTAGAAACTAGATGCATCGCTGGCCGCACGTTTGCGACGAGGGTCCCGCGCCAACAACGAGAAGGTGTCATCAACGTTCATAGAAAGCGAGATCGACAGATCTTCAGAGGATGGTTGTTCGCGGAGACTGAGCATAGGCAAGCCATACTCGAAAGGATCATTTACTCCAGGGTTGGTCACGTGTCCACAACAGACCCAATGCTGAAGACCGAATCATGATGTCCATGGTAAGCTCGAGTGTTGCGCGCAGCAGGAGGTGGTGGATAAAACGTCGGGCGATTAGCATGGAACTCGAAACCTCTGCGGACCTCATCAAACGAGTCGAATCCGGTAGAGCTGATGCCAGAGGCGGGTCTTGAACGAGTTCGAGCACGCATGCTGGTCATCGAAGCGCGTGAATTTCCGATGGCGGAGCGACGTAAACTGCAGTCTGAGTTGACCCGTGGGCGGGGTTGGGCAGCAATTTCTCCGGCATGGGCAAGAATGGACTTGAGTACGGATTCAGGGAATGAGCGCGACTGTGAGAGGGTGGTGGAAGAATGTTTGACAAGGTAAGCGGCTCTTTTTGCATCTTTGATGCTGTTCCTCTTCAGGGAACTGATACCCAAGCTTGAAACCAATGTTGAGTTCACCGGTCAATGGGCCATTTTGTGGCAAAAGGCCAATATCGCTTCCCAGGCTATCAGAGCCGCGCAAGAGTGTTGGTTCCTTGAGATCGATGATTGGGGAAGGATATTCTGGGTACTGACGCCTTCACTGGCTGTCATAGTCGGCGCCGTGATGTCCATCAAACGTGTAGCGGACCGAGGGGATCGCTGGTCTTCGGTTTTCTGAAGACGACGGTGCCGAGGAAGTCTGGTCGATGATGAACTGCATAGGGGGTTCCGGAGGCGCGTCAATTGCAAGTAGATTGTGCAGGTCGATATTGGCCGGCGTTTTGAACGCATTCTCTAGTTGTTCGACGAAACTGCGCCTATCTGATGCCCCAGGCTCATTCAGCTTCTGGAGCTCACCCGTGAAATCAAACGACTTTTTTCGCATCCTCCTCCGAGGCAGCGCCATCATCGATATCGGCATGATTACCATCGTCTTCAACCAGCTCAACATTGAACATGGGCAGCTGTAGTTGAGGGGGCGACGAGGAGATGCGAGGCGAGGGAGGCAGAGGCGGCAAGTCACCAGGCGGAAGCCCAGAACGAGAGCGTGTCGATTTAGCACGTGATGCCGATAAGATAACTTGCAACTCGTTTGGAAAATCCGGTCAGATGCATCCAGTTCCTGCTCTTGGTGATCAGAGGTATGCGATCCTCCCAAAGCGCCTGCAATACCGATCAACCGTGAAGGATGAGCAGGAGGAGCGTCAAGGAAGAGTGAAGGTTCTGCCACAGGGACAGCTTGCGGACGAGCTAGCTTGGGTGTCGCTGGGATCTTGGCCTGCTGATTCGCAGAGACTCTCTAGGTCCAGACCCTTGATCAGTCAAGCCCCACAGAAAAGAGAGTCTATGCTCACCACATGATGAAAGATATTGCGGGAATGTTGAGATCCTTCAAGTTCGTCGTGAGGTCGCTCGAGGTTTGGCGGAAGGGAACGCGGATTGGGTGGACCCCGGTTCTTCTCCTTGTCTTCGAGAGGCCACATCATCGACGTTGATGCAACCATCGACGTTGAAATCAAAATGCATTGAGTGCAGAGTTGGACCCATAACGTGTGATTAAGGTCATCTCGAGGTGAGTCGGTGACGGTGTCGTGCGACTGCTGGGATAGCGTTTGGCGGGCAGGGTATGGCGATGGTCTTGAAGAAGTTCTTGAACCCATGCGACAATGTTCGAGTTCAGATGGAAGTGGGCTATAACATAACTCTCATAGCTTGCTCTCGACGACAGTATCTTCGGCTTCGTTTCTTGAAGTTCGGACTACAATACAACCCGACCATGATCATATCCAAAAACTGGTGGCGATGACTTACGAGCAAAACTAACCTCCCCGCCAGCAATCAACGAACTTTTCTAAGCTGGGTGGCGAACGAGAAGGCCTTGTTTTGCGTTCGGACTTCGAAGCTGAAGCAGTAAACGGTTGGGCCACAATGCGTGCTTTGTGGGTAACCTTAGCGGGAGAGGCTTCGAAAACCGAGCCAAGAAAGCGTCAGCGAACATGGCCACCCTAAGTATCGATCCTCAAGTATTATTACCAGAGCAAATCGCAACAAAGAAGAACAACTTGCCGTGAGGTCGTATCGTCTTCTCTCATTGTGTACTGTGCACTGTTGCCAAACTGTTGCTCGTGTTCATGGTCAACGTCGACAGCGGTTTAGGCGAGAGCAGCACGAGGATGATGGCCAGCATATGATCCGAAGATCGAGTCGGACGAAGAACGGTGACCGAACCAGACTTGTACCCTCGTCCAGTCCGCTCAACGATAATCGACCCCAGTCATTGAAAAATGTCCTTATTGACTTCCATAGGTCCATCTTCAACCATAATACTGGCAGTCGTGGTGAAGGGGAAAAGGTGACGGCGTCGACAGCCCAGCGCAAAGTAAAAGAAGTCAAGCCAGTCAAGAATGTCTCTGATCTCAGCCGGACTCGGAGTTTGAAGAGTCGTCACGGAAAGCTGAAAGTGAAACTACTGGTTGTATTGATGAATTTAGCATAGCACGGTGTCAAGTCAAGAAACTCGGCTCGAAACTTGAAGCTTATCGGCCATCGTACGGTTGAGCATCTTCCGCAAAAAATTCCCCACAAGCGACAACTCCTCCTCTGCATGAAGCAATCTACCTTGCAACACAGCGACCTCGACTTTGAGGTTCACTGCCTCCTTTTGGGCCTCGTCTCGCGTTCGGGTCAAATGGTTGTTCCAGCCGCGAAGTTCCTGTAGAGCTTCATCATTGGACGACAAGGGCGGAGACTTCGCCTACGTTAACTTGCATGTCCTTCAGCTGGATGGAGAGCTGCGCCTTTTGAAGCTCAAATACAACGCGAAACCTCGGACTGGAGCTGAAATCGAGCCTGCGTAGCGAGTTGGAGGCGATTTTCGATCTGGTCCCTGTCCCGAGCCAACGTCGCATTGGCAACCACCAGCTGCTCCATCTGTATCTTTAACTCGACAAGCTCGGTGGTGCTTCCCTCACGTCCGCCTTGGTGGTCTGTGCTGTCGTGAAGCTCGTTGCATGCTACGAGGTTTGTGATGTCAACATTTAAACAGTATCAAGCTGAAGGCAAATGTACCAACCTTCCTCAGGCCTGGGCGTTTTCAATTTTGCTGCATCCATGACCGAAGTGGCGCTCGGGGGTAATGGTTAAGAGTTTGTGCTTACGTCTCTCTCTCTCTGTGTGTTTTGATAATCCAGAGCGCCAACATCAGGAAACACGGATTCGGCTATGGAACTGCCAGCCAAGATATGTGTGGCCTCATAGCTGTTATAGCGCTACCATAGACATCTTCTGAAACTCCATAGCATTCTGTAGCGCTATAGACATCAGTATCAAAGATATGAATACTGTTGTAGTATTTACTGCTGGCTATCACCAGCTACCATAGCACTACCAACATCACTAGCTAGAGTATGAATGACTATGAATCCATTGCTCCTAACTATTCACAATACTATTTCCTCATATAAAAAATTAGAAGTTTGTATAAAAGTTGAAGAATAGTGAGTATATATTCACTACCAATATCATACATAGCTGAAGGGACTAGTTGGGATACAAGTAGAAGGTATGTGACAAAATAGTCAGAGCATCAAGTCAGTTCCAGGCCACATTATAGTTACTGAGAAAGAATATGTTCTGTTCTCTACTTGGTCTAGTTGATTCCATCTGCTTTACTCCGTTGTTATTTGTGGATTTTTCACAAGGTCTTTGGTTCAAGTCCCACAGTTGCCATTTAGTAATAAGTAATAATCATAATCTTAAGTAACCCATTAAGCCTTCAAAGTGTCCCTTGCCTTATCTCCTGTGCCTTCTCAGTTGGCCAGTAGTGGGGCAGGGGCAGTAATATTTGTCTCTTATTGCAGTATATTTAGGCTGATATATAAGACTATGGGAGTGCTATGGCACCGCTATGGGGGCTCTACCATAGCACTGGCATATGCTCCCATAGCACTCTGTAGCGCTATATATCGGGCAACTTGTCTACAGAGCTATGAGTGCTATAGATGCTCCTGTAGCGCTACCAGGGCAGTTACCGTGTTTCCTGATGAATCAATTACAAGACCTCATCAAGCAATTCGAACTTTGGGAACAGAGATCGTCCATAGGCTATTTAACGGGATACCCGGTTCGCCTCTCCATCAATGGCTCCTACCTCCTCTCCCGATAGTGTTGACTCCGCTGCCTTTCCTGGCTTCAAGAAACGCGCTCCGTCTATCCAAACACCCAGTCCAGGAACTCCCTCCGGTGCAGACCAGAGCTTGTTTACCTCCGCAACAGACGGGTCCCAGTCAAGCAACATCGCCTCCTCGCCATTGGGGCCTTTGCGCTTGTAAGTGTGCCGTCTAATTATTTGTGTCTTTCGCCGACATCCAATCCCAGGCAGGCTGTCGACAACAACCCTTTCATCAGGGCCAATAATAACGGTCGCACAGGTGCATACTTTCCCTTTGCTCTCTCTCTCTTCTGAACGGTTCTGAACACCATGAGCAGACCTCCAACAGCAGCAGGCCCTTCTCAACGGGTATCATGCATTGAAGATTGACCATGCTCGTCTTGAAACAGAAGTTGAGCGTCTTCTTATGACCAAGCACGTACTTCAAGAGAACGCCGTGGAAAGCCTCGCTGCGAATGTCAAGCTCAATGCCGAGATGACCGAGCTCAAGGAGCAGTTGGCCGAGGGAGAAGAACTTATGGACCAGCAGAAAGACAAAGAAGCTGGCCTTAGAGCGAAGATTTTCGAGGCTAGAAAAGGGCGAGAACACATGTTGGCTCAGCTCGTGGCGATTCGCAAAGAGTTGTCGTCCGAGAAGAGGGAACGACAGCGCCGAATGGAACAGAGCGAAAAGGGCGTTTCAAAAGCTAAATTGAAGATCGTCTCTCTTGTCAAGGACCTCCAGAACCTCATTGATGTCATCGACGAAGTTGAGGAGAAGTTGGATGACTCGGACCAGCGTGATATTTCTATGCGGTCTGGGTGGGTGGACACAAGCCTGTTGGACGCCGCTGATATGAGCTACTAATCATCGTCTGTTCGCTCCATGAAGTATTAGAAATTGTTTGGATCGTACTTGTTTCTACCTAATTCTCATCCAAGTTCAGTCTGCTCAGCGTTTGCATTCGCGTCTTTAAGTTCGATAAATTCGAATCCGATACTTAGTACATACACTGAGAGACCCATCGACTAATCAACTAGCAACGTCCCACCCCGGTCAGGCTATGAGGGCATCCTTGCCATTACGACACAAACTGCAACCATCATTGCCCAACGCAACGCCGTGCGCATGGAGGGCTAGATGTGCTTCACCGATGTCGTGTTCTGCATCCCGGATGCTTCGAGTCCGTTCGTCTATCAAGGACCGGAGAAAATTCATAGCGGAGACCATTTCGTGGAGACGGCGTTGAGCCATTGCGTGCTCTGCAATGCATGCTTCTCGGTGGGCCCGCAACGTGTGGATGAGCTGTTGCGCTGCTAGAGGGGAACTTGGAACGAGGAGAGTCCAGTTCTGATAGCGCAGCTTCTATTGCTATTCAGTGCGCTAGCCGACGTGGACACAGCAAGGCTTACAAGCTCGTTTGGAGGCAGAGGTGTTAACGCCTGATTCTCTGCGGAGTCCAAGTTGCGCGTGCCCGGGCCGTCATTCTGAAGATCGGTGCAAGGCTCTTTCATGAGCGAAGAGGGAGTAGGAGATGATCCAAGCTCAGTCATGGGTGATGTTACAAGTCAAAAGACGAAAGCTGTGACATTCGAGAGAGTCAGATCAAACGCGTTTGTCTTCCGCTTTGTCATCATCACTTTGCACCCTCATACTCGACAAGTCCAATCCGATGGCGAATCGCACCCTCCAGATCCATGGCGTGGTCTGAAAGGTGCTCTTACTAGAGCCAGTGCAATTCGAATCGCCAGCTCTATTGCGATATGGCAACGGAGCACTGAGCTGAGCCGACCCTGAACCTCAAGAACTCTACGCTCAAAATCCGATTGACGGCCAGCATGGGAGATCTCGGTAGGTGGCCGCCGTGATCAAAATTTGACAATTAAACATGAATTTTAAGTTCTCCAACTTCTTTCTACTTCTTCATTCAAGTTTTCGCTCAGCTCTCAACAGTACCATGACGAACTTGGATGAGCCCATGGATCCAAACGGCCCAAACGACGAGGCACGCTTGCTCACACATTATTTCAACCTATCGCCTCCCCCCCAGGCCACTGGCAGTCCTTCACAGACTGGCGCCAGCGCATTCGATGGCGACATGTCGGACTCCTTTGGCGGCGCCGAGAGTTACTACGATGGGAGCTCCAACAGCTACAGCTACAGCTACACCGACTTCAACGAAGCTTCTCAATCCCTGCCTCATGCAAGCGTTGTAGATCAATCTTTTGCCTCAGTGCCACTGGAGGCCCAGAAACGTATCGGTTCGTCCCATTTCTTTGTTGTGTAGTCTAGTACCTAGTAAATGCTAACATTTATTCAAGAAGTAGACACTGCTTTTGCAGACGGAATGTCCACTGGCTATCAACTCGGGCTTGACGAAGGCTATGAACGCGCGATGCGCCAGCTTGGCGTCAACCCGGACGCCACTCACCAATTCCCCACTCGTGTCGAGCAACCTGAAGCGCAACTGGAGGCTGTCACCGGCAACGCGAATGACGACCAGTCTATGCTCTCCGTAGGTGGTGACCAGTCCGTGCTCTCCATAGGTGGCGACACCACTTTCAAGACGACCAGTCAAGCACCTCAACTTCAAATTTCTGTTACGGAATTGCTGGACCAGGTCGCAGCACCGGTACCTATTCGCCGCTACTTTTCACGCTATATTTACCATCGAATGTAGCGGCAGGCTGGCGCTCAAGCAACCCAACTTGAAGATAACCCAGTCTTTTCCCAGTCTTCAGATACTCACTCTGCCAGCGGTGCGTTCTGCGTTCCTTGACGTATGCTTTGCTGAATTCAAGAATAGAGGGAGGAGTGCAGCGGCGCAAGCGCCATCGCGGTCGTCCAGCGAACCACGCCACCATCATTGCCGCAGGCAAAGGCACGACTGGCAGTCCTTCCCTCGCTACCAGCTCAAAGTCCAAATCAACCCGGGTGGGGATTCCCGAATCGGCTGAGTTAAAAGTCAAACAGTTCGCCGACGAGTGTTTCGAAACTGCGATCCATCTTATAGCAGTGAAGGACTACTGGGGAACGACTGACTACAAGCGAATCCTTCAGGTCACCCGCGAATATTTGGCTAATCAAGGCATCATTCTCACGGACGACGGTTAAATTCTGCTTTTGTGTAGAGACACATATTGACTGACCTTGATAGATATAACACCCGCACTTGAGAGTAGCCTTTGCTCCGCGGTTGGTGGTGTAATCTTTCCGCTTCACTCACCTAGTTGACTGGTTGCTACTTAGCTCCACACTGGAAGACACAACTCACGCAACTCCGTGCGGAAAAAGGGCCTTGAACGAGTTTGGCCAATGAGCAAGGTACCCCACCCTCCAACTGGTCAACTCACGTACACCGACGAGGAGGTAAAGACGGCGGATTGGCTTATCGAGGACTTGCATTATGCCCACGATACGCCTCTGCCCGACTTCAGTATGATAATCGATGTTGCAAACAAATGCATGCTTACGAGGATCCAGGCCAACCACAACAAGTTGCAGACACAACTCAGACGGCGACTGACGTTCAAGTTGACAACGACACCGTCCATGGTACATTCCTAGATAGAGCTACCGCGAAACTTCCCGAAACGGGGCGGTTCACGAATCCCGTTGTTGGGAACATAATATGGGCGATGGCCAGTCATCAATCTGTCTATTATCGCAACATGGAGATCTTCAAGCGAGTTGAAACCTTTCCCCTCAACATCGTGATATTTGGTTTCCTAACCGTTTGTCTTGACTCATTTCACATTCTTTCCTAGTGCTTACCCGTCGTAGGCATACAACTTCTTGGAAGGTGTACAAAAAAAGACTGGGATCGCTGTCCGCTTTCAACGGCATGGAATGTACGAACTCATTCACGAGTGGTTTGTGGCAGCAATCAATGCAATCATGAATGATGAAGTTCATGGTCCTCCGTTTAAAGCTTGGCTAAAGGCGATCATTGCCGCTCTCGGGCAAGTCTATTGTTTTCCAAACAGCTTGATGTACGCTCACGTTGATATCTTTAGCCAGGGGAAGCCTCCCTTCTCGCAGAGCTAAAGATAACTCCCAGCCAAAGCCGAAGCCAACAACAAGATAGACACAGTAGCGTACTTTTTTGGACAAAAAATGTAGTTGATGATTGATTGAATCCATGCACTTGTTCCTCACAGGTGTCAGTCACCGTGACATGCTTTGACTCAGCCACATCCAAGCCGACGCTTTCACGGTCTACTAGAGACTCTAGGTGTGTCCCAACGTTCAGGACAAAAAAGGACAAGAGGGACTCACGTTGGGGCAGCCAGCACTCACTCGAGGGACGGAAGCGCGCTCCATTGAGCGATGTTTCCCCAGTTTTTCATGTCGTTTGTCTGCGTTGGAAAGCATCAACAATCAACCGCCTATGCTTACCGTTGAGGAAGCCACTACCAATGGACATGGAGGCGAGGATTATGAGGATGTGGAGACGGAGGATTTCCTGGTTGTGTCTGCAACACCGTTTAAACGTCGAAGACCAAGGCCGCGTCCGGTTTGGGATGATATAATAGATGGGACATCCCGTCCTCGTCCCCCGTGGAGTTTTTTTTGAAAACAACCGCTCTTCCACGGGTGAAAATTTTACTTTATTTTCTTAATCATGACTAACTCGAAGTCAGGAGGTGTTTTGAACACGATCTTGCTCAATCGATTACATTCCTTGAGTTGGATGCTACTCCTTCGCCTGCTCGCAACGCTATTGTGCCGCCTGTTGAAGAGAGTCCCGTTGGCAAGAACGAATCCAAAGTCTTGCGACCCAGCGCGGGATCAGTCAGTTCCCTTCGACCATATGCTGAACGGGCTGCCCTCTCGCCCAAACGACAACTAGTGCCTAAAGCATCTCAACGACGACTGATCGGCCAACACATTGCTCCGTGGCCCACTGCTCTCAAGTCAACGCCACCTGCACCGATAGCTTCTGACGCCACGTTCAAGAGATCTCACCACAGAACAATGACGCCCTCGCCAGAGCCGGATCCAGCTCCTGTTTCCACTCTTTGCGTTTGCGGCGCTCATGAACCCAACCTGTTTCATCATCATCGCCCTCTCCGCCTCCATCTTCTGTGGACAGCAAGATGGACATGCGAGCACCGTCGTCGCTAACGTTTGGCTCCCGCTCGTCACCCGAGAGCCCAAAACCAGTCGCGTTTTGCCTCCCGTCTTTACCCGTCACACTCGCAATCCGCGGAGCAGCAAAGGCAACAACAATGGAATGCTCCTCGCACTTGGCGCAAAGCGAGTGCTCGGTATTGCAGGCGCTTTGGGAGGATCGCATACCTCTGATCACCAAGAGCAGGAACTGGATACATCTGACCGGATTTTCCAAACGAGTTGCAAGTTATCTTATCGGCATCACGTGCTAAATCGACACGCTCTCGTTCTGGGCTTCCGCCTGGTGACTTGCCGCCTCTGCCTCCCTCGCCTCGCATCTCCTCGTCGCCCCCTCAACTACAGCTGCCCATGTTCAATGTTGAGCTGGTTGAAGACGATGGTAATCATGCCGATATCGATGATGGCGCTGCCTCGGAGGAGGATGCGAAAAAAGTCGTTTGATTTCACGGGTGAGCTCCAGAAGCTGAATGAGCCTGGGGCATCAGATAGGCGCAGTTCCGTCGAACAACTAGAGAATGCGTTCAAAACGCCGGCCAATATCGACCTGCACAATCTACTTGCAATTGACGCGCCTCCGGAACCCCCTATGCAGTTCATCATCGACCAGACTTCCTCGGCACCGTCGTCTTCAGAAAACCGAAGACCAGCGATCCCCTCGGTCCGCTACACGTTTGATGGACATCACGGCGCCGACTATGACAGCCAGTGAAGGCGTCAGTACCCAGAATATCCTTCCCCAATCATCGATCTCAAGGAACCAACACTCTTGCGCGGCTCTGATAGCCTGGGAAGCGATATTGGCCTTTTGCCACAAAATGGCCCATTGACCGGTGAACTCAACATTGGTTTCAAGCTTGGGTATCAGTTCCCTGAAGAGGAACAGCATCAAAGATGCAAAAAGAGCCGCTTACCTTGTCAAACATTCTTCCACCACCCTCTCACAGTCGCGCTCATTCCCTGAATCCGTACTCAAGTCCATTCTTGCCCATGCCGGAGAAATTGCTGCCCAACCCCGCCCACGGGTCAACTCAGACTGCAGTTTACGTCGCTCCGCCATCGGAAATTCACGCGCTTCGATGACCAGCATGCGTGCTCGAACTCGTTCAAGACCCGCCTCTGGCATCAGCTCTACCGGATTCGACTCGTTTGATGAGGTCCGCAGAGGTTTCGAGTTCCATGCTAATCGCCCGACGTTTTATCCACCACCTCCTGCTGCGCGCAACACTCGAGCTTACCATGGACATCATGATTCGGTCTTCAGCATTGGGTCTGTTGTGGACACGTGACCAACCCTGGAGTAAATGATCCTTTCGAGTATGGCTTGCCTATGCTCAGTCTCCGCGAACAACCATCCTCTGAAGATCTGTCGATCTCGCTTTCTATGAACGTTGATGACACCTTCTCGTTGTTGGCGCGGGACCCTCGTCGCAAACGTGCGGCCAGCGATGCATCTAGTTTCTACTTCAAAGCACCAGCTCAACAATCACAAACTTCTCGTGGTCATCGCTATCGCGAGTCTACCGCTAGCATTACATCCTTCTATAACTGCAACCGGAGCTATGCAAGTCATCGCTTGAGCAAAGCGGATAGCAGCACCAGCTTGCTCGCTCATCAATATACTTCGCAGGGTGCTACTGGTGGTCGTGCCGCTTGGGCGAGACATCAACATGAACCCTCGACTGACTCAATTCTCAGCGATTTCTCGGTTCCTTGTCTTGGTAGACCTGGGGTTGGCGACAAGATCTGCATACGACCAAGGAGCTGCTCTCAGTTAGATCTCCGCATCTCCGCCGGAGCATAGTGGTCCATCTTGACCATCTAATGGTTGAGTAGGGTCATCAATGGTGGACTCATTGTTTGACAAGACTGGCCACCGTTCGTCGATGTCATCCCACTCGATCTTCGGATAAGATGATCTCATCCTCCTAATGGCCATCTACTCCCGCCTAATCAGTTCCCGCCAATGTCGATGTTGAGCATGAACATGAGCAGCAGCACACCAATAAAGGAGAACGATACAATGATAATGGTAAGTTCGTTTTCCTTCTTTTTTGCTCAGATAATAATGCTTTGGATTCAGATGCTTGGTGGTGGACATGTTCGCCGCCGCTTTATTGGCTCAGTTTTCAAAACCTTCCTGCGTCCGAGTTGAAAAACGCAAACATGCTACTCTACAGGAGGAAGACAGGGTTGCACACAAAGCACGTATGGCTCAACCGTCTATTGCTTTGACTTCTTCTTCAAAGTTTGGAGTGGAGGGCATGATCAGAGTGAAACAAGGCCTCCTAGTTCGTCACAGCTTGGAGGACGGCGCGTTAATTGGTGACGGGGAGATTGGTTATGCTCGTGAGTCATCTCTACTTTTATCTGGATACAATCTGAAAGGTTCTGTAGTCCGACAAGCTCCAGTATTCTCCAGACCATCTCCGAACTCTCGACCTCGCTCATCAACTATCACAACTTCAAGTTCTGGTGCCGAAACACCTCCATTGTCCTTGGCAGAATACTCGTCCATGTCCGAGGGCTCGACATCTCGGAGCTCAATTCTTGCTTGGTGAATATGACACATCCTGTACCAAATCCGACTCATCAAGAGCACGTGCTCGCGGGAATGGCCATAGGCGTCGTATGTCGGCTGCCCAGAGTCGCGCATCAAGAGCATCAGTCTACGAAGAGTCAGCCAGCCCAGCTGTATCTCGATGGGCTGGGATGACGAACGCGGCATGATTGCCGCGCAAGTATTATGCCCTCAGAAGCGAAGCGGAGGATGAGCAAGTGAACTTGGCTGGACACGCCTTTCTCGCTGTTTGCCCTCCAATGTACGCGTCTCTTCTTGATCTTCGTGAACCATTTCATCAACGCCTTCTGGCATTTGACCTGCCGAAGAACCACGAGGGGATGCAAGCTCTATTGCAACACTCTGTGGAGAGTTACAGTCCGCTTCCGTATGAACTTGGGCATCCTCGGGTGCGTTCAAGAACATCTTCGAGGCCATCGCCGCACCCTTCCCGTCCAGTGCTTTCACAGCAGTCGCTGAAAACTCTCACGAACTTCCCTCAACCATCTCCAGATGGCTCAATCGCGCTTTTATGAGCCCAGCTCTGCAATCAATCGATTTTGATCCCAACGACTTGATGGCCCAACAATTCCGCCATACTTATCTAGTATTTCGTTCTTCAATGCCCTCGGTCTCCCTGCGACCAGCCAAAGCAATCGGGCTACATTCTCAGCCGAAGGCAAATTACTATTCCCAAGGCTCGCGCTAATCACTTTGTGATTCGCTCTCTCATGCTGCTCGTCTATTGGTTTATTCGACAACTCGACGACGACATTGACTTTCATCCTGACCAATTTGAATGCGCCTTTTCTTTCAAAGTCGACGGTGTTCGACGCACTGTCGAACCGTGGGACTTTGCCCCTGGGCGCCGCCAGACCTCTTCTCCAAGTAATGCCACACCATTCTCTATCGTCTCGGACGAGGAATGGGACAGTATGGAGGATATGGATCCGCAACGTTCGAAGGCTGGTTAGACTATGTCGGTCACGTACGGAGCCACATCCCGTCTGTTGGCTCTTTGGGAGAGATGTCCTCGATGTTCGAGCGTCCAAAACCCAAGAAAGGCAAGATTTACTGGTTCTGTGGCTGGTCTAAGGAATAGGCAACCGGCCCGGGTCCCGTTCCCCATTAGGAAGCTATCAATATTATCATTGTCGTCCTAAATTGTCATGTCCGCGTTCAAAGCTCGCCGACTGCCACCCACGGTGACCGGCTCCTCTAGCCTAGCGGCCCCAGCAGGCGCACAATGCACAACCCCCGCCATCTCTTGCTTGACTCTTTCCACCACCACCACCTGCCACCGTCGTCATCGCTGCTATGCCTGTTGCTGTTGCCCCTGGTCCCGCCGCTGCTGAGTCCACCAAGAAGACGCGTCAGAGGAAACCTCCGCCGCTGACTGCAAGCGGAATACCAATCTTGACTGCGCGGGACATCAAAACGAAGGTCTACGTCAGCGAGCTTGTTCTTTCGACTGAACGCAAGACTGCGCTGGCATCTTTATACGAGAACCCACCCCCCAACGTCCTCTTCGAAAGGGTCTACGACCACAAATCTGATCCCAACGCCCAAAAGGACACCCTCGAGCGTCTCAAGACCCTTGGATTTTCCTCTCCGACGGTTTGCCCCTCGAAGCGGTTCTTCCGCGCATGGGCTAAGAACAAGGACGAAACGCCGATGCGGGGCGATAAAAAACCTGCAGAAAGCAGCTTCCAGCGAATCCTGTACCAATGGTAAGCTACTTGTCAGTGTTCTCAGATGGTACACTCACACCCACACCTTCCAGCGCCTCCAGCTACGACCATTCTGTGGCCAAGTCGAAGCAATGCCAAGCGCCATATCCACAGCTCGAGTGTAATGCACACTTCGAGATGTCGTACCACCCACCCACCGACGCTGTTCTTCGCATTCGGGGAATCATCGACCATAGTGCTGTATGTATCGCCACCAAAATCGATCGTCTTCCCCGCAAGCCCGTCGCAGCTGTGGTGTACGACCGCGCCATTCAGATGCTGCAGACCGGCAAGCTGCAGGACGTGAAAATCGAGAACTCGCGGCTGTTCCATGCCCGAGAATACCCGGGGCTCCCGCGCGATGCTGATACATCACCGTATCGCTGGCTGCTTGAACCCAAGGATACACGCTCAATATATCGCATCTTCCATCGGGCAAACGGCGTTCAGATCGACACCCGCGCGGAGATCAACATTCACAACTGGCTCGACCCCTCATCCCCCGACTACAAACGTGACTTCGCCGCCGTCATCTTCCACTACTCGGCGCGGAAGAGCAAAGCGGAGAGGTTCGAAATCGCGATATCGACTCCCGAGATGGATGTCCTTTCGTGGAAGTACGCGCATCAGAACCAATTCATTGTTGACGGGACATTCGGGTTCTCCAACTCCCGCCTGCTGCTCTTCATCGCGATGGCTCTTGACGAGGATAGGAAGGGTGTCCCAATCGCCCTTTTCATCTTCTCTGCTCCGTCTGGGAATTGCCAGTCCTCATCCGGATACAACACCGACATCCTCACCAAGCTCTTTCGGACATGGCGCCTTCATCTCGACTCTGTCGGCAGAGATCTTGGTCACGCTGAGCAATCGTTTACCCCCATTTCCGCGATCACGGACACCGACTTGAAGGAGCGGGCAGCCTTGCTGCAGATTTGGCCGGAAATCTGGCTGATCATATGCCGTTTCCACCTCAAGCAGTGCTGGCGGAACGCGAGAAACAAGATCAAGCAGGCCGGGAGCGACGTCGAGAAGCTTGTGTCGGATTTGAAGGCGCGGGTACAGGCGGTGGAGCAGGCGCTATTGGCGCAACCCGATGCAGCGGCTGCGCGCGCATTCCTGGCTGCTGAGCGCAAGACATTGGAGCATGCATTGAAGGATTGGGGCAATGGGCGGCTCCCCGAGGTCGCTACAGCCGTGTTCCATCACCTGGACTATCTAGGAGACGAGTACTGGCTCAAATTTTTTGACAGCTGGTCTGATTCTGCTCGTGTCGAGGCCGCGCGGCGGTTAGGCTGCCCCGTTTCCGATGTTCTCAACACCACCAACCACCTCGAGCGTTTTAATGGCGAACTGAAGAACACCCAACTCTCGCGAGAGAAACGCAACGGACGTCGCCTTCGTCCAGATGTTCTTCTGAATGTTCTCGTCTTCAAAGTACTGCCCCGCATATCTCAGAATCGACATGATCGCATTCTACGGAGACAGCAATACATTCGTCGTTTTGCGGACTTTCCCGGTGGTGAAGAATTACTTCAAAAACTCCAAGCCAAAGCGGACGAGACTGTCCCACTTCTGGCATACTTCCCGGATGACATTGAGCGTCAAGTTCGGGGAGGGGAGATGGTGCTGGCAAATCAAATTGGTGTCCCAACGTGTACAACAAACAGCGACGGTACCATTCGCCTGTACGAGTTTGACTGCCTAAATTCGATGGCATTGGAGGGTGAGATCAACAGCCGGAAGTATATGGTCCAAATTGCGTCCAACGGAGCAAGCAACTGTCAATGCCCTGATTTCCTGCGATGCGGAGCAGCATGCAAGCACTGCCGCGGCGCTCGAGCGTATATGGAGCTTCTGTTCCGTCAGAAGACCATTGGTATCCTTCACCCCAACACCATCCCCTTCCCAATTACTTGGCGCGAAGCCATCGAGCTGCAACTCCAACTTGGCATCATGCCTGGTCGCGCTCAGCTGACGGTGCAGAGCTTATCGGGACAGTCGGCGGAGCTCGATGCTCGCACCACCACTGAAGAACATGCTGCTAGTGCCCACGAACAGCTTGATGCTGGCGACGAAACAGATTCGGATGATGATGGGAAGGATGTCTCTGATGACGACAACGAGGACAATGATTCTGAGTCCGACATGGATCTGGCTGGTCGTCGCATGGTCTCTGGCCTTGACCTCCCTCCAATTCTGCTCCCCTCGCACCCCATGCCTTCTTCCTCAGCGCAACTTCCGACATCCGCTCAGACACTGGAGCAGCAAGCTGTTGCACGTCTCTTGTTTGAAGCTCGGACACATGGCAATACATGGGGCATAATTGCAGATGCTCTGGACAGCTCGACAGCGGTTGCTGCACTAGATGCGGAAGCGTTGGCGGTGCTAGACCCGCTCGAAGACACTCTGCGCCGCGTCCTTGGCGCCATCGATCGTCGGCGTCTTGGCTCTAGCCAGTCCCCCAGTCATGTTTCTCCTCCCATGTCTCTCCCGCTTATGCAGCCAGTGCCTACCAACGCAGACACGGACAGCAATCCACGGCCTCGGAAACGCGCTCGAGGATTGCCAGCGCTTCCCGAGGTTCTTCCGCCATCGCCAGAGAAGGCGCAAAAACGGCAACAGTCATATTCAGCCACATAATTGTATTACAGCTATACTACTTAGTCAAATTTTCTTCGTTCTCTAGGGCGGGATTGACAGTCGGGTGTCGGGACATCACGCGCCATCAAGACTTCGGGCGCTCGGTGTTCTTGGGTGCCCTAGTCTCGTCCCCAGACATTCCAGTGGACTTCGAAAATCTCCGCAGGGAAATTTCGGAACAAGCATCAATGATATCAAAAATTTCGGGTAAGATCGGGCGACGGGAAGTCCACTGGAACGTCTGGGGCATTTCGTACCGTAGGCCGAGGATCTGTCACAATGTCACGTACTGTCACAGGCCAATAAATCCGTCTTTCCCTCCTTCTAGCAGGTTTGCGCTAGTGAGGACTGCGTTATGCATGGCTGGATGATATCAGTACCCAATATGCATCATTATCACGAAGAAAAATGGCTGAAAAGGCGTGTTCGACGCGTCTAAACGCGTCAATGGCCCTATATAGACCCCACAAAGTTCACCTCAAATGTACCACAAATCCCACATTTTTTTCATGCAAATCGAGTTCCAGTGGCTGTGGAAGCCTCCCAATGCCACACTCCATGCCATTCTGGGGCTGAAGGAGCACAAGAAGGCTGAAAATAGAGGGCTGTGACAGACCCTCGGTCGCCTGTACGAAATGCCCCAGACGTTATAGAGGCTTTTCCCGCATCACACTTTCACAACAATTTTTGATATCACTTGAGATTGACAGATTTTGATGATATACCATTAGCCTGGTTCTATCTACTAGGATGGTGATGCGGAAAAGCCTCGCTGAACGTCTGAGAACGAGACTATGGGTGCCCGAGGCTGGGAAAATGTCCCTCGTGTTGTGCAAAGCGCAAGCAAAGCGTCATTCAAAGCGTCGGTCTTGGCGTGGGAAAATTCTTATTCCTTAGATGAGCCACTCGACCCGAGCATAGATTGCAAACATGTTGCTAGACCGGTTTTGCTGGAACTGGTGCGGATAATTTGTAAATGTGAAGCCTGCAACCTTCACTGGCTCCAACATCCTCGAGAGGTCTACAGGCATGGTGGCTCTGGTGGAATCGGGCTTTGTTTTTGGCTTGTGGTTGTGCTTAGGTTTTGGGGGCTTGGAGTTGGGTGTGGATTTCTTCGGCGGTTTCTTCGGCTTTTCCTGATTCGATTCGACGTTCTCAGAGGTTATTAGTTGGTTTCGAATTTGGGCATAGATACGAAGACAAACGGGCAAGGGGATGTCTTTCCTGTTAGGACGCTTTCTCGGACTCACGTCTTCGCCGCCTTCGTCATCTGCTTCTCGAGGACGCTTGATTGGCATTGCATCGTTCATTATCTGCTCATTCAACAAATTGCTGTCAATCAGTTGAGTGTCCTCAGTAGGAGCAACCGTTGCTGTCGAGTGAGTCAATAACCCAAGCGTCAAAGAAGACTGTTAAGTGCCGTGTCGACCAAAGGGACGGAGACGGAGACGGAGTCGGAGTCGAAGTCGGAGACGGAATCGAAGTCGTAGAGCACTTGGGGCGGAACACCACAGAAGGATGTTTGGGTGACCGGGGCTTCCAGTTGACCAAGACAAGACAAGAAGAGAAGAGCGGAGTCGAGACGACGCTGGGAGATAGAGACCAGCAACGTTAATTTACAAACTCAAGTACGTGATAATACATCAAAGTATTTATAGTACGAGAAGTAACGGAAACGGAATAAGGTATAACAAAGTAAGTAACAAGATTAGAACAAAGTCAAGTAAAGTAGAAGAGGGGTTGTATACGAGGAACAAGGCATAGATGATTGCATAGATCATAAGTCGGGGTAATTGGAAACGCTCAGTAAATCTTCATTGCGTAAAAACCAAATACCGGAGACGGATATCGGAGACGGATGCCGGAGTCGGCACGGATATAACAGTATCCCCCTCTTGCGTTTCTTGCCCACAAGAAACAGGAGCAATGGTCGTAGAGGTAGGAGTCGGAATCAGAGAGAGTCGGAGTCAGAGTTGGACTTGTGAAAATTTTGAGTCGAAGGCCGGAAAGGCCGAGATCACCGAGGAAGCCGGTGAGAACGTGATAATAGCAAGGAGGACGAAAAAGGAAAGGGGTGACAAGAAGCACGTCACCGATTGACATCAATCTCTCTATCTTTACCACTTCCCACCATGCCGCCTAAACGCCAAAACGCCAAAAACGCGAAGAAGGCCAAGAACCTGTATACCAACGCGGTGGAGCAGGTCGAGGAGTTGTCGGAGACGGAAAGGATTGGTGGCTGGGTTGGGGGGACGGACAGAGACCCCTTGGCTGACGCGTTACCGTCGGGTAGCAACCGACGCGTAGACATGCGGAGGGAGTTGGAGGAGTTGGATCGTAGAGCGGAGAGGCTTCGTGCTGAGCTCGCGGAGATGGCTCCAAGGGCGCCGTCACCGGGTGGTCGGTCGGAGTCGTACGATCCCGATGACCCGGTTGACAACGAGCCAATCAACGAGGAGGAGTCGGAGCACGGTTCCGTCATAGCCCCATTGGCAGCGGTTCCGGATGATGAAGCAGAGCTCATCAAACGAGCAGCCGAGTACCATAGGAGCCGCGCTGAGCAGCAGCGAGCCCGGGTGCTAAAGGAACAAGAGGAGGAGGCCGAGGCCAGGCAGAAGGCGGCGAAGAAGGCCGCTGATAAGGAAGAACGGCGCCGGGCCCAGGCCGAGTTGGCCAGAGAGCGGGCCAGAGCTCGCAGGGAAAGCGGACTCGCCCCGCTGACCCTTGCCGAGACGGCGGAGGCGAATGCCCGGATTGGCCGGCGAATCATACGGCGCGTTGAGTCATCCGCGGAGCCCGAGCCGGCGGTTGTAGCCGAAGAACCCAACAATGTGGGAACACCCGAAGACGCCGAGAACGCCGATAAGGCCCAGAACGAAGGGTCCGATGCAGGGAGCGATGAAGAAGGCAAAAGTAAGTGCCAGACTTGAATTGGATTACAAACCTAACCCGATTTGGTAGAAAAATGCGCCAAGTGTATCAAGTCGGGGAAACCCTGCGTGTGGAGCGAACCCAAGCCCAACACGACTTGGCACGGGCGGCTTTCCTGCGACAATTGCCGCAAGCTCAAGATCCGTTGCGAGGACGGAAACCCGCCACTGCAATTCCGCAAGAACGAGAAGGAGGCGGGGATGGTCAAGGAGAAGGGGAAAAAGAAGAAGGTTGCGGGGCCACGAATCGTGGTGCCCAGGGTAGTTGCGAAGAAGGCTCCTGCGGAGACGTCAGCGGAGACGCCAGCGGAAACGCCAGCGGAGTCGTCAGGCCTGACGCTCAGCAACGCGGGGGTTGCCGCCACAATCGGCAATCTGCTGATGCGTCAGCGAACTGATCACCGGCAACTCAACCGCGTGATCATGGGTTTACAAAACCTTGGTCGCGAGCTGCGATTCAACGTTGGCGCGATCAACTTGTCGACCACACCCGAGCAACTGGACGAGCGTCTACAGGGAATTGACAAGACCCTGCAACACTGGGACGTCTTCATCCAACGAGAAGGCCAGAAATGTCAGGATGCGGATGAGTCGAAGTCGGAGGATGCTGAGGGCGAGCCGTACGAGGAAGAGCAGGAGGAGCAGGAAGAGGTCGAAGAAGATGATGCGATGGATGTGGACGAGGAGCCCCCGGCGAGGGTTGACAAAGGGAAGGGAAGAGCCGAGTAGCGGAGACGGAGACGCCTCGGAGACGGAATCGAGAAAACGACGAAGATTAGAGTCGTTAATGTAAAATAGAATATAATTTCCTTATCTCGAAGATCCAGAACGGAGTGAGAGTGAATTGAGTGACGTTAATCCAGCTTAGGCTTGTTGGGGTATTGACGATGGAAGGATTCGATATACTCTTCAGCTTCCAAGTCAGGTGCACCAACCCAAGTGAATTGTTCATCAGTGTTCTCGTAACCAAGCCATTCGACCAGGTAGCGGAGTCGAGCCGGACCCTTGAAACGGCGATCAATCTTGGAGTCAACAATCTGTTTGATTTCGAAGTGTTCTTCTCCATCGACTTCAATAGCCGCAGGTGGTGGCTCTTCGCGACCAGGGAATTTGTTGGGTGTGTGGATTTCGATTTGGGAAACGTGAAAGACGGGATGAACTTGAGAAAGGGATTTCGGGAGACGGACTTGATAGGACGCAGCACTGGGCTTTCCAATGATCTCGAAGGGACCAAAATGCGTTTCCGAGAACTTCGGAGTCGGACGCTTGGTCTTGATGTACTTGGTCGAGATAAAGACTTCATCACCAATAGACGGAGACGGATCCGGAATGCGTTTCCGGTCCGCAGTCTCTTTGTATTGCTCCTGAGCGTACTTGATCTGTTCCTTGAGGAACTCGTGCAGCTCTTGGAGATCGACGACGTAGTCCTTAGCATAAACATTAGCCACATCACGCTCTGGATGAATCGTAATAGAGGGATCGTAGCCTTTGTTCGCGAAGAAGGGTGATATGCCAGTAGAAGCGTTAGGAGCATTATTGAGTGCGAACTCTGCGATCGGCAGTAACTCGTGCCAATCATCCTGTTGGTAAGAACAATAGATGCGAATATATTGCTCAACAGTTTGGTTCATGCGCTCCGTTTGCCCATCAGCAGAAGGATGATAGCCCGAAGTGTAATGGAGTTCCATGTTGAGTAGTTCTCCAAGGGAACGGAAGAAAGAGGACACGAATTCCTTTCCGCGGTCAGAAGTGACGTGGGATGGGACTCCGTGTTTCGAGAAGACATGAATGAGGAAAAGTCGAGCGAGCTCCGGAGACGAAATGTGAGTGTCGCACGGAATCAAAATGACCTGTTTGGAGGCACGATCAACGATGACTAGAATGGTATCGAATTCACCGGATGTGGGGAGCTGCTCAATGAAGTCCATAGAGATAGAATCCCAAGGACGGAGAGGAACGGGGAGAGGCTTTAGCAGACCGTAAGGTCGATGCCTTGGCTTCTTGTTGCGCTTGCATGTGATACAAGATGCACAGTAGTCCTTGACGAAGGTTCTGAGTTCTGGCCAAGTGTATTCGCGTCGGACAAGAGCGAGAGTACGATTTTGGCCAAAGTGACCGGAGAGGATATGGTCGTGATGGTGTCGGAGTACAGTAAGTCGCAACTCCGGAGACGTACCGGAGACGAGTGGTACCCAGATTCGATCGTCATAGCGTAAGAGACCAGTGTCATCGAGTTTCCAGCGCGATGAGTTGCCAGATTTCGCGGCGGAAAGGCCGGAGACGGCAGCGGGATCGTCATTGATATGAGCGCGGATGTCGTCATGAAGCTTCTTGACATCCAGAATGACGGAGGCACGAAGCACAGGTTCTTCAAGGAAGGTAGCGCGGAGAGAGGCGTTGAGTTGTTCAGATGTGAAAATAGGGCGAAAATTTTGCGGATTCAATTTTCCATAGGACTTATCCCCCTCTTTTGGGTAGACGTCCCATCGTCTAGTTAACGCATCAGGCTTACCCCCAAGTTTACCTGGGCGGAATCGGATTGTCATGTTGAAACGACAAAGATACTCGGACCAGCGGACCTGGCGCCGAGTTAGAACCTTGGTAGTAGAGAAATACTCAAGGTTCTTGTGATCAGTGACCACATCGACCGGAATCGGGGCGCCTTCAAGATATTGACGCCAGTGAGTAAACACATCGAAGATAGCGAGTAATTCCTTATCGTGTGTGTCATAGTTGAGCTCTGATGGCCCCAGAGAGCGACTCCGGAAAGCCACAGGATGGATTTCACCATCATCGCCGGAGACGGAAAGGATAGCGGCGATAGCATAGTCGGAGGCGTCCGTTTCTAGGGTGATTTGGCGGTCTGGGACCCAGTGATGAAGGATCGGAGCTTCGACAAAGGCCTTCTTGAGGTAATCGAAAGCCTCTTGACACTCAGTGGACCAGTTCCAGCGGACGTTGGCACGAGTGAGACGAGTGAGCGGAATCGTGATGTCGGAGTAGTTGAAGATGAAACGTCGATAGAAGTTACAGAAACCGAGGAAGGATTGAATGTCCTTAACCTTTCTAGGCGTAGGCCAGTCCGTGATCGCGGAGACCTTCTCCGGAGACATGCGAAAGCCGTCAGGGGGAGAGAATGTAGCCCAGATACTCGGTAGTCGTGACGCCAAATTCGCACTTTGGCAACTTACAGTAGAGTCCGGCCCATGGAGACGCCGTAGGACTTCCCGAACATGCTCGACATGCTTCGACTTGTCGTCTGAATAGACTAGGATGTCGTCAAGATAGACGATAACTGTAACATCCAGTAAGTCGGCGAAAAGACTATTGAGAAATCTTTGAAACGCAGCAGGAGCATTGGTAAGACCTTCAGGTACAACCCTGAACTCGTAAGAGCCGTAGCGAAGTGCGGAATGCCGTTTTTGGTTCGTCTCCGGGTGCGATATGGAGAAGATGATAGGCGTGGCGCAGATCGAGTTTTGTATAGATACGTGCCTTTCCCGGTGCGTCAAGCAAGTCCGAGATCAGCGGAAGCGGGTAGCGGTCCTTCTTCGTGATGCGATTGAGTCCGCGATAGTCAACACAAAGGCGAAGGCTGCCATCTTTCTTCTTAGCGAAGAGAATAGGCGCGCCATGACTAGAGCGCGAAGGATAAATGAACCCGGAGCGGAGATTCTCGTCGATGAACTTGCGGAGAGCTTCCAGCTCGTTCTGAGACAGAGAATAGACGTGTCCGATGGGTGGTTCTTCACCATCAACGGTCTCGATCTTGAGATCAAACTCGCGATGGGGCGGAAGGTTGAAGGCTTCCGTTTCCGAGAACACATCGGCATAGTCTTGGTACTCGGGTGGGAGACAATTAACCTCAGACTCGGCTTGAGCTGCTCGAGCAAAGGCTTCGTCAGAAGGGACTGCACGAAGAGTGTACTGATACGTATCTTTATCCGCAATAACACAGCGATAAGCCGCAGCAGAAACAAGAGAGATCTGGGGCGCGACAAGAGGAGTCTTGCGCGTGAGAGTTATGGCCGGAGACGGAGTGTCAACCGGAGACGGATCGTCCAATACAGGACCAGGATTTGTTGGCGAAGGGGCGATATAGGAGCAACCGGAGAGGGCGGAATCGATTCCGATTCCGGAGTGTCCTCCTCGTAGAGGAGCTGATCGCAACAGGAGCAGGCGTGATAGTAGCCAGTTTTGTCGACAAAGACTCCCTAGACGTGTTGGAACGGAAAGAGACGGTGGCTTCAGACCAGTTAATCAACGGATTAAAGCGGTTGAGCCAACTATATCCAAGAACCATTTCGCAAGGAGAGTCCAGATGGGTAACATAGAATTCCACAAGGTGGACTTCGCCAGACGGAAAGCGGATGAGAAGACGGATTTGTTGGTTGATGGTTGATGAGGAGCCGTCGAGGTACCGTAGCTTGACAGGCGAAACAGCATAGGGCAAAAGATTCTTCATTTTACAGATAGAGGCAGATATAAAACAATGAGATGATCCAGAGTCGATAAGAGTCCTCAAGCGGGAGTTGAATCCCGCCGCTATGCGTTGTACGACGGAAAGAGTTGGGGTTGAACCAGACTCTATTCCTGACAGGATCGAGTCCGGGACCCCCGGAGACGGGACGAGAGCGGAAACGTGAAGATCGAGAAAGAGGGCATGAGAAGAAAGAGCGGACGCGTTGAGACGTACCTCCGGTAGCAACCTGGAGTCAACGCGGCTCGGTTCGGCTGCAAGAGGGACCGAGTCGCTGACTATTTTTTTGACTCAGTGTTGTCGACCGGAGTGGCGACCGCCGGAGACGCAGCCACCGGAGTGATCGTAGTGGCGCGTCGTCCAACATAGCCTTCTTCTTTCGACATTCGTTGGCCATATGCCCAGACTTGCCACAGAAGAGGCAAAGCTTGTTCTTGATTCTGAACTCGCGTATTTCTGGCTTCAACTTCCCATCAGGACCAAGAAGGGAAGCGTGCGCTTTGGCTGTCTTCGTCTTGTCGTTATTGTTGGAAGACGACGAGGAAGCCTGTTGCTGAGAGCTGTTGGAGCCCTTGTTGCCAGAATTGAATTACCACCTGGAGACGTTTCCGTTTCCGGAGTTGTTGCCAGAGGAGCCAGAAGAGCCAGACGATTTTTTCGAAGAGGAGTCCTTTTTAGAACCCCCAGACCCAGAATTCGAGCCACCGGAATGGCCACCGGAATGGCCAGAGCCCGAACCAGAACCAGATCCACCACTATGAGAATCTCTTAACTCCCGCTCCCTCTGCTTCTCCGCTTCACGCTTCCAATACTTGCCGTCAATGAGACGGGCAGTTTGCTTGACTCCGTCCAGCGTATTAGCGTAGACGTAGTGCATCATGTCGTCCTTGATACGTTTAGGAAGACCGGAATAGAAGGTGTGTCGGAGAGCGGAATCACCCCAATTGGTGATGAGAGCGAGGGTGTCGAATTGGATAATGTAAGTGGTGATCTTATCACCGGACTTCATCGTCACATTCCGAATTTTGTCCTCCGCTGTCGCCAACCGGGTCCTGAGGACCAAAGTTGTCCTGGAGTTCCTTGATGAACAAAGGAAAATTGCCGTCCCAAGCCGGAATCGCAATAGCCTGGCCCTGATTCATGGCATACAGGTTAGGCGTAAAATACGCCAATGCGTTTCCGCGCAGATACGAGGTGATGTAGATTATTTTCTCGTCATCAGTAGAGAAATCTTGCTCACGCTCGGCAAAGTGCATATAGCACTGGGTGAGGAAAGGGACGAAGCTTCGCGGGATCGGAACCGTCGAACGTGTCCGGTGCCTGGAGAAGACTCCGATTGGAACGGGGCGCAGCATTGTTGCGCTGAGGAAAGTTGGTGAGGAAATGTTGGAAATTTTGGAGAGCGCCAATCATAGCGCGTTGAAGTTCGCCAGGAGGGGAGCTAGAGGGCGAAGTCAAGAATGGACTCGGCTTGCCGCTAAAAGTCGGAGAGGGGTTGCGGTTTGGTTGACCTTGACCGGAATCGTTTCCGTTTCCGGAGCGACCTTGAGCAGGGCTCATGGGCCTGCTAAAAGCGTGCCGATACATCGGGACTGGCTCGCTTTCTTCTTCGATGTCGTGAAGGCGTGTGGGAGTGAGGGGTCGGTAACGTAAGGTAGGAGAGACGGGAGGGGAACTGACGTTAGAAAAACGACCCGTGTTTGGATGCGGAGTCGTTGGCATAGGGATAGTACTTGGATCAGGATCCTGCGGAGACATGACAAAACCAGGCCGGAAAGGGTTGGTCGTGCCAGTAGGTGTCCGAGGAACGGGAACAGGAACCGAAGTGACGGGAGCGCCAGCGTTGTAGGTGAAGTTCGCCATAGGCGAAGTGAGAGGAACCATTTGTTCGTAGAAGCGGGATGAACGCCGTTGACCAGTATTGGCGGGGTCTATGTTGCCAGAAGAGAGGCGTACGTTTGACATGGTCAAAAGGAAGTGAGTTTGTAAATACTGTTAAGTGCCGTGTCGACCAAAGGGACGGAGACGGAGACGGAGACGGAGTCGAAGTCAGAGACGGAATCGAAGTCGTAGAGCACTTGGGGCGGAACACCACAGAAGGATGTTTGGGTGACCGGGGCTTCCAGTTGACCAAGACAAGACAAGAAGAGAAGAGCGGAGTCGAGACGACGCTGGGAGATAGAGACCAGCAACGTTAATTTACAAACTCAAGTACGTGATAATACATCAAAGTATTTATAGTACAAGAAGTAACGGAAACGGAATAAGGTATAACAAAGTAAGTAACAAGATTAGAACAAAGTCAAGTAAAGTAGAAGAGGGGTTGCATACGAGGAACAAGGCATAGATGATTGCATAGATCATAAGTCGGGGTAATTGGAAACGCTCAGTAAATCTTCATTGCGTAAAAACCAAATACCGGAGACGGATGCCGGAGTCGGCACGGATATAACAAAGACAGAAGTTGCCAACCTTGATCATCCTCCAGGGCTATCAGCGAGTACCACTGCTTCATCATAGAAACTGGCATCTGATTTGGATCCATTAACCATTTGCACAACCCTTTCAAATGTTGAAAGTGCTGAGAGGTTTTAAGCTTATGAAAAAGCATGGCGGGATGAAAATCTCCTGCCGCTGAGGCAATAACTAGTTTCCAAATAACGTCTTCCAGCTTCCGAATAAGAGAATTGGGGGAGCTGTGGTACTGCGGTTCTTGGTTCAGCTGTAAGATGGAGTCAACAACTAGAAGTTGACTGAGCAAGATACGCACATTAAATACTGCAAGATCTGAAGTAAGACTCGTAAAGGACCCAGTAAAGTCGCGGTTATCGTTCAAGATGATCAGGATGCTCGAGCCCAGGGCAAGCGACAGAGGGCCCGAAAAACCTTCATGGATATGTGAAATTCTCCAATCGGCAGGAACGGGCATGCGTAGCTCTTGGTGAAACTGCACGAGGTTTTTCTGTACATCGTCATGGTCCTGCAGATTCGATCCCTTACTGTGTCAGATATATTGACAAAGTTATGAAGGGTAGCTCACTTGGCATATAACATAATATGCAAAAATCAAAAAGACGCCATTGAAGAGCCGCTGAGCACCCCCTATTCTCGAGGGCGCCTCTAACGCGAGGAGGTAGGCCATAGGATTGATTTGGCTGGCGTCAGTGGGGTCTTGGAATCCGTTGCTATTTTCTTCGGCCGCTTTCACATCCTTTATCCTTTGCGCGATTGTTTCTTCCACGTGGTCGAATGAATTTAATCCCACTCGTGCAATGTCCGCGAGAGAATTTCCCAGAAGCTACCAAGTCTTATTAGTATACGAATAGAGGTGGAAGAGCAATTATACGCACTTGGCTCAACCGATCAATAAGACCCTTCTTGTCATTCAACTGTAATGGTGGACCAAATATTCGTTCCATATTGGGTTGATTGTTGTCGTCCAAGTAGTCTTGGATTTCTTCCGAGGCGACGTTGATTTGGGAACCTCCAAATTCGAGCTGAACGTCGAGTATAAGTCCTGAAAGCATGGCGTGATGAAGAGGGAAACGGTGTTTTCTGCCGTTATGGACAACCAAGACTCGGAGTCGGTTGTCAGCGTCGGATTGCAAGAGGTACTGAGAGATATTCGTCCAAGCCTGCGAGAAAGTTCGAGATGTCCGAAAGGTCTGGGTTAGGCGCAAGGCGAATGGTTGCGATACATGTTCTGGGAGCTTCGCGAACTCCCGAGGATCGAGCCAACGACGCGTGAGGGAGTTTCTAAAGACAATCCCTTTCTCCCCCAACAAAATTTGTAGCGCTGACTCTGGTTGCTCCCCCATTCAAGACCACATTGATACGCAATGAGCCTGAATACTGGCGTCCGAAAGACGAGCGACAAACACTAGAACGATTAGCAGGGACCATCAAACGTAGGAAGGTCCGCGCACCTGAATTTGACAACGGGAAAACGGAATGGACGAAAAGGGTTTCTCACGTGCTGCAGCCAGTCGTTGATGAATCGACAAGAACGGCTTGATACTGGTGTTGTTTGTAGCCAAAAGAAGAAAAAAATAAATTCCCAAAAAGGAAAGAGAAAAAAGAGAAAAAGAGAGCTTCCCTAAGAGTTGCATATGTCTTACCATACATCTCAGATCTGGCATACAATATTGAAAAATTGCTCTTCCAAATGTCTGAAATTTTTTTCCGGCGCCTGCGGCGCTTGAACCGCCATCCAAGATACTGTCGGCTAAATTTCCTTTTTAGTATTTTCTCTCCGGGTGTGAGCGTTCACCGGCCCTGGTTCCCGTGACTGATCCAGATACTGGATCCAAAAAAGGTTTATTTCCGTGACTGATTGTTAGTGTCACATCACGGCAAACCCGCCGTGATGTGTTCCCAGTGATTGTCAAATATACACAAATAATTGGACAACCCTCATATTGTCTATACATGTATGTGAACTAGTAGAAGTGACAATATATATCCAAAGTTTGAGGGTCTTCACCCCTTCCATATCTCCAGGCACAATTAACACCAGGATAGAATCAAAGAAATAAATTTACACTTTCCTAAGCTTTATTTCCCCTGTGGACAGCTCTATGGACCTTTCTACCTTGGATATGCACAAATGATAACAGTAATAGCCAATCAACTATTCCTGCAGAGACCTGCATTTTTATCCAGGTAATTCAGATCAGGAACTGTAATTTTCGATGAAATTATTAAATTACTTGATAATTATACCATAGAAAATTTCCAAACTTGGAACATTTCAGGGTATCATGTATATCTAACCACACACCAATTTTCAGCTGAATCTGTTATCATTTCAGTGCACAGTAGCACAATGGAGATTTTATATCACATGGATGGCCCAAATAGGTAATACTATGACTAATTTTCACTATCTGCAGTATCTACCAGCAACACGAGTATCTAGCCACAAGAACGACGAAACGAAAGTTTATTTATTAAGTCTCGACAAGGCACGGAATAGGCATCATACATAGGATAATGAGAGTGTTCTATTTCTAAGCAAACAAATACATTGACCTCTAAAACGAAAATTCTTCCCTACATGCCCTCACAAGCTCGTTTACAGGCCGCCGAGCTCGCAACCAAAAGTGCAAGCAAGTGGCACAAGCTTGTACTGAAGGGATCTGTTCATGTGAAACATAACGCATAACGTAGCCCATGTTTTGTTTCAGTTCAGCTGACTCCGTAACACATAACATGGGCTCTGTTTCAGGATAGAAGGGCAGAGTTTGTGGCACAGATAAGGCAAAAGAATGAAGTCAGGGAGAGAAAATTTCTGTATTACAGACGGATGCTGGACAGGGCTTGGTGGCAAGGCCTTGTTTCGGGCAGGAAACAAGGCCTTGCCACTACAACAATACAGTCATGTTTCAGCACATAACACTAATATTCAGGCATGTTTTAGGTTTCAACACAGAGCGGAATCGTAGCGCTGCCTCTTGTGTTGCACATGAACAGATCCCTTCAGTAATTCATCGCTGATGTAAGACACAAATCAAGTATCGATGTCATTCTCGTACCCTGCATACGTGACTTCAGGAGCGATATACAGAGGCGAACCATCAGGCCAACTGCCGACGCGCAGTCTCCCCGTGCCATTCATCTGCGCCCATGGTGGGTAGGTGATGGTTGTGAGCCGGACTGCCGAGTTCTCGACCTCCTCTCCAACAGGTGAAAGAGGAGGTGTTCCTCCGTGTTGACGAAGGCCGCAGAAAACGATCGATATTTGGGGCTCCGCAACGACGAATACGCCCAAGCCAAGAATAAAAAAGAACCCGGGAGTATAGTTGGGAGGAATGTCGGATAACACCATCATATGTGTATAATGGCCAACACTGTCCTTGGCGTCTATGTGAGCTCCACCAAAGAAACTGAGGTCTGTGGCTAGAGAATCTGATACAATGTTTGGTCAACCAAAAACGAGGTATGAAAATGATCGCACTGTTTTCTGCGTCAGGGCGTTGGGCAGCAGCCACGTTGAGTTGGGTTGTACCGAACGCGTAGTTGCCCTCTGTTGCGTATGATGGGACGTTGAGCAGCGAGGCAGCTTGACGCAAAGGTTCAGTTACGACATCGGGGCCAAGCTCCAGAGAGTACATGGCAGCTGAGGTGAATGCCTTGATGGACTCAGTACATTGGACCAACACAATAACAAGAAAACGAACCCTAACATAATCTTGTTTTTCGAGAGCCGCAGCAACTTGATCCGGATTGCTGACTTTGACAGAGGCTGTTAGTTTGGACTTCATACGAGGTGCCGAGGGTGTAAGCACGCGCGTCATTGACTGACTTGGCAATCGGGCTTCGTTCGAAAGCTATACCGCCAACAAGTGTCTGTTGGCCATCGATAATTTGAACCGCTGGGCGCTGCAAGGTGCGTTCGGTGCTAGGTCCCAGAAAATGGTTACGTTGGATAAGTGTAGCGTCGCTGATATCGAGAGGAATGAGCTCTCTGTAGACAGAGGTCAATTGAATGGGTAAAACAGCAAAGCGCGCATTGAAACTTACTTGCCGACGACCCAAGCCATGGGAACGTCATCGCGAGGGAGCTGAGTTCCAGCAGAACTGCGAGACGCAATAAGGTCGCCACTTTTGAGTCTGAGCCATCCTAGAACAGATGAAGAACAGGTAGCCAATGGCAGAAAGCAAAGGCTGACCTGATTCCGCCAACTCTGATTCAGTTTTGTTTGGAATGGTGAGAGTACGCTCCCATGCCCAAGTCTTTTCTAGTCCCGCCTGAGACGCGTCTTGATGATAGATATAGATGTCAGCGAAGGTACCATCCTTGAGCTTGATAGCAAAAGGATGGCCCGGGGCCAACGACAGATCGGGGTATTCCTTGCCGCGACCAGGGAGGGCCAAGGGAATCAGGGGAGAATGCGGCGGGGAGTTGGCGGAGAAGACGGGCATGGTTGGATGGCGGGTGAATCAAACGAGGGGGGCGAATTTAAGTCGTTCTGGCGATGACGTAGGTCAGAACTTAATCGCAACTCTCGGCCCTAGCGTCGCTCCTAAGTGTTCCATGTTTGCGATTGTCAGGAAAGGTCAGGCAGGAAGCGTTGCGCCAATTCAGATGCTTGGCAAGCATTTCGATGTGTTTGTGGTCCATCGGCATTGAAGGGAGCTAGCTTTTCTTTTCTAGCGCGTTGAGCCCAAGTTAGGGTCAGCGGACTGTCTGAGAGGGCGAAAAGAGCATCGTATGAGCTCCTGTTACAGCTTGGACGACTTCCGTCTTCCATACCTCGCGTATTTTGTTGACGCAGAGCGCGGTCAACAAAACGCAAGACTTGCCACACCACCGATAGCGCAGAGCGCGCCCAACAGTGGTGGTGGTGGTAGTCTTGGGAAGAAAAAGTGTGACGTGACTGATTTTGTCACCCCGGATCATAAACCACGGCCATCCTTCGAGTGCGCTTCCATTGCCGCACTTTCAACTTTCTTCCCTCGTTTGAGGTCGTCCTCAAGGATGCGGCGACCTGCTGGAAATCATTATCGCGAAAACCGAGCTGGGAAGAACGTCCCTCTCAACACACATCCAGGATGCCCGCCATTTCCGCTTCCCTGATTAGCTGTTTAGCTTTGCACGCGTGGTACAACCTGGCGAGTCCCTTCGACAGCACAACCAACACTATGTGATTTATTGGTAGCCAAGTTACTAGTTAACAAATGCACGCAATAGGCTCTACAGCATATCTGTATATACCGTATTGACAATAACTAGTTACCAGGATACAAATCCACGAAGCTCGAAGGGTTGTTTTGACAGCTCGAGTTGCGGTTCGAACATTGAATTAATTTCGCATTGTTGTTTGAACCACTCGTCGTCGAACAAACTACGCGGAAGACCCGTCGGGGGATCTCAGGTGGAACTATTGGAAGACTCCACGCGCTTGTAGAACGACCGCCGCGCCAGCGGAAATAGTTTTTTCTCTTGCTTGTCAAGCCAATGAAGATGCAGCGCTATCTCAGGATGACGCCATATGAGTTTTTCCATCATAAGAATGTCTTGCCCCAGGTCGCCGTCGAGCTCGTTATCCTCGTCGTCCGACATACCGCCGACACCCAAAAGTTGCACCAGATCGCGGTAAAATTGAGCTACCGCCTGACCTGCGGTATCTCCCGCATTTCTTCTCTTGTGATATAAACAAATTGCAATCCTCAACCGCTTCTTAAATTTCGAGTCCCTGCGCGATCGCAATTTTCTCTGATGATTCTGACTTTTCCTTTTCGTCCCGTGGAGAGCTGCTGCTGCTGCGTCGGGTTCGCCAGTTTGGGCCTTGCGGCTGTTAAAGGCGGTAACAGTATTTTTGATGTGGCTGAGAAAAAGAGCACGGATGTACGAGGCGTCGACTTCGGGGAGAAAAACTTGGAGCATGCTTTCCTGGGAACGCTCGGTTTGTAATTGAGCGGCGGCGTTGTTCAGAAGTATGTTGTTCCAGGTGGATTTTTCGAAACGGGTGCTGATGTACCACGTATACTGCCCAGGAGGCGGAACGCCGATGGGCGTCTCGGCCGTAAACCATGAAGGGTGATGTATGTGCAAATCATCGATTCTGTGCGTTTCAACGGCACGAACAGGACCCATATTGTCCTTCCAACGCAATCGAACGAACGCCTGCACACTAATCAATCGAATGCACAGTAAGTATGGTTGGTTGCGAACCTTCCAAGCTTTGTCTTCCCGTTGAGATATCATGTCCTGGGTTCTTTTGATATTTGAACGGTGGGCCGTAACTCTTCTTGTGGCGCTGTTTATGTCTCCATCGCCGACGCGGGCTACAAAGCCCTCTTTGATGAGAATGTTGGCGAGGGCATTAAGATTGGCGTGTGTTATGGCCGGGGGCTGCTGATCGACCGGCGCCGAATTGGTAGGTAGTGCTGGACCAACTTGAATGGAAATTCCTTGCGGTGTCGTACGAATAAGTTCATCTAGTTCGCGTTGTTTTCGCGTAGCAGCGGAGACAAAACCCGGTAGACTAAGATCGATTGCATATGAGGTTGAGTCGTGTTGGCCCCGCGGCCCGTACTTATAGGCCATCATGGTGTTTCTGTCAGCAGTCTGCATCTACCTCACCAATCAGCGAGTTTCCTTCCGAAGGGCGTAAGGTTACTTACTGCAAGGAGAGCGGCATGTGCCTCTTTTGCTTGGAAGGCCGCCTGTTGCTCCTCGGTCCTTCGAACTTGTTCTTCGACCTCGCGCATATGTTGACTGGACTGCTGCCACTGTTCATCCAGCTGCTACATAGTGTATGAGGCCCTGAAGGCAGAGTTGAAAGACATGGAACCTACAGCTCGTTCAATATCCATCCGCGCCTGCTCCTGGAAAAGTCCTTGTATGGCTGCCTCAGCTTTCGCTGTGGATAGGTCCGCCTCTGCAAAGAGCTGATCCTGCGACATGGTTACATCGCCGTCGCCGTCCGGTACCTGCGAAGCCATGGCGAGGGCAAAGTTAGAAAGAAAGCAAGTCGCGTTGATGGGGTCCGTACCGGTGGATATATAGCTTCTTTGTCCCATCTTTGTCCTTTGAGCGGCGGTCAAACTTGATTCGCGATTTGGATTAGATTTGCATCGGATATGAGATTGATAAGAAATTAGAGAGGGCTGCCTCCAGTTTGTTGTGAGAGGGTTTTTTCAAGCCCAGCTTGAGAAGCGTTTTGATATTAGCTCTAGCGTTGCATGGTTGTTACAGCCAGCTTGGACGACTTTCATCGCGCAGTATCGTGTGTGCATACACTTTGGAATGGAAGCGAACCTGTGCGAGCAGCGTCTCACTAATTTCTGCCCTGTGCTTGCTTATCACAGGATCAATGATACCATGACACAACTCCGGGCCATCGTAGTGAATGATGTAAGCAAGCCATGTTGATCCGAGAGGTCAAGAAAATAACCGAACTCTGATTCAAGTGTGTTTGGAATGGTAAGAGTACACTGCCATGCCCAAGTCTTTTCTAGTCCCGCCTGAAACGTGTCTTGATGATAGATGTAGACGTCAGCAAAGGTACCATCCTTGAGCTTGATAGCAAAAGGAGGGCCCGGGGCCAATGACAGATCGGGGTGTTCCTTGCGCGACCAGGGAGGGCCAAGGGAATCAGGGGAGAATGCGGCAGAGAGTTGGCGGAGAAGACGGGCATGGTTGGATGGCGGGTGAATCGAACGAAGGGGCGAATTTAAGTCGTTGGTCCTAATTGTTCCATGTTTGCGATTGCCTTGGTGGACGTATGTCGTCCAAGCTGTAACAGGAGCTCATACGACGCTCTTTTCGCCGTCTCAGACAAGTCCACTGGCCCTAATTTGGGCTCAAGGAAAGAAGTAGGGCATCATGCTATCGCCAAACGTCAACAAACTACGCCGTCGACAAAACGCAAGACTTACTGACCTTTTGAAATGGTTGCCGACGCGCGGCAAAAAGAGGAGGAATGGGTAATTGGGATGGATCCAACTTGGGCGTTTGAAGTCACCTCTTTGAATTCTCGAGGCATCCGGTGGTGGCGCACGTTCTTTTGACGGTATGTCCAACATAAAATATGGGTCCCCGCAATGAACACCGAAGATACCTTGGGCGTTGCGGAAGAAGCCATCGAATTCGTCCAGCTAGAGAGGTGTCAGTGTAAATGCAATAGAGAATTGGTCAAGAAACATACCTTGGGGAACGTTGGGATGGTCGATGAGTGAATAGCAGACATGGCTGTTTACCAACCATGGGGGAAGATTCAAGACGCTGCGCAGTGCGCGCGCACACGTTAATCCCCAGCGATGAGCCGAAGTGCAGAGCGCGCTCTTGGATCGTTCGACGGGCGGTGATGGAACAAGTCAGAGTCGCAGTCGCGGTTCTCAGTCACGTGCCGTTGGTCGCCATCCGCTCAATCAGCCGCGGCCCGGGCGCATGTACATCAAACAATTTTCTTCCCAAGTCCACCACACCGTTGGGCGCGCTCTGCGCCATCGCTTGGTCTCGCGTCTGGCCATTGTTGGGCGCGCGCTCTGCGCCAACAAACCACAGGCTCATGGCACCGGCGTCGCTCCCATAAGGGCGAATCACCCTGAAAACGTCGGTTACTCCTTTTGTCTCGAGGATTCAATCTTCCACCCATCTTTCCTTCGATGAGCCACAGTCGCACTCAGACTACTCCCAATCCCCATGCTTTGCGCATTCGTGCTTCTGGTTCTTGTAAGTTTCTGAACCTTTTCCTCTAACCGTTCTAACCGATTGTTAGCATATCATGTTTGCCACCGCTGCAATCCTTGTGGCTCAGTCCCCAACTCGGTCTTTCTTTCTGGCTCAGACTCTCACGCCGAACTAACGGATTGTAAGTGTCGTACAACATGGTCTGTGCTATTGTTGATTTTCCTCCAGATCATCTCTTGCCCAGACTTCCCAAACTGCCGTTCGCATTTATGGTGCTTTTCTCATCATGCAGTCCCAACGTCAGAGGACAACAACACTCCAAACTATTTAGCCCTCGGTGACAGCAATGGAGAAAGCTCTCAAGATCAACAATATCGCCGCTCTCCGATTTGTTACCTTTACTACTCTCGCTGCCAAACTCATGGCCTGGGTAAGTACTCATTCGCATTATCTTAGCAGCATGCTAATGAGCTCACAGCGTCGCACCAAACCTCGGTCGACGCAGTACCTATCGACGAAGGTGATATCCATGCTCAAGCCATCAGTGGTGACACGAGAGCGGAAACCTCAGCAGCCCTAGATGCGGAGGTGGGAGGAAGTCCGAGCAGAAGCGAACAGATTTTAGGAAGAAACTGCGTAGTGGGGAGATGGCATATGTAGGTACAACTACGCCTGTTAAAGGACAATCGCGAAAACATAGCTGGGATCCCTCTCAACACAGGTCCAGCATGCCAGCCATTTCCGCTTCCCTGGTTAGCTGTTTGGCTTTGCGCACATGGTACAACCTGGCGAGTCCCGTCGACAGCTGACCACAACTGGCACTCGTTATTTAGTGGTACTGCAGTGTAAGATACGTATAATTATCAATGATGCCTTTTCTATGATGCAAATGTAAGCAAATTATAACCCCCAATCATTGCCATCCTTGCTGAATCATCGCCGCCCGCCGAGGGTTCATTTCTGCTGGTAGCGGCGGTTGGCCAGGCAGGGGGGACCCTGGTCGATGCCGCGTCGGTGTCCTCCGAGTCTTGCTGCCTGTTGTGGTCTGCTGGCTTTGCGATTCATGGAGATGTCTAGATAAGATAGCATCATCCTCATTGATCAATATCTGGCTGTTCCTCTTCGTTGTCGTCGTGAAAGCGGAATTGCATCTCGTCGTCTCTTTTGTCCTTGCGCTTGATCAGAGGCCACTTCTGCCGCCACTTCGGCGCTTGACATGCAATGTCTTGAGGAGGAATCTGTCACCTTGAGCCGGGCGTCGACGATGGTCACACAGAGAGCAATACTTTTTAGAGCTCCTTCAAGTCCAAGAGATCCCCAGGAGAAGAACCACAACCAAATAGAAGGAGGTGGTTGCGCCTGCGATGCCAAATGAAGGGTACTTCAACAGACTTGAACCTCACAGCTCCAACCATTGACAGTTACGGGGCGAAAGGATTGAGTTCGCCATTGGGAGTGAAATAGTCCAAACACGTCCCAGACACACAGTAACGAAGCGCAAAGCGCGCTCTCGTTCATCCCAGGTTGGCGGCTATTATCAGAGAGTGCATGACCATCAGTCACGCCACACCAATCCCCGTTTTCTTCCCAAGCCTCCACCACCGTTGGGCGCGCTCTGCGCCAACAAACCGTTGGCACACATCGTAATGTTGGCTTCTGGTGAGTCGTTCTTATTTTGCCGTTTTGTTTTTCGCTGATGGGGCTTTGCGGGCCCAGCTCGATGAGTCGCCTATTCGAAAACTTGCTGTCGATCGAGAAATTGGGTGAGTCCCTATCTCTCTCGCAAGTTTCAACACTGGAGCTCAATTGTCATATCCCAGCTCCCTAATCTGACGGCCCGGGGTAAACGCTCATAATAAGGGGCGACGCTGTGGCCGAGAATTGGGAGTAAAATCTGACCTACGTCATTATACAACTTGGGTTTACAAAGTGCACAATGCTCCTCCTGGACCGCTTCTTCTTCGTGTCCTCTATTCTCGCATCATCTGGGATGGCATTTTTGCTTCTCAGTGCCGCTTAAAATCGTCCATCCTTGCGAAGGTCAAGGACAAATAAATCAGGTATGTGCTTCAGTTTGAGCATGTCAAGGTCCGATAATCGATACTTACGGTCTCACTTAGTCCCATCGACAAAAATCCAACCCATTGGCGTGTCTTCCCCCCATGTCTTCATTGACAGTATCATCACTGGGTCAGCCAGACACCAGCAAACTGCACCCTACTCCCACGATTTTTGGACTTCCGGCAATGTATGCGTCTACAAGGTCGATGCTGTTCCCATAGCGTCGCCCAGCAGTTATTAAAAGTCTTGGATTGCTTATGTCATTGACTACGGTGCCCTAGAATCACGTAATCCGCTGTTGATCTGCCATGGTACTACATTTTTATTTTGACGATGCATTCAGCGGGTGTCATGCCGTCTAAGCCACGTTGCACTGATCTGATCGATGCGGTCAACACAATTGTCGCAACTCGAGCCAAACCACCATGAGGCATCTATGTCCCCCTTCCCTCTCAAAGGTCTTGAACGCGATTCAGCTAGCCCTTGGTCCGTAGTTCTTGACTGTATCTTTCAATAAGCTACTGATTTGCATACTAGTCTTTGTGTGGCAATGGATCTTCTTTCAGGCTACAGAAACGTCCAGCGTAATGTGTGGGATCTTGCTCCAAGTTGAAGACGCCCGCGAAACCTCCGAAACTAGGACAGTCTATCCCGGCCTCGATGTTGCTCGCGGCCTGGCTTGCGATATTCTCGTAGGCTGCTTGGCATCCTTCAATCTCCAAGCAGCCATTGTATCGGGCTCTCTTCTCGACCTCGTCCGCGGTTATAGACAAATGGGAATCATCACAAAGGACCATCATGAAATTATCCGCCTAATTGACAAGCACATTCGTTTCCTCGCGTTAGCTGCCGCACCCCTCTTTACCGACCCTCCCGAGTGGGAGCCATATGATCCTCGTTTTATCGGTGTCCTTCGACTGGCTTTTTGTTATCGATACGCTGTTCTCAAGAAAGCCAGGCAAAATATCGACTCCGTACTCCAAAAGCTTTCTCCGGCTTCCACATTACCGGATCGAATCTGGCTCCAAATATTCCAAGCAGTATACGCAAGGGAAAGGGGTGGTAGAAAAAGCCTCGACATCTGGAATATTGAACAGGTTTCGGCTTATTTTAGGTCCCTCGCGCGCACGCCTAGTCTTCGTCGCTCCTTATGCGTAACTGCAGTGCCACACAACTGGGCCCAAGCCTTGCTACTTGATAGCGTATCCTGCTTGACGATTCAGCCCCAGACGCCTGAGACGTTTGACGCCCGGCATACGCCCAACGACCTCTAGGGTCCTAAACAAAGAATTCTTCCGCCGTTATTGTACGTTCTTCTGAGGGATTGCGTACCAATTTTGGCGCAATGTATTTCCATCGATGGATTCAGCGATGCCGAGTTCGTCGATGTGAACGGCGGTCATACCACTATCCATTTACCGCGCCTGGAACGTCTTGGAATCAGAGCCACCCCTGCGTTGCCTGAGGTTACAATTGAGGCGCCTTTCCTACGAGCCGTCTCATTGTATAGTTGGTGGCCCGAGCGCTCTATCTGCAAGCTCTCCCTCCCTTTTGCTCAGCTAACAGACCTCTCCCTGTACGGGGTGTCTTCGAAAGAAACATATCAAGTCCTACAACTCATCGACGTTGGGAGGCTCACGTCCCTCAAACTTCATATTTACAATCTCGGCAAAGAACACCCCCTCGAATTCCCTCGTCTCCCTCCCTTATCGTCAGTTACGACATTCGAATGTGAGGTTGGCGTTCCGCCGGCATGGAACATTCCTCTTCTGGAAGCGCTTCGTCTGCCGCAGGTGGAAGAAGTCAGCTTCACTTTCCGCCATGGAGTCGCAGCCTCCAATACGGAACAGACGTGTGTGCGAGTCCTTGATCTGGTTCATCTGGCTCCATGGGATGCGGTGCAAATCCTTGCTCTGACTTTGAACGACAACGATCTTCAAGCATGGGGCCTCGTAGCAGTTTCCCAGCGTATGCGTAACGTCCACAGTCTGACAATCGACGGCTATAAAGCCTGGCAGGAGATTTTCATGCTGCTCTCTGACCCAGCTTGTTTTCCAAAACTAAGAAAACTGGTGATCAACGCAGATGCCCTTATCTATTTTACTGGCCCGAAGAAAATCAACCTTGGAACTTCGGATAACCCGCGGTTTATAATGGATTATACCTCTTCAGATGAAGAAGAGCAATTACAACTGGTGATCGATTTTCTGCAATCTCGGGCAAAACAAGACGACGCGTACGGGTCCCTCGATGAGTTCATCATTCGCGATGGTCATGCTGTTGGAAATCCCAGGGGAGATGTCGAAGAATACCTGCATTGGATGCTCAATGATGTACGAGGTTGCTGCCGGGTCTTGGTAGAGTCATATAATGTTGGCCTTATGACCTCGCTTTGGGAACACCATTGGTTCACGGATGGTTTACGATATAGGGATCAAGGACACGAGTTTCACGGCAATAATTTTATAGTTGTCTAGAGACTGTTACGAATTGGGTAGACTACTTCTATATGCCACTGCTTTCAAGTGTTTCTACCGCTGAGAATGGAGATTATCAACGCGCGATTTTGCCAAATATTTAATCTACTGACGAGGAGAATTTGAGACTACAGTGAAGTATTCGGCGTGCAAGTCAAATCGGGAGTTCTGTCGCGCTTGAAGCTTGTATACCTTAACCTGTAGAATATTCACAAACTGATTTATCAGTCTTGCTTATCCCAAACGAGGGAAGGAAGTTGAAAGCGCGGCAATGGAATTTGGCTAGTTTAGAATGCGTTCACAGTGGTTTCGCGGACGCAGAGCGCGGTCAACGTGAGTTGCAAGGAAGCGCGCTTCTGTTTGCTCGAAGGATGGCCGCGGTTTATGATCCGGGGTGACAAAATCAGTCACGTCACACTTTTTCTTCCCAAGACTACCACCACCACCACTGTTGGGCGCGCTCTGCGCTATCGGTGGTGTGGCAAGTCTTGCGTTTTGTTGACCGCGCTCTGCGTCAACAAAATACACGAGGTATGGAAGACGGAAGTCGTCCAAGCTGTAACAGGAGCTCATACGATGCTCTTTTCGCCGTCTCAGACAGTCCGCTGACCCTAACTTGGGCTCAACGCACTAGAAAAGAAAAGCTAGCTCCCTTCAATGCCGATGGACCACAAACACATCGAAATGCTTGCCAAACATCTGAATTGGCGCGACGCTTCCTGCCTGACCTTTCCTGACGATCGCAAACATGGAACAATTAGGAGCGACCCTAGGGCCGAGAGTTGCGATTAAATTCTGACCTACGTCATCGCCAGAACGACGCTCCCCTCGTTTGATTCACCCGCCATCCAACCATGCCCGTCTTCTCCGCCAACTCTCTGCCGCATTCTCCCCTGATTCCCTTGGCCCTCCCTGGTCGCGGCAAGGAATACCCCGATCTGTCGTTTGGCCCGGGCCATCCTTTTGCTATCAAGCTCAAGGATGGTACCTTCGCTGACGTCTACATCTATCATCAAGACACGTCTCAGGCAGGACTAGAAAAGACTTGGGCATGGGAGCGTACTCTCACCATTCCAAACAAAACTGAATCAGAGTTGGTGGAATCAGGTCAGCCTTTGCTTTCTGCCATTGGCTACCTGTTCTTCATCTGTTCTAGGATGGCTTAGACTCAAAAGTGGCGAACTGCGAGACGCAATAAGGTTCCCATGGCTTGGGTCATCGGCAAGTAAGTTTCAATGCGCGCTTTGCTGTTTTACCCATTCAATTGACCTCTGTCTACAGCGTTGCAAAATCAACTGAATAACTCGCAGATGCTATTCCCTTCGTCAACTCTCTGAATCAAGAAAGCATCGCGGCTGATGTAGACAAAATGGAACAAGTCTCTGCTGCCATAGGCGCAGGGATGCCAATAACTTCGGATGTCCATCAACGCACTGCCCGAGTGCACATGACTCTTGATCAGGATCCCAGCTCGTGGAGCGCAGCCATCGCTCTTGCTACGGTCTGGAGTGATATCCAATTACTTGATGCCACTCAGGCATATGGTAGGAAGGGCAGGCTTCTACAGCGCACTTGTCTTTCGCGGCGTTGTGTTCAACTCAGAGTATTCGCGAAATGGCCGCCTACTATACACTGATCATGATGATTTCAAACGCGCGCAAGACGAGCTTCGAACAGAGTATGTGGCAGCTACTGGTCAGCAGCCCCCAAAGCGTTTTTCATGCAACTCAGCTGCATATGGACCTTCCAACCGTCATCGTTCGGCTCGATCTCGCACCAGTGTACGACTCTCGTCTAACATTGACAACACACAATCTGTCCTACTTGCTTGATAATCGACAAGAAGGACAGTCGTCGATCAGCTTTACAAAATTCTGGAATTGGATGCAACAAACGACAATTGCCACGCGAAAGAAGAGCGGCAAGGTTTTTCCTGGCATTGGGCCATTGGCAAGCTATCTGTTGGCTGCCGACTACTCGTATACCAGTCCCCGTATAGTAGCTCCACCGACTGCCGACTTGGGGCGGCTATTGCCAAGATGAACAAAGGTGCTGTTCGCGGGCTGGAATTCTTACGCATCTTGCCTGCGCGCAAGTCTAGGTCTGCCAAATACTCAGCGGAAGAGTGCACGCGCGCGGTCAAGCTAGTCTACGCATATCTTCGGGGAAAGCTGTCCCCAAACATGCAGACGGCCATTGGACTAGACCTGGTTATGGTGGAACACGCGTTGTGCAAATATTCTCGAGCAGTGGTGCGAGGGTACTGGGCCATTCCCCACATGTCTTAAGTACAAGTAGAGTTCAGAGTATATCTAGTTGCCGCGCATCAGTTGTCTTCGGGCCTACGATTCTCTTGATCAATGGCAATCCCGCTTGACTATGAGATCGTTGTTTCGATTGTGTAATGTCATTCGCATCTCTCAGTCCGCTGTATGCGATCAAGCAGCCGAGTCTTTGGTAATCGTATGGGGACGCGAGAGTCGCGGATATGCAAGCGCATGTTGTAAAGGGGCAAAGAATCGGAGAGCATTTCATTCAAGTTATCGTTCTTCTGGATCATCTTCGTCGTCTTTATCCTCCCCGCCCCTACTCTTTCGTCGTTTCCATCCTCGCCACTACTCTCGTCGTCTTCGCTCTTTTCCCCACTGTTCTCTCCGTCGCTGTTGTCATCTTCCCCAACCTTCATCCAGTCGTTCGTCCAGCCGGGAGGAACTGGTGGGACCCGGGCATGGGCAGGGACGGTCATACGAGCGTTGACTCTCATTTCTAACGGCCTTGCCAACTGTCAATGTTGTTGACCTTTTTCTCTAAGTTCTTCCTCATCCGAGTTCGCGGTCGGTGATCGCTCCCTCATCGTTGTGGCTGTAAGAAGCCACTGAACTTCTCAATCCAAGAACAGGTCGCGGACATACTTTAGCTAATAAGCCTATACGCTGGTCATCATTTTCAACTTGAACACCCACCTGGTTGTACCCTTGGGTCGGCGCCGCTGTTAAAACCGCGCACTTACGGTCTTCTTGACCTCCTTCGCACTCAATTCTCTTTCCTTTCGGGGCTATGATAATCGGCAAGTCCTGCTTATCATCATCTTGACTTAGTTCCCCCTCTTCGATTTTGATTTGTGAGAGTTTTCGCTTCGCGGGCATAGTAGCCCGAACGAGGAGCACGGCCACGCCCGTCGAAAGAGAGTACGGTCGTCTTTGCTTGTTTCGTCGATGGCAACAACTTGAGAGGCCACAAAGCTGGTCTGGATTTGGAGTCTAAACTCGGCACGAACAACTTCGTCTCGTTCAGAGGCTGCACGCCGAAGAACCTTGTAGGTGATACTTGTGTCGTCAATGAGTTGTTGAATGACACTGCGAGAGACAACTGCGTGACGAGTAACATAGAGCCAGTCGACGATCTCGTCGAGGTACATCTCAGGAAAGTTGTCGATGAGTGTACAAACATCGTTGGCGTGTTGAGTTGAGATGCCTGAAGGACGCCCACAGCATACCAAAGGGTTTGGCGTCGCAATAACACTGCCATATGTGTCAACATTCGTCTGCCAACGGTAGAGGCTGGCTTGGGAGACTCCGAGAAGGTCACAAACTTCCGTCGTCATGTAGCCTGTTTCCCAGAGCCATAGAGCCCTCTCCTTGAAGTCTTTGCTGATGGTGCGATAGACCATAGGCAGGCAGCGACGCGCAACGAATCCGGGCTGCGAATGGGTTATGCTGAGGGGATCAGCACCGCTACCCGACGTCTCGGGTACTCGAAAGGATCGACATATCTCCGGTACATTTTTTTTACAAACGCGTACATTTTTTGGCCATTCTCATCAATATAGGTATTAGCTGTAGTGGGCGCAAAGTCCGACAAAATATTGCTTACTGTCAACGTCTATATTAAAGTGCCAAAATAAAGCAGAGGGGTAGACAGCAAGCATCCAGGGAGGCAGCTGGACAATCAAGCCGTCCTCCTATATAACTAGCCACGTCCGGACGTCGTCATTAAAGTCAACTAGGACGGCGTTAGTTAGAACAGGGAGGGGGGCTTGAATAACTGACAATGCTTCAGCACGTATATGAGGAGAACGCACGCGCCAATTTGGTTTTTGCTGTCTGCATGGGGCCCGCAGGAGATCCGCTCTTGGCCTGGAAACCATGCGTTCAAGCAGAAGCACCAGAACAAACCAAAAAGCGGTTTGATTCCATGCCTGCGATCATGCCAATTGGCCTCCCGTTTGAAGCGATGAGCAACTGCAGGAAAAACTTGGGTTACCACGCTGGCAACCAGATTGCTGAGAAGGTGTCAGTAGGCGAGAAAGAAAAGCGCAGGTTGCCAACATGATGCGATGAACTATGGGCAAGGCTAGAAAAGCCTCAACCCGATCTGCGTGTCTTCGATGCCACTCCGTAAGAAACGGGGCCTGCTTTTGGGTCAGTTGGTTGCAAAAAAAACAAGAAGCAAGGTGAGCCACCCACCTTGGCAGACTGGCAGTGATGTCCAATGATGATCGCGAGATGCGGCCCTCGCGCTGCTTGGGAGCATTGTGAGCGAATGGTTGGGTCTAATAGGTCCTGGCCCACCAGCACTTCGTGTGCTAGTTGAATCTGCTCCGCTGCCTCCATCAGCCAAGGTATTCGGGAGGACCTGTACATAAACACGACGCCCGTCTTTATCGGCGTAGAAGGTTGGGCTCTCTTTCTGCACTCTGGAGAGCCTCCGTTAGACCAGCGCAGCTTGCTTTTGTTGCGACTTACTCAGGCTGTTTGCGGTAATAGGAGGGGTAAAAACGGCTGATGTAGGCGTGAAGAGCCTCCCCCTTTGATGGGCGTTGAGTGCCACATTTGAAGAAGCACCGCCCTGCTCAACAATGGAGGCGGAACACCTTGAAGGCCGCTGGACGCGAAGGATGAGTCCTTGACCAGAGAGAAGGAGCTATGCTGGAGGATTTCTCCCTTGCTCCAAAGCCGCCGAACCTCCTTCTCTGTTTGAGCCGCGGACTTGCGGCCCCACCGATGGGCCCTGCCTTTTTTGCTGCCAGCTCCTCTTCGCGAGCGCGTGCGTGGTTTTTCTGGGAGCGTTACCTCCGAGACCTTTGAGGCGGGGGGCGGGGTTTCGGGGGCCTTTGTGGGAGCAAGGAGAAGAGGCCTGTGAAGAGGATCAGAGTCCCGCGCGGAGAGAATGCCGGAGCTTCGCTCACCGCCAGTCGCTCGCCGGGCGGCGCTAAATCAGGGCTGTTAGGCAGCAGATATTTGTCGTCCTCGTCCCTGCGCTTGGGGAGCGCTCGGCCTCGAAGGCCGTTTGACGCGGGGGGTGCTCTGTCGAAGGGCGCTTCGGTCAGCGTTGAAGTAGGCTGCGGGGGCAACTCTGAGTCACCGCTTTTTAAAGGAAGGCTCTGGGTCCTCTTGAAGGTCAAAGACGGGCTCTTCAGAAGCTAGGCGACGGGAGCGGCGGGGGTAGATAAGCGCCAGGAGGTCGTTGGCGAGGTTGTGCAGGGGCTCATTTTCTTCAGGTTCGTCTGTCGGTACTGGCAGGGCAGCAAGATATCGGAAGTGCTCCCTTTCATACTCGGGAAGGAGGGAAGACAACCTGCAGACCCCGTGATGGACATCGGGGCTGGCCGTTTGGGCTGCTTGGAAGCCACGTTTGCTCCCTGCCGCACTGGAGGGGGAACTCGGGGCTAGGTAGGGCTTTGGGCCATCAGGACGCGACAGTCAGCAAAAAAAAACGCGACACGCACCTGAGTTGAGGCTGCATTGCAAGGAAGGGACGCTTTGCTCGTCCCTGATGCCACCCCCCTTGTCAGCTCCGCGAAGAGCTCGGCAGAGCCTACGTCGCAAGGATGATTACAACGCTGGAGTGATTCAGAGGGGGCACAAGAAGGCGACGTGGCAAGCATGGGACGCGGCGGTCTAGCGCAGCGTCAGCGATGGTTGAGCTGAGGGCTCGGAGACTGACCGCTGGGAGAAGTGGGCTGGTCTGAGGTGGTGGGAGGAATCAACAACGCGCCGATTGTCACAGTCACCGTGACCGCCGCGTTGTGTCACAGTGGCAATCGCGTGTCACGACAGTCACGTTTCAGATGAGTCAACGTACGAACTTCGCAACAGAAAACAAACACAATTGATAGCTGGGGATACTAGATTGAAAGCAAACTGGTCTACAAACAGGCAGCAACGAGTGGTCCATGGAGAAGCAGGTTTTGGGAGTAAGCTACTTAGATCAAGCCCATCTTTCTAGAATAAAGTTTAGGACTATTCACGCCTGGAGCGAAATTAAACCTGCTTACTCGGCGTCCTGCACAATTGAACGAAATACACCAGCAAAGTATGGCCCGTACTCAGGAGACAGATAGACGGCGTCGACAAGCTGCAGATAATACCTGTAAACCTCCAGAGTCCCTTCGTGCAAGCTTGGGTGCTCCCTCGTTGCATGCCAGCTTAATCGGTGGCGCATCTATTCAACAATGGTTCAAAACGGTTAGGGGACAAAGGCAATGGATGCACCAGAGTTAGGATTGCCGCTAGCATCAGGGATGAAATGCCAAAGGGGTCATAATTCAGGCCAAACGTTCCGAGGATGGTGAGGATGGAGGCCACAACTGCTGGGTGTCGGAATTGATTGCTTGCCTCCAAGTTGTTGCCCTGTGTTAAGTGCCGTGTCGACCAGAGGGACGGAGACGGAGACGGAGACGGAGACGGAGACGGAGACGGAGTCGAAGTCGGAAACGGAATCGAAGTCGTAGAGCACTTGGGGCGGAACACCACACAAGGATGTTTGGGTGACCGGGGCTTCCAGTTGACCAAGACAAGACAAGAAGGGAAGAGCGGAGTCGAGACGACGCTGGGAGATAGAGACCAGCAACGTTAATTTACAAACTGAAGTACGTGATAATACATCAAAGTATTTATAGTACGAGAAGTAACGGAAACGGAATAAGGTATAACAAAGTAAGTAACAAGATTAGAACAAAGTCAAGTAAAGTAGAAGAGGAGTTGCATACGAGGAACAAGGCATAGATGATTGCATAGATCATAAGTCGGGGTAATTGGAAACGCTCAGTAAATCTTCATTGCGTAAAAACCAAATACCGGAGACGGATATCGGAGACGGATGCCGGAGTCGGCACGGATATAACAGTATCCCCCTCTTGCGTTTCTTGCCCACAAGAAACAGGAGCAATGGTCGTAGAGGTAGGAGTCGGAATCAGAGAGAGTCGGAGTCAGAGTTGGACTTGTGAAAATTTTGAGTCGAAGGCCGGAAAGGCCGAGATCACCGAGGAAGCCAGTGAGAACGTGATAATAGCAAGGAGGACGAAAAAGGAAAGGGGTGACAAGAAGCACGTCACCGATTGACATCAATCTCTCTATCTTTACCACTTCCCACCATGCCACCCAAACGCCAGAACGCCAAAACGCCGAAGAAGGCCAAGAACCTCTTCGCAAACGCGGTGGAGCAGGTCGGAGAACTGTCGGAGACGGAGAGGGTGGGTGGATGGGTCGGTGGAACGGACCGAGACCCCTTGGCTGACGCATTACCGTCGGGTCGTAACCGACGCGTAGATGTGCGGAGGGAGTTGGAGGAGCTGGACCGCAGAGCGGAAACGCTACGTGCGTTACTGGCGGAGACGGCTCCAAGAGCACCGTCACCGGGTGGTCGGTCGGAGTCGTATGATCCCGACGACCCGGTTGACAACGAGCCGATAGTCGAGGAGTCGTCGGAGCACGGGTCCGTAGTGGCGCCGTTGCAATGGGTTCCCAACGACGAAGAGGAGCTCATAGAACGAGCGGCCGAGTACCACAGGAGCCGAGCCGAGCGCCAGCGAGCCCAAGAAGACGAGGCCGAGCCTCAAGCACAAAATCGCCGGGGCCGGGCCTTGTTGGCCAGAGATCGGGTCAGAGCCCGCCGGGAACGCGGACTCGCACCGCTGACCCTTGCCGAGACGGCCGAGGCGAATGCCCGGGTTGGCCGCCGGGTCATGCGACGCGTTGAGTCATCCGCGGAGCCCGAGCCGGCTGATGTAGCCGAAGAACCCAGAAAAGCGGAAGAAACCGAGAACGCCGAGAACGCCGAGAAGGCCCAGGCCGTGGAGCCCGATGCAGATGGCGATGCAGAAGAAGAAAGTAAGTGCAAGTAATATTCTCGGTTATGAACCTGACCCGTTTTGGCAGAAAAATGCGCCAAATGTATCAAGACGGGGAAACCCTGCGTGTGGAGCGAACCCAAGCCTAACACGACTTGGCACGGGCGGCTTTCCTGCGACAACTGCCGCAAGCTCAAGACCCGTTGCGAAGACGGAAACCCACCCCTGCGTTTCCGCAAGGACGAGAAGGAGGCTGGGGTGGTCAAGGAGAAAGGCAGGAAGAAGAAGGTTGCGGGGCCACGGATTGTGGTGCCCAGAGTGGTTGAGAAGAAGGCTCCTGCGGAGACGCCAGCGGAGACGCCAGCGGAGACGTCGATTCCGACGCTCGACAATGCGGCACTTTCCGCAATGCTGGCAAACCTGTTGGTGCCACCCTCTATGGCTAGATCTATGCATAAAATGCTGGTGAGGTCCACAGAAAGCTATCCATAAGATATGGGTGTTTCACCAGAGACCTATAACTGAGACTTGTGACAGGAATTGTGACAGGAGATCAAAACTGATATTACACAACAGGATTAACAGATATCACTTATGTAATATCATATATAATATCCTTAAGTCCTATTTCTTCAGGCCGATGACCCGGTATGTAGTTAGGGGGACTGTGTGATAGGGAAAAGAGATTATCATCCTAATTGGGATGAAATTGATGGATCTCTATATAGCCATCAGAATCACTGATGCCAATCAAAAATGGTTCCACATCAAGGTATATATCTAGATGCCATCACTCCATCACTGATAACCCTCTCAGGTAGTCTAATAATAATAAATTCAAGGGCTGTTATATATTACAAATAGCTGGACCCATATCTTATGCATAATATTCCCTGGACACCACCCATATCTTATGCATAGATCTGACTATAGGAGCTGTTGGTGCGTCAAGATCAAGATCACGCGCAACTCGGCCGACTGGTAATGGGTTTGCAAAACCTTGGGCGCGAGCTCCGCCACAACGTTGGCGGGATCAATTCGGCAACGACGGCGAAGGGGGTGGCCGAACATGCGCAGGGGATCGAGAAGACCCTCGATCACTGGGACGCATTCATCCAGAAGGAAGGCCAACGGTGGCGGGCGCAGGACAGGTCGGACTCGGAGTCGGTTGACGCCGAGGGTGAGCCGTACGAGGAGGAAGAACAGGAAATCGAAGAAGATGATGCAATGGATGTGGACGAGGAGCCCCCGGCGAGGGTTGACAAAGGGAAGGGAAGAGCCGAGTAGCGGGGACGGAGACGCCTCGGAGACGGAAACGAAAACGACGAGATTAGAGTCGTAAATGTAATATAGAATATAATTTCCTTATCTCGCAAATCCAGTGTGACGTTAATCCAATTTGGGTTTGTTGGGGTATTGACGATGGAAGGATTCAATGTATTCTTCAGCTTCCAAGTCAGGCGCGCCAACCCAAGTGAATTGTTCATCAGTGTTCTCGTAACCAAGCCATTCGACCAGGTAGCGGAGTCGAGCCGGACCCTTGAAACGGCGATCAATCTTGGAGTCAACGATTTGTTTGATTTCGAAGTGTTCTTCTCCATCGACTTCAATTGCCGCAGGTGGTGGCTCTTCGCGACCAGGGAACTTGTTGGGTGTGTGGATTTCGATTTGGGAAACGTGAAAGACGGGATGAACTTGAGAAAGGGATTTCGGGAGACGGACTTGATAGGACGCAGCACTGGGCTTTCCGATGATCTCGAAGGGACCAAAATGCGTTTCCGAGAACTTCGGAGTCGGACGCTTGGTCTTGATGTACTTGGTCGAGATAAAGACTTCATCACCAATAGACGGAGACGGATCCGGAATGCGTTTCTGGTCCGCAGTCTCTTTGTATTGCTCCTGAGCGTACTTGATCTGTTCCTTGAGGAACTCGTGCAGCTCTTGGAGATCGACGACGTAGTCCTTAGCATAAACATTAGCCACATCACGCTCTGGATGAATCGTAATAGAGGGATCGTAGCCTTTGTTCGCGAAGAAGGGTGATATGCCAGTAGAAGCGTTAGGAGCATTATTGAGTGCGAACTCTGCGATCGGCAGTAACTCGTGCCAATCATCCTGTTGGTAAGAACAATAGATGCGAATATATTGCTCAACAGTTTGGTTCATGCGCTCCGTTTGCCCATCAGCAGAAGGATGATAGCCCGAAGTGTAATGGAGTTCCATGTTGAGTAGTTCTCCAAGGGAACGGAAGAAAGAGGACACGAATTCCTTTCCGCGGTCAGAAGTGACGTGGGATGGGACTCCGTGTTTCGAGAAGACATGAATGAGGAAAAGTCGAGCGAGCTCCGGAGACGAAATGTGAGTGTCGCACGGAATCAAAATGACCTGTTTGGAGGCACGATCAACGATGACTAGAATGGTATCGAATTCACCGGATGTGGGGAGCTGCTCAATGAAGTCCATAGAGATAGAATCCCAAGGACGGAGAGGAACGGGGAGAGGCTTTAGCAGACCGTAAGGTCGATGCCTTGGCTTCTTGTTGCGCTTGCATGTGATACAAGATGCACAGTAGTCCTTGACGAAGGTTCTGAGTTCTGGCCAAGTGTATTCGCGTCGGACAAGAGCGAGAGTACGGTTTTGGCCAAAGTGACCGGAGAGGATATGGTCGTGATGGTGTCGGAGTACAGTAAGTCGCAACTCCGGAGACGTACCGGAGACGAGTGGTACCCAGATTCGATCGTCATAGCGTAAGAGACCAGTGTCATCGAGTTTCCAGCGCGATGAGTTGCCAGATTTCGCGGCGGAAAGGCCGGAGACGGCAGCGGGATCGTCATTGATGTGAGCGCGGATGTCGTCGTGAAGCTTCTTGACATCCAGAATGACGGAGGCGCGAAGCACAGGTTCTTCAAGGAAGGTAGCGGAGAGAGGCGTTGAGTTGTTCAGACGTGAAAATAGGGCGAAAATTTTGTGGATTCAATTTTCCATAGGACTTATCCCCCTCTTTTGGGTAGACGTCCCATCGTCTAGTTAACGCATCAGGCTTACCCCCAAGTTTACCTGGGCGGAATCGGATTGTCATGTTGAAACGACAAAGATACTCGGACCAGCGGACCTGGCGCCCGAGTTAGAACCTTGGTAGTAGAGAAATACTCAAGGTTCTTGTGATCAGTGACCACATCGACCGGAATCGGGCGCCTTCAAGATATTGACGCCAGTGAGTAAACGCATCGAAGATAGCGAGTAATTCCTTATCGTGTGTGTCATAGTTGAGCTCTGATGGCCCCAGAGAGCGACTCCGGAAAGCCACAGGATGGATTTCACCATCATCGCCGGAGACGGAAAGGATAGCGGCGATAGCATAGTCGGAGGCGTCCGTTTCTAGGGTGATTTGGCGGTCTGGGACCCAGTGATGAAGGATCGGAGCCTCGACAAAGGCCTTCTTGAGGTAATCGAAAGCCTCTTGACACTCAGTGGACCAGTTCCAGCGGACGTTGGCACGAGTGAGACGAGTGAGCGGAATCGTGATGTCGGAGTAGTTGAAGATGAAACGTCGATAGAAGTTACAGAAACCGAGGAAGGATTGAATGTCCTTAACCTTTCTAGGCGTAGGCCAGTCCGTGATCGCGGAGACCTTCTCCGGAGACATGCGAAAGCCGTCAGGGGAGAGAATGTAGCCCAGATACTCGGTAGTCGTGACGCCAAATTCGCACTTTGGCAACTTACAGTAGAGTCCGGCTTCGCGGAGACGCCGTAGGACTTCCCGAACATGCTCGACATGCTTCGACTTGTCGTCTGAATAGACTAGGATGTCGTCAAGATAGACGATAACTGTAACATCCAGTAAGTCGGCGAAAAGACTATTGAGAAATCTTTGAAACGCAGCAGGAGCATTGGTAAGACCTTCAGGTACAACCCTGAACTCGTAAGAGCCATAGCGAGTGCGGAATGCCGTTTTTGGTTCGTCTCCGGGTGCGATGCGGAGAAGATGATAGGCGTGGCGCAGATCGAGTTTCGTATAGATACGTGCCTTTCCCGGTGCGTCAAGCAAGTCCGAGATCAGCGGAAGCGGGTAGCGGTCCTTCTTCGTGATGCGATTGAGTCCGCGATAGTCAACACAAAGGCGAAGGCTGCCATCTTTCTTCTTGGCGAAGAGAATAGGCGCGCCATGACTAGAGCGCGAAGGATAAATGAACCCGGAGCGGAGATTCTCGTCGATGAACTTGCGGAGAGCTTCCAGCTCGTTCTGAGACAGAGAATAGACGTGTCCGATGGGTGGTTCTTCACCATCAACGGTCTCGATCTTGAGATCAAACTCGCGATGGGGCGGAAGGTTGAAGGCTTCCGTTTCCGAGAACACATCGGCATAGTCTTGGTACTCGGGTGGGAGACGATTAACCTCAGGCTCGGCTTGAGCTGCTCGAGCAAAGGCTTCGTCAGAAGGGACTGCACGAAGAGTGTACTGATACGTATCTTTATCCGCAATAACACAGCGATAAGCCGCAGCAGAAACAAGAGAGATTTGGGGCGCGACAAGAGGAGTCTTGCGCGTGAGAGTTATGGCCGGAGACGGAGTGTCAACCGGAGACGGATCGTCCAATACAGGACCAGGATTTGTTGGCGAAGGGGGCGATATAGGAGCAACCGGAGAGGGCGGAATCGATTCCGATTCGGAGTGTCCTCGCTCGTAGAGGAGCTGATCGCAACAGGAGCAGGCGTGATAGTAGCCAGTTTTGTCGACAAAGACTCCCTAGACGTGTTGGAACGGAAAGAGACGGTGGCTTCAGACCAGTTAATCAACGGATTAAAGCGGTTGAGCCAACTATATCCAAGAACCATTTCGCAAGGAGAGTCCAGATGGGTAACATAGAATTCCATAAGGTGGACTTCGCCAGACAGAAAGCGGATGAGAAGACGGATTTGTTGGTTGATGGTTGATGAGGAGCCGTCGAGGTACCGTAGCTTGACAGGCGAAACAGCATAGGGCAAAAGATTCTTCATTTTACAGATAGAGGCAGATATAAAACAATGAGATGATCCAGAGTCGATAAGAGTCCTCAAGCGGGAGTTGAATCCCGCCGCTATGCGTTGTATACGACGGAAAGAGTTGGGGTTGAACCAGACTCTATTCCTGACAGGATCGAGTCCGGGACCCCCGGAGACGGGACGAGAGCGGAAACGTGAAGATCGAGAAAGAGGGCGTGAGAAGAAAGAGCGGACGCGTTGAGACGTACCTCCGGTAGCAACCTGGAGTCAACGCGGCTCGGTTCGGCTGCAAGAGGGACCGAGTCGCTGACTATTTTTTTGACTCAGTGTTGTCGACCGGAGTGGCGACCGTCGGAGACGCAGCCACCGGAGTGATGGTAGTGGCGCGTCGTCCAACATAGCCTTCTTCTTTCGACATTCGTTGGCCATATGCCCAGACTTGCCACAGAAGAGGCAAAGCTTGTTCTTGATTCTGAACTCGCGTATTTCTGGCTTCAACTTCCCATCAGGACCAAGCACCCTCTATGGCTAGATCTATGCATAAAATGCTGGTGAGGTCCACAGAAAGCTATCCATAAGATATGGGTGTTCCACCAGAGACCTATAACTGAGACTTGTGACAGGAATTGTGACAGGAGATCAAACCTGATATTACACAACAGGATTGACAGATATCACTTATGTAATATCATATATAATATCCTTAAGTCCTATTTCTTCAGGCCGATGACCCGGTATGTAGTTAGGGGGACTGTGTGATAGGGAAAAGAGATTATCATCCTAATTGGGATGAAATTGATGGATCTCTATATAGCCATCAGAATCACTGATGCCAATCAAAAATGCTTCCACATCAAGGTATATATCTAGATGCCATCACTCCATCACTGATAACCCTCTCAGGTAGTCTAATAATAATAAATTCAAGGGCTGTTATATATTACAAATAGCTGGACCTATATCTTATGCATAATATTCCCTGGACACCACCCATATCTTATGCATAGATCTGACTATAGGAGCTGCGCAAAATCGATGTCAACTATGAGTAACACGGACTCCGCGACTGCTCAGGCCCCCCGCGTAAGTTAAGCTGCCGCTTGCTAAGAGAAACAGACATGGCGGCAGTCAATTTACTTCGTTATGTACCCCACCCAAGGCCGAAGGCGTATCCAGCATATCCGACCAAGCCAACCCCCTCACACCATTGTCTCCAACGGTGTCGCTTTCAACAGCGTGTTCTCCACCAGCCCCATTCACTGTCACCATTGCGACAAGCCCGTGGTCCACATCGCCGACCAGGAGAACCCGGGCAGCGAGTTCTGCTACAGTATCCTCAGGCCCTGCTTTTGTGACTCCAGTGCTGAGGAGAACACCGACGATTACCGCCGCAATGCCAGTGTCGCCCGCGTCATGCCTAGCAATCATCGTGGCGTCGCTGGGCCTGTTCTAGTCTTCAAGCATCCTCCCTGTCTCAATCCCTACACTCCCGGTGGGACCATGGAGCTTCTGGACGTTTTAGCGGGGGATTTACCAGTTGTTGATGAGGCTGTTCGTCGGTAGGGATTCCCTGCACACCGTCAACTTTCCTCTGAACCGTTACACAGGTGGTTCTTAAGCCTGGACCAACCCGAGCCTGAGTACAACGACTTACCTCCCAATACTTTCGTGCTTCCGGTAGGCTCATGGTTTCACTCGATTTTTTTTTAATAACTTGACTTGGCAGACGCAGTAACTTCGTTCTTGTAACAATAATCTCTCCACGCGTGTTCTCATATAATAACGAATGATCATGAAACCTCTCTTGTCCTCTCACTCCCATCATAAATGTCTTCTCGCGTTTCATCCACTCGCACCTCCTCCAGTCGATCTAGCGAGTTATCGCAACAGCTTGCGGCGGCCCTTACTCGCATTGAGGAGCTGGAACAAGCCCTCGCCGCTGTGAATATAGATGAAGCCCCAAGTCAGCCAAGTGAGTGGCCCTTTTGTTCGCGGATGATACTCAGCGCGCGATCAGGTTGGGAGGTTGTTCGGCATGCAGATAGTCGTCACGCACCACGCGTCCTTCCTGTGCCCCTTCCAGAGGCATCCGACACCGTGGGGTCTGATAGCGATAGCTCGGCGATAACTGTCTCCGATGATGACGTGGATCCTCAGTCTCCCTCTGCGGCCTTGCCTGCCGTAGTTGCTGCTTTGCCAGCAACAAGACCACCACCTGCTCCACCAGCTGGTCCAGCCCCTCGCGTCAGACCTGCGGCGGCGCCTAGGCCGAGCAGACTTTACGTTTATTCCTCGCCTTCCATTCCCACCACCATGACACCGGAATGGTCAGCTGTCGCCATTGACGTTACAAATGACTGATTTTTTTCCCAGGTCTGAGGCATTGGAAGCGACACAAGGGGTTCCTGGCGGCCAGGTTCTTCGCCTATATCGCGATCCCGAACCCGTCCGAGTAGTCGAGGTTGGAGCACAGGCGTCTTTCTGCGATGGTATGCTCATCGCATTCTTGCTCTTAACTTCTTAATTCTCCGTAGGGATGCTGCAGCCACGCGGGGCTTTTCGTCTTGCGGTGCACCAAGGATACGCACATCGCGAAGAAGCCGAGCGAGCTTACGCATACGCCGTTAGGAAGGGCTACACGTCGAATACCCCACAACTTCAAGGCTTTCCACTGCCTCTGGATCGCATGCCCGTTTCATTGCTATGGCAAGATAACACCATTGACTTGACAAGAATCCATCAGCGTGCTGTCGATGAATCCTGGTACTTCGTGACCGAGGGCGTGAACCCCGGCATCTACCCCACCTTGTGAGTATTTTTTCCACGTTCCCTCTCATTCTCACGATCAAGCTAGCTTGGAAACCGCGCTGAACACCAGTGGCATCCGTCTGGCGTCCCATGACTCGAGGCGAACACTGGCGGCAGCGATTGAGAGCTTTCGCAAGGCAGAGGTACAAGGTCGTGTCCGAGAACGTCGTATACTCACCCGCCCGTAATACCGATAGAGAAATATATTCGCATTGTCCTTCCCAAGCGCAAAACAGCAGTATCGATAGCGAAAGCGAATATACGACGAGCAAAGAAGCCAAAAGCCAGGCGAGAACGGGCCGCTAAGATTCACATCCAACTCGAAGCAGGGCTCGAGCTGCTTCACGATCTCGGGCCTTGCTTCGCTTGAGCTCTTTCCAGTACTCGTCCCATTGCCGCAGTTCCTCGTCCTCATCGATGATTCGCTGCCGCTCGCGTCGCTTGGCCTCTCGCTCGAGATAAGCAGACTCCCCGTGCTCAGCCACATAGTCTCGTGCCCTTGCGGCACGTTTTCTCTCCGCGATTTTGGCTGAGTTCCTTATGCAAACGGCTCAGTAGTATGAACAGTAGTCTAAGCATGCCGCACCTTTGCCGATAAAGACGACTCCATTCGCGAGATTGTCGTCGCAATGTCTCTCTCTGTGAGTTGTAAACTTCACTGGTCCGGTGTCTATATACTCCCTATGAGAAGGGAGTGAAGGCACGCGACATGTTATTCAACTGACAGGGCCATCCGTTCCCGTGCTCTCTCCCTCACGAGAGACTTGTGTCTGTCCTATATTAGTTCTCAAGTTTTCCAAATGAGCAGGCCCACGTACTTATCTCGGTATTGCGCTGAAGCCATCCGACGGGCAACCATCGTACTTGCCGCACGCCGAGTCTTGACCTTCCCGGGAATTGGGGGCTCGACCAACATGGTAGAAGGAGGAGGTAAGAGAGAGAGAGAGATGTGTGTCACGTTGTCACAGATGTCCTCTTCACGACTCCACCCGACCTTACGAGCCTCAAGGTCAAGAGGAAACTTGGGAATGTCTTGTACCGATGTAATTCTTCCATGAGAGACATCTAACAAGAAAAACTAGTTCTATCTTCTGCCTGAATGTGACACTTTATGCTGGTGTTTAATGTGGGTTAATGGTTGGTTCGATAGCTTTCAATGAGTTTGTTAACGATGATTGAAAAATCTGAAAAAAAAGGGGGAGATAGAGAGACATATCAGTTGTCTGCGGTTTGAATATCAAAAGCATAGCTCCTCAACTCGTGAAGTCATAAAGCGTTTTCTGCCTAGACATTGGGAGCGTCACGCGAAGATACCAATGGGCATCACGTTCGCTCGAGATTTCGCTCCTGAGCAAATGACAGCAACCAAATTGAGCGACATTTGGGCTGAAAATCACAGTTTTCGGATCAACAGCAGCAACATTTTTTTGGTTTTTGAGGGAGTCTGATTGTCAAAAATCATAGCAAGTTCTCGAGAGGGCATGCATTCATTTTTTTTTAAAAAAAAAAGATGTACAAAAAGTGCTCGCGAAGATAGATACATAAGCTCTAGTCACCCTCCGACTCCACCTCCGTCAGGACATCCGAATCCGCAGAGCGCTCGATGGGCATAAAGTCGTACACGGGGAAATACAATCCTCAGAACGAGTAGGACACTTTACTGGCGTCCACCCACTCGGGATACTCGGTGGCGTAAAGCTCTTGCAGAATCTGCTCCATTGTTCGGACGCGCTGAGGGGCCAACCGGACAGTCATGCGTTGGCAGTCCTCAATTGGACAGGCAAACTGGGTTTGGAGGGCTGCTCGACTGCATATGTAGCAGTAAACATGGCCGCACGACGTATTTCTAGAATTCATCAGTGAAATCAAAAGCGGTGGAGATGGTGGATATACATACACAACAGGGTGAGAGAAGAGGTTTCCGCACAAGGGACAGCAATGAGCCTTGGCCCGAGTGAGTGGGGACGGCGGAGGACGATCGTTGGTGAGATAGGCTGAATCAACGGTCCATTCACGAGCCTCGTTCAGTCCGGTGACCAGGCCGAATTTTGACGTGAGTGAGTCTGCGTTGATTGGGACCGCCGAGCTCTTCGGCTGAAGAGGATTGCACAGGTAGCTTGAATGAGAACAGACGACATACCTATCTCCGCCTCTTGCTCTCGACGAAGCTGCCGAATCTTGGCTTGCTTGGTGCGAAATTGTTGAGCTGTTGTCATTGTCAGGTTGTTTCCTCATTAGAGACACGGAGCCGCTTACCTTCTTGGGCATCTTCAGCTTCGCGACGCTGGCGGATGCGAGCTCTTATTGCGCGACGTCGCTCATTCTCTTCCTCGACTACGTTGAAGGTGAGTGATATTGCGTATCGGGCCGGCGACGACTCTACGGGTTATGGGCAATGGGGATTCTGGATGGGGAGATTCTGGATATGAGAGAGGCGCAAAGAGCGAGCAGACAACGTACCAGGCATTTCTTTTCGGCAGCTTGAGATGGGAGTCGGAAAGAAAAAAGATGCTACCTCGTGACGGCTGACTGCGGAAAGCGTAAATGCTACCACGAGTCACGAAAATATATCGAGCAATGGTCGTGGGCCATTTATTTGTCGAGGGCGCGGCCACTAACTTGAAGCTTGCGCCGGTCAGAGCCGGGGCCGGCTTTCAACAACAAACTTACGGTGGGGCAAAGTTGCAGTGGGGGGCATGGGGTGAAAATTCCCCCAAGGCGACTATCGCTGACCCCCAAAAACTCGGCTAGCCTGCCAAGCGTCCTTCTCGGAGGAACCTAGTCGCCTCGGGGTTATCACGCACATCATGTGAAAATTTATTGCGCACGTCGCCCCATTTATAATTTGATGATTTGATTTCATTCACTGTCCTCTTCATGCCCCAACAGGCCATAACCGACTACTTCGTTGCTCGAAACCGGCCCCCCCAGGCGGTCGGCATTACTGCTCAAGCTGTAGTCACCGTGAGCTTCCCCCTCACTCACAGACTGATGGGCTTACCTTATTTCAGGATGAACTAGCTCCAGCACTGGAACTAGCTCCAGCACTGGTGTCGAGAGCGGCCACTGTACCGGGCGACATCGCCCTTGGCGAGTCGTACGTCTACGACTCGGAGCCGATCCCGGTCGACTCCGAGTCACCTTTCCACCCCACGGTTTTACACCGTTTCCGCATTCGGTCTAGTGATCGTCACGGGTGGCGTGACCCGTGACGGGCCGTGAGGACGGGCCAGCGCGGGTGCGGGTACGGGCCTGGGGCCTTGAACCCGCTGGCCCGCAGCTTGGTCCGCCGGGCCCGGCTTACCAGCTTGCCGGTCGTTGGCGGTCGTCGGCCGGAGGTAGACGTGTCCCTGACGACGCAGAACGGCGATCTGGACAAGGTCCAGACCTTGTCGTTGCGCGATAATCCACATTGATCCACATTTAGCGGTGCATCCGCCGAGATCCGCCCCTCATCAGGTCGCGCGGGCGTCGGGCAAGCGGGCCACCCGCAGCCCGCCCGCTAAAACGCGGGTACCCGTACCCGCGGCGACGGGCCCGGGCCATCGGCGGGTACGGGTACGGGCCACCCCGGATTTACCCGCGGGTGGCCCGTGACGAACACTAATTCGGTCTGACCAGTGGACAAACAACTCTGTTGACTGGACCCTTCGCGAGAGTAAACAGTGATCCCTCGGAAATACGCCCAAGGAATGTGCTTGGTGTTTCTCTCCGTTGCAAGACGTCGAGGCTTTATATCGCTGCTCATTCCGCGACAAATGCATGCACGGCTTGTATGCATGCAAAGGATGTATTTTAATCGCGCATGAGCGGCGTCCGGAGCATGGCTTTGTGGATGTGAGTCCTTCTCTTGGCGGCAGTTGAACTAGCGCGACTGACGGGGAGCCTAGGTTTGGGTTGGGGACCGTTGGCGACTGTTGGTGCGAATTTCGGAGCTGGGCTATGTGTTCGTGGTGGGCCATGTCAGCTACACGCTGACAGACGAGTGTGCCAATCCATCTGCGGAGACCACCGTTTCAACTCGGTCCTCGCGATGGGGATCTTTTGAATTGACTTCTCGCGTTTGCTTGTGTCCTCCACGCCCCAGGATTGCAGTCAGTTATGATATTGCTTGCCAGTACTCTGTGTCCTCATCACTAGCACATTAATAACATATTTTTTTGACTTGATACTGTAAGGGCAACCCCGGAGGCCTGAGATCAAGGTCCTAGCAGGGGAGGATCCAAAGAGTGAATAGAAGTAAGCAAATACAAGTGAGGCTGACCTAGCAGGGGAGGATCCAAAGAGAAGAAACTCTAAGGGTCCGCCTGCTAGGTAGCGGAACTATATACTGCGCTCTTGACGCGCCAAGGTTGATCGTTGCTCCGTGCAGTATGCCTGCGCCATGTCGCAGGCCAGGTCCCAGGGGGATCGCCAGGCGGGGGCGGCGATGCGCCTGACGGAGGCGGTGATGCGATCACCGGAGTCGGAACCGGAGTCGGACCGGAGTCGGGATCGTCTCCGAGGGGCCGAAAGGGAGGTTCCCCTGACATCACCCCCCCCTTTGAATGCGGCGTCCCGACGCATAGACCGGAATGGAATCGAGTCGAAGGTTGCAGAGGCGATGTGCCGTGGTTTGCCAGGGTACTTACGATAGAACTCCGCGATTTTCTCCGGGGCGAAGACGCGGTCGAAGCGGACCCACTGGTCGTGCGACGCGTCGTAGCCTTTCCATCTGACGAAGTAATTCAGCCGTTTATACCTCACCCTTGTGTCCAGGATTTCCTCTACTTCCCACTCCGGGACTCCGTCCTCGAGGTCCGGAGGGGGCTGGTCGTAGCCGGGGCGTCCGTCGAAGGGGTCGTCTTGGGCGAGCTCGAGCTTGACGACGGGGAAGACCGGGTGGAGCTTCGAGTAGCGCGGAGGGAGGTCGAGCTTGTAGGCACCTTTGCTGATCTCCGCGACTATCTTGAACGGTCCGAGGCGGCGGTGGGAGAACTTCTCCGAGGGGCGAGTCGTCCTGATGTCAGAGGCATCCAGCCAAACACGGTCGCCAACCTTAAACTCCGGAGACGGAGTGCGTCTCCGGTCGTAGTAGCGCTTGTACTCCTCTTTGGCCTTAGTGAGCGGCCTTGGCCTCGGCAACACCAGTGGCAATCCGGTCGCGGAACTCGTTCACGGACTCCATAGTGGAACGGACTCCGGGTTCAAAGCCCATGCGGGAGTCGTCCCGTGTCCGTCATGAAGGGGACTTGTTGCGTGGAGGAGTGAACGTGGTTGTTGTAGGCGAACTCCGCGGCCGGAATCAGCTCATCCCAGTCGTCCTGCTGATAGTTGGTAAAGATCCGCAGGTACTGCTCCAGCTCCTGGTTGACGCGCTCTGTTTGACCGTCTGTCTGCGGGTGGTACGCGGTGGACGTGGCAGGCTTGATGCCGATTAGACGCCAGAGTTCTCGGGTGAAGTCCGCGATGAACTGCAAGCCGCGGTCGGAGACGTACTTCTCCGGAGTCCCGTGATGGCGCCAGACATTCCGGTAGTAGAGGCGAGCCGCCCCTATTGCGTCGACCGTGGTGTGACACTCCGAGAAGTGGGCACGCTTCCCAAGGGTGTCGACGACGACCATGATCGCGTCGTACCCATGGGCCTCCGGAAGCTCGACGATGAAGTCGACGGAGACAGTATGCCAACGCTCTGGGGGCGTTTCCGTCGGGTGCAGCTCTCCGTGGGGCAGTCTCCGGAGTGCTTTGGTGCGACAGCACAAGTCACAGGTCGCGACGTACCGGCCGATATGGCGAGACATCTGAGGCCACCAGTAGTTCCGGGAGACCAACTCCAAGGTCTTGAAGCAACCAGCGTGTCCGGCAACTCGAGTGTCGTGGCAGAGCTCGATGATGCGTCTCCGGAGGTCCTTATCCTTAGGTACGACAATCTTCCCACGAAAGTGAAGAAGACCACCGGAGACAGCCCACTCGTCGGAGCGCGAGGAGCGGGGGCCTCGAGCTTGACCTTGGACTTTTAGGAGTTGCCGGGCCGCTAGTGCGACGGGCTCCTCTAAGTCAGGCTCACCGGAGAGGGCATCACGGATGTCGCGAAGGAGTTCAGAACCAGGGCCGGAAACGGAAACACCTTCGAGGGCGCGGACATGGAAGAGTTCGGGCCGCAGAAGGACGACGTCGGAGTTGTCGGAATCGATTCCGTGGTCGGGTCTCCGAGAGAGGGCGTCAGGTCGGCCCATGTCGCGGCCGGGCTTGTGGTGCAGCGTGAAGTCGAACCGGGAGAGGTAGAGGGACCAGCGGGCCTGTCTCCGGTTGAGGTGCTGCGTCTTCCTGAAGTACTCCAGATTCTTATGGTCAGTCCAAATCTCGACGGGATGCGCGGCGCCCTCGAGGAAGTGTCTATACTCCTCGAGTGCGCGGATGATCGCCAGCATCTCCTTGTCGTGGATTTCGTAGTTGCGCTGGACATCATTTAAGCTTTTGGAATAGAATGCTACAGGGTGCCACTTCCCGTCCGGGGCGGATTGTGAAAGAACCGCCCCCGTCGCATAGTCAGAGCTGTCCGCCTCGAGTCGGAAAGGCCGTGTGTCGTCCGGAATCGCTAGGACCGGTTCCGAGGTGACTGCGTCTTTGATCGCTTGGAACGCGGAGGCCTCCGCGTCGCCCCAAGTCCATTGCTGGTCCTTCTTGGTGAGCACGAAAAGAGGGCGCGCAAGGGTCGAGAAGTCCCGAATGAACCTGCGGTAGAAATTAGCGAACCCAAGGAACTGCTGAATGTCCTTCTTGTTTTCCGGAGTCGCCCAGCGGAGACGCCTGCAACCTTGACGGGGTCCATCTCGACGTGGTTGTGGGAGATGATGACTCCGAGGTACTCGATTGACGATTTTTCAAAGTCGCACTTCTCCGCTCGGAGGTACAACTTGTGCTCTTAGAGTCGCCGCAAGACCTCCTGAACGATCTGCCGGTGTTTCCGGAGGTCGGAATGGGCGATCAGGATGTCGTCAAGGTAGATCATGACGTCTCCGGAGAGGATGAGGTCCTGGAAAATGTCATTCATCATCGTTTGGAACGTCGCGGGAGAGTTTGTCAGGCCGAAATACATCACCAAGGGCTCGAACAGGCCTCGGTTAGTCCGGAAAGCCGCTTTCCACTCGTCACCTTCCTTGATCCGGACGTTGTTGAAGCCCCAACGGACGTCGAGTTTGGTGAAGTAACGAGCGCCTTTGAGCCGGTTGACGAGGTCGTTGATCAGCGGAAGGGGGTACCGGTTTTTGACAGTCATCGCGTTGAGAGCACGGTAGTCCTGGACGAAGCGGAGTCCGCCGTCCTTCTTCTTGACGAAGAAGACCGGAGACGCCATCGGAGACTTGGAGGGGCGAATCCGGCCCGTCGAAAGCCCTTCCTCGATGAACGCGTCGAGCTCGCGTTGCTCGAGGGGCGAGATGGGGTACACCTTGCAGTTGGTGGGCTTAGCGTCGGGGACGAGTTCAATGGCGTGGTCCCAGGCTCTCCGCTCCGGTAGCGTGTCGAAGGACTCCTTGTTGAAGACGTCCTGAAACTCCTTAGCCCAGTCCGGGATCTCGGAGGGCGGAGGGGCGGAGTTCCTGGCGAAGGCTTCGGCCAGGCGCTGTGAGACAGTACTGCCAGCAGCGTATCTCCTCCGAGGGGCGGAACGAGGTGTAGAAGATGCGGTCACCATCTTCAAGCTGACCATCGTCTTCATCGTCGTCGGAGTCCGGCATCAGATCAGGCAGGGCGGAGTCGTCACCGGAGACGGAATCGTCTCCGTCGTCAGGCCCAGAGAGGTCCATGGCGCAGACCGAGGGGAACGGGCCGGAGCGGAGTCGCTTCTGGAGCAGCCGGAGTCGCCGTAGCTCAGTCCGTTCAACCGTTCTTCCTCGCGGCAAGTGGAGCAACCGCGGGGGCACCGTGTCATCTTGACCTCCTTGGTTTCCCAATTGATTTCCGGGTTATGCTTCCGCAGCCAGGAGTACCCCAGAATAAGGTCTTGTTTACCAAGATGAGTGACAGCGAGTTGAACACGCTCGGAATGGCCTTTGTAGTGTAAGACCAAGTCCGCGATCTGGTTGATGGAGCCGGCGTCGTTCGGAGTGCCATCAAGGTTAAAGACCGGAATCGGTTGCGCCAGGGTGCGGACCGGAATGCCATTCCGAGCGACATAGTTCGTGTCGATGAAGTCGGAGGTGGCACCACAGTCAACCAGGCCAGAGAGCGAGAGCTTAAGCGCTGGTAGTGGACTCTAGCTCCAACGGGAGGTGGAGGGAGTTCACTCTAGGGGAAGCAGCGACAGTGTACTGCTTGGGCAATTTCTTTTCCCAGGCAGTGAGGCGGCGAAGGACGATGACCGGAGTCGCGGACGGAGTCGGAGACGGAGTCGAAACGGGGGCGGGGGAGGGTATGTCTTTTGTTTCAGGCTCGTTGTAGGGCAAAGGAATTGATTCGTCATACAAACAAGCGAAACGATTTACGGACGCGAACGAGGGCACACCAGTCACTCGTCGCGGGGACAAAATCCTCTCCGGCCATCGACTCCGCGGCTGTTTCCGGCAGCGCAGCTGTGTCCGAGTAGCGGGCGATCAACTCCGCTAACATCTCGTCACCGAGTTGTTGGATCACCTCGTCGAGGATGTCCATTGAGCGGACATCCCTGGGGAGGGGGCAATCTCGGGCGAGATGGTTTGGGTCGCCGCACCTGAAGCAGGCGCGACGAGGGGCACCCCAGCCCTAGTGCGATCCAACTCCATAGGAACGGGAGCTGGAGGCGCCGGAGCGCGGGCCGGGGTGGCACGACCGGAGCCACCGGGCGGAAGGGGGCCGGAGCCGGGACGCGGTTGACCGGAAACGGAGTCCGAATCAAACCGCCAGGCGTCTTGGGGGCGGCTGACTTGATCAGCTTGGCCCGGACCAGGGCCTCGTGATAACGGAAGGCCCGGGTGCGCCAGCTAAGATAGTCCCGGAGGTCCGGGGGTCATTCGAGGACGTGATTCCGTTGTTGATCAGGGGATCAAGTCCGTGGCGGAACTTGGTCACCTTGACCAACGTGTCTTCGAATCCGGCGAGGTCCATCAGGTCCTCGAAGTCGTCGGTGTACTGGTAGACATCCTTGGTGCCCATGTGATAGGCGGAAGTCTCCAGTTTGGAGAGAGCGTGATCTTGCTCATTCTCCTCGACGAACCGGAGTCGAAACTCGGAAACGAACGAGCCCCCAGGACGGAAACGGAAACGGGGCTTTGCTTCCGTGGCGCTCCGCCCATTGCTGGGCGGGTCCCTCTGCCATAAACGACATGGCATAGCGGACGGCCTTTTCCTCGCTCGCCTCTCCGTTGACCACGAAGGCCTCAGGGGCAAGGCGGGCGAGGTGCGGACCGCGTAGAGGAACGCGGCCGCGCTTCCGGTCGCCGTTAAAGGTGAACGGGGGGTTTGGTCGTAAGACCAATTTTGAGGCGAGGTTGATGTCGCCAAAGAGGGCCTCGGAATCGCCCTGAACCGGAGTCGGAGTCGGAATCGACGTCTCCGGTGGTGGTGTTTGGGGTCCGCCAGCAGTATTAGCGGCGGCAGCGGCAGCGGAAGCCTGGGTGGTGAGGAGAGTAAGGGCCTCAGTTAGGCGGTCGATTTTTCGCCTTGAGTGCATCCAGCCGAGTGTCAGCGTCAGGAGTAGCTCCGGAAGGCATGACAGGTGCGGGGACGACAGGAGTTGCAGAGGAGGAGGGGACAAGTGGCAGGGGCGGTGGCGAGGGCGGAGTGGACTCGGACTCCGAGCCTGAGTCAGCGCCGAACCTGGCAATCTTGTCCGGTTGATCCCGTAGAGAGTTTCTTCTGCTGTAAGGGCAACCCCGGAGGGCTGAGATCAAGGTCCTAGCAGGGGAGGATCCAAAGAGTGAATAGAAGTAAGCAAATACAAGTGAGGCTGACCTAGCAGGGGAGGATCCAAAGAGAAGAAACTCTAAGGGTCCGCCTGCTAGGTAGCGGAACTATATACTGCGCTCTTGACGCGCCAAGGTTGATCGTTGCTCCGTGCAGTATGCCTGCGCCATGTCGCAGGCCAGGTCCCAGGGGGATCGCCAGGCGGGGGTGGCGATGCGCCTGACGGAGGCGGTGATGCGATCACCGGAGTCGGAACCGGAGTCGGACCGGAGTCGGAATCGTCTCCGAGGGGCCGAAAGGGAGGTTCCCCTGACAGATACCTTATCATTTGGAAAGGGGAAAAGCTCTTGATCTTGCTTGGGGCCTGCATGAGAGCGAGCGAGGCTTCAGCATACGTCCACGACAAAAACAGATCACAGGAATTGCACTTGCTGTCGCACCAAAGCACTCCGGAGACTGCCCCCACGGAGAGCTGCACCCGACGGAAACGCCCCCAGAGCGTTGGCATACCGTCTCCGTCGACTTCATCGTCGAGCTTCCGGAGGCCCATGGGTACGACGCGATCATGGTCGTCGTCGACACCCTTGGGAAGCGTGCCCACTTCTCGGAGTGTCACACCACGGTCGACGCAATAGGGGCGGCTCGCCTCTACTACCGGAATGTCTGGCGCCATCACGGGACTCCGGAGAAGTACGTCTCCGACCGCGGCTTGCAGTTCATCGCGGACTTCACCCGAGAACTCTGGCGTCTAATCGGCATCAAGCCTGCCACGTCCACCGCGTACCACCCGCAGACAGACGGTCAAACAGAGCGCGTCAACCAGGAGCTGGAGCAGTACCTGCGGATCTTTACCAACTATCAGCAGGACGACTGGGATGAGCTGATTCCGGCCGCGGAGTTCGCCTACAACAACCACGTTCACTCCTCCACGCAACAAGTCCCCTTCATGACGGACACGGGACGACTCCCCGCATGGGCTTCGAACCCGGAGTCCGTTCCGCTATGGAGTCCGTGAACGAGTTCCGCGACCGGATTGCCACTGGTGTTGCCGAAGCCAAGGCCGCGCTCACTAAGGCCAAAGAGGAGTACAAGCGCTACTACGACCGGAGACGCACTCCGTCTCCGGAGTTTAAGGTTGGCGACCGTGTTTGGCTGGATGCCTCTGACATCAGGACGACTCGCCCCTCGGAGAAGTTCTCCCACCGCCGCCTCGGACCGTTCAAGATAGTCGCGGAGATCAGCAAAGGTGCCTACAAGCTCGACCTCCCTCCGCGCTACTCGAAGCTCCACCCGGTCTTCCCCGTCGTCAAGCTCGAGCTCGCCCAAGACGACCCCTTCGACGGACGCCCGGCTACGACCAGCCCCCTCCGGACCTCGAGGACGGAGTCCCGGAGTGGGAAGTAGAGGAAATCCTGGACACAAGGGTGAGGTATAAACGGCTGAATTACCGTCAGATGGAAAGGCTACGACGCGTCGCACGACCAGTGGGTCCGCTTCGACCGCGTCTTCGCCCGGAGAAAATCGCGGAGTTCTATCGTAAGTACCCTGGCAAACCACGGCACATCGCCTCTGCAACCTTCGACTCGATTCCATTCCGGTCTATGCGTCGGGACGCCGCATTCAAAGGGGGGTGATGTCAGGGGAACCTCCCTTTCGGCCCCTCGGAGACGATCCCGATTCCGGTCCGACTCCGGTTCCGACTCCGGTGATCGCATCACCGCCTCCGTCAGGCGCATCGCCGCCCCCGCCTGGCGATCCCCCTGGGACCTGGCCTGCGACATGGCGCAGGCATACTGCACGGAGCAACGATCAACCCTCGCGCGTCAAGAGCGCAGTATATAGTTCCGCTACCTAGCAGGCGGACCCTTAGAGTTTCTTCTCTTTGGATCCTCCCCTGCTAGGTCAGCCTCACTTGTATTTGCTTACTTCTATTCACTCTTTGGATCCTCCCCTGCTAGGACCTTGATCTCAGGCCTCCCGGGGTTGCCCTTACACACACTGTAGGACAACCATATATGACACTGGTATATGATTGCATCAAGAAGCTATTATATAATCCTATCCAAACTGGGGTTGAAGTCAGTTCCTTAATCATGCTGCTACATTTGTCACATAGTGTGACAAACTTCCAAAAAGGAATTTTTTGCTGTTTGACAGTACAATCATCAGTGAATGTCACTGATGGTCACAAATCAAAGTTGTGTATTTTGACTATATAAACAACTTTCATTAAATGACTTATTGTCCCAGCTGAATAATTGTGCTAGCACTAGCTAATCATTAGCTGATCTATACCTGATCTAGTAATATCTCTTAAAGTACACAACTTACATAAGTCATTGAAGCACTATCAAGGGTACCTGAATGATAAGATTAATATCCTTGATAACAAAATCTTATCATTATACCTATATCATCTCATGATGATTCATCACATGCATTGAGGCTCCAATATCTCCACCAAGTCTACATGAATTCAGATAATTGTTGTCTTACTTGGTAGCCAGTTATCAAGGCTTGGAATGTCCTGATGTGATCATAGTTCCATGGGTTGAGATCATGATATTATACTGGTTTTTTGCTAGGTTTCATATTTTAAATTTAACCAGGCACAATGATCCCTTGATATCTTGCTGAGGAATCAACGGATAAGCATGATCCAAGTTGCATTCTGGTCTAATAGATGTCTATCTCAGATCAAGTAGCCCTCATAATTTTAGGTATCATTTCCACTCGTATATATAACATATATCATATTACACCAATCTCCCAATAACTTACTGAGAAGTGAGAGGTTCCCAATGAAATAGGAGTAGGAAGCATACAGAGGGGTCCCCTAACGAGATTAAGTTTCTTACACACCACATTATATGCATTGAAAATCTTATTATGCCCTATTATACTGATGAATAGTACTACACATCATACTGGCAATGCAGCCATGATCTGCTAGTTGATTATGGATCAAAATGTGTCAAGTTCAGTCAATGAAGTATATATAAATACCCACATACTCTGATTGGTCTCTATATATTCTTAGAGGATGAATCGAGATGAACAGTCCAAGACAGGTTGAGTGCAGAACTGGTTTACATGAATAGTATGGTCTATAGACTGAGTACTGGACATTGAGATGCATGTATGGGGGTATTTGGATGTCTACTAGGACCCTGTACTGTGATCAGTTGTGGTTCTGGCATGTGTTACAGAAGGCAGCTGAAGAGAGGGTAGGTACCCATAGAGCAAAAGAGAGTGTCTTCGCTATTACAACTGGTCAGAAATTAATTTCAAGTATGATCTAAGACATGGATATAGGATTGTATGGACCTTCAAATGAGCCTGTCCAGCACTTGAATCAACCCCATAGCTATTCTGGATCTCTTACAGTACCATTATCAGTGTTATCTCTCCCAAAAATGATGAGTTCACTATATGATGACCTTTGTGGATGTCATTGATTTGAGTACATCTACTGGTAGGAGTATCATGCACCTCCCAGGAAATGATGCCCCCACCCTTTTGGCATATCTCTATCCTGTGTTATATTATTAGCACCTAAGGTCCCTGGGAATTGAATGACCCTCAAACTTGCTGTGGACTTAGAAATGGGTAGAAGTGTGGGGGACTATCACATGGCATTATACAAAGTTAGATCAAAAGATTTCATGCATTTAGTCTTAGGATATCAGCAAAATACTGCTCAATTTAGTATTCAAGCATTCTTAGCAGTAAATAGATCAAGGTAATGACAACATAAAACATAGGTGGTGAGGCCCAAGGATAGTAGGAAGCTATACCTTTCAAATGAACTCTTTCCCAGCTTTATCCACCAAAGATAGCTGGAGATATATGCTCATCTTTCAAAGCTGATGAAGATCAAAGGCCACTGATGGGTCAATACATTGCATTCTCAGTGCCATATTCACTGGGAGTTGAGTGAATACACACCAGAGGCTCCCATTAGAGTAGCCAAACCCGCAACTTAGCCACCTTATATTTTCTAAGTACTAGATATTCTTTTTTTAATGACCCAATGGTTAATGTGATAATCATATCAGACGATAATGATCAAAATACCTGATCAATCAATAGTACTTTTGAGACCCCTCCTCCTAGTACTTCATTCATGCATTTGACTCAAGCAGCTATGGTGATAGAGGCTTATCAGTTATATATGACCTAGTGATGTGTCAGTGCTAACACATTTATTGAGCTGCCACAACAGGTTATTTAATGAAAGTTTTTTATATGGCCAAAATACACAACTTTGATTTTGTGACAATATGTGACATTCTCTGATGATTCTGCTGTTCAGCTGCAAATAAATCCTTTTAAAGATGTGTCACACCTCTAACATTGTATATCATTATATAACAGCATATATATATAGCTGAAACCAGCCTTTGATTATCAATATGTATAGTATAATATAGAGTCAAAAACAAATAAATGTCACAAACATATCAACTGACAAGATTTCCTTTTCTGGAGTTTGTCACACTTGTCATATTATGTGACATTGTCTCTAAGGTACCATCTAACCTTCTCACATAGTATACTTTGAAATTTGGGCTTATATGTGACTAATCATCACTATTTATGTTATATTTGCCAATTTAGGAAACTAACTTAGATAGCAGTGGATTATTGCAGCATTAACAGCGTAGATGTCAAACCCTGGGTTCAAAAACCCTTTTTCTTCGCCTTTTAAACCTTTTATTTTGGCCCTGGTTGATAAGATAAGACAAGGAGGGGATAAGATGGACGATAAGATGGTGATTGGATCATCAGATGTCGATGCTGATGTTGATTGACAGCGTGGAGTTGGACATGAGGCAAACAGCACGTAAAGGCATGGCTAAAGTATGACGTTATTGCCTCTCGTATTAGGCATGGTAAACACATGGTAGTAGTGTATATAAGTAGAGTAGATTTCGTCTTGTACCCCAGTCTTCGAATTCCATCATCTTTACGATATCTTTTCACGGTGCTTCTTGCTTGCCTTCACTGGCCAACTGGCATCCTCTGAATTGGTGTTGTTTGTGACAGTAGAAGTGCTGAGGGACTTGACTTGAGAACTTAGAGATGTTGCAGAATTATTGGGGTATTTATTGCAGCATAGGGCATTTGGGGTCATCCCTTCATATTAGAATGTGCAGCCCAGCGGGCCGTTCATTCTAATATGAAAGGATAAGTGGAATTGGTAGGTGATTTCCAGCAGTATTGTGAGTCCCGACCTCCTTCATTTTGCGCTTTATGCCCATATTTCTTTAGGCCAGGAAAGTCGTGGAAGCACGAGGACGCGAGCACGATGATGTTTGAAGCTTTGGTCGCAAACAACAACATTCAGCTACCTCAAGAAGACATTGAATTCATCCTTGCCTTGATTGTTGGCGACCGTTCCCAGTGCAGGTATGTGGGCGACTACTCTTCTTCAGTCACAGTCCACTGACATCCCCGCCAGCCCCCGAGAAAAGCCATTTCTGTTTGACATCGTCGCAAACACTCGCAATGGCCTCGATGTTGACAAGTATGAAGGCCCGTTTGTAAAACAATAAATCACGAATATAAACTGTGTTCTCACCACGAAATGAGCCAATCATTGTCGCGAGAAGTCAGCGTTACGTCACGAAATGTGTCAGGTCGACAACTTGGTGAAAAGGGTCGCCAGCACGTGATCTCACGTGACAACAGCCCAGGCCGGGTGGTGCTCGGAACTTGACAGATTTCCATTTCTGGCTATATTTGTTCAATATCATTTGTTCAAATCAATGGGTGAACTAGACATCTGCTATTCCAAATGCTCAAAGGCTTGCCATATAAGTGATGCTACATAGTCTAGATAAATGCTATACATTCACAGAACTTATACTTATTTACTGTCAGATATCCAGGTCCTTCTCAAAAAGAAGAAGAAAAAAAAGAGAAAAAAAAAGTTTTGCCAACAGTTAAGTGTGACTGATAGCACATGTGCATATGTGTCACAAAACAAAAGTTGTGGTTTTTAACTACACAAACAACTTACCCAATATTAAGCTTCAAGTCAGGCTATGCAAGTAACAGGTCAGTAACATATGTAGACAGACTTAGGCCCATTATTGAAACCCTAGAGATAGTAGGGTCATATTAATACAATCATTGAGTTTAGGTTATATGTTACTTCAGAACAGTGTTTGAGCACTTAAAAAATAAAACTTGTATTTCTGTGACTGTAAGAAGAGCATGTGATATGATGGCCATTGGAGGCTCTGTGTAAGGGCAACCCTGGAGGCCTGAGATCAAGGTCCTAGCAGGGGAGGATCCAAAGAGAAGAAACTCTAAGGGTTCGCCTGCTAGACTATATACTGCTTGTCCGTAGCTGCCGCTGGGCAGCGTCGCAGGCCAGGTCCCAGGGCGACTGTTGGGAGGGCATTGACAGATGGGTGATTGCGTGCGCGCGATGGAGTGTGACAGGTATACCTTCAGCTGACGACTCAGAATTGCTCTATCAGATATGGATAATCACTTGATCTCCAGTAGTCACATTAGTCACTAGTCTTGTAATGTATGTGTGACCACAGTCACGCAGCAGCAACTTAACCAAGTCCTTCTTCCTCTTGTGTCTCGTCTTCACTTATTCTTGCGGACCCATCCCGACTGCCTGAGTACGCTTTTCTGCTCCCTCCTGCTGTAGGATACGGGTTGACCATCAGGCAGCCATTGGATTCCAATGGCTGTCCGACCCCCTCATTGATATCTCGGCTCTTCACCCCTGCCCTACATAAGCTCCTCAAACGACAGTGTCACATGGACGGCCAAACTGGAGTCGGAATCAGAATCGGACCGGAATCGGGATTGTCTCTGAGGGGCCAAAAGGGAGGTTCCCCTGACACTCTGACCCCTCATTGATTACACTGGACTATTCCTCTCTTCTTTCAAAGGCCTTTTGCGACAGTGTGTCAGGGGAACCCCTGCTTCGGCCTGCTTCGGCCTGCTTTGGACCCTCCGAACGCATCCGAGGCGCATCCAACCGGTGCCCCCTCGGACGCTCTGACCCATCTTGTCACGGTTCGGGTCGGGCCGTCCGGGCCACGAGGCCGCACGGGCCCGTATATCGCCATACTCCTCGACGCTCCCCTATTCTTCCAACCCCTTCCCTTCACCCCTGCGGCCCTACGCAGCGCCCATCTGATCCGCCCTGGGACCTGGCCCCCATTCGATCCATCCCTAATATCGTGGTGTATAAAAACTGTACTTACAAGATGTAGTCGCTAGGCTAATATCATCTATTCTCCGGGCGAATACCCATCTTTCGTGCTTCTCAGACCCTTTCGAAGTCGGACCCCCCGATGCCCCGACACGGCCCGAGCCCGACGTTGACACATCTTGACCATTGTCCACAGCCTCCTTTGCCCGCACAATCACCGATCTGTCAAGACCCTCCCAACGATCACCTTGGGACAGAGCCTGCAACACCGCTCAGGCCTTCTGCGCTCTACGTCAGCAGTTATGGACGACCAGTATATAGTTGGCGCCCTAGCAGGCAGACCCTTAGAGTTTCTTCTCTTTGGATCCTCCCCTGCTAGGGCGGTCCCTCCGTGTATATCCTGTAGACTGTCGTCTTATTCACGCTTTGGATCCTCCCCTGCTAGGCTTTCGTCGGAGTCTCCAGGGTTGCCCTTACACAGTGTCACAGAAGGCCAAAAGGGAGGTTCCCCTGACAATGGTCAATGCATTTCAGAAAAATGATGTGATCAAAGTGATACAAACAATAAATAAGCACTTTTCCCAAAAAGGAAATATTTAAGTACATTGAGGCTCCAATATAAATAGATTCTACCACACTGACCTGTTACTTGCATGGCCTGACCTAAGGCTTGATATTGGGCAAGTTGTTTGTATAGTCAAAAACCACAGCTTTTGTTTGTAACACATGTAACTATCAGTCACACTTCAGCAGAACTGTTGGCAATTTTTTTGAGAAGGATATCTGAAAGTAAATACAATTGTAAGTTCTGTCAATGTGAATATATAATATTGATTCAAACTAGCATCACATATGGCAAGCCTTTGAGCATTTGGTATAGCAAATGTCTAGTCCATTTATTGATTTGAACAAATAATATCGAACAAATATGGCCAGAAATGGAAATCCGTCAAGTTCCGAGCACCACCCGGCCTGGGCCGTGGTCACGTGTAGTCACGTGCCGGCCGCCCTTTTCACACCAAGTGACCAACTTGTCAACCTGATACATTTCACGATGAAACCCTGACTTCTCGCGACAACTATTGGCTTATTTCGTGGTGAGAACTCATTTTATATATGGGTTTATTTTTTTTTACAAACGGGCCTTCATAGACAAGTGCATTTGTCTTCCGTGAGAGAGAGAGTCGTCTCTAACGATCGCAGGTTTGACTACATTGCTTGAGACACCTGAATGATTGGTGAACCGACCAAAATGTCCACATCTCGTCTCATCAAGAGCGCTTGTGTCATCGAGAACGAAATTTGTTATGGCATTAAAGACCGCAACGAGCTCTTTGAACTCTGCCACACTCGCTTTAAGCTGCACAAGCAAGTCTACACACACAAGACTGCCAGGGCAATCGAATTCATGATCGTTGACGCGCTCAAATCCGCCAACCCGTTTCTGAGGATTGCAGAGCAAATCGAGATCCCCCAAAAGTTCTTTCTTTCTTCCTACCTTTACCTTCCTTTTTGGACGACAACTTCGCCCGCCTAATCCACCGTACTACCTCTCACTAATCACCCTACACTCATCCCGCGCAACGGGGTAATCATATACCATGGCAACAGACGAAGAGAAACTGTCCTGGACGACACCGACTCCTCCGCCAGATGCCGCGCATAGCGAGTCTGAGTTCAACATGTACAATCTGGAGGAGTTCAACGATGAGGAGCTTGGGGAAGTGCTACCAGAGCAGGACTACGAACTCGAACAGCCGACAGCTCCTAACACTCCAGAGGCGGAGCCACTGGAGTCCCACCGGCACCCGATGACTGACAGGTCTCTGCAGTCATTCGCTTCCCGCTTGGGTCCACAGAATCCCCCAGAGGCCCCCGCCCTAATTTGTTACGCGGTCGCGGGCAGGGCACCCGCCCGCTGGTCGCGTTCTGCACAATGCAGCCTCCCAGGCCGAAATTGCCGCAGCGGTGGGGAGTGACCTTTCCGAAGACGATGGAGTCGATACCATGTCCAAAGGTGCTGGAAAGCGACCTGCCTCCGCGAAACAGGCTGTCTCAAACAAGCGCGCTCGGCGCTCTGATGACACTCTCCCCCCAACCTCGAATGACATGGCTGTTGCCTCTTCTGCCGTCTCTCACACTGGGGGTGCTAACTCTGGTGCGGCAGGGCCAACAAATCTTATATATGAAAACACTACCGTGCCGGCATTGACAGAAAGTCATGCGTTTTGATTGATCGCACGTGAAATTCACGTGTTTCACGTGCCGCCGCCTCGGATACCGCCCGCCAGTCGCGTGCTGTGATGCAAGTCATGTGTTGTGATAAGAAATCAAAATGCTCCGAAAATTGAAGCAGCCTCATGCTATACATGAGGCTTGACACTCTTGCTCTTTACTCTCATCCATAGTCTCTCTCCTGTATCTGTAAGCTCTTTATAAAGGCTTTAACCCACTAAACTGATCAAATAATTATTAGATTTGATTAGACCATTATGTAAGATCTTCTCTTCTTTGTTTGCGCTATTAAGCCTTTGTAAAGGGATCAAACCCCTCCTAACACTCCACAGAGAGCTAGAACAGCTGCTCAACATGATGAACGTAGTAATAGAGTACTTGAGAGTCCTGTAAGGCCTAGACATCCACCTAGACAGCAGCAACAGGAGTTAAATCAACCCTCAAATTATGAAGAGTTTTTTAGTGCTTTCCCAGGGCGTCCTATTCCATATTTACAGAATGCAGTAGCTGGCCTATCCAGACATAATGCTGTAGCTGGCCCATCAAGACAAAATGCTGTAGCTGGCCCATCTAACCAAAATGCAACAGCTGGCCCATCAAGACAAAATACTGTAGCTGGGCCTTCTAGACTGGATAGAGATATTTATCCACCTAGACAGCCACCATATTATCAGCCCATAAACTATGATGAGTTTTTGGGCAGGGGTATGCCAAGGCTTCCTAATAGACAGAATGCAGTAGCTGGGCCCTCTAGACAGATTGAAGATGTCTTTGGTGGAGGTCTACCATCTGTGCCTAATAGACAAAATGCAGTAGCTGGGCCCTCTAGACAGATTGAAGATGTCTTTGGTGGAGGTCTACCACCTGTAGCTGGCCCATCTAGACCAGAAATAAGACCCCAAAATACCAGACAGCAGCTACTGGACAGATTACAAGCTCTCAACAACCCTGTAGAGTTTAGACCTATACCATATAATCCAAGGGTCAATATGGTTAATATGTTTAATCAATATCAGCAGCAGATACAGAATGCAAATGCACAGCTCCCACCTCCTATACCACCTGCTGAACAGCAGCCCCCTCAGGGTGAACATGCAGATGATGATGATGATGGTATCCAAAATCAGGACCAGGGTGAGCAAAATGCTGCTCAAGATGATGTAGAACAGAATATACAACATCCAATAAATCAACCAGGAGCCAATGCCAGATATTTTAAGCCTTTTGTAGAGGCTGATGTTCAGCCTGTGAATTTAGGTTCTATGGATATTGTCTGTCCAAAATGTGGAGCTTTACACTGGAAAGCTGAAAAGCTTTCAAAGTCAACTAATCTGCATCCTGAATTTGGAACCTGCTGTCTCAATGGGAAAATTGGCCTCCCTCCAATAAAAGCTCCTCCACATGATTTGAAAGAGTTATATGATGGTACACATCTACATTCTGGACATTTTCTGAAACATATCAGAAGATTCAATGCAGCTTTTGCTTTAGCTTCTCTTGGTGTTAAGGTTGATACATCTCTTCAAGATGGACGAGGTCCTTATGTTTTCAAGATTCAAGGTGCTCTTTATCACTATGTTGGTGCTATGATGCCTGAGCCAGGCAAAAATCCTACTTATGCTCAGCTATATTTCTATGATCCAGATGAAGCCAATAGAGTCCGGCTTAATAGAAATAATGATCAAAGAGGTGGTGCTGAACCACTTCTCCCACAAGTGATGGGCCTCCTAGATGCAGTTCTGAGAGAAAATCATGCATATGTCAATCTCTTTAAGACAGCTTTTGAGAGACTTAAGGACCAAGACAGGGATCATCCAGAGCAGACTACAGAATACTCTGCAATCATTCGAGTAGAACAGGGAACAGATGCTCGCCGTTACAATGCACCAACAAGCAGTGATGTAGCTGTTATTCTTCCTGGAGATGGCTCTATAGCAACAGACTACCGAGATATTGTATTGCACTATCGTCAGCCAGTAGCAGGTTCCCACTTGAAACGAATCTATGAGACAAATGGTTCTTATCAGCCTTCAGTCTATGTTTTGCTTTTTCCCTTTGGTGAAAATGGAGGCTATTGCACGCTACTATGGCAAACCTGACTATTTTCTTACTATGACAGCCAGTCCTTCATGGCCTGAGATTACTGAGGCTTTGCGTCCTAATCAGACTGCAGCAGATCGGCCAGATTTAGTGGCCCGTGTATTTCGCGAAAAAGTTCGTATTTTGCTCAAGATTATTCGAGATGGAGCCTTTGGCAAATGTCTTGGAATTGTCTACACTATAGAGTTTCAGAAACGTGGTCTGCCTCATATGCACTGCTTAATTTTTGTGCATCAAGATGATCGTATACAGAATGGTGAAGATGTTGATCGTGTTTTTGCGTGCACAGTTACCAGATCCTAATACAGAGCCTGAGCTCTATGCTTTGGTTACTAAGCTTATGGTTCATAACCCATGTGGTGTGCATGGTGACCCTAAAGCTCCATGTCTCAAAGATAACAAGTGTAGCAAAAAGTATCCTAAGCCTTTTCGAGAGCAGACTGAGATTGGCAATGATGGATATGTACAGCTCGCACGCCCAAATAATGGCAGAACACATACAACCACTCAAGGCAAAATCATTGATAACCGTTGGATAGTTCCATACTGTCCAAGGTATTTAAATTATCTATTAAATGACTTCTAGATACTGAATATACTTTACAGGGCCCTTTTAGAGTTTGCCTGCCATATGAATGCAGAATGCTGTATTAGCATCAGAGCCACTAAGTATATTCATAAGTATACTTACAAGGGCCCAGACCGTGGCACTATAGTTATTGAAGAGAAAGATGAAATTAAACTTCATCTGGATAGTCGCTATATCTCTGCTCCTGAGGCAGTTTGGCGCCTCCTTAGATATCCTATGCATGAAGAGTCTCCTAATGTAATCCGTCTTCAGGTCCATTTACCACAGGAACAGCCTGTCATTTTTGAAGAGGATGCTGAGCCTCAAGAAATTCTTGCACGTGCAGCTTCTAAGCATACTACCCTTCAAGGTTTCTTTCAGGCTAATCAAGACTTTGAACTGGCCCAGAACTATCTATATCAAGAGTTTCCCCAGCGCTTTGTATGGGTTAAGAATAAAATGTGGAAACTAAGACAGAGAGGCTTTGCTATTGGAAGAATGTATGCAGTACCCCTAAATGGTGGTGAACGCTTCTATCTTAGACTTCTTCTTACTACAGTCCGTGGTCCAAAATCTTTTGAAGACCTGCGTACTTATGAGGGTACTGTTCATCCTACATTTCAAGCAGCATGTTTGGCAAGAGGGCTTTTAGAAGATGACAAAGAATGGGATCAATGTTTAGGAGAAGCTAAAGATATACAATCTGGAGGCCAACTTCGCAATCTCTTTGCTATGATTATCAATGTCAACTGGCCATTACAAGACCCTGTAGCTCTTTGGGACAAGTACAAAATCAATATTTGTGATGATCTGCGTCACAAACTTATTCAACAGTTCCAGATTGAAGATCCAACAGATGAACAGATCTATGATTATGGATTGTACTTAATAGATTTCATTCTTCAGAAGTCTGGAAAGACATTAGGAGACTTCAAGCCAATGCCAATTGCTACAGGAAATTGGGGAGCTCTAGAGGGTAATAGACTGATTGCAGAACAGTTAGATTATAATGTTGAAATGCAAGCCCAACAGGCAGAAGAGCGTATTCCACAATTGAATGCTGAACAACAAGCTGCCTTTGATGCTATTTTCAATGCAGTTGTTAACAATCAGCCTCAGCTCTTTTTTTTAAATGGTCCAGGAGGTACTGGAAAGACCTTTGTATATAATACTCTGTGCTATGCACTTAGAGGACGTGGTCTTATTGTCTTATGTGTTGCCTCATCTGGAATTGCAGCTCTTCTTCTTATAGGGGGGAGAACTGCTCACTCCACATTCAAAATTCCTTTAGAGCTGTTTGAGGGGAAAACCTGTCCAATATCTAAAGGATCAATGCTTGCAGGTCTTCTCAAAGAAGTAGCATGCATTATCTGGGATGAATTACCAGCTCAAGATCGCCGTGCTGCTGAAGCAGTAGATAAGACTATGCAGGATATCCGGGGCAGTAACCTTCCCTATGGTGGGGTAACTGTAGTATATGGTGGTGACTGGCAACAAACTCTCCCAGTTGTTCCAGGTGGCACTAAGAATGTGATTATTGGATTTTGTCTTATCAGCTCTTATCTGTGGGAACAAGTGAAAGTTCTCAAATTGACTCAGAATATGAGACTGGGTGGGCCTCATGCTCAAGGGGAAGATGCAGAGTTTGCTCAGTGGCTTCTTCAAATTGGACATGGCACTAACTCTGATATGACTGGAAGTGTCACACTACCTAAAAACATGAAGCTGCCTGAAAACAATGTTGCTTCCCTTATTAACTCTGTCTATCCTCATATTGCCACAATTCCTGCTATACACCAGAATGACAAATATTTCCTAGAGAGAACTATCCTTTCTGCCAGAAATGATGATGTTGATGATCTCAATCATCAAATTCTCAATCACTTCTCTGGCCCATCTAAAGTTTTCCAAAGTGCTGATTCAGTTCAACATGAGGCAGGAGCAGATGCAGAAAATCAACAATATCCTCCTGAGTTTTTGAACTCTCTCAAGGCTTCAGGATTACCACTAGCTAATCTTAAGCTAAAAATTGGGTGTCCTGTAATTGTTCTTAGGAATCTTGATCCTGCTCATGGTCTTTGCAATGGGTCAAGGGGAATTTTAACCCAAATCAAGCCTCATGTACTTGAAATTCGTCTCATAGGAGGGACTCATGCAGGCTCAAAAGTCTTTATACCCAGATTGACATTTACACCTTCTATTCAACAAATTGGTATTCCTCTGAGACGTCGGCAATTCCCTTTACGTTTAGCATTTGCAATGACTATCAACAAAGCCCAGGGCCAATCTGTGGATTATGTTGGTTTAGATCTGCGAGTTGATGTATTTGCCCATGGTCAACTATATGTTGCTCTCTCTAGATGCACCTCAAGCCAAAGGGTGAAAGCACTATTCAAAACCAGCAGTAATACAAAAACAAAGAATGTGGTATATCCTGAGGTTCTCAATCATTAAAGTATGTATAATTATCTTATATTTTTTAAAAGAAAATCAACTAATTATTTTCTTAGTTTTTTTTTGTTCAATCTAAACATTTTTCCTGATTCATCTTATATTAATGAATTTATGTATATCAATAATTATTAAAAATAAAATTGAAGCGCGCCGTAGGCACGGGTTATTATACTTGTATCTTGGATGGCAACACTCAGTACCCTGAACTCTACAAGGCAGTGATCAATCTGTCCGCTGACTTTCGGACCTTGGATAAGCGTTTTACCAATGCGTTGGAGCTGCATCATCAAGCCTACACTTGATCGTCAACTGAGTTCGATCGACGACTCCTGGGCCTGTCGGACTTGGTCGTGTCGCTGTGCGCGGACTTTTTAGCAAGGGACACTTACCTGAAGGCAACGCACAAGCCTAATGCAACAGACAACAGCGTTTCTGCCAGTCAGGCACCGCAGCCAGGGCCACAGGGTGCGGTCTCACAGGCCTCACGCGCGACTCCGGCCCCTCGGCGCCCTGTTCCGGGAGGTTCCTCCAAAGGGGGTGCAGCAAGCGCCCGGCCCCGCCGCCTCAGCCTCTCCGGCAGTTGGAGCGACTTTTCGTACGATCGTCCGCCGTCACCCGCACCTTCCCGCATCGAAATGGGCCGCTCCAGTGCCCGATCTGCCGTCTCTGCTTCGCCTCGCGCAGGGGCAGGCCATAAATCACGCAAGCCTAAACCTCAGCTTCGCTCCATTCCACAGGCAAAGTCGAATGATAATCCTCGCCACTTGATGGAGCGAATGGGCTTAACTTTGGACGGTGCAGAGGCGGCCGCCGATGCTGCGCCGGACGACGAGGACCCGCGGGTTCTTTTCTTGGGCTACTATGATAACTGGCACGACGATGACTTTGTGAATCGCGACATCATCAAGAACTTGTGGGGGTTTCATGGAGAGCCAAAGACTTACCAAATTCCTATTGCGAGCTTCCAGGCCACGCGCATTGTCGGCGCAAAGGAGGTGCTGCGTTTGGTCTTTGACAACCAGCGGGCGGCTTCGCGCTTCATGTTCGAGTGGAACGCAGATTTCAAGCAATCCGAGGTCGCTACCATCTCGGCGTTCGGATCGATGCCTCGCCAATAGGATCTTGGGACAGGTGTTGCTGTCTCCTTTTCGTCAGACACTTCTGTTATCATGGACTCTACTGATATGGCTGGTTACGAGTCTAGCTTACATTTGGACTCCGTTGTATTTGGCTCTACTCTACAGGCTAGTGGTAGTTTGCACCAAAATCAACGCCTTTTGTCAGTAGTTTCCTGGAATGTCGACGGCAAGTTGCTCAACAACCTGTCCCGCCTGGACTTTTGTCATAAGATCAAGAGCTCAGACATCTTCTTCGTTCAAGAAACTCACCTCCGTCCTGATCAGCGCGATATGATTCGCGGTATTGAAGATTTCGATACCTTTGCTATCTCGAGGCACATGCCGGAAGGTCGCGATGCGTGGGGCGGCGTGGCTGCTTTCGTTAGGAAATCTCTCCACGCAACTCTTTGCGAGCAATGGTCTGCGACTGATCTGATGGTACTCTTGGTGGGCGACATGTACTTCGTGAATGCATATATTCCTCCGCATGCGGCTGAACAACGGGGAGCACACGACGAATATCAGGGGCTCCCTCCTTGGACCTTGTTCCGGAACCTGGTTCGCAAATTGAGGGAAAGCGGCGTGGCTTATTCAATTCATGGCGATACAAATACACGTATTGGCGCACATGCACCCACGTTCCGTCAACACCCACCCCGTTTCGCATCTGACACCTCAACCAATGAGCGGAAGAACGGGTTTCTGGAAATGTGTAATGAGAATGAGTTATTGGTAGCAAACGGGGCTCTCTCTGTGAAGGGAGAGCACTCAGGATTCACTTACTACACGCATGCAGACACCTCCCTGGCTCACGGACGTTCCACTGTCGACTATGTCTTGATACCGATGAATGCTTCCTGGCAACTCTCTCGGCTGGACATCTGGGCAAACAAACACGACCTCGGAGACCATTCGGCGGTCTGCGCAAAGATTCTTGTTAACTGTGAACGTCAAAAGAGGACTCACCAGGTACCTGACGGACTACGCCGCAACGAGCTTGAGGCGCCCAACGAGACAGATTTAGATTCTAGACTCTGGAATTTGTGGTCAGAGATCATGAGCGAGCATGAATTACTGGAGCATACCTATGGAAGTAAGGTGGCGATGCGGGCTAAACACAAACAAGTTTACGTCGATGGGTCTTGCCTGAATCAAGGAAAGGTCGGAGCGAAGGCGGGCGCAGGTGTGTTTTGGGGACCCAATGCGAGTACAACATAGCCCTGCGCGTTCCGGGGCAGCAAACGAACAACCGCGCTGAGCTGTTTGCGGTGTTGGCTGCCCTGACATCTTGTCCTTTGGACATTGCGTTGGATATCCGGACCGATTCACAGTATGCAATCGACACTGTTGTTCATCTCGGCCCCGTCCTGGCACAGACAGGCTGGGACTGCGTCAATGGCGATGTTCTCCTCGCTATCCAGCATCGCATACGCGGAAGATTGGCGCCGGTTGCCTTTCACTATGTGAAAGGTCATTCAGGAAATTCGTCGAATGACGCTGCTGACGCACTGGCCAAACGCGGGGCACAGTTGCGTGCCCCGACGACAGAGCAGCTTGGATGGTTAACTGTGCCGTCGCCACTGCCCAGTCCTACGCGTCTGAACGAGCACGACACCAACTTGGGCCCGCGTGTCTCTTCCTCCTTGTCGCCTCCGAGTGCTCGACAGCACAAGCCTGAGTTTGGCGTCAGTGGAGCTAAGGCAGCTGTGCAAGGTACACACCTAGGCAAGCCGGCAAAACGGGGCTCCCGCGGGTGGTTCTTGGGCCGCATTAGAGAGGCCGGACAGGATTCGAAGGCCCTCTGGTCCATTGTCAACTCCATACGCCGTCCTCCGTCGGCGGCGCCTCCTGCTGTCGACCTGGACGAGCTCACGGAGGACTATAGAGTCCACCTGAACCCCCCATCGGACCCTGCCACCGCAGGTTTCGACCCTATCCACCTTGCCGACATTGTGGCTCACGCAGCAGCTTTGCCTGCAACGTCTCCCGACTCGCCATTTTCAGAGCTCAACGAGTTGCTGACAGTCGAGGATATGGCGGCAGTGAAGTCACTCTTGAAGAAGAAGGGTGTGAAGGGGGTGCGGGGGATTGATCGGCTGACTTATACGGCTCTCATGGCAGTGGATTTTTTTTTTTTTTTTTTTTTTTTTTGAATCACATTTATATACCGCGTACAAGTATGCGTATGCTACTAAGGCGCGGTACTCGAAGAGCACGGGCCGGGGTGGGTTAAGTGTCATTTGTCGTCCTGTGGGGGTTGATGTGTTGGTTTACGTGTGTATGATTTGAGCAGCGTCTAATTCGCTGACATCCCACGAGTTGATTTGTCGAGCATAAAGCATGGGGTCATAGGGGCCATAAATTGGGCGGGTTGGCAGTGAGGTTCGTGTGTAAGAGGGCCATCCCACCACTCTTGATCATCTTCAGGTCAGCCTTCCATCCATCTAACCATGGTCCTCGACGCCGCCCGCATCATCTTCATCGTCAGATATGTCCGCCTCCGGCTCGTCTTCCAGCGTGGGGAGGGTCATTTCTTTGCGTGGTCGTCCAGTCTTCGTGAATGCACCCGATTCCTCGAGGAATTTGGACAGCGCTGCTATCCCCGACGGTGTGCCGAGGATTTCCGTCATCGCGATGTCTCTTGACGCCTTCTTTAGGTGGTGTCGATGTTGGCTTGTAGCGCGTGCATTCGCGCAAGATATGCGTGCGTGTCTGAAATTCTGCCCCCGCAGGGGCAGTGAACGCTCTCGTCTGGGACAAAACGACTGTAGTACTCGCCCATGTATCTGTGACCCGTGCGGCATTGCCTCATGGCGGTGGAGAACGAAATACTCTGTGATCTGCTTAACGAATGTCTGCTTACTTGCGATGCTCCTGGGTCTTTCTACGAAACTCTGATATCAAGTGTGCCTAAACCCGGAAAGGATCCTTCAAAGACTTCTGGCTACCGCGGAATTGGTCTACAAAGCTGTGTTTATAAAATTCTGTCTATGGCTTACAATCTGAAGTTGAACCGAGTACTGGAGTCCAATGATCTGCTTCCACCTTCTCAGAATGGTTTCCGAGCTGGCCGAAGAACCAACAATAACCCTTTCATCTTGCGCACTCTGATTGACAAGGCCCGCGCAGAGGGTGAGACTTTGTATGTCGCCTTTGTGGACATCTCAAATGCCTTCTCGGCGATGAGCCACGAGTTGCTGTGGCTCAAGATGAGCCAGATGGGGTTGACTGGTCGATACTTCGACTTTGTGCGCAGGATTTATCGTGAAATGTCTCTGCGTGTGGCCTGCGGCGGGATGGTGTCAGAGGAGTGGAAGTCGCTGTGCGGCGTCTTGATGGGGGACCCGGTCTCACCAACTCTCTGGAATATCTTCCTGTCTACATTCTCCCTGGGTGCAGACCCAGACGGCATAGCTCTGATGGGCTACGCTCTTTCACACCTGGAGCATGCTGACGACATGGCTCTTGTGTCGCGTTCCTGGGAAGGGTTGCAGCGGCAGCTGGATTGCCTAGGCCAGTGGTGCTCGCGGAACTTTCTACAGGTCAATGCACTCAAGTCTGGAGCGATGGTTTTTGGTCCGATCTCACGCGCTGCCTCCCGCCCGGCCGTCACGCTGCCTTTTGCTCGCCGGCGCGAGCATACCATGGATACCACAACATAAATATGTGGGGGTCTGGTTTGACTTCGACATGTCGCGACATCTTCCGCACTCATTACGAGCAGAAGCGTAGCTCGGCTACTCGCACGTTCTGGATTGGATTGGATTGGATTGATACGCGGCACGGTCCGACTGACAAACACCGGTTTCCAGGAGTTATCCCGGTGTACATACTAAGTATCTACACCTTCGCCCCTGGCCCTCCCTGTTACCGAATAGCCGAGCTCACGAAGCAACTATACTGTGTCCCCCGCGGTAGAGCTACCACAATAACTGAAGGGTTACTGTGTCAGACAAGTCAATAAGATCTCCAAATTGGCACTGCATAAAATACTTCAAGAACATCAAACATATACTTTGCGACCAATGCAATTGACACTCGCTCAAATACCATTGCTTGCAAGGCTATTGTGATTGATAAACCTTGCAGATCCCGCCGAAGCCTGGGCACTTTCTCGAACAGCGACCTCAGGAACACTTCTCTCAACTCGATGACCCTTTCGGACCCCTTGCATGCGAGTAAAGCGTGTTCTGGTGTTTCGACGTTCATCTTGCACATACGGCATAATCGGCGATCGCGTGGCACGGCAGGATGCGCATGGTCGGGATATCTCAGTGCTTCGAGCGCCAAGCGATGGGTTGACAGCAGCACGGAGGTTATGGCCTCCCTGTGCTCCTGAATTTGGACCATCGTCAGATTAAGGCTCCAACCAAATACAATACAATACTCAATATATTGAGTTATAACCCAATACAATCTATATACATATACAGGGTGGCAAAATTTCTGTGGTATAGAGTATATACTGTATAGATACTCTATACTATTGAGTTTTCTCAGAGGCCTATATAGGCAGTATCTGTGGGTCATACAAGGTGTTATAAACTCAAATTCCCTCAGATGAGGTATTTTCTAAGTCTTTGTTACTGTACTTTCAGAGACTATATCTGATATCTGACTAAAAGCTCAGATGCTGCTTTAACCATAGCTTCAAACTGACTCATAAACTGACCCAACCAAATGATCTTATTGTGATATTCAATTTTTCAGTTACATTACTATCAATAGAAATTTGTAGTATAGCCAAATACAGTATCTGATATATCAATCATAAGTCTAGGTTAAACTTTAAAATTTCCATATCAGGAAATTTGATGACAATCAAAATACTATAATTATGATGACAAGAAAAGTGTTTTATAGTCAACTATTGGCAAGACATTCATCTTATTACTCAGTTTCCTCTAAATATGATATCTATGTATTCACTGTTTTTACTATTATATTTAACTATTCAAAGCCTTGGGTAACCTCAATACAGCTCTCAGACTCTCAGGACCTATATGTTATTATTGTCCTCAGCATATGGCAGAACTATACTAGATAGTCAATAATGATCAGGATTATAATATATAAAATAATATTCTAAAACAATATATTATCTACTATATACTCAATATATTGGGTTATAACTCAATACTATCCATATCCCAATACAATACAGCCTTGGGGTGTATATGGATAGTAATTAGTTGGAGCCTTACGTCAGATAGTGGCGCATGCACGAGACCACCAGTACTGCGGAGTTGTTCTTTTGCGGCTCGCGGCGTCCATGGAGGAGGTATAGTTTTGGGGAATTGTCAATCTCGCTTTGCAGCCAGCAAGTCATACCTTCTGTAATCTCCTTTGTGTATGCTCTAATGTAATCTGCAGTTGTTTCACTGTCGAGCACTAGGTTGGCGCACTGGAACGGCAACTTCCTCGCGGCGGTTACGAGATCGCTCGCCCATGATCGGTGGCCACGGGTGTGTAGTTGAAATGAGGTCTCCAGCGCAGCGCGTGCATAAGCGTCTTCCGGCAGATCCAGCAAGTACACAAGAAAACTGTCCTGGGTTGCGAGTTATATGTTGGAAAAGGCCGGTTTCCCGCGGACGTTGCGTGTCAACTCTACTATGCGCTTATCGACCCACACTTCACACATGGGTGTGATGTGATTCTGGATGTCGATCCAACTTCCTTTGCATTAGTACTCGAAACGCTCAACCGCACATTTCTTCGCAGAATTTTGGGGGTGGGAAAGCGCCCAGGCATTCCACAGCTCTACTCGGAGCTCGGTGTCTACCCGTTGTCAGTGCGACGCGTGAATCTGGCTCTGCGTTATTTACGGTATCGGTATCTCGTGGCACTCCCATCCGCGAGCTTGGCAAGGAAAGCGCTCGAGGAGGCAGACCGTCTACGGAGGAAAGGAAAATCTTCTTGGGCAGGGGATTTGGCCAATGTGCTGCGGCACTTGCCCTTCGCAATGCCCCGTCTACCCTCTGAGTCTCGCGAATCTGACGACGGAAGGCTGTGACGCGTTACTCGTGGCTTTGCAGCGGGGCTGTCGGGCGTATATTCTCGGGCAGGTCAACTCGAGAGTGTCGATCCCTCTGCTGCACGGACGTCTCGAGCCATTCAAGGATAAGCCTTCAAGGGTTGTGGCTGTGTGCCAGAGGCACTACCTCTCTCGTGTGGCGCACACCAATCATCGGTTGGCACTGACCCGTTTGCTATGCGGCTCGTTCTTCTTCCGTGGTCTGCGGTCTGATCCCAGTCTACATAGACCGGAGTCCATGGCCTGTCGCAAGTGCGGGTTGGCACCGGAGACGCCAGGACATGTCTTCTTGCAGTGCAGGGCGCGCGAGACAGTTGAGCTGCGGGTGGACTTGAGGCTGCAACTGGAAAGAGAGTTCCGCGTCACCTTGGGGCCGACACCCAATTCACGCGAGAGCGCCGAGGCACGACTACGCAATTTGATATTTGACTGGGAGACGGTGGTACCGACAGCGCGGTTTGTCTATGGCGTTTGTCGGTCATGGAACTGGTTTGGTCGGAAATTGCCAACGATGGTGACGGAGCTGGCACCGGACTCGGAAGATGATGTGGCGGACAGTGGGGCGGATTCGGAGGACTCAGTGGGAGAGGGGTGTTGATGGTCAGTGACTGGCTTTCTTTCTTGCTTCTGGGGGACTATAGCTGGAGACTACAGACACTCATGCTGCGACTCTTAGGGCTTGGCTTGTATTTTTAAGCCTGGCAGGGAGGTAGGGGGCCGACGTACTCGTAAGAGGGTACAGCTCACCCTCGCCGACCTGTCAGGTTGCTCGGTACCCAGATGTGGGACCATATGAGCTTGTTAAATGTTAAATGTTCTTATATTTGATGGACGACATCATGACGCGAATTGAGGCCAGCAAGGACCCAGTAAATGCTCATACCTGGTGGTCAGCTCTCCGCTGACCGCCATCATCAGGAACTCGAGGAGGCCCGACAGAGTTTTCGTCGAATCCGACTTCGCAACCTTTACAAATTTGCCGACCAACGCGTGGTAGAATGGGAGCGGAGGGACCTCTTTAAGGCCTATATCACCCAAGAGAGAGTCGCGTTGGAAGCACGGAGGCTGGCTCAGGTGGCGATTGAAGCGGGCAAAGCTGATTCCGTCGACTTGTCTCTGCTCACTCCTGTTCTACTCCAAGCGTCGTCCAAAGAGTCGAGTCGTCTTTGTTCCGCTGATTTGTACGCTGACTTGGTGTAGAATGTGCTCCAGCACAGAAGTGCGACTACTCCATGCTGATGCCGCCTATATTTGCCGAAGTCAAGCTCACAGTCTACACCAAACGTCCCGAGTACGAATTGGAACCTTTTACGAGTTACGAGTTACGTGCTCTATAACGAATTGACAGATATCTAGCATTTGTTCAAGCGGGTTATCGTGCTGTCTTGCAATCCATTCCGGAAGTATTGCAACAGAAACCATTCAGTCACATTTTTGACGTGTGTCGAGCGTTGCCGAGTGTTAGGCGATGATGTGTGATAATAAGCCAAGCCATCAGGCCCCCAAAGATAGGAATCAGACAGTCTTTAGGGCCGGTTCACACGGATGCTTGAGACCACTGGTATGTAGCACTTGCAACCATAGAGTATACTTATGTAGGTACTAATCCTGATATCCACTATAAGCGACAACCTGGCGTCGGCGCTGCTCGGACCCTCCTCCCCCCTGCGCGCGCCTACAAGTCGGCCGGCTCACCGCCGCTGGCCCGAATGATTTTCGAGCCGCTGGCCGAGCACCCGTGGGCGGTGCGGGAAGGGTCAGCAGACTACTGCATTGACAAGTTTGAGTTGCCCCACCCGCCAGCGGAACTCACAAGTTTTTGGGCACTGCGACTTCTCACCAGTGGCCGCAATCAACTGAGAGCCTGCCCGGGTGCTAGGCCAGCAAACGAACAACCGCGCCGGTCCGCGCGCAGCTATTTGCGGAACTCACCGCTGTCGCCAAGGGCCTAAGATGAAAGCCCACGCCGGCAATGCTTGGAACAATGCGGCCGCGGCGGATGCGCTGACAAAAACTACAGCACACAACTTGAAGTGCTCAGCAGCTCCCCGTTGCCGAGCCCAAAACGTGGCGATTCCGCGCTGGGTCCGCAAGTGCCACCTACTGGTTGCGCGTGTCGTAATCCTGGCTTGGGAATCAATGAAGCGAAGCAGCAGTCTGCCAGCAGATATAGCTGACGCACCTGGGGAAGCCCGAGACGTTTTCAGGTCCCATAGAACAGCTTCGCTCAGGCTGGAGCCGAATTCCGAGCAATTCAATGAGCTGAAACAGTTTTGGCAATTCGGCACACTCACCACTGGCATTGGCAACATATATACGTGTTCGCGGACCGCCGGACTAATAGAGCCGCTCGTCGTTCTTCACCCGAGAAACATGTCCCAGGGTACTCAGGCTGAACAGGCCAGGACACGCGCCAAGCACAAGCCCCGATAACACAAGGCGCGAAACCTGGTGCCGTGCCGGTATGAAATTGGGCCAGACAGAGGGTGAGGTCAACTGGCAAGCGCGGCAGTGCTTCCGACTACCTGCGCATGTCCGAGTCGCTCAACGGAAAAACATAAACTGAATACACTCACTGGTTTACCGTTCTTGAATCTTGTTGAGATATGTGAGATATTCAGGGGAATGCACCAGAGGTTACAGCCCGCTCGTCTGCGCTGTCCAGCTGACCATGGTACCGGCTCACGATCTCAACGCCAATAGTGACTCGTGAGTGTGTCGGTGACTAGAGACAATGATTAGTAGTATTGAAATGGGTGCGCATCAAAATCCTTACCTGTTCTCCAAACTTGATAATGTGTTCCCTGCGCCGCTCGCAGCGGAGCCATCACGCCCGGTAAACCGTCCGACTTTCGTGAGCGCTCACATCTGCTGGCCTGGGTGCCAGTTCCCGCACTGCCAGAAGGTCGGCCCACTTGCTGCTGCTACTTAAGCTGAGACAGCGCGTGGGCCGCGGTAAAGTCGCCAAACGGGCAGTGCTATAAACCTAAGATTGAAGCGGCGGTCATCGTCCAGGTTATGACCGATCCGAGTTAGGAGCAAGCGGCGGCGATCGTTAGCAGGGCGGGACACGGAGACACCAGAGAGGCGTAAAGGCCGTGTTGGACCACACCAGTCAGCTTTACTCAGATGAAACGGTAAAAAAAAGTAAGATTTGCATGCTCACCTATCGTCAATAGTATTAGTGACTCGATACCTTGTCTGACTCTCCATACAGCGTCAATTGGGGCCATAGAGAGATATGATTGTAGAGCGCACAGAGGGTTCCAGTTTGTCCGAGTCATTGCATGTAGTGTCTTTGTTAGGGTCGCCAGAGATCGCAGCACCAGAAAAGCCAAGTGCCTTGACTATTGTAAAATCATCGGCGGCAAACGAGCGAAGAGCCTGAGTGCCAGTGGACTCTTGACGTCAAGTTCTCACCTGGCAGTGACCAGTAGCGCTACAATCGAACGCGCGAGATTGAGCCAGAGGTCGGAGTCCATCTTACATCGCGTTTTCGGGAGCATCCAAGACTACTTCCGAAGCTCGTTGACGGGCGGGCCAAACATCGCGGCATCAAGAGAAGGCGAGACATGAGCGGCGAGCAAAGTTTGCCGGCGGGTTGGTGAGTAAGGATAGAACACCGTCAAGGCGGCGCACTCGCAGCACAGGCCGCTCTTGTATCGTTGATGCCGGGAGCCCAGTTGCGGGCCGGAACGTGGTGCTGAGAGAAGGTGTGCGCTGGCAGGATCGGTGACGTGTAGTGTCACGTGCTGTCGGCACGGACGCCGAAGGTACCACGGTGGCCTGGGGTCCCTGCTTGGCAGTCGGCAATCGTCGCCACACGTCAAAAGTGTGACTGAATGGTTTCTGTTGCAATACGGAAGATCTCCCCGCAACTCTGCCAGTCTCGGCTCGCCGGGCTCGGCCGCTGGAGTCCGTCGGTCCGTTGACACCTCCACGAGAGAAATCTAACTCGCTGCCTCGCTCGCGGGCGGCGAGCCTTGCGTCGCGTACTCCAAACGAGTTCACCACTGTCCCGATGAATTACGTCCCCTCCACGCCTAGTCGGTCAAGAGAGCTCAAGCGGTCGCATTCCAGCACTAGTATCCATATAGGGCACCTGTACACGGGGTTTTTTTTAAAAAAGCCTTCTCATTACCAGTGTTAATGTTTTTAAAAAATGCCTCTAATTTATGCCCCTGCCAAAAGGCGGGTTTTACATAGGGAAATGAGAGATCAAAAAAAGGTTTAAAAGGTTGAAAAGCCTTGTCAGGGTGGGCAGTGTGGTAGCTATAAGGCCCCAGACCTGACGTGTGGAAAATTCCTTAAGTATGGGGAAAATACTGAGTAGGGGAAAGGCTAAAAAAGATGAAAAAAATTGTTGATGCCAAGGTGCCAAGAAAGATACAGAGTTTGACAGCGTGGATTTTATTAAAATGAGGGGAAGACTTGTAAATCACTGATGTTTTTTAAAAATGTTAATATTCTAATTACAAGGGATCTTTTTAAAAAAAACCCCGTATACGCCTGTATAGGGACCGGCAGCCTGTTGTTTGGGTTCGGGATTCCACCGGAGACGATAGAAGACGAAGAGCGGGACACTAAGCGAATTCGGATAGACAAGAGCTGAATTAGACTAACCAACATGGACAAGAAGGACAAGCAGCATTGTTACAGGGGTTCAGAGGTACTCGTACTACTAGTATAGCTACAGATTCAGCGGCAAGCACATATCAATTCACACAGACACACAGAGACTCCAATTAGACAGCAACTTCCATACCACTATCAGACGTAGAGCAGCTTGAATGGCAAGACATCGTCTGGGTTTTGTTCGGCACTGATAGCGTCGGCCCCTGCTCACGAGGTTAGTGGAAGAGCCTCCGTTGCAAGAGCTCTCACGGTTGCAGTACTAGTGATGGCGCAACCAGGAGGTGGATGGACAAACTCGACGGCAGAGACGGTCACTGAGATGCGGCGACTGCCAGGAGAAAACGGGAACTCGTGGAGGTTGACTGTGTCGGGCTCATGACCCGCCGGCCCAAACAGCTTTTTGCGGAAGTGGTCGCGCATGTTGAGGCTGATGAGACGATGGCGGTTAGCTAACCAATAATGATAAAAGTAGCACTGACGTCGCGAGCATGCTATTCATGTAGACTGACGGCAGTGAGAAGCGTAGGGCTGGAAAGATAAGTAGACGCGGAAGCCACGTACGTTTGCTGTTTGGGGCCAGCGTCAAGAAGAACCAAAAGGTGTTAGGGAACACAACGAACTGTGTCGGAAATCAGAATAGAATCAGGCATGGCTCAGCTGAGTGAACTTACCAAAATCATCGTACCGGCAGAGGTGAGGGAGGTGAGCATTCCGCGATTGACCGCGTTGATCATGACGGCCTTGAGGAGCCGTCGAGTGCTGGAAATACGATCAATCAAGAAAATCTGATGTGCGTGTGATCCGGGTGTCACCGAGGCATGCCGCTTTGATGCCGGCGCAGGAAGATGCACAGGTAGACCGTGATGGACATGTCGCACACCAGGGAGGCGGCAGTCTGCAGGGTGGTGGTAGCCTGTGGGGTTAGTCCGAGTTGTCAGAGTGGAGGCTGAGTCGGCGAGCGCACTTTTGTCCGGTCGAGTTCAGCGAAGTGACGGATGATGTAACTTCGGCGAGGTTAGAGAGTGTGAGGGATGTACGGCGATGCTCACGTCCAAGCGGTTTGCACAGTGCCGGCAGCTGCCGAGCTCAGCAAACGGCTTGTATCGGAGGTAAGCCGTACCCATTTTGTGTGAAAGCGAGGAATATCTGGCAACGAATGAGGTGAAGATGGGGGTGATCCTATGTGGCTCACTATGAAGTAGATCCCCCACCGAGAAACACTGTGAAACCGAACCCCATCACGTGTGACTGTCCAGTTCATTTAGTTCAATTGCTAGGCTGACTCTGGAAGACGACGAACGATGCCAGATTCGACTTGCAAAGTATCTGCATGAGCAGTTAGTAAGGGCTTATACCACAGGGGTGCCAGTGGAAGGACGAACAATTGGACCGTAAAGGCTGAGAGATACTGCGAAGATGATCCGATCAAATGATGCTGATATTCTGACGCGACGCTCACGTTGGCTAAAAGTTGGACCTGACGCGCGCTTCAGAGGTCAGCGTCGTAAACGAGGATGTTTACGCACCGAATCCGTCCTGGGGAGCCCCAAACTCAATCCACTGTTGGCTACAAATGGGTGGAAAGCGCCTCACCACATCAAATCCGGTTGAACCCGCCCAAAGCGCATCACGTAGCGCTCGAAGCTCGACGCCCAGAAGAATATGACCTGAACAGTCTCGAAAAAGCTATAGGCAGCGCACCCTCAGCTCTGTGGGCCACGAATGGAGCGGTGGAACGCACAACACAAGTAGCACCTGCAACACTCGTGTGAGCGGCAAACAACAAAGGAAAAAGTGGCAGCGGTGACGCACAGCACCGCGAATCTCCCAGCCGTCGTTCCACCACTGGAAATACAGCCACGTTTGCAGCAGCCCGATCCCATAGAGCCTGTAATCCACGGTCAGCAACTTCGACGTAAACGTGAACTTGAACACGGTTCAGCCTGAGTCAGAGTAGTGCTCACACTGTTTCGAGGAGGAGAGAGATGAACCAAGGCCCATAGGTCGAGTAGAGGTCGACAACAACTCGGATGGACATGCTCGAGGCGAATGAAGGTGGGGTTAGAATTTAAGGGTCGGATTGCCTGATATGGGGCCTCGCGATCGGAACCTTTCTTCGAGCGCTATTCTGGTTACGCATGACTGTCACGAACCGTAAGTGACACGAAAGGCAAAGTCAAAAAAAAGACCCTGAAATCGCTTGTCAATCGTATCGCGAAAATGGAAGATGATGAGTTTGTCCGTGGTGTCTATGATACCTAATGTACAAGTGCGTTTCTACTTCATTTACCGTTGTCTGACCCCGAAGGCGAAACATTCAAGTTGGTATACGAGCGCGCCATGACCTCTTCGGCTATGTCTGGCCCGTATTGATCTGCGAGTTGCCTTGATAGAAGATTGAGAGAGTAGAGTAGACGCGTAAAGGACACCACTTACTGGGCATAGGCTCCTGCTATCACCGCCATGCTCCTTTCCGACAGTCGATACGCCTTGGGCATCATCCCTACACAGACAACTTCAGCACGACAACGAGAGACAGAACCAGCGTACCTTTCCCGAAGCGGTATGTGATGTGGTTTGAGCAAAGCAGGCCGGCGAGGATGGCGCCGATGTTGACTGGGACGAATGAGAATATGACGACGAACCAGCGATGGAGCAGGTCTTTCTCAAAGAATCAATACTTCTTCTTGCAGCCAGGGAGAATGCTGCGGGAGCAACACGTCTGGCTGAGCGTTGCTTCGACGTAGGGACTGAAATAACCACAGCATTTGAGCTGGTTTTGAATGCGCAGACGACCGAGGGCCCCGAGCCCGGTTGACCATTGCTTGTTGACCTTGCCCTCGAGGTTGAAGGTGTGTTTCTTGAACGTGAGATAGCCGGGGAGGACAAGGAATGCGAAAGCGATCCACAGCATGAATGTGTAGACCGCCAGAAAGCCCTTGCTTGTGTAAGACCGAAACGAGCGTGAGAGAGACAGCGGACTCACCCGGTTGTTCAGCACGATGCCAGCCCAGCCAATAACTGCGGTGAGGACCGCTACAGCAGCAGCCAGTGTGGTCAGGATAAGCTCTGGTCGGTTTCCAACGCGTACAACATCGGCGTTGTCCCACACATTCAGCCAGGCCGTAATCATGTCATGACGCTAAAGCAAGGCAAGTGTACTAGTTTAGGGTATCAGATAGCTCCCATGTTGTCCCGAAGTCACATACCACGGAGTTGGAGAACACTTGAACCGATTCCACTTGGCGCCCTTCTTTCCCTTCCTGCCCAGTTCTACGCCGTCATAGCTGTCGTCGTTTGCTCCCGGTATACGCGACTCGCCTGCTCGAAACGCGTCTATGCCCCCTCCACGCTTGAAAATACCGCTCCTCCTGTTCCGGACCGCGGGGGCAGCAAACTTGCTTGGAACGTAGTTGACATGCAGCGAGACTGTGCTGCCGCCGAATGCACCCCCAGGAGAGCTGCTCCGACTTGAATTGGACCCTCCAGAGTCAAGAAACGGGCGCCTTGGTGGCTCAAGGGGTTGGGCGAGCATATGGGCAGTCGAAGCGGCAGAAGAGAAGTGAATCTTCGAATGAAGAAACCGAGAAGTGGAGATCTATTATACAAAAGAGTTCGGTGTCACTTTCCGTGACATCTTGAGTGATCAGCCAATGAGATCGCTGACATCAAAAGACAGTTTTGCTCTCCTCGCCTTCGCGTTCCTCGCGCAATCCCTCCCAAGCTTCAGGTCTCACCACGACAACACCTCGAGGACCCCGAAATCTTCACAGTATCACATGACTACCCAATGACTACGATGACCAGACTCCACGACTACCACGACTCCCAGACTCCACGACTACCAGATTTCTGGACCACACAACAACTGTCGATACACACTGTAAACTTGTAGAGCTCTATGGAAGAATACCACCTCTTTTCCCACCTCCCTTTGTGTGCTTCAACTATGGAGTGATATGCAAGCATCAACATTTGGAAGAGTAGAGTCACGGAACAAGACCTCTCTCAACTTCTATGTGCGTGGCTCCTGCACTATTCCCATTGCATTACCTGACTTCTACACAGGCTGCCTTCTCCAAGCTCTTCCCTGTTGCATCGAAGCCCGCGAAGTATCCGCCAACGACGTAACCATGCAAACTCGCCACCATACATCTCACCCTATCGGAATTTTGGGCCTGTTCAAGACCGTTCGAATTTCACGGATGCTGTGGAGGATGAAAGGGCAACACAACGAGAGAAGAACCGCGAGCTTGCTTTCCAGCAGCAAGAAACACCAAGCCGACGCCACAGAAGGGTTCCGACTGCTGCTGCTTCGAAGGAGAACAGGTCTCCCTCTCCAACTCCCGCTCCACGTCGGCGCCGGGTTAATGCAAGTGTCTCATCTTCACCCTTCAAAAATACTAACTGGCTTTTTCAGCTGATCTTGCCGCCCCCTCCAGCTCAACCGTCAATCCCAGCTACTTCTGGTATACGCTCCGTTCGAGTAAGTTTTTTTCTGCTCTTTACATTTGAACAGACTTATCAGTGTTATTAGCTTTTACTTCCAACTCCACCATCATCGGTATTGCCGACACCACGAGAAACTCAGCAAGAACGGGTTAATATGTACTCGCTCGGTCAACAAAGACGACGAGCGCGGGAACGAGAGCAGCGGGAACGAGAGCAGCGGGAACGAGAGCAGCGGCAACACGAGCAGCAAGAACGGGAGGACCAAGCACATGAGCAACATATAGTGCAGCGTTCCGAAATAAATGAACATCCACGTAGGGCCCCGAATATCCTCTTCCCTCATCTTTGTTCTGAGAATGTTTTATAGCTCTTCGACTGTTTCCCCTTCTTCGACAGCTGTCCCCAGCACAAAACCAGCTGTTGACACCACCTACGACTCAAATCGGTAGGCTACGACATAGACATTGATTTATTGACTTCATTCTTTACAGTTCATTCTAATATTAACTCTTGCGAGGCGTCCACTTCCCAATTACCTCTCAGCGCTCCACCTATTCAACCCTCTCGACCTCGCCGCCATGTGACTGTCGCACCCGCTCGCCAACCGTATCTTGAGCCCAGCGCACGTCACGATCTTGGTCGTATGGATGTCAAGTGTCCGGATTGTGGTGCTTGGCATTGGATGGCTGAAAAGCGCTCGGACTCTTCCCAGCGCAATCCGCGGTTTGGTGCATGCTGCCAACGTGGAAAGCTGTCACTCGAGGTCTTACAAGAGCCTCCCGTCGAGCTCAAAAACCTTCTCTCAGGAAGGGGTCCTGCCGCTAACGAATTCCGGACAAACATTGCGCAATATAACATTGCGCTTTCATTTACCTCGCTTGGTGTCAAGATTGACCACAGCCTCAACAATAATGGTGGGGGCCCACATGTTTTCCGTATTCACGGAGAACTTTGCCATCGTATCGGCTCTCTCCTTCCTCCCATCGGGCAAACCCCAGCATATGCCCAGCTCTATTTCTACGACCCTCGGGCGGCATTGGACCATCGGATGCACAATAACACCAAACTCCGGCGCGAAACCATGGAGGTGCTGCAACGCATTATCAATGAACACCACCGATATGCTAGGCTATTCATCCATGCCAAGGACATCCTCACCACCGAGCCAAGCGACGATATATCTGTTCGACTGCGGGTTGCCTCTGGGGTTCACGTTCGGCGCGGGAATCTTCCAACAGCTGATGAGGTTGCGGTCGTGATTCCAGAACAGGACAACCCTCAACCACGCGATATTGTCCTCCGGCGGCGCAATGGGCCTCTGATGCGGATTAGCGACATCCACCCTGCATATACACCTCTTTATTACGTCCTTCTCTTTCCATATGGCGAAGATGGCTGGGATCCGGAGCTGCGTTTGAATGATACCGGGAACGACACTCCTCAACGTGTTACTCAGACAAAATATGTGTCTTATCGACTCCACCAAAGACATGGCGAGGCAACAACATTATTACAAGGTGGACGACTTCTTCAACGATATATGGTGGACATGTGGGCTTCTGCGGACCAGAATCGCTTGCAGTGGGTTCGGCGAAATCAGGGACAAATACGGGCGGAGCTGTATCGGGGACTGGCGGATGCTATTGAAGAGGGCGATGAAAGTTTGGACCTTAACTCACTGGGCACTCGGACTGTGTTGCCCTCGACATATACTGGAGGGCCACGAGATCGAGGACAACGCTTCCAAGATTCCATGGCTCTGGCACGATATTATCGTTCAGTCGACCTTTTCATCACGGTTACAACGAATCCCGACTGGCCCGAGATCAAACGCGAGTTGCTCGATGGGCAGCATTCATCCGACCGGCCAGACCTAATTGCTCGCGTTTTTCATATGAAGAAAACCGCAATTGTTAACGACATCTATGTTGATCCGCGGATCGGAGCGACGGACTCAGACGCGTAGAATAGCTCGATCCGTTGCACAGCCTCACACGTTCTTCTCCCGAACTGTGAGGTATGTGCAACGCGTTCTCATGTATCTTATGTATTCTCACTGTGCGACAGCGAGCTCAGAAGCTCACTGAGTACAGGTAATGACACGTTCTTCTCCCGAACTGTGAGCGAGCTCAGAAGCTCACTGAGTACAGGTTCAACAGGTTATGGGCCAAAGCGTTTGAAGACGCTCGACACCTGTACCCAACGACACTTCCTCGCCCGTCGAACCTTCTCGCCGCTCTCGCTGCACCTCGCCACTTGCGATACCATGTTCTCCCGCCCCTCGAACCCTTTTCTTGACGCGTACGACGCCGACTCGCCGATGGCGAAACTCGCGCGTGGTCTGCGCACCCCGCCACCGTTCTCCAGCCCTCGCCCGCCCGTTCTCAAGCACCATAACCAACTGGTCCGATGACGACTTTCTCTCCCTTGCCAAAGGCAACTGGGCGGCTTGGTCGGGCCGTGTTGAGCGCAACCTAGGTTTGCACGCTGGGGCTACACGTTTTCTCGATCCCAACCATCTACCGGACATGCTCAACCCCGCGGCGGTCACGACATGGACGGACAACAACACAGTTGTCCGCTCCTTCCTCCTCTCGGTCCTATCCAGCACCGAACGTGACGCAGTCGAGATGCACGAGTTGGCGTCGGCGGTCTGGCAAGCACTGCGCGTCCGTCACGTCCACCGCGGGCCACTCAATCAGGTCAAGGCCCTGAAAGCCGCGTTCGAGGTGTCGTACTCCGCGGACACCAAGTCTTTCGAGAAGACGACGGAACAGTTGATGTCGGAGAGTGACGCGGCTCATCCGACTATCTCTTAATATTATCTTATCTTCATATTGATATCACCGCTACTGGAACCTGGTCAGCGAGAGGGGCTTCCAACCCTTCTCTCGCTGAACCAGGTATGACCCCCTTTCTCACCTTGACTTCATGTACTTATATCCAACCCTTCTCTCGCTGAACCAGACCAATATATTATCTGCGACTCACAGGTTATGGGCCCCGTGCCGTTACCCGCTACATGCATAACATCGACGAGGCGGTTCAGCACGCAGTCGCGGATGAAATGTTCTCGGATAGAGATGTGTTTCATTTTTGAGTGTGAATGTGGATTGTGGGTGCAAGCAACTGTTCCTTGATTGTCGCAAAAGATAGATGTGGGTTGTTGTTGTGGGAAGCCGAGCTCGTTCATAATGTTTCGGAACCATAAGACATCTTTCGCGCAATGAGTCGTTGCGAGGTATTCAGCTTCGCAAGACGATAAAGCCACCACGGCCTGTTGCTTTGAGCTCCACGATACTGGTGAATCGTTTACCAGGATGACAAAGCCCGATATCGATTTCCTATCGTTCCCCATTCCCCAATCTGAGTCGCTCAGTGCTGTGACTGTGGGTTCTGCGAAATTCTTTCCCCCGAGTAGTATCCCATGGCTTGCTGTTCCTCGCAGGTACCGCAACAAGTGCTTCGCCGCTGCCACATGTGCAGGCCCGTACTTCACCATGAACCGTGCCAATTCCCGCACCGTATACGAGATGTCGGGTCGTGTGCACGTGGACAGATACATACACCGCCCAACTATAGCAGCGTACGGAAAGTCTTTCGCCTTCTGGACCTCCGCATCGGTACTAGTAGCCGGTGCCAATCTCGTGCTTGGGTCCATTGGGGTTTGCACTGAGTTGCTTTTATCAAATTTGAAGTCGCGAAGGATCGATTCTGTGAAGGCTTTCTGGTGTAAGCGAATGGTGCGGTTGTCTCGGTCTCGCTCGACTGAGCATCCCAGATGGAGCTTCGGTTCGCCATTGTCGGGGTTTGGGAGGAGCTAGCGATTAGCATATCGTCCACGCTGGTCGTTATGATGCTGAGGTTGTTGTCAGTCTTCCTCACGTAAACGCTCCAGTCGGACTCGACGCGTTTAAAACCTATGAGTTCGAGTCTTGCGTTCAATTCGAGATACCATTGTCTCCCAGCCTGTTTCAATCCATACAAGCCTTTGAGTAGTCGCCAAAACCCCGGGCCTGCAATCTCAGGCTTCCGCATATATATTTCTTCGTCGAGCGGTCCGTTCAAGAAGGCCGTTTTGACGTCGACTTGCCGCAGGGTCATATCGTGTGCAGCTGCGAGAGTGAGGACGAATCGGATGGATTCCCATCTCGCGACGGGAGCGAACGTGTAAGTGTAGTCTTGGCCCGGGATTTGAGTGAATCCCTTTGCAACTAGTCGTGCCTTGAACCGGGATATGCGACCATCTCGGTCTCGCTTGATGTGCAACACCCACTTGCAAGCGACGGGTTTGCGTCCCAGCGGCACTTCCTCCACCTCGACGTAAACACCTTTCGCCCGTAATGATTCTAGTTCCTCGAATATAGCGATTAGCCATTGTGGCCAATATATTGAGGCTTTGGCTTCCGGTATCGAGTTCGGGTCCTTTGCATTGGGATCGTCAATGGGATTTGCAAGAGTCGAATGCCTCCCGATGTCGCCTCGCAGCTTTATTACGCGCTGGTGGACCCTCATCTCACTCACGGGTGTGACGTGATGCTCGATGTGGACAATGTGTCCTTTGCTTGGCTCGACGATCTCAATCGCGCATTTCTGCGTCGCATACTGGGCGTGGGTGCACGTTCGGGCATACCTCAATTATACTCGGAGCTTGGGATATATCCATTACGGGTTCGCCGGGCCGAACTGGCCATACGTTACTTGCGCTACTTAGTTTCGCTGCCGGAGGCACATCTCGCGCGCAAAGCTCTGGTGGTGGCGGATCACCTGCGACGAAGGGGAAATCCGTCGTGGACAGGGGATTTAGCCCGCGTCTTACAGCAGTTGCCATTCGACTGCCCGCATCTCCCTTCTCTGGGTAACCTGTCGACCACTGGCTGTGATGAGCTGATCAAGAAGCTGCGCAGCCGCGCGCGTTGGTGGATCCACTCCGAAATTAACTCTCGGGTCTCCCTTCCCTTGCTGCATGGACGTATGGAACCCTCGAAGGACGGAGCGCTGAAGACGGTCCCCCTGTGCCGACGGCACTATCTCACGCGCGTGGCGCACACAAACCATCGCCTTGCGCTGACCCGTCTACTTTGCGGCTCTTTCCACTTCCGGGGTCTACACTCCAGACCCCGCGTCTCACGTTCCGGCTTCGGTGACGTGCCGCAAGTGTGGGGAAGATCTGGAAACACCAGGCCATGTGTTCCTGCAGTGTAGGGCCCGCGATGTGGTGGAATTGCGCGTGGAGTTGCGAGAGGAGCTGAGGCAGCGATTTGGCGTAACACTGGCAAGCGAGCCTACGTCACGGGCAGAGGCGGAGCGACAACTCCGCGTATTGATCTTTGCGTGGGAGACGGTGGTGCCAATGGCACGTTTTGTCTATCGGGTTTGCAAAGCCTGGAGTTGGTTCGGTCGCAAACTGCCATCGATGGCCTCCGAGCTAGCGCCGCTGTCTGACGACGAGCAGAGTGACGACGAGGGTACCTCGAGCGAGGGGGAGAATTCTGTGGGGGAGCGTGGTGACTGAGGCAGGGGGGTGGTGGTGTGTTTTGTTTTGTTTTTGTTTGGAGCTGCATGACTGCCAGTTTCGGGCCGGCGCAGGTGGACAACGGTGGATCCTGGGGATTTACACGCAGGAGGGGGGGACCCCGCCTGTGTCCTACCGTGTTTTTTCCCATGGGGTTTTTCACGGGGGTTTTATCCAGTGGTCCTGCCCTCCGAGGGCCAGCCGCTTCACGACGCTGATGCTGTGTTGCGCCGATAGCTCGTTGGCCTGAGCGGTTGGTTGTGTAGTGATGTTTTGTAAGGCTCATGAGCGCGGGTAGGGGGTCGACGTAATGCCCTGGAGCTTACAGCTCACCCTCGTCAGCCTCTTGAGTTTGGCGGTACCCAGATTTGGGTCCATATGCCTTTATAATAATAATAATAATAATAGTTGAAGGCGTGGAACAAGGTGATTTGGGCGGGAGGCGCGCCCACGGCTGAGAGCTTCCTGACTGCCCTCCTCGTTGGCGCTCTCTCGGCCAACCATGGTGATCTGGTCAATGGACTCCTGGCTCGTCCGTCACTCTCTGCCGAGGACGTTGAGAAGGCCATCGTCGACAAGACTACTACGCCTACCCCTTCCACACTTGCCTTTGCCGCCACGGGGGGTGGATCCCGCCGAGACATATGCACGGTCAGGGCATGCACAAGCCGGGAGACCCACACGTCGGAATACTGCGTGGCGGAGGGCGGCGGTATGGCTGGGAAGACGGTCGCCGAAGCACGGACGGCCAGGGAGGCGGCGAAGAAGAAAGGACCCGGGTCGGGACGCGCAAACACGGGACAACCGAAGGCGGGGCAATCTTCCAATTTATTCAAACGCGACGCGGGCGGCAAGGCCTACTTGACAGTAGCGGGGATGGACTACTACGTTTGGCCAGCTCCGACCATGACTCCGCCCCCAGTCCAACAAACTGCACCTGCGGCGAACTTTATCAACCTGCAGACTGATACCTTGCCGGCGAAGTTCGACCCACACTACATGGCGGAGACTCACGCTGTACTAGCAGACGCCTTCGCCCCGGTGGACTGGACCGCCGCCGAGGCCAATGCGGCGACCTGCGAGTCTTTTGTCATCTTTCCAGACACCGGAGCCAACGTCCACATTTCGCCGCACAAGGACGACTTCATCGATCTCCAGCCAATTGCTCCCCACAGCATAAAGGGTTTCCAGGGCACGTCGATAGACGCAGTCGGGATCGGCTCCATCGCCACCGATAGATTCACCATCTCTAACGTCCTCTATGTGCCAAATGCATCAGTCCGCCTCATCTCCGTTAGCCGCCTGTGCAAAGATCTTACTCTCTCTTGCCATTTCGATGCCGAACGTGTCTGGATCACGGGCCCGGACGGCACGCTGGTTTGCACAGGCAAGATCGACAAATCACGCAACCTCTATCGCCTCGACTGCCGTCTTGCGGTCCCATTGTCGCCTTTCGCTGCGCCGGCTACCATGCGCGATGTGGACTCTTGGCACCGTCGTCTCGGACACGCTCACCCTCAAGCTTGCGTCGACCTCTTCCAATCTGGAGGCGCTACCGGTATGGACCTCATCCCCTCTCATGCAGCGACTCCTTGTGACGCCTGTCTGCTTGGTAAACAGGTTCGCGCTTCCATACCGAAGGAGAGGGAGGGAGACAAGTCGGTTAAGAGATTGCGGAAGGTGTTCGTGGACTTGAGTGGGCCGTTTAGTGTTCGATCGCGCAGCGGGAACGAGTATGTGATGGATATCGTAGACGACACTACTTCGCTTGGGTGGTGCATCCCCCTCCCCTCGAAGTCCAGCGCTTGCAAATACATGCAACTTTGGATCTTAGCTGTCGAAGCAGAGACTGGGGAGAAGCTGGTGGAGATCAACATGGACAACGGCGAGCTGAAGAGCGCAGAGTTCGGCGACTGGTGCGCTGCCCGCGGGACCCAGATACGCTTCACGTCACGGGAGACGTCAGTGCAGAATGGGAAAGTCGAGCGTTACCACGAGACAATCCACAATAAGGCCCGTACCATGCGCATTGCCTGCGGAGCTCCGCCCAATCTCTGGGACGAGTTCTACGTCACGGCAGCATATTTGCATGCTCGCACCCCTTCCCGTTCACAAGGCGGCCGAACGCCTTATGAATGCTATCACCTGCGTAAGCCGGACCTCTCCCACCTACGAGAGATAGGCTGCAGGGCGTTTGTGCTGATCCCTGGTCATAACCCTAAACTCTTTGCTCGCTCGCTGGAATGCGTGCTGATTGGATACACTCCACGATCCAAATCCTACCGGTGTTGGGAACACTCAACCGGCAAAATCTATGATTCGATCCACGTGAGGTTTATCGAAACCTCTCAGACTATCCCTCTGAAGCTCAACCGCGATATTATGCGACGCCGCTTGGTCGAACTCTCCAACGAAGAGCCTTCCACGACCCCGGCGGTGCCAGACGACGAGGCATGTACCCGCCAACAGCTCTCGACCTCGGAGTTACCATCAGACACTACTGGAGTGCCGACACCCGACCTACTACTGTCCGGGCTGCAGTCCGAGACTGCAGGACCCCGTCGCTCCCCTCGCCTCGCAGACACAGGCAACCGTGCCCACGCGGCTGAAGCTGTTCCGGAGACCATTGACGAGGACCTCGAGCTAGTCCTGGAGCGCGAGGCAATCATCAAGTCGACCCCAGAGGACGACGACAGTACCGAAGCAGCCATGCTTGAGGCGCTCAACGCGGCTGCGGACAGTGCACCCATAAATCTGGAGTTCCCCAACGACCCGAAGTCGCGGAAGGAAGCTATGGCAGATGTAGATGCAGACCTCTGGCGAGCCGGGGAGGTGGAGGAGCTAGGGTCGTGGAAGAGCCTCGACGTATACGATCTGATTCCGCCCGGCACGGTTCCACACGGGAAGACCGTCCTTGACCTATGGCCGACTTACCTGCGCAAACGCAACATGCAGAACGTGGTTGTGAGGCACAAAGTACGATACTGTATACTTGGCAGCAGACAAGTGTTCGGCCGTGATTATACCGATACAACATCCCCGACCGCCCGTCTGGAATCGTTCCGCGCGGTTCTCCACCTGGCGGCAGCGCGCGCGGCATGGACCTCCAACAAATCGATGTCAAGACGGCGTTCCTTAACGCACCGCTACCAGACGATGAACAACAATACTGTCGACAGCCGAAGGATCACGAGGAACCTGGGAAAGAGAAGTGGCTCATGCGGCTGAAGAAGAGCGTTTATGGGCTGCACCAAGCCGGTCGCTGGTGGAATCGCACGTTCAATGAGGCGATGGTGTCTTGGGGGTTCACTCGGCTGCGATGCGAATGGTGTGTGTACTACCGCAAGCGCGGGGACGACATCACCATCGTCGTAGTCATGCTCTCTGCGGCGATGACTCCAGGCGCGAACGACTTGTTCAAGACCGAACTCCGCTCCAAGTGGTCCATCTCTGATCTGGGATCTGCGTCATTCTGCTTGGGAATCGCCATCGTGCGTGACCCAGAACGGAGGATGATTAGCATTTCCCAGACGGCCCTGATCGACAGGATTGTCGCGCAGTATGGCCAGACTGATGCCCACCCGGTGTATACACCGATGGAACCGAAGCTATGTCTTGTACGCCCGGAGTCTCCCCCGACAACAGAGGAAGCCAAGCGTCTCGCCAAACTCCCGTATCGCTCCCTGGTCGGCAGCCTCATGTACGTCGCGATGGGGACGCGTCCTGATGTCGCCTTCGCTGTCAGCCACTTGGCCCGCTTCCTCGACTGTTACCGTGAATCGCACTGGCTCGCGGCAGTACGCATCGTCAAGTACCTGAAATCCACTCGCACCTACCGACTTCAGCTTGGCGGTCCCGAGGTTCGTCTGTCAGGGTACTCCGACGCAGACTATGCCAACGATCCGGACACACGCAAGTCGGTCATGGGATATGCTTTCCAGCTGGGCTCGGGCATGATCTCCTGGTCGTCGAGGAAACAAAAGCTGGTTGCGGGCTCTTCAATGGAATCAGAGTATGTTGCATCGGCGGAGGCAGCCCATGAGGCCTGCTGGCTAAGAAGCCTGCTAACCGGCTTGAACGAGGCCTCCACCGGACCGACCCCGATACGAGGCGACAACGACGCGGCTCGCAAGATAGCCCTGGATCAACGGTTCCACAGCCGTGCGAAGGCCATTGACGTCCGATACAAGTACATCAACGACGTTGTAGAGAAGGGCAAGGTTGCCCTACCCCGTGTGTCTACATTCAACAATGTTGCCGACACTCTCACGAAGTCCCTGGCCAGACCCGACTTCGAACGTCACCGATTGTCACTGGGGGTGGTGGAGTAAGGTGTCGGGGGGTGCTCTCATGGGGGGTGGTGGTTGCCGCTTTCCTCCGTCGGGGGGTGTGTTGATCCGCGGATCGGAGCGACGGACTCAGACGCGTAGAATAGCTCGATCCGTTGCACAGCCTCACACGTTCTTCTCCCGAACTGTGAGGTATGTGCAACGCGTTCTCATGTATCTTATGTATTCTCACTGTGCGACAGCGAGCTCAGAAGCTCACTGAGTACAGGTAATGACACGTTCTTCTCCCGAACTGTGAGCAAGCTCAGAAGCTCACTGAGTACAGGTTCAACAATCTACAAGAACAACATCTTTGGGGTTGCAGTTGCATTTGTCTACGCCATTGAATTCCAGAAGCGGGGTCTTCCTCACATGCACCTCCTTCTCTTTCTTCAACCCGGAGAGAAGTTTCTTACTCCAGAGGACATCGATTCCGCAATCCGTGCATACTGGCCTGACCCGGAGAAGGAGCCGTTGTTGTTCGAGACGGTGAAGAAGTGTATGGTACATGGGCCATGTGGACTCGCAAACCCAAAGGCGCCTTGCATGGAGGGTGGTCGCTGTACCAAGAACTTCCCGAAACCTTTCACCGACCGAACATCAATGGACGACAATGGCTATCCCAGGTACTTTCGCCCAGACGATGGAAGAGCATTCGAGGTACGGGATACGATGATGGAAAATGGGTGGATCGTGCCATACTGTCCATTTCTGTCCGCTAAATACGACTGTCATATCAATGTCGAGTGTGCTGTTTCATTGGGTTCTTTCAAATATGCATTCAAGTATATTCAGAAAGGGAGTGATAAGGCTGGGCTGCAGGTGGCGAATCGGCAGGACTAGGTGACACGTTGGATTGAGGGGGAGATACATCTCTGCTGCAGAGGCTGCCTGGCGTACATTCCACTATGATATGTTTGAGCAAATTCCGAATGTTGTACGCCTTCAGGTATGTCTTCTATTGTTTGTGCTTCTCTCTATCTAATCTACCAAATACAGGTTCATTTGCCTGGTCAACATTTGGTGCGCTTTGACCCCTTCGGAAAACCCGACTGAAGTCCTTGAGCGGGCATCTGGGGAGCAGACAAGTCTCACAGCCTTCTTTTCAGCCAACGCTAATCCGGGTGCTTTGGGTGTGCTTGCGCGCCGATACACCTACCAAGAGTTTCCGCAACACTTCACATGGAAGAGCGACAAAAATGGGAAACAATGGGTGATACGGAAGAAGGGTTTTGCGCTTGGCCGGATGTTTTTTGTACCACCCAATGCTGGCGAGCGGTTTTATCTTCGCACTCTCCTCACGGTTGTTAAGGGTCCCGTCTCTTTTCAAAGACCTTCGCACCTATAATGGAACTGTCTATCCCGACTTCCTTCGAGCATGTTTGGCCCGTGGCCTTCTTGAAGACGATGGGGAATGGCGCCAGTGCCTTGAGGAGGCGTCGGAAATGCAGACAGGCCAACGACTGCGTCAGCTTTTTTCAACTATTCTGGTGTTTTGCTCGCCGACTCAACCTGAGGTTCTTTGGACTGATTTTCGAACACATATCTGCGACGACTTGCTGCGACGACTTCAGCGCATGGGCCGTATATCAACCCAGGACGATGCCTACGACTATGGCCTCTACCTGTTGGACCAGCTGCTAAAGGACTTAGGAAAATCACTGAACGACTGGCCAAGCATGCCACAGCCTCAAATTGACTGAGCAACCGAGTCCAACAACACAAACCCACTCATTGCGGAACAACTCGACTATAACATAGACGAGCAGCAACGTCTTGCTGAAGCGCAGATACCGCAACTCAATGCCGAGCAGCGCAATGCTTTTGACCGTATCACCCATGCCGTTCGGGGTACATCAGGAGAGATCTTTTCCCTCAATGGGCCAGGCGGGACTGGCAAAACATATGTCTATAAGACTCTCTGTTATGCTCTCCGAGCAGAGGCTCGAATTGTCCTTTGCATCGCCTCCTCTGGTATTGCCGCACTGCTCATGCCAGGTGGTCGGACTGCTCATTCGGTCTTCAAGATTCCCATTGATGGTCTTTTTGACGGCTCATTTTGCAACTTCACAAAGAATAGCCAGCGGGCAGATCTAATGCGACGAGTTGCGCTTATTATATGGGGACGAGATTAGCGGGCAAAACCGGCATGCAGTTGAGGCTGTCGATCGCACACTACGAGATATTATGGGCATCGACAAGCCTTTTGGTGGCATACCGACGGTTCTGGGAGGTGATTGGCAGCAAACCCTTCCTGTTGTTGTTAAAGGCTCTCGGGAGATGGTTGTGCTCGCTTGTGTTCGGCGTTCGGCACTATGGAATCATATCCAGGTTCTTCGTTTGCACCAGAATATGCGACTAGCTTCGGAAGGCCAAGACGAGCGGGAGTTTGCAACATGGCTTCTGGATATTGGTCATGGTCGAGGTTTGGCTGCTGACAACAACGTTTCTCTTCGTCCAGGAATGCAATGTGATAGCTGCACCAGTCTTATCGAATTCATCTACCCTGGCATTTCCAGTAATCCTCCTCCACCACCCGAGTTCTTTCTTAATCGTATGATTCTTGCTCCCCGCAACTCCGACGTATTCGAAATCAACTCAACTGTTCTTGCTTCCATGTCTGGCGAACCGAGGACATATGTCAGTGCAGACCAGATAGTTGAAGAGACTGGTGCTGATGGCCCACGGGACGACAACGAGGCACCAATCCCCATCGAATTCCTTCGCTCACTTAACTCCAGCAGTCTACCACCAGGCGAGCTCTTGGTTAAGACTGTGTGTCCACTGATTCTTCTCCGCAACCTCGCACCAGCTCACGGACTCTGCAACGGAACACGCATGATTTTGCAGCGCATGTCAGAGCGTGTATTGGAGTGTCGGATAATGGGAGGTGATCATGATGGTGAAATTGCTCTTATCCCCCGCATCTCTCTTACTCCTACGAACACGACCGACTTCACATTCAAATTCTCGCGCCGTCAATTCCCCCTTCGACTCGCCTTCGGATTAACCATCAATAAAGCACAGGGCCAGTCAGTGAAGTTTGTGGGCCTAGACCTCCGTATTCCTGTCTTTGCACATGGACAACTCTATGTTGCCTTCTCTCGGGCAACTTCAAGTCAGCGAATCAAGGTATTGCTTCCAGATAATGCTGTTTTACCTGAAACTATAAACGTCGTGTATCCAGAGGTTTTAATAGATTAATTCGACTTTTTGTTACTCTTGAATTCATGATGTGACTTGACGCGCTTTAAACGTGTCTTGCGCCAGACGCGTCTATTACAAGGCTCAAATGACCCACGTCGACTGCACTCGGTGAATATTTGCCCGGTTGTCGTGGTAAATAGGGTGTAATGAGCACTGCTGTCAACAGAAGCAGACTGTTTCTTAGCAGCAGCGGCATAAGTTTAACCAGGTTGGTGTTGAACTTCGCCTTGACTTAGGTTGCATATACCCAAATGCAGTCACGGATGGCGCCGTAAGGTCTCGAGAGTATAAAGACGGCCAGCCCACGACGAAACTATTCATTCAATCACTCACTAACTTCCAATCACTCCAAAAATGGCTGCTACCAACTCTTCCTCGACTTTCCGCATCCACGGGTTCAGCTTGCTCGACAATCCGCGAAAGGTCCCTGGGAGCTCCAAAACCTTCATCTTTGAGGCGTTCCTCTGCTTGCCTGGTCGCATCGAGCCTGTCGTTGGGGAGCTTCAGTACTTCAATGCCAACGACGAGAGCATCGGTGACCTGTCAGTTGCAATGATCACCGCAACTGTTTGTGCTCTCAATTACCTGCTTTTGCCTATACTCATCTTAAATAGCTGGCCCAGCCAGGTGCCGCACTCCAGATCTATGGGGATCGCTCCAAGTATAGCTTCGTTGGAGATATCAAAACGGTGAGTCTTATTTCCTCCTCCTCCTCTATTCAAATACCAACCATGTTCCAGATGAAAATACTCGGACATCCCGACAACATCAAGTTTGACTTCGATGTTCCTCCCCGAGTTAGTCTCTGTGGACCTGCAACACGCATCATCGCAGATGAAGGCCGGTTCACTATCGAAGGCGAGCAATACACTCTGGCATGGAAAGAGGCTGCGCAGAATGACACTACGGTCAAAAAGTGCGTCCTTATTGCTCTCTCTCTCTCTCTCTCTCTGATTATTGACTTGCTTGCCCAGGTCTGCATTTAATGCAGATGTGATCATTCCCGACTCTCAGCGCTACGCTAACACCAAGAAGCCTATTCCCTTCAACAAGCGTTTCGTGTTCATTGATGGCACACTGACCGACATCCATGGCTCTGGAGACAAGACATTCTGCGTGTCTGTCGACGACATTACATTCCTTGGTACCTATGTTCCTCAAGCCAATCATTCAGCAGCCTCTCCTGCTGGCACTCCGGCTCCAAACTCCAATGGTATGCAATCACTCACTCATGTCCAGTTATCTGCTTATTCCACTAAGCAGCGGCGCGTCATAGCTTCAAACGCCGCCTCAATGCATTGGACTTGGATTCCGACAACCAAGGAGGAAAGCGTCGTAACGCTGGCGATGACGACGACAGCTCTTCCTCGGCAGGTCCCTCTTCACCATCTCCATTCCAGAACCTCACACAGACACGTGGATAATCTCAAGTATATTACCAAGTATCTACAAAAGATGTAAGGTATCAAAATTTACCTATGAATCTGAGTTTCTCCTTGGTCTGCATACCCCGTAGCGTAGCACGGGTTTACGCTAGTTGTTGAGAGGTTATCTGACGCCCTGGACAAGCAATTTGAACCTTAAATAGGGCTCCCAACCGTCCCCGTCTATGGACGGGTCTACGGTGCCGTATTTACGGTACGGGACCCGTACCGTCGGCGGTGTTGGTCCCTTCCTGTACGGGACGGGTGACGGACGTGGGAAGCCCGGATACGGGCCGCCGGCGCCCGTCCCACCTTATTTAGGTAATTGGGACAAGATTGGGACCTATTTGAGCCAGTTAAACAAGTTTCGTAAGGAAATCCGCTGAATGGGGACAATAATCCGTGCTTACCAACTTTTTCCAGGTAAACCATTGACATATAACGGCCGTCTACGGTACGGGTTACGGCCATACGGTGCCGTACCGTATGAGATCCGCCGGCGCCACTTGACGGTACGGGGAAGGCCGTCCCGGTCTGGGCAACGGCCGTAATATTGGACGGCCGTCCCCCGTATACGGGACGGTTGGGAGCCCTAACCTTAAAGAGTCGGCACACACCTGTGGTTATGCGAGTGGAGGTCAGCTTCAGAACGTCATTGATCGGAAAGGAGAAAAGACTAACTAGACTCAGATTCAGGCTTTCCCGGAGAGCTGGCGTTGGAGTGGGTCGGGCGGACGGAGGTGGTGGCGTATCGATAGGTCACGTGCTACCACATCAATCCTACTACAGCGTCATCTCTGAACGTGTTTGTTTGTTTGTTTGTTTGTAATACGGTACATGCCTCCATCGGAGAACTACTGGACCTAGCACCTAATTGTAGGCGACCTGTCTCCCGTCTACAGAGAAACCTCTACTACACAACTCGATGCTAAGCCACTGACCTAAAAATTAAATTAAATTGTTCATGTCGTTGTCACACCAAACCATCTCCAATCCTTCGCCACCTTGAAAACAAATCGCGCCGTCGGAATTACTCGATCCCAGTCGAAAATCAATCTCCTCAGTATGCGCAAAACCTCATCATGATTCATCTGGGAACCCTGCTAAACTCGCCGGCAGATTGTACGAGTAATTCTCTCTCAAAGCGTCCCACAACTCCAGTCGCGTCACCACAGTCGCAGGATCTGCACATACCAGAAAAACATGCTGTGGAGTCTCCTGCGCCTCACCACATCTTCGACACATTCTTCTTTCATTCGGAACCACCGAATCGTCCGAATGAACACTCGTCGATGTTCCCAGTTTGACACTCGATGCAGATAATGGCGGCGGGTCAGATGCATGAACTGAGAGGGATCATCTTCCCGGGGCTCCAGCCGATGATGCAGAAGGTACAGTGAGGTGCGCGCCTGCACTTGAGCAGTCAGAAATTGCTTACAACCTCTCCTTAGCTCCCGACTCATCATGTCGCACACAGACGGTGACAGGTGTTGGAGCGAACGCAGGCGAGGCATAGCCCAGGGGAAAGATCGCAACACATAAGCCAAATCCCCCAACCATGAAGAGAAGCCACTGTTGCGCAAAATGTCTGCCTCATAAAGTGCTTTATAGGCCAAATGTGAGTGCTCCAACGTCAACAAATATCTCAAGAACCGGATAGCCAACTCGGCACGGCGCACATTCAGTGGATATACACCCAATTCCGTAAACAAAGGCGGCCAGCTGGAATGCGACCCAACTCCCAAGATACCGCGGAGAGCCATCAAATTCTCTCGCTGTAGCAGCTCAAAAGAAACCGGGTCAGTGTCCAAAATAACATCGCACCCATGCGTCAAATGACAGTCCACCATCGCATAATAAAGGTCACATCCAATGGTCGGCGGCAATCGTCCACGACCAACATAATGTTCACAACCTACAATTCGCCCCCCGTATGACTTTCTCGCGGCAATGGCCTTGTTTTCGTAGTGCCGGCGGAAAGTGTCTCGCACTCCAGTCGCAAATGTTATACCCACAAACTTGTGCTCACTCACCCAAGGTATGTCTGATCCTCCAAAGGACAAACAACCAGGGGGACGTTGATTTGGATGCACAGGAATCCGACCAAAGATCATTCCTGCTGATTTGCTCCCGTTCGCTTGTAAGAACATTTTCCGACACCATTTCTCCAACAACCGTAAACGCCGTTGCAGACCTTGCCAACTTCTCGAAACCAAAACCATGTCATCCGCTTGTGCTAGATAAGCCACAAACATTCCTGCGAGGTAAGCATCGTCCGGATCCACATCCAATTGAAAAGTTGACAAAAAAATGTTCCACAGAGTAGGCGAAGGCGGGTCTCCCATCAACACCCCACATAACGATCTCCACTCCTCAGAGACTAGGCCTCCCGAGGCCACCACCACCACCATCTCCTCATACATCATCCTCAGGAAGTCAAAGTACGGGCCCGTTAAGCCCAATTCTGCCATTATAACCCACAATTGATCTCGATTCACACCAGCAAATGCATTCGATATGTCCACAAATGCCACGTACAGAGGTTCCCCCGATGCTTCCGACTTCTCAATCAGCGTGCGTAGAATGAACGCGTTGTTGTTGGTGCGATATCCAGCTCGGAATCCGTTTTGCATCGGGGGAATTATCCCCGCTTTGTCGGCCAGTCGGGATAGCTTGGCGTCGAATACTGCTGATAGACCCTTATATACTGAGCTTTGCAATGCAATTCCACGATAACCTTCTGGTGTATGAGGGTTTTTGCCTGGTTTTGGCACGCTTGAGAGTAAGGTTTTGAGAAAGGCTGTTGGCGCCTCGCATCTCTCTAAGCAGTCATTCAGAAACTGCACTAGAAGCTCGTTGTCTAGTGACAGTAGGTTCAGGTAAGTCGCTCCATCAATTCCGGGAACACTTTTTGGATCTTTGTCAGCCCATCGACTTTTAACCTCCTCCATATCCTCTATCGTCACCTTCGCATTCAACTCCTCAAATGTTGACAATGGTGACGGTCTCGGGATAGACTTTGCCAATTCTGTCATCTCCATCCATCGCTCCTCATCAAATCCCGCCGCTTCCATGTCCACTGGGGGATTCATTCGTTGTCGATACGAGTCTGAAATTTCCTGTAAGTCAACCAACGGCTCCTTCTGGCCATGTGGCTTTGGATGAAGCATCTCATCAACCACCTTCCAAAGGGTTTTTGAATCACCTCGAGCGTCTTCCAAGCGCTGCAAAAAATCACCCCGAGTACCTGGTCTTGCGTTATTTTTGTTTCCCTTCTCTCGCCACCCCTCACGAGACACCGAAGTCGTCACGCGTGGACCCATTACATTTCCCAAGTGGTTCACTGCCCGATGAAGCGACAGTTAGAGTAGAGGTGGAGGAGAAGAGAGAGAGAAAATAGAGGGTCCCAAAGGGTCCCCTATGTTTCAATAGGTGCTGCGTATAGCGGCTTGGCATCACGAACAGGTAAAACTGCCGTTTATCCTCACAAACGTCCTATTCTAACAAATTGACAAGCATATCTTTTTCCACTCCTCGAAAACACCCAGCACGACATCTCCGCGTTTTCCATCCGCCTCCTGGGAATTGGGCATGCTTTGGGTTTCGATGGCTAACCAGACTCAAGTTGTTATCCCAGCCGATCTGAACTCGACTCCAGATAATGAACGAGGAAAATATGTCGTTCGCGAGGAAAATTCCCGTTTTAACGACGAGCAAGTGAGATAGCTGCTTGGTGAAGGATGTTGTTTGCTTCAAGCCGCTTCTCAACAAGTTCCGCGTGCCCAGTCCGTTTATGCAGCTCCAAGAATCGCTCGCCCACCCAGAGCCGCAAAGGTACATTGCCAGCGGTGTCCAACCGGTTGTCCTCCTTCTTCAGAGGGGCACCAAGTCCGGCCGCGAGTTGTTCGCATGTCGCCAACATCTTGCCGGCCTGGTCCCCTGCTGTGTGTAGATAATGCGCTGAGATCAAGGCGAGAATGAGTGCGCGGAGGTGGTTGTCTTGGTGTTCCGTCGCATACGCCAAAGCGTGCTTCAGGTGTTGCCTATTCCTCACTGAGCCAATATCTTCAGCGGGGAAAAAAGAGACGTACTTGGCAGTTAGAATTTCGGACGTCAAGACGCCTTCGATAACCTCTCCTACTGCCCGCATGGCACCGCCCAGCCCGCGACAAGCGCCAACAACATCATGCCCCATCTTTTCCAGCTCTTTCTCTCCAATGCCTAGACCGTCCTCCGCCATGGGGAATCGCATCGCGGGGTCCAATTTCGCCCTCGCTTGGAGTCCAATCAACAGAACAACCTCTCCTACTCGTGCGGATACCCAACCTCCTTCGTCTCCTGCCGCCTTCGCTAGTTGGCCTGCAACTCGATAGCAATTGCGAGCACGAGCGGCTTGACCCCGAGCGTGGGCCAGTTGTGCATGGAGGAGGGTTATACGCGGGGCAAGCGTTCCTTCAAACAAGCCGAAAGTCCGCGCGTGAGCAATAACTTCATTGAGATTCCTCTCCGATTCTCCAAATTCGCTCCGCATGATGTTGACCTGTCGATGGGGTGAGAACAATGAAATGAAAGTGTGGCTAATATGTACCGCAATCAGCTCGCACTTCAGGTCTGCCTGGATTTTCGCCATTTGGAGCTCAATTGCTCGGACATCGCCAGCACTCGCCCATCTATGAACCTTCAATTCTCCCGCTGCCTCCCGTTCTACTACCCCCAGTCCCTCCAAAATGAACGTCTTCCGCTTGGGCTTGCGGCCAACCAAGTCCCGTCGAGCAATGGCACTAATAAGATAGCCGAGTGCATATAACACGCGAGGGTGTGTTGTTCGGATGTAAAGTGGTGGGTTTTTCTCGTCGAGAGGAATCTATATTCATCAGCAATGGATTGCTAGACCCATTTCTGAGGTAAATACCTGGAGGACACCTTCGCTTTCCAGCACTTCTTCAGGAGAGTTGTCGCGGCATCTCCCGTCGTAAATGCCAGCATCGAGAACGGTATAAAGGAGTGTGAGGCGGGCGCCAGCGGGGGTCGTGTTGATATTTGTTGATCCTCCTTCTGGGTTTGCTGGACCCGGTGCTTGAGCAGCGGAGTAGGTAAACCAAACAACACCGAGAATCAGAACGTGAACAACGGCGGCAGCGTGGAAGGGTGAAGCCGCATACAAGGGCTGGGGGGCATTTTCTGGAGGTTTTACGATCGGAAACGAGATCTCCAGAGGAGCCTCCGCACGTTGTAAAGCACCCGGAACGTCCGTCCAACGGCCCAGCGCAACCAGCGCTCTCAACTCAATTATTCGTGCCAGCAATGCCACGTTAGGATGTTTTGCGCCGAACAGAGGGCCTATGGCTGCCCGCAAAGTGGTTAATTCGCGGGTCAGGTTCTTGTCGGGAGCCACAAGTTTCACGGGAGTCGACATTGGCGTGCTCAGTCTGGCGGTAGGCTTCGCAGAGGCATGGGGGTATAAGAGCGCGTTGAGAAGGTGGTCGACCCATGCGAGATGAGCATAGTAATAGGCAGGAGTACCCTCCGCTGGACCGCTGCTGTTGGGTGGCTTCAAAAGTTGTTTGGCACGTTGCGGAGTCGCTCGAGCAGAGAGCCGTGTGATATAATGAGGGTACAGTGCTAGTGTTGGATGTTTTTGGGCGATGACCAGCTATAAAGAAATAAGAACCCGAAGGGTCGCGTGGAAACTTACTCACAGCGTTGCCTAGCGCCTTCTGTACCTCCCCCTCGATTCCTTCCGTCCAGTCCTCGTCACCAAATCCACCCTCAAGTATATTGACCCCGATTTCCGCAAGGGCACACCAGGCTCGACATTCGTCAAGGGGAGTACTCGAAATGTCCCAAGGGACCCTTTTGACCCTTCCAATCGGTTGGCCAGAATTCTGAAGGCCTAGACATCGACGGAGGGCCATAAGAGATAGCCATAGAGAGTGCTTATGGTTTGCATGTGTTGGTGGATGAAGTAGGAGGGACGGAAGAGCCAGAAGGAGTTGGGGACTACGAAGCTGTTCTGCTTCTGCCGGAGGCGTTGACCTCACGCGCTTATGTGGTCGTGGGTTGTCCTCCATGGGTGTTGAAGAGACTGGATAACTAGAGGATGGTGACAAGGCCCTTAAATCTTGATCAGCGGCACGTGACACCATCTTTTTTTTTCTTCTTTTTTTTTTTGGATCTGCATTTTTATACCGCAACAAGTACACGAACTATGGTGCAGCTGGCCTAGTCACCACCAATTTGGGACATCACTTTGATGGGCATACTGTGTGGGAAGGAATGAGTGGGGAGTCAAACCCTCTAACAGAAACACTTAGTTTGGTCATAGGAAGAATCCTGTTAGACACTTTGTAAAAATACTCAAAGGATAAAAAGTTGTGACTTTTAGAATGAGCATGCTTATATAATCCCCATACAATAGATGACATAAGCTCTGCTAAAAAGTGGAGGATTTTGCTTTGAGCAGGCTTAGTCAGCTGTCACAAATTGGTTGTGACTAGGCCGTCGGCACCATACTAAGACGCGGTGGCCGGGCCGTCGGAGCTGCCTGGCCGCTCGGTGGTGATGTATGTACTATGCCGGGAGTAGGATCAGAGCGATCTATGGTGGAGCAAATGGCGGGAAGGGGAGTTGGTGGATGGATTGCACACGCAGTCCGACTGCGATGGTGTCGTCGGGCCATATGATATGGGCATGGAGCATAAGACATAAAAAAAACATGAATCTTGTAAACTGATGCTCAGCTTACTGATGGGGAGCTTGCGACAATCATTCGGCTTTTCGGATTTTCTCGGCGATGCCTCGAAAACCTCCCACACTCGACGTCGTGTGGGAGGTTTTCCTTAAGTTTTTCGGTTGCTGCAGAATTGTGGGGAGCAAGCTCCCCAATAAATATGGTGATTGCTGGGCCTGGTTTGGCTTGTGCAGTGCTGGGCGCTACTCGGGTTCATGTTCGTCATCCGACTCAGGCGGATCCGGCTCATTGTCAAAGGTGGGAAGGGTTGTTGGGGCTTGTGGCCAGCCGGTCTTGGTGAACGCGCCACTCTTCTCCAGGAATTCAGCCAGTGCTGCTATTCCTTTCTGTGTCCCGAGCAGTTGCGGGAGTGACCAGCTTAACTATATACTGGTCGTCCGTAACTGCCGACGTAGAGCGCAGAAGGCCTGTGCGGCGTCGCAGGCTATGTCCCAAGGTGATCGTTGGGAGGGTCTTGACGGATCGGTGATTGTGCGGGCGAAGGAGGCCGTGGGACGATGGTCGGGGCAGGTCGGAGCGTCCGAAGGGGCGCCGGTCGGATGCGCCTCGGATGCGCTCGGAAGGTCCGAAGGAGGCCGAAGCGGGGGTTCCCCTGACATCACCCCCCCCTTTGAATGCGGCGTCCCGACACATAGTTCGGAAGGGCAAGGAGTCGAAGGTCGCTGAGGCGATGTGCCGTGGTTTACCTGGGTACCTCCGATAGAAGTCCGCAATTTTGTCTGGCGCGAAGACACGGTCGAACCGAACCCACGAGTCGTGCGAAGCATCGTAGCCTTTCCACCTGACGAAGTAGTTAAGATGCTTATACCTTATCCTGCCGGGTCGTCCATTGAAGGGGTCGTCCTGAGCGAGCTCGAGTTTAACAACGGGGAAGACGGGGTGGAGCTTGGAGTAACGCGGGGGGAGGTCGAGCTTGTAGGCACCTTTGCTAACCTCTGCGAGCACCTTGAACGGTCCGAGGCGCTTGTGGGAGAACTTCTCGGAGGGCCGAGTTGTTCTGATGTCAGAGGCATCTAACCAAACCTTATCACCAACTTGAATATTCGGAGCGTCCGATCGTCTCCGATCGTAGTACCGTTTATACTCGTCTTTGGCTTTGACGAGCGCGGCCTTCGCCTCGGAGACGCCGTTCGCTATCCGATCGAAACTTCGTTCACTGACTCCAACTCTGAGCGGGTGCCCGGCTCGAAACCCATTCGGGGGAGCCGGCCAGTGTCCGTCATAAAGGGTACCTGTTGAGTGGAGGAGTGAACGTGGTTGTTATAGGCGAACTCAGCGGCGGGGATAAGCTCGTCCCAGTCGTCTTGTTGGTAGTTGGTGAAGATTCGGATGTACTGCTCGAGCTCCTGGTTAACGCGTTCGGTTTGTCCGTCGGTCTGCGGGTGGTAAGCCGTAGAGGTAGCCGGCTTGACGCCAATTAAGCGCCAGAGTTCGCGCGTAAAGTCAGCGATGAACTGCGAACCTTAAAAACATTACATGAATGGAGGCACTAGCTTAGGTAATAGAACCTAGATAAATAATGATAATATATATTCCTATAAGAATAATGCTTTGGCCCAGGCTCCTAAACCAACCCTCGTTGCAGAGCGCAAGCCGAGGGTGTATTTCAGGCTGAATATGTATCAATTTAGTACAAAATCAAAAAATATGACGTGATGTTACGAAGAGTTTGGGCGAGCGCTCTGCAAGTAGCCCCAACTTTTCATCACACTTGTCATACTTTTTGGAGATTTCGGTTATATATCATTATTGGATTTGTATCTATGCTCTCGGATTCCGCTATGCAATGACGGATGGTTTAGGAGCCTGATAATGTTGCAAGATTTGGGAGCAAAGGTAAGGCAACAATCCACTCATGGGAATTCGGAAGAGGATGGTTGGTATTCCACGAGGTTGCTGGTCTTGCATAGAGATATAGATCATGTAACGCTGGGAAGAGGCCCCAGGAAGCTTCACCAAAGGGTGGTCCGAAAAAATTCTGGATTTGGGCCTCAAATACCCATTTTTTTCGGCCTAAAATATCCAGTTTTGGACAAGGGTCGTGACATGTCACATATTTGATGGACGTGACTGTTCCCCCAAAAAGGCAATTTTGCCCGTTTCAAGCGAACATAAACAACGTTATCAATAGCAGTTTCGCAGTAAAAACACAGCAAGGCCAACGGTGACTTGACAGTGACACACAATTCAATAATTGACGGTAACTTGGCGGCAACCGTTGCCTTCCAAGCCCACAAATACCGAAATTTCGGACAAGGCTGGCGGACTTTGGGTCTCAAATACCCATATTTTGGACAAGGAAATCGTCATTTTGAGACCTCAAATACCCAAATTTTCGGACCACCCTTTGGTGGAGCTTCCCGGGGCCTCTGGGAAGTCATCTGGGATCTAAAGTCTACGGGTTGGAACGGCACACATTGACAAAAGGCGATGTAGTCGTAGCCGTAGCCGGATACTAGGTTGCCGCGTGAGTTTGAGATGGCACCGGAGCCATTGTTGCCTTGCTGGATGCGGCTTTGAAGCGGAAGAGGGTGCCGACAAGCAAGGAGAAAGTTGAGACATGTAAGATTATCGCGTGGGGCCGGCGCCGTCACACGAGGTCGCATCACAAAAAGCGGCAGAGTGATGTAGGATCCTCGCTACATAGAATTCCTTATCGGTACTTGTAAGCGAATCAAAGGCTGTAAGTGTAAGCCATCTGGGCGACTAAATACATAACAGCACATCAAAACTGGGCGATATCCGATCGGAGGCAAACGACATCTATTAAATTTGGGGGTAAGGATAGCGATGGAAGGAGGGAATGAGCGGGTAGGAAACGAAATGAGCGGGTAGGAGACGAGTGAAGGAAACAACAAGTAAACTGAGCAATGATCTGAAAAGGGTGAGAAAACTGAAAACACAGATATCGGCAACCCACGTCCACTTCTTCAAGTGTTGGTGGTATCGGTAAGCCACGCGTTGACCAGCGCGATGCCTGCGCTGAGCCACTGCTTCATCTTCGCTTTCATCTCCATCTTCTTTCGACTCATCCAACAAATCATCTCCTTGATCGCCAAAAACCCGCCTGAAAACTGTGAGAACCATAAGGTTATAAGGCAGCACTTACTCTGTCAACCAATCGAAGCGTCTCTTTACCCCAATCCGGGTGATCGGGGTCAGAGTCATCAGCAAAGGCGTCCAAGACTTTGTGGTAGAGAACGGAAAATTTGTACTTGCTAGATTCCTGGCCGGTCCATTGAGGAACGCTACTAATGGCTAGTCGAATCTGAACTGTTTCAGTTTGGACTTGCGAGTATACAGAGGCGTTACCTGTACCACCACCTAACCCACGATATGAGAGGTGACGCGGCGCGTGTTATGGATGGCGGCTAGACAACCTAGCGAGATTTCGTCATTGGCGGCGTGGCTTGCAGTCGAACGGGAGACGAGTAAGAGCCGGATGCCCTGCACATACATTGTAAGGACCTGTGGAGAAAAAAAGAAGCTAGGAACATACCCGCCAAATCGCAACCCCAGTAAAGAGGTTTTCTTGGTAGCTCTGTGGGTTCCATTTGCCGTCCGGCTAGCAAAAGGAGGGAAAATATTTTGAAGATGGGGTGTACTTGCTTTCGATAATCTTGTTGTAGATGCTAAATGAATGATCAAGACGGCAAGGTCAGTGGGCTAACGCTAACGCACGTTTGAGCTTCTGGGCTAAGCCAGTTTCGTAAGTAGAAATAGGTGTGCAGTGGAATAACTATACAAGAGAGGAGGCGCTGGACTTGTAAGGTGAGCGTCAGATTAATGGCCCATCAGATGATTTACTTTGTAGACGGTCCATAAACCAGAGGCGGGAAGAAAATCCGGTCTTTCCATGGCATGATGAGCATGCAGAGTTGAGGATGTGCCAGACCCCGCTTGGCTTTGGTGATTCCTGGTTCAATGGGTGGAAAGAAGCAGTCGGAGCGGGAGTAGTATGTGTAGGTTATCCTGTCACTCCCAGCGAATAGAGAACCTCAGCATCAATCGTGTCCTCATCAAGGTCAATGAGGGTCCATCTCTTCACGGATTTGTTGGCCATCGCAGCCTCTTGAGAATAACGATGCAACATCAGATCCAACGTAGCCGCGAGTGTCAGCAGCTACATCGTCCCCAAGCTTCATGGTCTTGGTGTGTGTGCGGAGAATGTTCAGCGAGTTGCCGGACTCCTCGTCTTCACGTTTGACAGGATCACCCTCTGATACCAAGAGTTAGCTTGCTAGAATAAGAGAGAAAGCAAGTCGACTCACCCGTATGAATAACGGTGTCTTGAGCCACAATGCAAAACTCAGCTGGGTCCGTCTCGATAACCTCGACCTCGACTGTGCACATTCCTCCACGGACAAGGGCGAAGATAGGAGCTTGGCATCGAGGTCCGCATATAAGGACGTTCAGGTCTATAGGCACTGCCAGCTTGAGAAATACTTTCCTCCTCTCTGATTGTTGATAGCCGAATATGAGCAGATTGATTCTCATAGATTTCTGCAGCTTCTCTGGCAGAGTCATCTATTCCCAGAGTTGCTCCAGTGATAGGATCAAAACATGCTGCAATTTCGGCTAAGAAGTGTTCAACTTCAGCTGCATAAGCAACAATTAAAACTTCCATAACTTTAGGATCATAGTATACATTGGACTTTAGACCAACTATTAATGATGGAAGTTCTGGAAGTTTCTGCCCTACTACTTTGAAAGCATTGGAAGCACGCTTACGTAAATTATCAAGAATCTGTTGCAAAAATTGATAATTCTCAATAATGAAATTGAAGCCATAGTCCCAAAAATCAGTACGTTGTTGTGCTTCAGCAACACTAACAAATTCCATAAGTGCTTTCAATTCCCTGTCAAATGCTCTAAGTGCCATATACTCAGATAAGCGTTTAGGTCTTGTAAGCATTTCATTGTTATCTGCATCACTTGCTATTTGAAAAATCTCTCGGTGACGAGGTCGAAGCAGTGGATCCAAAGAAAAGTGTGGCAAACATGTTGGGACAGTTATCTCAACTCGTCTGGCAGGGAAAGCCCATTGTATACCACTTACAGGTAATGGACCAATGGTAGGAGACAATGTCATAACATGATGAAAGTTAGGATACTTGGCTAGAAGAGCATCAGTATCTTGTTCTCCAGTGACATTCTTGTGAGCACTAGGTCCAAATGTAGTTTGCAGCACAGGAAGAGGAGTAGAGCCAGGAGCAAGACCAGTAGTCAAGAAGCTAGATTGTACAACAGGAGCAACCATGTAATTCTGATAGTTAGGTTGTCTGGGCTCAGGATTAGATGGTCGTGGGTCATCGGCATCATCATTGACAGATGCCAGTGGATCATCAGCATGTACAGATGCTGGTCGTGATCTTGATGGTCCGCGTGAGATAATTGATAATTGATAGACGTAGCGTAGAGTGTACGATTTGGCGTTATCAATTGATAATGTGTTTAGGGTTCAGTTCAGTTCGTGCGACGGCACCCAAATATCAAACAATACTCCAAGTCAGTTGATTGAGTCTTCTCTTAGAATAAGAGAAGATGAGATAACAAAAACAGTAAAGCTACTGTGAAAAGAAAATAGAAATGGTAATCTTGGTATAACCTCAGATTCAAGGCTTTCTCCGTATAACCTCAGAGTAAGGCCTCTGTTTAACCCCAGAGTCCAGGCTTCTCCCGTATAACCTCAGAGCAAGGCTTCTGTTAACCTACAGAGTAAAGGGTTCTCCATATAACCTCGGATAAAGGCTTCTGTATACCCACAGAGTAAGGGGATCTCCGTATAACCTCAGATTAAGGCTTCTGTAATAACCACAGAGTAAGGTGTAGTGAATGACAGTGTCAATTCAGGTAGTATCTGATACAAAAGAGGATGTGTAACTACTAGGGAAGTGAGCTGTATTTATACCTTTGGGAAGAGTCATACTGAGTCATCATGAGTCAGTATGACTCTCCAAAGTTTGAATTGTTTGTTCAATTGTTCTGAATTGCACAGTCAATGCACAGTCAAGAACAATTGAAATGAGTCATTCCAAGTCAAGAGTTTATTACTAAACTCTATTGTTCCTGCATGCACAGTCAAATGCACAGTTTGCACAGTCAATGCACAGTTAATGCACAGTTTGCACAGTCAAGCACAGTTGATGCAAAGTCATGCACAGTTGATGCACAGTATGCACAGTTGATGCACAGTCAAGCACAGTTGATGCACAGTATGCACAGTCAAAGCACAGTCATGCACAGTTAATGCACAGTCAGAAACAATTATGGTGAGTCATTCTAAGTCAGATGTTAGAATGAATCACAAAAAGACTTATTGTTCTGGATTGTAGAGTCAATAACACTTTGATCATAGCATGTTCAATGCATTTCGAAAAATTGATATGATCAATGATGTGATCAAAGTGATACAAACAATAAATAAGCACTTTTTCCCAAAAAGGAAATATTTAAGTACATTGAGGCTCCAATATAAATAGATTTCATCACAGGTAGAGGTGCTTCACAAGTCGATGTGCGAGCTCCCCCTGCAAAAACTTGTTAGCAAATCTATAGAGATCAAAGGAATTAAACCACGTTTTGCGTAGAAGTTGAATCGGTTGTCCCAAATCGTAAAATAGAGATGAATGCAGCTTGTATGTGGTAAGATTGAATGGTTTCTCCGCAGCTTCCTTCGCCTTTTTCAAGTTTGAGTTGGTGGTTTCTATTGGTGGGTCGCCATTCGAAGCGGGAGATTGCCCATCCATTGCCAGGACAGAGTTAACTGGAACGGAATGTGTTGATACAGGATTTTCTGGGATGGAATTTGCGGAGATGGAGTTTGCTGGCATGGTTTGGTCGGTGTTTGAGCCTGAAGACGGCCCAAGCCCATTCGTTGGGAGCTTGGAATTAGTAGACGTAGGTTCTCCTGTTGGTGGCGGCGGCAGGGCGGAGGGTCCAGCTATCGCTTCTTGTGTGGTGGATTTCCTCTTCCCCAATGTTTTGGTGGCCTTTTTGGTTGCGGAAGGCAGTAGTGGGGTAGAGGAGCTAACCTTGGAATTTCTCCCTGCTGACCCCCCCCTTGGTGGTTGGCTTTTTCTTAGCCTTTCTTTTGGTGGGTTGATGAGGGACTGCAGCAGATGCAGACGGCTGTTCCGCTGCTGCCGCTGCTGCCTTTTGGGCCCTCTTGGTCCTCTGACGTTGTTCGCGGGGCAGCTCGTAGGTTTTGATGTTTACCGTCTCCCTTGCGAAACGCCCGAATGGTCGTAAGAAGGTCAGTGGTTGCTGTTTGGAACAGGCCTATGGTGGTGGTGGTGTGCATACGAAGCTTAGCATACCCATGCCAAAGCGCCAGCTCAAAGCAGAGCTGATTTACGAGTTTTTGGTGGAGAGGGAAAAGCCCATCGATGACGGGAAGGATGCACTGCACCAAGTTTCAGCTACTTATGTGAAAGAAAGGAACTTCTTTTACTGGCCTGCAACACATCTTCAAAGTTTCGGGCCGCAGCATATTTCATGCCTGAAACGTTGTGACCAAACGACCTGATAACAGATCGGCCAAAGGTCTCGATCTGACGAAATCTTGAAGTAGTGTCAGCCAACGATGATCTCCTGTTAGTATTACTCTTGCCTTGCGTCAAATTCACCGACGTTCTCAAAGGTTTGGAGCATTCGAATCAGATGAGTTATTATTGCTTTTGCGACTCCAAGTTCCACTTCGTGTAGTAGGTCTGGCACCAACATGTCATAGAAATTGAAGGGTGTTTTGTCGGTGTTGAGTTTGGAGAAGGTGTTCTATCAAAACATTTAGAAACATCGCATGCTGAGGTAAAAGACAGACCCGGACTGGGACCCAAGAATTTTGTTTAAGCATTTTGTTGATAGAAGAGCCCGCAACAGCGAAGCCGTTCTCAAAGATGGCCCTCCTGGCATCTTCGATGGTTTTGGCGTCAGGGATGGTCATCAACTCTAAGAACTTGGCGCCTTTTCATGTCATTGACAGTCCCCATTTCTGCAATCTGTTTTTTTACGATGAAACAGCGGGGGCAAGGCCGGCCACCCATGCTCCTGATCGTGGCCAGCAGGACCCTGGGCAGATATTAGAGGATTGCCGATGGATTGGCGCTGCTCACTTTTCCGGATAATCAGCACCGTATATAAAAAAACGCGGGAAAACAAGTCGAACGATGCCATCCAAGCACGTTATCTTGATGCCATTTTCATAAGCGTCCAAGAAATCCTCTGAGAGTAAAAGGTCCCAGATTCGATGGAACAATTCTCGTTTTAGGTGGGTGTAGACCTTGTCTGACATATCACATCCGTAGTGTTGACAGTATTCATCATGAATTGAGTCAGGGAGCTGAAGGGCATAAGTGTTGAATCAATAACAAACTTTGGATAGACGTACACTTGCAAAGTAAGCTTGATGAAAGCCAGCGTTTGAAGATGGCTTTGCTCGAAATTCCTTGGGATGATTTCCAAAGAAGGTGTAGCCCGGCCAGAGCGAAGCCGTTCCAAATTGGGCCAGATGTGTGGCGTCGGACCATATCATCAGTGCCATGATGATGCTTTCCACAGGATCGTCTGGTGATTGCGGAGGGGGAGGTTGAGGAATTGCTTGAAACGCCTCAAGCATTGCTGCAGAGGTATAAATCTCCCCAAATACTTCCTCATGATGCGAGGGAAGGGTGGGCAGGCCATCTGAATTTAGCGGGGTTGCGGGGTCGTAGAGTACAATGTCTGGTGATTCTGTTTCAAAGGTCGGGTCATATCATAGAGAGAACGGAGTGGTGTGTAGTAGCTTGAAAAGTGGACCCTGTAAAACTTCTCGGATTGAGTCGAGGAGAGAACGATAGTGAATGTCCGTGACAGTGAATACTGGGGCGTCGTCTTCTTTCTGAGGGTGTCCGACGCAGGGCAGCTTGAGCTGGACACTGGAGTTAATCCACTCCTCAGTAACTCCGAGGGGCTCAATCCCTTTCTTGTCCAGGTCGTCAAGAAATTTTTTGGTTGAGAATGGGCGCGGAAGGTCGTGCAAGTTGACTCCGTCGGACTCTGCTTCCGCATTGGGTTGAAGAATGTTTTAGATTCACCAATAGACCCCGCATTTTCTTCTTCCACGTGGTACTTGATTATGTGGGCGACGGAGGCGTTTGGAAATGAATAATACCACGGTTCTTTGGGAAGGGGCAAATTGTTCCAGTCAATGTGGCTGGCAGTTGGCTTTGCAGCATGGTAGAGATCGTCAAGAGTAATCGTCTCGTCGGGATCGTGGGTAGGACGGCGTGGATAAACCTTGTAAAGGCCGAACTTGTTGGGCTCAGTTCGGACCCAACATTGCGGCGCTGGTGGTACAATTTCGGAAGGTTAGAGTTCAGGTTCTGAAGCAGGACCAGGTGGCTCAACTGGTGCGTGTTGGCGAATACGAGGTGGGCGGGGGAGGGGCGGCGTCGTTAAGCTTGGCAGGTGGATGTCTCCGGCGGTCAGGTAGGCCACTTTTGCGATATCGTTGGGGCTCGGGGTTGTCGACTTGTATCTAGGAGATATGAGAGATGATGGTGCAATTAACACCAGTCGTACCAGAGTAGCCTCAGGTGCCGGCTCTGGTATGGTAGAAGATGGATCACTTCGTCCTGAGAAACATCGAGTGAGTCCATCGACACATCAACAGCGTCTGAATGCGGATCCAGCATCTCCAACGCATCCTCCAGGGCACGGTTGAGCCCTGTCAGAGCGGAAATATTGGTGTTCGACTGCTCATGAGCCTCCGTGAGCGCGACCTGGGCGTTGTGCAACACCAGCTTTATACCAGCCATATCTTGAAGTAGCAACTGATTGTCGACCTCCAGCCGTTTGACTTCACTTTGGGAGGCCTTGCTGTTTTTGTAGAGAGCATGGCATGATTTTTGTAGCGACTAAGAGTAATTCCGTCAACCTAACCTAGGCAAAAAAGAAGAGCAAACACACCTTAATTTGACCAGTCGCTTTGTCGAGCTGTGCACTCTTCTTCAGATAACTCTCGTGCGCCGTAACCAGTTCGGTCTCCAGCTCCACTTGCCTGGCTTGATTCACCTCTGAATTGCGCTCCAGCGTAGCAACCTCCTCACGCAGACGGTTTGTTTCGTTCGGTCGTGAATTCGAGTTCGTCCTCCATTTGTTCGTAATTCGCAACAAGTGCCTTCTGTGCAGTCTCGAGCTCGTTGTAGTCGGCGGTCAGCAATCTGAGCTTAGCTCGGACAGAGACTGGCATAAATCGTTAGCCATAGTAACAAAGAACAATGGCCACAAACTTTCTGAGTCAGACATGTCCTTCTCAGCAATACTGAGGATGAAGTCAGAGGAAGAACAAGGAAAAAACTCGAAGCATGCACAGCCGGGGAAGAAGAGGAGGTAAGGGAGAGCCAGCGACCGCAAGATTGTCCGATCCAGGGGGGTAAAAAGGCTGTCCGAGGCAGGCAACGACGTTCTGGCGCCGGTCCGATTTGCTGGGGCAGAGGCCGATCCCGCAGGCGCAGGATATGTGGTGTTGCTTAACACTGGCAGAGTTATGCCACGCGTTTTCAGGAAGGTCTGGAAAGTGGCGGGGTCGTCCGAGCTGGTCAGCATGATGTTGCGGCGAGGTGCGGTGAGGCGGGGGATGGCAACTTGAATCACAGGCATATCAGCGGCTTTGCCTTATAAGCGTTCGCTGCTGGCCGTGGCAGGGTCGTTGTAAGGTAGAAGCCCATAAGCAGTCTTTCGGAGTTGTGGAACAACGGCCTGAACAACTCTACTGCCGCCTAGAGCCTGAGCGTCGTCGATGATGCCTGGAGACCAGACAACCGCATTTGGTGAAATGAGTGTGTCACGTTTGACTTGAATTGATTTCAAGTTCCTGTTGCTGTTTTGAGTCTTCGAGGCCAAAGTCGGGCTCTATTCTAAATTCTCCGGCGAATTGTTGAACTCCGTGTTACAGCTTGAAGCACGTCTAGTGGCTCGCAGCGTTGACTCCGAGTCAGACTCAGATGCATTCGGCGGCAAGCGCCGAGCCCTACGAGGGTTTGTTCAAGTTTGGTTGGCCCGGGAGAGGCTTGCTTTAATAGAAGAATTAGAGCCTCTTGAGCACCGTTGTTGCAAAGACGCAGAGAGAATCTTTCTTGAAGAGGAGGGAAGGTGCCTTTGAAGACTTGTGTGCTATTTCCAAGCAGCCAACGACTATCTTTGGCAAGACAAAGATCAACTTATCGCTAGCCTACACCGAACTCTGCAGTCGCAAAGCGCCCTCCGTGTGGAGTTGTCCCGTGCTCATCGCAACCTGCGTCGCGCTTTTCAACAAAAGCTCGTAGGTGTGCTCGCTCTTCGAAGGCTTAGTTTCACGTTTTCCAGGAGGTTAAGGGTCAGCTGTCTTGCTTCATGATGGAAGCTAGGGAGCAAGTAGTTCGGTCAAAGGCTCACACGACGAAGCTCGAGGCGCAGAACGCCAAACTTCTGTTATTGTTTGAAACTGGAGATGGCATAGTAAACGTAGATGCTGTTGTCTTTGTCAATGAAGCGTATGATGACTTGTTACTCGCAAACTCCTGATTTCAACGCATACATGAGGGATGGGCGCATCATTTGCTCACACAATGGTGGTGGTCAAGAAGCCTTTCTTAAGCAATGTAAATGAGTATTACAGTCTGGTACACGATGTGAAGCAAAAAGAATTGGAGAGAATTAAGCGTGAGGCTGACTATCGGAACAGTGGTCACAGTGGTGGGTTGGGCGAGACGCTGTGCCTTCGCGCAAAGCGAGTTTCGTGAGGCCTATGTCGTCCTTCGTATGGTGAATCTCGGACACGACTTGGTTCAGTTGCTGCTCCAGATAATCAAGATACTGCAGTTGTTCCTGAATGCAGCGCAGAGTGAACTGCTCCTGGGAAAGAGAGCGTTGGAGGTGAACACGGAGGAGACGTAGTATTTGTTCTCCCTCAGCGGGATTGCGAGGTGCCTTGATTGGTCGTCTGTGGGTCATGCCCCAGTGCTACGTTGTCGGCGTCAGCATCATCTGCCAAGGACGAAAAGAAAAAACGACACCATGCGTGCACTGTAGTTAGAGGTATGAGCTTCAACCGCTGTGTGCAAGTGGGACGTTACGGTGGTCATTGTGTGTGGTGGTTGGAACAGCCCTGCTTGACTCAGAGTTAGAGATCACATCATTCAAGCGCTGGCACTGCCCACGCGGCGGGGCACGTGAACGCCACTCGTCCTCTTTCTAGCAACCACCATATGCCTAAAATTATCTTTTCCCCCTTCAGCCAGCTGAAGTCCTAAACTCAGCTCGACATATCAACAATCATTGTTAAAGTTGTTGAGTGGGAAGGGTTTGAGAAGCGACAATGACACAAATTCGGCTTTATTTACGAGAATCGCGAAGGAAAATCTTCTCCCGCCGCCAACCCTCAGTCGTCCCCATTGGCTCTTGTATATCTATCGCCGAACACGATTGCTCAATGAACGCCGTCAGCGCAAGCAGCCCTGAGCTCGGCAAACCCCCCGGCGCCATATATCGGCGCTGCTCAATCGTTCACACATTTAGCCTCATTTTCGTTTTCCCCCTCCTCCCTCTCTCGTTTCAAGCCATCAAATCTCGCCACGATTGCTTCGCTGCCTCCATGGATGGGCTTCCTCCTGGCCCAGGGCCTCCAAACCAAAGCGCTGGTCAAGGTTGGTCGTTTGCACAGGCGATAGGAATTGTTATCATGATTAACGTTGCGCGCAGGCTTCGGGCAGCCATCGCCACAAGGACAAGCCTGGTTTCACGGCGATAACAACCTCGGTGGTGGTCTCCCTGGTTCTTCGTCTCCACCCAGCGACAATTGGGTGAGTCTCACCGCCCTACTGCTTTGCCCTGAACCTGACAAGCAATGACAGACGGCTCAAGGAGGATCCCAGTCAGCGCCAGGTGCTGGTGTGGACGACTTGGCAGATTTGGACGACGAGGACCTAGTCGACGACATTGAAGACTCTTTGGGCAACATGGGGCCGGGGCTCTCTTCGGAAGCCCTTGAGCGAATACTGGAGAAAATTGATTACTGGCATCGCCGCTTTGGGCCTTCCCAGGCCAACGTCTCACAAGCATCCGAGCCTCAGCCTCCACCTCATCAAGCCATGATTCCGCCCAGTCAGCACCAACACCATCTGCCAACAGTAGCGCAACAAGTGGGCGCAGTGGCGGTCCCTCAAGAACGCCAGGTCTCCATGAGTCGTTCGACGCAAAGTGCATCTGTTCCAATTGCCCAACATCTTCAGCCTGCGTATCTTCAGGCAAGTTAGCTGTCTAATTGTTGGCCTACTTAACGTTGAAAACAGAGATTCGGACCAAGCCGTCTGATTCGAAATCTCCCTTCTGCTCCATCCAGCCGTTTCAGTGGCTCTCACTCTGCCTACAACAACAACAATACGCACCAACCTGCTCATTTTGACCAACAACAAGCCTACAACACCACTCCTTCCCCGCATGACCACTGGCTGCTTCTCCGCAACAACCCATCGTCCTTGCGGCTGCCCCCAAGCCCTCTTGGGGCGCTTCCTGCCCAAAACAATGACCTTGCGCAAATTCCAGGTCGCTCTCATCATAGCCGACCAGAGTCTTCCTCTTCAATGTCCCCTTCTACTTTCAATCAACAATCTCGGGGCCTTCAATTCACTTTTTCTTCTCCAGTGTCGTCAACTCTAGGTCAGCGCCATGCCTTTTCCAGTCAAGGTTGCTAACGAATAAATAGAATCGCTCCATAGCAGCCCATTGTCTTCCTCTTCAGTGCCCCCTTCAGCTTTCAATCAACAACCTCGGGACCATCAATCTTCTATTTCTTCTGCTACGTCAACTCTCGGTAAGTGCTGTGCTTTTATTTAGTCAAGGTTGCTGACCAACGAAAAGAACCTATCCAAGAGCAGCCTCCTTTGTTCACTCCTCATGTTATGCAAGACTTCGATAACACCCTTCCTTTGTTTCACCCCCCAGACACGTCCGCCTTGGGGAACTCAGATTCCAAGAGGGACAAGCAGCCTCAGCCGAGAAGTGCGAAAGGAAAGGGCAAACAGAAAGCTGTTGAGCCCGGTAAGCTTGAACTTTCAGCTCTGAATATCGCGTTGAATCTTGCGTAGGTTCTTCAGGGAATGGAGTCATGAGTGTCACAATCTTTCCTCCAAAGCTACCCGCGGACCAAGTTGAACGATTCGTCATGCCTGAGGTATTAAAGCCCTGACATCCTTGTCTTTTCCGCACTGATTTTACTCAGCACGTACTAAGAATCATCTACCAAGAATCGTTGGAGCAATTCATCACCTCTCATCTGCCCCCACGCGGCCCAGTTCTTCCGCCTGCTTCGTCTCTTGCCTCTTCTTCTTCGCAATCAGCTCCAGAGCCAGGAACATCAAGTGTTCTTTCTGAACAACAACTTCCCAGCCATTCACACTCCTCCCTCGGCACCTCCTGGTCAAGCACTAGGGGCTCTTTGACCGAATCTAGTTACGAAACCAAGTACAGTGGTGACCTGGCAGACGGCGACAATAACCAACTGAAGTCTGAAAACGAAGCCAACAACGCCTTTACCGTTGAGCCAAACCTCTCGTCTCTTGCTGGCATTGAGCAGCGTTTTCCTGCTGTGGTTCCCGCGCTGCGTGATCTCCAACAGACCACTCTCCGGAATTTGTTCAGCTACGGTATATACCCCGCCCAGGAGGATCGTCATGCGAAGATGCTGGCGGACTATTTGATGCGGCTTTGGCAACTGGAGAAGCGCATCAGCCCGTTGGCTCTGGGTGCGTTTATCCCCCGCTGTCAGAGACGCAGCTGCTCAGATCATTGATTAGCGCCTTGGTTGATTGTCAGAGAGCAAATTTTCTCTGAGGTCTGTGCTTCTTCTTGCCAGGCCTTGCATTGACGTTACGTTGCACAGCTTGCCAGATCTGAAGCAGTTGGGCGGGACTTGGGGAGAAGTCGAGTGGCCTCCGAAGTTGACCGCTACTTACTGACCTTGCCGGACCATGCTGTTGATCCAAACACAGGAGAAGAGTACACTCGTAACTCTCGATTCAGTTACGATGCGTCTACGAACGAGGCCATCAACCCCGCAACGTCCGAAGAATACCAGCCCCATGAACTGCAAGAGTGGTGACAGCAAGAAGCTCAAAGACTGCTTCAGAACGACCTCTTCCATTACAGCGCAGAGTCATTGGTGAGTCAACGCTGTTGAACTAACTGGCCAAATTCACAGATTGGCAGGGTGTTATATCCGTGCCGACTCCGGCATCCGTCTCCGATATCCGTCTCCGGTATTTGGTTTTTACGCAATGAAGATTTACTGAGCGTTTCCAATTACCCCGACTTATGATCTATGCAATCATCTATGCCTTGTTCCTCGTATGCAACTCCTCTTCTACTTTACTTGACTTTGTTCTAATCTTGTTACTTACTTTGTTATACCTTATTCCGTTTCCGTTACTTCTCGTACTATAAATACTTTGATGTATTATCACGTACTTCAGTTTGTAAATTAACGTTGCTGGTCTCTATCTCCCAGCGTCGTCTCGACTCCGCTCTTCCCTTCTTGTCTTGTCTTGGTCAACTGGAAGCCCCGGTCACCCAAACATCCTTGTGTGGTGTTCCGCCCCAAGTGCTCTACGACTTCGATTCCGTTTCCGACTTCGACTCCGTCTCCGTCTCCGTCTCCGTCTCCGTCTCCGTCTCCGTCCCTCTGGTCGACACGGCACTTAACAGTATTTACAAACTCACTTCCTTTTGACCATGTCAAACGTACGCCTCTCTTCTGGCAACATAGACCCCGCCAATACTGGTCAACGGCGTTCATCCCGCTTCTACGAACAAATGGTTCCTCTCACTTCGCCTATGGCGAACTTCACCTACAACGCTGGCGCTCCCGTCACTTCGGTTCCTGTTCCCGTTCCTCGGACACCTACTGGCACGACCAACCCTTTCCGGCCTGGTTTTGTCATGTCTCCGCAGGATCCTGATCCAAGTACTATCCCTATGCCAACGACTCCGCATCCAAACACGGGTCGTTTTTCTAACGTCAGTTCCCCTCCCGTCTCTCCTACCTTACGTTACCGACCCCTCACTCCCACACGCCTTCACGACATCGAAGAAGAAAGCGAGCCAGTCCCGATGTATCGGCACGCTTTTAGCAGGCCCATGAGCCCTGCTCAAGGTCGCTCCGGAAACGGAAACGATTCCGGTCAAGGTCAACCAAACCGCAACCCCTCTCCGACTTTTAGCGGCAAGCCGAGTCCATTCTTGACTTCGCCCTCTGGCTCCCCTCCTGGCTCTCCCAGAGGCGGACCTCCTGGTGGTGGTGGACCTGGCGGACCTGGTGGTGGTGGACCTGGTGGTCCTGGTGGCGGCCCTGGTGGATCTGGAAATCCATTCTGGGGTCCCCCTAGAGGTGGTGGTGGCGGAGGAGGCGGAGGAGGTGGAGGTGGAGGTGGTGGACCACCTGGTGGAGGTGGTGGTGCCGGAGTCCCTCGAGCTGGCTCTCCGGGCCGTGATCTTCAACGCGCTATGATTGGCGCTCTCCAAAATTTCCAACATTTCCTCACCAACTTTCCTCAGCGCAACAATGCTGCGCCCGTTCCAATCGGAGTCTTCTCCGGGCACCGGACACGTTCGACGGTTCCGAGCCCCATGGCTTCGTCCCTTTCCTCACCCAGTGCTATATGCACTTTGCCGGCGTGAGCAAGATTTCTCTACTGATGACGAGAAAATAATCTACATCACCTCGTATCTGCGCGGAAACGCATTGGCGTATTTTACGCCTAACCTGTATGCCATGAATCAGGGCCAGGCTATTGCGATTCCGGCTTGGGACGGCAATTTTCCTTTGTTCATCAAGGAACTCCAGGACAACTTTGGTCCTCAGGACCCGGTTGGCGACGCGGAGGACAAAATCCGGAATGTGACGATGAAGTCCGGTGATAAGATCACCACTTACATTATCCAATTCGACACCCTCGCTCTCATCACCAATTGGGGTGATTCCGCTCTCCGACACACCTTCTATTCCGGTCTTCCTAAACGTATCAAGGACGACATGATGCACTACGTCTACGCTAATACGCTGGACGGAGTCAAGCAAACTGCCCGTCTCATCGACGGCAAGTATTGGAAGCGTGAAGCGGAGAAGCAGAGGGAGCGGGAGTTAAGAGATTCTCATGGTGGTGGATCTGGTTCTGGTTCGGGCTCTGGCCATTCCGGTGGCCATTCCGGTGGCTCGAATTCTGGGTCTGGGGGTTCTAAAAAGGACTCCTCTTCGAAAAAATCGTCTGGCTCTTCTGGCACATCTGGCAACAACTCCGGAAACGGAAACGTCTCCGGTGGTAATTCGAATTCTGGCAACAAGGGCTCCAACAGCTCTCAGCAACAGGCTTCCTCGTCGTCTTCCAACAATAACGACAAGACGAAGACAGCCAAAGCGCACGCTTCCCTTCTTGGTCCAGCTCCTATAGTCAGATCTATGCATAAGATATGGGTGGTGTCCAGGGAATATTATGCATAAGATATAGGTCCAGCTATTTGTAATATATAACAGCCCTTGAATTTATTATTATTAGACTACCTGAGAGGGTTATCAGTGATGGAGTGATGGCATCTAGATATATACCTTGATGTGGAAGCATTTTTGATTGGCATCAGTGATTCTGATGGCTATATAGAGATCCATCAATTTCATCCCAATTAGGATGATAATCTCTTTTCCCTATCACACAGTCCCCCTAACTACATACCGGGTCATCGGCCTGAAGAAATAGGACTTAAGGATATTATATATGATATTACATAAGTGATATCTGTCAATCCTGTTGTGTAATATCAGGTTTGATCTCCTGTCACAATTCCTGTCACAAGTCTCAGTTATAGGTCTCTGGTGGAACACCCATATCTTATGGATAGCTTTCTGTGGACCTCACCAGCATTTTATGCATAGATCTAGCCATAGAGGGTGGATATCTATATTCTCAACCCGTTCGCGCCGCCCCACGAAGAACTCGTAAACGGGCGATGGAAGATCCGAAAGGAAGACCAGGGAACGCGGACCCATAAGGTGTCGAGGCGCCGCCCACAACGGAGGGGGTGATGTCACAGTTCGGGCCGGGCCGTCCGGGCCATAAGGCCGCACGGGCCCGCACAGGCCCGCATACCGCCGTCCTCCTCAACGTTCCCCCATTCTTCCAACCCCTTCCCTTCACCCCTGCGGCCCTACGCAGCGCCCATCCGATCCGCCCTGGGACCTGGCGCCCATCCGATCCATCCCTAATATCGTAGTGTATAAAAACCCTACTTACCAGGTGTAGATCTATGCATAAAATGCTGGTGAGGTCCACAGAAAGCTATCCATAAGATATGGGTGTTCCACCAGAGACCTATAACTGAGACTTGTGACAGGAATTGTGACAGGAGATCAAACCTGATATTACACAACAGGATTGACAGATATCACTTATGTAATATCATATATAATATCCTTAAGTCCTATTTCTTCAGGCCGATGACCCGGTATGTAGTTAGGGGGACTGTGTGATAGGGAAAAGAGATTATCATCCTAATTGGGATGAAATTGATGGATCTCTATATAGCCATCAGAATCACTGATGCCAATCAAAAATGCTTCCACATCAAGGTATATATCTAGATGCCATCACTCCATCACTGATAACCCTCTCAGGTAGTCTAATAATAATAAATTCAAGGGCTGTTATATATTACAAATAGCTGGACCTATATCTTATGCATAATATTCCCTGGACACCACCCATATCTTATGCATAGATCTGACTATAGGAGCTGAACAGAAGGGGGTTTCTACTATGACTAACAAGCCAGTAGCTGCCTGACATGAAGGAACACAAGACCAACCGGACCGGACCGGAGTCGGAGCGGAGCAAGGCCTGCGAGCGGAGTGAAGTCCGGTTGAAGAACAAGAGAAGAAGAGAGAAGAGTTATCGGAGTTGTTCCGCACAGAGGGAGTGCAAGGAACGTTTATAATCAAGCTAAAGTACCGTAGCTACTTTAGCTGTTTAAATACTACGAGTAAGTAGAAAGGGAAGACCATAAGTAAGTACAAGGTACGGAGTGCATATGAAAGTTAACAAACCAGGATGTGCACTCAGTTTTACTGATAAAACTGTGGCTACTGGTGAAGGGCTGTACTCATAAAACCTGGGGGAGCTCATGCCAGCCATGGCCGGAGTACTGTGACAAAAAATGTGACATTCAATCAATTGTGAATATCTCAATGAGTTTGACAGCTATGACTAAGATATTACCAGATATGGAAAGGCAAATCACCATTTTTTCAGGCCGAAGACCCGGATAAACATCTAGGTAGGCCTGTGATCTAGGGCAAAGGTATACACCCTAATTAGGCTAAAATTGATGTATCCTGACATAGCCATCAATGATACTGATGTCCATCAAAAATCGTTCCACATTGATCACTTTATCTTGATGCCATCAATCCCATCATCAATACTATGATCTAACACCCAAAAATGAATAAAATAGTTTTTTTAAAAAGTGTGACATTTGTGACCCTTGAGACCTTCCCCAGGTTTTATGAGTACAGCCCTTCACCAGTAGCCACGTTTTTATTAGTATTCCTGAGTGAATGAGCTGAACAAACATAAGGACATACGGAGGTATAGGTAACAAGGCGAAAGACATACAGAGTGTGGAGCCGTAGTGGTAAGATTTAGGCTATTATAACCTAGGAGTTGCTTGATAGGATATACCCTAAAACCCTAGCTGTTCCTAGGCACTAGGAGCTTCTAGGCTGTGCCATTCTAGCTTTTGCTAGCCTACCATTGCACAGTCACACCTGTCACACTTTTTTAAAAAATGAGTTTTCATTGTTCATAGCTTATCTAAGGTAGTTATCTATTGTGGGATGACTGATCTTAAAGAATATTATTGATGTGGAACAATTTTTGATTGCCCTCAGTAGTTTTGATGGATATGTCCAGTTCCATCATCTTTGTCCCAATTAGGAGAAACATTGATACAGGCCTTCCTCACTATATACCGGGTCTTTGGCCTGAAGAAAAGGAGTCAACAGTACCATATATAGTATTTTCTTCATCCCATCAATCAATTTGATGGAGTTATCAATTATTCTGAGAGCATTTCTTGATATTTCACAGCCTATCCTGCTAGCAATTCCTAGGTCTAGCAATTCCTTGGTTTTTAGGGTATATCCTATCAAGCAATCCCTAGGCCTGTAGGCTAAATCCTACAGCTACGGGTGGAGTACAAGGTTGCCGGAGCGACCGGATCGGATCGGGCCGGAGGCCGGCGGACCGTGGCCGGTCCGCGGGCCGTGGCACATGACGGATGCACGGATATGACACAATTGCATTACCTCCACCGCAACCAGTGTAATACCAAGGCTTTTGCATATGCTACGAGGGATAGCTCGTGCGACGCAACGGGCGGGAGTAAGCTACCTGTAGTTCACGAACATAACACTGTTTGTGCTTAGTGTAATGAGACCAAGATCTTCCACCATCGATATCATACTGTAGCCCAACGGTAACCCCTGTCACTTCATTTTCTTCCTTCATGCGCGCTGCAATGAGTCAAATATGCGATGCACATGCATGAAAGCCAATTATTCGTAGCCTAGTCGATTTAAAATGGTAGCCCTCCCAAAATCCACATTCCCCTCCTCCTCCTCTTCACTACCAGATTCGTGATTTGGCACATGTGCGACCCAATCCTCCGGTTCCTCCTCTTCGTGCGCTTCATCATATACAATATCTGCCCCAGCACTTTTGTCAACTACCATTGGCACTTCATCGATCATATCATCTTGAGTGGGCATATCCTCAGTTGGCGCCTCGAATTCAGTCATCAAATTGCTCGATTTACTTAGGCTCGGACCAGCCCTTACTTTCGGAAACACCTTCAGTCGTGATGTGGCTGAGTGCGGAAGCAATAAATAATATACCTCATTTGGAAGTCTGATCCGCAAGCACATGAGCGTGACAGAGTCGTAACACCGGGTTTACAACGACGCGTTTTTTGCCATGAAGCGCGTCCACGTCTACACAAGTGACAACCCGCCCACCAAACGCTATCGTGGACCTAATAAGAGTGCTGTTCCTCGAGCTCCCCTTGCATCTGTGGATCAGAACACGCCGATTCAGATACCACCAACGCGGTGACGCCAAACCCAGGACAAGACCTCGAGGCAAAGAAGCTGGCGGACGCTGTTGGAACAGGATGGCTCGGGGGAACTCGCTCGGGACAGACCACTCGAGGGGAAGGAGATGGCGGGAAGAGAACATATATATAAGGGGCTATACGACTGGTTTTATACATGGTAAAGGGGCCAGTGATCCGGGTAGTGATGCGAGCAACGCGCTGGGTCCAATTATTTCAACAGACGCGATTCATGGTATGAAAGCAGCCGGCTTCACCACTGTATATCAGTTCCTTGAGGCCTATCTTGGAGCGACAGATCAACAGCAGAAGGCTGCGGCAACACGTCTAATTAATGACCATGGACATGACATTCTGGCAGCAGCTGTAAACTCAGCAAAGCTAGAGAGGGAAGTTGAGCTGTTGGCGGAGACTCTGCGGCCCAATTATGGCGAGCATGTCATGCATACTATAGTGTACTGACTATAGAGACAGGATGGGAAGCGAGACACCGCCATTCCCACACCTCAATTAACACCAAAATGGCACTGACCAGAGCTCGAGTATATACGAAAAGAGTAGGAGTAGGATTGGCCGGATAGGACTCAATCCTATTGGATAGGACTCAGTCCTATTGGATAGGACTCAGTCCTGTGAGCATAGGACTCAGTCCTGTAGAACAGGACTCAATCCTGTACAGAACTTTGACACAAACTGTCATTACCTACCAAATTACCTATATGCCATACAATAACAAATGATAGATCAATTTTGGATCAATTCTGGTGGCTATTTAGTTACAAAGCATGACCTGATTTAGAATCCTCTGGCCCTTGCAAGATCTCTTTCCCCTGTGCTTTTCTAGATGCTGTTCGACTTCGCTTGCCTTCAATCTGATTAGCTGGGTCAACCTCTGGCTTTCTTTTCCTTCGATTTGTCTGATTTGTCTGAGATGAAGTAGATGGAATATGGGCTGCACTGGATGTGGAGGGCAATTGGGATGACCCCTCGCTGTCTGATGCAACTGAAGACCCAGGACTAGATGGCATCTGCAGAGATGGAAAAGGAGTTTGGGCAGGTTGTCCTTGTAAAAAATTCCCCAAATCAGCAATGGCATCATATCCATCTAGTTGAGGAGGCCTAGGAGGATAATACTGGGTCCAATCTGCCTCATTCTCCTTATTAAGAGATATAAATTGAGTCTGATCTTGCATAGTAGGGTCATAGTTGGTGTTAACCTGGGCTGAAAAACTGTTTAACTGATAGTTTTGCCAAGAATATTCAGGAGCTAAAGATGGAAACAAGGTATTTTCAAATGGCTGATCCATAGTTGGCAAATTTGGAGTTGAGAAATTATGAACTGCAATAACGGTTGTTATACACTGAGTACAGAGGAAATGGAATAACTTACAATCCAACTCGACTTCAGGCATGTCTTCAAAGACAGGAGCAGAGATAGAAGCAGAGTGGTCAGGTTGTGAATCTGAGGACTCAGATACTAGACCATATATGAGTGAGATTGAGAATATTAATATTGGCTTTACCTTCACTAGACCAGGGAATTCGATTAAGTTGAACTCCTTTGAGTGGACCAGAACGAAGCTCCTTCAAGTGGCCATCAATTTCACTCAAACGATCCTTCCATTCTCTTGGTATGTGTCTTTCGAATTCAAGTGATCTGTGTAAAATGGAAAGTTCTTCTCTCAAGTCTGTTCTTCGCTTGTCTGACTTCACTGTTGCAATAATGACCTGGATTTGATTTTGAATTTCACGTCCACGGGCAAGAGATAATTTCCATTCTTCCTGGCCTTCTTGTCGTTCAATACTCAGAGAATCAAATATAGCAATATCTTCATTGCGTTGCTGTGTTTTTGCGAGAACTCCAAGTTGCTCTTTCCAAATGGGAACACCTAACAAAATATTCTTTGCCGTATTGATTGGGACCCTGAATATATTAGTATTAGAGCATCTGATTAAAATATCAACACTTTGAACCTTAGATCGTTTGATAAGAACAGGTTTCCCTTCACATTCAACATCGCATTTTGACTGTTTAACCCGATTGTAAAAACTAAAAAAAAAAAAAAAATGGTCAGGATAGAGTCTCTATATATTGCTTACGCTTACCGGGATATGATAGCAATAGGAGAAGCAGCCTCTCGCTCATTAGCATCCAACTCGTGATTCCATAGATCCAATGAAGCTCCTCAAGCCTATCAACCTGTAATTCCCAAGTAATCTTGATTGCCCGTTCTTTGTCAGAGTCATCTTGAGCTGCTTTTGCCTTTCCTTTGCCTTTTGACTCTGTAGAACAGGAGTAAGTGCATTAAATATTGCTTAGAATAATCAGCATACTTGTAGACACCTTTTCTTTCTTCTTTCTCTTTCTCTTCTTTTCCTCCTCCTCCTCCTCCTCAGCACTAGAGTCACTTTGAGCTGCTTTCTGTTTTCCTTTATATCCTACAGACTTCTCAATAACTAGTATATTTCATGAGTAGCATTATTTACCTATAGACAAGAGCTCTGGATCTGGATCAACAGATCTCTCAGATCGAGCAACAGAGACACTGCGGGAGCCAGATGGGGATGCAGACTGTGTTTGTGAAAGTAGATGTTCTGCCATCAAACGGTGTAGAGAGGCTGAACGCATCCGAGAGGGAGATCTAGAGCGATGTTAAGTGCCGTGTCGACCAAAGGGACGGAGACGGAGACGGAGACGGAGACGGAGACGGAGACGGAGTCGAAGTCGGAGACGGAATCGGAAGTCGTAGAGCACTTGGGGCGGAACACCACAGAAGGATGATTGGGTGACCGGGGCTTCCAGTTGACCAAGACAAGACAAGAGGAGAAGAGCGGAGTCGAGACGACGCTGGGAGATAGAGACCAGCAACGTTAATTTACAAACTGAAGTACGTGATAATACATCAAAGTATTTATAGTACGAGAAGTAACGGAAACGGAATAAGGTATAACAAAGTAAGTAACAAGATTAGAACAAAGTCAAGTAAAGTAGAAGAGGAGTTGCATACGAGGAACAAGGCATAGATGATTGCATAGATCATAAGTCGGAGTAATTGGAAACGCTCAGTAAATCTTCATTGCGTAAAAACCAAATACCGGAGACGGATATCGGAGACGGATATCGGAGATGGATATCGGAGACGGATGCCGGAGTCGGCACGGATATAACAGTATCCCCCTCTTGCGTTTCTTGCCCACAAGAAACAGGAGCAATGATCGTAGAGGTAGGAGTCGGAATCAGAGAGAGTCGGAGTCAGAGTTGGACTTGTGAAAAATTTTTTGAATCGAAGGCCGGAAAGGCCGAGATCACCGAGGAAGCCGGTGAGAACGTGATAATAGCAAGGAGGACGAAAAAGGAAAGGGGTGACAAGAAGCACGTCACCGATTGACATCAATCTCTCTAACTTCTCCACTTCCCACCATGCCACCCAAACGCCAAAACGCCAAAAACCCCAAGAAGAGCAAGAATCTCTTCGCGAAGGCGGTGGATCAAGTCGAGGAGTTGTCGGAGACGGAGAGGGTTGGTGGCTGGGTTGGGGGAACGGATCGGGACCCCTTGGCTGACGCGTTACCGTCGGGTCGTAACCGACGCGTAGATGTGCGGAGGGAGTTAGAGGAGTTGGACCGCAGAGCGGAAACGCTGCGTGCGTTACTGGCGGAGACGGCTCCAAGAGCACCGTCACCGGGTGGTCGGTCGGAGTCGTATGATCCCGACGACCCGGTTGACAACGAACCGATCAACGAGGAGTCGTCAGAACACGGCTCCGTGGTGGCTCCCATGGTGTGGACACCAGCAGACCACGATGCGCTGCTAGAGATGGCGGCAGAGCACCACCGGAGTCGAGCCGCAGACCAGCAGGCGGCCATATCCCAAGGCCAGAAGAGTGAGGCCGAGGGCAAGAAAAAGGAGGACGAGGAGGCCGAACGCAAGGCCGAGAAGGATAGGCGGAAAGCCGAGTTGGCCAGAGAGCGGGTCCGAGCTCGCCGCGAACGCGGACTCACGCCACTGACGCTTGCCGAGACGGCCGAGGCCAATGCCCCGAGTTGGCCGGCGTATCATGCGATGCGTTGAGTCATCCGCGGAGCCCGAGCCGGCTAGTATAGCCGAAGAACCCAAGAAGGCGGTTAGACCCGAGAACGCCGAGAGCGCCGATATGGCCCAGACTGCCAGGTCCGATGCGGAAGGCGATGAAGATGGCGAAAGTAAGTGCAAAGATTTGTTATTGAGTTAAAAAACCTAACCCGATTTGGCAGAGAAATGTCGCAAATGCATCAGGTCGGGGAAAGACTGCGTGTGGGTCGAGCCCAAACCCAATACGACTTGGCACGGGAGGCTGTCTTGCGAGAATTGCCGCAAGCTCAAGGTCCGCTGCGAGGACGGCAAACCACCCCTGCGATATCGCAAAGACGAGAAGGAGGCAGGGATGGCCAAGGAGAAGGGCAAAAAGAAGAAGGTTGCGGGGACACGGATCGTGGTGCCCAGAGTGGTTGAGACGAATACTCCCACGGAGACGCCAGCGGAGACGCCAGCGGAGTCGTCGATTCCGACGCTCGACAATGCGGCACTTTCCGCAATGCTGGCAAACCTGTTGGTGCGTCAAGATCAAGATCACGCACAACTCGGCCGACTGGTAATGGGTTTGCAAAACCTTGGGCGCGAGCTCCGCCACAACATTGGCGGGATCAATTCGGCAACGACGGCGCAGGGGGTGGCCGAACATGCGCAGGGTATCGAGAAGACCCTCGATCACTGGGACGCATTCATCCAGAAGGAAGGCCAACGATGGCGGGCGCAGGACAGGTCGGACTCGGAGTCGGTGGACGCAGAGGGTGAGCCGTACGAGGAGGAAGAGCAAGAAGTCGAAGAAGATGATGCAATGGATGTGGACGAGGAGCCCCCGGCGAGGGTTGACAAAGGGAAGGGAAAAGCCGAGTAGCGGAGACGGAGACGCCTCGGAGACGGAATCGAAAAAACGACAAGATTAGAGTCGTAAAATGTAAATTAGATAATAATTTTCCTTATCTCGCAAATCCGTGTGATGTTAATCCAGTTTGGGTTTGTTGGGGTATTGACGATGGAAGGATTCGATGTATTCTTCAGCTTCCAAGTCAGGTGCACCAACCCAAGTGAATTGTTCATCAGTGTTTTCGTAACCAAGCCATTCGACCAGATAGCGGAGTCGAGCCGGGCCCTTGAAACGGCGATCAATCTTGGAGTCAACAATCTGTTTGATTTCGAAGTGTTCTTCTCCATCGACTTCAATTGCCGCAGGTGGTGGCTCTTCGCGACCAGGGAATTTGTTGGGTGTGTGGATTTCGATTTGGGAAACGTGAAAGACGGGATGAACTTGAGAAAGGGATTTCGGGAGACGGACTTGATAGGACGCAGCACTGGGCTTTCTGATGATCTCGAAGGGACCAAAATGCGTTTCCGAGAACTTCGGAGTCGGACGCTTGGTCTTGATGTACTTGGTCGAGATAAAGACTTCATCACCAATAGACGGGGACGGATCCGGAATGCGTTTCCGGTCCGCAGTCTCTTTGTATTGCTCCTGAGCGTACTTGATCTGTTCCTTGAGGAACTCGTGCAGCTCTTGGAGATCGACGACGTAGTCCTTAGCATAAACATTAGCCACATCACGCTCTGGATGAATCGTAATAGAGGGATCGTAGCCTTTGTTCGCGAAGAAGGGTGATATGCCAGTAGAAGCGTTAGGAGCATTATTGAGTGCGAATTCTGCGATCGGCAGTAACTCGTGCCAATCATCCTGTTGGTAAGAACAATAGATGCGAATATATTGCTCAACAGTTTGGTTCATGCGCTCCGTTTGCCCATCAGCTGAAGGATGATAACCCAAGTATAATGGAGTTCCATGTTGAGTAGTTCTCCAAGGGAACGGAAGAAAGAGGACACGAATTCCTTTCCGCGGTCAGAAGTGACGTGGGATGGGACTCCGTGTTTCGAGAAGACGTGAATGAGGAAAAGTCGAGCGAGCTCCGGAGACGAAATGTGAGTGTCGCACGGAATCAAAATGACCTGTTTGGAGGCACGATCAACGATGACTAGAATGGTATCGAATTCACCGGATGTGGGGAGCTGCTCAATGAAGTCCATAGAGATAGAATCCCAGGGACGGAGAGGAACGGGGAGAGGCTTTAGCAGACCATAAGGTCGATGCCTTGGCTTCTTGTTGCGCTTGCACGTGATACAAGATGCACAGTAGTCCTTGACGAAGGTTCTGAGTTCTGGCCAGGTGTATTCGCGTCGGACAAGAGCGAGAGTACGATTTTGGCCAAAGTGACCGGAGAGGATATGGTCGTGATGGTGTCGGAGTACAGTAAGTCGCAACTCCGGAGACGTACCGGAGACGAGTGGTACCCAGATTCGATCGTCATAGCGTAAGAGACCAGTGTCATCGAGTTTCCAGCGCGATGAGTTGCCAGATTTCGCGGCGGAGAGGCCGGAGACGGCAGCGGGATCGTCATTGATATGAGCGCGGATGTCGTCGTGAAGCTTCTTGACATCCAGAATGACGGAGGCGCGAAGCACAGGTTCTTCAAGGAAGGTAGCGCGGAGAGAGGCGTTGAGTTGTTCAGACGTGAAAATAGGGCGAAAATTTTGCGGATTCAATTTTCCATAGGACTTATCCCCCTCTTTTGGGTAGACGTCCCATCGTCTAGTTAACGCATCAGGCTTACCCCCAAGTTTACCTGGGCGGAATCGGATTGTCATGTTGAAACGACAAAGATACTCGGACCAGCGGACCTGGCGCCGAGTTAGAACCTTGGTAGTAGAGAAATACTCAAGGTTCTTGTGATCAGTGACCACATCGACCGGAATCGGGGCGCCTTCAAGATATTGACGCCAGTGAGTAAACGCATCGAAGATAGCGAGTAATTCCTTATCGTGTGTGTCATAGTTGAGCTCTGATGGCCCCAGAGAGCGACTCCGGAAAGCCACAGGATGGATTTCACCATCATCGCCGGAGACGGAAAGGATAGCGGCGATAGCATAGTCGGAGGCGTCCGTTTCTAGGGTGATTTGGCGGTCTGGGACCCAGTGATGAAGGATCGGAGCCTCGACAAAGGCCTTCTTGAGGTAATCGAAAGCCTCTTGACACTCAGTGGACCAGTTCCAGCGGACGTTGGCACGAGTGAGACGAGTGAGCGGAATCGTGATGTCGGAGTAGTTGAAGATAAAACGTCGATAGAAGTTGCAGAAACCGAGAAAGGATTGAATATCCTTAACTTTCCTAGGCGTAGGCCAGTCCGTGATCGCGGAGACCTTCTCCGGAGACATGCGAAAGCCGTCAGGGGAGAGAATGTAGCCCAGATACTCGGTAGTCGTGACGCCAAATTCGCACTTTGGCAACTTACAGTAGAGTCCGGCTTCGCGGAGACGCCGTAGGACTTCCCGAACATGCTCGACATGCTTCGACTTGTCGTCTGAATAGACTAGGATGTCGTCAAGATAGACGATAACTGTAACATCCAGTAAGTCGGCGAAAAGACTATTGAGAAATCTTTGAAACGCAGCAGGAGCATTGGTAAGACCTTCAGGTACAACCCTGAACTCGTAAGAGCCATAGCGAGTGCGGAATGCCGTTTTTGGTTCGTCTCCGGGTGCGATGCGGAGAAGATGATAGGCATGGCGCAGATCGAGTTTCGTATAGATACGTGCCTTTCCCGGTGCGTCAAGCAAGTCCGAGATCAGCGGAAGCGGGTAGCGGTCCTTCTTCGTGATGCGATTGAGTCCGCGATAGTCAACACAAAGGCGAAGGCTGCCATCTTTCTTCTTAGCGAAGAGAATAGGCGCGCCATGACTAGAGCGCGAAGGATAAATGAACCCGGAGCGGAGATTCTCGTCGATGAACTTGCGGAGAGCTTCCAGCTCGTTCTGAGACAGAGAATAGACGTGTCCGATGGGTGGTTCTTCACCATCAACGGTCTCGATTTTGAGATCAAACTCGCGATGGGGCGGAAGGTTGAAGGCTTCCGTTTCCGAGAACACATCGGCATAGTCTTGGTACTCGGGTGGGAGACGATTAACCTCAGGCTCGGCTTGAGCTGCTCGAGCAAAGGCTTCGTCAGAAGGGACTGCACGAAGAGTGTACTGATACGTATCTTTATCCGCCAATAACACAGCGATAAGCCGCAGCAGAAACAAGAGAGATTTGGGGCGCGACAAGAGGAGTCTTGCGCGTGAGAGTTATGGCCGGAGACGGAGTGTCAACCGGAGACGGATCGTCCAATACAGGACCAAGATTTGTTGGCGAAGGGGGCGATATAGGAGCAACCGGAGAGGGCGGAGTCGATTCCGATTCCGGAGTGTCCTCGCTCGTAGAGGAGCTGATCGCAACAGGAGCAGGCGTGATAGTAGCCAGTTTTGTCGACAAAGACTCCCTAGACGTGTTGGAACGGAAAGAGACGGTGGCTTCAGACCAGTTAATCAACGGATTAAAGCGGTTGAGCCAACTATATCCAAGAACCATTTCGCAAGGAGAGTCCAGATGGGTAACATAGAATTCCACAAGGTGGACTTCGCCAGACGGAAAGCGGATGAGAAGACGGATTTGTTGGTTGATGGTTGATGAGGAGCCGTCGAGGTACCGTAGCTTGACAGGTGAAACAGCATAGGGCAAAAGATTCTTCATTTTACAGATAGAGGCAGATATAAAACAATGAGATGATCCAGAGTCGATAAGAGTCCTCAAGCGGGAGTTGAATCCCGCCGCTATGCGTTGTACGACGGAAAGAGTTGGGGTTGAACCAGACTCTATTCCTGACAGGATCGAGTCCGGGACCCCCGGAGACGGGACAAGAGCGGAAACGTGAAGATCGAGAAAAAGGGCGTGAGAAGAAAGAGCGGACGCGTTGAGACGTACCTCCGGTAGCAACCTGGAGTCAACGGCTCGGTTCGGCTGCAAGAGGGACCGAGTCGCTGACTATTTTTTTGACTCAGTGTTGTCGACCGGAGTGGCGACCGCCGGAGACGCAGCCACCGGAGTGATGGTAGTGGTGGCGTGTCGTCCAACATAGCCTTCTTCTTTCGACATTCGTTGGCCATATGCCCAGACTTGCCACAGAAGAGGCAAAGCTTGTTCTTGATTCTGAACTCGCGTATTTCTGGCTTCAACTTCCCATCAGGACCAAGAAGGGAAGCGTGCGCTTTGGCTGTCTTCGTCTTGTCGTTATTGTTGGAAGACGACGAGGAAGCCTGTTGCTGAGAGCTGTTGGAGCCCTTGTTGCCAGAATTGAATTACCACCTGGAGACGTTTCCGTTCCGGAGTTGTTGCCAGAGGAGCCAGAAGAGCCAGACGATTTTTTCGAAGAGGAGTCCTTTTTAGAACCCCCAGACCCAGAATTCGAGCCACCGGAATGGCCACCGGAATGGCCAGAGCCCGAACCAGAACCAGATCCACCACCATGAGAATCTCTTAACTCCCGCTCCCTCTGCTTCTCCGCTTCACGCTTCCAATACTTGCCGTCGATGAGACGGGCAGTTTGCTTGACTCCGTCCAGCGTATTAGCGTAGACGTAGTGCATCATGTCGTCCTTGATACGTTTAGGAAGACCGGAATAGAAGGTGTGTCGGAGAGCGGAATCACCCCAATTGGTGATGAGAGCGAGGGTGTCGAATTGGATAATGTAAGTGGTGATCTTATCACCGGACTTCATCGTCACATTCCGGATTTTGTCCTCCGTCGCCAACCGGGTCCTGAGGACCAAAGTTGTCCTGGAGTTCCTTGATGAACAAAGGAAAATTGCCGTCCCAAGCCGGAATCGCAATAGCCTGGCCCTGATTCATGGCATACAGGTTAGGCGTAAAATACGCCAATGCGTTTCCGCAGATACGAGGTGATGTAGATTATTTTCTCGTCATCAGTAGAGAAATCTTGCTCACGCTCGGCAAAGTGCATATAGCACTGGGTGAGGAAAGGGACGAAGCCACGGGATCGGAACCGTCGAACGTATCCGGTGCCCGGAGAAGACTCCGATTGGAACGGGGCGCAGCATTGTTGCGCTGAGGAAAGTTGGTGAGGAAATGTTGGAAATTTTGGAGAGCGCCAATCATAGCGCGTTGAAGATCACGGCCCGGAGAGCCAGCTCGAGGGACTCCGGCACCACCACCTCCACCAGGTGGCCCACCACCTCCACCTCCACCTCCTCCGCCTCCTCCGCCACCACCACCTCTAGGAGGACCCCAGAATGGATTTCCAGATCCACCAGGGCCGCCACCAGGACCACCAGGTCCACCACCACCAGGTCCGCCAGGTCCACCACCACCAGGAGGTCCGCCTCTGGGAGAGCCAGGAGGGGAGCCAGAGGGCGAAGTCAAGAATGGACTCGGCTTGCCGCTAAAAGTCGGAGAGGGGTTGCGGTTTGGTTGACCTTGACCGGAATCGTTTCCGTTTCCGGAGCGACCTTGAGCAGGGCTCATGGGCCTGCTAAAAGCGTGCCGATACATCGGGACTGGCTCGCTTTCTTCTTCGATGTCGTGAAGGCGTGTGGGAGTGAGGGGTCGGTAACGCAAAGTAGGAGAAACGGGAGGGGAACTGACGTTAGAAAAACGACCCGTGTTTGGATGCGGAGTCGTTGGCATAGGGATAGTACTTGGATCAGGATCCTGCGGAGACATGACAAAACCAGGCCGGAAAGGGTTGGTCGTGCCAGTAGGTGTCCGAGGAACGGGAACAGGAACCGAAGTGACGGGAGCGCCAGCGTTGTAGGTGAGGTTCGCCATAGGCGAAGTGAGAGGAACCATTTGTTCGTAGAAGCGGGATGAACGCCGTTGACCAGTATTGGCGGGGTCTATGTTGCCAGAAGAGAGGCGTACGTTTGACATGGTCAAAAGGAAGTGAGTTTGTAAATACTGTTAAGTGCCGTGTCGACCAAAGGGACGGAGACGGAGACGGAGACGGAGACGGAGACGGAGACGGAGACGGAGACGGAGACGGAGTCGAAGTCGGAGACGGAATCGAAGTCGTAGAGCACTTGGGGCGGAACACCACAGAAGGATGATTGGGTGACCGGGGCTTCCAGTTGACCAAGACAAGACAAGAGGAGAAGAGCGGAGTCGAGACGACGCTGGGAGATAGAGACCAGCAACGTTAATTTACAAACTGAAGTACGTGATAATACATCAAAGTATTTATAGTACGAGAAGTAACGGAAACGGAATAAGGTATAACAAAGTAAGTAACAAGATTAGAACAAAGTCAAGTAAAGTAGAAGAGGAGTTGCATACGAGGAACAAGGCATAGATGATTGCATAGATCATAAGTCGGAGTAATTGGAAACGCTCAGTAAATCTTCATTGCGTAAAAACCAAATACCGGAGACGGATATCGGAGACGGATATCGGAGACGGATATCGGAGACGGATGCCGGAGTCGGCACGGATATAACAAGCGAGTACCAGAGTTTGATCTGCTTCCAGAATAAGAAGAGTCAGAAGGTGTTCAGGAGTCAAGTGGTGGGGGGGAACTGGATCTAGAAGAGGCACGACTTCTTTGAGAAAATGAACTGGTTGAAGAGGCACGGGAGTGAGAGCGCCACTGGGGAGATGAAAACTCTCCAGTTGGTGGTGAGGAGCCCCGAACTACTGGTGAGCGTCCACGGGATAGATACTATTGAGTCAAGCTATAAGATACACCATTATAATGAAAGAAGGACATACCCCTGCAGTCCTGAGAAGATAGGCAGAGAAGGGTGCAGGCATTGCCCACTGCTCAGGATGCATCAGTGAAAAGAAAGGATGATGGTGAAGTCTTGAAGGCAGGACCTATAAAGTATACAACTTAGTAGAGAACAAAGGACCAAGACCAAACCAAAAGAAAGAACTAACCAAGTCTCTATATCCCTTCAAATCAGATAGCCTTGCTCCAACTGGATGACGAGAGCGGTCCAGAGGATAGAGGACTGTGTCAGGGGAACCTCCCTTTCGGCCCCTCGGAGACGCCTCCGATTCCGGTCCGACTCCGGTTCCGTCTCCGGTCCGGCCCTCCATCTCGCCCGCACAATCACCGATCCGTCAACGCCCTCCCGACGGTCGCCCTGGGACCTCGCCTGCGACGCCGCCCAAGCCTTCTGTGCCCGACAGCGGCAGCTACGGACAAGCAGTATATAGTCAGCTACCTAGCAGGCGGACCCTTAGAGTTTCTTCTCTTTGGATCCTCCCCTGCTAGGTCAGCTTCATTTGTATTCGCTTACCAATGTTCACGCTTTGGATCCTCCCCTGCTAGCTAGGACCTTGATCTCAGGCCTCCGGGGTTGCCCTTACAGCAGAAGAAACTCTCTACGGGATCAACCGGACAAGATTGCCAGGTTCGGCGCTGACTCAGGCTCGGAGTACGAGTCCGTTCCGCCCTCGTCACCGCCCCTGCCACTTGTCCCCTCCTCCTCTACTCCTGTGGTCCCCGCACCCGTCATGCCGTCCGGAGTCACTCCTACCGCAGACGCCCGGCTGGACTCACTCGAGGCGAAAATCGATAGCCTAACTGAGGCCCTTGCTTTACTCACCAACCAGGCTTCCGCTGCCGCTGCCGCCGCTAATAATGCTGGCGGACCCCAAACACCATCGCCGGAGACGTCGATTCCGACTCCGACTCCGGTCCAGGGCGACTCGAAGCCCTTTTTGGCGACATCAACCTCGCCTCAAAATTGGTCTTGCGACCAAACCCCCCGTTCACCTTCAACGGCGACCGGAAACGCGGGCCGCGTTCCTCTACGCGGTCCGCACCTACGCCCGCCTTGCCCCTGAGGCCTTCGTGGTCAACGGAGAGGCGAGTGAGGAAAAGGCCGTCCGCTATGCCATGTCGTTTATGGCAGAAGGACCCGCTCAGCAATGGGCGGAGCGCCACGGAAGCAAAGCCCCGTTTCCGTTTCCGTCCTGGGGCTCGTTCGTTTCGAGTTTCGACTCCGGTTCGTCGAGGAGAACGAGCAAGATCATGCTCTCTCCAAACTGGAGACTTCCGCCTATCACATGGGCACAAAGGATGTCTACCAGTACACCGACGACCGAGGACCTGATGGACCTCGCCGGATTCGAAGACGCGTTGGTCAAGGTGACCAAGTTCCGCCACGGACTTGACCCCCTGATCAACAACGGAATCACGTCCTCGAACGACCCCCCGGACCTCCGGGACTACCTTAGCTGGCGCACCCGGGCCTTCCGTCAATACGAGGCCCTGGTCCGGGCCAAGCTGATCAAGTCAGCCGCCCCCAAGACGCCTGGCGGTTTGATTCGGACTCCGTTTCCGGTCAACCGCATCCCGGCTCCGGCCCCTTTCCGCCCGGTGGCTCCGGTCGTGCCACCCCGGCCCGCGCCCCGCTCCGGCGCCTCCAGCTCCCGTCCCTATGGAGTTGGATCGCACCAGGGCTCGGGGTGCCCCTCGTCGCGCCTGCTTCAGGTGCGGCGACCCAAACCATCTCGCGCCGGGATTGCCCCCTCCCCGCCGATGTCCGCTCAATGGACATCCTCGACGAGGTGATCCAACAACTCGGTGACGAGATGTTAGCGGAGTTGATCGCCCGCTACACGGACACAGCTGCCCTGCCGGAGACGGCAGCGGAGTCGATGGCCGGAGAGGATTTTGTCCCCGCGACGAGTGACTGGTGTGCCCTCGTTCGCGTCTATAAATCGTTTTGCCTCTTTGTATGATGAATGCAGTTCCTTGCCCTACAATGAGCCCGAAACGAAAGACACACCCTCTCCTGCCCCCGCCTCGACTCCGTCTCCGACTCCGCCCGCGACTCCGGTCATCGTCCTCCGCCGCCTCACTGCCTGGGAACAGAAACTGCCCAAGCAGTACACCGTTGCCGCTGCCCCTGGGGCGAACTCCCTCCACCTCCCGTTAGAGCTCGAGTCCACCACCAGCGCGCTGAAGCTCTCACTCTCTGGGCTTGTCGACTGTGGTGCCACCTCCGACTTCATTGACACGAACTATGTTGCTCGGAATGGCATTCCGGTCCGCACCCTCGATCAGCCGATTCCGGTTTTCAATGTCGATGGCACCCCCAATGACGCTGGCTCCATCAAACAGATCGCGGACTTGGTCCTGCGCTACAAGGGCCATGCCGAACGAGTTCAGCTGGCCGTCACCCATCTTGGCAAGCAAGACCTCATCCTGGGGTATTCCTGGTTGCGGAAACATAACCCAGAGATCAATTGGGAAACCAAGGAGGTCAAGATGACACGGTGCCCCCGCAATTGCTCGACCTGCCGTGAGGAAGAGCGGGTCGAACGGACCGAGTTGCGGCGACTCCGGTCGCTTCAGAAGCGTCTCCGCTCCGGCCCGTTCCCCTCGGTCTGCGCCATGGACCTTTCTGGGTCTGATGACGGAGACGACTCCGTCTCCGGTGACGACTCCGGCCTGCCTGATCTGACGCCGGACTCCGACGACGACGATGACGATGGTCAGCTTGAAGATGGTGACCGCATCTTCTACACCTCGTTCCGCCCCTCGGAGGAGATACCGCTGGCAGTACTGTCTCGCAACGCCTGGCCGAAGCCTTCGCCAGGAACTCCGCCCCTCCGCCCTCCGAGATCCCGGACTGGGCTAAGGAGTTCCAGGACGTCTTCAACAAGGAGTCCTTCGACACGCTACCGGAGCGGAGAGCCTGGGACCACGCCATTGAACTCGTCCCCGACGCTAAGCCCACCAACTGCAAGGTGTACCCCATCTCGCCCCTCGAGCAACGCGAGCTCGACGTTCATCGAGGAAGGGCTTTCGACGGGCCGGATTCGCCCCTCCAAGTCTCCGATGGCGTCTCCGGTCTTCTTCGTCAAGAAGAAGGACGGCGGACTCCGCTTCGTCCAGGACTACCGTGCTCTCAATGCGATGACTGTCAAAAACCGGTACCCCCTTCCGCTGATCAACGACCTCATCAACCGGCTCAAAGGCGCTCGTTACTTCACCAAACTCGACGTCCGTTGGGGCTTCAACAACGTCCGGATCAAGGAAGGTGACGAGTGGAAAGCGGCTTTCCGGACTAACCGAGGCCTGTTCGAGCCCTTGGTGATGTATTTCGGCCTGACAAACTCTCCCGCGACGTTCCAAACGATGATGAATGACATTTTTCAGGACCTCATCCTCTCCGGAGACGTCATGATCTACCTTGACGACATCTTGATCGCCCATTCCGACCTCCGGAAACACCGGCAGATTGTTCAGGAGGTCTTGCGGCGACTCCGAGAGCACAAGTTGTACCTCCGAGCGGAGAAGTGCGACTTCGAAAAATCGTCAATCGAGTACCTCGGAGTCATCATCTCCCACAACCACGTCGAAATGGACCCCGTCAAGGTCGCAGGCGTCTCCGCTTGGCCGACTCCGGAAAACAAGAAGGACATTCAGCAGTTCCTCGGGTTCGCTAACTTCTACCGCAGGTTCATTCGGGACTTCTCGACCCTTGCGCGCCCTCTTTTCGTGCTCACCAAGAAGGACCAGCAATGGACTTGGGGCGACGCGGAGGCCTCCGCGTTCCAAGCGATCAAGGACGCGGTCACCTCGGAACCGGTCCTGGCGATTCCGGACGACACACGGCCTTTCCGACTCGAGGCGGACAGCTCTGATTATGCGACGGGGGCGGTTCTTTCACAATCCGCCCCGGACGGGAAGTGGCACCCTGTAGCATTCTATTCCAAAAGCTTAAATGATGTCCAGCGCAACTACGAAATCCACGACAAGGAGATGCTCGTGATCATCCGCGCACTCGAGGAATATAGACACTTCCTCGAGGGCGCCGCGCACCCTGTCGAGATTTGGACTGACCATAAGAATTTGGAGTACTTCAGGAAGACGCAACACCTCAACCGGAGACAGGCCCGGTGGTCTCTGTACCTCTCCCGGTTCGACTTCACGCTGCACCACAAACCTGGCCGCGATATGGGTCGGCCTGACGCCCTCTCCCGGAGACCCGACCACGGAGTCGATTCCGACAACTCCGACGTCGTCCTTCTGCGGCCTGAACTCTTCCACGTCCGCGCACTCGAGGGCGTTTCCGTTCCGGTCCCGGCTCTGAACTCCTCCGTGATATCCGTGATGCCCTCTCCGGTGAGCCTGACCTGGAGGAGCCCGTCGCACTAGCGGCCCGGCAACTTCTTAAGGTTCAAGGTCAAGCTCGAGGCCCCCGCTCCTCACGTTCTGACGAGTGGGCCGTCTCCGGCGGTCTTCTCCATTTCCGAGGAAAGATCGTCGTACCAAAGGACAAGGACCTCCGGAGACGCATCATCGAGCTCTGCCATGACACCCGAGTCGCCGGACACGCAGGTCGTTTCAAGACCCTGGAGTTGGTCTCCCGGAACTACTGGTGGCCTCAGATGTCTCGCCATATCGGCCGGTATGTTGCGACCTGTGACTTGTGCTGTCGCACCAAGGCACTCCGGAGACTGCCCCACGGAGAACTGCACCCCACGGAAACGCCTCCGGAACGCTGGCATACCGTCTCCGTCGACTTCATCGTAGAGCTTCCCGAAGCCCATGGGTACGACGCGATCATGGTCGTCGTTGACACCCTCGGAAAGCGCGCCCACTTCTCAGAGTGTCATACGACGGTCGATGCAGTAGGGGCAGCCCGCCTCTACTACCGGAATGTCTGGCGGCACCATGGGACTCCGGAGAAGTACGTCTCCGACCGCGGCTCGCAGTTCATCGCGGACTTCACCCGAGAACTTTGGCGTCTAATCGGCATCAAGCCCGCCACGTCCACCGCGTACCACCCGCAGACAGACGGTCAGACAGAGCGCGTCAACCAGGAGCTGGAGCAGTACTTGCGGATCTTCACCAACTACCAGCAGGACGACTGGGACGAGCTGATTCCGGCCGCGGAGTTCGCCTACAACAACCACGTTCACTCCTCCACGCAGCAGGTCCCCTTCATGACGGACACGGGACGGCTCCCGCGCATGGGCTTCGAACCCGGAGTCCGTTCCGCCATGGAGTCAGTGAACGAGTTCCGCGACCGGATCGCCACTGGTGTTGCTGAAGCCAAGGCCGCTCACTAAGGCCAAAGAGGAGTACAAGCGCTACTACGACCGGAGACGGACTCCGTCTCCGGAGTTTAAGGTTGGCGACCGTGTTTGGCTGGATGCCTCTGACATCAGGACGACTCGCCCCTCGGAAAAGTTCTCCCATCGCCGCCTTGGGCCGTTCAAGATAGTCGCGGAGATCAGCAAAGGTGCCTACAAGCTCGACCTCCCTCCGCGCTACTCGAAGCTCCACCCGGTCTTCCCCGTCGTCAAGCTCGAGCTCGCTCAGGACGACCCCTTCGACGGACGCCCCGGCTACGACCAGCCCCCTCCGGACCTCGAGGACGGAGTCCCGGAGTGGGAAGTAGAGGAAATCCTGGACGCAAGGGTGAGGTATAAGCGGCTGAACTACTTCGTCAGATGGAAAGGCTACGACCGCACGCACGACCAATGGGGTCGCTTCGACCGCGTCTTCGCCCGGAGAAAATTGCGGAGTTCTATCGTAAGTACCCTGGCAAGCCACGACACATCGCCTCCGCGACCTTCGACTCGATTCCGTTCCGGTCTATGCGTCGGGACGCCGCATTCAAAGGGGGGGGTGATGTCAGGGGAACCTCCCTTTCGGCCCCTCGGAGACGCCTCCGATTCCGGTCCGACTCGGTTCCGTCTCCGGTCCGGCCCTCCATCTCGCCCGCACAATCACCGATCCGTCAACGCCCTCCCGACGGTCGCCCTGGGACCTCGCCTGCGACGCCGCCCAAGCCTTCTGTGCCCGACAGCGGCAGCTACGGACAAGCAGTATATAGTCAGCTACCTAGCAGGCGGACCCTTAGAGTTTCTTCTCTTTGGATCCTCCCCTGCTAGGTCAGCTTCATTTGTATTCGCTTACCAATGTTCACGCTTTGGATCCTCCCCTGCTAGCTAGGACCTTGATCTCAGGCCTCCGGGGTTGCCCTTACAGACTGCATCATATTCTAGATAAAGAATGTACCCAGTCGCAGTTATCCACTCCTGTGCACTATCAACTGGGAGATAGCCTTCACTGACAGGCTCTCCCATTGCAGGTGGGAACATCTAGTAGTTATTAGGTATTTAATATAAAGATATATAGCTATAAGCACATACAAAGTGACGATACTCTCTGATATCATCAGGGAGAGTGTGTTCGCTTCTGCAAAGAATTCTACACAAATCATATAAGCATTGCTTAAAACAATCATTAGAATTATCAGCATACCTTCCTCCATGAGTGGGGGCAGAGTTGGGCTCATATCGCATGTCAGTGGAGATGCATGTCTATAGCCGGACATGCGTCTGCACCCGCGTCTGACGCGATGATCTCCGTTGATTCCCGCGATGACCCGGCGCCATCGCAGGTCTTTTGGAGACAGGGCTTGCTGTAGATATGGGCAGAAGAGGTCAAAATTAATGGCTATGTACTTACTCAAAGTTGTTACCATTGCACTGGTTCAATAGTCAATGGATGTAGCAAGCTTTAATTGAATAATTGTGTGTTGTTACTACTTATTATGAAGATACAAGCAATCCCCCAGGAGCTTCCTGACTATTTGCACCCATAATTCCATTTTACAACTCAATATGCACACTCTAATTCTATAGCACAAACATTGACAAAATTGTCCTGCTGAATCCGAGTCTTGTGAGCTTTCACTAGTACTTGGACACAAAAATTCAGTCGGCCAAGCAGTGTCCGTAGATGTAGCACGCAGTTAAGATTGATGATGGTGCTAGGTTGGCGCAGCCAGAGCTGGCCGCGCCGCCGCGCGCGCGGCGGCAGACAAGGGCGGGGCTTCGGCCTGTGAGTCTCGGGTGACATCAGTGTCACATTCACGGCGATCGGTGGTCATTCTCCGACCCTACCCGACCGAAATTGATGGGCCATCAGGCCCAGACGCCAACTTGAAAAATGATTGGCTGCAACGCATGTCCAAATGAGGATTTTCCTCTGAAAGGACATGCATTACGGCCGTCACCGTCCGTCCCGTTTTGGACACGTGTAGGTGGACATCATTGTGCTTAAATACGCTGTGTAACACACTTGACGGCTTGAAACTTTGCGGGATTATAGCTAGTAAGTAACTGAATACTACTAGAATCTCTTCCTTTTCCCTCCTTTTTTTCTTATTTTTTTTCACGCCGTCTCCACAGACATACGACATGGGCCCAGAGTTGCAACACTTCCCTTGTCATATTGCAGCTGTTTATAAGTGAATCTGTCAGGGAAAGTGTCGGAGGATTGTGGGATCAAGGAGACTTGTAGGATCAATATTGGATCAAATATGTCGCTGGAGAGCTGTTATATATTTTCATTGTGCCTAAGATTCCCCTTTTGACACAGATTCACGCTGTAAATAGTGCAAGACAGCTGGCATCAAATGAGGTCGGAAATTACAGGCTCTTGACAGGCCCCATCATTCATATGTCATTTCTGTCAATCATTACTCACTGTGTGGCTTCGCGATCCCCAGAGCTGTCAACGCCAATCCTATGATTACAGGACTCAGTCCTATGTCTACAGGAGTCAGTCCCACTTGTGATGGGCCCAGTCCTACTCCATAGGACTCCCCGAGTCCTACTCCTACTCTTTGTGCCATTCCTCGTCTGTAGCAATGGAACCTATCCCAACGGTGTCTATCGATGAGCCTTGGAAGCCCTTAATAGCATGCGGGCAATTGGCTGTAGGTCGATGAAGTCGTCCTTGTGCGGCGAGATGTGGACGTTGGCCCCGGTGTCCGGAAAGATGACGAAAGAGTCGCAGGAGGCTGCATTGACCTCAGCGGCAGCCCAATCCACTGGAGCAAAGGTGTCTGCGAGTACGGTGTGTGTCTCAGCCAAGTAGTGTGGGTCGAACTTCGCTGGCAGTATGTCGGTCTGCAAGTTGATGAAGTTTGCTGTTGGCGCGGCCTGGGCCTGCACGGCCGGACCTGGCGTGGGAGCCGAAGTCAGCCAGACGTAATAATCCACCCCCGCCACTGTCAGGTAGGCCTTGCCGCCCGCGTCGCGCTTGAACAGGTTAGCCGACTGCGTCGGTTTCGGTCGTCCCGTGCCCGTGCGCCCTGAGCCGGGTCCACCCTTCCTGGCTGCCTCCCTGGCCGCCCGTGCTTCGGCGACAGTCTTCCCAGCCATGCCCCCCCCTCCGCCACACAATATTCCGACGTGTGGGTCTCCCGGCTTGTGCATGCCTTGATGGTGCATACGTCGCGGTGGGAGGTGGGAACCACCCCCCGTGGCCGCAAAGGCAAGTGTGGAAGGTGTCGGCGCCGCGGCCTTGTCAACGATAGCCTTCTCGACGTCCTCAGCAGTGAGCGTCGGTCTGGCCAGTAGTCCGTTGACTAGGTCACCGTGGTTGGGGGAGAGAGCACCAACAAGGAGGGCTGTCAAGAAGCTCTCCGCCGTGGGCGCACCGCCCGCCCAAATCACTTTGCTCCACGCTTTCAGTTGCTCCGTCGTCTTCTCGAATGACGTGGTATCCGCGGAGTACGAGACCTCGAACGCAGCCTTCAAGGCTTTGACTTGATTGAGTGGTCCTCGATGGACGTGGCGGACACGCAACGCTTGCCAGACCGCCGAAGCCGATTCGTGCACCTCAACGGCGTCGCGCTCGGTGCTGGACAGGACCGACAGAATGAAGGAGCGAACAACTGTGTTGTTGTCCGTCCATGTCGCGACTGCGGCGGGGTTGAGCAAGTCCGGAAGGTGGGCGGGGTCAAGGAAACGTGTGGCCCCGGCATGCAGCCCCAGATTGTGTTCGACGTGTCCCGACCAGGCTGCCCAGTTGCCTTTGGCGAGGGAGAGGAAGTCATCATCGAACCAGTTGGTAATCGTTATCGAGAACGGGCGAACAAGAGGTGGCGCTGGAGAGAAGACATGTTGGGGGAACGACGGAAACGCTGGTGGGAGATGGGAGGTATGGTAGGTGGAGACATAAGGGAATGATGGAATGTAAGGCTGGGGACTCTGCTGTTGGGCAAACGCAGCTCGCCCGAGCGATGGCGCAGACGACATGGATGCGAATGGGTTGTTATGCGAATGGCGAGGAGTGGAAAAGGGTTGCGGGGTGCGCAGGCCACGCGCAAGCCTCGCCATCGGCGAGTCGTCGTCGTAGGCGTCAAGGAACGGGTTCAAAGGGCGAGAGAACATGCCAGTGGTTTCGCGAGTGGCGAGGTGCAGCGAGAGAGTTTCGAGAGGCAGGGGAGAGTCAACGGGTACAGGTATCGTGCGTCTTCAAATGTTTAGGCCCATAACCTATTGAACCTGTACACAGAGAGCTTCAGCTCGCTGTTGTACAGTCAGCCTACATGGAAGTATGTGTGCGCGTCGCACTCACCTCACGGTTCGGGAGAAGAAACGTGAGGCGGTGCGACGGATCATCGTCTACTTAACTCCGTCCCTCCGTCGTTCCGATCCGCGGATCGACACTCTCAACTTGTGAGGAGGTGCACTGGAAATATAACTTCCTACTGCACCTTGACCAGCGACACCCAGGCTGGCGTCACGCACATTCTGCGGCTCATGCCGACTTCATCTCCCTCATCTCAGTCTCGCGCGAAGAGCAAACAGCGCTGAAGATTCCAGCCACACATATCATTGATTGGTCTCCCACATTCACCCCACCCAAACCACCATCGCATGACAACGAGGGTCCACTACTGCCTGTCCTATCTCAATCTTCCACCTCCAAAATTCGGTCTCGCACTGCATTTGACAAGAAAAACATTGCTCTGGGGAGTGAATCACCAAGGAAATAAGCAAGACTTATATAGCCTATGTAAATACAGTATGTTTATGCACCCAGACTGGTACAAAAGTCCGCTTTTTGTCGTTGCGCTGCGTTGCGCTGGCCTCTGTCATATACTTACAGGAAGAACAAACCGACCAGCACCATCCGGAAACACGTGAGCAGGTCAGTGGTTCGAGCCTCGCTATAACACCCATTTATTACACCATTCCGCTGTGTTTGAAGAGGTGCAGCACAATTAAGCAGAAAACAATGGATAATATTTATATTGAATATATAACTGAATTTCCCCTCCATCCGCGCTCTCTACAAGTCCTCTACGCCCCTCTTCAGATTCATTTTTCTTCTGCTCAGTGCAATTGCTCGAAGTTTTTGACAGCCTGTCGTGCGGTCCTTCCTGTTGTCGGTGCCCTCGCACACCGAGCGTGACGCTGTCGACTCATATCATTCGGCGGCGGATGTGTGGCAAGCTTTGCGCGTGCGGCATGTTAACCGCGGCCCACTCAACCAAGTCAAGGCCTTGAAGGCAGCGTTTGGCCTTTCCTACTCGACGGATGTCTCATCGTTTGAGAAGACGACGGAACAAATCAAACGGCTTGGAATAAGGTGATCTAGGCAGGCGGCGCACCCTCGCCGGACAGTTTCCTGACCGCTCTGCTTATTGGGGCCCTGTCCTAGAACCACGGCACGATGGTCGATCGTCGACTCGACGACCTCTTGTCGCAACCGACTCTGTCCTCCGAAGATGTCGAGAAGGCCATCGGAAACAAGGTCGCGACACCAGGGACAACCACACTTGCCTTTGCAGCTACGGGGGGTGGTCGACACCATGACATCTGCACTGTGAAGGCGTGCCCCAGCCGTGGGACGCATACGTCAGAGTATTGTGTGGCCGAGGGTGGCGGGATGGCTGGCAAGTCTGTAGCAGAGGCGCGCGCAGCCAGGGATGCGGCGAAGAAGAAGGGATCGGGCGCTGGTACGGGCCGGCCTGTTGGCCAAGGGAACTGGCTGTTGAGGCTGAAGGCTGGGACGTCTGTTGGCGAGCTCAACATGGACAATGGGGAGCTCAAAAGCCAGGAGTTCGATGAGTGGTGCGCTGGACGGGGGATCCGCTTGCGCTTCACTTCTCGGGAGACGTCAGCGCAGAACGGCAAAGTCGAGCGGTATCACGAGACGATACACAACAAGGCTCGGACGATGCGCATCGCCTGTGGCGCACCGCCGAACCTAGGGGACGAGTTCTATGTAACTGCTGCGTACCTGCATGCTCGCACACCTTCTCGGTCTCAGGACGGGTTGACACCCTTTCGAGTGCTATCATCTTCGGAAGCCCAATCTCTCGCACCTACGGGAAATTGGCTGTCGCGCTTTTGTGCTCGTTCCTGGGCATAGCTGCCCTTCCTCGTGTCTCCACGCACACCAAGTTGGGGAAATCGCTTCTCTGAGGGCAGAGATGAACGCGGCCACACTACCCAAGCTCAAGCAACGCTGTACAAGACGGCTTCCAGCGTGATCGGCACTTTCAAGAACGCTTCGGCGCTGTCAAAAACGCAGGCGCTGTCAAAAAAGCGCGTGAGACGGAACACCCTTCAGCCACTGCTCGATACCTGGGAGCATGATGTGCGCTTCTGGCTCCGAAAACATCAGCATCAACGTGTCGCAGATGCATGGCCAGCGGGGTTCCCGTCCATTGGGCTCCTCGAAAACTTGATCTCTCCAGCAGTTGCGCTACCATCACAATCGGATAGTCTCTTCTCGCCATATCCCCCGTCTCTCGAAGTGATGGCCCATGCATATCGAACACTCTTTGGCGAAAGCAGCACAGATACGCTTCAAGTATTCCGCGCCAACATGTTTGAGCCCTATATTGCGCAGTGCATTTCCCTAGTATGTCCCCATGACTCGTCCAAATGCATAACTGATTGCACTACAGCCTACGACAAAACGCGATCGCAAAGAGTTTCGGACGCCATTTGGACTAATAACACTAGCGGACAAACAGCAACGTGTCACGAAACACATCTCCGACCCCAACAACTCCAAACTCGTATTCACGCTGCACCAGGTTTACTTTGACAGCAACAGTCTGGCCAGGGAAACGTCGCCTACTGCTGTCCAATCCACAGACCGGGTTGCAGTATGGATACCATACCTTTTTGCCAAGCGCTTTGGGTTGGAGCAAAAGTATCTGAGAGGTGGCGGGATAGCAGGTGAGTGCGAGCATTTGCACCTGTGTCAATGACCGGCTAACCACTATCAATTTAGGACTTGAAAACGAAGGGCAAGAAGCGCCCGAGGCTGTTCACAATTACACGACACCCATCAAGCGCAAGGTAATAGCAGTCATAGGTGTGAAGGAGGGAACGGGTACTCAGAAAAAGCCTTATGTACTATCAGATTGACTACTGGATGCATATGAATTACAGTGATGAAAGCCACGGGAGAGCCGGCGAGGAGGGACAATGAACGAGGGACAATAAACCGCGGGAGACAGGGAGTTGGTAAGCATAGTAGGCGCAAAGGAAGGAGCCAGCTACAGCCCTCAGCCACAGATGCATGCATGGGGAGAGGAGCGGATGGGGAGGAACAAGGCATGGGGAGGGAGGGGAGAGGAGCGGAGAGGAAATAAAATATGTATAGGCGGGCCGGGATCGGGACGAGCGGGGCGGAGGTGATCGCCACGATCCAGGCAGCGACGAACGCCAGCCAAAGGCCGGTGACGAAGTGTTACGGGGGAGGGCAAGGGGGTGGGCGACGAGCAGTCACACGGGCCAGGCAAGCGGGAGACGAAGGGTCACGGTCTGAGGCGATCGGGAGACGAGGGGCGGATCCGTCACCGAAACCGCTCAGAGAACTAGGTAGGCTACTCGATCGCTCGATCAGTGCGCTGTCGGCGGGCTTTTCCTCAAGGAGTGCTTGATTGACGGAACGGCCAACCACATCTGGCACGTGCCTGTCAAATTGCCCCATTTGGACGCTTGCTTTTCCTACTCACCTAATGAAATAAGGCCGACACGCGGCGGAGTACAAACAGAACGTCCGCGTCATGTTGTACAATAAAAGTACACTACCTTTGACTGCCAGTGCTTTCTTGTTCCAACTCCTCTTGACAGGTGAATACTGACCGTTCTGGGCCGCAGGCGTGCCGGAGTCCAGCCGCAGTACCGCGGTTGCCACACGCTCAATGATCCCGTCCTTCCCTTTACCTGCATACGAACGGGGGACACGATGCCGCAGCATGCCGGGAGCGATAGCCTGTGATTGTGGTGATTGATTATCAAAGACCGATCCAGAGCTGCTGACGAGTGTGCTTTTAGATAAGCACTCAGTCCCACAAACTCCGAACTTCGTTCTGTTTGTGAATTTAGGACTTTCATTTTCATGATCGTGAAATATCATCACGCCGTTTCTTACAAATTTCAGGTGCAGCTGTGTACTTAAAGCGAACGAAGGACGCTCATAAGAAGCAGGCCTTCCCTCCGACCGACTTGAAAAATGCCCAAATTGATGATCTGTCGAGTAACACAAGGTCATTTGCGACTTAACACAGGAGATTCAACTACATGCGGTAGGTCGTCTCCAATCTATATCCATCTCTAACGCCTTCCAGGGCATTGCCGAAACCGTTTTGAGAGAGGGGACTTGGTCGGATTTTGTGTCAACAGCGTTTACCTTTACCATGTTGCTTGTAAAGCCGCAGAATGGCGCGAAGACACGGACTTCAGGACGCATACGGGTAGCCCCTGGTGGAATGCACTGGACCCCAACGAGCAAGGGGAAGTTGAGAGGCTCTGGTCGGCAGGTAGATGAATCACAGCCACCCAAGCCCAAAATGGCCCGATCGAATGATCGATACCTTAGCCTGTATGGAAATGATATAGTTCGCCTCCCTTGCATGTTTTTCATCGCTCGAGAGAAGTTTGAGGGGAGAGCCAACGACCAAATCATGACCCGCCTACGCTGCGTAAACAACAGACCGTTGGGCCCCCTACAAAAGACGTCCATCGACCGGTCCACGTCCACACTCTTGCACTTCAACAACCAAGCTTGGACAAGTGACACTTGTCCATTACGCGTCCACGACGCGTCCTTAAGTGGGCTCGCTACCCGCCTCTGACATCTCTGCGCCACACCTATTGTCTATCTTATCAAGAATAGTGTATATTGGGTTACTGGTACGACGAGAGAGCAGTTAGTTAGGTGTACACAAGTGATGAGAAAAGGGTCATACCTGGTACGACGAGAGAGCAGTTAGGAGCTCCTCTCGTCGTCCAGGTTCCAGTCGTAGTGAGATCAGAATGTATCGTAGATAAGATCAAGTGATAGGATTGTCAGTCGCGTCACTACCTGACACCCCCCTTTGACGCGCGTCCAGTCGTAGTAGCTTCACCCAACGTGCGTGCATTACATGATGCAGTGGTTTGGTGAAGAGGTTCGCAATATTGTCATTGCCCGCGACATGCATCACGTTGATCAGTCGCCTCAGTACGCAATCACGGATGAAGTGCTCCCGAATTGCGATATGTATGCTTCATCTTCAAGTGGGCATGTGGATCGTGAGTACAGGCCACTGTGCCTTGGTTGTCACAGAATAGAGAGGTCGGTTGGTGTTGAGGAAATCCTAGTTCGTCTAGTATATTGCGGAACCAGAGGATGTCTCTCGCGCAATGGGTCGTGGCAAGATACTCGGCTTCACAAGAGGACAGGGCTACCACCGCTTGTTGCTTGGAGCTCCAGGATACTGGGGACTCGCCAATCAGTATCACGAAGCCGGATATGGACTTCCTGTCATTCCCCATGCCCCAATCTGAATCGCTCAAAGCGGTGAGAGTTGGCTCTAGTGCGTCTTTGCCCCCAAGTAGAATCCCATGGCCTGTAGTCCCACGAAGATATCGTAGAAGGTGTTTCGCAGCTGTGACATGTGTAGGGCCGGGTTTGGCCATGAACCGGGCAAGCTCTCGCACGGTATACGATATGTCAGGTCGTGTGCAGGTCGAAAGATACATGCATCGTCCAACGACCGCTGCGTATGGGTAGTCCTTCGCCTTTGCAATCTCCTCATCGGTTGCTGGAGATAGTCGCGTGCTCGGGTCCATCGGCGTTTGTACCGAGTTGCTCTTATCGAAGCCAAAGTCACGGAGGATAGACTCTGTGAATGATTTTTGGTGAAGGCGGATAGTTCGGTTTGTGCGATCTCGTTCAACAGAGCATCCCAAATGGAGCTTGGGTTCACCGTTGTCAGTGATTTCGAGAAAGTGCTGACACGACAGCACCGGATTCGACTTGAGTTGACGACGCAATAAGCATATCGTCGACACTTGTAGTGATTATCGTATATTCGGTGCCTTTCTTTCGGATGTATACGCTCCAGTCCGACTCGACTCGTTTGAAGCCTATGACCTCGAGTCTTGAGTTGAGTTCGAGATACCATTGCCGCCCAGCTTGCTTGAGACCATAAAGCCCCTTGAGTAATCGCCAATAACCGGGACCTGCTATCTCTGGCTTTCGCATATATATTTCTTCATCGAGCGGTCCATTGAGGAAGGCGGTCTTTACATCGACTTGGCGTAAGACCATATCGTGTGTGGCGGCAAGAGTGAGCACGAAACGAATAGATTCCCATCGGGCGACTGGGGCGAACGTATAGGTGTAGTCTTGACCCGGGATTTGAGTAAACCCCTTCGCAACCAGACGCGCCTTGAATCTCGATATACGTCCATCTCTATCTCGTTTGATGTGAAGGACCCATTGAGGTCGACTAGTTCATCCAGCGCACACTCGATTTCGAGTTCATCGCCCGACAGTAGGACGGACAGGAGATAGTCCTCGGAAATCACGAACTCCTTCCCCCCCTCGTCCAACGTCGCATGGTTGATAATGTGTCGAGCTGGAACGCGACGCACACGAGGTGTTTTTCGTTGTGCCAGTGGGGTATCGTCGATCTCGTCTGCACTAGGCGTAGGTATCTCCGCGTCAAATAATGGAGTAGGTCTAGGTTTCGCAATGATTTCTTCCATTACTTCGTCCAGTAGACGTTGTACGGGTCTATCATTCGTCAGCCAATTGATCTCCATGCGTGTTAATACGCACTCTGGAGTCTGACCGCGATTTGTGTCCTTTTAATCCGTTATCGGAGACTCCCTGGTTAAACAGGTAAATGGTTATGCGTGTGGTCGTTAACGACATTACATACGCGTCAGTTTCGACGGTTGAGTTTTGCTCAACAGGGTTAAGTTTAGTGCTGGCCAATTGGAACGGCGACTCGGTTGCTTGTATCGGTAGCAGAGACTTGCGAATATCTTCTGGCTGGATTCGTTCCTTGAAGTGGTCCTCGATTTCGGAAGGAACATCTTCCCAAAGGAATTCGGAATGGGAAGGAGCTGGGATGAATTCCGGAAACCCGTGAAATTCGACGTCGCGGCGTGGGCGTATCGCTTTGGCAGCGGGAAGCCAGATCAGATAACCTCTTGAATCTCGTGCATAGCCCACGAACTTGCCCTCTTCGCCCCTCGCCGCAAACTTCATCTGTTCTGTCGAGTTTGTCTTTCTTGAAGTAACCAAGGCGCCGAAAGGCCTGAGATGTGAGAGATCCAGTTTGTGTTTAAACCAGCTTTCGAAGGGAGTAGAGCCGTCAGGGTTTGCTGAATGAGGGACCCGATTCTTGATATGAATGCATGCTTGGACGGCCAGCGGCCAGAACCATGTTGTCAGGGCAGCGTCGATTAACATGGCTCGAGACATGTTCTCGATGGTCTGGTTCAGACGCTCACTGAGCGTAACGCCGTCTAGACGTCAACTCCAGTCGTCGCGTTCCAGACACCACAGGCACTCCCGCAACCACAGGCAACGCAAAGCGCAAGGCGAGCAACGCCGGGTAAGTGTAATTTTGTCTTCTACTTGCATATCTTCCGCCTGAGCCACCTACAGCGAACAACCCCACAAAAAAACGAAGGCAAAGCTCAGCGGTCTTGCTGCAGCGCCGAAGAAGGTGCCGGAGGTGGGCGTTGTTGAGTATGGCAGCCGCCCCGGAGGACCTGCGCTGGACGACGACGCAAATGAGGCTGTCGAGCAGCCAGCTGGCGGTCGCGGGAAGAGAGGCTTGCCTCGCGTCACTGTACGTGATCACCATTCTGATGCTCACTCACACGCAATCCAACTAGCATGTCCGAATAACCCAGAAAGAGCGCCGCGGAGGAACGAAGAAATGGGTCAGCGCCGACACTGGCGCTGACGAGCGGCTCATCAGGCATGACCTCCTGCCGCTCATCAAGGAGCGGCTGGGGGAGCTTCATCCTTGGGACAACCTCGAGCTATCCGACATCCAACATGCCCTCGATACTGTCTTTGGGCGCGGCGTTGAGAAGGTGGCCTACAAGGAGGCTTGGCATGGTTTGGTGCGTGTACAGTCGTCATTTATATGAAGCTAACTATCATTTACAAGCTGGGTTACAAGGCGAGTGGCTGGCGGCGTGGCTTCGTTGACCAAGCGAAGAAGGCTGTTCAAACAACAGGAATCCAACGCGGAAATCCGCGCCGCACGCGAAGCCCGAGATCTTCGGCGAGAACATGGTATGTCTCATTTGCCTTTTGGACAGTAATTGACTGGTAAACTAGGCGAACCTGCCTGGGAGGGCGATGACGATGATGAAAATTTTGTCGAAGAGCCCGAATTGGCCTTCGATGTGTCGACAAAGGATGGTATGGCGGACTTCGTCGATCTGTGGCTCAGTGACGTCGACGAGCGCAAACGTACGAAGAGATTCCATTGGAATAAGCTCAAAGAAACTGATGAGGGCATCGTCGAAAAATCGGTATGTGCTATTCATTTCTTACTTCGACAAGGCTCTCACTGGCTATCAGGGCTTCCTTCGCTCAAGTTTGATCATGTCGACCTTTGCATACCACTTACATAACGGCTCTTGACGGAATTCAGCCCCAATATGCAAGATCGTCGAAACGTCCTTACGGCGCTGTCATTCTCTCGGTGCAGGCTGTAAGTCTCATACTTTTTTTTTGCCATTTAACTCATTTCCGCAGGTTGAATTCGTCCTCCGTGCATGGTCCACTGGCGAGTTCATCAGCCCCGAGAAGGAGGACGCTTTCTCGTACGACAACTGGGGTGATATTCCGAATACCGAGCATGCCAAACGCGCCTCAAAATTTCTCCCCACACTTCAAGGCTGGTCTGACGAGACATGGAAAACGTTCATAGAGGAAGCAGCTGAGTGGAAACAGCAGCCTCGTAAGTCACGTCAACGCGCGTCAGCCAGCACTGCTTCGAGCGCTGCTGAATCGGAGAGTGATTATCCCTCTGCTCCCGACTTCATCGTGAGTGAGGATGAGGAGTCCTAAGTAGTACATATAGATTATATCAGAAATATATTCACTAGGGGCCTTCGGCGCTTGCGCCGAAGACTGAGACCTTGCTTTAGCCATCAGCAATCTAGTCCCGAGGCCCGCGATTGAACAAGCGGGTAGGGTACGTCGACGGGTACAGGCCGCGTTGCGATTTCTCGCCGGGTGGCTGACAAATTGATTTGTCAGAGTGACATGCGCCGGAGTTAACAGTGGGCGTCGCTTGCATACACTGATACAGCGTCTGCTTAGGAAGTCCGAAGCGCCTTTCAGTGCGCAGACCGAAGATAGAAGATAGATAGCAATCTGTGTACACTTGTTTGTTTTTGTTATTTACACTTGTTTGGTGAGGCAATTTCTCACATACAGGACCTTGTAAAGCAAGGTAATTTTCCAATTTATCTACAAACATTTGAGATCTTCGAGAGTCTTTCTGCAGGTCTTTTGGATCTTTCCAGAGACCCCAGGTCTTTGGAAAGACCGGGACGCTGTCTTGTAAAGACCTGTGGTCTTTTAAGTCTTCTAAGTCTTTCAGGGCTTTTTGGTCTTCACCAAAGACCTAAAAGACCTAAAAGACTTTTATGTTATTTTACTGATGCAGCCACCCCGTTTTGCTGCGACGCGTCGGGTACGGATTTCTCGTATGCTATGCCGTTCTCGTTGCAGTAGTCGCTGAACTGGCCGTGAATCAGTTCTGGTGCATTGTCGATTCGTAGATAGACAATCTTGACGTCGAGCAACTTTTCAGCTCCAGTGCGGAAGTGGTGAAAGGATTTTAAAGCTTCGTCTTTGGTTTTGAGGAAGTATACTGAGGAGTAACGGCGAAAGTCGTCTGTAAAGGTGATGAAGTACTTGAAGTTTCCGTATCCGATAGGGAATGGCCCACAGATATCGGAGTGAATGCGGAAGAGAGGGCGCTCAGCGCGTGTCGAATCACTGTCGATGTCTGCAATTCTTGACTTTGACAGAGTCAACGGCAGTGGGCAAGCCGTGGGTGGCCCGCTGGAGACCTTTAACGTCTAGGTGACCCATTAGACGGTGGAAAAAACCTCCAGCTTGGACGCTTCATTGGCGTCTGGCCCAAGGACTGCCACGACGGATGAGGTTGTCGCGTTGATGAGATCTGCACCAAAATTAGTTTCCGCGGGAATAGTTGCTGAGTTGTCGAGATTCTGGGTCAAATTTGCTTCCGCGGCAATTTCTTGTGGCTTGATCTTGACCAGGCGTAAACTAATACTGCAAACGCGCGATTTTCGGCCGTGGCTCCTCGATGTTTTCGTTTTCTTTGTTTCCAAGTCGGCGACGAGTAGGGCTCCCTTGAATTGCACTATGGCATCGTTTCGCTGTCAACGTTGTCGATGGCGCAGGACCCGGATTAGGACGTCCTGGCCATTCTATGACCTTGTCGACAGGTACCAGCAGCGCCAACTGCTCTTCTTTGGTGATTTCAAGCTCAGCCCGTGCTTTGATTGATAAAATCTTCTCCCAGTCCGGATGCAAATCAGCCAAGTGTCGCGGAAAGTTGTACTTCCAGTGGAATATGTCGCATCCAAGGGGGCATTTGATCGGGACATTCGTGCAAGGCCGCTCGATTTTGAATTGCTTTGCTGACACCTTGAACTTGTAGTGCGATGGGCACGATGAAATTGCCAGCCCACTTTTGATGCTGATATCGCAAGCATTCTCGCCGACCATAGATTTGCCGCAAAAGCCGCATGGATAGCGCTCGGAAACCTTGGAGTTTGAATTATTTCATGGAAACATATAGATAGCCAATAAACGACGAGCACAGACCTTCAATCTCAAGTCTTTCTCTTCAGCATTGAACGACGAAAGGAGTATGTGCTGACCCATGTGTGCCTGACGCGTCTCGGGCTTTACTGTGTTGTGACAGAGACCACATTGTCGGGCCTCACGAAGGGATTCGGCAACGGCTGTTCCTTCAGTTGTGTGCGCATATGCAAATCCTCGGAATTCTACATGTTGTTATGAGCCGATAATTGACAGCAGGAAAGCGACAACAAACCTGTCGAGACCGGGATATGAGAAGGAAAACCTGTGACTAGTGGAGCTCCATTTAAAATGCCGGTAAATCGAGGGAATGCGGTATGTAAAGCACGAGTTGACAATAGACGATTCCAGAGCGCGAACCAAGATACAAGGAGATGAGCATCCTGGAATTGCCAAGTTGTTTGATGCAAGGCTTCGTTGCTCTCGTTGTCCAACCAGTCGGCATTCCGAGTTATGTCACCGTCATCTGTGCTCTTTTCCATCTCAACGGCGTATCGTTGGACTGGTTCGATGAGCTGTGCTGGAACGGTGATCTGAAGGTTTGAAAGTCGAGTTGCGCCACTGGTGCCAGTTGTGCCGCCAAATTTCTTTCCGATCTTTTTGGTGGAAAAGGACACAAAATGTCTATCCCAAACCCAATTCGTGCGTCGCTCTCCATCAGAACCATCGCCCGCAGACTCCGGAATCAGCGATAAAACTTGACCAGTTACAAGATGGGGGTTTCTCGGGAAGCGTGAGTTCTGCGACAGGTATACTCTGGACGGAAACTAATTTCCCGTTTGCCTCCTTTTTGATTAGAACACACTGAGCAATGGCAAGAGCAACGTAAGTGCCATCATAGCATACCAGCGTTGCAAAGAGATCGTTAAGCTGCAAGTGCGTCGCAGGGGAGAGGACAACAGAAGATTCGGTAGCTTTGCGATGCCAGTCTTTGCCTCCAATTGAGTATGAGCGAATACGAAGGAGGCGGTCGTGACTGGTCTGCTCATCATGTATCATATCGAAGATGACACGAAGAAGTGTTTTTGCATGGCAGAGCTTGTCCGAATCATTGAGGCGAATAAAATGTGATTTCGGTGGCGGAATAACTGGTCTTCGTTCTAGGGATGCAGCGGAATTGGCTAATGCAGTGCCGTCCGTGATAGAGTCATGATCGCAAATGATCGCCAGTATCTGGTGTCGGAGATACGGCCTCTGAAGTTTCCGAGTCAGTACCAAGGGAACGATCGAAAGATGTCGAAATTGCAAGGTATTTCCCGTCCCCAAATGGTCGCATCAGGTCCGTATCTTTCTGCTTAAAGCGAGCCGAAAATGACAGGGTCATCTGGTGATTTCGCCGTTTGAGGATTGCTTCTGACCTGGAGACAGCTTTTGGCCAAATTGCATGGAGGTCGCATGTCTTTGCCCGAAGCTCTACTCCTCTCCGCACCCAGTCAATTGGCTTCAAATGGTCCAAATCCCGGACACGCTGCATCTTGAGCCGATTCGGCTTTTTCTCCCATTTTGGATACTTGTCGAAAATGGAGTCGAGTATCATTGCAGACTGAAACCGCGCGCACATCTCAGAGATACTCCCATTTGGCGAATGACCTCCAATCATTCGCGCCCTGCCAAACAACGTCTCGAGAACGTCATCTCCAAGAAGGCAAATGAACACCTTCTTCTCGCCATTGATGACTCGCGACTTCGGAACCATAAGAATAAACCCCTTGAACATGCATTGAAGGTCATTATAGAGTTGGTTGGGGAAAAGCGATGTGGAATGATCAACTTGGAGAGCACAGAGAAGATGTGCTGCCACAATGGTAGAGTCAATCTGCTCGGATAGGGAGAGTGTTGGGTTAATAAGTGGTTGAAGGAGAGCGTCAAGGAAGTCCGCAAATAAGCAGATCGCCTCAAATTCTGTGCGTTCGGTAGGGCTGAGTGCCGCAATTTCGGCGGCATCGATGGTTCGGATTTCGGATTTCGATGATCGTTAAGAGGAGTTTGACAGCACGTGGTACGTCTTGTGCGTCTTTGGGATGAAGAAGAGCAGTAATTGACATCTCCGACCAATCATGACCATGGAGTCTCTGGAACCAAACGAACAAGCGATCCCGATTGATAATAACGCAGTTGACTACAACACCCTTTTCGGAACAGACACTGGTACAGATACCTAAAGAATGCTTCAGCTGTCTATAATTTTGAGAGGGAGTGTAAATTTACGCTTCAAATTGTGCTTCGGATCATATTCCTGATGTATGTTCCCTTCCCCAACGAAAAGATTGAGTCCTGGAAGATCGCGCACATACTCCCAAAGCTCATTGCCCTCGACAATCTCAGTGTGCATGCACATTGCAAACAGAGCTCGGCGACGTGTGCCATCACCGTCTGACGCAATAGCAGCAACCTTGCGTCGCTGAAGAGCAGGCGACGTCGTAACAGCCTTATAGACATTTTGGAGCATTTTGAGAGCATACTTCCAGTCGCCACCTTTACACGAGCCAGCGAAAGATATTGGCTTCACGCCAATATAATACAGATAGTCAATTTTGGGGTTGACCGCAATTTCGTCGATGGAGATAGTATAGAGCTCCATCTCGTCACTCTCCCGGCCATTGCCTTCCGGAAAGTGCGCCTTGATGTTATTCAGAACATCATCGATATTTAGGCCACTGACGGTCGGTATAAGCTGCAACTCCCGACGATACGGCTGAATTGTGTTTCGGGTGGGAAATGCGAACTTGGAATGATGTAGCGCAGTCAATGCTGCATCTCCGCCATATTCGTAGACGACAATTGCAATATCGATTTCGTCTTCGGTGTAGTTCTTTGGCGAGTATCCCCCAGCCACGGCTTTTGATCTCCCAGTCGTATTACGAGGGCCAGAGTTTCTGGGAACTTGTTTTGTCGTGCATAGATCGCGTGAGCGGGCCGAAGGAAAGCAATGTCATCCGAGGGTGGAAGGAAATTGACACAACTAGACCTAGGTTAGCGCAATAAATAACGAGTGAATAGATCACAAACCCAATGAGGTATTGGCAAACGCGCGTATATGTATTCTCGTCAACAAGAACGATTGATTCCTCCACTATCTCCAACTCTTGAAGAAGATCGATAGCGTCCGGTTCGGCGTTATGGTCGAGAAGGAATACGGCACACTCTTTCGCGAGAGCACGAAGGTCGTCAATTGTGCCAGGAACTTTGAGCACTGACAATGAGCCCTTGACTGGTTCGACTTCGTTATCTTCTTGTTCACGAATGTTGTCTTCGTTACCGAGTTCACCAGCAAGATGTCGAACGTATTCCTGCCTCTGTAAACCAAGGTCGGAAAGCGGCGAGACTGTTGGGCGCATTTTTGCTGCTAGTAAACAAGAACAAAGAGTGCCTCGCGGTTGCGTGTCTGAATAAGCCATAACTAAGACCGATAAGATGACTGCGAATAAAGACTAGGTGACGATTCAGATTCTGAACGTGAAAGAAAGCGCGAAATCTACCTTGTTTTCGGATGGCTCCCATGTTTCGTAGAGCATTTGAAGGTCGGGGTACAACGCCCTGAGTGGTTTCGGAACGGAGGCTATCGAGGATGTAGATGTCCCAATGAGAAATCGAAGGTTTTCCAGCGCCGGATTATAGAGGTTAGCATTGGATTCTTAACTTCATTAGCCAGTGAGAGATTGCATGGAGATGCTGCACGTACATTCAGCCGCCCTGCTAGTCTCTCCAAGCTGAACTGCTGGTCTTCTTCAGACTAGGAAGTGGAAGTGAGTTTTTCGCGCATCTAAAATAACCACAAAACGCACTAAATCTTCGCCTCTTTTCTCCCCATCTTTCCTCTTGTCATGGCCGAGGTTGGGTGAGCCCGTTTTCCTGTCTGTCTTCTTGGAAGCACGGTTAGTAGTAAAATCTCTGCGAGCGACAACTTGAAGAATAGCGGTTTCAATCGGACCGTTGGGCATTGCGAAGTGGACCGAGGAGTGCAACAAGCGCCCTTGGGCGTAAAACGCGCGATCGCCACAGGATTCTGGTAACGAGTTGGTGGTCGTCCTCAGAAGTCATGCATCACAGACTATTATGTAATCTTATGATGCGACTCAAGGAACGGTTGCCCTCAGGCCTCAGGCTCAGTCGTGTTATTTCGAGCTTTCAAGTAGATTCTATGTGGATAGAGAATGAGAATACAGCTTTTGACTACACAGCGTGCTAGATTGACTTCATTCATGAAATTTCACTCAGCCTCAGAGCATGGTACAGCGCGTTCTAAGCGCGTGGCAGGCCCCGGGAAGCTCCACCAAAGGGTGGTCCGAAAATTTGGGTATTTGAGGCCCCAAAATCACGATTTCCTTGTCCAAAATATGGGTATTTGAGGCCTAAAATCTGCCAACCTTGTCCGAAAATTGGGTATTTGAGGAGGATTTGAGGGCTTGGAAGGCAACGGTCACCGCCAAGTCGCCGCAAAAATAAGGTCGCTGGTCATCAATCTGTGGCTGTGTGTCACCACGCTGTCGCAAATTTCTTCTTTCCTTCTTCACGAATTCTTGGGTGACGCTACAGTAATATGGAGCCGCAGAAAGACCCTCTCTCCGTCTTCAATCACGTCGACCTACGCATCCGTGGCTCGCAAGTCAAGTCCTCTGACTTCGCTGTCTTCTCCAAACGCTGCAAGCTTAAGGTTCCCGGAACTGCGATGAATGCGTTAGCCGCTGTCTTACAGCATGTCTCGGAGGAGCAGGGCAACAGCGGCTCCGCCATCTTCTCTTCATGGCTTGGTCCACTCATCTGCCACGACGTTCCCCAAAACACATTCTACGGAACAATTAACGGCCACATCGAAAATGCGGTACGATTCAGATGTTGCATTGATACTTCTATTCACGTCGTGGACAGTGTAACGGATCTATGGCAATGCTGTCTGCCAAAAGCATCTGGATCTTTCCCATGTGCAAAGGTAACCCGTCCCATTGGGTTTTGGGTTGGCTTGAGCTCGCCACACGTCGATACCACATCTTCAATAGCGTTCCTGAGCTCCCTATTCTGTGGGCTGAGCCGGTAAGCAATCTTTCGCTACAGAAGCACGGAACTTATCTATGATGATGCAGGCTCTTCTCGAGATTGGCGACACAGTCTTTGCACATCTTGGGGAGATGAAGGTCGATTGGGAGTCCTGGAAGCTGATTTCACATTCGCCGGCGCCGCTCGATTGCCAGATGAATGGCTGGGACTGTGGAATTTTCGTCATTCATGTAATGCTCGTGTTGGTGAATGGATGGGACATTTCCGAGGTCAAGAACAGTGAGACGGAGCGAATTCGACAAGCCGCCCGTAAGCTCGTTGAGGAGAACCTGGTGTATGTTCTCAATTTGTGATATTTTCGGGATATTGAGGCATCACAGTCTGTTCAAGCCATATGCAACCCCGCTGCCGCAAGAAAAGGTCCAGTCTACAGCTGCAGCGGTATCATTACCAGTGACTGCTTCTGACTCTACCTCGGACAACGCGCCAACACTAAATATCGCGTCTTCACGAACGGATGATGTGACACCAAATCCTGAATCTTTCGATCTCTCCATCAAACCAGGTAATGAGATACATCCCAGCATCGTCTCCGGCTCCAGGTAAGCTGTGTTCAGTTCAAGTGCTGTTTATAACTAATGTAGTACATTCACCCAATAGCTTAAAGCGTAAACGGCCATCTTCCAGCACTATATTTTCGGACTCAGACTCAAACTCTCAGTCAGACGATGATGGCACCCCGAAAAAGCTGGCGAAGAAGGCCTGGACTAAGCGGCGAGGAAAGGGGACAAAGGTTTATGAGCGGGAGCAGAGTTTACTTGCAAATAAGTGGGTTGATGAGGTTGAAGCGCATCGTGTCAAGTGCCGTGGCTGTCACAAGTGGATCAAGCTCGACAAGAACGTCAAATTCAAGCCAAACAACTGGGTTATCCACGAGGGAATATGCCCAAGCATTACAGGCACTACGACATATCGCAGCAAGGCTATCACGAAGAATTCTGTTGCAATTGTCAGTGGTCCATTGCTGAACTCATTTATCTAATAAGACCTAGGTCAACGGAAATGGCTCGATCAAGAATTTCTTTCACAGCAAGCGGGCGACTGCTCCTTCGGCCAAACTGTCGGGGTCGGTTACATCTGAGTCAAGTACTACCTGCGTGGATATGGTCGGTGCTAGCACCAGTAATCTTCATCCATCGGAGTCAACCACTTACAAGATATGCCGTGTCGCAGCAGTGAGTGGCAAGTATTTGCATCAAAGATTGCTCACCCATGCAATTTAGACACCAAGTATTGCGACCCTCTTCATGCCAGGGCCAATCAAGTCAAATTCTCGTCCCCCGATCTCAATACCTTCCCCTCCTCAACTACAATCATGTCAACACCTCACCGGCCCTGCATACAAATCATATATTGAACTGACAGAAACACGAATGATGGGTGGGGTGTCTGTTGAGCTTCGAGGCCGAGTTGCGCGGCAGCTCTTTCCGTACAAGTCATTTGCACCATTCAAACGTGGGTCGGTGGCATCCAAGGTGTCAGCCGATGTACCGAGCAACGGAAATGTGTTTGTACCCTACTCGGATTGGACAGATGATGAGCGCCGAGCGCTGGAGGATGCAGTAAGCGGGTTTGCGCGTTGGGAAGTGAATTTTGCAAAGAAGAGTATTCGGTCGACACGCTGCGAGGGCACAACAACCAATGCGGACCGGGTTTGCAGGGAATGTACCAAGGTTGCGAATGATGCCGCACTCAAGCATGCAATCAACATTGTAGGCATCCCATGTCTAAGAGATTTCATGTTTATGTTTACCTCTTCTCAGAAAAACAAAGAGGCAGCTCTATCGAATGAAGAACAGCATCGACTTCTCTTAGCACGTCAAAAATATTCGTCACGCCGTTTCCTTGACTATGCTGCTGGTGAACTGAAGGGCAAGCTGGACGACCGCTTGGTATTCGATACTTTCAAAATTCTCCAAAAGGGCGAAAGTACAGATTGTTTTATCCAGCTTTACGATGCCTGCCGGAAAGGCGACCTTCAAAAGCACGAGACTTTCCGCCAAATGTGTGTTGTCCTTGCTGACACGCTCCAACGTAAAGACACAACAAAGAAATTTGGCGTCCGTTACCCTAAAGATTATCTCAACTTCTGTATCCTACTCCGTTCATATGGTGCCCAGTCAGCAAAGCAGTTTGCGCTTATTGCCGGCCAACTTCCCATGCCTTCCCCACGTCATCTGCGGTGTGTTAATTTCATGATCATTCAATCCCTGTCTCAAGAAAATTCCAGGGCACTTGTAGCCAATTCAGAGGATGCACTTCAGAATCCCAATCTTACTTTCGAGAATTTGGCACGCGTTAAGCGTCTGGTGACGGCCATCAAGTATAACGGGCCAGTCTGTGTTGCGGGAGACTGTACAAAAGTGCGGACACGGCTTACCTACTCCAGCGAGTTTGGCGGGCATATCTTGGGAAGCGTTCTCCCCTTGGAGGAATGCATCGCTGAGACACCAGATGATATCGACAACATCATTTCGAAGATAATCAAATCTAAAACGCAGGCGTCCCAAGTTCGAGCCATTCTGATTAAAGTGAGCTCGAGTCTGTATATATTTATAAAGTTGGATATACGATGAATCATCTAGGCCGTGCCAGCATTGACAAGACATAGTCCTCCCAAACCTGGCCGAGAAGAATGTCCACCAAATAAACCCACTCTCTGTTGGCTCATTTAGTATCATGTTCAACGGTACACGGTTCTACCTTGGAGAAGTTCTCGACGTCTACAAACGAGGATCAGGCAGTCGTCACGGCTCAGTCGAAAAATGCGTTATCTACATCAGGCCTGTCATATCTGTCCATGCGCGTGTATCTTGAGCTCGGAACGGTATGTCTACTTGTATTGTCTCTTCACAGCAATTGAATGGTATTTCAGCATGCCGCCGTAACTATTGGCAATGATTCCGACTCGGAAGGCAGTGATATGGAAGACGACAGCCCAGCTTCCCTGTTCTCATGCTATGAACGCAGCGCAGATCTATACTCACGCAAAAATCGAGCATTTAATGTTCCATTTGGGACGTGGGATTCTTCAAGTGGCCCCTTCTGGGGCAACTCATCGCAAACTGACAGAGGATGCCGAGAAGCGTTGGATCATGCTGACGAGGCCCGGGAAGCCTTCAAAGGAGCTAAAGAAGGCAGTAAAGAAGGTCATATTAAAGATAAAGGTGCCAGTATCGTAGCTACTTGAAACTCGCTCAAATCTGATTAAAATTGCCTTTTTGGGAGTAGTCACATCATCTGATGATGTGTGACGATGTCACTACCCTTGTCCGAAACTGGGTATTTGAGACCGAAAAAAATGGGTATTTGAGGCCCAGATTCAGGAATTTTTCGGACCACCCTTTGGTGGAGCTTCCCGGGGCCTCGCGTGGCTCTTGTTTTTCCTTCTTCACAGACAGTTGTTGATTTCTCAGATCTATTCAATATCGATGGGTCGGTCCTGAACACCCCGCACACACCCCGTCATCATTAAATCAGGGTGAAAAGGTTTGGTTACCTGGGACATTCCCACTTCTTCGGTTTCCTGCTCAGCCTGGTTGACGCTGGAGTCGTCCATGAGTTGATCCTCGGCTATCCTCGGTGTCTGACAGCTCAGCCAAGTTTTTGCTCGAAGAATTCGTTGGGGAGTCTCCACTAGCCTGCAATAAGTGAGAGTGTGACAACTGAAGAGAATTGGCTCACGGTCTATGTCTGTTGTCGAGACAAAAAATATCAAAAAATATCAAAGAGAAGAGAGGGAGAAAAGAGAGAAAATCATACCTGTATCCACATGTATCTTGACTCGGACTACCTCATGGCATTGAAATCTGGTTTTTTGGGTCCCTGAATCTGAATCTGTCAGTTAAGCTCTCCATACACTCCTTGTGCCTGAAATTGAGTTTGCTGCCTTTGTTTGTCCCCAACTGTAGTTGTGTTGGAACAGCGCTGGGTCGTTGTTGGAGTCAAATGGTGGTTGGTGTTTCGAGTTTCTGACCAGTGTTATCGTCTATTCCGAGAGATAAGTAAGCACATGAGTCCGCTGAAAATCCGCCCATAACTCACCTGTTTCCAGCCGCTGCAAATTTAAAGTCTACGGGTTGGAACGGCACACATTGACAAAAAAGGCGATGTAGTCGTAGCCGTAGCCGGATACTAGGTTGCCGCGTGAGTTTGAGATGGCACCGGAGCCATTGTTGCCTTGCTGGATGCGGCTTTGAAGCGGAAGAGGGTGCCGACAAGCAAGGAGAAAGTTGAGACATGTAAGATTATCGTGTGCCGGCGCCGTGACACGAGGTCGCATCACAAAAAGCGGCAGAGTGATGTAGGATCCTCGCTACATAGAATTCCTTATCGGTACTTGTAAGCGAATCAAAGGCTGTAAGCCATTTGGGCGACTAAATACATAACAGCACATCAAAACTGGGCGATATCCGATCGGAGGCAAACGACGTCTATTAAATTTGGGGGTAAGGATAGCGATGGAAGGAGGGAATGAGCGGGTAGGAAACGAAATGAGCGGGTAGGAAACGAGTGAAGGAAACAACAAGTAAACTGAGCAATGATCTGAAAAGGGTGAGAAAACTGAAAACACAGATATTGGCAACCCACGTCCACTTCTTCAAGTGTTGGTGGTATCGGTAAGCACACGCGTTGACCGGCGCGATGCCTGCGCTGAGCCACTGCTTCATCTTCGCTTTCATCTCCATCTTCTTTCGACTCATCTGACAAATCATCTCCTTGATCGCCAAAAACCCGCCTGAAAACTGTGAGAACCATAAGGTTATAAGGCAGCACTTACTCTGTCAACCAATCGAAGCGTCTCTTTACCCCAATCCGGGTGATCGGGGTCAGAGTCATCAGCAAAGGCGTCCAAGACTTTGTGGTAGAGAACGGAAAATTTGTACTTGCTAGATTCCTGGCCGGTCCATTGAGGAACGCTACTAATGGCTAGTCGAATCTGAACTGTTTCAGTTTGGACTTGCGAGTATACAGAGGCGTTACCTGTACCACCACCTAACCCACGATATGAGAGGTGACGCGGCGCGTGTTATGGATGGCGGCTAGACAACCTAGCGAGATTTCGTCATTGGCGGCGTGGCTTGCAGTCGAACGGGAGATGAGTAAGAGCCGGATGCCCTGCACATACATTGTAAGGACCTGTGAGAAAAAAAAGAAGCTAGGAACATACCCGCCAAATCGCAACCCCAGTAAAGAGGTTTTCTTGGTAGCTCTGTGGGTTCCATTTGCCGTCCGGCTAGCAAAAGGAGGGAAAATATTTTGAAGATGGGGTGTACTTGCTTTCGATAATCTTGTTGTAGATGCTAAATGAATGATCAAGACGGCAAGGTCAGTGGGCTAACGCTAACGCACGTTTGAGCTTCTGGGCTAAGCCAGTTTCGTAAGTAGAAATAGGTGTGCAGTGGAATAACTATACGAGAGAGGAGACGCTGGACTTGTAAGGTGAGCGTCAGATTAATGGCCCATCAGATGATTTACTTTGTAGACGGTCCATAAACCAGAGGCGGGAAGAAAAGAAGAAAATCCGGTCTTTCCATGGCATGATGAGCATGCGGAGTTGAGGATGTGCCAGACCCCGCTTGGCTTTGGTGATTCCTGGTTCAATGGGTGGAAAGAAGCAGTCGGAGCGGGAGTAGTATGTGTAGGTTATTCTGTCACTCCCAGCGAATAGAGAACCTCAGCATCAATCGTGTCCTCATCAAGGTCAATGAGGGTCCATCTCTTCACGGATTTGTTGGCCATTGCAGCCTCTTGAGAATAACGATGCAACATCAGATCCAACGTAGCCGCGAGTGTCAGCAGCTACATCGTCCCCAAGCTTCATGGTCTTGGTGTGTGTGCGGAGAATGTTCAGCGAGTTGCCGGACTCCTCGTCTTCACGTTTGACAGGATCACCCTCTGATACCAAGAGTTAGCTTGCCAGAATAAGAGAGAAAGCAAGTCGACTCACCCGTATGAATAACGGTGTCTTGAGCCACAATGCAAAACTCAGCTGGGTCCGTCTCGATAACCTCGACCTCGACTGTGCGCATTCCTCCACGGACAAGGAAAGTATCACCCTTTCGGACGGGGGTGGTAAGCTGCATCATTTATCAGTAAACACTACAGAGAATCTCTGTGGTACCTTCGAGGAAATACAGCTTGAGGTATTAAGTGACCGAAAGGGAGGATGTGAATGTGTTTGCCATATTTGATTGACGTCCAGGCAAGAGTGAACATTGACGAGGTTGTCCAGCTTAATTCGCAAGGGGTGGCGAGCTACGTTGTCAATCTGTAAACGGCCTTCCTCAACGGCATCCCCCGAGAACCCTGTTTTCAAAAACAGGAATGACGAGTCCTAGTCCGGAGTCAATCGGGGAAATCGACCCAGGAGAATGTATACCGCGGTCTGACGACGATGCTAATTTAACAGTGTGGCGAATACGCATGCCGCAATACGAAGGGGTGGGGGTTGTTGGCCAGAGAGGGTGAATTCACAGTCGAAAACCCATCTGATAGGATTGGTCTCGGTGGGCTTCCTAAGTATAGTCAAGCGCACCTTTCGTTGAATACGTCGCAAGCACAACTGACTGCGATTCTGAAATGCCCTCCAACCCAGCCCTTGGATCTAGGGTCAGTACCTAAAGTTCAGCTGGATGAGAAACGCACCAAACACAGTAGATGGATAGTCCACAAATAGTCTACCAAGTATGTCCACGTAGCATGAAAAAACGAGAGCTGCGAAACCACGAGCTACTCCGGATGTTGTTGGTCTTGTCGGCATAGACCCGTTTGAAAAACCACGAGGCGCAGCCATAAGGGCTGGAAGTTCTGGCTGGCAGTTTGCCATAAGCTGGGTAACTTGTGCAGTTGTCAAACTTGATGAGTGCTCGTGAATCGTGGCAAGAGGCTGTGACTCGGATCCTGATGTTGGAGTGGGTCGGGCGGACGGAGGTGGTGGCCCGCATCACCAAATTGGTCCACACGGTGTAACGGCTTTTGATCATGGCAGCAACGTGTCACAAGCAACTCATAATCTCATCGTAACCCTGTTTTGTTCTGGTAGGGCTCTAGCAGCCCGCTTTTCAAACGAGCCACAAGGCTTTCTTACCGTATGATGCTGATGATGTACTTGTCGTCACCTTGGAGCGTCCTTGTTGGGCAGTAAAAGCTGCCTCTCAAAAATCAACTTGCTGAATTTTATGCATGACGTCTCAGTTTAGCGGTAGTAGTTGTTTACAAGACCCACGATATAATACATCATCGTGATATAAACTATTCAGCGGCAAGCCCAAGCTGGTTCACAAGGGCAATATCTCCTTCATACAGCTGCTCTTGTGCATCTTCAACTTCTCCAGCTCCATCCTCGCTATCCGACTCAAACCTAACTTCGGCACACTAAAGCTCCTCACGAGTGGCTGGACCTGAGGATGGTTCACCAGGTACCTGAGACCCCCATCCGCAGGTGTAGCCATCCGTGGATGGAGGTACCCTTTTTCCCACGGATGGCAGGGAGTGAAGGTCTTGGATTTAGTTCTTGAAGGTACCTGTAAATTCGTTAAAATATCCTCAGAACTGGCCTATAATAGATCATACAGCGTCAGATAGTGTAAGTTATACTTGTATTCTGTAGATCAACTTAACACATAATTTTACTGCTCTGTATTTCCTTTGTTTATACCTAATCTACCTTTGTACCATCCGCAGGTACCCTTAAAAGTACCTGTATCTGTGGATGGAGGTACCTGACAACCGGGCACACCAGTCAGGATCCTCCAACTCATCCCCCTCCGCTGCATTATTATCATCTTGAATCGATGACGCAACCCCCTCCAAGGCTGACTGTTCTTCAATGGCATCGCTGAGTATGCTGGTGGCGAGATTGTTGGGTGAGTTGTCGTTGGCAAGGCCGTCATCGGGCAAGTTGTGACTTGGCAAGTCCTCCAGCGTGCTGAAATTGAGACTAGGAGCAGAGCCGGCCCTGACAATTCTGCGGTGGCCAACGACGTTGTCATGAAAACGCATGAGCATATCTCTGTCAACGACCCTAAGGAAGGTGAGCAGAGGACAAGACAAGCAGAGGACGAGAGCGTACATGTTGACATAGTAAAACCGCCAGTCTTGGTGACCTGCGGAACTACGACGAGCCACAGATTTGGGAAGGTACTCCGTAGTCTGTCCAGAGTGAAAGGCGGGAAGAAGGTGACACCCCTCGAACAACATCTTGAGGATTTAAGAAGCCAAATGCGTCCACACTCTCGTGGGGCATGTACCGTATGCGAGGAAAATGCTTTGCTTTCATGCCGCAACGGTGTGTCATGTCGCGCTGGAACCAACGCACCCACAGAAATTCGACCCGCTTTGCTTTTCCTGGAAGATCCGCCAATAACACATAGGCGTGGAATATGCCTATGATTTCGCCATACCAGTACCGATGGGAGTCCACCAGATCTTGCGCATGAACTAGGAAGAATCTTCGGGTCCTTGTGTTGATCATATCTTGATCTCTGCGAACATCATAAGTCATGTAGTTCACCTTCATAGTTGCGTGCGTATAGAGCAAATCCTTCTCGATGACAACGTTAATGAGGTCTTCGGTGCTGAATTGAGCATCAGGATCATCCAAGCTTAGAAGCTGGCAATGAAGGTAAGTTTTGAGCTTTGGCACAAAGTCCTGCAATCAATCGTTTGAGTGCTGCCGGGGAGGTAGAGCAAGACTACCTGGAGAGCCGGGTCCAATTCTGTTTGGTCGACATCCTTGACAAACAATCAGACAATAACAGACCACATAGCATGCTACAAACCATGCGCTCCAGCTGCGGCCCATCACCGTCGGAACCGGAGTCATCGTCTTGAACTGCTTGGAAATCCAAGATGTCTGACAGATGCCAGAACATTCTCCTTGAATCCGATATGTAGTGGTGTTGTTGTGGTGGAGCATAGGCCCCGTAAGAAAGGGTCTTAGGTCGCAAGGCGGACCGAAGACGTTGGTGTTGGTCATTTTTTTGCTTGGTGCTTGTGACAGTTTGTGCCGAAACCGTTTTCTCGCCAATGTGGTAGCTCGCCTGGGCCACGTGTGGTAGCTGCTCTGATCTAATGATTCGTGACTACTGTGACATGATCCGACTTCGGCCCCGGCGCCGGCCTCCCATCACAGGTGCCCCCATTTAAAATGGCGTCGTCCTCGACGCCTGTGTCCCCTCTATGCGCTTCAGCTCTGCCTCCATATCCGCCACCCTCTTCCGCTCTGCCATCTCGCCCTCCCTCTCCTTTACTACCTTGTCCACCTCGTTGTAGCCTAGCCTTGCTTGGTCCTTCCGTATCTTCTCCATGAATACATCCTGTTCCGTCGCCAGCTTCGTTCCCTCCCTCGGTGTGAATCTCCTGAGCCTTCTTGCGCTGTAGTGTCCCGATACCGCGATGCCTTCCAGGGTCTCCAACTCGTATGAGTTCACCCGTCGCGTCTTCACCCAGTGCGGGTCGCTCCACGGTCCTTGTATCTTGCGGTCCGCGCTTAGAGTCTTCATCCTCGCGGTGTCGTAGACCTGTACCAGCTCGCCAATGTCGAACTTTACCTCTCCCGCCTTCGAGTTTATCACTGCCTTGTCGAACAGCGCTCTCCTCTTGTTCGCGTGAACTAGTCTGTTGTCGTACGCGTCAAGGCGTTGCTGTTCTGCGTAGCACATGTGGGTGTGTATTTCGTTCTCTGTAGGCCTCGTTGTCGCCACCAATACTGGTGTTGTTGTAGTGTTGACTGCCTTCGCGAATAAAATCTCCTTCGGCGTGTACCTAATGGACGGCAGTATTCTTTGGTTGAGTATGTGCAACGCTTGCCTGAAATATTTCGGCCACGTCGCCGGCAGGTCTTCTGCCCTGGTGTTCCTCCACCCATCTTCTCCCAGTTTCGGTGCGCAAAGCCTTGCCAGCACAAAGATCAGCAGCTTGTTGGTGCCTTCCACCAGTCCGTTAACCCAGGGTGAGTACTTCGGTACCGGCATGAACTGCGTCCCCCATTTGTCGCATGTCGCCTTGACAGCCTTGTTGACGAAGTGCGAGCCGTTGTCCACCATTAGGGTCTCCGCCGGCATGTAGTCCCTGAATAGGTTATCCAGCATGTCTACCGTGTTCGCTCCCGTTCCCGCTCCTTTGTACATTTCCCCCCAGACGTGTTGCGATGCCACATCTATGTCCCGTCGTCTTGAACCCCTCTGTGCTGAGCGGCAGCGTCATGTAGTCCGCTGCAATCAGCTCGAATGGGTGTCTTCTGATTATCGGTTTCAGTAGGGCGTGAATTGCTGTCGGGCCGAAGTTTTTGCACTGGGTGCAGTCCTTTATTGCCGCCACGATTGAGTCGTCCATTTTGGGGCTGTGAAACCTATCCATGAGCGTGATTTTAATGTGGTCTCTGTGAAAGTGACCCCCTTTTGCATGTGCCGTTGCCGCTTCCTTTTTCGCCCCCCGCCGACTCCAGATACGCGTAGCCCAGTTGTAAGTTTTGTCTCTTTTTGCATGAGGGCTTGGAAGGCAATACACGTGCTCGTCTGAGACGAGACAGTTAATATAAGTCTGTTTCTCGAGAGTGACGCCACGTACATCCTCTTCAGCCACGTAGTTACGAAGATGATGCTTGTAGGGGCTCGTTGAGAACGAAATAGCCCTGGCCTGCACATAGCGATGGGTCATCACGCTCGTTAGACCGAATGCGGTTTTTGAGCCTAAAGTTGGCGTCGATGGCGAGCATTAATGCATAGAGGAATCTGCTCTTAGTTAGCCCATTTGCGTATGAGATGAGATACTAGTACTCACGAGTCGCTCTGGGGGGAGCGTCTTGCCACCCCTCCGGTAGATTACGTTCGGGATCTGGACAAGCCCAGCATTGTACGGCCAAACCCCCAGCTCCAGTCGTTTGAAGACCATTAGGACAATGTCCCCGGCCAGCGCGTTTAGCTCTGATGAGATAGTCGTATTGTCTTGACATTCGAAGAAAAGATTTATAGCGGTCCTTCACCATACGTGTCAGTGGCGCCTCTTCACGCAAAAAAGAAAGGAACCTACGGGCATTTTTCTCGTCAAGGTCGCATTCCTCAATCGCTCCAGGCTGCGAACAAGGTCGTGGGCGGTGACATTCCCCACAACCTTCAGCAGTCGGAACATGTCGAGTTCGAATGTTGCGCATGTCGATGGACTCGAAATTGTCGCAGGATACCACGCATTATCGAGCAGCTGTGATATGTGGCCGTGTCGATGGCGAAGACTCTCAGAGCATCCACAAAAACTTCATGACATTCAGCGGACGACGCTTTAACCTTCATTGTGGGCAGGCTTACCGGCAATCTAACTTGGTGATTCCCCCGACATCTAAAATGACCAGGGTTCGCACCATGGGCTCCGGCGCCGCGCAAGGAAAACCGTAATGTCTGAGTTGGTAGCACATTCCCAGGCGCACATCCGCGTCTGGGTCGTCGTACAGAGAACATGTTGTCCAAAATAGGCCATTCCACATCTGGCTCGTCGTTAGCTTAGACAGCCTCAAAACGCATGCCGGAAATCTCACCTGTGGACGATGTAGAGGGAGTTGTTCGTGGCGCCGTTTGAGACATTCTTTGCATTGCAAAAACTGGCCACAGTGAGGGCACTTGAAAAAGCGGATGGCTTCTTGTCCGCACTGGGCGCAGGTAGGTATGTGGAAGCCCCCACCCAGACCTTCAGCTCAAAGTAACTCGTCCAGAAACTTCGCCTTGTGTTTCCGCCATACGGCCATTGGGTTGTCCTGACCCCAAGCAACTCAGCGGTGAGCATTTTCAGGCTGAATCATAACTTACCGAGCTCAGATACCGTTTCCTTATGGGCGGGATCTCCACCATGACTTCATCTGCCAAAGAAGCAGACTGCGCCCATCCCTCCTCGGTAAACGGTGTCCAGGACCCAAGAGCATCGTTAACTCCAAGGCGAGGACGTTTCGCAGGCTGGACGGTCACAAGCCTCCCGACAGCCTCGCCATTGGCGCGGAAATGAGTCCCATGGTCACCGTGTCTCCCCGTCCGATGTAGAGCCCCCACTCGGAAGGTGTAATACACTCCCTCTTTGGTCTAGCTCTGCCGCCCGACGCCCCGCCCAGCCGCCATAACTTGCCGTCTTCTATAAAGTATTGTGATGCACGGTGTCGTCGTGCTCTTTTCCGTTCTTGTTCGCTGGTTCCGAAGTCGAGCTCTGCAATGGTGTTAATCACCTCGAGGTAAACTGGTTCTTTCTTGAACCGTTCTCTTAGCTCCGCTGTTCCTTGTGGAACTGGCATCACCAAGTAGTTCCCGTCCTCTGCATTCACCGTAAATACGTCGTTCACGATCCCCGCCCTTGCTTCCCAGTCTGGGGATACTGTCCACTCGCTTCCATCCTCGTTCCCCCTTGGCTTCCCTTCATCCGCCCTTGACAGCGCGTCCGCGACCACATTGTTTTTCCCTTTGATGTGCTCCGCTCCTACGATGTTGTAGCCCATGATTCCGTCCCTCCATCGCGTGTGTATGACGTTAAGTTTCTCGTTTACCATTATGTCGCGCAATGCTTGGCAGTCGGTTTCGAGTTTGATGGGTTGGCCCCAAATGATGTCGGAGAACTTATCTTAAGGAGAATTTCAGTGCTGCGAATTCGAGAAGGTGTGGTTGATATTGCTCTTCCGATGATGACGTCCTCTTTGACGCAAACACTATTGGATGCCGTCTTACGACCTCTTTTCCCCCCGGCATGGTCGTTGTCATTTTCTGCGACAGCATTTCCCGCAAATGCCTCCTTGCTTCCGTCTGTCGTTACGATGAATGGATGTTTGTCCACCTCCTCATAGTTTGGTGCTCGTAAGACGGGTTCTCGTAACAGTATGTCCTTGAGGTTGATGAATGCCTTGGCGTGTTGTTCGGTCCACACTGGCGCTAGCTTGAAAGCTTTCATCATCGCCCGGTACACTGGTTTCTTCACGCCTGTGGGAATTTTCACTTTAGCCAACAGATCTCTAAGCGGTTTTTCCAACTTAGCGTAGTTCTTGATTAAGTCCCTAAAGTATCCAGTCAAGCCTAAGAAGGCACTTAGGTTTGCCGCATCCTCTGGTTTTTCCCATCGCACTATTGCTGTGAGTTTTGCTGGGTCCGGTGATACTCCGTTTGGTCCGACTCTGGCTCCTGCGAATATCGCTTCTGTCATGAACAGCTTTGTCTTGGTAGCTGACAGCGATAGCTTTTCTTCCCTTAGCCTGTTGAATATCAGCCTTAATTTGTCCATCATCTCGTCGAAGGTGTCTGCCGCCCGAACCGCTATCGTCCACAAACAACTCCATTATCCTCTTGACTAGTAGGTCCGATAATTTGGTTGCTGCCATGTGTGCGAATTCTGTTGGTGCATCTGTCAGTCCGAACGGCATGCACATGTACGCGTAGTAGCCTTGTCCAGGTACAAACATCACGATGTATGGTTGTACATCCTCCGCTATTTGCACTGCAAAGAATCCTGATGCAAAGTCGAATACGGACACATACCTGTGCGCTGAAAGCCTTCGCTGCTTCTTGCGTATGTCCCCTTGTGGCATTGGCACGACCTTCAGTAACTCGTTGAGCTCGTGGAAATTTTGACAGATGCGCCACTTTGGCTGCTTCTTAGCTTCGTGTCCCCGTTCCGGTTGTTCCGTCTTTGGTGGCAGGTCGTAGACTGGTGGGAATCCTTCCTTGATACATTCATCGTTGAGCGTGTGCTGAAGCTCCTCCAGCGTTAATCCCCCTTCCTTCATGTTCTTTCTGCGCCAACTTTATCGGGGACACGCACTTGACGTCCCGTGGGTGTATTGGTCGGATTATCCCCGCCTCTTCCAACACTTTGACTTGTTCCCTTAAGTACTGTGCTTGCGGCTGCGACAACGGTTTTTGTTGGATTTTCGTGCTGAATTGGTGGTCCTTTGGGATGTGTGGTGCATATTCCGCGCCTTCCACCGCTTGTACTTCACTCACTGCCAGCGCGAAGATGTCTGCAAACTCTGTCACCAGATCCCTGACTTTTTTCCTTTCCTCCGCGGTTATGTCGTCGCCAATTTCGATTGCCTTCAATATACGCCTCGACTCTCTCCGGTTTAAAAGGTTCGGTTTTGCGCGTGAAAATGTTCGCTTGTTCTATCTTCCGCGTTGCCTCCTTGTTCTGAATCTCCACAGCGTTTACTCCCTTCTCTCCCTCCGTTGACTCTTGTTTGTCCATCCCCAGCGCCCTCATCGCCTCCTGTGCTATCACTTTCGCCACTCCCACTTCTGTCTCCTCGTCCTCTGTTTCCCTTTCTTCGCTCTCCTCCTCCCACTCTATCCACTCCCCTTCTCCTTCCTCCTCTCGCTCTTCCTCGCTCTCATCCTCTATCTCGTTCTCCTGTATCGAGTGCTTGTCATCCATATACAATATATCGTTGTTCGCTTGCCTTTCGTTGTCTGTTTTGGCTGCTGGTTTGCTCTCTATCCCATTTGCCTTGACCCCTCGCATTTTCGCCTGGTTGGTTAGTGTTGCTTTCGTTCTCCCTATTTGCAGCTCGATCGTGTCGTTTTTGTAGTCGTGTATCGCTCCAAACAACGCCTGCAGTGGTTTCCCAAATAAAACTTCCCATCCTCCCCCACTGTCGAACACTTCCAGTGTTATTGGTGCTTGAACTCCTTTGATGGTCGCCGTTCCGCTCCACCTGCACACTGAAGGTATAAGTTGGCCGCTCGCCATTCTCAATACCGTCGTTGATTCGCTTCCCGCTCCGAGTTGCTTGAGGCTTCTCTCCCATAGCTTCCTGTCGAGCGCCCCCACTAGAGCGCCTCCATCGAACAGCATTCTTACTGTGGTTTCTCCACTCCTTCCTCTTAGCGATGCTGAGTGCTCGAATGGTTTACATCCCTCGCTTGCTTCCGTCGCTGCTCCGTACATGTCAATAACGTTGATTCGTTGTTTCGAAGGTATACACGTCATTCGTACGTTGCTGGGACCGAGGCATTTCTTTGGCCGCGTTTCCCGGGCTGACTGATGGCCTTTCACATAGTCAGCCCTCCGCCAAAACCCTCCATTTCCTGCCTCCTGTTGAATTCTTCGATGGTGTACTCCAAATAGTTGACCCCCGCTATGCTTTGTCTGTTTGAGGCTTGCGCTCGTCCCAAATATTTGCTGCAGATCGCTCTGAAAGCTCGCTCGTTTCGTGGTATCGGCTCCGCCTTGCATTCTGCGTCGTTTGCTCGATGTGGTGGGATGGTGACTTGTCCGCATTGGAAGCATTCGCCAGAGCAGAGTTCCGCCGTTCCTGGGCTGAGTGGGTACCCTATTTCTTCCAGTGCCGGCCTTCTTTTCGCCGCCGTACTGCTGGTTCCACAGGTTGATTAGTTTGTTGTAATACTTCCTCCCGTTCTCGTCGTCTATCGCCGGCTTCATCTTTCCCACCATTTCCTGGAGTTTGCGTAAGCCTTCTTCTGTCAGCGTCTCGCTTCTTTGGGTTGGGTTGAATAGGTTCCCCTTCGCGCCTCCGCTTGCCCCGAAGACGTCCCCTGTTGGCCTGGTCAACGTGCTTCTCGGTGTGCTCAGGTTCGTTGCAACCAGTCTTGCCGCCATCTTCGAGACTGGTGTCGCTGGAGTTGCTGCCTTTCTCTGGAGTTCCGCTATTTTCTCATCTCTGTCGTTATCTTTCTGTAGCTTCTCCTTCGCCTCTTTCACATCCTCTCGCAGCTTTGCCCTGTCGACGTCTTTGATCGCCTTCGTGAAGTTGACCCAGTTGCTCGGTTCTCTCGGCAGGTTTTTTCGCAGCGGCTCCGGTATAGCGTCTCGGACTTGGTAGATATAGCTTGATGTTTTCTCCACTCCCGCCTTTCTCGCTAATTCCAACAACTTTTGGGCATATTTGACGTGTGTCGCTACCTCTTGGCCCGCTACCTCGACCGTTCCTCCCAATTCGCTCAGCGTGAGTTTCAGTCCAACGAGTTTCTCTTGGTATTCTTGTTTGGTGGGCTCGGCCTCTTCGTCCGTTGGGGAATTGCGCCAAGAACTCTTTTGTGAAGTCCGCGAACTTCGCGATGGGGTTGACTTTCTGTCTTTCGGCCCACCATTTCGCTGCCGGCGTGCGTGTGGGAAAGTGATCTCCTACCGCGTCTAGTCGGTCGCTGTCTGAGTCTCTTTTGAGGTCTCGGCTTCGAATTCGGAACTTTTGTATGAACTCCTCGGAATTGACGTTGTTTCTTTCGTCTCTTTCGTTCCCGTAGAACGCAGGCACTGTGTTCGCTTTCCGACATCGTGGCTGCACTGATGGTATTTTGTTGCGTTGTTTGGCTATTGGCGGTTGTGTTTTGTGGTACTGGTGCCGGTGATGTGGGTGGCGTGATCGTAGTCTGTCTAGACTGCTGGGATGCTGAAGAGGTTGGTGCTGTTGTTATGGACTCAGAGTCTTCGTCCGGAGTGTCTTCTCGGTAGATTCTAATTCCCCTTGCTTGCGCTGCCCAGTCTAGGCTTGGCGTCGGTGATGTCTTCGTGAACCTTCCTTTCTCGTCTCGTTCTCTCTTGTTTGCCAGCTTTCTTCTCTCTGCTCTGCTCTGCTGTGACTGCTTTGACTTCGAATGCCGCTCTTCGTCACCACAATATGGTAGCTCGCCTGGGCCGCGTGTGGTAGCTGCTCTGATCTAATGGTTCGTGACTACTGTGACATGATCCGACTACGGCCCCGGCGCCGGCCTCCCATCACACCAATGAGAGCAGTTGTCTCATTGACCAGCTTTTCCGCTCTTTGTTTGTATTGCCTTGCGTCGTTCCCACATAGCGCGAATAAGCCTCCTCCGATGCTCGTGTTTTGCGATCTGACTGGTATGGTTACGTTTGTTGGTTCTTCGGTAGAGGTGCTTCACAAGTCGATGTGCGAGCTCCCCCTGCAAAAACTTGTTAGCAAATCTAAGATCAAAGGAATTAAACCACATTTTGCGTAGAAGTTGAATCGGTTGTCCCAAATCATAAAATAGAGCCGGGGTAGTCCGGCAATGAATGCAGCTTGTATGTGGTAAGATTGAATGGTTTCTCCGCAGCTTCCTTCGCCTTTTTCAAGTTTGAGTTGGTGGTTTCTATTGGTGGGTCGCCATTCAAAGCGGGAGATTGCCCATCTATTGCCAGGACAGAGTTAACTGGAACGGAATGTGTTGATACAGGATTTTCTGGGATGGAATTTGCGGAGATGGAGTTTGCTGGCATGGTTTGGTCGGTGTTTGAGCCTGAAGACGGCCCAAGCCCATTCGTTGGGACCTTGGAATTAGTAGACGTAGGTTCTCCTGTTGGTGGCGGCGGCAGGGCGGAGGGTCCAGCTATCGCTTCTTGTGTGGTGGATTTCCTCTTCCCCAATGTTTTGGTGGCCTTTTTGGTTGCGGAAGGCAGTAGTGGGGTAGAGGAGCTAACCTTGGAATTTCTCCCTGCTGACCCCCCCCCTTGGTGGTTGGCTTTTTCTTGGCCTTTCTTTTGGTGGGTTGATGAGGGACTGCAGCAGATGCAGACGGCTGTTCCGCTGCTGCCGCTGCTGCCTTTTGGGCCCTCTTGGTCCTCTGACGTTGTTCGGCGGGGCAGCTCGTAGGTTTTGATGTTTACCGTCTCCCTTGCGAAACGCCGAATGGTCGTAAGAAGGTCAGTGGTTGCTGTTTGGAACAGGCCTATGGTGGTGGTGGTGTGCATACGAAGCTTAGCATACCCATGCCAAAGCGCCAGCTCAAAGCAGAGCTGATTTACGAGTTTTTGGTGGAGAGGGAAAAGCCCATCGATGACGGGAAGGATGCACTGCACCAAGTTTCAGCTACTTATGTGAAAGAAAGGAACTTCTTTTACTGGCCTGCAACACATCTTCAAAGTTTCGGGCCGCAGCATATTTCATGCCTGAAACGTTGTGACCAAACAACCTGATAACAGATCGGCCAAAGGTCTCGATCTGACGAAATCTTGAAGTAGTGTCAGCCAACGATGATCTCCTGTTAGTATTACTCTTGCCTTGCGTCAAATTCACCGATGTTCTCAAAGGTTTGGAGCATTCGAATCAGATGAGTTATTATTGCTTTTGCGACTCCAAGTTCCACTTCGTGTAGTAGGTCCGGCACCAACATGTCATAGAAATTGAAGGGTGTTTTGTCAGTGTTGAGTTTGGAGAAGGCGTTCTATCAAAACATTTAGAAACATCGCATGCTGAGGTAAAAGACAGACCCGGACTGGGACCCAAGAATTTTGTCTAAGCATTTTGTCGATAGAAGAGCCCGCAACAGCGAAGCCGTTCTCAAAGATGGCCCTCCTGGCATCTTCGATGGTTTGGCGTCGGGGATGGTCATCAACTCTAAGAACTTGGCGCCTTTTCATGTCATTGACAGTCCCCGTTTCTGCAATCTGTTTTTTTACGATGAAACAGCGGGGGCAAGGCCGGCCACCCATGCTCCTGATCGTGGCCAGCAGGACCCTGGGCAGATATTAGAGGATTGCCGATGGATTGGCGCTGCTCACTTTTCCGGATAATCAGCACCGTATATAAAAAAACGCGGGAAAACAAGTCGAACGATGCCATCCAAGCACGTTATCTTGATGCCATTTTCATAAGCGTCCAAGAAATCCTCTGAGAGTAAAAGGTCCCAGATTCGATGGAACAATTCTCGTTTTAGGTGGGTGTAGACCTTGTCTGACATATCGCATCCGTAGTGTTGACGGTATTCATCATGAATTGAGTCAGGGAGCTGAAGGGCATAAGCGTTGAATCAATAACAAACTTTGGATAGACGTACACTTGCAAAGTAAGCTTGATGAAAGCCAGCGTTTGAAGATGGCTTTGCTCGAAATTCCTTGGGGTGATTTCCAAAGAAGGTGTAGCCCGGCCAGAGCGAAGCCGTTCCAAATTGGGCCAGATGTGTGGCGTCGGACCATATCATCAGCGCCATGATGATGCTTTCCACAGGATCGTCTGGTGATTGCGGAGGGGGAGGTTGAGGAATTGCTTGAAACGCCTCAAGCATTGCTGCAGAGGTATAAATCTCCCCAAATACTTCCTCATGATGCGAGGGAAGGGTGGGCAGGCCATCTGAATTTAGCGGGGTTGCGGGGTCGTCGAGTACAATGTCTGGTGATTCTGTTTCAAAGGTCGGGTCATATCGTAGAGAGAACGGAGTGGTGTGTAGTAGCTTGAAAAGTGGACCCTGTAAAACTTCTCGGATTGAGTCGAGGAGAGGACGATAGTGAATGTCCGTGACAGTGAATACTGGGGCGTCGTCTTCTTTCTGAGGGTGTCCGACGCAGGGCAGCTTGAGCTGGACACTGGAGTTAATCCACTCCTCAGTAACTCCGAGGGGCTCAATCCCTTTCTTGTCCAGGTCGTCAAGAAATTTTTTGGTTGAGAATGGGCGCGGAAGGTCGTGCAAGTTGACTCCGTCGGACTCTGCTTCCGCATTGGGTTGAAGAATGTTTTAGATTCACCAATAGACCCCGCATTTTCTTCTTCCACGTGGTACTTGATTATGTGGGCGACGGAGGCGTTTGGAAATGAATAATACCACGGTTCTTTGGGAAGGGGCAAATTGTTCCAGTCAATGTGGCTGGCAGTTGGCTTTGCAGCATGGTAGAGATCGTCAAGAGTAATCGTCTCGTCGGGATCGTGGGTAGGACGGCGTGGATAAACCTTGTAAAGGCCGAACTTGTTGGGCTCAGTTCGGACCCAACATTGCGGCGCTGGTGGTACAATTTCGGAAGGTTAGAGTTCAGGTTCTGAAGCAGGACCAGGTGGCTCAACTGGTGCGTGTTGGCGAATACGAGGTGGGCGGGGAGGGGCGGCGTCGTTAAGCTTGGCAGGTGGATGTCTCCGGCGGTCAGGTAGGCCACTTTTGCGATATCGTTGGGGCTCGGGGTTGTCGACTTGTATCTAGGAGATATGAGAGATGATGGTGCAATTAACACCAGTCGTACCGGAGTAGCCTCAGGTGCCGGCTCTGGTATGGTAGAAGATGGATCACTTCGTCCTGAGAAACATCGAGTGAGTCCATCGACACATCAACAGCGTCTGAATGCGGATCCAGCATCTCCAACGCATCCTCCAGGGCACGGTTGAGCCCTGTCAGAGCGGAAATATTGGTGTTCGACTGCTCATGAGCCTCCGTGAGCGCGACCTGGGCGTTGTGCAACACCAGCTTTATACCAGCCATATCTTGAAGTAGCAACTGATTGTCGACCTCCAGCCGTTTGACTTCACTTTGGGAGGCCTTGCTGTTTTTGTAGAGAGCATGGCATGATTTTCGTAGCGACTAAGAGTAATTCCGTCAACCTAACCTAGTCAAAAAAGAAGAGCAAACACACCTTAATTTGACCAGTCGCTTTGTCGAGCTGCGCACTCTTCTTCAGATAACTCTCGTGCGCCGTAACCAGTTCGGTCTCCAGCTCCACTTGCCTGGCTTGATTCACCTCTGAATTGCGCTCCAGCGTAGCAACCTCCTCACGCAGACGGTTTGTTTCGTTCGTCGTGAATTCGAGTTCGTCCTCCATTTGTTCGTAATTCGCAACAAGTGCCTTCTGTGCAGTCTCGAGCTCGTTGTAGTCGGCGGTCAGCAATCTGAGCTTAGCTCGGACAGAGACTGGCATAAATCGTTAGCCATAGTAACAAAGAACAATGGCCACAAACTTTCTGAGTCAGACATGTCCTTCTCAGCAATACTGAGGATGAAGTCAGAGGAAGAACAAGGAAAAAACTCGAAGCACGCACAGCCGGGGAAGAAGAGGAGGTAAGGGAGAGCCAGCGACCGCAAGATTGTCCGATCCAGGGGGGGTAAAAAGGCTGTCCGAGGCAGGCAACGACATTCTGGCGCCGGTCCGATTTGCTGGGGCAGAGGCCGATCCCGCAGGCACAGGATATGTGGTGTTGCTTAACACTGGCAGAGTTATGCCACGCGTTTTCAGGAAGGTCTGGAAAGTGGCAGGGTCGTCCGAGCTAGTCAGCATGATGTTGCGGCGAGGTGCGGTGAGGCGGGGGATGGCAACTTGAATCACAGGCATATCAGCGGCTTTGCCTTATAAGTGTTCGCTGCTGGCCGTGGCAGGGTCGTTGTAAGGTAGAAGCCCATAAGCAGTCTTTCGGAGTTGTGGAACAACGGCCTGAACAACTCTACTGCCGCCTAGAGCCTGAGCGTCGTCGATGATGCCTGGAGACCAGACAACCGCATTTGGTGAAATGAGTGTGTCACGTTTGACTTGAATTGATTTCAAGTTCCTGTTGCTGTTTCGAGTCTTCGAGGCCAACGTCGGGCTCTATTCTAAATTCTCCGGCGAATTGTTGAACTCCGCGTTACAGCTTGAAGCCACGTCTAGTGCAGCTGGTGCCCCTCTTACAATGCACAAGATATGGGTTATAACCCAAAGGTCCAATGCACAAGACATGGGTTATAGCCCAGGGGAATTTGGAGAAATGATTCCTTAGTTTCATTTTATTCTTTTTTGAGCTGTTTGGTATGATATTAGTGATGGGACTGATGGTCCAAACTAAATCTAACCTTTGTTGAACCAGTTTTGCAAGAGATCAATTGTTTTGATGATCACATGATACTGCATCACTCCTTCTCTAGTTATTATTGATCTCTATTCCCTCCTCTCCTAGGAGCCCAATATTACATCACGAGTCATCGGCCTGAAGAAAAGGTGATTTACAATAACATATACAATGTCGCATTAGTCACATTATGCTTTTATAGTATATTTTGGTATATAACCCATGTCTTGCGCATTGGACTGTTGGGTTATAACCCACAACTTGTGCATTGGACCAGCTGCAACAGGTGTCTAGTGGCTCGCAGCGTTGACTCCGAGTCGGACTCAGATGCATTCGGCGGCAAGCGCCGAGCCCTACGAGGGTTTGTTCAAGTTTGGTTGGCCCGGGAGAGGCTTGCTTTAATAGAAGAATTAGAGCCTCTTGAGCACCGTTGTTGCAAAGACGCAGAGAGAATCTTTCTTGAAGAGGAGGGAAGGTGCCTTTGAAGACTTATGTGCTATTTCCAAGCAGCCAACGACTATCTTTGGCAAGACAAAGATCAACTTATCGCTAGCCTACACCGAACTCTGCAGTCGCAAAGCGCCCTCCGTGTGGAGTTGTCCCGTGCTCATCGCAACCTGCGTCGCGCTTTTCAACAAAAGCTCGTAGGTGTGCTCGCTCTTCGAAGGCTTAGTTTCACGTTTTCCAGGAGGTTAAGGGTCAGTTGTCTTGCTTCATGATGGAAGCTAGGGAGCAAGTAGTTCGGTCAAAGGCTCACACAACGAAGCTCGAGGCGCAGAACACCAAACTTCTGTTATTGTTTGAAAGCATTCGGCCTCTTTTGGGCTCAGAACAGACGGGCTTGCTGCAAGAACTGCTGGAGATGGCGTAGTAAACGTAGATGCCGTTGTCTTTGTCAATGAAGCGTATGATGACTTGTTACTCGCAAACTCCTGATTTCAACGCATACATGAGGGATGGGCGCATCATTTGCTCACACAATGGTGGTGGTCAAGAAGCCTTTCTTAAGCAATGTAAATGAGTATTACAGTCTGGTACACGATGTGAAGCAAAAAGAATTGGAGAGAATTAAGCGTGAGGCTGACTATCGGAACAGTGGTCACAGTGGTGGGTTGGGCGAGACGCTGTGCCTTCGCGCAAAGCGAGTTTCGTGAGGCCTATGTCGTCCTTCGTATGGTGAATCTCGGACACGACTTGGTTCAGTTGGTGCTCCAGATATTAATAATCAAGATACTGCAGTTGTTCCTGAATGCAGCGCAGAGTGAACTGCTCCTGGGAAAGAGAGCGTTGGAGGTGAACACGGAGGAGACTTAGTATTTGTTCTCCCTCAGCGGGATTGCGAGGCGCCTTGATTGGTCGTCTGTGGGTCATGCCCCAGTGCTACGTTGTCGGCGTCAGCCATCATCCGCCAAGGACGAAAAGAAAAAAATGACACCATGCGTGCACCGTAGTTAGAGGTATGAGCTTCAACCGCTGTGTGCAAGTGGGGACGTTACGGTGGAGCCCTAGTAGTAATATAAAGGCAAAAGAAGACTGGCTGAGCCAGAGGCAATGGAAGCCTTTACCTCTGGCTAACCCATAGCCTCTGGCAGAGCCAGGGAATTAGCTATCTGCTTCCCCAACAATCCGGCAGGCTACTGGCTATCAATCCTTGATTGATTTCACTGCCGACCTGCTGGTCAATGCTTACGCGGCTGTTTATCCATTATCAGCGGGGGGGTCCGCGGGTATTTGTTTACATTTATTTGTTCTTCCTTGACTGCCCACCCGCTGCCCGGCCACTGCCCGGCTACCCGCTGCCCGCTGTGATGGGAGGCCGACGCCGGATCAGTAGACGGATCATGTCACGTAGTCACATCTATCGATAGTATCAGCGAGCGACCACACGCGGTCGAGACCAGCTACCACATTGTGGTGACGAGAGCGGAATACGAAGCCAGAAAGCAGTAGCAGCAAGCAGTACAGTGCAGAGAAGCTGGCAACGAGCAGATTTCGAGACGAAAAAGGGCGTTACACAAAATCGGAGACTTCACCGATACTCGCAAGACTAGCGGAGTTAAGAGGACTGAAAGTCTACAAACCCGAGGACTCAGACGAAGAGGCAGAAGACGCGGTGACCCTGCCGAACTCATCGGCATCATCGCAAACCAACCAGCTGACAACCACGTCACCTGCCCCAACAACCAGCCAAGTCACCAACGCAACTACTACTACCGCGCAGCCAAACATAGCAGCAATGAACGAATCAAATGCGGTCCCTACATTCTATGGGGATGAACGAGATGAGAAAAACAAAGTGAACTCGGAGGAATTCGTGCGGAAGTTCAGAATCCGCATGAGAGACCTGAACCGAGACAGCGATGCGCAGAGAATAGACGCGGTCGGAGACTACTTCCCCGGGAAATCACCGGCAGCCAAGTGGTGGAGCAAGCGCCAGAAACAAAACACCATCACCAAGTTTGCGGACTTCGTAAAGGAATTCGGAACCGAGTTCCCGACCTTCGATGATGAGGCGGAGCCAACGAAGCAAGAACACCAAGAGAAGCTGGTGAATACTAAAATCACGCTGCAGCAGCTGGGAAGCACAGTGGAGGTAGCGGGTCAAGAGGTAGAAACCCACGTCCGATTCGCGCAGAAACTACAAGAAGCGGCAAAGAAAGCAGGCGTCGAAGCCACGTCCAGTTACATCTATCAAGTGCGGGATGCCATCCCAGAACCCCTCCGCAAACACCTCCCAAGGGAACCGGCAAACTGGAAAGAATTTACCGATGCAATCAAAAAGGTCGACAGGGCCAAGTTGCGGGAAGACGTGAAAGAAGCCAAGGAGAAAGCGGAGAAGGATGCCGAGAGAGACAAGAAAATCGCAGAGCTTCAACGCAAAGCCGTGCCAACCACACCAGTCTCCAAGATGGCAGCGAAGCTGGTCGCAACGAATCTAAACACGCCGCGGAGCTCAGGAGGCCAAGCAGGAGTCGCACAAGACGTCTTCGGGGCAGAAGGGGGAAGAGGCAACCTGTTCCAACCGCTCACGGCGGAAGGAAAACAGCGACTCCGGCAGCTAGCAGCCCATATGAAACCCCCACCAGACAACGAAGATGGAAGGAGGTTCTACGAAGCGCAAATCGACAAGTGGAACCAGCAATTTGGCGGGGACAAGAAGCGACCACCTCTCGAGCAAATCGGGTACCCGTTATCCCCAGGGTCGGCACCAGTCTGCTCGGGAGAATGCTTTCAGTGCGGACAACTGTCGGTACCGCCACACCGGTCTAGCACTTGTGATGCGGAAAAAGTGCCGAAAGAAGAACGACACTTCAGGGCGATCTGTAGCCGGGAACTGGGAATCGCAAGAAACCGCGAAGCTACACAAACTGCGGATGTCAACTACTTAGCGCTACGATTTGAGGACTACAAAAGGAACAATGCGAGGGAGGAGGATTTTGGGGAGGGATCGTCCGAGTAAGTGGCCAACGGACGGTCCGGGAAACGCGGCCAAAGAAATGCCTCGGTCCCAGCAACGTACGAACGACGTGTATGACTTCGAATCAGCGAATCAACATTATTGACATGTACGGAGCAGCGATGGAAGGAAGCGAGGGGTGCAGCCCATTTGAGCACTCAGCAAAACTCAGGGGAGTAAATGGCGAAGTTGCCGTTAGAATGCTATTCGATGGAGGCGCCCTAGTAGGAGCGTTGGACAAGAACTTATGGGAGCGAAACTTAAAGCAGCTTGGAGCAGGAAGACCGTCGACAACAATTCTAAGAATGGCGAGCGGTCAACTCATACCCTCAGTGTGCAAATGGACCGGAATAGCGAACATCGAAGGAGTGCGAGAGCGAATCACATTGGAAGTGTTCGACAGCGGAGGGGGATGGGAAGTCTTATTCGGAAAGCCACTACAAGCACTGTTCGGCGCCATACACGACTACAAGAACGACAAGGTCAGCATACAGGTGGAGAACGCGAAGGCAATGCTGGAGAATCAAACACAACGGAACAGGGTCAAGAAAACAGGGATGGAGAGAAAACAGGCAGCCAAAGACGACACACAAAGGAAAGTGCAAGACAATGTATTCCAAATAGATGATACAGCACAGGTACAGAAGGCGGAAGCGGAGAGAAGCATGGATGAGGAGGAGGAAGGAACATGGAATGAGCGGGAAGAAGATGATGAAGAGGAAACAGCAGAGATCGAAGAGGAAGGAAGAGAGGTGGAGACGGCAAGGACCATCGCTAGAGAGGCAATGGAGGCGTTGGGAATGAACAAGGGCGAAGAGGAACTTGAAGAAGGACCAGTGCGGGAGATACAAACCGTGGACACAGAAAACGAGAAGACGCACCAAAAACCCAACGCAACCAACATCTTCACTCGCAAAACAGACTCCTTTAACCCAGCCAGAGTGGAACGAATCCTGAAAGCGGTGGAAATAGGACCAGACGTGACCGCGAAGGAGAGGGGAGAGATCGAGGATTTGGTGGTGGAGTTTGCGGACATCTTCGCATTGGCAGTAAGCGAGGTGAATGCAGTAAAAGACGCCGAATACGCACCAAATATTCCCAAGGACCACCAGTTCAGCACCAAAATACACCAAAAGCCCTTGTCGCAACCGCAAGCGCAGTACCTAAGAGAACAAGTCAAGCTGCTGGAGCACCCTCTATGGCTAGATCTATGCATAAAATGCTGGTGAGGTCCACAGAAAGCTATCCATAAGATATGGGTGTTCCACCAGAGACCTATAACTGAGACTTGTGACAGGAATTGTGACAGGAGATCAAACCTGATATTACACAACAGGATTGACAGATATCACTTATGTAATATCATATATAATATCCTTAAGTCCTATTTCTTCAGGCCGATGACCCGGTATGTAGTTAGGGGGACTGTGTGATAGGGAAAAGAGATTATCATCCTAATTGGGATGAAATTGATGGATCTCTATATAGCCATCAGAATCACTGATGCCAATCAAAAATGCTTCCACATCAAGGTATATATCTAGATGCCATCACTCCATCACTGATAACCCTCTCAGGTAGTCTAATAATAATAAATTCAAGGGCTGTTATATATTACAAATAGCTGGACCTATATCTTATGCATAATATTCCCTGGACACCACCCATATCTTATGCATAGATCTGACTATAGGAGCTGAGATATCCTCGAGTGCCTCTTCTGCGCCTTCCAGTTTGTCTCGCAATTCCCATGTCCACTCTTCCCGAGGGTAGCCTTTCCACTGAATTAAGTACCTCAGGCGGTGTCGACCTTGCTTTGCGTACGAAGGAAATGGCCTCGACTTTGTAGTGAGGCTCGCCGTCCCGCATCTCGGCCGGGGGTGGCGGGGCGGCCCATTGATGATCCACTACTGGGGCGTTCCAGGGTCGTAATAGCGCCGGGTGGAATACGGGGCTCACACGCCAAGTTGGGGGTAGCACCAGTTCGTAGGACGTTTTACCAACTTTGCGCTTGACTTCGAACGGCCCGAATCTTTTGTCGTCCAGTTTTTTTGAGGGCCGATCGCTGGTCAGATTCGTCCCCTGGAGGTAAATTTGTCCCCTTCGGTGTAATTCGGGTCCGGAGAGCGCTTCCGATCGTAGTACTTCTTCATCGTTTCTTGGGCTTCTTTCATGGCTTCGGCCATGTCGGCCCGAGCTTCCTTCATCCGTTCGGCAAACACTGTAGCGGCTTCGGTCAGGACCTCTTGCGGGGCTTCGGACCCCTTTCTCAGGTGAAATCCCAGTGTGAGGAAGAAGGGCGAGAACCCCGTTGAGGAGTTAACTTTATCGTTGAATGCAAATTCCGCTAGGGAAAGCCAGTCAGACCAGTCACTCTGCTGGAAGTTGCAGAATGTTTGAAGGTATTGCTCAACCTCCATATTCGCCACGCTCCGTTTGCCCGTCCGTCTGCGGGTGGTACGCCAATGAGGATCGGACCTTGATTCCCAGCAATTTGCTCAAGTCGCTCATGAAATGCCCGATGAATTGCTGGCCCCGGTTGCTAGTTACTTCCTCTGGAAATCTGTAATCCTTCCAGACGTGATCACAATATAGCCGAGCGACTCCTTCCCCGGAGATGTTTCCCGTGCACGGGAGTACGCGTATCCCTTTACCCAGTCGGTCGACGATCACGAGAATTGTGTTGTATCCAGAGGACTCGGGTAGTTGCACGATCAGATCGATTGATATGCGCTGCCATACCCGAGTCGGCACGCTATTCAGGACCAAGGTCCCTGCGGGGCGTCTCGGGAATATCTTTGTTCGTTGGCACAACGGGCAGGCCCGTACGTATGCCTGACAATCGGTCTGAATAGACGGCCACCAGTAGTTGCGGGTCGTCAGCTCGAGGGTTCGATGCCACCCTGGGTGTCCCACGATAGGGATGTCATGGTGTTGGCGTAGCACCCGATGCCTCAGTCCCATAGCTGGGGGTACGTATACAAGTCTGTTCCGAGTCTTGAAGCCGTCATGCTGTTCCCAGCCTTCCGGTTCTCCTTCTTCCCAGAGTTTGAGGACCTTCTCCTCCGTGGCCGATTCGGCCCGTCGGATCGAGTCCATCAGCCCGTCGCCCTCTGTATGCTCCAGTGTGAGCATAGCGCAGATCGCATGTTCCTTGAATAGCCCCGCCCGGTAGTAGTACAATATCCTGGTTATCCTCTTTCCCGTTGTCGTACCCGTTTCGTCGGGATAACGCGTCGGCCCGCCCGTTCGTTTTCCCCGGTTTATGTAGCAAGGAGAAGTGATACTCGCTCAGTTCAAGTGACCATCGTGCCTGCCGCTGGTTCAACTTCTTAGCAGTCATGAAGTACTCCAGATTCTTGTGGTCGGTCCAGATTTCGAACGGCTTATCTCCCCCGTTCTGGAGATAATGTCGCCACTCGGTGAGGGCCCGCATGATAGCGAGCATTTCTTTGTCGTGAATGTCGTAGTTGCGCTCGGTGTCGTTCATGGCCCGGGAGAGGAACATGATCGGTACCCACTTCCCCTCTTGCTCTTGCGAAAGGACGGCCCCGGTGGCGAAGTCGGAAGAGTCCGCTTCGACCCGCCATGCCCCGTGATCCGTAGGGAAGTGTAGAACGGGTTCGTCAGTGACCCGGTCTATCAAGGTCTAAAAGGCCTCCTCCTCTTCCGGTCCCCATTTCCATGGGCTGTCCTTTCGGGTCAGCCGAGTCAGTGGCCTTGGCGTATGCGCCGAAGTCCTTGATGAATCGTTGGTAGAAGTTGAGGAAACCCAGAAAGCTTTGAACCTCTCGCAAATTACGAGGTCGGGGCCATTCGCGCACACCAGCGACCTTGATCGAGTCCATGCGGAGTTGCCCGTTCCCGACGATCACACCGAGGTATTCGACTTTGTTCCGCTCAAAGTCACACTTGTCCGGTTTCAGGGTACAGTTGGTTGTCCTTCAGGATCCGTAGGACCTCTTTCACCGTTGCGCGATGTTCGGAGAGGTCGCTAGAGTATATGAGAATGTCGTCCAGGTACACGATCACGCGACCCTGGGAGATCAGGTTGGAAAACAATTCGTTCATCATGGATTGGAACGTGGCCGGGGAATTGGTGAGGCCGAAAAACATCACAAGTGGCTCGAATAGGCCCCGGTTGGTAACGAACGCGGCCTTCTCTTCATCGCCTTCTTTTATGCGTATGTTGTTGTACCCCCAATGTACGTCGAGCTTGGTGAACCACCGGGCGTCACGTAACTTATACATGATGTCCGATATGAGTGGTATCGGGTATCGGTTTTTGATAGTGATCTCGTTCAGCTTCTGGTAGTCCTGTACGGGCCGTAATTTCCCGTCCTTCTTCTTGACGAAGAAGAACGGGGGATGCGTATGGGGATTTCGAGGGCCGAATCCGCCCAGTTGCCAAGTGTTCCTTGATGAATGCGTCGAGCTCTTTCTGTTCTTCTCCTGATAGGGGAATGCAGCGTCCTTCGACAGGTTCGGCGTCCAGGTGTGTCAGACTGCGGGTCGGGCCGTGCAAGGACTTCTCCTAAGGACGCGCGCCCGGAACAGAACAGACGGATAGTCGGGCCCGCAAGTACGGGCGGGCGGGGTAGATCGAAACCGAAAGGGCCCGTGAACTCGGTCCCTTGCCTTAGTTGGTGGTCGAAGGTTCGAATCGGGTCGTGTCGGGCCCGATGAGTCGATAACGTCTCCTTGCACAGAGTAAGGTAGTTCTTCAGACGATCTAAGTGATAGGGTACAGGGTACACTATCGCGCCTTATATACGCGGGCCCGCAAAGGGGGTGATCGGACACCCTGGCCTCTCCTCCTCCTCCTCCTCCTCGCTCCCGTTCCTGGCCGCAGAGGGGACGATCGCACATCCCTTGCGGGCCAGGCGCTACTCCTGACCTCCTAGCACTCCTCCCCAGTCCCCTGGTGTCGAGTTGGGCTCGGCGACGGCTTGTCGCGTCGTTCTCGGTCACGTGCTTCCCACGTGTGCGTTCCTCCTACTGGGGCGCATGTTCCCCGTCGTCACGTGCTACGTGTTACGGGCCCGCAATGGCCCGACACCAGCGCCCGGAGCGGACGGGCCGGGTCTTATCCGTGACAAGGTGTAGTTCGATGGCATGGTCCCATTTCCTCCGTTCCGGGAGTTTGTTGAAGTCCTGTTTTTCGAAGACCTCCTTGAATTCCTTGAGGTAGTGCGCTGGCACGCTCTCCTCGGTGGTTCGGGGCTTCTCGGCAGCGTAGGCGGCGGCGGCCAGCTTGGTGGCCACGCTCTGCATGGCCCGGATGTGGGCGGGCGCGTTTGATCCTTCGTCGTATATCTGCGTGACGAAGAGGCGATCCCCTTTGCCCAGGGGTTCGTTGTCCTCTTCGTCCCATTGTTCCAGCAATCGGGCCTGCTTGCACTCGGGCGGACATCGGGTGAAGGCGATCGCCCCTTCACGCCAGTCGATCACGGGATTGTGCTTCTTGAGCCAGTGATGCCTGATGATCACATCACTGTTCCCGGTGTCCGTGATCATGATGGCGAACGTGAGAAGTTCAGAGTGGTCCTGAATGGTGACCCGTAAGCAGGTAACGTGGGTGATCGCCCTGTCGGCGTTGATCGTCCTGTCGGCGTTGTACACTGGGACTGGGTGCGGTAGGGCTTCGAGTTCCAGTTGCGAGTCCTCCGCAAACCGCTTGTGCATGAACTCGGAGGTGGCTCCACTATCGAGGAGGGCGTCGACCGAGTACCCGCGGAGGTCGTTGACCCCTTGAAGAGTGACGGCTACCCGTGTGGCCGTGGTGCCTTCACTTTTCCGAAAGGGGGGAGCATCTTGTAGTTGTCGCAAAGCTTTGGCTACGTCGGGGGCGTACCCCGTTCGTATGAACTCTTCCAGTTCGGGCCCGTTCTCGGCTCGTCGGGCCGGGTGTATCCACTGTTGTAGTTTCGAACGAGCCTTCTCGGGCTGATCTCGAATCTGCGCGACAAGCCTCTCGGCGCTGGCCGCGGGCCAACTCTTCCAAGTGGGCCTCGGGGTGTCTCGTATGGTTTTATGCGGGTTTTTTTTGCGGGTGGAAACGGTGGGTTGCGGGGTTTGTTGTTCGGGGTTGGTTTCTACATCTGGTCCCACGTATCTCTGGATTGGCAACACGGAATATCGATTATGCGGGTTGTAACTAGAGACACTTGTGGTATACATCGGCGAGGGCATAGGCTTCACTCGCGACAATCGCCAAAATCCGCTTTATCCGCGTTATCTTTGACAAACTCTGAGAAGATAGCGCGGATCTGGTTGGCCGATGCGGCCCGGTTCGAGCACATCCAGTGAAGAAGTGCCAATGGGTCCAAGCGGGGACCCCGAGTTCGTCAGAGTATCGGTCGTAGGCTATCCAGCCGTCAGGAAGATGGGGAAGAGCAGAGGGAGGAAGTAGGAGTAGGTGAGGAGTAAGAATGTAGTCGAAATGTCGAGTAGGAATGGAAACAGGTACACTGGCGCTTGTCCTCGGTGGGACACTCGAAAGCACTGGCGCAGACACGATGGGGCCTCTGGGTAAGGAAGCGTGTTTGTCATCATGATCTACAGCTAAGCTAAATACTGGGGTGAATAGGAGTAGTACATGAGTAATAAGAGATATGTAAAATACTACCTGTGGGATATTCCACCCTTCCACACTGGCTGATGTGTCCTTCTTGGCCGCAGTTGTAGCAGCGAGTGCTGCAGGCCGTAGCGGGGGCCTGGGCCCGGTCGATCTCCATAGGTCCGGGTCCCCGTCGAGGGTCCGGCGACCGTGGTTGCCCCGTTTCCTCGGGGTGCGACCGTGGTTGCCCCGTTTCCTCGGGGTGCGGCCACGGTCGGTCCGGTGGCGCTGATCGCCGCATTTCGGGCCCAACCGTTGAACGGCTTGCGGTTGCTGAACCCGCTCTTGGCGGGGGCAGGCGCTGTTGGGGGCGTTTTGGCCCGAGGGTAGTTAACTTTCTGGCTTTCGTCAAAAATGCGGTAGCGGCGGAGTGCGCCGTCTTGCTTGATGGCCTCTGCCTTCCAGGCCTCGTAGGTATCGGGGAGTGTGTCCTTTCGGTAGACCGCGTTCGTAACGCCCCGGAGCATACAGTTCTTGGCAACGCAAATAAGGTTAACGTCGTCGTAGTGCGCGACTTTGTTGAGAGAGTTGAGTACCATGAAATAGCTAGTCGCGTCCATGTCTTTGGTCTGGACGAAGGTTTCCATCTTCTGCTGCGCGATTTCGGCGTGAGCTTCCCCATGGAAGGCCGCGATGAAGGCTGTGACGCGTCAGTAGCGGACTTACCAACTATACGACTCAGAATCACACATCAGAAGTATCACATCTATCAGATTAGCAGTATCATCAGTAGTCACAGATCTTGTAACGCAAGGCGTGACCAGCGTCACGCAGCAGCAACTTAACCATCTACTTTTCCTCAGTCTTTCTCGTTCTTCTATCTTCTCGCGGACCCGTCCCGACTGCCCGAGTACGCTCAACTGCTCCCTCCTGCCGTAGGATACGGGTCGACCGTCGGGTGGCCATTGGAGGCCAATGGCCATCCGACCCCCTCTTATCGATTATCATCGACTTCCTCTCTTCTTCAGAAGGCTCTTCGCGACAGCGTCACAAAGGCTTTCTCGAAGCCTTCGTACATAGTATAGGCTGCGGCGGTGCGGAGCTTCATGGCTTGGGAGACGTTTTCTTTCCACATGACCACGTTTCCGCCTTTGATGTAGGAGAGCGCGTATGAAATCTTTCGCACCTCGTCGTTGTAAACATTCGTGTTGGCTTCGAAGGCCAACCAACAATCTGCCAGGAAGGCGTCTACTTCGCTGGCGTTGCCCGGGAGAGACGGTTCCTCGTGTATTCCCCCCGTGGGGCCGATGAGCCAAGTCTTCTCTGGCTTGGCGGAGCAGATCGTAGCTCTGCATGACTCCCTGCTGTACAGCTGCGCATTCCCCGTTTACTCGGGACAGCTCGGCCTCGAGGACCACTTGTTGATTTGTCAGGGCGGTGTTTTCTGCCTTGAGTTGCTCCATCTCCTGATTCGTTCGGAACAGATGGGCGAACAGGAACTCCTGTTGTTCGTTATGGCCCAGGGCCATGAATCGGGCACGCTTCGTCCCCCTGGTTTGCGGGGGTGCCCATCATACTGTCGTGCTCGGTAGACATTTGTCGCGCTTCTTGTGTTCGTAGGGGGAGGCTAATATTCTGTCAACGTCGGGCTCGGGCCGTATCGGGGCGTCGGGGGGTCCGACTTTGAGAGGGTCTGAGGAGCACGAGAGATGGGTATTCGCCCGGAGAATAGACGATATTAGCCTAGCAACTACACCTTGTAAGTACGGTTTTTTATACACTACGATATTAGGGATGGATCGGATGGGCGCCAGGTCCCAGGGCGGATCGGATGGGTGCTGCGTAGGGCCGCAGGGGTGAAGGGAAGGGGTTGGAAGAATGGGGGAACGTCGAGGAGGACGGCGGTATGCGGGCCCGGACGGCCCGACCCGAACCGTGACACCTGGGAATCTTTACAACACCCCTCCTGTTCATCATTCTCCCTTACAATATCCAGTCTCACCCTCTCCGTTGCCTCAAGGCGCTTCATACGTCACGTTGCATCCCTCGGCATGTTAGTCCTTAGAACCAAACTTCGGACGACACTCCGCTCCTCACTCATCGACCTATTTGGATCCGTCTGTTCCGCCTCTCCCAATCAACAATCCTATTCGGCAATTTAATGCTGATGTTACTGGCTTGCACGGAACCATTCCGGCCGAACTGTCACGGATAAGACCCGGCCTGTCCGCTCCGGCGCTGGTGTCGGGCCATCGCGGGCCCGTAGCACGCAGCACGTGACGACGGGGAACATGCACCCCAGTAGGAGGAACGCACACGTGGGAAATTTGAAGCACGTGACCGAGAACGACACATCGAGCCGTTGCCGAGCCCAACTCGACACAAGGGGACTGGGGAGGAGTGCTAGGAGGTCAGGAGTAGCGCCTGGCCCGCAAGGGATGTACGATCGTCCCCTCTGCGGCCAGGAACGGGAGCGAGGAGTAGGAGGAGAGGCCAGGGTGTCCGATCACCCCCTTTGCGGGCCCGCGTATATAAGGCGCGATAGTGTACCCTGTACCCTATCACTTAGATCGTCTGAAGAACTACCTTACTCTGTGCAAGGAGACGTTATCGACTCATCGGGCCCGACACGACCCGATTCGAACCTTCGCCCACCAACTAAGGCAAGGGACCGAGTTCACGGGCCCTTTCGGTTTCGATCTACCCCCGCCCGCCGTACCTTGCGGGCCCGACTATCCGTCTGTTCTGTTCCGGGCGCGCGTCCTTAGGAGAAGTCCTTGCACGGCCCGACCCGCAGTCTGACACGAACTGGCCGCGGCGATACCGGATCACAACCGGTTTACCCAAATCGATGAGGAAGTAGAGCAACAAGGTGAAAATGTTCCTCCTCCTGTTGATACAGAGGAACAACAAGGTACTGGTTCTGGTCCTGCTAATCCTGGTGGGCCAGATAATGGTGAAGATGGCCTCGGATCCCCTGGCGGTCGTAACGGTCCGTTTGGTGAAGGTCCCGGTGGCCCTGGAGGTCCAGATGACCCAAATGGTCCTGACGGTTCTGACGGACCGGATGGTCCGGGTGGCGGCGGTGGCCCCGGAGGTGGCCCCGGAGGTGGCCCCGGAGGTGGCCCCGGAGGTGGCCCCGGCGGACCCGGGCGGACCTGGTGGTCCTGGCGGCGGTGGTCCTGGAGGCGGAGGTCCTCCGGGAGGTAACCCGCCTGGTGGTCCGGGCGATCCTGGTGCTGCTGCTCCGGCACCAAGGAGACCCACTAACGGAGGAGAGAATGGCGGCTAGCATCGTTTCTGGTCTGGCTGCCCTGGCTGCTGTGATCAACTCTATGTCGGCCATGGCTCAACAATTCTCTCTCAAGACGTCTCGAAACGGAAAGTCCAATCTCCGTAATCCACAGGCTTTCGAAGGCTCTGATCCTTTAAAGCTTCGTCCTTTCCTCACTCAATGCTATTTGCATTTCGCTGAACGCCCCTCTGAGTTCACTATGGACTTGGAGAAGATTGTTTACATCCTTTCTTACCTTCGCGGTAATGCCTTGTCGTGGTTTGAACCTCAATTGTTCAGCGACGACCCGGACTCCATTCCGTACTGGGACGGTAATTTGGACCTCTTCTTATCAGAGTTCCAAACTATGTTCGGTCCGGCTGATCCGGTGGGCGACGCGGAGGCAGCAATCCGCGTACTCAGGATGAAGAGCGAGGACAAGATCACGACCTATGTCATCGAGTTCACTCATCTCGCGTCTCACACTTTCTGGGGTCCGGAGGCTCTCCGATCCCAATTCTACGAAGGTCTCCCTCGACGCATCAAGGACGAACTCTCTCGCGTCGATTACGCGAACACTTTGGTCGGCGTACGCCTAGCGGCTGTCAAGATCAACACTCGCTATTGGCGACGCAAAGAGGAGATAATCCAAGAGGGTAACCTCAAGGATTCTGGAGGGTCTGGCTCCAGTGGCGGTAACCAGAAGGGTAGTGGGAAGAAGTCTGGTGGGTCTAACAACTCGTCGTCTTTGGGATCCAGTTCTTCATCGACTGGAACTTCTGGTTCGTCCAACTCCAACTCCAAAGGCAACAACAACGGCAATGGCAACAAGTCGAACGGGGCAACCAAGCCTCTGGCTCCGGGTCCGGTAACGGAAACAACTCCGGGGGTAAGACTTTGTCGTTCTCTCACCTTTTAAAGGGTGGCCGTCTTAACGTTGCGGAGAAGTTGCGGCGGATCAAAGAGGGCCTTTGCCTCTATTGTGGAGGTAAGGGTCATACGGCTGACAATTGCAAGAAGCGTCCGGCCAATGCTCAGGCCAAAGCTTCGACCATGGAGGCTGCTCCTGCCTCTGACGCTGCCGAGTCAAAAAAAAAAATAGACAGCAGCCCTGATACCTCTGCACTCCATCAGGGTTGCGTTGACTCTGGCAGTGGCCCTACTTGGCCCGAGACTTTTCTCAACGCTTCCTCTCTTTCCCCGAACGCTCTTAATCTCGACTTATTCTCTGCTGTGGACGCCCTCGGACCTCTTTCGGAGTCGCTCTCCGGACCCAAAGTGTATTCAACCACGCATATTTCTGTATTTTCATCACTTGCCGCGGGATTCAACTCCCGCTTACGGACTCTCATCGACTCTGGCTCCTCTCACTGTTTTATATCTGCTCAGGCGTGTAAAATATATGGTTTTGTGCCTTACTCGATCGCGCCCGTTAAGCTCCGATATCTCGACGGCTCTAGTTCTATCATTCGGAGCCAGGTCCGGCTACCGATTCTTTTCCCCCTCTGGCGACATTCAGATCTTGGACTTCTATGTCACTCGTCTTGATCCTCCTAGTCAACTGGTTCTTGGATACAACTGGCTGCACTGCTTCAATCCGTTGATTGACTGGTCCGCAGGCAGTGTCTCTTTCCGTTCCACTCCAACTAATGATCCTGTGTCGACACAACTGGCGACTACGCCTGTCTTGGTTCAGAAACCATCCTCTACACTCCGGTCGACACCGCTCCGACCGTTCCGTCGCCTCTGAACACCCCTTCATCACCTTCACCTGTCTTGCTTCCTTCTATGGAGTCTGATCCTTCTATGGATTTGGCCTCTCGTCAAGGCACTTCACCTCGTTCTGCCCCTCACATCTCTCTTGTCTCAGCTGTGGCTTATTCGGCAGCTATTCGTCAAGAAGGTACCGTTCAGTATACCTTACGGACCACCGTTCCGACGGTCCATGGTAATGCGGCCTTAACTTCTGGCCCGCCTGACGGACTCCCTTCCGAATATCACGATTTCGCTGAAGTCTTTTCAGAGACTGAAGCTTATAATCTGCCACCGCATAGAGAGTTCGACTTGCACATCGAGACTGAGGACGGAGCTGTTCCGCCTATCGGACACCTCTACTCTATCTCTCAAGCCAAACTCGAAGCCTTACGCGACTTCATCGACAAGAATCTCAAGGCGGGCTTCATCTACCCGTCTAAATCCTCTCATGGTGCTCCGATCCTATTCACTAAGAAGAAGGACGGCTCTCTTCGACTTTGTGTCGACTACCATGGTCTTAATCGCATCACCAAACGCGACCGCTATCCGCTTCCGCTCATCTCCGATCTCCTCGACGCTCCAGGTCAAGCTAGGATCTATACGAAGTTGGACTTGCGTCATGCTTACCACTTGCTCCGCATAGCGGAGGGTGATGAGTGGAAAACAGTGTTTCGCTCACGGTATGGTTCTTACGAATGGAGGGTTGTTCCTGGAGGCCTCATGAACGCGCCTTCGGCTTTTCAACGCTTTTCGTCAATAGCCTCTTCGCGGATATGTTGGATGTGTGCGTCATTGTCTATCTTGACGACATACTAATCTATTCGGACAACCCCTCCGAGCACCGCAAACATGTACGGGAGGTACTCCGCCGCTTACGTGACGCTGGACTTTACTGCAAACTATCAAAATGCGAGTTCAGTGTGGAGTCTTGTGAGTACTTGGGCTATATCCTTTCACCTGATGGTTTCCGGATGTCTCCGGAAAAAGTTGCGGCTATCGTCGACTGGCCTGTGCCACGCAAGGTCAAAGACGTACAGTCTTTTCTTGGGTTCTGTAATTTCTATTGACGTTTCATCCCTTACTACTCCGACACTACCGTTCTGTTGACTCGTCTCATGCGAGCCAATACCAAGTGGAACTGGTCGGACGACGGCGTTTAATACACTTAAGAATGCCTTTAAACAGTCCCCAGTACTTCACCATTGGGTGCCTGGTCGGCAAATCACTGTCGAAACGGACGCCTCCGACTATGCCATCGCCTCTATTCTCTCTATCAACGGGGATGACGGCGACATTCATCCGGTTGCCTTCGCAGCCGAACCCTTGGTCCAGCTGAACTCAACTACAACGTGCACGACAAAGAGTTGTTGGCTATCTTCGATGCCTTCACTATCTGGCGCCACTACCTGGAGGGCGCTCCGCTTCCGATCGATGTCATTACTGATCACAAGAATCTTGAGTACTTCTCTACTACCAAGATTCTTACTCGTCATCAGGTCCGCTGGTCCGAGTACCTTTGCCATTTTAATATGGTGATCCGCTTCCGTCCGGGCCGTCTGGGCGGAAAACCCGATGCGTTAACTAGACAATGGGATGTCTACCCTAAAGAGGGGGATAATGATTACCGTAAGGTTAATCCGCAAAATTTGCGCCCAATTTTTGCTACTGAACAACTTGCAAGGTCTCTACGCGCATCGTATCTCAAGGATGTTGTTGTCCTCCGAGCAACGGTCGTAATGGATACTGAGAAGCTGCACACAGACATCCTCGCAGCTCTTCCGAACGACTCTGCGGCTTCCGCTGGTCTTAAGGCTGCAAAGTCAGGTTCCTCTTCGTCTGTTGACGATTCAGGTCTTCTACGACTTGATGACCGTATCTATGTCCCTTTGGTCGGAACCGGTCCGGGCTCCGATGCATTGCGGGTACGTGTCCTTCAACATAAACACGACCATATTCTTTCTGGCCATTTCGGGCAAAATCACACTCTCGAACTCGTACGACGACGCGACTACACCTGGCCGGAGTTGCGGACCTTCGTCCGTGACTATGTGCAATCTTGCGTTCTCTGTAAGAAGCCTCAACATAAACCGTTGATAAGCCGCAGTCTGGGACAGACCAGGAAACGACTATTTTTGTCGATTTTGTTGCTCAGCGCACGTCTCAGAGTTGACATGAGTCCCGAATGGTCAACTAGGGAATTACCTGCACAAGAACCAGTCAAACTCCAGTCAAAATCTATCAAATTGCTCTCAGTGATTCCAAAATCTTGACTAGGAAAAGTTCGCAGAGCCCGTTCTACGCTAGAATCTATCCAATTCTACGCAAAATACCCAAAGGGAGTGTATTCTAAAAGGCATATTCGGTTTGGCGCTCGGTGGAGACTCGAGATCGACTTCTCCTAGATAAGGGACACCCCTATCTCTGTTGGTATCGACGACTGACATCATTGGAACGTGGTTTCGGATCATGCTGGAGGGTCGAGAGTGCCAAGGGACGGTTAAACGGCGAAAACCTACTCAATTGACTGGGGCCTGGACCTGTGATCAACGGCGACTCTAAAACACTGTCGAGGAACAGATCATCTGAACATTGGAAATGCGCCAGGAGAGTTGGGACAACCACCGCTGAGGCCATATGCACAAGATACGAGTTATGGGTGTCAATCGAAAGCTGGGAAGCAGAGCTATCCACTTATCCTACTCAAGATCGAGGGATTCTTCACAAGCAAAACTAGATGGTCGCGAACACGGAAGATTTACACAGGTCATTGACTCCAATACACGCGATACCAGTCATCTGGACCTGGATTTTCGACTCTGGGCCGTATGGCGAAAACCTATACAATTATGCACATGGACTACTTTTCTTACTCGAGATTTTCCCTGATTCTATCAATTTCTGTTTAGTATTTATATCTCTGTTTTGTATTTGGCAGGTTCACGGATTGCCCCGCTCTACTAGGTGCATCTGGGGATCTAGCTCGTCAATCTATCTTGCTAGCTCTTTCGAAATAGTATCATCGCGTCGGAAGGATTATTGGTTGAGGGTTTTGGTTGCTGAATACAAGAGTTCCGGTTGCTGTTTATTGGGTTTCGGTTGCTGGTCGAGAGTTTAAGGCAGTTAGTTCCTGACTCGAGACAACTCAGAGGGTTTAAGGCAGTTAGTCCTGATCCAACGAGTATAAACTCTCCGGGCATCGTATTGGCGCTTCTCTATTGCTGAGTTTCGTCGATAGTACGCTTTGGGGCACGACAAATCAACGTTTTTCGCAAGAAACTCGTATCTACCCTACAACCTTACACATCTGTGCCAAGGCTCTGTTCACAGGGGCCTGTACTCGCACAAGGAGTTGACGATTTTTTTGGGTTTTGTGACTTTTCCTACTCGACATTATACATCTTTCTCTCTACGACAAGTGGAGTTTTGGTTGTTTTTGTTGGTTTGGTTAGTTAGAGAGCTCATTTGCAGTCCCCACTCCGCACTCATCACCGTTTGGGTTACTTAAACCCCTTCCGGTGCCGGAACGACCTTGGCATTCTATTTCGATGGATTTCATCAAGGGCTTACCAAAATCTGGCGAGTTTGACTCCATTCTAGTCATTGTTGATCGCGCCTCCAAACAGGCTATCTTCATTCCTTGCAACAAACACGTCAACTCAAAAGATCTAGCCCACTTCTTCCTTATTCACATCTTCTCTAAACATGGAGTCCCTTCCCATGTGTCCTCTGACCGTGGATCGGAGTTCGTGTCTGCCTTCTTCCGGTCATTAGGCGAGTTACTTAACATGGAGCTTCACTACACTTCGGGTTGGCATCCGTCAGCTAACGGACAGATCGAGCGCGCGCTAACCAAACGCTCGAACAATTCATCCGCATGTACGTCTCGTACCAACAGGACGACTGGGACCGCCTGCTTCCGCTTGCCGAATTCGCCTACAACAACGCACCTAATGCGTCAACCGGAGTCTCTCCGTTCTTCGCTAACAAAGGCTACAATCCATCTCTTACCATTCATCCTGAACGAGATGTGGCTAATGTTTACGCCAAGGACTACGTCGTTGACTTGGAATCCCTTCACGAGTTTCTTCGAAAACAGATCTCCTCCGCTCAGGAGCGGTACAAAGAGACGGCAGACGGCAAGCGCACTCCGGATCCGATCTTCGAGGTTGGTGAAAGTGTCTACGTTAGCGCTGAACATATTTCTACCACTCGCCCTACCGCCAAATTCTCTGAGCAGTACCTTGGACCCTACGAGATCATTGCCAAACCTTCCTCCGCTGCCTATACACTCCGCTTGCCTCAAAAGCTTCGCCGGAGTCCATCCGGTCTTTCACATCTCTCAACTCGAAAAGCACTATCCAGGACCCGGGAAGCTCCACCAAAGGGTGATTCAAAAATTTGGGTTTTTGAGGCCCAAAAATCGCGATTTCCTTGTCCAAAAAATGGGTTTTTGAGACAAAAATTCTGAAAACCTTCTTCAAAATATGGGTTTTTTAGGCCCCAGGGAGGTTCACAGGAAAGTTTTAGACTGACATGTGCACCAGCATCTAACTGAGTACCAGATGCCTTTTGGGAGGGAAATCACCCCAAAGAGTGTTAGTTCAAAGGTAAAAGCGGCGCAAGACACTTTTTGACACCTGCAAGAATTACCATTTTTAGCAAGTGTCACACGGTGACATGTCACGATGCTTCTTCAAAAATGGGTTTTGGGGGCCCAAAAAAATGTGTTTTTGAGGCCAAAATCCGGAAATTTTTTGAACCACCCTTTGGTGGAGCTTCCCGGGTCCTCACTATCCTAATCCGTTCCCGACTCGTACGGACGAGCCTCCGGCAGCGGTTGAAGTCAATGGTGAACAACACTTCGAGGTAAAGGCTGTGGTTGACTCTAAAATCGATCATTGGTACCGGGTTCAGCTCCGGTACTACGTGGAGTGGTTGGGCTACGAATATACTGACGAGCAGTATACGTGGGTTGGCGCTGACGACTTAGAAGCTCAAGAGCTTATCGACAGTTTTCACCGTCAACACCCGGACAAGCCTGGGCCGGACTATTAAACCTTTCGGACTCCCTCCGGTTCTTTGCTTACTTGCTCACTCACTCTCGTTTCGGACTCATCACGGACTTCAAATTCTATCTACAAAGGCCATTTTTCTATCTACAATTGGCCGTTTTAACTAGCTACTTCCTCTTGCTAGATCCTTGCTTCTTCTCCTGCTCCTTCCCCTTCCGCTTGTTCAGGCCCCGGGAAGCTCCACCAAAGGGTGGTCCGAAAAATTCCTGAATCTGGGCCTCAAATACCCATTTTTTTCGGTCTCAAATACCCAGTTTCGGACAAGGGTAGTGACATCGCCACACATCATCAGATGATGTGACTACTCCCAAAAAGGCAATTTTAATCAGATTTGAGCGAGTTTCAAGTAGCTACGATACTGGCACCTTTATCTTTAATATGACCTTCTTTACTGCCTTCTTTAGCTCCTTTGAAGGCTTCCCGGGCCTCGTCAGCATGATCCAACGCTTCTCGGCATCCTCTGTCAGTTTGCGATGAGTTGCCCCAGAAGGGGCCACTTGAAGAATCCCACGTCCCAAATGGAACATTAAATGCTCGATTTTTGCGTGAGTATAGATCTGCGGCGCTGCGTTCATAGCATGAGAACAGGGAAGCTGGGCTGTCGTCTTCCATATCACTGCCTTCCGAGTCGGAATCATTGCCAATAGTTACGGCGGCATGCTGAAATACCATTCAATTGCTGTGAAGAGACAATACAAGTAGACATACCGTTCCGAGCTCAAGATACACGCGCATGGACAGATATGACAGGCCTGATGTAGATAACGCATTTTCGACTGAGCCGTGACGACTGCCTGATCCTCGTTTGTAGACGTCGAGAACTTCTCCAAGGTAGAACCGTGTACCGTTGAACATGATACTAAATGAGCCAACAGAGAGTGGGTTTATTTGGTGGACATTCTTCTCGGCCAGGTTTGGGAGGACTATGTCTTGTCAATGCTGGCACGGCCTAGATGATTCATCGTATATCCAACTTTATAAATATATACAGACTCGAGCTCACTTTAATCAGAATGGCTCGAACTTGGGACGCCTGCGTTTTAGATTTGATTATCTTCGAAATGATGTTGTCGATATCATCTGGTGTCTCAGCGATGCATTCCTCCAAGGGGAGAACGCTTCCCAAGATATGCCCGCCAAACTCGCTGGAGTAGGTAAGCCGTGTCCGCACTTTTGTACAGTCTCCCGCAACACAGACTGGCCCGTTATACTTGATGGCCGTCACCAGACGCTTAACCGTGCCAAATTCTCGAAAGTAAGATTGGGATTCTGAAGTGCATCCTCTGAATTGGCTACAAGTGCCCTGGAATTTTCTTGAGACAGGGATTGAATGATCATGAAATTAACACACCGCAGATGACGTGGGGAAGGCATGGGAAGTTGGCCGGCAATAAGCGCAAACTGCTTTGCTGACTGGGCACCATATGAACGGAGTAGGATACAGAAGTTGAGATAATCTTTAGGGTAACGGACGCCAAATTTCTTTGTTGTGTCTTTACGTTGGAGCGTGTCAGCAAGGACAACACACATTTGGCAGAAAGTCTCGCTGCTTTTGAAGGTCGCCTTTCCGGCAGGCATCGTAAAGCTGGATAAAACAATCTGTACTTTCGCCCTTTTGGAGAATTTTGAAAGTATCGAATACCAAGCGGTCGTCCAGCTTGCCCTTCAGTTCACCAGCAGCATAGTCAAGGAAACGGCGTGACGAATATTTTTGACGTGCTAAGAGAAGTCGATGCTGTTCTTCATTCGATAGAGCTGCCTCTTTGTTTTTCTGAGAAGAGGTAAACATAAACATGAAATCTCTTAGACATGGGATGCCTACAATGTTGATTGCATGCTTGAGTGCGGCATCATTCGCAACCTTGGTACATTCCCTGCAAACCCGGTCCGCATTGGTTGTTGTGCCCTCGCAGCGTGTCGACCGAATACTCTTCTTTGCAAAATTCACTTCCCAACGCGCAAAACCCGCTTACTGCATCCTCCAGCGCTCGGCGCTCATCATCTGTCCAATCCGGTAGGGTACAAACACATTTCCGTTGCTCGGTACATCGGCTGACACCTTGGATGCCACCGACCCACGTTTGAATGGTGCAAATGACTATACGGAAAGAGCTGCCGCGCAACTTCGGCCTCGAAGCTCAACAGACACCCCACCCATCATTCGTGTTTCTGTCAGTTCAATATATGATTTGTATGCAGGGCCGGTGAGGTGTTGACATGATTGTAGTTGAGGAGGGGAAGGTATTGAGATCGGGGACGAGAATTTGACTTGATTGGCCCTGGCATGAAGAGGGTCGCAATACTTGGTGTCTAAATTGCATGGGTGAGCAATCTTTGATGCAAATACTTGCCACTCACTGCTGCGACACGGCATATCTTGTAAGTGGTTGACTCCGATGGATGAAGATTACTGGTGCTAGCACCGACCATATCCACGCAGGTAGTACTTGACTCAGATGTAACCGACCCCGACAGTTTCGCCGAAGGAGCAGTCGCCCGCTTGCTGTGAAAGAAATTCTTGATCGAGCCATTTCCGTTGACCTAGGTCTTATTAGATAAATGAGTTCAGCAATGGACCACTGACAATTGCAACAGAATTCTTCGTGATAGCCTTGCTGCGATACTGTACTATTTCATTCAATTCTGCGGGCCTGTGACCTGTGACACATATGGCAGAAATGTGCAATTCAGCCAAGGGGTGAATTTGGTGTGACCTCCTGCCTTATATGGAAGTTCTGCGCGCCATAGGCGCGGAAATTTTTAAAAATTACCATTTTGGGACGGTTTAGGGCTAAAGAAACTCGCTGTGACCTGTGACAGGCAGAAAATTTTCGGCCAAAAAAGTCAATGTGACCGTGACAGGACTAATTGATTGAAATAGTACAGTATGTCGTAGTGCCTGTAATGCTTGGGCATATTCCCTCGTGGATAACCCAGTTGTTTGGCTTGAATTTGACGTTCTTGTTGAAGAGCGGGCGACGCGTTGGGTGGGTGAAACGCGAGCTGAAACGCGTGGTGAAACGCGCACAGCCAGGTAGCGAGGAGTAGAGGGCGGTGAGGAGGGAGACAGGACAACAGCCATGGGGACAATGGCGGTGGTGGAAACGGGTGGCGGCTGTGGCAGCAACGGCCAAGGCAGTGAGGGAGACCGAGGCTGTGGACGCGCCACGGTCGCGCGGAGCTGAAACGGTAGCGAGGGACGCGAAAACCTATATATTTAGCTCAAATTGTACCTATTAGACCATTGAATCCCCGTCACGGATTGCAGTCACAGCCTGATTACCAAAGGGTAAGGGCTTCACGGAAGGAAACGGAAGGACACGGCCTGCTTACCAAAGGGTAGGGGCATTTATTGGACAACGACTACGACTACGACTACGGTACACTACGGAACGGAATTGAATTAAGAAGCGCCAAGACATTGATTGACACCGGAGCCGATAACGCCGCCGGTCCGATATTGTATTGGATCTTCGCTCTACGTTCACACGACTCTTGCCGCTGCGCGGAAGGTCTCTCAAATTATCAGACTATCTACACACCCTATAAATTTTGAACACTACTGGATTGCAACAGTCATATACTTTGGCTGGAGCCCCCGTACTTGCACGCGTCTTAAAACGAATCGGAGTTTGCATTTGGTTGGACTACTACATTGGTTGGTTGGGTTAGTTGGTTGTGTGTGTGTGTTGTGTTTCTGTTGAGTTCACTTCTCTTCTTCTCTTTTCCCCACCCCAACCATCCCATCCCATCCATCCATCACCCTCCTTTTGGCTGGTCCATCACCCATCTCTCCACCCACCCTCCTTTTCCTTTTCGAGCGTTTCATTGTCGAGCTTGATCCACTTGTGACAGCCACGGCACTTGACACGATGCGCTTCAACCTCATCAACCCACTTATTTGCAAGTAAACTCTGCTCCCGCTCATAAACCTTTGTCCCCTTTCCTCGCCGCTTAGTCCAGGCCTTCTTCGCCAGCTTTTTCGGGGTGCCATCATCGTCTGACTGAGAGTTTGAGTCTGAGTCCGAAAATATAGTGCTGGAAGATGGCCGTTTACGCTTTAAGCTATTGGGTGAATGTACTACATTAGTTATAAACAGCACTTGAACTGAACACAGCTTACCTGGAGCCGGAGACAATGCTGGGATGTATCTCATTACCTGGTTTGATGGAGAGATCGAAAGATTCAGGATTTGGTGTCACATCATCCGTTCGTGAAGACGCGATATTTAGTGTTGGCGCGTTGTCCGAGGTAGAGTCAGAAGCAGTCACTGGTAATGATACCGCTGCAGCTGTAGACTGGACCTTTTCTTGCGGCAGCGGGGTTGCATATGGCTTGAACAGACTGTGATGCCTCAATATCCCGAAAATATCACAAATTGAGAACATACACCAGGTTCTCCTCAACGAGCTTACGGGCGGCTTGTCGAATTCGCTCCGTCTCACTGTTCTTGACCTCGGAAATGTCCCATCCATTCACCAACACGAGCATTACATGAATGACGAAAATTCCACAGTCCCAGCCATTCATCTGGCAATCGAGCGGCGCCGGCGAATGTGAAATCAGCTTCCAGGACTCCCAATCGACCTTCATCTCCCCAAGATGTGCAAAGACTGTGTCGCCAATCTCGAGAAGAGCCTGCATCATCATAGATAAGTTCCGTGCTTCTGTAGCGAAAGATTGCTTACCGGCTCAGCCCACAGAATAGGGAGCTCAGGAACGCTATTGAAGATGTGGTATCGACGTGTGGCGAGCTCAAGCCAACCCAAAACCCAATGGGACGGGTTACCTTTGCACATGGGAAAGATCCAGATGCTTTTGGCAGACAGCATTGCCATAGATCCGTTACACTGTCCACGACGTGAATAGAAGTATCAATGCAACATCTGAATCGTACCGCATTTTCGATGTGGCCGTTAATTGTTCCGTAGAATGTGTTTTGGGGAACGTCGTGGCAGATGAGTGGACCAAGCCATGAAGAGAAGATGGCGGAGCCGCTGTTGCCCTGCTCCTCCGAGACATGCTGTAAGACAGCGGCTAACGCATTCATCGCAGTTCCGGGAACCTTAAGCTTGCAGCGTTTGGAGAAGACAGCGAAGTCAGAGGACTTGACTTGCGAGCCACGGATGCGTAGGTCGACGTGATTGAAGACGGAGAGAGGGTCTTTCTGCGGCTCCATATTACTGTAGCGTCGCCCAAGAATTCGTGAAGAAGGAAAGAAGAAATTTGCGACAGCGTGGTGACACACAGCCACAGATTGATGACCAGCGACCTTATTTTTGCGGCGACTTGGCGGTGACCGTTGCCTTCCAAGCCCTCAAATCCTCCTCAAATACCCAATTTTCGGACAAGGTTGGCAGATTTTAGGCCTCAAATACCCATATTTTGGACAAGGAAATCGTGATTTTGGGGCCTCAAATACCCAAATTTTCGGACCACCCTTTGGTGGAGCTTCCCGGGGCCTGCTTGTTCTCCCTCCGACGCTCGTTCTTCCTGGCGTTGGACTTGCGCCTTTTCTCGCGCTTTCGCTCCGCCCGCTCCAGCTCCGAAACCCTCATCGAATTGGCGATATCGAGAGGGTCGGGTATCCGGATGACCGGTGGCACCCAGTTGGGCACCACGATCGTTGCAGGCGCGCGATGGCCTCGGATCTTCTCCGGTGAACTTTTCGCTCGCTGCTTCCCTTTGCCTTTTTTGTCCACTTCGGACTCCGCCTCCGACGACTCCTTCGAGCCCCCATCTACGGACTCCTCCACCTTGTCGTCGATGAACGACGTGTACTCGTCGTCGAACAACGACGCAGGGTTTGCGCGTGGGCCAAAGCCCTTGCGGAAGACCCTCCGGCGTTGGCGCACCGGTTGCTCGTCGTCCTCGTCGCTTGACTCGACGACCGGAGTCGCGGTCCGTTGACGCTTTCGCGCCCTCTCCCTCGCTGTGTCCTCCTCCATCTCGTTGATCAGACGACGGAGTTCCTCCTTATAGGCACGCTCGTTTGCGGCCTGAGGACTCTCCGCCTCCGGCGACTCCTCTCTCATCCCACTCCCCTCGCCCTCCTGTCCCTCCGGCTCCAGCGACTCCAACCTCTCCCCGTTCGCTCTCGCCTGCAACTCGACGATCTGCCTCCTGAGCATCATTAGATGCTGCCCTTGCTCGTTGGCGCATCGGTTGCCGCCGAAAAAATTTAATTTTGTTAACAACATCTAGCGCCCACAATTAATTATATGCTACAAACAGCTAGCCTTAAGCCTCCCTAGTATACCACTGTGTAAAATTAATTGTGGTATTAATTGTGGACTTCATTCTCCAGTCCGCTGTTGCGAGCATCAAATTGTATCCCCCCAAGATTAATCTTGGGAATTAAATCCGAGAATTAATCCCACCTCAGACTCGTCACTTTCGCCACTTCAGAATTATCTGATGTGGGCTAGAATTAATTCTCGCCTTAGGATTAATCCTGCTATGAAGGAGACATCGTTATGTTATTCAGGTCGTCAAGAATGATACATTTGGTTTGTTTGGGCCTTAGACTGCTCTCTTCTTTGCTGGACGGCTATCCTCCTCCTCCTGATCCATTTCTTCCTGTAAGCGCTTCCGGGCACGAGTAGTGCGTGATGTGGCCATCGGCACACTACGACCACGACCACGGCCACGGCCACGGCCACGGCCACGGCCACGACCGCGACCACGGTTCACTGGCGTAGGTGGTGGTGGTGTGAGAGGTGAGCTTCCCAATAGCTGCCCAAGATTCCGTGAAGTTGCTCGAGGTGGAGTTGCCGGTGGCGGAGTCACGGGAGGCGGATTTTTGGGGGGCGGGGTTACCGGAGGCGCAATGACAGGAGGCGGGGTCGCGGAAGGCGGAGTTTTGGGGGGCGGGGTTACCGGAGGCGCAATGACAGGAGGTGGGGTCGCGGGAGGTGGGGTCGCGGGAGGTGGGGTCGCGGCAGGCGGGGTCGCGGCAGGCGGGGTCGCGGCAGGCAGGTTTACCGGAGGCGGGGTCGCGGGAGGCGGGATCACAGGTGGCGGGGTTGCGGGAGGCAGAATCACAAGCGGCGGGGTCGCGGGAGGCACTACAGCAGCTCCGGCACATTGCCCTTTGAGGATATTCTTGTAATTTCGTCGGATTACTCGAGCTTTGGCATCGTCAATATTGACCGACTTGTCGCCGTCTTCAATTGTGAATGTCCGTTGCAAATCATCACCGCCTGAAGGTTGTCAGTTCTTTCCGGTGAAGTCAAATTCTGCATCGAAGCGTTGGAGAAGGGTTGTCTTCGCATACTGATCGCGTTTCCCATCGATGCGGCCAGACCTGATGGCGTCGACGTAGTCGGGGTAGAGATTGTCGATAATCCAGGCACGATGCGGATCGTCCTTGAGCCCGGCTGCACGATACTGGTGGGCGGTTTGCTTTTTCCAGGTAATCTTCGGTACGGTGTCTGGTTGTGTGGAGCTGGTTACACTGGTCGTGTTCTCGATTGCGGGCATGATGACGAACAGAATGTAGTGTTGCGAGGAGAGGATAGTCGAGGAGGGGGATGGAGTTTTTAAGGTGGTGCTTTGGACGTTGGCGGGGCCACATAGTAGTTCGAAGCAGAGTCCAAAGCGCTCGGCTGGTCCAAAGACAGAAGCACGGGCAGGCAAATCCTGGTCCGTTGTGTCGCTTCGAACGGCGGTCAAAGACAGATGGTCAAAGCCTCGATGGTCATTTCAAGGGGTTTGGAGGCTGGTAAGCAACATTTTGGATAGCTGCGGGAAGTCTGGGCATGTGAACTCGGTTGTGGATGGAGTATGAAGTCCAGCAAGAGGACGGAAAAGCGTTGGAGGTGGAAGTACAAAAAATGGATGATGTCACACCAAAGATGTCACACCAAATGTCACAGCGATACAGCGACTCATTTATTCCAAAAAGTACAAGTCTAGTCTGAAATCTCAATGATCTCCTGGTCTGCATGACGAGCTCGCTTTTCAGGTTTCCCGCTACCCAATCGACGCTTGCGCTTCTTTGTCATCTTGCTTGATAACACTTTTTAAAGCCAACATGAAAATGCGCACTAACTTGGAGGGCAGTGCTTACCAGTCTCGATAATCTCCACATCCGAATCATTCTCGGAGTCCAAATCTGTCCATAAGTATGTAGCATATCCAACAAGTCTATGGACCAACATACCTTGTAAACCATTTGCAATTGACGATAGAGCGGCAACGAGCCAGTTCTCCAACCCAAGGCATTCCGACTCCATAATCCACGACCGACGTAGAATGAGGAATGAACCATCCTCGAATAGGTTTTCGGCACCACGAAGAACAGCCCAGTTGTTTGTTTTCCCACAAAATCTGAGCATTCGGCCACTCTTTCCTTGCTTTCGATCTTCGCCACACAGACGCTCAATAAGCGGGAGTGTTGTGATGTCGACACAGGTGATAGAACGGATATTGAAGATATGCTGCAAGGGCAACTGGTTGGGCTTGCTGAAGAGAATAACATCAAGTTTGCGGCCTTGAGACACAAGATTAGTAAGATGAATACAATAAAATAACAACTGACAATGTCCATCTGCAAGGTCGTAATCATCGCTGTCGTAGCGGTCAGCTAGCTCCTCGGGAAGCTGCTTATTGGATGCCGGAGACGCTAGAAACAAATGAGGATGCATACGGGTATTCAAGGGCATGCATGCTCTTACAAGAGAGAGTTTTTGCAGTGCGAATCGGCGTTGGTGTTACTGGGACTATCGGCATCCCCCGAAACTCGTTGAAACGGAGACGCAGTTGGGTTCGAAGTGGCTCAGCCAACGGGTACTTCTTGAGGTGGCTGACGCAATGCTCCTTGTACCGGCGACACTGTTTTCTATTCAGGAAAGTAGATGAAAAATGAGGAGAAAGTACGCACAAAGGTGGTGCGCTCGCCAAAACGTTCTAATTGTACCGGCGAGTTCAATGCGAGGTATATGTTGAGCTGGTGTGGTGTCTTCCATTGGTTTCCGGGAAGCTCGGCTTCATTGAGAGCGCAAAAGTCCCAGTATTCGGGGAAGGGGATGTGGGTTTGGGCCCATTGCTGGTTACGAGATGGGGGTGTTGACATTGGATATTGTGGGTGAGGACCAAGAATGAGCCACATTTTAAAATCGACGAATGTCCGCCGCTTGGGACAAACGGCGAATATGATGAAGGCTTGAGCGTACTTTTTGAATATCAGTCAAACCACTAAGTCAAAGCGCTACCGGAATACGCACATAAACACCTGAGACTCTGGTCATATCTGCATCCCCACCCAGTTCTCCTATGACCATCGAGCCGTCTCCAATTGCTGCTGCCGCCGAGGCATCACTCCCGACCGAAATGCGAAATCGTTTGGCGAAATGGCGCCAAATGCCAGTCCCAAAGGTCTCCTTCCCGCCACGCCATACAGAATCATCTGCCTCAACCCCGTCCAAAAGCTCACTCTGCCTCGCCACACGCCATGCTCCACATTAGCCATGCCTCGCCAAGCAGCCAACCCTGCAACCTCTGATCCCATCCTGAGCACTAGTCTTCTTGAAGACGAAGCCCGTGTATGGTTCTGGAGCACAGTATGTTGCCGTTTTTTGTTCTGGCTGAGATGGCTGAATATAGTTCCATAGGATGGAATGGCGAGCACTCACCTTGCCTTCAAACGCGCCCAAGATCCAATTTCTAACCACCAAGTTCGAATTTCGTTGAAGGCAAATGTTGAGGCGTTAAAAAGGGCGGGATGGAATGGGACCTCAGCACTGGAAAAGTTTCACCGAGGTGCTTGGGTTTCTGCGAATGTCAATACCAAGATAGCTGTTGCTCCGGGGGCAGTAGTGTACCTTAGACTGGCAGGTGTTGCGAGCTTGCCTGACTGGCCCCTTTGTAGTCGTAAATAGAGTGTTGAGGTAGGATATGAGAAAGGAAAAGAACGAATAGATCTTGTTGATTGTCACGACTGATTTGTCGCTTGATTCATGTCTAGCACCAAACGGGCGCGAGATGAAGAATTATTGCCAAAGCAGCGTAGGAAGAAGAGAGGAAATACGACTGTTGGTGTTCGTGCTGCAACCGAATCCGACTACGACGAGGCCGCAACTTCAGATGTCTCACAAGCAGCGTCAACGTCTCAATCTGTCCCTTATACCGCCCCACGGAAACGACAGACCAAGGCAAAAGATGTCGAAGCTCGCTGGAATGATGAAGTCAAACCACAAGATACACAACCTCCTCCCCTCCTCCCTGATTTGCTTGTTTCTGGCTCTGAAATGCCAACGAGCGAGAAAATCACAAATCCTTCAGCTGTGAAACAGGTATGGATTCGATTATCTACTGACTGCAAGAAGTCTGAATATCTATAGGGACAAGCAGCTGCTATGAGCGCTATCCTCCCCCTACTCCCAACTGTGCAGAAGTATATTCTTGCTGGTTTTACCCACCGCGGGCTTGGGGCGCAGCCTTGCCAGTGCGGCCAGGAGCAGCCGACCTTTCGCTGCCTCGATTGCTTCAACTCACCATTGTGGTGCTTGTCATGTGTAGCGCAAGTGCACCAGCTCACACCGTTCCATCATATTGAGGAATGGGATGGCCAACAATTCGCTCGGCGTCATTACCAGCAACCTATTCCCATTCATCCGGGTTTTGGCGGTCGAGAATGCCCTCACACTAGCCAGACCTCACGCCCACCCCGTACGCCGCTCACGATCTGTCATGAAACAGGACTGCAAGAAGCCACAATTCAGTGGTGTCAGTGCTCTGAGCGGCCATCGAGCATTGGGAGCAACTCCTCTCAGTTCGTCTGTTCCCCGCATCGTTTAAGGAGCCCCGTACAGCATTTACCTTTGGGGTTTTGAAGCAGTTTCAAGTTCATATGTTGGCTTCAAAGAAATCGGCATATGATTATATCAAGGCGCTCTGTCAATTGACGGATAATGAGGCTCCTGATGCCGTCGAGGTAATATTCCGCACACGTTAACCAATTTCCTCTAATATTCTGACAGAAGCGCTATCGTGAATTTCTCTTTGCTTGCAGACTTTGGAGATATCTGTCGCTTGAACGCCGCACGGGCCAAGCACATACCTTCGATCAACATGTCCCACATCGACGACCTCATAGTCTTGCCCTGCGCTGCCCAGCGTGTCCGGAGATTGGTTTCAACATAACTGCAGAGACTATGGACAGTGCTCTGGAGACGGAACGGTACGCACTTGAATAGCTCAAGTCGCATTTTTCTCACCAACATCTAGCCACAAGTACACACTCTTCGTTTCTGCCGATGGCAACTTCAAACTCCAGCGAAAGAACAAGCGCGATGATCCTAATGGCATCGCATTGAATGGTGGTAACGCTTTTTTCGGGCCAAAGCACAAAACGGCCGCATATGTGGAGAAGATGCCGAAGAGTGAGGATGTACATACTTGTTGCCCAGCTTGATTCGGGAAGACTAATCTAACCTTTTAGCCTGGGACATACTCCCATCTCAAGGCCAGCAAAATGCAGAATACCGCAAAATTCAAGAATTGTGTCATCAGCGGTGTCGTTGCAATCCAGTGCGGCCGACATGGTTTCTATTTACCACAAGCAATGATTGACCTACTCAAGGGAGAAGGGTTGGTTTCCCTTACCATGTACGAACAGTCAACTAAGTCATAATATTAGATTTGGCTATACCGACTTTGCTCTCAAATATGGACTTGGCACCGAAGCACACGGCCTTCGCTGGATTATGCTCACCTACGACATCTGGTGTCAATACCGTATCAAGCTCCTTGAGCGAATCCGTGCTCACTTTCCCGAAATGCTTCCGATTTTCGAAAAAGTTGATGGGGCAATTGGGAAGCTTCATGTGCTTACCCACCAGCAGAAATGCGAAGGCAAGGAAGGAGGGCACAGCCACGGACCATATAAGGCAATTTGATTAAACGCGCGGTCCTGTTGGGTTGGGGGGGCGTGAACGACATCAGACTGTTATATCAGCCGTCCAACCACCCCCCTCATAGGCTGATTTTTTACAGTCTGACTGTGGGAGACAAGGCCGCAACATTCCAAGTGCAACTTGAAGACTCATCCGACAATCCATCCGGCCCGTCGTTGGCACCCATCCTTCCCCGTCCTCCTGCGACTTTTTACGTGAGGCCCCTCTATCTCCCCCTCGTCCTGGGCTGCTGGCTGTCAGATCCTTCCGGCGAAGAGTTTGCAACGAACGAAATGAAAATGAAGTGACAGGGGTTACCGTTGGGCTACAGTATGATATCGATGGTGGAAGATCTTGGTCTCATTACACTAAGCACAAACAGTGTTATGTTCGTGAACTACGGGTAGCTTACTCCCGCCCGTTGCGTCGCACGAGCTATCCCTCGTAGCATATGCAAAAGCCTTGGTATTACACTGGTTGCGGTGGAGGTAATGCAATTGCAATAGATGGATACTTGAAAATTCTCGGAAAACAAACATAGATTTCATTCTTAGAACCTCTCTGTCATGACATCGCTCAAGGTATACAAAACATTTCTACGGGAATCATCTAAAGTTCCGAGAGGGACATCAAGAACAATCTTTGCATTGAAGCCTTTTCTTCGTCCGACTTCCCAGCCATCCCACCCAGTATTTCAAGGACGTTTAAAGTGTAGGGAAATAGTGTTCCCTCCTTCATCACGCGGCCAAAAACTTCGCTCGTCCTGTCTTGGAATAGATTTCGGATGATTTTGACGGTGGTTTTCAGTGGGCCCGCTGACCGAGTAGGGATGTCGAAGTCGTCTTGCCTGAATTCGAGCAAGCACTCGTGGAGATATGAAGCCTGGACGGACGGATCCATGCAGCATAGCGAGCTCCAAATAGAATCATCCCAGATCACCATGGCAATGGCATGATTTACTGCAACTTCGTCTTCAAGTAATGTTTCGAGTTTCTTGGTATTCGCCTGGGTGTCCTCCAGGAAAATATTCCGGGGCATGCGCAAGTCGGGCGAGGAGGTGGAAGGTCGCGAGGAGACCACCGATTCAGCGCGTTCAGCGCGTTCAGACACCCTATCATCAGTGACCTCGGCGTTCGATTCAGAGCCTTCAGAGACCTCATCATCTAATTCGGAAAGCTCATCATCTGAAACCTTGGCGTCCCAGACCCAATCGTTAGACGTAATGTCCGAAATCTCGTCACCAAACACTGTCGGTGAGACCCCAAGAGGGTCCGGCGAAGACCTGCCAGAGCTGGTAGAAGCTGAGCGTCTCAGGGGGCCGGCATATGTGGAGATGGACTCTCCATCTTCGGTAGGAATCCTACGGGGAGAACAGCTGGGGAAGACTCTCAGCCTCGAGAGTATCGGAACATCGGGCAGCCGAGGCGCTTTGCTGAAAGCGGCGGGTTTTGGTCTGTCATGAGGGGCGGCGTCCTCCTTGTCGGATAGCTGCCGGTCTATGAAAGGCCCAGGGGCTGTACTGAGACCAGAGTTTCGGTTTCCCAAGTTCTAGCATGCTTAGTACGGGAAGAAGAAATGAATATGCGTAGCCTACCTGCTTCTTTTTAGTCTTCTTGGATTTAATGGTTCTGTTGTGATTCTGCCAATCATTCAGTGCAGAAGGAGAAAGGAACAACAGGCACATACCTTCTTCTCTCGGTTTCTCATGGCGTCGAGGAGCATCAGCTTGTGGGTACGCTCCATACCCTGCGGCAGCTGGGCAAGTACAGGATCCAGCATGGCCTTGGGATATATATCGTGGAAAGCCAAGAAACAATAGTCTTGGGGAATGTTTGTGTTGGTGAGGAGCTCTTTGGCGACCTCCTGGTGGAGCCAATTGGGGAATTTCTTGTCGAGATGCAGGTAAGTTATCACGGAGCGGGGTATCTGTTTCCGTTCCGCCTCGTCATTTGCTACTGGGCGATACTTCCTCTCTAGGTTGAGACTGGGAGCCATGGTGGGATGAAGACAAGAGTCAACGGTGACCAGTCACACCCATGTGATCAAATGATCATGATCATAGCTTGCGGTCACCTCGCTGACAAATTATTCCCTCCTTTTCATGAGCTCATCATCACCGATGTAAGTTAAATCATTCGTCTATTTGGTTTGCGACCTGTTCATCCCACCATGTCGATAATTGGTTCACGTTCACCGGTGTCCACCGTCCTACACAAACTATATGCTACTCATCGTCTCGTGCTGCTGTTGATTTGCGTCCTTCAAAACACAATTCATGGATGGTTTGTTGGTTTCTTATCACTCGGACGACACTCTGTGCTCAAAGTGGAATCTGCATTTCTGTCCCGTCCCCATCGAAATACCACGAACTGAAGCCGAGGGTGAAAAACTCCTACACTTCCTCAGCTCGAGGTTGAAGCGCACGGAGACCCAAGCCCAATATATTCGCCTTCTCCGCGCTATGACCCGGCAATGGCTTCCTCGACACAGATCCACTTTGTTCGACCCAAGAGGGCCCCCCGACTCGTCCTGCATCTCAAGCTGCTGTGCGCAAGAAGATTCTTGCGCCCGTCACGTGTTCTATTACCTCGAAAACCTCACCATTTGACAAATCGTGTGCTGGCAACATCAGCACTCAGGATGGAAGCTCATTTTGGAGGTCCTGACCGACTACGTGAACAAACGCCAGGTTCTTTCTGGGGGTTACTCAAATGTGTTGTTTGCGCCGCGCGGGGCTGGCCAGCCTGTGACCGTCCGTTTGGAGAATGTCGGTGTCGAAACCAACTCCGGGGGGATTAACGAGACTGTGATAACACACGCGTTGGATTTGGTGCAGAGTTTGATCCAAGACAGTCCTGCTCAGGCTGAACAGCTTATGCAAGCCTTCGACGCTGGAGATCCCGTCGTTTCACACACCATGACGGAAGCCCGACCGCCAGACCTGGTCCAACTCACGACTATGATATTGGAAGACGCGTTGACCTCTTCCGGCCACCGAAGTAACGGTATCGAATCCAGCTCATTACATCCGCCATGAGCGTTCTGTCTGCCATATTGGCGTTGCCTCGATATACTCATCGTGTCTGGCTATATGTTTGCACGACAGGAGCTTTATTTGGAGAACGGGGTGCGGGTTTTGGATCAGTTGCTTTAGCTGCTGAAAAAGTCAGTGGGCGATAATACGATGACGTTGGGCCTTTTGCATCTTGTGCAGCGGTTGGCGGCAGAGGCCTTTTCATCCGTTCTTCCAGATAACCCCGAACTTCTTCAGCTCAAAGAGGAGGTGTTGATGCGGGGGATCCGCTTTGTCCAGACTGAAGTTTGGGTTGAGCATTTAAGCTGGAAGTATGCGCAAAAGGCGGAGCGGTACGACATCGGACAACAAGTCATGACTTTCTATGGGACGATTCTCGAGCATGCGCCACCAGTTTTAGATGATTCAGCAATAGTCAGTGCCAATCACATACCCTTTGGAGCTTGCGTTAACAATGACTAGAATATCCCTTTGCGAAACTTGTGCAAACAGTGCTTGACCTTACGCTGTTCAAAGCTACAACCTCAACCATTAATCCCTTGGCCTCGACAATAACCTCAGGCTGGAGTCACTATACGACTCGCGGCTCCATGCGGATGTCCGCCGATTGGTCTTCTGTCTTGAAGCCCACCTTCATCTGGCGCGGATTGTGATGAACCTCAAAATCAACACCCGTTCGACCAAGCCATGCTTATCGGAACAGTTGTTTTGCACTCGCGTAACTGGCGGAGCTTTTTCGCGCGATTCCAACATGTTCGTCAAGGCGGACCCAATCGACGTGCTTGCTCTTTGCGTCAAACAACGAGGGATGGGGAAATGTTGTTCCCGTCGAGGCTATGCGGGTGTTATGTGCATTGCGTGCCTCATTTGCATTGATGTCCCCCTCGCCACTAACCATCGAAACAACGGTTGCTTCACTTGTCCAGATCTTTCAGCATCCTTACGAGGATATGACATTGCGCGGCGCCGTTTGGAATTTCCTCTCCCTGGCTGTCGCATCCGAACCTGCTCTCGGTGGCTTGTTTGTCAATGGCCGATTCCGCACCCCTGCTCAGCTAAAAGGCAAAGCCAAAACAATAACCGACAGCCCGGCTGATGAGATCGCTGAAAGTGCATTAGATGTTGCGACAGACATGTTGGCTGGATGGAGCGAGATGTGGGATATGAATCCGCAGCTATTGTCTTCCGTCTTGAAGTTTTTGGAGGTCGTTTGGGAGCATGGATTGGAACGTTCTTGAAGGCTTCAGAGACAGTCCCGAACTCTGGGACCGCATAACAAACCTGGCGTCCAAAGAATTTGGGACCAGTCCCAGAATAGTACGAGTCTGATGTTTTCGAAATAGTCGATGGTATTCGGCGGTCGGCACATCACGAGGTTGTTTCAATGCACGCTTATCGGACCCTGGCGAAATCGTTTGCTCTGAAAATCATTGCCCATGACATCGGAATGCATTTCGCCGTTAACAAGGATGCCGCCAAATCCAAACCGATTAGGTTCACCAAGATGGAACCGCGATTCCGGTCTGCGGATGATTTGAGCGAGCTCTTGTTGGAGGCAACACCCAGCTCGTATGACCCATCTCTATACGACGAGTGGGCTGAACAATTAAAGGATGGCTTCCCTTTGTTGACACTGGAGCAAGTCCGGTCATTCGAATTCGCTGCTGAGCGGGAGTTAGGAGATGACTTCATCTTCTCTACCTTACTATTCCACACCCACATCAACGCTTACCAAAGCAAGCTTCCTGCAGACCGCGACTCTTTGGTCGCGCAGTTCACCTCATCAACATGAATTTGTCTTTGACCCAGTCCCAAACTGCGCTGGCTGAATCGTGGCAGTTGTCGCTCCAGAAAACGGTTCCTTATCTTCGAGGAGACGCTACGTTCGCACCCTTGCTTACTATGGCCAGCGCTGCGTCGATGTCGTATGGTATTGCAGCTGAAAAGCGTTCTGGGGATATGATGTCAACAATACACGGAACCAGATTGGCGTTATTGCCCAACTCGTCCCTCGGTTGTCCCGCCTTCCGAGCAATATCCTGTCGACGCTGGTCACCGTCGACCGTGCATATTCGGCTTTTACCACTGGCAGCGATAGGGATGACTGGCCAGTCCACGAGCCTTCCAGCAAACTGGAGCTGGGCCCGCTGGGGCGATGTGCACAACCAGAAGTGTGAAGGGAGAAAGAAAGCCGATCGCGGATAGTTGTGAAAAAAGGAGCCATTAGAGATGAAGGAAAAGTCTGAGCTTCAAGTTGGGTGTCGAAACAAGAAGGACGAAGATAGATAGATAGATAAATAGATACATAGAGAAGCATTGGTGAAGAATGAAAATGATTCAGACGAGCCTAGAATGAATTAGTTCCATCGCGCTGTCTTATGCCGTTATAATACCCTTCAACTTGAAGTTTCTCCGTTTATTCACAAACAGAACGAAGTTCGGAGTTTGTGCTTATGGGTGACCGAAAGTGGGACTGAGTGCTTATCTAAAAGCACACTCGTCAGCAGCTCTGGATCGGTCTTTGATAATCAATCACCACAATCACAGGCTATCGCTCCCGGCATGCTGCGGCATCGTGTCCCCGTTCGTATGCAGGTAAAGGGAAGGACGGGATCATTGAGCGTGTGGCAACCGCGGTACTGCGGCTGGACTCCGGCACGCCTGCGGCCCAGAACGGTCAGTATTCACCTGTCAAGAGGAGTTGGAACAAGAAAGCACTGGCAGTCAAAGGTAGTGTACTTTTATTGTACAACATGACGCGGACGTTCTGTTTGTACTCCGCCGCGTGTCGGCCTTATTTCATTTGTTGTCAACTAGCAGGGACCCGTGCTACGCTACGGGGCTCAAGCGATGATGGCAGGGGATTCAAATTAAGGTAGATATACTGACTATTTTTAAGCAGATACTTGGAAATGTATTTAATTTTGCGTCGTGACATTCATATGCCCAAGATTGTGTCGAGCGCGAGGTTTCGTGTAAGGCTGGCGAGCCGGTGGAAGATCAGTGTTGCCAACATGCTGGCGGCGGACATTTGTGGCTTGCCGTGGTTGTGAAAGTGGGTCTGGTCGTAGTACGTGAGGCCTTAGAGGTGACTGCAGTATCGAAGATAGTTAACATGGTTCTTAATGATGTAAAGTTAGAACGGTCAGAAATGAAGATAAAAACATACCTGGCTGTGTGTCTGGCGGCGTCGAAAGCTGCTGTCGTTCTTCATTGGCATGCTTGAGAGGGCGGATAGGGCGGGGGACCAAAGAAGAGTGAGAAAATATTAGGGAAAAAAAGTTAAAGAAACCGGCAGACCTGGTCTTCCAGGTTCCTGCGGCTGAAATGGCAGGATTCCGCACCAATTTCTCCTGTCGAACAGTTTGCTGTTCCTCTCATTTTCAGCACTGTCGTTCCCATCATTGTCGCCGGCCTATTGAGCGTTTGACGCGCCTTAGATTTTGCGTTGCTGGAGGGGACGGAAGAAGCAGCTAAACCAAAACATTAGCTCGAGCCGTTGGAAAAATACAAACACAAACCGTTAATCGATGTGCATTTGCAGGCAGCATTAGCAATGGTGGTGGTGGTGGTGGTGGTGGTGGTGGTGGTGGTGGTGGTGGGGGGGGGGGGGGGGGGGGGGAGGGGGAGGTAGAATGAGCTACAAACACGTTAACATATGTAAAAGAATCAAACAAAAAACACGGACATACATTGACCCAACGTCTTGAAGGGGCTGGAGTTGGAGAAGAAGCTCTGTTCTCCACAGAAGTCACATTTGGAGTCGTTCGAAGCTGTTGGCTGGGAGTATCCTGCTGAGCAAACGCTACTCGTGACTCTCTGCTCGCTGGACAGCTTGTTATGGTTGTGCATCTCCTCCAAGGTTGGTATGATCTCCTAGTGCTGTGCGATTGACCAAGATTCGACGTGGAGACATGTAGGGAGGCGCAATTGGCATCGTTTCGGTGCTGCTGAATACAGCGAGGGTTGCAGGGAAGGGAGAGAGGAGTCAGGAGTCAGCAACCTGTTCAAAATAGAGGATTAGAGTGTGTTTGCAGGCCAGAATATCACTCACACTGAGATTTTGTACTTGCAGTACAGTACGCCCTGTGACTCAACAGAGTGAGTTCAAGATTGTGTTGGCCAGTGTGCAAACTGAGACTCAGGTATCATCTACCCAGAGACAGGCAGGTTGCAGAGGGGGCAAGTGTGGTTGTATTGAAGAATGTAGAGAAATACAAAGCTCGTGCATGGTTGAAATTGAATGGGATGTGGCTACGCGGTAGGTAGTTTTGTCGTTGTCAGGGTTGGCAGAAAGTCATGTTGTCTGGGGCCTTAGGAGGCGGGAAATCGAATAAGTCGGTGTCTGGAAGTCAAGTAGTCCGGTAGTTATGAGCCATGGGCGGCACTGAGGACCCATAGCGTCTGGCAGAAGAGAGGAGAGGAGAGGCGAATTGACTTTTGAATGACGCGATCTCATTGGCTCATCACTCCTGATGTCACGAAAAGTGACACCGAAGTCTCTTGTATAATAAGATGGTTATTATGTAAGCACAAACTACCTCGACTCAAACGCTCACGGCCCTTGGGCCGAATCTGACCAGATGGGACCATCTATATTATAAACCATACTATCCAACAGTCTTTTGACTAGAGTCGCGCGTCATGCCCAAAGCAAAATACCAATGTCAACTTTGCAACAAACCTTTGCGAAATCTGGGATGCCAAGGTCGTCCACGACAGGACATGCCCAGGCTTCAAAGCACTGCATATTCAATCTGTCGCACATGTGCACCAGCGATTGGCGGCGTTGTCAATGGGCAGCACAAGCTTCAACTGTTCCACTGGTCTTTCCCCCTCCAGTCGAAGTTCAGGTGTGCCTATCTACATATGTGGCGACCACCCTCTCATATTCAGGTTGTTCAGATGCAAATTGAAGAAACTCCTCCGGAGCCTACGAAGCTTCGCAAGAGTGGCTTGCCAGACCGACGTCGTCGTGTTCCCGCCAAATTCGACGATGCTGCTCCTGCTTTACCACCTCGTGTACGTCGCCAACCAGCTGCCGCGTCGACAGATACGCCAGAAGCTCAGCTTTTACTGCTGCCTCCGGCCCCGCCGCGCCAATGGGTTCGAACTCAACCCTCTCTATTTGGTCTTTACAAGGTCTACCCCCGACGACCAACACATGACCCAGATGACGATGTTACCCTTGACGACCTCTACCTCTTGCCTCGCACAGCAACGAAGTCAACCCCAACGAATTGCCCCTTCCCAAAGAACCATGGTACTATCCATTCCCAAACGCATCCGTCGCACACATGATGAAGTATCATATTGAAGAGGAAAATCCCGGGTCCATCTCTGGCTTCGACCGACTCGTTCATAATATCCTCCAGCCTGATGATGAAGCTCACTCTGACGGAGTCAATCTTGCGGACCTTCCTCGACCCAAATTCTCCACCAAGAAATTTTTGGATGATCTGGATAAGAACGGATTTGAACCTCTTGGTGTCATGGACAAGTGGGTTCAAGGCAGTGTTAAACTCAAGTTACCATGCGTAGAAAACTGCAGGAGGAGATCGATGCTCCCGAGTTCACAGTCACCGACATCCATTATCTCGATCCTATCAGAGAGGTGCTTCAAGGACCTTTGTTCGCGAAACTGCACACCACTCCATTCTCGCTTCGATTCGACCCATTGTATGATTCGAGATCACCTGATGATGTGTCTCTCGATGATGACTCTTCGCCCGAACTCCCATGGGCTACCTGACTTGCCTCTAAACCATGAAGAAGTTTTTGGCGAGATCTATACTTCTGCGGCAATGCTCGAGGCATACCAGAATATTCCCCAACCTCCGCCGCCCCAATCGCCTGACGACCCAGTCGAAAGCATTATTATGGCCATGATGGAATGGTCCGACGCCACTCACCTTGCTCAATTTGGTGCAGCCTCCCTCTGGCCGGGGTACACCTTCTTTGGAAACCATCCCAAGAGCTTTCGAACCAAGCCATCCTCTAATGCCGGTTTCCATCAAGTCTATTTTGCGGAGGTATTTTCCTCTCTCTCTCTCTCTCTCTCTCTACTATATTTGTTGGGCGCTCACACACATACTATATAGCTTCCCGACTCAATTTCGTGACGCATACCGCAAGCAGTATGACTGTGATATGCCTGGCGAGGTTTATACACATCTGAAACGAGAACTAATGCATCGAATATGGGATCTTTTATTCTCGGATGACTTCATGGAAGCGTATGACAACGGTATAAAGATTCGGTGCTTCGATGGTATCGTTCGACTGGTTTTTCCTCGCTTGTTCATCTATGGTGCCGACTACCCTGAAAAGTATATCCTACTTTCTGTCTAACAGTTGTTCTCATACATAAACAGAGTTCTCCTAGCTACTATCAGAAGTCTGGGCGGCCATTCATGCCCTCGGTGTTTTATTGCCAAGGCGCAGATTGCGGGACGGGGACTGTAAATGATATGAAGCGACGCCAAAACCTCCGAGTAGATGATCGTCCTCGGCGACAAACTATTGAAGACACGCGAAGGGCTATCTTTCAGAGTGGCAAGCTCGTTATCAAGGGCTCGATTGACAATATGCTCAAGGATAAATCTTGGGTTCCTGTTCGGGTAATTATAATATAAGTTTATGTTAGTTCGTGCTATTAGTCCTATTCACGTCGAAACAGAATGCCTTTTCCAAACTCAACACGGAGAAGACATCTTTCAATTTTCATTCCATATTCGTTCCCGACTTGTTGCATGAGGTGGAACTCGGAGTTGCCAAGGCGATCATCACACATTTGATTCGCATGCTCCAAACATTCAAGAATGTGGACGAGTTCGACCAACGGTCAGCGGAACAGTTGTGGCTGGTTATTTTTGTCTAATAAACTCTAGATTTCGCCAGGTTGACACGTTTGGCCGTTCAGTAATACGGGCCTTCGGTCACAACGTTTCGGATATGAAGTATGCGGCTGCTAGGAACTTTGAAGATGTGCTACAGGTAAGATTATGGATTCAAGCCTCCTCACTACCTTACATATACACCTTCAGTGCATTCTTCCAGTCATTGACGGCTTGTTTCCAATGCACCAAAAACTGGTGGATCAGCTCTGTTTCGAGCTTGCGGTCTGGCATGGATATGCTAAACTCCGTATGCACACGACGACAACCATCCAGCTTTTTCGAACAGCAACGACAGCCCTTCTTGCAACGATTCGACGATTTTCTCGAGAGACCCTTGATGTGAAGACGCCCGAGCAACATCACTATATCTCAGACTCGAAGAGAACCTTTTGGAATCTCTCTGACCTTGCGGATATCGGACTTTCATCTGATAGCTCAGACTCCGGTAGTGATGGACCGCCGTTAGAACCCATGGTTTGTCTTGATCAACGCCGGCACTTGTCTTACTCTAAATGATTCCCAGGATATGGATTCAAACGTTTTTAACCCTGCTCTTCAAGTATATTCTTCATACACATCCTAACACATCCTAACATTATTCAAGGACTTTACTCTCAAGCTCAAGCCCTATTTCCGGCGACGACTGCTTCAACTCGAGGACGACAACATTCAGTTTAGTCCACAAGATTTAATGAATGTTGTGGTGGAGAAGGACTAGCTCTACACCCACGCCACCATGAAGGTCAACTACACAACCTATGATGTCCGAAGGGACCAGGACGTGCTAAACCCACGAACGTGCTAAACCCACGAACTCGGAGATTCTTTATTGTACGCGCTCAAGATGCATTGGACCCTTACCCTTATTGGTACGGCGAACTCCTCGGGATATTCCACGCCTATATATTGCTGGCTGACCACCCCACAAAACCGAAACGGATCGAATTTTTATGGGTGCGTTGGCTGCAACGTGACATGACTTGGCTCTGTGGCTTTGGAGTACGACACTTCACTATATGTCGTATGAAGACCCTGACGCATTTGGATTTCTGGATCCTCAAGATGTCATACGTGGCAGCCACTTGATTCCAGCGTTTGTTCATAGGGAAACTCAAGAATATCTTCCAAAGTCGGTTGCTCGCCGCCAGTCCCGTGGAGACCAAGACTGGCGATTCTATTATGCCAATATGTAGGTGTCTTTGAATTTTGACTGCGTATTGTGTTCATGTTTCATGATTAGGGTCGTTGAAGCTCAGTTGATGGATGAAATCGAGACAAATGTCTTTGGCAAAGGCGTCATGGCCAAACGAGACGGGGAGCTGGCCGACGTAGAAACCTCTGGAGGGTCAAAAAAGTCTCGGGGGTGGTTGGGCGGACGGGGGAAATCGAAACCACCGCCAAAAGTCGACGACGAAAATGCATTGTAATACTAGAATTATGCTCCCCCAGCTTATATCCTACATCTTGGGGAAGCCCACTGTCTATATGCTCTCAATGTGTTGTGGAGTTTTCTTTGGCTCCACTGCCAGTCGCCACCCGCCGTACATTCGGTTCACAGCGGCACTTCTTCGTAAGACAGCGAGCTCTGCGACGGCGTCGTCATACATGGTCTGCACTCGAGCGGAGTCTTTCTCATTCTGACTAATTTAATATTTTTTGCCTAAGAGTAAGCAAGTAAGACGCTTTGGCAACACACCTGAATTAGTCTGAACTTGTCCTTCGTGCGATCCACAAAATAGTTGCGAAAGTTGTAGGAGCTGAAGCTACGCGATACACGTAGCATGGATGAGTAAAGGTTGAGTATCGACCGACGCGCTGGGAGAGCCGACATTTGGGGTGGCGCCAGGGTGAGTTGTGACCTCTTGGATGTCACATCGTTTGGCTTAATAAAATCACGCCTAGGCATGATCCTAACATACCCGGCTGGATTTGGATTGGTACTTATACAGACTGCTTTTTCCTTGTCCGGAGCGGGCATATCCTGGTCCTCCTCCAGTTGCGGCGCTTCCAGGTCCTGCTTGTCCTTGTCGAGGCTCGGTTCTGGAGTGGGAGGAGTTGGATGCAATTCCTCTGGGTGCTGTTCAGGGTCTACAAGATTGGCTCCATCAAGTCGCTCAGCACAGGCAGTGGATGCGGTTGCGGTTGCGGTTGCGGTTGCGGTTGCGGAGAATCAGGAAGCGGATCATTCATTATCGCCTGCTGCATACTGTCGTCCTCATCACACGACTCTAACTCTGTAGTCTTCTGGCGTTTGCTGTCTGACTGCTCTGCATCGTGCCAGATTGGGCGTTTCTTGAGGGTACCGTTTTCTATCCAAAATGAGACGCCAACTTGAATGCCACAACACTTCAATTTCACAAACCCTCAGTCTCCTCAGGATCGTCATCTTCCTCCTCCGAATCCTCAATGCTACGAATTTCGGGCAGGGGAATGTCATACCGACCATAGCTATCTGGCTTCAGCACTTCCTTCATGAGCCGCAGATACTCCGTCATGAGATCCGTAAATTCATGCGTTGCACGCAGTTGGACAAGAAAGTGGTTGGGATAAAATTTAAAGTTGATCGTGTCGTCCACCAAATCCCACAGAATCTTTTCCATCCGCCAAAGCAGTCAGAGTGTTTGGATAACTCCGGAATTGGAGTGCGGGGTGTAGCTACAGGTATCATCTTCTACAAGGACCATTTAAGAAACGTACATCGACGATCGCTATTATGTTCGTAAACAAGTGGGTTTTGGCGGAGCTACATAAGGCTTAGGTGATCTTTCAAAAGTGCCAAAATGCTCGTACCGGGACCTAGCACCATGGAACCGATTCCGCCAATGTTTTTTCCCCGAGATGGGACCCATCCAGAGATGTTCAGGGCCGCACGAGCATGAAACTCTAGCAGAGCTTGAATCGATTTGGCGGAATTGGTAAGGTCAATTCCCTGTAAAACCGGGATATTTCATCTTCGACACTCACGACACCTTAGTCCAAGTACGACACATACTATTTTCGGTAATTGATGGACAGAAAATGATGAAAATTTGTCCAACTGCGACACTTGAAGGCGCTGATGGCCAAGTCCGACACTCCCGTTTGGGGGATTCACAAGGAAATGTGACACACGGCAGATCATAAAGTAGGATGGCAAGCTCCGCGCAGCGGGCCCCCGTGGCGAACGGCAGCCCGCGGCAGCGTGGGGTCCGGGGCGAAGCCCTGGTCGGGGTCCGGGGTGGAAAACCCCGGCCGTCGCGGCCGGCGCCGCAATCTAGTCCCAAAAAGGACTTGTTAGGAGTATCCAAGGCGAAAGAGAGGGAGAAAAGAAGGGAAAGGCTCCGCGCAGCGGGCCACGCGGCGAGCGGAGGCTCCCGGCAGGGTGGGTCCAGGGCAAAGCCCTGGTCGGGGTCCGGGGTGGAAAACCCCGGCCGCCGCGGCCGGCGCCGCAACCCGAGCAGTCGGGAAGATCTTACACTGTCACACATTTTGTCCAAATCCGACACCTGATCGGCACGGGGTGTCGGACTTGAGCGTCAACGTAAGTGTCGCAAATGTCGTGTTTGATACAACCTCCTGTAAAACATGTAGACATCCTTTTTCGTGAGGCAGTGCCCTTTATCCACTGGAAACTTATACCAGGGGTAGACCATATATGGGCAGCTGGCTGGCGCAAATCATAGAGTGTTTGCGGAACCTGGTATAAGCGAGTGGACTGGCACAGCGTCTGCAAGAGAGCCCGAACGTTCTCCGTGGTTGCTGTTGCGGGCTCGAGTTTCCATCGGACTTCGCTCGTCAAATGGCCATAATCGTCTTCGATTTGGATTGTCTCATCGATAATTGTCAGCTTGCCAGAAGCGACATTGAGACAGTCCAGGAGAGGTCCACGAAAAATATTGTCGCTGGGCAAGAGCTAGCCTCGGGGGTTGGCTGACGATAAGATGTAGGCAGATAAGATGAGGGAAAGGCTAAGATGAAGGCTGACAAGGGTGGGTGGGTGACGATAGACTGCTAGCCTCAGGGTGGGGTGGATAGGATGGAAGCTGATAATACCTTGAGGCTGAGAACGGTGGGTGGGTAGGGTAGGTGACGATAGGCTGCTAACCTCGGGGGGTTGGCTGACAAGGGTGGGACGGTGACCATAGGCTGCTAGCCTCGCAAGGTTGTCGAGAAAGACAGAAGTGTCACGTCACGTTGCTCAGTCCATTAATTTACTAGGTACCTGGTACGTGCGGCATAAGACTGTCTAGCTCTCTCTCGCTTTGAAGCCGCTATAGCATCTCGTTCCCGTACAGTTTTGTGTAATCCCAACGATAGACAACCGCGATCCAGGGAGCTTTGTGAAGGTAGAATGGGACAGTGCACATAACGGGCATTGAAGCACCTTAAACAGTTTATCAGACACGAAACCAATTGTAAATCAACTCACCAGGTGGTATTGGTTTGGGTACGTACGCGCAACCCCCATTCTAGCATCACAAAGTCGAATTCCCCCGGCAAACAGTTTTCAAGCTGGAGTTGTACGGTGGGCTGCAACATTCCAACGCCTATTTCCTCAAAGCTAGTCCCCGCATCTTTGTCAGGATGGGCAGGCGCTGTATAGTTGCGACAATAATACATATTGCCCACCTGGTGACCTAAGCGAGCGAGTGAGAAATTACGGGCAGCCAATTCCATCTGACGTCGATGATCCGGATTAATTTGTACGGCTAGCTCGTCCAGTATTCGCGCAAACTGAGGTAGTTTGAGAGAAATTCCTGGAACTCTTGAAGTTGTTACCTTGGCAGAAGTATACAAGGCTGCGTAGTCTCCCGCAGTGCGCGCTTGAGTGTTCGCATATGGTGCTGTATTGTCCGCTGGCCGACCGCCGGAAGGTATGCGCGTGCCATCCACAGTCATGTTGCCAGGGAATCCTCGTTTCTTCTTCCCTCTCACGATTTGTGTACCAGACACCAGATCATGAGTATCCAAAATTTCCTTGAGTATCGATGCAGGAATGGCAGAATAAGCCACTCCAATAAACTAAACTTGTCAGCTTTTATCTGTCAAGGTGCAAGAGACGACCAGACCATTTCTTCCGTCTCTTTGTCTCGGCAACGAGTGATATCCCGACCACAACGCTGCAGGACTTGGGGCCTGGGCTCTAGCAGGTGCAAAGGAAAGCCGAGGTTGTCAAGTGCCGTGCAGAACAGAGGGGGTTTCTACTATAGCTAACAAGCCAGTAGCTGCCTGACACGAATGAACACAAGACCAACCGGACCGGAGCGGAGTCGGAGCGGAGCAAGGTCCGCGAGCGGAGTGAAATCCGGTTGAAGGACAAGAGAAGAGAGAAGAGTTTTCGGAGTCGTTCCGCACAGAGGAGGAGTGCAAGTAACGTTTATAATCAAGCTAAAGTACCGTAGCTACTTTAGCTGCTTAAATACTACAAGTAAGTAGAAAGGGAAGACCATAAGTAAGTACAAGGTACGGAGTGCATATGGAAAGTAACAAGCATAAGGACATACGGAGATATAAGTAACAAGGCGAAAGACATACAGAGTACAAGGTCGCCGGAGCGACCGGATCGGATCGGGCCGGAACCCGGCGGACCGTGACCGGTCCGCGGGCCGCGGCACATGACGGATGCACGGATATGACAGTATCCCCCTCTTAGGCACGAGGCCTGCGAGAGCCCAGAAGATTCGATGGAAACCCTGCGGAAGTTTAAAATTAAATGGCTGCAGGGCCGCAGCTTGGCGCAGCAAAGGAATTGGCGGAAACGGAGGCGATGATCAAAAGTTTGTCGGAGAGTGCCGGATTCGTGGTATATAAGGCCGTGGGATTTCGTGATGGCGGACCCAAACTCTCTCCTCTCTACCACCACCACCATGTCGTTGCGCGCCATCCGTAAATACTCCGTTGCGGAGCGTACGGAGGAATAACTAACCGTTTTGTAGCCTGTTATCGCTGCGTCAAGAAGGAGCTGGAGTGCGTGGACCAGCCGGTGACGAAAACCAACGCGTCGTCGTGCGTTGAATGCGTGGACGCCAAGGCCGCCTGCGACTGGCCCGGAAAGCCTCCGAAGGCCAAAAGGGTCGTAAGACCAAAAGGGTGCGTGAAGCAGCCAACGGAGTGAATCCGAAACTGACCTTCGACTTAGCGAAGCTGGCCTATCAAAAGAGCATCGCGAGTTGCTCGAGCGGAGCCGCTCCGAGCTCAAAGCGAGCCAGGAGAAGACGGAGATGCTCACCCAACTGGCGAACGAGCAGGGGCAGCATCTCATTACGCTGTCGAAGGCGCTCCACGAGCTGAGAGCGAGGGTGACCCGTGGAGACATTGGGTCGGAGTCGCCGGAGCCGGAAGGACAGGAGGGCGAAGGGAGTGGGCTGAGGGAGGAGTCGCCAGAGGCGGAAAGTCCTCAGGCCGCCAACGAGCGCGCCTATAAGGAGGAGCTCCGCCGTCTGGTTGACGAGATGGAGGCAGACGCGGCGAGGGAGAGGGCGCGAAAGCGTCAGCGGGCGGAGACTCCGGTCGTCGAGTCGAGCGACGACGACGAGGTCGAGCAACCGGTGCGCCAACGCCGGAGGATCTTCCGCAAGGGCTCTGGCCCGCGCGCAAATCCTGCGTCGTTGTTCGACGACGAGTTGCCGTCGTTCATCGACGACGAGGCGGAGGAGTCCGTGGATGGGGGCTCGAAGGAGTCGTCGGAGGAGGAGGAGGAGGAGTCCGAAGTGGACAAAAAGGCAAGGGGAAGCAGCGAGCGGAAAGCTCACCGGAGAAGGTCCGGGCCCGTCGTGCCCCTGCGACGATCGCGGTGCCCAACTGGGTGCCACCAGTCATCCGGATCCCCGATCCGCTCGACATCGCCGAGTCACGGCGGCTTTCGGAGTGGGAACGGGCGGAACGGAAGCGCGAGAAGAGGCGTAAGCAAACCGCCAGGAAGAACGAGCGCCGACGGGAGAACAAGAAGAAGGGAAAGGAGCAGGAGAAGGCTCAGGAGAAGAAGACCGGGCCTAGCAAGAAGAAGTAGGTAGCAGAACGGCCAATTGTAGATAGAAAAATGGCCTTTGTATATAGAATAGAATCCGCAATGAGTCCGAAACGAGTGTGAGTGAGCGAGTAAGCAAAGAACCGGAGGGAATCCGAAAAGGCTAGTAGTCCGGCCCAGGCTTGTCCGGGTGTTGGCGGTGGAAGCTGTCGATAAGCTCTTGAGCTTCTAAGTCGTCAGCGCCAACCCACGTATACTGCTCGTCAGTATCTTCGTAGCCCAACCACTCCACGTAGTACCGGAGCTGAACCCGGTAGCGACGGTCAATTTTAGAGTCAACCACAGCTTTTACCTCGAAGTGTTGTTCACCATCGACTTCAACCGCAGCCGGAGGCTCGTCCGTACGAGTCGGGAACGGATTGGGATAGTGCTTTTCGAGTTGAGAGACGTGAAAGACCGGATGGACTCCGCGAAGCTTTTGAGGCAAGCGGAGCGTATAGGAAGCGGAGGAGGGTTTGGCGATGATCTCGTAAGGTCCAAGGTACTGCTCAGAGAATTTGGCGGTAGGGCGTGTGGTAGAAATATGTTCAGCGCTAACGTAGACACTTTCACCAACCTCGAAGATCGGATCCGGAGTGCGCTTGCCGTCTGCCGTCTCTTTGTACCGCTCCTGAGCGGAGGAGATCTGTTTTCGAAGAAACTCGTGAAGGGATTCCAAGTCAACGACGTAGTCCTTGGCGTAAACATTAGCCACATCTCGTTCAGGATGAATGGTAAGAGATGGATTGTAGCCTTTGTTAGCGAAGAACGGAGAGACTCCGGTTGACGCGTTAGGTGCGTTGTTGTAGGCGAACTCGGCAAGCGGAAGCAGGCGGTCCCAGTCGTCTTGCTGATACGAGACGTACATGCGGATGAATTGTTCGAGCGTTTGGTTAGCGCGCTCAACCTGTCCGTTAGCTGACGGATGCCAACCCGAAGTGTAGTGTAGCTCCATGTTGAGTAACTCGCCTAATGACCGGAAGAAAGCGGACACGAATTCCGATCCACGGTCAGAGGACACATGGGAAGGGACTCCGTGTTTAGAGAAGACGTGAATAAGGAAGAAGTGGGCTAGATCTTTTGAGTTGACGTGTTTGTCGCAAGGAATGAAGATAGCCTGTTTGGAGGCACGATCAACAATGACTAGAATAGAGTCAAACTCGCCAGATTTTGGTAAGCCCTCGATGAAATCCATCGAAATAGAATGCCAAGGTCGTTCCGGCACCGGAAGGGGTTTAAGTAACCCAAACGGTTTATGTCGAGGCTTCTTGTTGCGTTTACAGAGAACGCAAGATTGCACATAGTCACGGACGAAGGTCCGCAACTCCGGCCAGGTATAGTCGCGTCGTACGAGTTCGAGAGTGCGATTTTGCCCGAAATGGCCAGAAAGAATATGGTCGTGTTTATGTTGAAGGACACGTACCCGCAATGCATCGGAGCCGGAGCCGGTTCCGACCAAAGGGACATAGATACGGTCATCAAGTCGTAGAAGACCTGAATCGTCAACAGACCAGCGCGAAGAAGAACCTGACTTTGCAGCCTTTAGACCAGCGGAAGCAGCGGAGTCGTCCGGAAGAGCTGCGAGGATGTCTGTGTGCAGCTTCTCAGTATCCATTACGACCGTTGCTCGGAGGACAACATCCTCGAGATACGATGCGCGTAGAGACGTTGTGAGTTGTTCAGTAGCGAAAATTGGGCGCAAATTTTGCGGATTAACCTTACGGTAATCATTATCCCCCTCTTTAGGGTAGACGTCCCATCGTCTAGTTAACGCATCGGGTTTTCCGCCCAGACGGCCCGGACGGAAGCGGATTACCATGTTAAAATGGCAAAGGTACTCGGACCAGCGGACCTGACGACGAGTAAGAATCTTGGTAGTAGAGAAGTACTCAAGATTCTTGTGATCGGTTACGACATCGATCGGAAGCGGAGCGCCCTCCAGATAGTGGCGCCAGATAGTGAAGGCATCGAAGATGGCCAACAACTCTTTGTCGTGCACGTCGTAGTTGAGTTCGGCTGGACCAAGGGTTCGGCTGCGGAAGGCAACCGGATGAATGTCGCCGTCATCCCCGTTGATAGAGAGGATAGAGGCGATGGCATAGTCGGAGGCGTCCGTTTCGACAGTAATTTGCCGACCAGGCACCCAATGGTGAAGTATTGGGGACTGTTTAAAGGCATTCTTAAGCGTATTAAACGCCGCCTCGCAGTCCTCCGACCAGTTCCACTTGGTATTGGCTCGTGTGAGACGAGTCAACGGAACGGTAGTGTCGGAGTAGTAAGGAATGAAACGCCGATAGAAATTACAGAACCCAAGAAAAGACTGTACGTCTTTGACCTTGCGTGGCACAGGCCAGTCGACGATAGCCGCAACTTTCTCCGGAGACATCCGGAAACCATCAGGTGAAAGGATATAGCCCAAGTACTCACAAGACTCCACACTGAACTCGCACTTAGATAGTTTGCAATAAAGTCCAGCGTCGCGTAAGCGTCGGAGTACCTCCCGTACATGTTTGCGGTGCTCGGAGGGGTTGTCCGAATAGATTAGTATGTCGTCAAGGTAAACAATGACGCACACATCCAACATATCCGCGAAGAGGCTATTGACGAAGCGTTGAAAAGCCGAAGGCGCGTTCATGAGGCCTTCAGGAACAACCCTCCATTCGTAAGAACCATACCGTGAGCGAAACGCTGTTTTCCACTCGTCACCCTCCGCTATGCGGAGCAAGTGGTAAGCGTGACGCAAGTCCAGCTTCGTATAGATCCTAGCTCGACCCGGAGCGTCAAGGAGATCGGAAATGAGCGGAAGCGGATAGCGGTCGCGTTTAGTGATACGATTGAGACCACGGTAGTCGACACAAAGTCGAAGAGAGCCGTCCTTCTTCTTAGCGAATAGGATCGGAGCACCATGAGAGGATTTAGACGGATAAATGAAGCCCGCCTTGAGATTCTTGTCGATGAAGTCGCGTAAGGCTTCGAGCTCGGCTTGAGAGATAGAGTAAAGGTGTCCGATAGGCGGAACAGCTCCGTCCTCAGTCTCGATGTGCAAGTCGAACTCTCTATGCGGTGGCAGATTATAAGCTTCAGTCTCTGAAAAGACTTCAGCGTAGTCATGGTATTCGGAAGGGAGTCCGTCAGGCGGGCCAGATGCAGAAGCCGCATTACCACGGACCGTCGGAACGGTGGTCCGTAAGGTATACTGAACGGTACCTTCTTGACGAATAGCTGCCGAATAAGCCGCAGCTGAGACAAGAGAGATGTGAGGGGCCGAAAAGGGTGAAGTGCCTTGACTAGAGGCCGAATCCATAGAAGGATCAGACTCCATAGAAGGAAGCAAGACAGGAGGAGGCGACAAGGGAGTGTTCAGAGGCGACGAAGGGGCCGGAACGGTGTCCGCCGGAGTGTCGTCCGTAGAGGATGGTTTCTGAACCAAGACAGGCGTAGTCGCCAGTGGTGTCGACACAGGATCACTAGGAGTAGTGGAACGGAAAGAGATACTGCCTGCGGACCAGTCAATCAACGGATTGAAGCGGTGCAGCCAGTTGTATCCAAGAACCAGTTGACTAGGAGGATCAAGACGAGTGACATAGAAGTCCAAGATTTGAATGTCGCCAGAAGGGAAAAGAATCGGTAGCCGGACTTGGCTCCGAATGATAGAACTAGAGCCGTCGAGATATCGGAGCTTAACGGGCGCGATCGAGTAAGGCACAAAACCATATATTTTACACGCCTGAGCAGATATAAAACAGTGAGAGGAGCCAGAGTCGATGAGTGTCCGTAAGCGGGAGTTGAATCCCGCGGCAAGTGAAGAGAGTACAGAAATATGCGTGGTTGAATACGCTTCGGGTCCGGATAGCGACTCCGAAAGAGGTCCGAGGGCGTCCACAGCAGAGAATAAGTCGAGATTAAGAGCGTTAGGGGAAAGAGAGGAAGCGTTGAGAAAAGCCTCGGGCCAAGTAGGGGCACTGCCAGAGTCAACGCAACCCTGATGGAGTGCAGAGGCATCAGGGCTGCTGTCTATTTTTTTGACTCGGCAGCGTCGGAGGCAGGAGCAGCCTCCGTGGTCGAAGCTTTGGCCTGAGCATTGGCCGGACGCTTCTTGCAATTGTCAGCCGTATGACCCTTACCTCCACAATAGAGGCAAAGGCCCTCTTTGATCCGTCGTTCCTTCTCCGCAGCATTGAGATGGCCACCCTTCAAAAGGTGAGAGAAAGTCGAAGTCTTACCCCCGGAGTTGTTTCCGTTACCGGACCCGGAGCCAGAGGCGCGATTATTGCCCCCGTTCGACTTGTTGTTGCCGTTGTTGTTGCCTTTGGAGTTGGAGTTGGACGAACCAGAAGTTCCAGTCGATGAAGAACTGGATCCCGAAGACGACGAGTTGTTAGACCCGCCAGACTTCTTCCCACCACCCTTCTGGTTACCGCCACCGGAGCCAGACCCTCCGGAATCCTTGAGATTATTCTCGCGGATTATCTCCTCCTTGCGTCGCCAATAGCGAGTGTCGATTTTGACTGCCGCAAGGCGCACGCCGACCAGTGTGTTCGCGTAGTCGACGCGAGAAAGCTCGTCCTTGATGCGTCGAGGGAGACCTTCGTAGAATTGGGATCGGAGGGCTTCCGGACCCCAGAATGTGTGAGACGCAAGTCGAGTAAACTCGATCACATAGGTCGTAATCTTGTCCTCGCTCTTCATCCTCAAGATGCGGAGTGATGCCTCCGCGTCACCAACCGGATCAGCCGGACCGAACGTAGTCTGAAGCTCTGATAGGAAGAGCTCCAAATTTCCGTCCCAGTACGGAACGGAGTCCGGATCGTCGCTGAACAGTTGGGGTTCAAACCACGACAAGGCATTACCTCGAAGATAAGAGAGGATGTAGACAATCTTCTCCGAGTCCGTAGTGAACTCAGAGGGACGTTCAGCAAAATGCAAATAGCACTGAGTGAGGAAAGGACGAAGCTTTAAAGGGTCAGAGCCTTCGAAAGGCTCTGGATTACGGAGATTGGACTTTCCGTTTCGAGACGTTTTGAGGGAGAATTGTTGAGCCGTGGCCTGATTTTGCGACATAGTGTTAATCGCAGCAGCCAGAGCAGCCAGACCAGAAACGATGCTAGCTGCCATTCTCTCTCCATCAGTAGGTCCCCTAGGTGCCGGAGGGGCACCCGGGCCACCAGGACCACCAGGCGGGTTACCTCCCGGAGGACCTCCGCCTCCAGGACCACCGCCGCCAGGACCACCAGGACCGCCGGGTCCGCCGGGGCCACCTCCTGGGCCACCGCCGCCACCCGGACCGCCAGGTCCATCAGAACCATCAGGACCATTAGGGTCTTCTGGACCCCCAGGACCACCGGGACCCTCACCAAGCGGGCTATTACGACCGCCAGGGGAGCCAGGGCCATCTCCACCATTATCTGGCCCACCAGGATTAGCAGAACCAGAACCAGTACCATGTTGTTCCTCTGTTTCAACAGGGGGAGGAACAATTTCACCTTGTTGCTCTACTTCCTCATCGATTTGGGTGAACCGGGTGTGATCCGGTATCGCAGCGGCCAATTCGGCCGGAATGGTTCCGCGCAAGCCAGTTACATCAGCATTAAATTGCCGAATAGGATTGTTGATTGGGAGAGGCGGAACAGGCGGATCCAAATAAGTCGATGGGTGAGGAGCGGAGCGTCGTCCGAAGTTTGGTTCTAAGGACTGACGTGCCGAAGGGCGCAAAGTGACGTATGAAGCGCCTTGAGGCAAAGGAGAAGGTGAGACTGGATGTTGCATGGGAGCGTGAAGAGCAGGGGGTGTGTTGTAAAGATTCCCAGGGGGAAACGAAGAAAACAGAGCAGAATTTCGCCGATCAGCATGAACTCGTAGGTTTAGGCCCTCGTAGAAGTTAACCGGAGGAGCCGGAGGAGACGACTGTTGAGGCCATCCCGGACGAGTCGGAAATCGACGAGGATCGTTGGGGGTGAGAAACGTTGTTGGGAATTGTCGTAAGACATGAGGAAAAGCCAGACAGATGAGCTTGATTATACTGTCAAGTGCCGTGCAGAACAGAGGGGGTTTCTACTATAGCTAACAAGCCAGTAGCTGCCTGACACGAATGAACACAAGACCAACCGGACCGGAGCGGAGTCGGAGCGGAGCAAGGTCCGCGAGCGGAGTGAAATCCGGTTGAAGGACAAGAGAAGAGAGAAGAGTTTTCGGAGTCGTTCCGCACAGAGGAGGAGTGCAAGTAACGTTTATAATCAAGCTAAAGTACCGTAGCTACTTTAGCTGCTTAAATACTACAAGTAAGTAGAAAGGGAAGACCATAAGTAAGTACAAGGTACGGAGTGCATATGGAAAGTAACAAGCATAAGGACATACGGAGATATAAGTAACAAGGCGAAAGACATACAGAGTACAAGGTCGCCGGAGCGACCGGATCGGATCGGGCCGGAACCCGGCGGACCGTGACCGGTCCGCGGGCCGCGGCACATGACGGATGCACGGATATGACAGAGGTCTACAACATTGCAGGTTTTCAAAGGGTATTTCTTCGAACTATCAGCATTTCCACATCAGAGTCCTGTGGATAGTACGCACTGAGGAGCGGGACCGAGGTAGATCTGTTGGGTCCTCTACATCCACCAACCCGATGTCTAACATTTTCTCCACGAGATTCGCTGCTACCCGAGAGAAATACTCATCTCGAAGGCAGCGTTCCCGATTTGGTCGTCGCCAACACAAGGAACAACCCCCTCCTGTTCTGTCCCTCAGAGACCTGAAATCAGCGAAAGCTGGAGCAGCAGCTTCACACGGACGAAAGATCTGGGCGTTGAGGCCTTTTTTCTGCAGGCGGTAAAGGATATCTAAGCGCAAGATTTGCTCTAATTTCGGGTGAAATGTGGCCTTGTACAGGTTCGCAAGGTTCCTGAGTTGTGGTATTTGAGTCGTAGTCCGATATATGTCAGACACCTTCCATCCTGGTTCGATCTAGGTAAATTCAGAGACGTGGTGCAAAAATCAGGCCTTGGACATACAAGGAAACCTAGGCTAGTTAAAGTTGGACCCAGCCATTCTGTCCAATCACGTTGGAAATTACTCTCCGATACCAGGAAGAAAACCGCCATAGGATTGGACACCCAGGGCAGGGCATTGGGATGATCGCTCAGACAGCGCAACATATTAAACCCATCCACTGGGGTGAATTTGACTATCGGAACTTGGACAGGAGGGTATTCTGGCTCGGGGTCATATTGTGGATCAAAACTGAGCAGATTATGAAGAAGTAGGTTGATCAGGCTTCGCCAAGCGTGGTCGCGGAAGCTATTTTCGACGCTGGGATGGACGGATTCGATAAGATTGCCGGGCCTTGCGAATTCATGAAGGGCAAGAAGAAGGTGTGAAGTCTGGGAGGAGTGTGAGAACGTATCGCAGATAAAGAGATGCCGCCATACTTTGAGATGAGGTAGCCACAAGAGACTACGTTGTTTCGTGCGGGAGACGGTTCGCAAGGCAATCACTAGCTTCACCAGTTCCGAGTCACTCCGAGCTACCTGGAAAGTAGGTTAATACTCCATAAGAGGTTCTAGTGGAAAATCTGACGTGTGTCTCCTTATCGCTGGCGGGTCGAATGAAATTGGACAAGATCTCCAATCCGTTCTGGCAGAAAGCCAGAATATCGGCCGGAGAGCTTGGCAAGTGTTCCACTATTTTTGGGCGCTTCGCGGGCCGAGGTTGAGAGTCCTCACGAATCACGGTTCTCGTCTCCAACTCCTCCAGATCCGTGAGATCCGAAAGCGTACCGTGCATATCGACTAGTGGAAATTCAGGTATGTTGTAGGCCGCATCCTGCGACATGTCGAGAACCATCTGCACCAGGCGACGCCGATGTTGCAGAAGCTGAGATAAGAGCTCGCCATCGGACGCGGACCCAAGGCAGCGCGTCGCCATAAAATGTCAACCATACACGTTTTTCGCAAACAATATCACGGAATCTGTGGCCGGTTCAGGTAAAGTCCAAGCCATAGACTCTCTAATCCAGCTAGCCAACGCAGAGTTCTGTATAGGATGTCAACCCTCACGAGAAGGGCTTCCAAACAAACAGACTGACCCAATTTTCAGGCAAGAGCTTGGCCACGGCTGAAGGACGGATCCCAGCCGTGGAAGAGAAAGCAGCGGGCAAGGGCTCCAGAGAGGCTAACGTTTTGTCCAGCTGCCAGGGCCGAAGCCTAACTTCCCACATCTGGTCTTCCATATCACAACTGTGTGCCAACAAAACCAGACAACCAATAAGGAAGTCCCCAGATCGAGTGCAGATGTGGTTTGTCTGTGACACCAGAGTGGAAAGGGAAGGCCAGAGAAGGGGAGAAGAAAAAAGTGTGCGGCTGCGTGGGTGGCGTCGTGGCAACGACAGTCCTGAGAATTCCTTGGCCAGTACTATGATGGAAACCGTAAACTAGGGTAAAGGACCACTAGAAAGGTTTTTGGCACCCGTAACCCGTAACGATTTTCCGCCTTTTTCCGCCGTGTTTCTCCCTCACCGATTTGCCTCGGAGATGGATAGCACACATATCCTAGTGGTACAACGGGGCTAAAGGCTTGGATGCCAGGCTCAAATTTTTTGATGGATCTGCCAAACTCGGTTGTACCAGACCCTCTAAGTAATTGTCATTTCCTGGTTCACTACTCCTAATTTTTATGCACCCGAAGAAGGTAATTCATCTCCTCTTTGCAATGCATCTCCTCCGAGGCAAATCGACTCGAAAATGAGGGAGGAGAACCGGAAAAACTGTTACGGGTGCCAATACACTACATATAACAACCTGGAACGTTACGCTAGCTTGCAAAGATCTAGAAGGAGTTAGGATCAAGAACTCTGAAGAAGGCTCCACTATCCTCAGCGAGTCTCTTCGCGACATTTGTAATGATTTCGGCCAACTCGTCGGTAAATCCGTCAGAGAGCGTGTCCTATCGGCTTCTTCGAGGACGAGAACCTCGAGTGTAGTTGGAGCGAAAGAGGGAGAGTTGCGGATATGGTCAGTAAGTCGCCTATGAGTTCCAATCGCTACGTCTGGTCGATTCCGCAACGTAACTTCCTGAGACCTGGCCGATACCACCTGGCGCTCTGGGTCAGTAATTAGACGACAAGATTGCCTTCAAACCTACCGACAACGAGGCAGAATGGATGTCTGTATGGGTAGCTAGTTCTCTGCTGGCTTCGACTCACTGTTGGGCCAACTCTCGGGTTAGTACAAGAACGAGACCACGCGTAGCAAGAGCTCTTGCGCCTTTTTGACGATATAGTAGAAGTCGTTCAATCATGGGAATAATGAAAGCCACAGTCTTGCCAGAGCTTGTAGCTGGCCACCTCCAACAATATATTTCCCTAATAGCACGACAGGAATGGTGGCAGCTTGAATCGGTATTGGTTTAGTGTTGGTCAGCGCTTTGGCCGCGAAAGGCTCATGGAAAGAAATGACGAGGGTTCTTGCGTTGTCTTCCTCTCTTTTTTCGGCCTGAGTTTCTTCTTGTGACTCGTCTTCATCATCCTCTCCTTGGTCACTTGGGCCATCCTCGTCTGAGGGTAATCAGGGTTACTCTCTTCATCAGAGGTTGCTAGTGGATCGCTCTCTTCCTCCTCATTTCCTCTTGTAGTTCGCTGCCTTTCGAATCCGACTGCGAGACTCATCTTCATCCCTCTTCCTCTTTACACCCTGCTTTCGTCGAGCAATGAAGTCCTCATCCGATATAGGCTCTGGTTTCCGTCCCTCCTTCACTAGGTCAACTAACCTAGCAGCATCTCCAATATCCACATAGGTGTCCCCCGAGAGATCCAACACGAAGTCAGGAGCAAGGTCGGCATCGTCTTTACTTTTTGTGGTTGGTCCACCGTCTTTAACATAACATGCGAGTCGATGGTCAAAATGTAGTCGTCCATTCCTGGTCTGGCGATTTGGCTTTGATATGTTCCATGATTGGATCGCCAGGAAATGTTGAATGGTTGATCCCGGCGACAAACGCTCGCAGTGCAGCGTAGTGGTTAAGACCCCGCAACTTCTGAAGTTTCTGAGCTTTCTCTTATGACCCAACTTCCGCCGCAGCCTCAACGGTGTCTGTACCCAACACTTGTTTGCATGATTCGTGAAATTTGTCGTTGAGTTGTTGTCCTTGGTTGTTGGGTTCCAACTTCCGAGCCACGCGATGGCTGCAGCCCCGAGCGGCGCAGACAAAGACATGATGGAGCTAGCCTCCACGATACTCAATAAGGATGTCGCTATTGTGAAATGCATATATAGTGCTCGTCCAACCGTGTTTGGCCTCGTCGAAGAGCAATCGATGAATGGGGTCGAGAGATTATTAGACATCAATAAGATGTTGATCAGACCTCTGTAGGCAAGCGACAAGGCTTTCATTAGGCATCCATAAGACCACGCTAAGCAACCTATAAGGCCTTCATAATCTCATTAGACCTCGATAAGCATAAGATCTTGGTAAGGCTTTAATTTGACTTCCTAATCTCATAGTCCATCCGCAAGACCCTATAAGACATCGATAAGACGGGTATAAGCAGGCTTATCATCAGCTATATAGCCTACAGGAACACAGGCCCAGAAGCAGAAGATTTGCTGTGGAAGTGCGTTCACGAATCTTGTTGCAAAACTGAGATAATCGACGGTCGCCTTCAAGTTTCCGTTACACCAAAAAGACCCCATTGTGCTTAAGCCTACTTCGACTGCGGCTGCGACTGGAACGAGGGGGAAGGCGAGAACTTGCTGGGAAGCCGCTTTAGGTCACTGGCGAATTTTCCAGAGTTGAGTTGCAATCTATGTCGCTGGAACCCGTTACAAGTTTCAGTGGTGGCTTTTGGGGTTTCTAGTTTCGGCTTCCACCGTGGGCATGGTCGCTCAACCGAGAGATAGGTTCACGTCAGAATGGATGTCCTAAAGATGGAGAACGAGTGAGGAAGATGCATAAAATGGAGACAAAGGACAAACCGTAGTGTCGTGCTTGTTTTCGATGATTTGATAGCGATTTCAGCGAGGAGTCGTCGTGCAAGTAGTGGGTTTTAGTTCGCCTTGTCTTATTTGCTGACACATGAGCACGCAGCGACTGCGTTCATGTCCGAGAGGCCAACGAGCAGCCTACACGCACGATTGGGTGGCGCAAGGGATAGTCAAGGCGGTAATTGCCCCCGAGGTGATCGTTGGTCAGCTCTTGCGCTCGCGAAAGTGGTTTGGCTGTATGGCAGAATCTATCTAATATATGGACAACGTTGCCGAGTGGGTTTTGATTGATGGCACGTGATGTCATAGGCGTTCACGCTTGTCCAATGGAAGGGAGGACCATTGGGCCACTGGTGATCATATTCGTGTCCGTAAATGAGGTTAAGGGGATGTCGAGATGAATGACGGTTCGCCCAGGAAACGTAAAGGTGGATGGAGTGGGGAACATGCATAGTACGAAAAAGCAAGCCAATGTCGAGGAGGTACTGAGGAGTAAACAGGAAAAGTGGAGGCGTTATATGGTGGAATAGAGCAAGGAAACAGGCAGGCAAAGACTCGGAAAAGGTGGGAGGTAATATCGAAAAGCAAGTCGAATGCAAAAGCGTGATTGGAGAGGGAAACCGTCGAGAGAAGAACACAAAATTAAGGGAAAGAGGAGTCAAGTCAGCAAAACGCGGAAAGCACAAGGACAGAAAGACCACGTACAAGTAACATTGCCACCACTCACGCTAGCCACCAAGTTTCCTGTGCTCCAGCTCATCTTCCTTTCCACACCCCCCATAGACGCCTCGCGAAGACTCTGATCTGGCTGTCCCAAACCCGCGCTGTAGCTGGTGCTGCTGCCGCGAAGGTTGCGGTACCGCGGTTTACGCGAGCCGTCGTTGGAAATGATTCGTCCTTGTCTTCGTCCAAGTCTGAATCCTACTGATTCGCTTGCGCATTCAGTGCCCGTTGATGAACAGCTTCGGTTTTGTCGTTCGAGAAAGGACCGCTGGAGCAGTCTTTGCGGGTTTTTTGGACCCGAGTCGGCGTAGGCTTTCCGGCAAAGACGCTCCCACCCCTTGACAAAATTGTCAACCAGAGGACGAACGTAGTGGTCGATTTCCTCGGAACTCGCTTCGTCCGGCCCCAGAATGAGCCAGAATGATGCTAATCCACATGAATTCAGGCCGACATCGAATGTCCTCGGGAACATTGATTGACGACTGCGAGGTGGCCACAAAGAACGGCTCAGTTCGGCCCGAAAGGAGAAGACGCCCACCACGCAGCTCCCACTCGATCCGCTCCCATTCCAGACGTCACCAGGACAAAAGGTTGCCGCGGAAGATAAGACGATAACCATGGGGACCAATTGGAGACCATATTTAAGCAGATAGGATTGAAGATTGAGGGTGGTGGAAAGGTCACGGTTGAGATAGGACGGGCTAAACCCGTAGAGAGAGATATCGCTAACGAGGCGAGGGTGAGTTAAGTTCTATGTATTATGCAATGTTTCTGCGTCGACCAAACCACGGAGTTCGTCTTTCACGTTCCGGCTTTCCAGAGCGAGGTCAACGCAGTTGATGGTGGTGCCCAAGCCCATCAATCTTATCCAGTGGGATGTCAGATCTGCTTGGAACGCCATTGAAAAGGAGGGTATATTGTCGTCGCGGATGACAAGGAGGGCTCGAATTAGGCATTATCACCATGCGCTTGATCGACGCACAAACCGCCAGGCCATCCACGAAGATAACAGAGAAAGCGAGTCCAAGAACCGGGAAGTCAAGCCCCGCCTGAAGATCTCCCCCAAAGTGCTGTACAATAGTGCATGGCTCGCGTCGAGGTCCATCGTGTTCCAGAAGGAGCTTGAAGTCTCAGCTGAGGCGTTCACGGCGACTGGTCGTATGTAATCTGAGTAGCTAGTTGATTTGTCAGTAATTTTGAAAGACTTTCAGAATCGTTTACTTGCAACTGAAAAATTTGGCCAAGTTGAATCTTGCTGTCGTATGTCCGATGTTGAGATCTCGCCCGAGCTGTGCCGTTGTGAGACAACTGGCAGTAACGGCGGGCTTTGACATCAGCGCCGGGTTTGAGACTAGCGAGCTGTGTGCCGTTGTAAGACAACTGACAACAGCGACTTCGAAGAAACAACCTTGGAAGTGCTGTGACATCGTCACAGCAGGGATCCATCGGCCATCAGCCGGCGTGACGCTGATCGGCGTTTGTGCTCAAATCATCTTACGACCGCCATGGCTCGGGAAGCACCCCCCAAACGTCTTACGTTGAGGGATCTCGAACCCCTCAAGCCGGTCCTTCGCGTTCACGGCGCGCCCCGCAACCCTCGAAACCCCAGCCCCGTCCTCTCACAATGGAGGAGTACGGCGAAGTTATGAATCCTGAACTCCCTTCGCACTCCTGGATTCTTGTCCCTCGAAGCCAATTGGGCCCCCAAGAAATACCACCGGTCAGTCAATATATACTTCATACGCTGCATTATTGCTAATCAGAATGTTAGCACTCCGAGTTCTATCATGGACTTGTCCGCAACCTGCCCGCAGTATATACTGTACTCAATGGCAATCGAGAATTCATGACAAAGATCCCTCGAGACTTAAAAGCTCCTTCATCCCCCGAAACGCTCGACGGAGAACTTCACCAGACAGCTTGGGTCGACCTCGAAATGCCTCATCTTCTCTCATGACTATCGTGGTGCGCGGCACCGTGCACCAGTGTTTTTTGGATACAGTCATCGCTATGAATCCGAGCACAATTTGGTGACTGCTGTCCTTAATTCACGCGACGCGTTTCTTCCGCTTCTGGCCACCATCTCATTGAGAATCCTCACTCTCGACGCCGTGGCTGCCAAATTATCCACCGCAGCTAATCCATGGCGAAATTATGCGGGCCCGTTTGGAAAAATAATAAATCCGACAGGTATTGGTTGACTGAGCGAGATTGCGGCGGCGCCACATACTTTGTACGAGAAATAGGCAGTTTTCTTACGAGACTTCACTCATCCGAGAAATTGGTCCACTACGAGAAACTTTTTTTTACCCCGAGAAACTTTGGCAGTCCGAGAAACTCTTCTCCCTGCCTCGGCAATGCAGTTACCGGCTACCGAGTCACGTGCCACTAACTGGGTCCTTTGAATTACTGTCCGTTTTGCAAGGTTTTGCACCATCTGTAGCGGACAAGGCTGCAACCGCTGAGTGCTGTCTGAACCCGGGCAAATTCACGATCACCCTTGATGGAAGCCACCCATGTGGCTTCAAAGTTCTCATGTGGCGAGTTCATGCCGACTGCAACAGAGGTGTGTTTACCAGCTCATGATGGAAATATCAAAGGCATGGTAGTGATACTGCCGCCCGAATTCGGGTCAGGATTTCACTCGCCCAAGCTTCGTGCCCGCCTCGCCTCGGGCTCTGCCGACCCAAGCCGGGTTGGGCCGAGGCTTGATCCAGCCCGGCTAGCAAAGCCGATCCATGTGGATGGTCACTGGCATTGTGGCTTTGCAAGGTTTGCATGGTTACTTTCCCTGCATGGAATCTGGATAGCCATGATTTCGCATCAGCAATGATTGTCCTTTTCCATCTGCGTCCCGCGTCAAGCGGCGCTCAGCTGCTGTTTGGCTGTTGCCTGCAGCAGAACATAACAAGCGGTGAACAGGTAGCGTCACAGTAACGCGTGACTCGGCAGCCGGTAACTGTGTTGCCGATGGTCTCTCAGAGCGAGAACGGTTTCTCGGAGCGCGAAAGTTTCTCGGGCCAGACAAACTCTCTCAAGCAGGTCGAATTTCTCGGAGTGAGTCAAGTCTCGGAAGGAAACTGCCTGTCTCTCGTACAAAGTATGTGGCGGCGCCACGATCTCACTCACTCACTCAATATCTGTCAGATTTATTATTTTTCCAAACGGGCCCGCATACGAAATGACTTGTTCGCTGCAACAGGAATTAAGACACCAATTTGGGACGAATTAGAAAACATTGTGACTCAAACCGTGTCCGGTCACCGGTGGCATTATCGACTTTTCGAATCCCGTTGCAATATAAAAGGCGGCCCAGGTCAACACTCTCCCACACTTTCTGCTCTTCCAACATCTCTACCTCCTCGTCCATCCCATGGTTCATCTGACTCTCTTGCTTCAACCTCATTTCGCGAAACCCGCGATGATCCAATCATCGCCTCACCCAGAAACGACTTCACCAAGGCCTGTGGGAGAGACGGAATCGTCGTCAACTCGCCGTCTTATCTTCATTGACAATGAGCTGGCCAGCGTCTCTTACGCTTCTGCCGTTACTGTTGATTGGTCCTCTGGTGCATAATTTCGCAAGCTGGAGAAGACCACATACCGCGAGTTTTCTGCTTACTGTACGGCTCATTATGTAAGCTTGCCGAGATGTTTTTTCTTCGCTGGTTGGTCGTCCCTGCACTTGCGCACTGGATATTCAAAATTCTGGTCTATGCTCCGATAGACTTTCAAGTACACAATCATACAGTACAGAGCTAAGAAGTACTAGTCGATGAGGCGATTCCCTATGAAGATTCAAGATGCCTCAGTCTCTATATAGGCCGTTGCATAGTGTACCGTTGCAGTGCTCACGTTAGGGCGTGCGAATCGTACCACTGATACCGACGGGGTTCCAGGCGTCGCCAAGTCGTCAAGGGGACTAGTTTCGACACTGGGCCCAAATATTCTGTGGCGAAGGTAATTGCGCATGTTGAGGCTAGAGAGCTGTATTAGTAATGTATTCCACCGGATTTGTAGATGTACGTTGCAAGCATAGAGTTCCAATAAACTGTTCACACCGAACATCAGTCAGAGCTGATCTGGATGAGCCTCTCACATTTGCTATTGGGTATGCACTCAGCACTCAGCTTCTCTGCAAAAGATGACAGGTATACCAGAGAAGCCCGAATTGAGCCTCGCCGAACTGAAGAACAAAGTGTGTGTAGCTGGAGGTCCAGAAGAAAGTGATTTGGCAAGTTTCCACAAAGCTACGCCTGACTTGAAACTGCACGTATCTACTGGCAAACAGGAAGCAAACCAGACCAAGATAACCTTCGAAGACCGTCACATTACTTGCCACAAGAAGTCGGGTATTAGTTCGCACCGTGCCCTGAATATGAGAGTCATCCTTCCACCACTTGAAATATAGCCAGACTTGGAGCAGCCCGATTCCATAAAGCCTGTAGTTGTGCTGAGTGAATCAACCCATGAGCGTTCAGTTGAACGCGCACACAGTGCCGAAAAGGAGGGAGATGAACCAACAACCATAGGTGGCGACAAGAGTCATGGTAAACGTCAACAACAAAGAATTTGGATCAAAGAATTTGGATCAACTTGAGTCAAGGTCAAAGTTAGAGTTTTGATATGTCAAGATTGACTATGGTATAGAGTATAGATGCCATGGGGCTTTGCTAGCACTTCATCTGACTACTGTTGCTGGGGGCAGATAGTGTCCAGATTGATACACCTGCCCACCGAGTACCAATAGACTGGAGTAAGTAGTGACTCACTTCAGTAAGGTAATACACGACATCAAACCGCTTCAGCAGTCCTGGAAGGCTACTTAAAGCTACGACCAATGCCACTCGGAATGCAGACGGGGTGGTGCCTAACTATGTGAACCCAACTAGGCGGCATTCGGAAAGTTTGAGGATATCAATCAAGTTATTTTTGCGTAGGTCGTGGCCTGTGGGGACTCGTCGATGGGGCTCCTGGGTGCAAGAAGAGTTCGTTGGAGTTCAAGACTGACAAGTTCCGTCGAGGTTAAGCGCTCAACCCTCTGAAGTGCAGCAGCAACAGCATGAACCGTTGCAAACTCCGCTGCATGCATTTCGCAGCATTTCGCAACAGCATCGGGGTGTGAAAGCTTCTCCGGCATAGCCAACCGTCGGATGAGGGATTCCTTGGGCAATCGGATCGACTTTGGGCTTGATCGTAACAAGCGTAGGGAGATTGTGAAACCGGTACACCGTAAAAGACTCAAGACGCAAGTCAATACAGGAAGGACCAACGTTAGCAGTCATATTTCGACAGGCGTTTGAGATGAAGTGCGTCGTTCAAGTGCCAGTCGAATGGGGCTTCCGTGACGATAGCTAGAGTCCGAATCTGTTTCGTCGATAGCAACTCAAGCTGTTCATGGGCAGCAGCAGCATGCTCTTCGGCGGTGGTGCGAACATCGAGCTACGCCGATTGTCCCGATAAGTTTTGCATTGTCAGCTGAGCCCGACCATGGTGCCGATCGAGTTGTGCAGCCCGACGCCTTCGCGCCGGGTAATTGGAAAGGTGATGTTGTCAGCATCAAGGATGTCGAGAGTCTTCTGGCGGAGTAAAGCTCCATATAGGCCCGAGCGCTGCGGCAATGTTTGCACAATGCTCCTTGCGGAAGGAAGCTGCCCTAGCAGGAATGGCCCAGCCGAACTGGAAGCAGATCTCGGACGTGGCACGCAACTTTGAAGATACTACATAGGAATTAGACTTGTATTTGACGATTTGAGAAGAGCGCCTACTGCCACACAGATTGCTGCACGGAAAACATATCTGCAACGAGCACAAAACCAAGGGTGCGATGGGATACGTCCAGCCAGTACAAAAGAGGGCCCACGAAACAAGGTTTGAATCAGCAACAACATTGTGTAGAGGGCAGAGTGGATCGAGCCAACGAGTTTCGTAGATGTCAGCGGGATTAGTGGTGAAGGTCGGGGCGGAGCGTTCTTCAGCGGTAGGTAATTAACTACCTGTCCGCGTTGAACGCCATATGAAATGCGCTGCAATTGTAAACCAGGCTTTTGAAATCGTAGGCATTATTGCTTCAAAGATCAAGGCAATGTGCATACTGGTAGCGCATCGCGAGGGACAAGACGCTTGGAGTCGATGAACATGAGAGTTGTTGAGTTGAACGTCTACTTGACGTGAAACGTCTAGGTAGTTGGGTGTTGAGGTTTTTTTTGATGATGTGACTTGGCGTGACGGCATGAAGACTCAGAGTCTAGGTTCCAGTCCCTTTCGTTACAACGTTGGTGATTGTGAATGGATGTATGTCGGTACAGGGAAACCATGGTGGCTTCACATATTATCGGTCAGCAGATATCGAAGCGCAAGTGTACCGGTCCACGATAGATTTTGTGATTGTCTCGGAGTCGATGTTGTCATGTGTAGAATGGATGGACATCCTCGAGAAGTCGGCACTCTCCGACCACTGTCCTCTTCGTACGGAGTTGAAGGTGGAAGGACTGGGTGATTGGGAAAGAAGGAACAAAAAAACAGTGGTCGAAGGACTGCGACGGCGACGAGATTTGCAGCCTCCTTTGGAAACTGCCTTGGATTTTCGTCTACAGGAATTGCTGAATAAGTCAATGGATGAGGAGGAGTGGATTGCGCATACATATGGGAAATATGGCGATGAGGTATTGGAAATTCGGGAGGTTTATGTGGACGGATCGTGCTTGAATCAAGGATGTGCCGATGCTAGAGCGGGTGCGGGTGTCTTCATTGGAACAGGGTGTCGTTGGAACCAGAGTGTGAGAGTTCCGGGAGATCAGACGAATAATCGGGCGGAGTTGTTCGCAGTACTTCTTGTGGTGGCAGATACCCCCGTGTGCTATGGATTGTGCATACGAACAGACTCCATGTATGCAATCCAGAGCATTGTTTGGCGAGGTCCTTTGTTGGCACAAACGGGATGGAGATGTCAAAACGGAGATTTACTGCAGGCCATTCAGCATCATATAAGACGCCGTCCAGGAAAAGTCGTCTTCCACCATGTGAAGGGCCACTCGGGTAACCAGTCGAACGACGAAGCGGATAGACTGGCCAAATCTGGCGCAGCTTTGCCAGAGACATATAATGAAGAGGAGCCACGCCTGGCCCGAATGTTACCCTTGCCTCAGGCAGTGAACCACTTGGGAAAGGTGATTGGCGCACGTGTGACGACTTCGGTGTCTCGTGAGAGGTGGCGAGAGGAGAGAGATAAAAAGACTGCAAGACCAGGTACTCGGGGTGATTTTTTGCAGCGCTTGGAAGACGCTCGAGGTGATTCAAAAACCCTTTGGAAGGTGGTTGATAAGATGCTTCATCCAAAGCCACATGTCCAGGAGGAGCCGTTGGTTGACTTACAGGAAATTTCAGACTCGTATCGACAACGAATGAATCCTCCAGTGGACATGGAAGCGGCGGGATTTGATGAGGAGCGATGGATGGAGATGACAGAATTGGCAAAGTCTATCCCGAGTCCGTCACCATTGTCAACATTTGAGGAGTTGAATGCGAAGGTGACGATAAAGGATATGGAGGAGGTCAAAAGTCGTTGGGCTGACAAAGATCCGAAAAGTGTTCCCGGAATTGATGGAGCGACTTACCTGAACCTACTGTCACTAGACAACGAGCTTCTAGTGCAGTTTCTGAATGACTGCTTAGAGAGATGCGAGGCGCCAACAGCCTTTCTCAAAACCTTACTCTCAAGCGTGCCAAAACCAGGCAAAAACCCTCATACACCAGAAGGTTATCGTGGAATTGCATTGCAAAGCGCAGTATATAAGGGCTTATCAGCAGTGTTCGATGCCAAGCTATCCCGACTGGCCGACAAAGCAGGGATAATTTCCCCGATGCAGAACGGATTCCGAGCTGGATATCGCACCAACAACAACGCGTTCATTCTACGCACGCTGATTGAGAAGTCGGAAGCATCGGGGGAACCTCTGTACGTGGCATTTGTGGACATATCGAACGCATTTGCCGGTGTGAATCGAGATCAATTGTGGGTTATAATGGCAGAATTGGGCTTAACGGGCCCGTACTTTGACTTCCTGAGGATGATGTATGAGGAGATGGTGGTGGTGGTGGCCTCGGGAGGTCTAGTTTCTGAGGAGTGGAGATCGTTATGTGGGGTGCTGATGGGAGATCCGCCTTCGCCTACTCTGTGGAACATTTTTTTGTCAACTTTTCAATTGAACGTGGATCCGGACGATGCTTACCTCGCAGGAATGTTTGTGGCTTATCTAGCACAGGCGGATGACATGGTTCTGGTTTCAAGAACTTGGCAAGGTCTACAACGGCGTTTACGGCGATTAGAGAAATGGTGTCAGAAAATGTTCTTACATGCGAATGGGAGCAAATCGGCGGCAATGATCTTTGGTCGGATTCCTGCGCATCCAAATGAACGTCCCCCTGGTTGTTTGTCCTTTGGAGGATCTGACATACCTTGGGTCAGCGAGCACAAGTTTGTGGGTATCACATTTGCGACTGGGGTGCGAGATACTTTCCGTCGACACTACGAGAACAAGGCCAGTGCCGCCCGGAAGTCATACTGGGGGCGAATTGTAGGATGTGAGCATTATGTTGGTCGTGGACGATTACCGCCAACCATTGGATGTGACCTCTACTATGCGATGGTGGATTGTCATTTGACGCATGGGTGCGATGTTATTTTGGACACTGACCCGGTTTCTTTCGAGCTCCTACAGCGAGAGAATCTGATGGCTCTCCGTGGTATCTTGGGAGTTGGTTCGCATTCCAGCTGGCCGCCTTTGTTTACGGAATTGGGTGTATATCCACTGAATGTGCGCCGCGCTGAGTTGGCCATCCGGTTCTTGAGATATTTGTTGACGTTGGAGCACTCACATTTGGCCTATAAAGCCCTTTATGAGGCAGACATTTTGCGCAACAGTGGCTTCTCTTCTTGGTTGGGGGATTTGGCTTATGTGTTGCGATCTTTTCCTTGGCCTATGCCTCGTCTGCGTTCGGTCCAACACCTGTCACCGTCCGTGTGCGACATGATGAGTTGGGAGCTAAGGAGAGGTTGTAAGCAATTTCTGACTGCTCAAGTGCAGGCGCGCGCCTCACTGTACCTTCTGCATCATCGGCTGGAGCCCCGGGAGGATAATACTTCTCAGTTCATGCATCTGACCCGCCGCCATTATCTGCATCGGGTGTCAAACTGGGAACATCGACGAACCCTCATACAGTTACTGTTTGGTTGCTATGGATTTCGAGGTGTTCATTCGGACGATTCAGTGGTTCCGCATGAAAGAAGAATGTGTCGAAGATGTGGTGAGGCCCTGGAGACTCCACAGCATGTTTTTCTGGTATGTGCAGATCCTGCGACTGTGGTGACGCGACTGGAGTTGTGGGACGCTTTGAGAGAGAATTACTCGTACAATCTGCCTGCGAGTTTAGCAGGGTTCCCAGATGATGAGGTTTTGCGCATACTGAGAAGATTGATTTTCGACTGGGATCGAGTAATTCCGACGGCGCGATTTGTTTTCAAGGTGGCGAAGGATTGGAGATGGTTTGGTGTGACAACAACGTGAACAATTTAATTTTTAGGTCAGTGGCTTAGCATTTACTTGTGTGGTAGAGGTTTCTCTGTAGACGGGAGACAGGTCGCCTACAATGAGGTGCTAGGTCCGGTAGTTCTCCGATGGAGGCATGTACCGTATTACAAACAAACAAACAAACGTTCGTTAGCGTTAAGCCGTCGCTGCCTCCTCGTCACAATTTCCAACCACATAAACAACTACACAAATCGTTGGTTGTTAGCAGTCTCATTAACCATCCGTCGTTGCAGAGCTACGCAAGCCAGATCCAAGAGCAAGTGTATAAATTATATTACTAATTTTGATTTCCGAGATGTTCCGAGATTAACGTAAGGATATTTGGGGGGGTGCGCTCTGCAAGACGGCTGGAACAGCTAGACCGGACCGCGGTGGTCCGTTGACTTATCCCCGGATGCACGATCACTGCTTACCGCACTTCTGCCATGCATTCACTGCCGCCTCTCGATATTTTCCGTTGCATGTGGGTCTCCTCAACACTCTCGAGGACGCCCCAAGCTTATTCTCGGCCTGTTCTCAAAGGTAGTACACACACACGATGGGGTACCGGAATGAGAAACCCAGAAAACATGTCATAGAGGTTTTGAGGTGGCGGCTTGGAGATATCATCGTTGATATGACCGCGTGTGTATCATGAATATACAAGGAGTTGAAGTGTAGGGAAAGAATGGAGGGAGGGAAGGGGGAAAAGGAATAAGTGTCGACAAGAAAAGTCTGCTCGGACGTCCCAACCGGGGATATGTCAAACGGAGCCTGCGGCCCGGTCTAGTTGCTCCAGCCCTCTTGCAGAGCGCCCGCCCCACAAATCCTCACGTAACATCAATCATTTCGGATCAATTACGCATTTAGCCCCGAAAAACTGCCCTTTGGAATTGGCCTGTGTAGTAGCTCTGCAACGAGGGATGGTTAATGAGACTGGGGCGTGAACGACATCAGACTGTTATATCAGCCGTCCAACCACCCCCCTCATAGGCTGATTTTTTACAGTCTGACTGTGGGAGACAAGGCCGCAACATTCCAAGTGCAACTTGAAGACTCATCCGACAATCCATCCGGCCCGTCGTTGGCACCCATCCTTCCCCGTCCTCCTGCGACTTTTTACGTGAGGCCTCTCTATCTCCCCTCGTCCTGGGCTGCTGGCTGTCAGATCCTTCCGGCGAAAGAGTTTGCAACGAACGAAATGACAGGGGTTACCGTTGGGCTACAGTATGATATCGATGGTGGAAGATCTTGGTCTCATTACACTAAGCACAAACAGTGTTATGTTCGTGAACTACGGGTAGCTTACTCCCGCCCGTTGCGTCGCACGAGCTATCCCTCGTAGCATATGCAAAAGCCTTGGTATTACACTGGTTGCGGTGGAGGTAATGCAATTGCAATAGATGGATACTTGAAAATTCTCGGAAAACAAACATAGATTTCATTCATAGAACCTCTCTGTCATGACATCGCTCAAGGTATACAAAACATTTCTACGGGAATCATCTAAAGTTCCGAGAGGGACATCAAGAACAATCTTTGCATCGAAGCCCTTTCTTCGTCCGACTTCCCAGCCATCCCACCCAGTATTTCAAGGACGTTTAAAGTGTAGGGAAATAGTGTTCCCTCCTTCATCACGCGGCCAAAAACTTCGCTCGTCCTGTCTTGGAATAGATTTCGGATGATTTTGACGGTGGTTTTCAGTGGGCCCGCTGACCGAGTAGGGATGTCGAAGTCGTCTTGCCTGAATTCGAGCAAGCACTCGTGGAGATATGAAGCCTGGACGGACGGATCCATGCAGCATAGCGAGCTCCAAATAGAATCATCCCAGATCACCATGGCAATGGCATGATTTACTGCAACTTCGTCTTCAAGTAATGTTTCGAGTTTCTTGGTATTCGCCTGGGTGTCCTCCAGGAAAATATTCCGGGGCATGCGCAAGTCGGGCGAGGAGGTGGAAGGTCGCGAGGAGACCACCGATTCAGCGCGTTCAGCGCGTTCAGACACCCTATCATCAGTGACCTCGGCGTTCGATTCAGAGCCTTCAGAGACCTCATCATCTAATTCGGAAAGCTCATCATCTGAAACCTTGGCGTCCCAGACCCAATCGTTAGACGTAATGTCCGAAATCTCGTCACCAAACACTGTCGGTGAGACCCCAAGAGGGTCCGGCGAAGACCTGCCAGAGCTGGTAGAAGCTGAGCGTCTCAGGGGGCCGGCATATGTGGAGATGGACTCTCCATCTTCGGTAGGAATCCTACGGGGAGAACAGCTGGGGAAGACTCTCAGCCTCGAGAGTATCGGAACATCGGGCAGCCGAGGCGCTTTGCTGAAAGCGGCGGGTTTTGGTCTGTCATGAGGGGCGGCGTCCTCCTTGTCGGATAGCTGCCGGTCTATGAAAGGCCCAGGGGCTGTACTGAGACCAGAGTTTCGGTTTCCCAAGTTCTAGCATGCTTAGTACGGGAAGAAGAAATGAATATGCGTAGCCTACCTGCTTCTTTTTAGTCTTCTTGGATTTAATGGTTCTGTTGTGATTCTGCCAATCATTCAGTGCAGAAGGAGAAAGGAACAACAGGCACATACCTTCTTCTCTCGGTTTCTCATGGCGTCGAGGAGCATCAGCTTGTGGGTACGCTCCATACCCTGCGGCAGCTGGGCAAGTACAGGATCCAGCATGGCCTTGGGATATATATCGTGGAAAGCCAAGAAACAATAGTCTTGGGGAATGTTTGTGTTGGTGAGGAGCTCTTTGGCGACCTCCTGGTGGAGCCAATTGGGGAATTTCTTGTCGAGATGCAGGTAAGTTATCACGGAGCGGGGTATCTGTTTCCGTTCCGCCTCGTCATTTGCTACTGGGCGATACTTCCTCTCTAGGTTGAGACTGGGAGCCATGGTGGGATGAAGACAAGAGTCAACGGTGACCAGTCACACCCATGTGATCAAATGATCATGATCATAGCTTGCGGTCACCTCGCTGACAAATTATTCCCTCCTTTTCATGAGCTCATCATCACCGATGTAAGTTAAATCATTCGTCTATTTGGTTTGCGACCTGTTCATCCCACCATGTCGATAATTGGTTCACGTTCACCGGTGTCCACCGTCCTACACAAACTATATGCTACTCATCGTCTCGTGCTGCTGTTGATTTGCGTCCTTCAAAACACAATTCATGGATGGTTTGTTGGTTTCTTATCACTCGGACGACACTCTGTGCTCAAAGTGGAATCTGCATTTCTGTCCCGTCCCCATCGAAATACCACGAACTGAAGCCGAGGGTGAAAAACTCCTACACTTCCTCAGCTCGAGGTTGAAGCGCACGGAGACCCAAGCCCAATATATTCGCCTTCTCCGCGCTATGACCCGGCAATGGCTTCCTCGACACAGATCCACTTTGTTCGACCCAAGAGGGCCCCCCGACTCGTCCTGCATCTCAAGCTGCTGTGCGCAAGAAGATTCTTGCGCCCGTCACGTGTTCTATTACCTCGAAAACCTCACCATTTGACAAATCGTGTGCTGGCAACATCAGCACTCAGGATGGAAGCTCATTTTGGAGGTCCTGACCGACTACGTGAACAAACGCCAGGTTCTTTCTGGGGGGTTACTCAAATGTGTTGTTTGCGCCGCGCGGGGCTGGCCAGCCTGTGACCGTCCGTTTGGAGAATGTCGGTGTCGAAACCAACTCCGGGGGGATTAACGAGACTGTGATAACACACGCGTTGGATTTGGTGCAGAGTTTGATCCAAGACAGTCCTGCTCAGGCTGAACAGCTTATGCAAGCCTTCGACGCTGGAGATCCCGTCGTTTCACACACCATGACGGAAGCCCGACCGCCAGACCTGGTCCAACTCACGACTATGATATTGGAAGACGCGTTGACCTCTTCCGGCCACCGAAGTAACGGTATCGAATCCAGCTCATTACATCCGCCATGAGCGTTCTGTCTGCCATATTGGCGTTGCCTCGATATACTCATCGTGTCTGGCTATATGTTTGCACGACAGGAGCTTTATTTGGAGAACGGGGTGCGGGTTTTGGATCAGTTGCTTTAGCTGCTGAAAAAGTCAGTGGGCGATAATACGATGACGTTGGGCCTTTTGCATCTTGTGCAGCGGTTGGCGGCAGAGGCCTTTTCATCCGTTCTTCCAGATAACCCCGAACTTCTTCAGCTCAAAGAGGAGGTGTTGATGCGGGGGATCCGCTTTGTCCAGACTGAAGTTTGGGTTGAGCATTTAAGCTGGAAGTATGCGCAAAAGGCGGAGCGGTACGACATCGGACAACAAGTCATGACTTTCTATGGGACGATTCTCGAGCATGCGCCACCAGTTTTAGATGATTCAGCAATAGTCAGTGCCAATCACATACCCTTTGGAGCTTGCGTTAACAATGACTAGAATATCCCTTTGCGAAACTTGTGCAAACAGTGCTTGACCTTACGCTGTTCAAAGCTACAACCTCAACCATTAATCCCTTGGCCTCGACAATAACCTCAGGCTGGAGTCACTATACGACTCGCGGCTCCATGCGGATGTCCGCCGATTGGTCTTCTGTCTTGAAGCCCACCTTCATCTGGCGCGGATTGTGATGAACCTCAAAATCAACACCCGTTCGACCAAGCCATGCTTATCGGAACAGTTGTTTTGCACTCGCGTAACTGGCGGAGCTTTTTCGCGCGATTCCAACATGTTCGTCAAGGCGGACCCAATCGACGTGCTTGCTCTTTGCGTCAAACAACGAGGGATGGGGAAATGTTGTTCCCGTCGAGGCTATGCGGGTGTTATGTGCATTGCGTGCCTCATTTGCATTGATGTCCCCCTCGCCACTAACCATCGAAACAACGGTTGCTTCACTTGTCCAGATCTTTCAGCATCCTTACGAGGATATGACATTGCGCGGCGCCGTTTGGAATTTCCTCTCCCTGGCTGTCGCATCCGAACCTGCTCTCGGTGGCTTGTTTGTCAATGGCCGATTCCGCACCCCTGCTCAGCTAAAAGGCAAAGCCAAAACAATAACCGACAGCCCGGCTGATGAGATCGCTGAAAGTGCATTAGATGTTGCGACAGACATGTTGGCTGGATGGAGCGAGATGTGGGATATGAATCCGCAGCTATTGTCTTCCGTCTTGAAGTTTTTGGAGGTCGTTTGGGAGCATGGATTGGAACGTTCTTGAAGGCTTCAGAGACAGTCCCGAACTCTGGGACCGCATAACAAACCTGGCGTCCAAAGAATTTGGGACCAGTCCCAGAATACGAGTCTGATGTTTTCGAAATAGTCGATGGTATTCGGCGGTCGGCACATCACGAGGTTGTTTCAATGCACGCTTATCGGACCCTGGCGAAATCGTTTGCTCTGAAAATCATTGCCCATGACATCGGAATGCATTTCGCCGTTAACAAGGATGCCGCCAAATCCAAACCGATTAGGTTCACCAAGATGGAACCGCGATTCCGGTCTGCGGATGATTTGAGCGAGCTCTTGTTGGAGGCAACACCCAGCTCGTATGACCCATCTCTATACGACGAGTGGGCTGAACAATTAAAGGTTCGATTTCACATTTGACAGCTGATCCTTGGCAGATTGATCAGTCTGAGCAATGACTTTTCACCCATTTTTCAAGGTTTTGGAGGGTGTAATGGATTGAATAAGCCCAGAATAGACATTTGCTACCTGTTATGCAGCTACTTGGACAACAAATCAGTGCTTTTGCTAAAACTTACTCATTTTATTGATGTAACAGCCGGCAATATGTAGATAAAGCAATATGTGTGCTTTACCAGCTGCGGCATACAGGAAATTACTTGAGGGCGGTGGGGGCTGGCTCCGGAAACTAGTTTTCCGTGCAGTTGAGATAAATCCATGAGGCTTGTCCAGAGCCGAATGAGAGTCGGCACTGGACGGCTTGATGGATTTGACGTCATCCGGCCCTTGATATCATTCCGATGAGATAGCCGTCACTCGGGGCACACGGACATCAGAGTTCATTGCCAAGTCCGAGGACCTGCCCATCTCCGAGATAGCCGGTGCAATTCCCACCCTCCGATAAGCTGATTTCAGCCTCTGCGCGAAAGATATCGAGTTTCTAGGTCTACTACAGGCATAGATCAGCTCAGTATACCCCCAAAATGGCTCAGATCTTCCAAAATACAAAGGAAAATAGATAGTTTTTGACCATCATACATCTGTCAAGATTGGAATTCATCCTCAACCGTCTCGCCTACCGTACTCGTTACCTTGAGGACGACGATTCGGATTCGCCTATGTCACGACCTATATACGCAAGCGCCAACGCAAAGATTCAGACGCAGCAGAGCAGCATGGTTTATTTCACATCTAGTTGTTAACGCTCTGAGATTTACCTTTCGCAGATTCTCAAACCTCAGTCTCAAACAAATCATCGGATCTCCATTTGCTGGCAACCGTTGCTTCACCCTCTCAACATATGGGTCCCGAGGCAGAAAATGGTTTGGCTTATCCTCGTTTTAATGCAGGGGTTATCATACTTTAGGTCAACACCGCGACGAGCAAGGAACTCTGGCTCCAACATACACTCAAGAAATTTTAGCTTGCCGACCATTGAACCCTCGTAGTACTAGTGGATCGTCCACCTTTCTCGTACAAAGAGAAACTTTGTCGCCGCACCAACTATCACCTGCCCTGGGTTATGCTTATCCGAATTCCGATTCCCCAGCTGGTAGCGTCCCCCAGTCTTCTTCCACTTTGCAATCTGCAACTAGCACTCCTATACACGATATTTCGACAAACTTTGCTGCCAACTCGGGGATTGTTACAGTCGACGCTCCACCTGAAGCACCATCGAGTCCTTTTTCGGAGATAGTAGTCTCAGTCACACTCTCAGACAATACCACCGCCACTTTTGTAGAGCTAGAGACCGAGTTGTTCTCGGTAGTCTTGCCCACAAGAAGACCAGAGTCGCGCACAAGAGAACAGTAATGAACTCTGTAAGTAGCGAAACTAATCCTAGGGTACATTAAGTGCTACGTGCTTTTTATATACCCCCATCAAACCGGAACAGCCTTGCTGTTCCGCTCAATCCCTACATCAGTCGCCCATATACGAAAATATTTCTCGTCATATCGTTCACGTCACGTCGGTCTCACTCCGACTGAACGCGTGCTTCTCACCACTGGTTGAAAACCTTGCCTCGGATTACCGCCACATCCTAGTAACCTTCGGCAATCCAGAGGCATAAATCTTTACTGTCATGGCCGAACAAGTATTCTGCACTCCGTGGATATTTTTTGCTCGATTTAACTGGTCCATGCTTTATCCCTCGTACTTGATAGCTTTTTGCTTTTCAAATCGCGTTTTTCGTCCAACGCTCGACTTGCCCCGTATGTCTTCTTTCCCGCTTTCTCCAGCCTACTGACGACTCATGCAAACCAGATCCCTTCGTCGCTTCAGGAAGCCATACCGGCGCTGTTTGTTCTTGTGGGCCCAGCAATTTGACTAGTCAAATAAACTATTTTTGAATGTGCAAAAACCTCTGCGTCGATTTGCCACCTCAAATTGGTGCAGAATCGGGAACACCACGTGTGCCCACCCCATCATCGGAACTTTTCAGTAACACTCTCAACCCGTCACAGCTCAGCTATAACCCGAACGTCAAACCAGTTAACAATGGAGGATGACGCCTCAGCTCCCGCAAACGCGCATTCACAGTTACAAGTTTCCTCAACCACTTCCGGTCTTTCACAAAGCAATGTTCAAGGTGTTTGGGGATACCAGGTCATCCTTGAACTCATTTTCCAGGCTTTCCTTTCTTCCTGCTCGCTTGATAACTGGAGAATCGATGTTCAGAACAGGACGACTCTCAAAGTGGTGTGCAGGTATTGGGAATCGGTATTGGAGTCGACACCGAAATTGTGGTCGAACATCATCCTCGTCCCGGAGATGCCACAATGGTATATCACCCGGGTTTTCCAATGTTCCAAGGCCACTCCCAAGCGCTTGGATATTCACCTCGGTGCCAACTTGGAAACCAATGCCAACACCTTCTCGTCTTGCTTCGTTCCCCTGCTAGTTGCAGTAGCCGATACCATTACGCACCTCTCCGTGCGCTACGCTTCTTCCGCTGACTGGAATGATTTTATCTGCCGACTATCCCTCTCCAATGTCCAACTCAGTTTCACATCGCTTCGACAGCTTCACGCAGCTTTTTGTACTCATTTGGGAAGCCCGTCCCCAGACGGTATCCCACAACCGTTTCCGGCGCTTGCTGCCAACATGCGAGAGCTTTCTCTCGAGGGCCTGCCGCTCACTCCCTCTATCGTTGGCTCCGACCTCACTTCGTTGACCTTGCTCAACTTGGATTCAGTTTTGCGATGATGCAGTGTCATGGCAGACCTTTGTCATGGACTTCTTGCGTTGTCTGTGTCTCACTCCAAAACTCAACGCTCTCACCATCGGGGAACTGAATGAGGGTTTCGTTCCATCCGCTTCCCATGGTTTCGTTGTTGTTGTTCTACCCAATCTTCACAGCCTGTCCCATCTATGCAAAACATCGCTGCCACACCAATGTGGCTTCCTCGTATCACTCATCGAAGTTCCACAACTCCAAAGACTTTCTATCTGCATAGTCAATATTCGCAACACGGTCAACTTTGTTTTGGCGAATCGTTCCAAGCTTTCTACCGTCACTGCACTCAGTTTAGTGGGTGACATACAACAGTTTGTTCAGCGCGGCCATGGTCGAGCAAAGCTTTTGCCGATACTGACGGAGAACCTACTGCAGCCTCTCGATATTCTGGATTTGAGGTTCACTATCGATCATGGCGCTTGGTCTCAAACTTCGCTTGTTGAATTCCCTTTCCCTCGCGTTGGCTCTTCCTACCGTCTTTCTCTTGGTCATACCCTCGCCCCTCTTGTCTCCATACCCCGATTCTCGCAAGGGCTTGGTGAGACGCATATTCCAGGAGCACCTAGTCAGAGATGGAGAGGCCGGCAAACGTATCTATGCAGAACATTCAACCTGTCGTCTTCCTGATGCGGATGAAGACCATTCCTCCTGCGCTCGTTTGTGGTATTGGGATGGTGAACTTCGCTACATATGAGACTTGTGCGAGCTATTCAACAGCTGTTCTCGTATCTAATCTAGCCACATCCCTAAACATATTTTCGGTATACAAATCATTCCCTAGGATGTAGTCTAAACCCTCTCACAATTACTTGTGGCTCACGGACTTGGAGTCTTGGAGGTTGATTCACATTGATTCATTCACAAACAGAACGAAGTTGGTTGTTTGTGCTAGTGGTGACATTGACCGCTTATCTAAAACCACACTCGTCAGCAGGTCTTTGATAATCAATCACCGCAATCGGCTATTACTTCCGGCATTCTGCGGCATCGTGTCTCTGTTGGTGATCATTGACCTCAAGCCACGCCGCAGTACGCGGCAGCTGCATGCGGCATGGCTGCGGCCCAGACCGGTATTCATCCATCACGAGGAGTTCAATGGATAACAAGAAAGCACTGGCAGTCAAAGATAGTGTACTTTTACTGTAAGTTACAACATGACGTTCTGTTTGTCTCCACCGCGGCGTCGGCCTTATTACCTTGCTTTAGCTAGGTCCTGTATGTGAAAAATTCACGCCAAACAAGTGTAAACAACAAAAACAAACATGTACAAACAAAGAAATCAGTAATTGTTCTTTTAAAGTTGCAGCCATTCAATGAGTGTGAGGGCCGCAATCTGTGCATGTCCCAAATCCCTTGCAGCATCTGGCTCAAGTTGTGATACGATGTCACAAAGTGTGACAAGTGTGACCAATTCCCAAAAAAAGGAAGTTTTCGCTGTTTGACAGTCCAATCATCAGAGGATGTCACAGATCGTCACAAAATCATTGTTGTATATTTTGACCATATGAACAACTTCCATTAAGGGACCTATAGTTGCAGCTTTATAGTTGTGGCAATATTGGCCAAACATCTACATTACCTTGCTTTAGCTAGGTTCTGTATATCACAAATTGAAGTCAAATAAGTGTAAACAACAAAACAATATACAAACCAGATTTCTGAATAATTATTGTTAAGATCATATGAGTCTGAGGGCAGTCTGCATCTGTTCCAATCCTAACTGGTGCTTCACTATTTGACAGTACAATCATTAGGTCATGTCACATACTAACCACTTTCATTGAGTAACCTATTGTACCAGCTTAATAGTTACATTAGTACTAGTCAATCCACAACTAATAGAGCTCTATAGCTACCACAGCTTGAAACACTGTTCAATATAGCAACATCTTAAACAGTAGTATTGATTGATGATATCATTTTTATATCAAGTACATAAAGCTGTGAGGTGCTGAGTTATCAATTCAGACACTCCAGAATGAGGCTTTAGGGTCTTATTATCTAATCTTAAGTAAATGCCAATTGAATGGACAATAGAGAATATTGTTAGAGATAGTATACTGTTTATCATAAGCCACTTATGGGTAAATCTGTGCACCCCCCCCCTGATAGCCTGAGCCATGCAGTTCATAACAATGACTAAACAAAGAATATAACATCATTTCTCAGTAGGTGTATTTAATCACTATTAATACTCACAGGTAGGCATAGATCTCCCTTTGACCTTTTAGGTCAGCAGTGAGCACAGCCTGAGAGGTTGGCGGTGAGCAAAGCGAGCGGCCAACTGACAGAGCATATCTAGCCCTAGTGGTGAGGAAAAGTATAACAATATTGAATAAATTATATTCTTTATAATCATTACCTATATTTTCCTGATATTCTTGATTTGAGCCTTACCCACTGAATAGATTTCTAACAAAAGAAAGTTTCACTTTCAGAATACATTTGTTACAATTCCACAATATTACCCATCATTGCCTGGTTGGAACATTGACCAATCTGTAACACTAACAAGCCAGATCACTGATAAAAATACACATAAACTAAAGCAAGGTCTCAGTCTCAGGCGCAGGCGCCAGAGGCCCTTGTTTCATGTAGCCCAGAAATCCAGAAATGAGACCAAGCTGTCACGTGATCTTATGCACGATTGAGCTTCATTTTCTTCTTCAAGTCCGACGCTATCGTGATGAGACGGACCAGCTCATCGCTCGCACCCGGCACCAGTCTTGACGAGCCTCCTGTAGAACGGCAGAGACTCGGAGCTTTCACACCGAGGCAGTTGCCACATCACACAGCTAAAGCGCTAGCACGGAGAAATGCGACCTGGATTCAAGGTATTCGACAACATATGTTGATACCTCTATATGTATCCTATATGAAGTCAACTCAACCATAAATTGAATAACATCATAGCCACATCGACGACGACAAGCGAGAATCGGCTCGTTACTATTCAACAAAAGACCAACGATGGGAGAAATGTTCCATGCAGGTGAATAGGTTTTGTTGACCTGAAGGATACAGTGGTGGACTTATACTCACGGACAGCCCAGACCTCGTCGTGACATGAGTGGGCAAATTTTCATTCTGGACACAAGTTAAAACTTGAAAGACATCTCGAATAATAGAAGAGAAAACAAGCAAAAAAGGTCCAGATAGAGCATAGGCACGTGTCTTTGATGCAGGTTTCGGATGGGGAGATTTCGATAAGGGTTTCGAGCCAATGGTTACAGTTTAGATGGAGGGAGGGTCAAGCGGAGGAGCACCGTAGTGGGGGAAAAGGCAGCTGGCGCATTGAAATCCATGTGTGTTGATTTAAATTTGCTTGCTGAGAACGACGACTGGGGGCAGCTCTACGAGAGCCGGTCTCGAGATTGGGTCCTAAAACCGCAGGTTGAACCGTATACGATGTATGCTTCTTGTGTGCCTGATTCCTCCCCCGACTCAGTGTATTCCCTGACCCAGTGACAAGTCAGAAAACAGACTAACATATGAGAATAACGCACCAAAAGAATTGTTCACAATGCATCTCCATCACCAACCCCTACATGGTGGTCCTTCGACACAAAGTACATGTGGTTGTGCATCTGGCAGTACAATGCCTCTTCGAGCTTGATCATATGCTCCCCCGCCGTCAGCTCATCGCTCTTCTTGGTGGGAGTGTCATTGTCTTCATCAGTACCATCGTCAGAGCGCTTCTTCTTCTTGGTGCTTTTACTACCGACTTGCCCTGTAGGTCTATTAAAATATACTCCTACCACCCTTTCCTGCTGACTGTTCGTTCCGTTCGCGCTTGTCAATAATGAGGTCTTGTTTGGCCACTTGGAAGGACTCCGAAGGAGGGAGTGCTGCTCGCATTGAAAGTTCTTTTTTTGCTGCAGACATGAGTCGGTCATAGTGGGCTTTGGAAAAGAGTGCATGCTGTGAAGTGCTTCAGAAATGAGCTCGAGAAATTGAAAGGGATGTCGATATCTTCGACAAGGTCGTATGGCCTGACGACTGGGCCAGGGTTAAGGCCAAGATCTTGAGACGTGTGAGAAGCTGAACTGAATAGCCACGCACCTGGTTCCTCTTCCTTATTGTCACTGTCGGAATCGGAGTCCTCTCCATCTCAACATCACTAAGCTTGCCCTTCCTGCGCTGTTTTGTTGTATCTTCAATGATTTCGAGGTCTGGAGAATTTATAATTAGACGCGCTAGCGGGAAGAGATTGAGATGGAGTCAGGGTCTGGAGTGGCTTTCAGTTTCTTGGGAGGCCACATGGCGTTTGGGGGCATCTGGGTCTTGTGCAGCTCGTTTTCATTGCTTCAAACCCATCGCAGGTGGTGGTCAAGAGAGGAAGACGCGACGGGTAACTCTGTGTCACGTCACAAGCGATGAATCGACGCGTCTCGGACCGATTTATGGACGAATAATCAGCTTGGTGAGTCGATGAAGCATTCAATTCTAAGTGCTTTTTTGTGTTTGAAACATGCAGAATATGGTTCTTGTGCAATAATTGACGCACCCAGGCATCAGAATTTAGATGCATCGATATCCCAGTCATGTCTCCCCGCCATTCGCTACACCACAACCAGCCTGGATCCAAACCCGGCGCAACACCCTATCGAGCGGCCGGACAGCTCTATTGTCCTGGCCACCGCGTCTTAGCAGTTAGTGTGCTTGTAGCGGTATATAAATGCAGATAAAAAAAAAAAAAAAAAAAATCCCAGTCATGTGACAGGTAACATTTAAAGCCCATAAATTCGGCCGTGAAAAAGGTACCAAAATCATGCTTCTACGTCTAGTCGTTTGTTTGGAAACAATTCAATTTATTTTCCTTGTGGAAGAGGTGCGATCACGTCCGATCCAACTCTTCTGCAAACAACCATAATATTAGGCTGCTAGTAAGCTTCATCTTTGCCTATCCCGGGCATATGGTACCTCATGCCTCGTCGGACGCTCTCACACGACCTACCCTCTTCTACGAGCAACGGTTTCTCATCAATCTCATCAGTGTCGCATGACAGTACAGCATATATTTCTCAATTAGCATTTCATTTTAATATACTCAGCCGCAATGCGCTCATATTGCTTGTGTGCTTTGCGGCACATCCACCCGTTAGTTACAGCTGCCCAATCCTTTGCGGTCTTGCAGAGCAAGCTGCGATCGACGCTTTTCGACTGTAACTGAGAAAGCCGCCCTTGATACCAGCTTTCATTGGAAGATGTCCAATGACGACTTTGTGCCTTTGCCCATGTCCAGGGGGTCGGCCACCACGATCGTCGTTGTGTGCAATTGTTCTCTGTGACTGCGTTAGACGGCGGCACTCAATGTGGATCAGTTCTCACCAATTTCTTCGGTGAACATCCCACAGATCACATAGATCTCCATTTCGGTGAAGTGGCGCACGGAGAAAACCAGGCCGCCAGGAGCTTCCAACAACTGCACCGCTTCGGGGGGAGGGTTCTCGCTCAGGGCATGAGTAATGGTGTGCCACGGAACTAACTCCCGAGCAAGTCGTCCAACGATACCACCGATTTCAATAGCATGTGCCACTCGGTCTTTGAGAAATTTGCTCCGCAAATCCACGTACGCATCGTAGTCGCTAAGATCTGGGAGAGAGCTCAACTCTCTGAGTACATGCCTAGGGGCACAAGGAAGTTTTGTGTGTCGCAGGGGAGAGAGTGATGTGTTACTTGAGCTGAGACGACAGAGGCGAAATGGGATCCCTTGCAGCGCGAGTTGTTCGGCTGAGGCAGTCACGGAAGATCCCCAACTTCCGCGGGATATTTCGAACACTGTCGCAGCGTGAGGAGTAATGAGAATGTCGCAATCTTCGGTTGACAACAATTTTTTGCGGCTTCCGACAAGATAGTATGTGTAGTTGGTCATCTCCCAATTGTTCTCCCACTTCAGATGCGGGTTTGTTAGCACCATTGGCGCGGCGCAAAGATCCGGGGGGAAATTCCAGCTGAGGTGAGTGAAATCAATCAGCATTCGCTTATCGTTATTGACGCCTTGATCGAGAGCTTGAATCAATTCCAGCACTTCATTCAGTTGAAGCCCCTCAAAGGTCTGGAGCTTCTGGTCTAACAAGCCACTGAGGATGCGGCTTGACCGATCGACATTCAAATTTGGAGGGAAGTCGAGAACTTTACTGGTGGACGCGGTTAGCTGAATCCCTAGCCTTTGATAGAGGACATCGACGAAGGATGAGGGGACACAAGCAACCTGAGCCGCTATGACTGCTGTTTCTGACACAGATTCCGCCACAACTGACGGGTTAAACAATGGGAAGTTTCCTTGTTCATAGCTTGCCACAGAGTGTCGCCTTTCAGAGTTAGCAACTCCACTCTGTACAGAATCCGAGCCATCAGCCGACAATGGTATGGGTGAGTCATGGGAACCCAACGACGGAGTGACCAATGTAGGTTCAGGCTCGGGACCCGTTTCCTCTCCATCCACTTGCATTTGTTGCTCCAAGAGGGAATCATTGATATCTGCGTTGATGGGCTCCGAAGTATCATCGAAATCCATTCGTTCTTCCTCGTCGAAATCATCAAAAGCACTGTTGCTATCATCCTGCTCGGAGGGACAGGCAGCTATATCCCATCTTCGACAAAGGTCCCATTCATCCCGGAAGGGGTCGTAGTGACGTTCGCTTGGGCAAAACTTTTCCCATAACGATGAGTAGCTTGCGGGGAGCTCAGCTACGCGGACGAGCTCATCGTTCTGTCTCCGCCAAGAGAAAACGCGACTGTCTTGTGCAGGTAGATGCATGGTCCCTGTCGCGTTCACCAAGAGACGAGCTGCTTCCGCACGTGCTAAGCGGGCCGCACGGTCTGCACTAGTTTCTGATTGTTCCTTTCCCGCATTAACTGAGGCACGGCGTCGCATGAATTGGCTATGAGTCTCCGCTTGTTTCCAATGTGCAAGTATACTTTCATCCCTTGCTTGAACTGGTGGAACCAATCTACTGTTCGTCGGCATGAACGAGCTAGTATACTCCCAGGTTGAAAAGGGCATGTACGTTGAGGTTTGCGACAGGAACTGAATTTCGTCAGAGCCAGGTCGAAAATCCGAGGAAGCCAGTGCATAAGAGGGAAGTATTGACTTCTCCACGGGATGACGGCAGAGCTCTCCGTAGCTCAAACAAAATGGAATGGAGAGTCGATATTTTGCAACAATCTCTATTAGGCTGGCAAGAAAGGCTTGCTGAGGCAGATCCATCACTACGGTTAAATCTATAACCGCTCCTTGTCGAGGTTGGGACCAGTTCGATATATTTCGAGAGCCGATGATGTCTTGCAGGCGAGTCAGGGGAATGCCGGTTGCGGATTCCAAGTGTTGATACAAATGTTGGAAATACGAGTCCCGGCTTCGGAAGGTACTATTGACACGATGGAGGAGGAGTAATAGCGAAAGGGAGGCAGCTTTGACGAGAAAAGCCGCTCGTGATAAATGCAGCGCGTTCATAGCATCTGGTTTCGTGCTATGACCCTGCATGTAACCATAATCACGAGGAGAAGGCCCGGAATCGATCGGGACTGGAACAGGTGCAGGTCGGTTTAAGAGCGAGTCACGTAGAGTTGTCTCTAAGCGAATAATATTTTCCTCGAGACACGTCCATTCTTCGATAAATTTCTGCTCGATTCGAAAAGGCGGATGATAGCTGTCCAGGCTTACTAAATGCGGTTCTGGTCTTCTGTGGACAAGGCATGATGGCACACGGATGGTGGCAAAAGCCTTATCGAAAGCTGGATTGCTGAGTATGAAACTTGACACTAGCATGGTGTGAGGTAGGCGAGGCATTTTCAGGTCGAGCGAGTCGCAAAATGAATGTCGCGGAGAGGGCGCTATATCGCTGGTGAGAGACTCGATTGTCCACATCCGATCACTGAATCCAACACGGCGGAGGTCTTGGGAGGTGGTCCCAACAACACCGTATAGACCATTCGCGCCACTTTTGAAATGTCCCATGATGAGGCCGTCCTCTTTCTGGCAGAGCCGTAAGGAAACATAGCGGGGAAGGGAGGGGGGTACTTGCTGGCAAACCATCCACTATCACCGGTTTGCGGGGTGCGGTGCTCATTCTTTGTGGACGTGGGTGGTGTCGAATCGGTATAGGTGATTGCAATGGGAGTTCGACATCGTGGTAGGGATGCGCCATATCTGCTGAATGGCTACTGCGTCAGCTTGAAGGAGAAGAAGTATTGCCCGCACATGTAGCTGGAAAGTGACGCGGAAAAGTTCACTGGCGGATAACAAGATCAACACGAAATAAGGACGTATGGATTGACGAAGATACTGCAGGACAAAGAAGTGTCGTCCTGGGCACTTGGACAGGTCGAAAGGATCAACCACAACGTCGCAGTCACTGATCCAGTCACGGATCACCTGATCGCAAAACCAGAATGAAAAATAAGCGGGCGCACGGCGGTACAAACAGAACGAACGAAAACAGAGGGCTGATAATTTTGTACATCAGGAAACCTGCACGCGAATGTAGCCTCCATAATACCCCGTAATACCATAGGCAGACTGTGTGGTAACTTGACATGACAAATCAGATCAGTCCTATGCTGTCCTGCCAGTGACTCCTACTTATGCAATCGCTATGGATCTCTCCCCACCTCTCGCTCACTATGCGTCTCTGGTGCATGGCTCGATGGCTTCTCACTGGCACGGAAATCGAAAGACTTGACTTCAGGGTCGCAGTCATCTTGCACTTTACTCCGACCACTACCACGAGTTCTACGACGCCGCCCACCTCGACTACGTTCATGGATGCTGACACGCATGCTGCCTTCGAAGCTGTTTATCACAGCAGCGCTGGCATTAACCCTCTAATCGGCTCTCCCACTGCCCCATCCTCCGATGACCAATACGCCCACTCTCAGTATGGCCTTGCTCAACGTGTCTTCATCCGACGTCACCATCGCGCACTCGCCGCGAACGAACAAGACAGCGAGAACCAGAACGATTTAGAGAAGGACATAGAGTACAAACACGACCTGGAGAACACTCATGACTTGGAGAACAAACACGACTCCGAGTCGGATTTGGAGAACCACAACGATTCGGACCACGCTTCAGTTCATCGAGGCAGTACTCCGCTCGGCGCATTTGACGCTGGTATCGATTCGGAAGACGAGATTCCCCCAGCCGAAAGCCTTATCTCTGGGTGCCTCGGTATCATCTATCCGACTCCTGCTGCCCCTTCATTCGACAGCCCCACCTGCGGTGTTGATGATTCGGGTTCTGGCACTGTTGTGGACAACGATAAGCCTCTGCCCAGTTTGCTGGCATATACTCGGTCAGTCAATTTACGCTCCATTGAACTCAGACTGAAGTACGAGAAACAGCGCAAGCTTCATTTACGAAAACAACCAGTACTCTCGTTCGATTAAATAAAAACCTCATGGCGATGAACAAACAGTCCGACAACAACAACCAGCAACTCCGCCAAGAGACCGAACGTCTCAAGGCGCGTATTCAACTGCTCGAGGAGGAGAAGCAGGGCTTGGTTGACGAGTTAGAGTATTCGCAGCAGGAGGCTGAGGTCAACTTGAAGCTGAAAAGGGACGTGACCAAGGATCAAGCCCGCGCGCAACGGTTTATTTTCGCTCCTGAACTCTTGTAACGTGCACGCAAAATCATCTAAGTAGTACTAAATAATTCGTTCTGTTCGTTCTGTAGTACTCAATACAATTTGTTATTACTCACCCGCTCAGTCTAAGTTGTTGCGAAAAGCAAATATATAAGGCAGGTCATTATGAACTGCTACAGTATACGTGTACATACAGTCATTTAATGTCAGAGGGAAAACTATCTATTCTACTCACAACCGGATTTTATCATCTCTTTGCAAGTCTCGCACCGTTCCCAGAGGAGAGCACTCATCCCCTGACTACGAACAAGGCCCCGTGCCATTGTGATATTCTCCGTCGCCGTTGCGAGCTTGATGGTGGCTTCCTGAATAGATTTCTGGAGTAATTCGCAGGAGAGGTTCGCTTCATGGAGTTTTGCGAGTGTTGCACGTAGCTCCAATGCACAAGCATCCTTATCCTTATGCAACGCGAGGGTCTTTAGCTCCTCTATTTGTGGGTTTTCGCTCGATGTCAGCTAATGGAATGATCAGTAAATTGTCAAACAGTGAATGCTCCGCGCACAGTGGTGTCTTCAAATTCAGACGAGCGTTGGACTAATCTTTCCTGTGCATCGTGTAGATTCTTCTCTGATTGTTGTGCCACATGTTGCAGAACTTGACGATATAGCGTAGCTTCGTGGTGTTTCATAGACACAGCGTTCAGCTCCAATGAGCAAACACTTTTAGCGTGCGGAGAGTATGCAGGAAGAGCTCTGCACTAGCAGGAGTTTCAGGCATAGCGACCACTGTCTTGCCGAACAAGTTGGGAGGAATCTGTGCCCGGCCCAGTGGTTGAGAGACGTGTCGCACGAAATAGGCGTGGAAGAGACGCACCACATGCGCTTTAACGCATTGGTCTTCGGCAGCAGAGTCCCTCATGCTGGGTGTAGTAAGTACGGTGAGATTGGAATGAGCATCGGTGACGGTGAGCGAGCCTGACGGTGGGCCAAGAAGTCGGATGGTGGTTATTGCCGAACCGAAGTTTCGGCTCTATATGTGAAGATGAAAACCAGCCCCCCCAAATTGGGAGTGGCTGTGTTTTGATTACCCTTATTGGGACGGCATCACAAGGATCACATGATGCGTCCAGCAGAGTCACGGTTCGGCTCTCTGCCGCTTGCGGCCTTATCCCCTCTCATGTTAGTCCATACGAGTCACAACTTGTCTTCAAGTTGTAACTTGTCGTTCCGTTTTCAACTTGAAGGTGGACTTGAAGTACTGCGACTCGGAACTTCTGCCTGTCGGTGTTCCATGCCCTTGTTCTCGTACAATCGACAATACCAGCGCGAACCAAGATTTAAATGCCCAGGTCCCCGTTGCCGCTGTACTTTCGACACCAAGACGAAGGTTCTACAACATCTCAATAATCCACGATCATCTTGTGTTGGTTGGTCTCGCGAAGCCACAGCTGCAATTGGTGTTGGTGGGCCTGAGGCAGAGGCTTATATCGCTCGGTTCGAAGAAGCCTTTGGCACCAGCAAGCGCGCGACTTGTTCGGAGACAGCAGCAGTACATCAGCCAACTCAAGAGCCAGATTTGATTCCCAATATTCCACTGGCAACCTCTAGTGCATCTGTACAACCCGCCACAGAGCAGACAGGGCAAGACTACCAGTGCCCTTATGTCGGAGCAGCTCAAACGGCGAATGGTGGAAAGAGTTTCGTTAACTGGGTTGAGGATGATGAATTCAACAGCCTTCGAACGGACAACCTCTTTTATCCCTTCGTCGGGGAGTTGGAGTGGGAATTTTCCGACTTTCTTGCTCATTCCAGTCTCACCATCAAGGAGATCAACGAGTTGCTTGTATTGGTACATTTTTGTTATCCACTCCCAACAACATCTCATTGGCATTTCATTCAGATTCGGCAATATCTAGCACCACATCTTTCGTACAAGACAGCCAAGCAGCTGCGCCAACGCATCGAGCTATTGCCTACCTGCCCGAAGTGGCACTCACGAACAATCACATACCCTGGATATCCGACAAAGAAGCCTATCGTTCTCTTCTACCGAAACTCACTTGAATGCATCCAACTCCTTGTTTGAAATCCGCTGTTCAAGGACAGTCTCGACTTGGTTCCTACGCAAATGTTTTGAGACAATGAGCGGGTCCATGGGGAGTGGATAAATAGTGATAGTGCGTGGAAGATGCAGGTTTGTCGCAGCATCCGGTTAAGGTTTTTTTCTTTGACTGATGTTATGGCAGGAAGCCGTTCCTATTGGCCACACCGTTCTTGGAGTTATCGCCAGCTCTGACAAGACAAACATATCGGTCATGAATGGCGATCGCGTCGCTCACCCATTTTTGCTGTCACTGGCAAACCTACGAAGCGATGTAGCAATGAAAGCCTCAAACCATGCTTTTCTCATGATAGCACTTCTTCCCGTTCCTAAATTTCTCTGCGCAAAAAGTGTGCGGAGCGTAATGGAAAGTCGATTACTCCATCACTGCCTCGATATAATTTGCGAGCCTCTGAAGATGGCAACTCGAGATGAGGCTATCTTATCGAAACACGATGGTTCCCTCATTTATGCGCACACACCGTTGGTCTCCTATATTGTCGACACCCCAGAGGCTACTGATATCGCCTGCATCAAAGCGAAAACTTCGCATTTGACAACTGCATCACATCACACACTCGGCGACAACTTTCGTCATCCAGAAAGGACAGGCGAGAGCACATGGGCAGCTATCTCGTCTATCTCCACAAGAGTATCTCCAAACAGCATTGCTGATAGCCTCCAAAGCTCATCCGCACCGACTGAATGGCGTTCACCTCCCTTTTTGGCGAAACTGGCCTCTCTCAACAAATCCCTCGAAGTTTTTAACACCAGAAGTACTCCACCATGTCCATAAAGCATTTTTCGATCACGACTTCCAGTGGGGGCGCAAGATCATGGGCGACAATGAACTTGATTTCCGCCTCTCGATCATCCCCGTTCTGGTGTGCGACATTTCAAGGAGGGTGTTACTCGTCTAAAGCAACTGGGTGGTCGCGAGCATCGAGAGCTTCAACGCTCTTTCATCTGTATCATTGCGGATGCTGTCCCTCGACAGGTTGTTGTTGCCCTTCGTGCGCTCATGGACTTTAGGTTCATGGCGCAGTCACCTCAAATTACTGAAGCAACCCTCGTCCGCATGGAGCAGTGCCTCGCAACCTTCCATGAACACAAGCAACACATCATTGACTGCGGTGGGCGAGAGCAACCGCATTTCGCCATCCCGAAGCTCGAATTCCTTCATAGCATTGTGCCAAGCATTCGATGGGCGGGGGTTCCTATGCAATACACGGCAGATATTACGGAGAAGGCTCACAGCACCCAGATAAAAGTCCCAGCTCGAACGGAGACCAATCATCGCGATTACGACCCTCAAATTGTTCGCCATCTCGATCGAGCGGAGAAGCTCCGACTTTTTGGGTTATATACTGGAATCAAGTCGGAACAGCTGCAGCTCAAAATGGAGGATGTTGTTGATGATGGCGAAGAACGGGAAGGTGAAGGTGAACCGAGTTCTGAGCTCCAAACTGAAGATGTCGCGGGACCATCTTTGATTGGCGAAGCCTCACGCCCAGTACGAAACTTGTTCAAAGCAGCGGAACTCTATCCACTCCTCTACCCCCAAACTGAAAGTCGGTTCACCATTGCTCCTTCAGCAGCCTTTTTGCTTAATCGAAGACCAACATTACCAAAAGTCTCGGTTGAAGATGTTGGCAACATGTACAAATTGAATGATCTTCGGGCGGCTCTGGGAGATTTCTACTATGGGCAAAACACTACACATAAACCGCTTCTTGGTGGTCGACGTCGGCACCATACTGACTGTGCGCTTCCGTTTACCCACCTTGAAGTCTGGTATTCACTTCGCGTTCAACTCACAGCTCCTCATACCAGCCGACCACTCCCTTCGCAATTATTATTCGCTCAGCCACCTCCCGTCGATTCGATGTGGGAGATAGGACGATATGACCCAGTTCTTTTGTCGAATTCCGTTGATGCTGCTTGGCCATGCAAGGGCTTTCGCGACGGGCTTCAAGGTCGCGTGGCTCATCTAAGGAATAACGGGCCGTCGGCGCCTAATTAGGAAGACAATGGCGAGTGGTCCGGACTGAAGCATTGGCACAACTGAGCTGTTTAGGCTATAGTAGAAGAGTTCATAATATTTAGGCTAAGTAAATATATAACAGTAGTAGCAACAGTAGTAGCTAATTAATCTAAAAGCTCAAACAATCCAAAGTGTACTGGCAGGTGGCTGATAAGGTGGCATTGGTCAATAAGGTGGCATTGGTCAAGATACAGCAGACATGACCCAGAGAGGCCCAAGCAGCACTGGCAGCTTTGGGACTTGGGCATGCCAGTACTAGTGGGAGATGTGGCTACATAGCTGCATACCTGCTTAAGCCACTGCTCGCAACACTGGAGAAGGTTGACCACAAGCCTGAGGGGGTGACTGTCACGGACTCACGACACTGCCAATCCGGACCAGTCGCCATTGTCTTCCTAATTGGGCGCCGACGGCCCGTTATTCCTTAGATCAGCCATTGAACCATCATACTTATTGTTCATCGTCACTTTTACGATTGATGAAATACAGACCATACAGTTGGCCAGATACGGTTATTCATGCGGCCATGCTGGCCGAACAAGGACCATACCGGTGTCAACCCGTTCTTACTCTACGTCCAACGATTCGATGTTGTGCCACAGCTTTCATTGGACAAGAGGGACGCGATGACCGGTCAGTTCATACTCCGACGAGGATTGAGAGCCGACAAAAGTAGGATCGGGGGGGTCATTGATATGAGACACATTCGCGCACCAATCGAGCTGATTCCGCGTCATGGGGCGAGAGCAGATGGTCGTTTGACGCCATACACGAGCTTGGAGTACAGCCCAGAATTGCGGCTCAATCAACATTCAAGCAAAGAACTGTTTTGGGTGCTCGAATCTATCTCTCTCCCTTCATGAGTCCTTGGTATAATTAGGCTAGGCTTACTACAAGTAGCAATTGTAGTCTCAGTACCAAGATGAAACTTTCTTTGCTTCAAGTTTTCTGATCATCCGAAAGCCTGAGCGATGATACGTCTGTGATGCGTGACTTCTTCTAAAGACTACCACCAGCTCGTTACCAGAATCCTAAGCCACGGTGGTCAAACTGTGGCCGTCACGCGTTTTTCGCCCAAGCGCGTTCGTTGGAATCCTCCGTCCACTTCGCAATGCCCAGCGATCGGATTGAAGTCGTCATTCTTCAAGTTGTCACTCGCAGAGATTTTGCTACCAACCGCACTCCCAAGAAGACAGACAAGCAAACGGGCTTACCCAACCTCAGCAAGGAGAAGAGGAAAGATGGGGAGAAGAGAGGTGATGAATTGGTGCGTTTTGTGGTTGTTGCAGACGCGCGAAAAACTCACTCCCACTTACTAGTGTGTAGAAGACCAGCAGTTCAGCTTAGAGGGACTAGCAGGGCGGCTGAATGTGCGTGTAGCATTTGTATGCAATCTACCCTGGCTAATGACGTTAGGAATCCAATGCTGACGTCTATAAACCAGCGCTGGAAACCCTTCGAATTCTCATTCGGACATCTACATCCTTGATGGCGTCCGTTCCGAAACCACCCAAGTTTCTGCACCTGTTGTACCCCGACCTCCGAACGCTCTACGAAACATGGGAGCCATCCGGAAACAAGGTATATTTCACACTTTTTTTCACGTTCTGAATCTAAACTATTACGCAGTCTTTATTTGCAGCCATCTTATTGGTCTTCGCTATGACTTATTCGGACACCCCACTGCAAGGCACTCCTCGCTATCGTTTACTGGCAGCAGAAGTTCGGCCAGCAGGCTCACCGCTTTCCGACCCCGGATCATGGGACGAATACGTTCGACATCTTGCTGCTGAACTCGGTGACGAATACAACATTCGTGAACAAGAAGATGACGAGGTTGAACCAGTCAAGGGTTCATCACTAGTGCTTAAAGTTCCTGACATAATTGACGACCTCCGTTCCCTTCAAGTTGCAAAAGAGTGTGTCGTATTCCTCCTCGACCATAACGCCGAACCGGACGCTATCGATCTTCTTCAAGAGTTGGAAATGGTGGAGGAATCAATTGCTCTTGTCGACAGGAATACATATACACGCGTTTGCCAGTACCTCGTTGGGTTTGTGATCTATTTTTTCGGCTTATTTATTGTGCTGACTTCTTTGTCTCCAGTCAAGACAGCAAAATTACCGGAATGATTCTTCAAGTGCTGATGGAGAAGGCAGAGCAGAACGACAAGTCCCTGCCAATTGGACTGAACAATGTTTCAAATCCTCAACGGCCCATTCTCAACTCGCTCTCAAAGTACAGCCACGACACCATTTTCGCCATTGCACTTAACGCCATTCTCGCTACGGGCCTTGTCGGCACAGGGATCAACAACGCGCGTTTGGCGCAAATGCTTCGACAACTGGCTGGCTACTACTACAAAGAGCCGGAGTGTCTTTTCACGGTCCGTATCGCTCAGGGCTTGGTGCATGTGGGCCAGGGGACGATTGGTCTTGACCTGTTCTACTCCGACCGGAGTATAATGAGCCGTCCTGCCGTTACTAGCTTGTTGGCGGTGCGATGCATCCGAGGCTCCTGATTACCGTCGACGAGGAGCTCAACCCCAAGCCGGTAACGGTTTGGGTTGGACAGGTTCGTGGCTCTTTTTTGGTGTCTGAAAAGGCTCTGGATATTGTTGGCCAAGCAGGCAAACCTCGAACGATATCTGGTTTTCAAACACACCAGACACCAGTGCGCTTGGCTACCAAAGATCGTGCGGAGTTGGCAACAAGGGAGTACATCCCATTTGCGCCGGTGCTCGAAGGTATGCTGATCCTGCAAAGAAATCCGGGAAAAAGAGGACAAGATGGAGTTGTAGTCATACTTAGAATTAACATTTAATTTGCTCATGTCAGTTTCTCATCCGTTTGTTTGGATAATGAGTAACGCCAGTTTACAGGCTTTGGATGTGGTGGACCAAGCACGCAAACCTTGGACGATATCAGGTTTTCGAGCACACCGACACCTACCTATGGTTGGAGAGATCATGCAAATTTGGCAACGGGACGGTGCCTGATGACAAGATGGAGTTGTAGTACCAATATTAGTGTTTTAACGAGTTCCAACGACGGTCTTGAAGTTACAGCACTTTGCAGAAGTGTAGGTGGTTTGTGGAGCGCGCTCAGCGCTCCAACCTGTTTACATCTGTTGTCGTGTTTTTCCCATAAATGGGTCTCTGGCTCCACTGGGTCGTTCCCAGGCCAGCTTACAGCTGTTGGCAAAATCCTAGGCCACTCCAAAATTTCTACTCGTCTGACGTCACACACGCTCTGAGCTCGGAGGGTCGCTTAACTGGAGCAACAGTGGAGCATTGGCACTGCAAACTGCTTTATTTGGGTTGAATTCTGTCCGATGCTCCAAGAGAGGAAATTTTAATGTGGCCTAGGATTTTGCCAACAGCTGTAAAACTTGACAGGAGCCACAACAACAATAAACAGGTTGGAGCATCGAGTAGGCTCCACAAACCACCTACATTTTTGCAAAGAGCTATATAACTTATAGTAGTATTTATCTCCCGGCGATCAACCGTCAGCGAAATGTTAATTGTGATGCAAACCAGCTTCGCTCAGGCTTCCACGACCCTGCACGACCCTGTCGTTGCTTATGGCTAGCAATGGCGGCACTGGCCTTGCGAAAAAGCCTCGTAGCAAAAACGTTTCAAAAGCGAAGCCTCCGAATCTAATCTGACAGCGTCACACGGACAGCAACTCCGAACTTGAATCCGCGAGGTCGTTCCAGAAGTGCCACTCCAACGGCAAATGTACCACCACAAGCACTGGCGGTCGGCAGTACTAGTGGTGCCGAGCGTGGGTTCTCAAGTGTCGGTGAGCCTTGTATCTTGTTTTTGTTCTTTATGCTAGTTACTCATCTATCTTTACTCTGCACAGTGCCACAAAAACGTCGTTCGACGGACGACAACGCGAACGCGAATGCAAATGCGAATACTCAAGCTCGCCCCCCACTATCCGAGCCGATTCGAGTAGCAAAACGACAGCGATTCTCGACTCTCGACCGATTAGAGCGCGACTCTCATACTCTGAGCAACCCAACACATCGACGTCCCACCACTCGCTATGCTGGACCGGCAGATGTTGGTCGTAATCCCATGGCTCCCCCAGTCACAGGCCTCGCTAGTGTAGGTTTATCAATCTCTTCAAGCTCGGAACTCATCTCTCCTAGCGGAAGCGGCGAGCGGACTTGGAGGAGAACCAAACTGAACCGCGACTTCCGCAACCACAACTTCAACCTTAACCGGTACCTCCAAGGTTGTCGCTCGCTACCTTGGTCGATCTTCCTCCTCCAGCCCAGACGCCAGCCGCATCATACAATAGCCAGCAACACCGTCAGGCGCTGGATGCTGGTACCGACGACGAGGATGTCGATGATGCTCAAGCCCATGACCATCGTGATTCTTCTGAAACTGATGAAAGCGACAACGGTTACCCTCGACTTCATGGTATTGAACCTTTTTTTTAATGCTACAGTTTGAACACCATCCAGGATATGGTTCCAATAACCTGGGCGACTACGACATTACGACACAAGGCTATGAGGAATACCCCTCGGTATGTATTAGTTTCACGACCGTGACTCGCTGCTGACGCATAGCAGCTGCGAGAAATGTCATATTCCGATTGTTTGACGCGCAAAACCATCAGTCTTCATTACAACATATTACCTTGCTTTACAAGGTCCTGTATGTGAGAAATTGCCTCACCAAACAAGTGTAAATAACAAAAACAAACAAGTGTACACAGATTGCTATCTATCTTCTATCTTCGGTCTGCGCACTGAAAGGCGCTTCGGGACTTCCTAAGCAGACGCTGTATCAGTGTATGCAAGCGACGCCCACTGTTAACTCCGGCGCATGTCACTCTGACAAATCAATTTGTCAGCGACCCGGCGAGAAATCGCAACGCGGCCTGTACCCGTCGACGTACCCTACCCGCTTGTTCAATCGCGGGCCTCGGGACTAGATTGCTGATGGCTAAAGCAAGGTCTCAGTCTTCGGCGCAAGCGCCGAAGGCCCCTAGTGGACATGCCCTCGGAAATTGCGTCAAGCTCAAATTTCGAGTCGGTTTGTGACTCTGTTATCATTCGAGTTCAAGCCCGCTTATCTGACCGTACAGCTTCAGTGGCCATCGCAATCTGCCAGCGCAACTTACCCCGTGGCTTCACCACCCGGCTTTCCACTCACATATACGAGTAACGGGCCGACACATTTGAACTCCCGTCATTCTACCCAAAGCATCAACTTCCAAAATTCGACAACGCCCTCCAATTTCACTTCGAATTCAAATACTAGTACACTTGTTGCTTCATCTCAGCTTATCCAACAACGACAACCATCTGCTATGAACCAAACCTCAAGTACAACAAGTCAGTTGCACGACAAGTCTGTTGAATTTTGCTTACATACGCTTACAGCTTTGGCGCAATGTCGTGCGCTCTCATCTCAAGGCCTGCCACAACTGTATGTCACGCAAGTCGACACCACGTGTTGAGGATGTTGGACAGGCAGATAGAAAGTACCCCGAGCTGTGGCGTTATGATGAGGGACATAAGGAAGCCACATTGGTGCGGCCGCAGTATGGTGCAAAAATAGGATAAGGTTCGCAGATTCGGAAGAACCACAGAATGCATTGGGAGGGAAGACTCTTCAAAAGAGTATTTGTTAGAGTCTCCAATCATGAGGGTTCCAAGACTGGGAGTTCGACGGAGACAATCCAACAGGTTTCTGACGTAAGTGTGAGATGACGATGTGTCGCTGTTGACCCAGGACAAGTTGAGGAGGGTTAAAGAAACAAGGTTTGGGCCAACTATTGTGGGAGTAAGGGGCAATGAGTCGAGATAAAGGTTCTCTATGTTTGCGGCCAGCCCCGGAAACGGATGCACGGTATCATTCAACAACGAATTTCGAAGAGATGCTACATGCAGGTTTCGAAGCGATGAAAAGTTGGGCCGGATATTTAAGGCAGAGAGTTGGCCAGCGAAAACGTTCCAGTCCTCGTACGAACCCAGCTGAACGGAGAGGTGCGTAATCATGTTGGCTGCTTCAACCAGTAATGGAGCAATATGAGACGCGAAGTTGACGATCTCGGACTCCGAATTCAGACGAATATCCAATCGCTTCAAAGCGGCCTTAGCAAACTGAAAGGCCTGGATGATATAACTCTGGGGGCTCTCTGTAGCCAAAACAATATTAGACCACAGCTCTGGTGTCGACTCCAATACGACCCTCCAAAACTTGCAAACCACCAGGAGCATCGATCGATTCCGAACGTCGATCCTCCAGTCGTCAAGGGACCACGAGGAAATATATGCTTTGAAGATGAGTCCAAGGAGTTCAGGGCATCCCAAAACGGCTTGAGCATTGCTTTCAAAATGACTAGGAGCGAACGAATGGGGGAAAGACACGGAAAACGCGCTTGTTGCAAGTGGGGCGTCGTCTTCCATTGGGTGGTCGATGTTTTGCGCTGTGACCAATTCAGCGTTACGGAAAAGTTCCGATGATTCAGTGGATGATTCAGTGGATTTGACCTGACGTGAACGAATCGTGTGACATTCACAACACGAAAGGTAGGTTGCACTGATCAGCGTTAAGTTGGTTGGGCCTGAAGGCGGGACTTGCATCAGCCATAGACGGCGACAGGGATGTTGGGGCAAGAGGACAAGTTTCCTCCCGGCTGGGAAGATACAGGGCCACTTCCAAAAGCGCCTGTGAAGGTTTTCCCAGCTGTTGATCCAACTAGCGGGCAGAAACCAGGGGAGACTTTCCATGAATTTATGGCTCGACGAGCGCCATCCACGGAACAGCGACTGGCAAAAGAAACAGAGAGGCAAGCACAAGAACGACTTTCACGGGAACAAATTGCAGCCACTGGGCATCCCCCTTCTCTGAACGGGAAACATCGCACTCGCGTCTGGGTCTGGGAATTTGTCAATCCCAGAGATGAAATAACCACTCGTGTGCCATACAATGTCAGAAGAGCAGCAGAAGTTTGGAATGATTATGCGCCCACTCAACGCAAATATGACGGGCTGCGCAATGAATGGGATCTTGCCAAGGAATTAGACCCCGAAGCAACAACTCCACCATCTTCTGACGTCAATGACGACGAAGATTATGATTACGGGGACATGCCACTAATCAAAACGTCAACGAGCAAGGCGCTCGAAGTCCCTAAAGATGTGCCTGGCCATAAAGTCGTTGAGAACGTCGATATCAATAGTTTAATACCATTGGTCGCCAAAACATACAATCAAGTCGACGAAAATTCAGAAAAAGGCTATTTTGCTGTTGTGGACAACGAGCAGCTGTTCCGCCATTATGGATTCCTACTTGCGAACAATGCTCCCAATGACGCGAAGCGTCTCAACGACAATGACGTTAAATGGGCAGTGGGAAATCGCAGGTCTACGGAGACAAACAACATTGGGGTTCTTTTCCAATGCATCATGGACGAGAAGACCCCGGACACCATTCCTTTCGGCCTGTCCGACTTGTCCGACCGCAGAAGTGTCTTGCAACAAGAAGGCTGGTCGGTTTCTGTGTTGCAAATTCGGCGACGACAAGACTATGTTTTTTATGTCCTCGCTCCGGTCTTTGACGAGTTGAAGGAGCCATACATCGTGATTCACGATGCTGCTTTGGTAGTAGAATGCCTTCGACTGGGTAAACAAAGCACAATCGAGATTGTCAGGCATCTTGCCCGCATCGGTGCAGAGTTTTACCCCGCTTGGCGCAGACCCGCGAGTTTCAAATGTGCTAATATCTCGACATATAAAGATGGCTTGCTCCTGCCCAAACCACTCGGTACGCGACCGGAGCAGCACCAAGGCGACCTACTCGATTATTACGCCTATGTTCAGCGCCGGGAAGAGTTTCTGGGTACACCGCATGGCGCATTGGCACTGCTACAAGGGGGATTCGTCGGTAGGCTCGCTCGCATGGTAATTGAGAATGTGGAGGACTTGGTTTCGTCGTACCCCTCAGCACCTGCGTAGCCCACAGAACACTGTGAGTTATCAGTGGTAACCCGCCGGGGTGCCATTGACAAGGCTCAGTATTTTCAGAACATCCCCTGAGGTGAATAATTGCTGGGGAGAGGGGTGAATAAAGTTGAGCTCTAAGGCAAAATTCGCACTAAGTCCAGTATGTAAGGGGTGAATAAAGGTGAATAATACAATGACCAAGTCCCCAGAAGTCCTGTTATGTGACATGTGTGACACATGGTCCCAGAAGGAAATTTTATCGATAGGCATTGGAACTGATGTTTCAGTGGCTGCGCAATGCCTTTTCACAGTTGTATAGAGTGACAAGTATATCAGATTTCCAAAAAAGGAAAATTTCACCATTTAATAGTCCAATCGTCAGAGAATTGTCACAAAATGATAGTTCTCTATCTATACAAACAACTTTCATTAAGTGATGTATAGTAGCAGCTGAATAGTTGTGCCAGCACACGCCAATCACTAGCTGATCTACAACTGATGAAATAATATCTCAATAACTAGAGTAGCTACAGAGCTAATTGAAGTATTACTAAGGATACTTGAATGGGAGGGTCAATATCCCCATCAATACCATGTCATCAGCATACCCATACTGCTGCATGATTATCTATCAGACATTTTGATCTGGCTATATCTCTAGCAGTTCTCTATGGATTCACATTATTATTTCACTAGTAGGTAGGTGGTAATATTGTCTTAATATAATCTGATATGACCATAGTCACATGCCTTTAGAATATACTGTCATACCACTTTTCTGTAGTTTTTCTACCTCAAATTTGACCAGGTATAATGATGACCTGATATCTGGGTGAGAAATGCATGGATAACCATGGGGTCAGTTTTGCTATGGTTAGATGGACATCCCTGATAGCCCTACAAGCCACTTATATTTTCAGGCACCCTATATACCTGTCTATATGGCTCATATCCTATTAGTTCAATCTCCTAATAACTCACTCAGAGGTAAGGAATCTCCAATGAGATAAAGGTAGGAAGTAGAGGAGGGGTTGCCCTGAGAGATGTTATGCCTCCCATGATGTTTTATTCTTGAAATCTCTTGTTATTCTCCATTCTACATATTACTGCTCTGTCACAAGATATTAACAATACAGCCATGATCTGCTAGTTGATTGTGGATCAAAATAAGTCAAGTTCAGTCAATAAGGTATATACACATACCTACCTACTCTGACTGATGATTGTACATACCTGAATGGTGCAATGAGGCAGACAATCAACTGCAGGTTAGATGCAAAACTAGTTTACATGAATAGTGGGGTCTATAGACTGAGTATTGGACATTGAGATGCATGTATTGGGGTATTGGGATATCTACTAGGACCCTGTACTGAAATTGGTTGGGGTTATGGCATGTGTTGCAGAAGGTAGCTAAAGAGAGGGTAGGTACCTATAGAGCAGAAGAGAGTGTCTTCGCTATTACCACTGGTCAGAAAATAATTTCAAGTATGATCCAAGACTTGATTGTAGGATGGTATACACCTTCAAATGAACCTGTCCAGTACTTGAATCAACCTCATAGCTATGATGGATCTCTCACAGTAGCATTATCAGTGTTATCTATTCCCAAAATGATGGGTTCACCATAGTATGGCCTGTGGAAGTCTGAGAAATTTCAGTATATTCAATGGTAGGGGTATGATCCACCTCCCATAAAGTGGTGCCCCTGCCTCTCTGGCATATCTCCATCCTGGGTTATGTGGCACCTAAGGTCTGCAACAATTGACTCACCCTAACACATGCTACAGCATCACTAATGGGTGGAATTATAATGGACTATCCTGTGATATCATATCACTTTAGATCATGAGATTCCATGCATAGGGTCCCAAGATATCAGCAAAATACTCCTTAACTTAGTGTTTACACATACTTGGCACTAAATAGATCAAGGTAATAGGTCACAGATGATATGGAACATTAGGCTAAATAGGAGTAGGATAATATACCTTTCAAATGAGCTCTCCTCCAGCTTTATCCACTGAGGCCAGCTGGAGATCTAAGCCTATCTTCCAAAGTTGATGGAAATCAAATGCCACTGATGAGAGAATGCCTTGCATTTTCAGCGCCCAATTCAGTTTGGATTGGAAGTAGACATAGTCAAACATTGGCTTAGGGTATCTGAAGGTTCAAGTCAGCAGTCTTATCACTTTAAGCACCCACATATCCTCTTTCATGTGAATAAATGGTCAGTAGAGTGATTATATCATATGATGGTGATTAAATGCCATGTTCAAGTAATGATACTCTGAAACGCCTTCCTGGTAGTACTGAAATCATGTATTTATATCAAGTAGTTATAGAAATAGAAGCCCATCAGTTGAACATCATCTAGTGATTGGATAGTTCTGATACTACTATTCAGCTGCCACTATACATCACATAATGAAAGTTGTTTGTATAGTCAAAATAGAGAACTGTCATTTTGTGACAATTTGTGACATTCTGCAATGATTGTGGAAATTTTTTTTTTTGGAAATTTCTCATATGTATCACTCTATGTTATAGTATATAACCATATGACATAGTCACTAAAACTACCAACTCCAATCTCTATTGACTAAAGTTCCTTTTTAGGACACCGTGTCACCTGTCACATAGTGTGACTCCGGGAGACTTGGTCTGGATGACCTATATTGTATTATTCACCTTTATTCACCCCTTACATACTGGACTTAGTGCAAATTTTGCCTTAGAGCTCAACTTTATTCACCCCTCTCCCCAGCAATTATTCACCTCAGGGGATGTTCTGAAAATACTGAGCCTTGTCAATGGCACCCCGGCGGGTTACCACTGATAACTCACAGTGTTCTGTGGGCTAAACAGGTGCCCCTCAGACAAAGACCTTTTTTTCAGTTGTAAGGTTCTTGATCTGGGCGAAGATGGGCTTATATCAATGTGCTCTGGGAGAAGACGAGTTAGACCTCATCTGTGGAGTATATTCGGTTCCAACAAGTAATCTTAGTTTGCTGGCTAGGTCATTTTAACTCAACGCTTTACAGAGCAGAACTCATCGCAACGCAAGTATATCTCATGGTGGCCATCTCCAGGCAGTTTCCGACCGTCCGGTCTCAACACGGGTTGGTGGAATGCTAATTGCGAACACTGGTTCCAGGCACGCTTGCGAGGGATGCGTGCAGGTGGGGCCAAATTGATGAAATCCCACGAATGGAAATCAGCGATTCGAATGACTGGGCGAACCAAGAGTCTCGCTGATAAGCATACCAATCATTCTTCCTATTTCTTGGACCGTTGCCCCGTAGTAGTCAAGCGTGATCAGTAGCTGTATCATATCCTGTATTTTTTGTCATTCAACAAGTGCTGCCGATTTCTTCTTGTCTGAATCGAGTCGAATTTCAGACAAAAAAATGTGCAGGCGTTGGCTTCAAGTTACATAGATCTGGATTCTGGCGGATCGTCGCGCTTGCCCTTCGATTTTAAAGCCCTCGGGCGCGTGCCTTTTCTGGAACGATGCAGTTTAATTACCGGTTCTTATGCGCAAGTCCTTCTCTGATACAGGTGGTGAAAAGTGTACAGATAACGCTCTGGCTGTCCATGATTATACAGCTGAGCTTGGGATAGATGTACGCAAGAGATCGGCAAAAGGCTGCAAAGCGCGTGACAAGGAGAGGGTGTGACTCGGACGACGCAAATGTGACGCATGCGCTCGCACTTTTAACCTCAGCTAATACTACGAATAGATAGCTATGCCTCCCAAACGAAAAACGAACGGAGATCGAGGGACAGGAAGAGGGTCATGAGAAATTGAATGACAAGAAAAGGCGCGCTTCAGGTTCCGACGATGAGAAAAAGCGCGCTTCGGGCTCGAGGACGGCGCTTGCCCCTGCACAAGTCGGCATAGTCGATGGGGAGCTGAATAACGAGAAAAAGCACCCCGCAGGTTCGAAGATGCCGCTTGCCCCTACGCGAATTAAAAGAAAAAGAGTCGGCGATAACGAATACAAATGGTATGAACCGAGGGACAACGCATGGTGCGTGGTTTTTGGTGGATTATATGCTGCTAATCATCCTTCTACAGGAAGTTAACTCACAATATCAAACGAAAGGAACCTAAAGTAATCATCGACTATGAGAGCGAAAGTGACATCGACTCTCCGCTACCCCCGAGGCCCACCCGCAAAAGCCGCGTAAAGGAAGAGACCGAGAGAAGGGTTATTGGTCCCACACCATCCAAACTCACCCGCCAAAGCCTCAAAGAACAAGAGACTCAAGGCAGGACTATTATCCCCGCACCATCCAATTCCAAACCCGCCCGCCAAATCCGCCGCAAACAAATCGAGGAAGGCAGAATCATCAGCTCCGCGCCAATAAGGCCCGTCCAATTCTCCGATTAGAGATATTCTAACTTCCTCTAGAATGGGTGCGACTGATTCTGGCGATGATGATGAGGGAACCGTTGGGGATGATGAAAGGAAGGACGACCGTCCAAGGTAAGCGAAGATAATTTTCAGATCTAGAGTGAGCCATCTTCTAACTTGCTCCAGAAAGACAGGCGAAATTGATACCGACGAAGACGATGAGGAGGAAAACCTTTCCAGGTAAGCGAAAGAGCAGATGGTTCATACGTCTATTAACCCTCTGGCGACCGAAGGAGGTTCACGCTGTCTTCTCTCGTCTGCCCACGCGGAGGGCGCTGTCGCCGCGGCTGGGGAGGCCGACTCCCAGATATAGAACCGAAGCTCAAAAGATTGTCGCTCACGCAGTTCAACATCCAAATGCAAGCACGAAACATCGATGGCAGCGAAGTGGACCGCGATTGGTGCACTGAGCCCGTGTGCATGCTATGCTTTGAATACTACTTTCACAAGCTTGCTGCTCTCGACTTGTCCATTAATGGCATCTTGGACACTTTGTTGACTGACGATGAGTCAGTACATAACTTCAACCCGTAGACATCCCTTCCATTAACTTCATCTGTTGCTTTAGAGATCCAATTTCTTCCAAAACGCAGCGAGATCGGAGTGTTATCCAATCTGACGCCCTTTCCGCCATCGCACCTGGTACGGGCGACCTGTCTACAGAGTTGTCGCAAGGTTCTACATCAAAGATTGTTCGTCCTGGGCAAACGAGGACTCCACCGTTTCTTGGATTGACTGACGATGAGTCAGTACATAACTTCAACCCGTAGACATCCCTTCCATTAACTTCATCTGTTGCTTTAGAGATCCAATTTCTTCCAAAACGCAGCGAGATCGGAGCTTTATCCAATCTGACGCCCTTTCCGCCATCGCACCTGGTACGGGCGACCTGTCTACAGAGTCTGTCTACAGAGTTGTCGCAAGGTTCTACATCAAAGATTGTTCGTCCTGGGCAGGACGAACAAACGAGGACTCCACCGTTTCTTGGATTGTTGAAAGGCAACCGTCTGCATCGCACGCTGACGCGCGGAAAGCGGAACCCAAACTTTAAGCCAAGCAATTATCCTCGCATGGTTCCAACGCCATTTGAGGTTATAAAAGCAGGTCTATTCTTGCGCAAGGACGATGACAGCGACAATAGCGCACAGCAGTCAGACCGCAGTCGCAAAAATTCGAACAGCAACGACGGAGGATTCACACAGTGACGAGGGCGAGGGTAGAGTCTAAATTTCAAGGGTTGTTACTTCTACTACTGTACGGTACACGAAGTAGGTTCGCACGCTAAGTTTCAACGTCTATACAACTACTCGGCAATGGGAATGCGTGCCAAATTATGTTGTCTATTTCCGTCAGAAAAACAGCCGAGTAAATTGGAGGAACGCAATAACAAAAAAACGAACGCTAACATGTTTTTCGAGAGCCGCGGCAACTTGATCCGGATTGACTGAGGCAGTCGGCACAACCACGCTAGTTTGGACTTCATGGCGAGGAGGTGCCCAGGGTACTTGGCAATCGGGCTTTGTTCGGGGCGCCGCAAGGTGCGTTCGGTGCTAGGTCCCAGGGAATGATTACGTTGGATAAGTGTAGCGTCGCTGATAGCGAGAGCAATGAGCTCTCTGTAGATGAGGTCAATTAAATGGGTAAAACAGCAAAGCGCGCATTGAAACTTACTTGCCGACGACCCAAGCCATGGGAACGTCATCGTGAGGGAGCTGAGTTCCAGCAGAACTGCGAGACGCAATAAGGTCGCCACTTTTGAGTCTGAGCCATCCTAGAACAGATAAAGAACAGGGAGCCAATGGCAGAAAGCAAAGGCTGACCTGATTCCACCAACTCTGATTCAGTTTTGTTTGGAATGGTGAGAGTACGCTCCCATGCCCAAGTCTTTTCTAGTCCCGCCTGAGACGTGTCTTGATGATAGATGTAGACGTCATCGAAGGTACCATCCTTGAGCTTGATAGCAAAAGGATGGCCCGGGGCCAACGACAGATCGGGGTATTCCTTGCCGCGACCAGGGAGAATGCGGTAGAGAGTTGGCGGAGAAGACGGGCATGGTTGGATGGCGGGTGAATCGAACGAGGGGGGCGAATTTAAGTCGTTCTGGCGATGACGTAGGTCAGAATTTAATCGCAACTCTCAGCCCTAGCGTCGCTCCTAAACGTTCCATGTTTGCGATCGTCAGGAAAGGTCAGGCAGGAAGTGTCGCGCGCCAATTCAGATGCTTGGCAAGCATCTCGATGTGTTTGTGGTCCATCGGCATTGAAGGGAGCTAGCTTTTCTTTTCTAGCGCGTTGAGCCCAAGTTAGGGTCAGCGGACTGTCTGAGACGGCGAAAAGAGCATCGTATGAGCTCCTGTTACAGCTTGGACGACTTCCGTCCTCCATACCTCGCGTATTTTGTTGACGCAGAGCGCGGTCAACAAATGCAAGACTTGCCACACCGCCGATAGCGCAAAGCGCGCCCAACAGTGGTGGTGGTGGTGGTCTTAGGAAGAAAAGTGTGATGTGGCTGATCTCGTGACTCTCCAAACCACCGCCATCGGAGCAAACGGGAGGCGCGCTTTGCGCTTCGTTGCAACTCATTTGGAGCGGACGCGAACGGGTCGGTCCTGCTTCCAGTAACTGTCGACCGGGCTCGGAGGAGCTTTTTCTTACTACGAACTGCAAGGCAACTCTAAACTTGAACTGGAATCTAAGTCAGTACACTGGCCCCAGATCTTGCTTTTGAAACCAGACTCGCTCACATCCCCAGTTCTACCATCGACCTCAATGCCCGACAGCGTCCAGTCATGAGCCACTTTCCAATGGCCTGGGCGCTAGTAAGTAAGCGATAATCTACCATTAGACCCGAGAACTTATTCCTCCATCACCAAATTGGGAAAAATGATGTACGGGACCTGTCACACCCTTGTAACACCTACAAACCCTTGTAAGGCACAACAACGGTCTCCAACGACCAACAAGCGGTATGAAAGGGGATCTCGAAACTCACAACGCCTCACAAGTGACTTATTACCTCCTCCTATGCTTTCTGGTTCCAACAACACCTTTTCAGTCATGTAACCTCAAACATGTCTTGCCACGTCTTGTTATCTTCCCAAAGAAGGATGGCTGGTTGTTGGGGGTTGAAAGTCGCAACAAGGATGTTCCCATCCTTGACAATCGTAGGGTCTAGTTGTAGGTTCTTTTCGGTGATGGTAAGCTTCAACAATTCGTAGCCAGGTATTTCACTTTTCAAGGCGACGTAACGACTATCACCCTTTCAGGCCATCTGGTCATATCATACGCATGAGCTATTGTATTATTTGCGCTAGTAACAGTGTGTATGGAATACCGCCAGTGAGAGGAATGGAAAGCAAGAGCGTGTCTTGGTGTGAGCACTGGCGCTTATGTCCCATGTGGTAATGTAGGTGTGTGGCGCTGGATTCATGAGGGTTATAGATCTACAAACCTGTCAATTCTGGGTGAATCGTCAGGCCGCGAATCCTTACCTACCGAAGAGAAGTCCATTTGAGTTTGGGGTAACACAAGAGGCGGAGGCGGGGCGAGTGAGAGCTTTACGTTGGAGGATCTATGTGGAGTTGTCAGTCTGGAATGAGTCTTGAGCCTAAATACTTCCCTTTGGGAAGGGAACGCAGTTTGTGTAATGCAAGAAGGGTAGATCTATTCAAACTTGTCAGTCTGAATTGAAGCAAGCGTGAGCGCATGCCGGTTACTTACACCCGATGGTTAGGGAGGGAGCCAAGTCTAATATAACTAAAAGAGTGAGCGAGATTCTTGGATCAACGTGAACTTGGTGTAGTCAGCCCAAAAGGAAACATGTGTGAACGCCAGTGCTCACACTGATGTAGTGATGTAGCGCTAGAAGAATGAGTGAGGGTCATGGATCTATGAAACCTGTCAGTTCGGAGTAAACCATGAGAGAGCGCAAATCTTTGCCTTTGGAAGACAAGTCAGGGCAAGGGTAACGCGAGAAGGGTGAGGGTAACGCGAGAAGGGTGAGCAAGAGCCATGGCAACAACTGATTTGTGTTGAAAGACATCCTTGAACGGTATTATCCGAGACGATAACAAGAGGAGGAGTGTGATGCAGCGGGTTTCGAGAGGGTCTAGGAGAGCTTGAGGAACACCAAAAAGATAAGAGACCTCGAGGTAGCTGGATACCAGCGACCTCGAGGTCGGAGACCGTAAGCGTACGGTCGGACGGAGAGGTTTAGAGAGCTTCTCAGCTCTGCCGTCGAAGCCACAAGCGAGAAGAGGAACAGAGAGACGATACGAGTCTAAGAGATGGATGAAGATACGAGTCAAGTTATAGCACGCGTGACTTGCATCACGCGCGCGCCGGTATTTGTAAGTACATCAGTTATTATCTAAGCGTAGTCGATTTGGAGTGTCCTTTAGTGTATATACGCGTCACAGAGCCCCCCACACTTCTAGCGACTACCTTCGTCCTATTCCTCCAGATCCATGTCCGTCACTTCTTCATCGACCGCACTGCTCGCATGTTGCCCGAATATCGAAGCGGCATATCCTTGCAGCATGAACGCCGGCGGTGGCAGTGATAGGTCAACTGCTATTGGCTGAGCCGGCGAGTGATAGGTCAACTGCTATTGGCTGAGCCGGAGGAGCAGGCTGAGGCATTGGAAGAGCAGTGGTAGGAGGCGGAGGTACGGCCACTTGAGCTACTAAGCCGGCAGCTGGGTCTGAAATACTCGGTGCTGGCAGCACGGCGGTTGATGCGGATGAGCTGGCCCCGGCATTAGGCACTATCGGCAAGTTGGTCACTGGGTCCCATCTGCCTAGGTGAATTTCCCGCTCGATACGCCTCCTCTCGTCGCGGTTGCGTCTTGACGGCCCCTTTCTCGGTCCCGACCCCGCACTCCCCGTAACCGGAGCCGTCTGGGATCCAGCCGTGCCCGGTGGCTGTGCCTGACTCGGCGCTTCTGTTGAAGGGGGCTGGACGTGGGGGTCCTGGGCGTCCGCGACTTCCGATCCCGGCTGCGAGCCGAAGCGCCTTCTTGTTTCCGGTATTTCTAGGGCGTTGCGAGGGGACGCCAGGGCAGAAAGCGCCTGTTTACCGGCGACCCCAGACGACTCAAGAGGCTGTTCCCGTTGGGCGGGGCGCTCGTCGTCGGTGGACCCACTCTGTCCAGCAGGGACCTTTCTGCACATGATAGACCGTCTTGCTCGATTCTCGGCTCCGACCAGCCTGATGTAGATACTCTGGATTCCAGAGCATCTTCCGGAAAGGCAATGTCGTACATGCTCTGCGCCCAACGACTACTGAACTGGGACTCTGGCGGAGGTTCGTCCACCTCCATCGCGTCGCTCAGCGGAGTCGCCGCAACTTCTCTTTTTGGCAGGTCACGGATGACCCGGTTACGATCCAACTTCCACACCTTAGGCTTGCCGTTCCTCGCTAGTTCCGGAACTAAGCCAACAGGCTCCACGTCTATTGCTTCGTATAACGGCACGTCGGGGCCTCCCGAGAGAGATGGAGAGGAGTCCATTCGGGGCAACGCTTCGTGTGTCGCCGCGTCCGCAGGGATAGGCGTCTTCACGGGTTCCGTTTGCGAACCCGAGGTCGTTGCCGGGCGCATCGCCGCGTACGGAGGAGGATGAGGAAGCTTGCCCTGGGGCTGGCCAGCCTTCGGCTCTCGTAACATTCCGGCTGGAATCCAGTTGGTGATACGAGCTACGCGCGAAGAGCTGGATCCTCGAGAACTCTCGAGGTTGTAGGTAGTTGAGATCCATATCCCACCATTCCAACCCGAGGAAGCTCATACCCGCTCTACCAGCCGAGATGTCCGCGAACTCCAGAATGATATGCTGACCGGACAGGGTGATCTGGAGCAAGTGAGCCTTGCCACGCAACCTTCTGATGACGTCCAGATTCCAAACCTCCTCGGCCGTCTCGTAGTTAGGCCCGTCGATGTAGGGCAACGCGAGTATTCGGTAGCTCGGAGCCGGAGGAGCGGGCATGTCTTCATCACGCAATAACCCATCGTCAGATACGTCGTCCTCTTCCATTGCTACCGGATTCCCCTTAGCCTTCTCTTTGCCCTTGCTGTTCTTCGTTGAATCGGGCGTTGGATCAGGAGGTCCCTCGCTTGACGGAGGCGGACCGGGCGGGCCGCCGTTATCCCCTCCATTCGGGCCTCCCGCCGGCGGACGCCCTGGCTTCCAAGGCAGATCCTCGGCGGGAGGAACGGGAGCGATGCTTCCTTCCGGAAAGTTTGCTAGTGGTTCGGTCGTGGGGTAAATCCAGAACGACGGCCTGACCGGTTTCCATCCTCCATGTTCGTCACGCGTTTCATACGGAATGCGAGGAGCCGGCATCCCGTACCGGCCGACTTGCACCGTGCCGGGTAGAGGGTTTTGGTCGTAGAGGACGAGGACACGTCGATTCTCACGGTCCCACCAGAAGTTGTTCTTGCCGGAGGCAATTCTGTTTCCCCTGCCCGAAAGCTCCATTCGCTTCTCGCCGAGCTCGCTTATTCCAAGTACGAAGCGAGCCATCTTCCCCGATCCCTTCGACATTTTAAGTACCGCGGGAGGCACAATCCATGGCATCCGATCCAGATGAACCGTTTTGTACTTCAAGGGCTTGGGAGCGAAGCGGTCTCGCATCGGGTTTTCAGGCGGTACTGGGACACGGTTGCCGTTCTCGTCTTGAGTTTCGACCCGAGGGACCGAATGCGCCGACAATAAGGCTTTCCTTCTTTGCACTTCAGGCAAATCCCGCTGCGTGACTGGCTTCTCCCTTTCCACGGGAAAGCTAGTGAGTTCTGGGGGAAGGGAAGAGACGTCCCAGTCGCTGGCGGAAGGTGCCATCTCGCTTTCTCCCCATCCAGCATTCGGCGTTGTCCAGGCGTCCGACCTCAGCGACCAATTTTCCCACCCGGACTTGTCGTTAGGGATCGGCTTGGGCTTGTCCTCCGGAATCCGGGGGAGTCGGCGCGGAGGCGCCGCGGCTCCTGCATTCGACGAACCTCTCAAGGAATCTTCCGAGAAGGAACTCGAGGCGAAAAGCTCCCATTTCTCATTAGATATAGGCCGGATTCCGAACCTAAGTCCATCGTGAGGGAGCGAGTTTGGGGCGAGGGCCTCCTGGTTACGTCTAGGAACGGCGGCGTAAGGGGAACGAACGATGAAGTACTCCGTCTCCGAGCCGCTGAAGAACCCGTTTGAACGAGGGGCGTCCTTGACTTTGGGAAGTAAATCCGGGGGAATGGTAGCCAGTATGAAGCACGGTACTCCAGCTAACCGGAGGGTATGCGTGAGCTTGACATCGAGACCATTAGCCCAAAAGCCCATTAGGTTGTCGTTAACTGGGCAAGGAGGACGATTGGCGCCGCGTTTTTCCTCCTGGATCAGCGTATTGGCCATGTCAATCCAGGCACGTTTGAAGCGGAGCAGTCTCTGGACCTCCACATAGGTATCGAGCATCTCTTCCCACGAATCGGGGTAGCGAAGAGTGTTGAGTAGATCGTAGACACCCGTGATCTTGAAGGGCTCCTTGGATACTCCTGGGATCCAGGATTTCGAAGCGCGGACCGAAGATTCGACTGCGAGGGAAGAGGAAATTAACTCCCCCAAGTAGTTGGATAGGTTGGTACGAGCAGCTAGGGAGACGCGCCCTTGCTCTGGAGCGGTCTCTTCCCAGCACTGGGTGAGAGGTAGGTGGGCCGGCCAACCGAATTCCCCTTCTTTGACTGAAGTGGGCACACGAACGAAGGCTTCCAGAAGGTCCTCTTTAGCGTATTGGTACTGAGGGCTAAGGCACGCGTCGAATCTTCCCCAATGCCCGTCGTAACGCTTGACGCCAGCATCCGGCTTCAGCATGCGACCAATGGGTACCCCGGGCATAAAGGGGAATCGTCGGGAGTTCGGGGACCAAATCTCGAAAAGCTGATCTCGAGAGGAGATCAACCTTCGTCTTGCGGGAGCGAGCCGTAAGGGTTCGGATAGTTGGCAGTTGAGGAAGACGGTGTCTGAGTAATCGACCCAAGGTGATAGACGTTTGGTGGTGAAGCATATCGAGGTAGGAAGCGCCTTCTCGTTCGGAGGGGCGAGGACCTTAGCGTCGTCCTTGGGCGTGGAAGCCATCGTATAGTAGTTAAGGAATAAGAAGAATGCGTCTGGATCCAAGCAGCGTGGCGGATCACCAGCCTCGCTGCCGAATTGACCAAGATGGTGGTCAAGAAGAAGGAGTGTTTGATGGCACGGGTCACATCAGTCACCTTATAAGCTAGCCTGCGTGCTGACTAATCCAGCTTGTGTACGCGTAAATATTCTCGTTTCAGTGCCGGGGCATTGTGCAAATCGTACTCGGAGACCCAGGAGTCATCGGCGGGACCATATCCTTCCCATCGAACCAGGAACATGCGATGTCCGCCCTTCCTTCGCTTGACAAGACGATGTCCTAGGATAGCTTCCACTGCATACTCCTCCGATGGCTGTAGGTACTCCCGAGTGTCAGGCAGGGTCGTTCGCTCCCCGAACTCTTCTGGCGATCCGTGATATCTACGTAGATGCTCTACGTTGAACACAGGGTGCATGGGGTAGGAATCTGGAAGACGGAGTCGGTAGACTAACGGGTTTATCTTCTCCAGCACTTCGAATGGCCCGATAGTACGCTGGACCAACTTCTGCCCCGTTCCTTCCACGTCCACAAGCTCTAGAGAATGCGGATTCACTAGGACCATATCGCCTTCGGCTATAGGCTCTACTGGACGTCGACCTTTGTTGTAGGACTTGGCTTGTCTTTCCTGAGCTAGCGCGATGGCGTCACGAGCCTTCTGCCTGAACGCCTCCAGAGTTTCTATGAAGTCTTCGCCTTTCTGGCTAGGAAGGAAAGGACGAGCCACAGGATCCGTAGCGGGAAGTAGAGTCCCAGCGGAAGAACGAGGGGAGTAGCCCATCAGCAGGAAATTAGGGGAGTAACTGGTAGACGCGTGCACTGTGTTGTTATACACGAAGTTAACCTCGCCTAGCCACTTGGCCCAGGCCGACCGGTCTCCGGCGACGTTAGGCGCGCAGCATCTGCTCGATGTAGGCGTTCAAAACTTCCGTTTGTCCATCAGTTTGAGGATGATGGGCCGAGGATAGAGCCAGATGACTACCGTACTGCAAGGCAACGGACTTCCAGAAAGCCGTCGCCCATCGCTTGTCTTGGTCCGCGATTATTCGCTCGGGCATCCCAAAGCGATTAACCACATGGTCGATGAACAGCTTGGCGAAGCCTTCTTGTGATAGTGTGGTATGCGTGGGCACGAAAATCGCGTATTTAGTCAGTTTATCCACGAACACTAGTATCGCGTTGAACCTTTCTGTACCCGACGGTGGTAACCCCGTTATCATGTCCATTGATACAGTGGCCCACGGAGCTGCAGGGATATGCGCTGGGCGGAGTCCGCCCATTTTTGCGACGATGGTCGGTCTTGATCTTCTGACACACATCACAAGACCGCGTGAACTTTTCCGCGTCTACAGACATCGACGGCCAAAAGAACAATTCGCGGAGACGGGTGATCAACTTCGCTGGACCCGCGTGGGCCGTCTCATGAGGAGATTCGTGGACCCATTTCAGAATGAAAGGGACCTTACTTCGCGGGACGCAAAGACGGGTATTCCAGTCCGCGTCCACAAAGTAAAGCAGTCCGTCTCTTCCCTTGCGGAATTTAGAAGGGGTAAGGAGTAAGTCTGCGTGCGAGATGTCCTGCGCTATCTTGTCTCGGAAATAGCCGTCCTTGCGATATCCCTCCGCAAACTCGGCAGCGAAGTCTGGGGATAGGCTAACCAGCAGGTGCGCTTTCTGGTTCCAATCCTCGTCAGAGCTGCTTGTTGGCGGCTTCACACCGGCGGGGTAGGTCCAATGGTCCTCTTCTTGGAATGGCAATGACGGCTCCGACTGGGATCCAGCCGGCTTAGGTTCCTCCACCGCTTCCGCCCGAGAAGGCCGCTGGACTCCAGCGGCCTTGCTCTGCTTCCTAGTCGTGGCGTAAGTAGCTCTTTCCAAGACTTCCTCCCACCATCCTGCCGCCGAAGGTGGCTCTTTCCGCTGGCGCGAAGAGACCCCGCTCCTCCAGTCGCTGAGCCCTTTCCTGTTTGCCTTCGTCCGGAATGATGGCTTGATCCTCGTCGCGAATGGGGGATTCATGAGAGTGGACTCTAGGCAACCTCGATAAGGGGTCCACATTCGAATGAATCCTCCCTGGTCTGTGCACAATCTTCAATCCTGGATATGCAGCGAACACCGCCCCCCACAGCTCATATAGCTCCATCTATGCGAAAGATGATGGCCACTGCCTACCAGGCTAATACAAAAGATGATGGCAAGGACCTAGGATATATTATTTAAAGAAGTGTTACTGTGTTTTTAGCACCTGGGGGATGATATCATTGATGGGATTGATGGCAATAAAGTATTTTGACTAATGTGGAACGATTTTTGATTGCCATCACTGCTTTTGATAGCTGAATTATGTTAGATCAATCTTACTTAAGCCATTATTTATTTCCTTGTTTCTGTCCTATCAAGTCTCTAATATTACATATCGAGTCATCGGCCTGAAGAAAAGGTGATTTATCTGACATAATATATCAAAACATTAGTCATATGCATCAGTTCCATTGAGAAAATCAGCAAATACAAGGGGCCTGACATCTTTTGCATTAGCCTGGTAAGCAATTGCCAGCATCTTTTGCGTAGAATCAGCAATAGGTAGTGCCCCCCAGGCCGCCAGCCTACGATTCATATTTTCGTAAACTTCGGGCCCATTGAAGCGCGGCGTGATCCGTCACCAACACCACCGTCTCGCCTTCTATGAATGGCTGAAACCGCACTAACACCTCTTTGGCTCCGAGAGCTTCCCGCTCGGTAGCGCTGTAATTGCGCTCCGCTGACTTGAGAGTACGGCTCCAGTAGCATATGACACGCTCGACCTTGACTATCGAGTCGTCGAAGTCGTCGGCCCATGCGGCTGACTTCCCCACGTCTTCCTCCAACTCCTTCACGAAAACGGGGTACAAGCGTGGCACCGCTTCCCCCGCTTCCCACGCCTTCTTGAAACGATCGTAGGCCGGCGAGCCTTTCAAGTCCTTCATTTGGATGTCTTGTATCTGTTGGAGGCTGGCGCCTATAGCCACGTCCGAGGCGTCCGTGTACAGACGATATGGGCTCCCCTGCACTGGATGTCCTAGAACTGGCGCGAAGCTGAGAGCATCCTTGGAATCCAAGAAGGCTTTCTCGTGCTCGGCGCCCCCATTCCCATTTCACTCCTTTCGCCAACAACGCGAACAGAGGTTTCACGATAAACGCGTAATGAGGAATGTAAGTCGAAAAGTAGTTGACCATCCCCAAAAACTTCTGTAGTTCCGCTACCGACGACAGCCTTCTCAATTCTTGAATGGCGGCGACTTTCTCCTTGTGCGTAGACAGGCCCAGACGTGAGACTTTCTGTCCCAGTAGCAGTATCGAGGTATAACCTATGAAGCACTTTTTCGGCTTAAGTGTCAATCCGGATTCCTTGATTGCGCCCAGCACCTTGTCCAGATGTAGTAGATGCTCTTCCCAGTTCTTCGAGAAGACGACTATGTCGTCCACGTATACGAGTGCGAATAACCATAGGAATGGTGATAAGACGCCTTGCATGATGCGCTGGAAGATAGAAGGCCCATTTCGCAGTCCAAACGGCATCCGTTTGAACTGCCAAAGACCTCTATGTGATCGAAAAGCCGTTTTGGGCCTGGCATCGTCGTCCATATCCACTTGGTTAAATCCAGCAAGAGCGTCGAAGGAGGACAGCACTTGCGACCCCGAGAGAGCCTGTACAATATCGGACTGCCTGGGTATCGGGTACTCGTCTGGGATGGTGGACGCGTTTAACTTGCAGTAGTCGACCGCTAGTCGAGGTTTGCCGTTTCTGAATACCACACTACGCATGGAGCTCCCCACGGGCTTATCGACGGTTCTATCACATCCCTTTCAATCCACAGGTCCATCTGTTTGTCGATCACCCTCCTTTTCTCCGGGGAAGTCGCATACATGGGTAGAGAAACTGGAACGGTGCCGTCCCTTCGTAGGTACGGGTGCTTTTTCAGTCACGTGTCCCAACCTTCCTCCTAGTCCGAAAGCACTGGCGTGCTTCCTGAGTATTCGCTGTAGCCGAGGAAGGATGTCGGGAGGCACGTCCGGACCCAGGCAGACCTCCTGCGCTATGTCGCTATCCGAAGACGAGGCGGGATCAGGATCAGGAACTTGAGTGGTTTTGGGGCCCCACAACTCTTCTTCTTCCGCTCCGGAGTCCGGAGGGGAGGGGCCATCGTTGTTCCCCGCTTGTACTTCCGTATTTCGGTTAGGTTCAACGCGAGGATCCGTGGTTCCCGTCGAGTCCATGATCACTCGCGCGATAGCTTCAGCCGTGAGAGGTTTAGAGAGCTTCTCAGCTCTGCCGTCGAAGCCACAAGCGAGAAGAGGAACAGAGAGACGATACGAGTCGAAGAGATGGATGAAGATACGAGTCAAGTTATAGCGCGCGTGACTTGCATCACGCGCGCCGGTATTTGTAAGTACATCAGTTATTATCTAAGCGTAGTCGATTTGGAGTGTCCTTTAGTGTATATACGCGTCACAAGGAGGAACCCACGCAGTTTAGATTGTTTGGGCTACTCAGAGCAGTCTTGAGGCAGCCTTTGAGAAGCCATGTTGCGGCGTTGGACAAGTGCTTCATCTTTGCTAGCATCCCCATCTTCATCCTCTGCAAAGTCCTCAGTTGCGTTGCCAAATACACGTCTGAGAGTCCATAGTCAGTAATTAGTCGGTGCAAGCCAGAGGAGAAGCTATACTCAGTCAGCCAGTCCAACGTTTTTGTTCCCCATTCAGGCAAGTCTGGATTATGGTCATCCAAGAACGCATTCAAGACCTTTTGATACAAGTCGGTGAATTTGTATTTATTCGTTTCTTTGCTCGCCCATTGAGGAATGCTGCTGATAGAGACTCGAATCTAATGGCGTTTACTGGTTGCAAAGAAGGACGAGAAAGACTCAACGCACCTGAACGACAACATAAGCAACCATATGCGCAGTGACCCTACGTGTGTTGTGGATCGCAGCGAGAGAACCAGGAGAAATTTCATCGTCAGCTGCGTTGCTTGCCTCGCTGCGAGAAATGAATAAGAGTCTGAGTCCCTTGGAGAGATGAGAACATAACAAAGTAAACTAAGCCTTACGCACCCGCCAAATAGCGGCGCTGGTGAAAAGATTCTCTTGGTATGCTCTGGGATTCCATTTGCCTTCAGGGTAGCAGAAAGATGGGAAGTACTTCGAGGACGGTTGATACACGCCAGCAACTATTTTGTCATGAATTCTAGGATGTAGTGAGGCAGAGCACAAATGAGGGGGAAAGCAGCTGACGCCTGAGCTTCTGGGCTATAATTCAAAACTAATCAGTGACGAGGACGCCAGTGAACATGGCAACTCACCACAAGATCGGCGGAGAGCTGGAAGCAGGAGAGATGAAACATTAGCTAGAGCAAGTCAATCTTGGGCCAACAGACGTACTTGTCCTGAGGCCCATATGTCAGCGGTGGAAATAGGCTCCGATCTTTCCATGCATGATTAACATGCGTAGTTGAGGGTGTGCAAGGCCGCGCCGAGCTTTAGTGAAGCCTGGCTCAATTGGTGGGCAGAAGTAGTCTACACCAGGGATAGGGAGGAGTATCCGCAGATTATTTTTGAAGGTGTTGGTATCTTGCATGCGCGCATCCCGTGCAGCCTTAGACATCTGAAGAAAGCAGTCAGAACCGCCCAAGAAAGCAAGGATGTGAGGTGTACCCGGTCACAGAGTGCTTGCCAGACAGCTGGATTAGTCATGGATTCATTGTAGATTCGTTGTGGATTCATTGTAGATTTGTTGTAAAGCAGGAAGAAGATCAAGACGGAGTGTTGACATGGCTGTGTCGAAAGTAGCGCTGTGGTGTTCAGCTTGAGCCCGTTCGCTGTTCTTTTGTCAACAAGAGCGACGGGCCTGTGAGTAAGAGTGATACTTGAGTGGAAGGGCTTGGAGACGGGCTGGGCCTGCTTCGGTGAATGATTTGAGGCATCCGTATGCTAGGACCCGTTTCATGTTCCAAAAGGCGTCTGCACCGCGAGGAATGAATTTTGCGGCGTCAATCAGTTGGTGAAAGGCGCCTCGATACAGTCTAATCACAACAACCGTTAGTCCGCATCCAAGGGAGAACTCAGAGGCATACGCATTTCTAGGCGGCCCTGCTTTTCGTTTGCCCAATGTGACTGTCTGAAGGGAAGATTGTGGGATGTTTTGACGGGGTGATAGCGGCTCTTTTGGGGAAATTAAGTTGGCGTTATTGTTTGTGGTGAGAGGGAGGCGAAAGCCAAGGTGGTCAAGTATCTCTTGGTAGAATGATTGGGTTTCGGCTGTGAAGGATTGTGTGCAGAGATTTGGATTCGCGTCGGTCATAACGGGGCGTGAGGAAGAAGAGATAGAAGCTCAAGGGCATCAGGAATCACCTTATATGAACGGGGGAATATCAAGATTCGCAAGAAGACTCGGAGTTGTCACGTGCCAGGGGCCAAAAACGCAAGAATTAGGCGTCTTTTCCATGGCCTCTTCAAGCCTAATGACTGAAGTGAGGTTGCAAAGCCAACAACTAGCATTGACTATGCGACTATAATCAACGGACCCCTTTATATGAAGACATTATACTGAATAGTCATTACACCGTTCTTGCCTACCCATAGGAACGTAGTTACCCAGTCTTGTAAAGGCTTCGCTGATAGTCTCACTTATGTCTACTTGACCAGAAAAACCTGCCCTCTTTGCTTCTGCAATGGTGTCAAAGCCCAGTAAAGGGCCTGTGCTCATGGAGGCTTGGTTAAAGAAAACCATGCTCCCACGTCCGCATTCATCACCGTCTGACAAAGGCTTAGAATTTTGCAGAGTAGGGCGGACGTCTCCTTGAGTGGTTACAAACTGGATGCCTGAAGATAGGTTAGCTAGCAGCCTTGATGATAAGGTTCACGCTTACTATCCACGTCAATATTGAAATGCCAAAAGAGAGCAGAAGGGTAAACCGCCAGCGTCCAGGGAGGCAACTGCACTACCAGGCCCTCTTCCCAAATAACCAACCAGGTCCTTAGATCGTCGTTGAAATGAGCTGAAGGTTGCTTAGTCAAGCGAGCCAAGAACTGCAGTAGCACCTAAAGCTCCTCACGACTGGCACAGGTGAGGTACCTCCACTCACCTGCAGGTTTTTTCTGGTTAAAAATTAATACCTCCATCCCTGACTGGTAGTAGGACATAAGGTACCTCCATCCGCGGATACAGGTACCTCTCACAGGTACCTGCGGATGGTGGGGGGTAATATTTATTGGATCATATATGAAGACAGTGATTGTCTGTTGTAAAGTGTTCATAAGCTTCCATAAATGATATTTTCTGCACTATCAATTGATTAGACAGGACCAAAAGCAGTATAAGTGAGTATAAGTGCATAAAGTATAGGTACCTGTGACCTTCTGCATCAAGACCTCCATCCCCTACCATCCATGGGAAAACAGGTACCTCCATCCCCAGGTATGAAAACCTGCGGATGCGGATGCCAGGTACCTGTGAAACCATCCGCAGGTCCAGCCACTCCTGAGGTGCTTTAGTAGCACCCACCGTTGGCCAGCACGTATATGAACAGCACACAAACTCCTATCTGGTTTTTGCTATCTGCATGGGGGTCGCATGAGATGCGGGATTGGCCAGGAAACCAGGCGTTTAAACAAAAACACCAAAACAGTCCAAAGAGCGGACTGATGCCATGCTTGCGTTTATGCCAAGCTGATTCTTTTTTGAATCGCGCAGCTACGCCAGGAAACACTTTGGTTACCACGTCCTCCACTAGCCCTCTAGTAGCGACAGTCAGCACGCAGTGGCAGGGCCAGAAAATGGCAGGCGCACATAAGTCTCTGGATGATAGGCAACGAGAGGAAGCTAGAGACACGATCTTCATGCCTGTGATGCCACTCGGTGAGAAACGGGGCCTTTGGCTTGGTCAGTCCTCATAAAAAGGGTTCACAAACAACACAAGCACCTTTGCAGACTGTTGGTGGTGTCCAATTATTATGGCCATATGAGGCCCCCGTCTACCATCCTGACACTCCGCGCGTAACGCGGGGTCAGCCAGATCACAGCCTACCAACAGGTCATGGGCTGCTTCAATTTGCTGCATTGAATCCTGTTCCAAGAACCAAGGAATTCGCGATGAACGATACATGAAGATGACATCATCGTGATCAACATAAAATGTCGGACGTTCTTGTGATACGCTGGAGAAGTTCAGAAGAGGTCGCTAGATAAAAGTTGCTAACTCACATGTCTTCCTTGTGATAGTAGGAGGGATAAAACAATCGAATGTGCTTGTGTAGCGCCTCTCCCTTGACTTCAGTCGAATGCCAGAGCCGCAGCAGCAGAGCCCTGCTTAAAAGAGGCGGCAGAACGCCCTGCAACCCGCTGGAGGCCACAGAGGAGTCAGAAGAGAGTGAGAAAGATTGGGACTGCAGCCATTGGCCTCTTGACCAAAGTCTGGCCGCCTCTCTAGAAGCGCTTTTGGCTGTTTTGGGGCCTCTGCGATGAGATCTGTTGCGTTTGCTGCCAGCGCCTCTTCTACTCCTCTTTGTCGAGGCGGTGCTCAGGCTTGGGCTATCTTCTGCAGTCGCTGATGTACTCGGTGAGAACGTAGGCGCCATCGTTGACTCCGTCAGTGAAGGGGAGGCCGTCAGAAGTTTCCAGCCGCCGTCAGGTTGTATCAGGCTGCGGCTGTTGGGAAGGAGATAGCGATCGTCCTTCTTGCTACGCTTAGGAAGAGGCCTTCTTTCCACCCCGTTGAGCGCGGCAGGAAGGCTGGGTAACGGGAGGCGGTCTGAGGCCAAATTTGTCTCAGATTCGAGGCCGAGTTCAAGCGTGGGGTGTGAACAAGCGGGACTAGGCTTGTTGGTAACGCGAGGTCGTTTAAGGACGGGTGTGAGGAGGTCTGGGCTTGAGGCGCGAGGAGAAGGCGGTAGGTTGGCTAGCCTGAGTGAACGACGCGGGCCAATCAGGGCCAGCAGATCGTTAAATGGGTTGTGCAAGGGCTCGTCCTCGTAGGGCTGAGCTGAGGCCGCAAGCCCGCCGCGGTGTTGCATATGCTCCTCTTTGTACTCAGGCAGCAGATCAGCCAGAAGACAATTGCCCTGGTACACGTTTTTGTACGCAGGCACCGGGACGTCGGAGCTTTGTTTACGCTTGAGACCGCCCATGGCCTGTGCCCGCAAATCCTGAGTAAGCACGTGGTTCTTAGACACACACATACACACACCTGTGCGCTCCTTTGGCTCTCCGAGGCGCAATTGTCGTCGCGCCGACCATCCCTACTAGTCAGTCCCACGGAGAGCTCGGCGGAGCCGGCCTCTCGAGGAGGCACGCAACGCAGGGACACATTCGGGACAGGCGGCGGGCTACAAGAGGCTGGCGTAGAAGGGAGCATTGAGGAGGCTGGAAGACGCGCTGCGCAACCATGTGAGACCACATAAGCGCTGAGTAAAACCTACTCATACCAGGATACCGTTGGTGGAGTAAACAAAACGCGTCTGTCACAAACGTCACGGACAGCACGTGCGAGTTTTGGAGCGTGATGAGCTTGCTCAAGTAATACAAAATGCTCATGTAGTAATGCCTCCAGTTCAAACCATTCTGTAGACATTGTTTCGTGTTCATGGATGAGCTCAGCCAATAATGTATTTAGAAAGCGACTCTGAGAGGGCGGATTTCAGCGTAGTCTCAGTTCACCCCATGCTCACATCCGGATGATCAGAAGAAAGCTCAATTACACCGTCCTCCTCCTCCTCCTCCTCTTCCTCCTCCGCCTCATCCTCGTCGACTTTCGCATCGATCTTCGCTTGGATGAGACCTCGGAGTTGGACGATCAACTGTTGGGCGCGGGCTTTGGCGCGAGAAAGCTCCGATCTGGCTTTCATGAGGAGCAATCCCTTGGATGCATCCTCGTGCTTGACACCACAAAGTAGACGAAGGACAAGGCCGTGTTGGCGAAGCGCTTCCTCGCGTTCGGCAGTAACGTCGGACAGCGACTTCTTCATCCGGGCAATACGCTCCTCCCTTTGCATGGCACGATCCTCTAGCTTGGCGACCTCAGTCTCGCGGCGACGGCAAATCGTCACAAGGTCGTCTCTTTCAGCAGTAATATCCTTGATATCCGCGGCAAGACGATGCTGGGCGTATCTGAGGTTGGTGATTTCACTTTGCAGCGCCACCTTCTCGGAGACCACGCGGTCGTGGCTATCCTTGAGTCGCTCATAAGCTCTGCCTGCCAATAGATGTATGTGCGGTTACAGCCTAGCGTTGGAAGACTAACCTTTCAGGACCAGAACTTCTTGGTCTGATTCAATTCGAGACATATTACGCTGAGAGCTGGGCATGTGTAAGTACAAGAATCATTTAGTCACCACGAAGAACAGACGGGGACGGCACCAGCGGAGAGCTGGAAGGCTGCCAAGTAAACCCAACGCCTGGCGACGCAGCACCGATTGTGGGGGTTGAATGAGAAGACATTGAAGCAAGGGTTGTTGAGATGCGATTAGTAGTCGGGGACAAAAGCAAGAGCCACTTGCTTGTTCCAAAAGCTTTTTAAGCACCGTCGCATTTCAAGTTGCTCATGATAGTCAAGACGAAGAATGATCAATAGCCTGAGACGTCAACCGATGTTCAAGTCCCACTTCTGAGGCGCAACTTCAGCAAATGCTGCAACCAGACATCGAAAGATGTCCTTCCCCTCAGACCCGATTGCAGTGGTCAAGAAGCACTGAGGTATGATCATGAAGCATGGTTACAGATGCATAACTGGGTGTGATTTTGGTAGCGTCAGTGTTAAGACATTGTGGGGAGAACGTGAAGAGGGGATGGTGTATAGACAACTGCGGCGCCCTCAAAACATAGCAAGGTACACACAGCAGGGACAGCGCAAGAAATAGATAGCAGAGTCAAAAAAGAGAAACGTAAAATCAGACCAGAGAGCAAAATATGTACCCAAAAGGTGTTTAACGGTGTTCGTGTTTTAAATAGTCATCAACGTGAATGTGAGGGGGCGTTAACGTGAACGTGAATAAAGCGTGAAGGATGAGTTTGAGGAACGTCAAGACGAATTGCGAGGGATTACGCCGCAGGGACGGCTTGCCTACGAGCTGGCGTCGGGCGTCCCCGAGGTCTTGGCCTGCTGATGCGCAGAGATTCGTTAGGTCTAGTGGGTTGATCAGTCAAACCCCACAGAGATAAAGAGTAGACACTCACGACATGATGAAGGATATGGCGGAATTGTTGGGCCATCAAGTCGTTGGGATCAAAATCGATTGATTGCAGAGCTGGGCTCATAAAAGCGCGATTGAGCCATCTGGAGATGGTTGAGGGAAGTTCGTGAGAGTTTTCAGCGACTGCTGTGAAAGCACTGGACGGGAAGGGTGCGGCGATGGCCTCGAAGATGTTCTTGAACGCACCCGAGGATGCCCAAGTTCATACGGAAGCGGACTGTAACTCTCCACAGAGTGTTGCAATAGAGCTTGCATCCCCTCGTGGTTCTTCGGCAGGTCAAATGCCAGAAGGCGTTGATGAAATGGTTCACGAAGATCAAGAAGAAGAGACGTACATTGGAGGGCAAACAGCGAGAAAGGCGTGTCCAGCCAAGTTCACTTGCTCATCCTCCGCTCGCTTCTGAGGGCATAATACTTGCGCGGCAATCATGCCGCGTTCGTCATCCCAGCCCATCGAGATACAGCTGGGCTGGCTGACTCTTCGTAGACTGATGCTCTTGATGCGCGACTCTGGGCAGCCGACATACGACGCCTATGGCCATTCCCGCGAGCACGTGCTCTTGATGAGTCGGATTTGGTACAGGATGTGTCATATTCACCAAGCAAGAATTGAGCTCCGAGATGTCGAGCCCTCGGACATGGACGAGTATTCTGCCAAGGACAATGGAGGTGTTTCGGCACCAGAACTTGAAGTTGTGATAGTTGATGAGCGAGGTCGAGAGTTCGGAGATGGTCTGGAGAATACTGGAGCTTGTCGGACTACAGAACCTTTCAGATTGTATCCAGATAAAAGTAGAGATGACTCACGAGCATAACCAATCTCCCGTCACCAAATTAACGCCGTCCTCCAAGCTGTGACGAACTAGGAGGCCTTGTTTCACTCTGATCATGCCCTCCACTCCAAACTTTGAAGAAGAAGTCAAAGCAATAGACGGTTGAGCCATACGTGCTTTGTGTGCAACCCTGTCTTCCTCCTGTAGAGTAGCATGTTTGCGTTTTCAACTCGGACGCAGGAAGGTTTTGAAAACTGAGCCAATAAAGCGGCGGCGAACATGTCCACCACCAAGCATCTGAATCCAAAGCATTATTATCTGAGCAAAAAAGAAGGAAAACGAACTTACCGTTATCATTGTATCGTTCTCCTTTATTGGTGTGCTGCTGCTCATGTTCATGCTCAACATCGACATTGGCGGGAACTGATTAGGCGGGAGTAGATGGCCATTAGGAGGATGAGATCATCTTATCCGAAGATCGAGTGGGATGACATCGACGAACGGTGGCCAGTCTTGTCAAACAATGAGTCCACCATTGATGACCCTACTCAACCATTAGATGGTCAAGATGGACCACTATGCTCCGGCGGAGATGCGGAGATCTAACTGAGAGCAGCTCCTTGGTCGTATGCAGATCTTGTCGCCAACCCCAGGTCTACCAAGACAAGGAACCGAGAAATCGCTGAGAATTGAGTCAGTCGAGGGTTCATGTTGATGTCTCGCCCAAGCGGCACGACCACCAGTAGCACCCTGCGAAGTATATTGATGAGCGAGCAAGCTGGTGCTGCTATCCGCTTTGCTCAAGCGATGACTTGCATAGCTCCGGTTGCAGTTATAGAAGGATGTAATGCTAGCGGTAGACTCGCGATAGCGATGACCACGAGAAGTTTGTGATTGTTGAGCTGGTGCTTTGAAGTAGAAACTAGATGCATCGCTGGCCGCACGTTTGCGACGAGGGTCCCCGCCAACAACGAGAAGGTGTCATCAACGTTCATAGAAAGCGAGATCGACAGATCTTCAGAGGATGGTTGTTCGCGGAGACTGAGCATAGGCAAGCCATACTCGAAAGGATCATTTACTCCAGGGTTGGTCACGTGTCCACAACAGACCCAATGCTGAAGACCGAATCATGATGTCCATGGTAAGCTCGAGTGTTGCGCGCAGCAGGAGGTGGTGGATAAAACGCCGGGCGATTAGCATGGAACTCGAAACCTCTGCGGACCTCATCAAACGAGTCGAATCCGGTAGAGCTGATGCCAGAGGCGGGTCTTGAACGAGTTCGAGCACGCATGCTGGTCATCGAAGCGCGTGAATTTCCGATGGCGGAGCGACGTAAACTGCAGTCTGAGTTGACCCGTGGGCGGGGTTGGGCAGCAATTTCTCCGGCATGGGCAAGAATGGACTTGAGTACGGATTCAGGGAATGAGCGCGACTGTGAGAGGGTGGTGGAAGAATGTTTGACAAGGTAAGCGGCTCTTTTTGCATCTTTGATGCTGTTCCTCTTCAGGGAACTGATACCCAAGCTTGAAACCAATGTTGAGTTCACCGGTCAATGGGCCATTTTGTGGCAAAAGGCCAATATCGCTTCCCAGGCTATCAGAGCCGCGCAAGAGTGTTGGTTCCTTGAGATCGATGATTGGGGAAGGATATTCTGGGTACTGACGCCTTCACTGGCTGTCATAGTCGGCGCCGTGATGTCCATCAAACGTGTAGCGGACCGAGGGGATCGCTGGTCTTCGGTTTTCTGAAGACGACGGTGCCGAGGAAGTCTGGTCGATGATGAACTGCATAGGGGGTTCCGGAGGCGCGTCAATTGCAAGTAGATTGTGCAGGTCGATATTGGCCGGCGTTTTGAACGCATTCTCTAGTTGTTCGACGGAACTGCGCCTATCTGATGCCCCAGGCTCATTCAGCTTCTGGAGCTCACCCGTGAAATCAAACGACTTTTTTCGCATCCTCCTCCGAGGCAGCGCCATCATCGATATCGGCATGATTACCATCGTCTTCAACCAGCTCAACATTGAACATGGGCAGCTGTAGTTGAGGGGGCGACGAGGAGATGCGAGGCGAGGGAGGCAGAGGCGGCAAGTCACCAGGCGGAAGCCCAGAACGAGAGCGTGTCGATTTAGCACGTGATGCCGATAAGATAACTTGCAACTCGTTTGGAAAATCCGGTCAGATGCATCCAGTTCCTGCTCTTGGTGATCAGAGGTATGCGATCCTCCCAAAGCGCCTGCAATACCGATCAACCGTGAAGGATGAGCAGGAGGAGCGTCAAGGAAGAGTGAAGGTTCTGCCACAGGGACAGCTTGCGGACGAGCTAGCTTGGGTGTCGCTGGGATCTTGGCCTGCTGATTCGCAGAGACTCTCTAGGTCCAGACCCTTGATCAGTCAAGCCCCACAGAAAAGAGAGTCTATGCTCACCACATGATGAAAGATATTGCGGGAATGTTGAGATCCTTCAAGTTCGTCGTGAGGTCGCTCGAGGTTTGGCGGAAGGGAACGCGGATTGGGTGGACCCCGGTTCTTCTCCTTGTCTTCGAGAGGCCACATCATCGACGTTGATGCAACCATCGACGTTGAAATCAAAATGCATTGAGTGCAGAGTTGGACCCATAACGTGTGATTAAGGTCATCTCGAGGTGAGTCGGTGACGGTGTCGTGCGACTGCTGGGATAGCGTTTGGCGGGCAGGGTATGGCGATGGTCTTGAAGAAGTTCTTGAACCCATGCGACAATGTTCGAGTTCAGATGGAAGTGGGCTATAACATAACTCTCATAGCTTGCTCTCGACGACAGTATCTTCGGCTTCGTTTCTTGAAGTTCGGACTACAATACAACCCGACCATGATCATATCCAAAAACTGGTGGCGATGACTTACGAGCAAAACTAACCTCCCCGCCAGCAATCAACGAACTTTTCTAAGCTGGGTGGCGAACGAGAAGGCCTTGTTTTGCGTTCGGACTTCGAAGCTGAAGCAGTAAACGGTTGGGCCACAATGCGTGCTTTGTGGGTAACCTTAGCGGGAGAGGCTTCGAAAACCGAGCCAAGAAAGCGTCAGCGAACATGGCCACCCTAAGTATCGATCCTCAAGTATTATTACCAGAGCAAATCGCAACAAAGAAGAACAACTTGCCGTGAGGTCGTATCGTCTTCTCTCATTGTGTACTGTGCACTGTTGCCAAACTGTTGCTTGTGTTCATGGTCAACGTCGACAGCGGTTTAGGCGAGAGCAGCACGAGGATGATGGCCAGCATATGATCCGAAGATCGAGTCGGACGAAGAACGGTGACCGAACCAGACTTGTACCCTCGTCCAGTCCGCTCAACGATAATCGACCCCAGTCATTGAAAAATGTCCTTATTGACTTCCATAGGTCCATCTTCAACCATAATACTGGCAGTCGTGGTGAAGGGGAAAAGGTGACGGCGTCGACAGCCCAGCGCAAAGTAAAAGAAGTCAAGCCAGTCAAGAATGTCTCTGATCTCAGCCGGACTCGGAGTTTGAAGAGTCGTCACGGAAAGCTGAAAGTGAAACTACTGGTTGTATTGATGAATTTAGCATAGCACGGTGTCAAGTCAAGAAACTCGGCTCGAAACTTGAAGCTTATCGGCCATCGTACGGTTGAGCATCTTCCGCAAAAAATTCCCCACAAGCGACAACTCCTCCTCTGCATGAAGCAATCTACCTTGCAACACAGCGACCTCGACTTTGAGGTTCACTGCCTCCTTTTGGGCCTCGTCTCGCGTTCGGGTCAAATGGTTGTTCCAGCCGCGAAGTTCCTGTAGAGCTTCATCATTGGACGACAAGGGCGGAGACTTCGCCTACGTTAACTTGCATGTCCTTCAGCTGGATGGAGAGCTGCGCCTTTTGAAGCTCAAATACAACGCGCGAAACCTCGGACTGGAGCTGAAATCGAGCCTGCGTAGCGAGTTGGAGGCGATTTTCGATCTGGTCCCTGTCCCGAGCCAACGTCGCATTGGCAACCACCAGCTGCTCCATCTGTATCTTTAACTCGACAAGCTCGGTGGTGCTTCCCTCACGTCCGCCTTGGTGGTCTGTGCTGTCGTGAAGCTCGTTGCATGCTACGAGGTTTGTGATGTCAACATTTAAACAGTATCAAGCTGAAGGCAAATGTACCAACCTTCCTCAGGCCTGGGCGTTTTCAATTTTGCTGCATCCATGACCGAAGTGGCGCTCGGGGGTAATGGTTAAGAGTTTGTGCTTACGTCTCTCTCTCTCTGTGTGTTTTGATAATCCAGAGCGCCAATCAATTACAAGACCTCATCAAGCAATTCGAACTTTGGGAACAGAGATCGTCCATAGGCTATTTAACGGGATACCCGGTTCGCCTCTCCATCAATGGCTCCTACCTCCTCTCCCGATAGTGTTGACTCCGCTGCCTTTCCTGGCTTCAAGAAACGCGCTCCGTCTATCCAAACACCCAGTCCAGGAACTCCCTCCGGTGCAGACCAGAGCTTGTTTACCTCCGCAACAGACGGGTCCCAGTCAAGCAACATCGCCTCCTCGCCATTGGGGCCTTTGCGCTTGTAAGTGTGCCGTCTAATTATTTGTGTCTTTCGCCGACATCCAATCCCAGGCAGGCTGTCGACAACAACCCTTTCATCAGGGCCAATAATAACGGTCGCACAGGTGCATACTTTCCCTTTGCTCTCTCTCTCTTCTGAACGGTTCTGAACACCATGAGCAGACCTCCAACAGCAGCAGGCCCTTCTCAACGGGTATCATGCATTGAAGATTGACCATGCTCGTCTTGAAACAGAAGTTGAGCGTCTTCTTATGACCAAGCACGTACTTCAAGAGAACGCCGTGGAAAGCCTCGCTGCGAATGTCAAGCTCAATGCCGAGATGACCGAGCTCAAGGAGCAGTTGGCCGAGGGAGAAGAACTTATGGACCAGCAGAAAGACAAAGAAGCTGGCCTTAGAGCGAAGATTTTCGAGGCTAGAAAAGGGCGAGAACACATGTTGGCTCAGCTCGTGGCGATTCGCAAAGAGTTGTCGTCCGAGAAGAGGGAACGACAGCGCCGAATGGAACAGAGCGAAAAGGGCGTTTCAAAAGCTAAATTGAAGATCGTCTCTCTTGTCAAGGACCTCCAGAACCTCATTGATGTCATCGACGAAGTTGAGGAGAAGTTGGATGACTCGGACCAGCGTGATATTTCTATGCGGTCTGGGTGGGTGGACACAAGCCTGTTGGACGCCGCTGATATGAGCTACTAATCATCGTCTGTTCGCTCCATGAAGTATTAGAAATTGTTTGGATCGTACTTGTTTCTACCTAATTCTCATCCAAGTTCAGTCTGCTCAGCGTTTGCATTCGCGTCTTTAAGTTCGATAAATTCGAATCCGATACTTAGTACATACACTGAGAGACCCATCGACTAATCAACTAGCAACGTCCCACCCCGGTCAGGCTATGAGGGCATCCTTGCCATTACGACACAAACTGCAACCATCATTGCCCAACGCAACGCCGTGCGCATGGAGGGCTAGATGTGCTTCACCGATGTCGTGTTCTGCATCCCGGATGCTTCGAGTCCGTTCGTCTATCAAGGACCGGAGAAAATTCATAGCGGAGACCATTTCGTGGAGACGGCGTTGAGCCATTGCGTGCTCTGCAATGCATGCTTCTCGGTGGGCCCGCAACGTGTGGATGAGCTGTTGCGCTGCTAGAGGGGAACTTGGAACGAGGAGAGTCCAGTTCTGATAGCGCAGCTTCTATTGCTATTCAGTGCGCTAGCCGACGTGGACACAGCAAGGCTTACAAGCTCGTTTGGAGGCAGAGGTGTTAACGCCTGATTCTCTGCGGAGTCCAAGTTGCGCGTGCCCGGGCCGTCATTCTGAAGATCGGTGCAAGGCTCTTTCATGAGCGAAGAGGGAGTAGGAGATGATCCAAGCTCAGTCATGGGTGATGTTACAAGTCAAAAGACGAAAGCTGTGACATTCGAGAGAGTCAGATCAAACGCGTTTGTCTTCCGCTTTGTCATCATCACTTTGCACCCTCATACTCGACAAGTCCAATCCGATGGCGAATCGCACCCTCCAGATCCATGGCGTGGTCTGAAAGGTGCTCTTACTAGAGCCAGTGCAATTCGAATCGCCAGCTCTATTGCGATATGGCAACGGAGCACTGAGCTGAGCCGACCCTGAACCTCAAGAACTCTACGCTCAAAATCCGATTGACGGCCAGCATGGGAGATCTCGGTAGGTGGCCGCCGTGATCAAAATTTGACAATTAAACATGAATTTTAAGTTCTCCAACTTCTTTCTACTTCTTCATTCAAGTTTTCGCTCAGCTCTCAACAGTACCATGACGAACTTGGATGAGCCCATGGATCCAAACGGCCCAAACGACGAGGCACGCTTGCTCACACATTATTTCAACCTATCGCCTCCCCCCCAGGCCACTGGCAGTCCTTCACAGACTGGCGCCAGCGCATTCGATGGCGACATGTCGGACTCCTTTGGCGGCGCCGAGAGTTACTACGATGGGAGCTCCAACAGCTACAGCTACAGCTACACCGACTTCAACGAAGCTTCTCAATCCCTGCCTCATGCAAGCGTTGTAGATCAATCTTTTGCCTCAGTGCCACTGGAGGCCCAGAAACGTATCGGTTCGTCCCATTTCTTTGTTGTGTAGTCTAGTACCTAGTAAATGCTAACATTTATTCAAGAAGTAGACACTGCTTTTGCAGACGGAATGTCCACTGGCTATCAACTCGGGCTTGACGAAGGCTATGAACGCGCGATGCGCCAGCTTGGCGTCAACCCGGACGCCACTCACCAATTCCCCACTCGTGTCGAGCAACCTGAAGCGCAACTGGAGGCTGTCACCGGCAACGCGAATGACGACCAGTCTATGCTCTCCGTAGGTGGTGACCAGTCCGTGCTCTCCATAGGTGGCGACACCACTTTCAAGACGACCAGTCAAGCACCTCAACTTCAAATTTCTGTTACGGAATTGCTGGACCAGGTCGCAGCACCGGTACCTATTCGCCGCTACTTTTCACGCTATATTTACCATCGAATGTAGCGGCAGGCTGGCGCTCAAGCAACCCAACTTGAAGATAACCCAGTCTTTTCCCAGTCTTCAGATACTCACTCTGCCAGCGGTGCGTTCTGCGTTCCTTGACGTATGCTTTGCTGAATTCAAGAATAGAGGGAGGAGTGCAGCGGCGCAAGCGCGGTCGTCCAGCGAACCACGCCACCATCATTGCCGCAGGCAAAGGCACGACTGGCAGTCCTTCCCTCGCTACCAGCTCAAAGTCCAAATCAACCCGGGTGGGGATTCCCGAATCGGCTGAGTTAAAAGTCAAACAGTTCGCCGACGAGTGTTTCGAAACTGCGATCCATCTTATAGCAGTGAAGGACTACTGGGGAACGACTGACTACAAGCGAATCCTTCAGGTCACCCGCGAATATTTGGCTAATCAAGGCATCATTCTCACGGACGACGGTTAAATTCTGCTTTTGTGTAGAGACACATATTGACTGACCTTGATAGATATAACACCCGCACTTGAGAGTAGCCTTTGCTCCGCGGTTGGTGGTGTAATCTTTCCGCTTCACTCACCTAGTTGACTGGTTGCTACTTAGCTCCACACTGGAAGACACAACTCACGCAACTCCGTGCGGAAAAAGGGCCTTGAACGAGTTTGGCCAATGAGCAAGGTACCCCACCCTCCAACTGGTCAACTCACGTACACCGACGAGGAGGTAAAGACGGCGGATTGGCTTATCGAGGACTTGCATTATGCCCACGATACGCCTCTGCCCGACTTCAGTATGATAATCGATGTTGCAAACAAATGCATGCTTACGAGGATCCAGGCCAACCACAACAAGTTGCAGACACAACTCAGACGGCGACTGACGTTCAAGTTGACAACGACACCGTCCATGGTACATTCCTAGATAGAGCTACCGCGAAACTTCCCGAAACGGGGCGGTTCACGAATCCCGTTGTTGGGAACATAATATGGGCGATGGCCAGTCATCAATCTGTCTATTATCGCAACATGGAGATCTTCAAGCGAGTTGAAACCTTTCCCCTCAACATCGTGATATTTGGTTTCCTAACCGTTTGTCTTGACTCATTTCACATTCTTTCCTAGTGCTTACCCGTCGTAGGCATACAACTTCTTGGAAGGTGTACAAAAAAGACTGGGATCGCTGTCCGCTTTCAACGGCATGGAATGTACGAACTCATTCACGAGTGGTTTGTGGCAGCAATCAATGCAATCATGAATGATGAAGTTCATGGTCCTCCGTTTAAAGCTTGGCTAAAGGCGATCATTGCCGCTCTCGGGCAAGTCTATTGTTTTCCAAACAGCTTGATGTACGCTCACGTTGATATCTTTAGCCAGGGGAAGCCTCCCTTCTCGCAGAGCTAAAGATAACTCCCAGCCAAAGCCGAAGCCAACAACAAGATAGACACAGTAGCGTACTTTTTTGGACAAAAAATGTAGTTGATGATTGATTGAATCCATGCACTTGTTCCTCACAGGTGTCAGTCACCGTGACATGCTTTGACTCAGCCACATCCAAGCCGACGCTTTCACGGTCTACTAGAGACTCTAGGTGTGTCCCAACGTTCAGGACAAAAAAGGACAAGAGGGACTCACGTTGGGGCAGCCAGCACTCACTCGAGGGACGGAAGCGCGCTCCATTGAGCGATGTTTCCCCAGTTTTTCATGTCGTTTGTCTGCGTTGGAAAGCATCAACAATCAACCGCCTATGCTTACCGTTGAGGAAGCCACTACCAATGGACATGGAGGCGAGGATTATGAGGATGTGGAGACGGAGGATTTCCTGGTTGTGTCTGCAACACCGTTTAAACGTCGAAGACCAAGGCCGCGTCCGGTTTGGGATGATATAATAGATGGGACATCCCGTCCTCGTCCCCCGTGGAGTTTTTTTTGAAAACAACCGCTCTTCCACGGGTGAAAATTTTACTTTATTTTCTTAATCATGACTAACTCGAAGTCAGGAGGTGTTTTGAACACGATCTTGCTCAATCGATTACATTCCTTGAGTTGGATGCTACTCCTTCGCCTGCTCGCAACGCTATTGTGCCGCCTGTTGAAGAGAGTCCCGTTGGCAAGAACGAATCCAAAGTCTTGCGACCCAGCGCGGGATCAGTCAGTTCCCTTCGACCATATGCTGAACGGGCTGCCCTCTCGCCCAAACGACAACTAGTGCCTAAAGCATCTCAACGACGACTGATCGGCCAACACATTGCTCCGTGGCCCACTGCTCTCAAGTCAACGCCACCTGCACCGATAGCTTCTGACGCCACGTTCAAGAGATCTCACCACAGAACAATGACGCCCTCGCCAGAGCCGGATCCAGCTCCTGTTTCCACTCTTTGCGTTTGCGGCGCTCATGAACCCAACCTGTTTCATCATCATCGCCCTCTCCGCCTCCATCTTCTGTGGACAGCAAGATGGACATGCGAGCACCGTCGTCGCTAACGTTTGGCTCCCGCTCGTCACCCGAGAGCCCAAAACCAGTCGCGTTTTGCCTCCCGTCTTTACCCGTCACACTCGCAATCCGCGGAGCAGCAAAGGCAACAACAATGGAATGCTCCTCGCACTTGGCGCAAAGCGAGTGCTCGGTATTGCAGGCGCTTTGGGAGGATCGCATACCTCTGATCACCAAGAGCAGGAACTGGATACATCTGACCGGATTTTCCAAACGAGTTGCAAGTTATCTTATCGGCATCACGTGCTAAATCGACACGCTCTCGTTCTGGGCTTCCGCCTGGTGACTTGCCGCCTCTGCCTCCCTCGCCTCGCATCTCCTCGTCGCCCCCTCAACTACAGCTGCCCATGTTCAATGTTGAGCTGGTTGAAGACGATGGTAATCATGCCGATATCGATGATGGCGCTGCCTCGGAGGAGGATGCGAAAAAAGTCGTTTGATTTCACGGGTGAGCTCCAGAAGCTGAATGAGCCTGGGGCATCAGATAGGCGCAGTTCCGTCGAACAACTAGAGAATGCGTTCAAAACGCCGGCCAATATCGACCTGCACAATCTACTTGCAATTGACGCGCCTCCGGAACCCCCTATGCAGTTCATCATCGACCAGACTTCCTCGGCACCGTCGTCTTCAGAAAACCGAAGACCAGCGATCCCCTCGGTCCGCTACACGTTTGATGGACATCACGGCGCCGACTATGACAGCCAGTGAAGGCGTCAGTACCCAGAATATCCTTCCCCAATCATCGATCTCAAGGAACCAACACTCTTGCGCGGCTCTGATAGCCTGGGAAGCGATATTGGCCTTTTGCCACAAAATGGCCCATTGACCGGTGAACTCAACATTGGTTTCAAGCTTGGGTATCAGTTCCCTGAAGAGGAACAGCATCAAAGATGCAAAAAGAGCCGCTTACCTTGTCAAACATTCTTCCACCACCCTCTCACAGTCGCGCTCATTCCCTGAATCCGTACTCAAGTCCATTCTTGCCCATGCCGGAGAAATTGCTGCCCAACCCCGCCCACGGGTCAACTCAGACTGCAGTTTACGTCGCTCCGCCATCGGAAATTCACGCGCTTCGATGACCAGCATGCGTGCTCGAACTCGTTCAAGACCCGCCTCTGGCATCAGCTCTACCGGATTCGACTCGTTTGATGAGGTCCGCAGAGGTTTCGAGTTCCATGCTAATCGCCCGACGTTTTATCCACCACCTCCTGCTGCGCGCAACACTCGAGCTTACCATGGACATCATGATTCGGTCTTCAGCATTGGGTCTGTTGTGGACACGTGACCAACCCTGGAGTAAATGATCCTTTCGAGTATGGCTTGCCTATGCTCAGTCTCCGCGAACAACCATCCTCTGAAGATCTGTCGATCTCGCTTTCTATGAACGTTGATGACACCTTCTCGTTGTTGGCGCGGGACCCTCGTCGCAAACGTGCGGCCAGCGATGCATCTAGTTTCTACTTCAAAGCACCAGCTCAACAATCACAAACTTCTCGTGGTCATCGCTATCGCGAGTCTACCGCTAGCATTACATCCTTCTATAACTGCAACCGGAGCTATGCAAGTCATCGCTTGAGCAAAGCGGATAGCAGCACCAGCTTGCTCGCTCATCAATATACTTCGCAGGGTGCTACTGGTGGTCGTGCCGCTTGGGCGAGACATCAACATGAACCCTCGACTGACTCAATTCTCAGCGATTTCTCGGTTCCTTGTCTTGGTAGACCTGGGGTTGGCGACAAGATCTGCATACGACCAAGGAGCTGCTCTCAGTTAGATCTCCGCATCTCCGCCGGAGCATAGTGGTCCATCTTGACCATCTCATGACCTATATATCCGCATCAGAACATCGAAGATGTGGTTGTGTGTTTTAGTGGGCCAGAGGTATCGAGGTTGGAATGAGTTGCGTTGACGCAGTCATTCTGTCTGCATTCTGCCTTGTTCGCATAGCTGAAATTATTGTGATACAATGATGTTTGATATTCGCACACTCTCAGATACTTGGCTGTCTGTAGCAATCTTCGTTTGACTAGAATCTTTTTTCGGACGTGGTCACACTGTGACACCACTGCGTATTGCCATCATCCCAGTCAACTTCTCCTGGTCGTTGCTTGCGCCTGTTGACCGCTACATCAGGTGGCCACTGGTCTGGAACCACAACTCTCACAACCAGTGGCCACAGGGTGAACTTGGCTCATTATTCCGCAACCAATAGTCAATTCTACTTGAAATTGACATTCTAAGTTCAAGTTCTCCGGTATGCAGTCTCTACAAGAGTGAAGAAGTAACATCTAACTTGCGAGAAAGAAGTTCATTTTGGATTACTACTGTCTTTGCGGGCAAAGAGCTATGCCCAAATCGAAATTTGCATGCGAACTTTGCCACAAACCGCTTCGCAATCTGGGCGAGGCAAAAGCTGTTCATGACCGAACCTGTCCAGGCTTCAAAGCCTTGCACATTCAATCTGTGGCGCATATCCATCAACATCTTCGAAACGCAGCACAAGCCCCTCCGTTACATGCAGACCCAGTCGGGGCTGTCGAAGTCCCAGTATGTGGAGACAGTTTGAGTATGACTACCTTGACTGACAATTGGACAGCAGATGGTAGTGCAGGAGAGCGAGGCTCCTGTCCTTCGCCCAAGTGGTCTTCCAAATCGTCGTCGTCGTGCTCCAGCCAAGTTGAAGGATGCTGCTCCCCCCCCACCACCAAGAATTCGCGGGGTCATTCGACCCCTACCCATGGAGACCACGATGGAGATTGATTCCCAACTCTCGTCAATCCCTGATCCAGAGCCCCAGCCGCAGAAGTGGATTCGCACTGAAATCGATGCTTTTGGACTTTATAAGGTTTATCCCCAACGTCCAACCCATGACCCTGACTCGCACATCACATCCCAAGAACTTTACAAAGTCGAAAACCCAGCTGTAGTGGGACTAGACAACTTCCCGTTGCCGAAAGAGCCGTGGTTCTACCCTTTCCCCAACGCGTCAGTTGCACACATGATCAAGTACCATATCGAGGAAGATCACGCGGGATCCATCGGCGCCTTTGACCGACTTGTGCAAAATGTTTTACAGCCTAACGAGGAGGCTCAATCGGACGGGGTCGATCTGCGTGAACTTCCCATGCCGTTTTCAACAAAAAAGTTCCTTGACGATCTCGATAAGAAAGGGATCGAGCCTTTGGGTATAACTGAGAAATGGAAACAGGGTAGTGTTGCTCTGAAGCTGCCTTGTGTGGGTCGAGAGCAGAAAGAATCGGCAGCCCCGGAATTCATGATCACAGATATTCATTACCGTCCACTTCTCGATCCTATCAAGGAAGTTCTTCAAGGTCCTCTCTTCCAGAAATTTCATACGACCCCATTCTCTTTGCGATTCATCCCCACAACAGATGATATCCCGCTCCCTCATGCTGACGCTGAACTCGATTCCAATATTTGGGGACTGCCAAATCTTCCTGCTGGTCATGAAGAGGTATTTGGAGAGGTCTATTCATCAGCGGCGATGCTGGAAGCATACGACGCGATCCCGCAACCTCCACCCCCTCAATCACCAGATGATCCTGTGGAGAGTATTGTCGTTGCTCTCATGGAATGGTCTGACGCCACCCATCTCGCTCAATTTGGCACGGCTTCGCTCTGGCCCGGTTATACATTCTTCGGCAATCATCCCAAAGATTTCAGAGGTAAACCGTCTTCGAACGCAGGTTTCCATCAAGTGTATTTCCCGAGTGTGCGTTAAAATCTTGTCCTCCAGTTGTTTACTCATGGTTGCACAGCTTCCCGACGCGATACATGATGCATACCGCCAACATTACAGCTGTGATATGCCCGACGAGGTCTTCACTCACCTTAAGCGTGACCTAATGCATCGCATCTGGGACCTTTTGCTCGATGACGACTTCATGGACGCGTACAAGAACGGTATCAAAATCAAATGTTGGGACGGCATTGTCCGTCTGGTCTTCCCTCGCTTTTTCATCTATGGCGCGGATTATCCTGAAAAGTCGGTGCCTTACCACAACACCCTTATGATCCTAAATAATATTTGGCAGAGTTCTACTTGCTACTATCCGAAGCATGGGTGGCTGTCCATGCCCTCGTTGCTTCATTCAGAAACACCAAATCGCCGAGACTGGCACAGTCAATGATATGAAGCGACGAGAAGTCATTCGTGTTGATGACCACCCTCGGAGATCAACCATCGAGGATGCGCGCAGAGCTATCTTTGAGAATGGTTCTGCTGTTGCGGGCTCTTCCATCAACAGGATGCTCCAAGCCAAGTCTTGGGTTCCGGTTCGGGTATGTATCTTTATTCTGTTCTTGAGTTACCATTCACCTGGTGATAGAATGCGTTCTCCAAACTCAACACTGAGACAACAACCTTCAACTTTTATACAATGTTCGTCCCAGACCTCCTGCATGAAGTCGAATTGGGAGTGGTCAAGGCAATCCTCACTCATCTGATTTGCATGCTGCAAACCTTCAAGAACGTCGGAGAATTTGATTCACGGTAAGCGCCATCTCCTTATTGCAGGGCTGTTCTCTAAGTCTTGTTAGATTCCGCCAAGTAGGAACATTTGGGCGGTCGGTGATACGTTCCTTCGGCAGCAATGTTTCTGCAATGAAATATGCAGCTGCGAGAAACTTCGAGGATGTTTTACAGGTGCTTTCGACTTTTCCCCGGGTGCCAACGACCAATGACATCTCGATAGTGTATACTCCCCGTCATCGAGGGATTATTTCCTGATCACCAACGTCTTATCGATCAACTGTGCTTCGAGCTAGCAGTGTGGCATGGATATGCCAAACTACGCATGCATACGACCTCCACTGTCGAAATCTTCCGAACTGCTACTAAGGATTTGCTTACCTCCATTCGACGCTTCGCCCGTGAAACTGCAAGTGTAAAAACATACGAGCTGCCTCGAGAGGAGCGGCAACGAACAAAGAAAGCAGCCAAGAAAGCGGCAACACTTGACCAGCAGGCTCCTGTGCCGGAATCCCAGCCCACCGCTTCAGTCAACGACGCCCAGTCCAAACCCAAACCCAAACCCAAACCCAAACCCAAACCCAAACCCAAATCCAAAACTACATCCAAATTCACAACCAAATCCGCACCCGTACCCCCGCCTGTATCCCTGCCTGTACCCCCGCCTGCCCCCCCCGCCTGCGCCTGTACCCCCGCCTGCACCCGCACCCTCCACTACACCAGACGTGTCAGCTACTACGGCATCAACATCCCTTGAAGATCCCAGTCCCGTACTCGTTACCACATCTACGCGACCTCGAGAAAAAATAGAAAAACCATTCAACATGATCACTTACAAATTGCACTCATTGCCCGACTACCCGGATTCCATTCTGCGATTCGGAACCACAGACTCCACCTCAACCCAAAATGTATGTATGATACATTTCCCGAGCACTGTTGACTTACTCTCATTTCTAGGGAGAGTTAGCTCATCGGCTCGTGAAACTGCTCTACCGAAGGACAAATAAACGTGATCATGTCCGGCAAATCGCGAAACATGAGCATCGTCGACGTTTGATCCGTGCGATGTGGGAACGGCGCAAGTGGTACAAGGATCGAGAGAAGACCACGACAACTAGCGCAACGGAAGGAACAGTCCACACCAACCAAGGCACTTCCAACACCAATCAACAAGCTGGTCGCCGGCGGAAACTACAGTCCAGCTTGCGCCCGAAACCCCATTCTTCCTATGGCGCCTACGTGCCACCAGAACAACACCATTATATATCGGATTCTCGAAGATCCTTCTGGCGTCTTTCCGATCTCGAGTTCGATACAGACTCTGATTCTGGTGGTGACGGGCCTGCTTTTGGCTCGCATGGTTCGTCTGCATAACCCAGGTTATTCCTATCTAATGAGTTCTGGCTAGGAGATTGATAAGCAAGATGACCCCGCCTTGAAAGTAGGGTTTCTTGAAAATTTTGGGATCAACGCTAATATCCAGTAGAATTTTGTTCTTAATTTGAAGGCTCATTTGCGCTGTCGCCTACTCGACTTGGAAGAGAGCGATGACATGCCGTTTAGCCAAGACGATCTAATCAAGGTTGTCATCGAGAAGGAATTACTCTACACTCACGCGACAATGCGGGTGAATTATACGACATACGATGTTCGAAGGGATCAAGACATGTTGAACCCACGTACACGAAAGTTCTTCATGGTTCACGCGCAGGATTCCGTAGACCCCCACCGCTTTTGATATGGGGAAATCCTGGGTATATTTCATGCATATGCGTCTCTTCTGGACCAGCCGGGCAAACCAAAGCGCCTTGAATTCCTTTGGGTGCGATGGTTCCAACGAGATATGACATATTTGTGTGGTTTCAAGGCGAAACGGCTACCTCGATTGTGTTACATGCCCCACCAAAGCGAAATTGCCTTTGGCTTCCTGGACCCGCAAGTTGTTGTTCGTGGGTGCCATTTGATTCCTGCCTTCAGCCATGGACGCACAACCGAATATCTACCGAAATCAATCGCTCGCCCTGAAGCAGCATCGGATCAAGACTGGCGGTTTTATTATGTGAACATGTGAGTTCAAGTATTCGCGTTCAGCATATGCTTACTAAAACAAGGTTGTCGATCGAGACATGCTTATGCGATACCACAGTAATGTGGTTGGCCATCGCAGTGCTGCACCGAATGTGGATCAAGATGTCCCCATGCTTGATGTACCCAACGAAGCTACTGCTGATCAGCAAGATGTCCTGCTCGGGGATCAACTGGTGAATGAGGAGGAAGAGGAAGACCCAGACTGGTGTGGCAATACGCGGTGGGAACCGCATAGTGATGGTGAAGAAGATGGAGAAGAAGATCAGGATCAGGATGAGATGCTGGTTGGAGACGAGGCAGTCCGAAATCGTCTGCATCTCGCAGACTGATTCTCTGCGGACAATGGAAGGGCAGAGTATTGCAAACACCATCTTAATGATCCAAGCAGACTTGTAATTTGAGTCGGCTCCTTCTTAGAAACGGCAACGGCAACGGCAACTTGCCGACCTTCGACACAATCTCTTTGGCCGGCATCCTGGCCGTCTTTTGTACTCTCGCTACCGCCCCGACCCAGCTCCGATTTGCAAACCGAACCGCCTCCCGCTCTTCCGCCCGTTAAACCGTGACATAAAGTCAGGTCGGCGCTCTATCCTTCGAGGCAAGTCTGACAATGTCAAGAACGGGTCCGCAAACGCTCAAGAACGCATCTCGGTCGCCTTCAACGACTGCTTCAGAACTCGCCGCCACTTTCTCAGCACTCGGGTTGACGATGGCCGTTGTCACCGTCACCGTCACCCATCACCCACATTCACCAGCGGCGAGCGATGAGGTCTCTTCGATGCCTTCGTCCTGTACACGCCCAAGAAGGCTTCGGGACGGTGTACGTCGTAGCATTGCCGCATCCGGCCACGGGCCGGCCCGTTCTCAAGATTGGACACTCCATTGACTGTTGGCGTCGTCTGCGCCAGCACCGATCGCATTGCAACGGCCAAACCTTCACTCTGCTACTGGCTTTTGCCGTCCCCAGTCGTATTCTGCTTGGTAAGCAACTTTTCCTCTCGTTCCTTTTCACTGACTCTTCTTAGAACGAATCATCCACGACTACTTCGATTTCATCTGCCACAGCTGGCTGGGCGCAGTCTACTGCCAATTTTGCGACCAACGACATTTTGAATACTTCGACGCTGAAAGCTGCGGGCCCTTAGAGCATGTAATTGCGACTTTTCATACTATCATTGTGTATCAGGGGTGGGCATTACACCGAATTGTCTAGCCTGTTGTTGATTACAATAAACATTTCTTCTAAACTACAATGTACTTGTGAGGTATGAAAATTTTTTTACCAGATTTACAACCTACTTGCACTGGATGAAAAGGATTTTGGACCCCTTGTAAGCATGTCACAAGGTATTGTGTGGATCAAAAGGAGTCACAACAAATGGTCGAATTTGGTGATGACTCTTAGTGTGGCGAACGTAATCAGCTTCTTGGGACTTCAAGTTCAGAAAAGTCTCGTCATCCTTCTCCATCATTAAGTTTCTCCTGCGTAAGGCTATTTTCCCATCGAGTCTAACAAATGTACTTCTACTTCTAGGTTTGACAATTTGTCGCATTGCGTTTGGCCACTATCCAACGACTGTCTTCAACTGATTGAGTGCGGCTTTGGTCGCTCCGTCTTTGCGGCGCGCCGTTGTGTTATGATACTTCTGTTGTAGCAATGTTTTCGCCGGCCAGCGCTCAGGCGTACGAACCAGCCACGGATACTCTTTCTCAAGTTGACCCCAGAGTTTGTCGAGCGAATCGGTAGTCTGATGGCTGAGGGCTTTCGCGGGGTCCAAGTATTGTAGCGATGTGGTCAGTACACAATTCTCAATCCAAGTCAGTGACTTAAACCTAACAGTGATGGGAGCACACCTTAAACTCCTGAAGCTTCGTCTTTCGTTCTTCTTCAGGGATGTTACGATGCATCTTGGCCCAAAATGTATCGACTCCAAGGATGCTAAGTGCTCCCGGGGGCTTTTGATACATCTCTTTGTTATAGGAATCATTGGGCCGAGATGGCGGATCAGGAAGGGGAGTTGACTCGGTGCGGGCTGGTTGAGGAGGCGGCGAACGCTCCCGCGGCGCCGGCCCGTTCGAGCGGCGAGTGGGCGAACGAGAGCGAGAAGATTGGCGGGACATACGGTAGCCCGTCTCGATGAATGAAGCTCGAGTAGACTCCAGAGGAATGTTGGTCAGTACTCTGGGTAAGAGCACAGGGGATGGCGCGCGTCGCGGTCGGCGGAGGACCTTATTGGGCTGCATGGAAAGTTGCAGGCTGAAAGAGACACGACGTACATTATATATACTAGTATACGCTAAGTACAATGGGATCAAGTCGCCGTTCTTTGAGTCATCGTCCAAAGGGAACCATCGATCGCGTCCGGCGTCACCACCACGTGTTCAAGAGGCTCGTAAAGCGCTCGAAAGCCAAGTGGGCGATAGAGAAACTACAAACGGCGGAGACGGCAGATATCTGGGGCTTCCGCAACTGGTCGAAAGGGACACGCAACTACCCGACACCTGCAATAACGCGCCGTGGACAGGATCCAGCGGTGACCCATACGGAAAAATGCAACGCAATTAGAGATGAGTTGTTCCAGCCTCCACCGGTATTAGAACAAGAACCTGATGTCAACCTGAGTGATAGACTCGAGGACGACTTAGAATACCAGGAAGTTACCACAGAAGAGGTCCGCGAGGCAATTTTCGACTCCAGCACGTCATCTGCCCCTGGGGAAAGCCAGGTCTCCTACAAGATCCTCCGGTGGGCTTGGGGCGCAGACCCAGAGACGCAGGAAGAGATCACCACACTTATGCGGAAATGCCTCAAGAACGGCTACCACCCGCGACATTGGCGGAAGTCAATAGCAGTGGCGCTACGAAAGCCAAACAAGCCAGACTACTCAAACCCACGCGCGTATAGGCTAATTCAACTCCTAGAATGCCTAGGCAAGGTCCTCGAGAAAATTGTTGCAAGACGACTGGCTTACCTTGCTGGTCGTCATGACCTGGTCCCGGGCACGCAATTTGGAGGTGTATCTAACACATCAACCACAGATGCCTTGCTCACATTCACAAACGATGTGCAGGCGGCGTGGAACAACGGTAAAGTTACGTCTGCCCTAACATTTGACATCAAAGGGTACTTTGACTGCGTCAACCACAGGAGACTACTTAGCGAACTACGACGAAAAGGAATCCCGCTTGAATACGTCAAGTGGACAGCCGCGTTCCTGGAAGACCGCCAAGCCGCAGTATGCCTTGACGGGGTACGAGGGGAGATGAAGCCAGTCGAGAATGGAATCCCACAAGGCTCACCGGTCTCGCCAATCCTAGCGGCATTCTACAGCAGCGGGCTCCTTGAAGCATTTGAACCCAACAACTCAATCGTGGGACACATACCCCTCCCGGACGACCCATCGAACGTGTCTCTGATTATGTATGTAGACGATGGCAAACTGTACGTCTCATCATTTTCGCTCGATACTAACGTTAGGATGCTACGACTTGCCTACATTCGAGTACAAGACTGGCTACACGCAGCGGGACTAGACATCGATATTACCAAGCGGGAACTGATGCACTACACACGGCGGCGGAAGGACAAGTCCCCCTCAATCAAACTACCAGGCGCCGACGGCACCGACACTACAGTCCTGGTCTCAACCTCACTGAGGTGGCTCGGCGTGTTCCTTGACCGCAAACTCCTCTTCAACCACCATGTGAAGACACTCGCGGCCCGGGCAGCAAACACGGTCAACGGGATCACAATGCTCGCTAATACAGTCAAAGGGCTATCCCAAGGCCACCTACGACAACTATACCAGGCATGTGTCATTCCAGTTATGTGTTATGCAAGCTGTGTTTGGTGGACAGGCAAGAAGAGCCATGCCAAGGAGCTCGAGAAAGTCCAACGGAGAGCCCTAAGGTTGATATGCGCAGCATTTCGCACCACTCCTGTGCGCGCACTAGAAATCGAAGCATCAATACCCCCGATACACCTAGCGCTTGATCAGGCAAATCGGCGAGCAGGAATACGGTTCAACAAGCTGAGTACCCGAAACCCGGTCATCCAACGTCTACCTGATGTTTGGCGTAGCGGAAACCCTCCATTGGCTCCCCCACCAATGCCCATGAAACCCCAGAACAAGAACAAAGCCGACCAGCGGAAGACGACTCAGCTAGAAAGGCTTGCGCGGCACACGAGCCCACAGGACGAGAGAATTTCACCCTTCCTTACACCACCATGGCGTCGCACAGAGTCGGCCTTCGGGGGTAGGATGAAGGTGTCGACAACACAAGGAATGAACAAGGCAGAGGCAGCCAAAGCCCACGTTGAGCGAGTGGCGGACCTGGCACTACGCCCATCACACCTTCTTATCTATTCGGACGGCTCACTTAGGGAGATACACCGCATGAGAAGGGTTGGCGCGGGAGTGGTAATATACCGAGAGAACGAGGAAATGTTTGCGAACTCGCAAGGACTAGGTGGACACGCGGAAGTATATGACGGGGAGATGGCGGCTCTACTCCTTGGAGCCGCGAAGGCAACGGCAATGGCCAAAGCAGATGCTTCTATCAAGCACCTGCACTTTTTCGCGGACAACACATCAGCCATCAAAACCATCTTTAATCCCAAACCACGACCCGGACAGTTGGTCGCCCACCGTTTCCACACAATGGTTGCGGCTTTCCTCGACGACGACATGGACCGAACGGCAGAGATCGCGTGGGCCCCCGGACATGAAGACATACGGGGCAACGAGAGGGCAGACGAACTTGCGAAAGAAGGCACAGAGCGCGGCACGGAATTGCGAGGCACCAGAGCCAACGCCATCCGACGGTCGAAGGCCAAGCTGCAAAGGGACTGGCGCGGTGAGTGGAAACAGAACAGGAAAGCAGAGGGCGGGTTCGCGCTAGCTGACAAGATCAGGCCACCGCTGAAGCCTACGAAACACTTCAAGGCACTCGCCAGAAAACGGGAGGTCTTTGGTCGTTTAATCCAATGCCGCACAGGTCATGGATATACAGGCGAGTACTACAGTCGATTTGTCCCGGACGAGAGCGTTCACTGCCCCTGCGGGGCAGAGTTGCAGACACGTACACATATCTTGCGCGAATGCACGCGCTACAGCCAACATCGATACCATCTAAAGAAGGCATCAAGAGATATAGCAATGACGGAAATCCTCGGCACACCGTCGGGGATAGCAGCGCTGTCCAAATTCCTCGAGGAATCCGGGGCATTCACGAAGACCGGAAGACCACGCGAAGAAACGACCCTTCCCACGCTGGAAGACGAGCCGGAGGCGGAATTATCTGACGATGAAGACGATGCGGGCGGCATCGAGGACCATGGTTAGATGGATGGAAGGACGACCTGAAGATGTTCAAGAGCGGCGGGATAGCCCTCTTACACACGAACCTCACTGCCAACCCGCCCAATTATGGCCCCCCCTATGACCTTCATGCTCTACGCTCGCCAAATAACTCACGGGACGTCAGCGAATCAGACGCTGCTCAAATTCGTACACGGAAACCAATATATCAACCCCCGCAGGGCAACAAATGACACTCAACCCAACCCGGCCCTTGCTCTCCGAGCACCGCGCCTTAGTAGCACACGCATACTTGTACGCGGTATATAAATGTGATTCAAAAAAAAAAAAAAAAAAAGTCACCACCACGTGCTCACACCACGTGCTCACACCACGTGCTCACACGTGGTGGTGACACCGGACGACGTTTCTTTCAAGTTGCCTTTCAGCACAAGAAAAGGTAGGAGGCATCCTTGCGCTGGTGCACTCGTGAAGCATCGTCCCTAGATCCTCATGTTTCCGCCTTTCCTCGCCCGCACGCCTTACACCAAACACGGCAGTATCAAACATAGCGGAGGGATTCTAGGCCTCGAGACGGCAAATACTTAGCAACTGCAGGTGCCGATAGCAGCGCTCCTTTCGAACGGTAAATTGACGTGCCTTAGGGTGGGAAGGAACTCGTGTGTGGGATACTTCCTCCAGGACCGAATATTCTCGGCCTGCGCCGCCTGGAGAACGTGGTATTACGTCCTCTCTTCTATGGGTTCGTCAAAAAGACCAAGTTGAGGAAATTCTGTGGTTTGGGACCCAGAAAGGTTTTGTTTGTGCTTGGCGTTGCTACCAAGGGGTGCGTTCGCGGTGATTCCATTAACTTGACCGACTCAAGAGTCCTTGACAGAAATTTGAAGAAGTATTCACAATGGCACTGGAGCTATCCGCCGAAATCACCTGCCTCGCTTACGATTCCGTCAACAATCGTTTAGCCTTGGGAACTCGACGCAACCGCGTTCAATCTTGGTCTATCAGCGCGCCGAAAGAGCAAGTGCGCTGGACAGCCGAGTTGATTTTCGACATCGAACTTGAGAGCCCGGGGGCTATCGATTTCCACAGGAACATGCAAGAGCCGGACCGGCTCATATACGTCTATATCTCTGAAAGCCCTGGCCGCGTGTACGCCAATTTCAGAAGATGGTCTACAACTGACTTTCTGAATAGTTGGACGTTGAACGGGGAAGATGGTACCGTTCGAAGCAGTTGGGATGCGGGGGCCGGAATGTAAGTTGTTACTTGCTAATTGATCAGAACTGGAGCGCCGCGTTTAGTGGATTCCTTGCTCCAAACGTGGACCAGGGCGTGTTTGGGCTTGGAGACATGCAATCCGGACCAGCCATCTACCGATATCGTGATAACGTTCGCACTCAAACCCTTGATGTTCCTCACCGACGCGAGTGGCTGCGACCCTTGCAGTTCCGTTGGGCCGATCGTGGCACCACGATCGTATCTGGAAGCGACCACGGTGATATATATATATTTGACTATCAAACAGGTGAAAGGCAGCAGAAGGTTCAAGTCAGCACAGATGGCGAATGGGTCCAGGCCGTTGCAGTGAGTAGTTATCTCAATGAACTCCCACAATTGTCTGACGTCCTCCCCAAGGTTGCCGAGATTGAAGAGATTTCCACCATTTTTGCTGCCCAAAGTCGTATGACAGAAGGCAAAGAAGACATTATCGTCTACAAACGGTTACGGGCAGTAGGGTGGAATCTGTTCATGGAACGGATATTTTGGCCTCTGATGGTGTTGGGATTCATGATATTCTTTATGCAGAACTTCATCATGCCTTTGATGCCAGCCGGAGGCCAGGCGACAGCACACCGCGGACAATACAAGGAAACTCAGGCCAAGGAGACGGCGGCCGAACAAACGGTGTGGGGAAGGGCGCACGCCACACACCACCGACAATACAGGAAGGAAAGCCAACCTAAGCAGACAGCAGCTAAGGAGCCGGTGCGGGGAAAGTCGTACGCGACCGTTATCCGCATGTAGGGCTATCAGCGAGCCTCGATGTATTCAACTAGATCAGATTTGAAGTGTTCATCCATTTTACGCTGGGCAGCCTCGGCGAGACTAAGTTCTAATGGTAGATTATCACTTATTCGTCAGTCATTGAGCTCGATGGTAGAACTGGGAATGGTCCGGGGCCGAGAACAGGAGACCAACTTAGATTCCAGTTAAGAGTTGCCTTGCAGTTCGTAGTAAAAAAGCTCCTCCAGCCTGCATTTTGAGTGCGGCATTGATGAGAGGATTGCTGCCTTCGCCAGCGGTTTGTGGACGCAGAGCGCGGTCGACAGTTACGGGAGGCAATACCAACCGTTCGCATCCCCTCCAAATGAGTTGCAACGAAGCGCAAAGCGCGCTCCCGTTTGTGGTGAAGATATACTCTGATCCGCGGTCACGAGGTCAGCTACGTCGCACTTTTCTTCCCAAGACCACCGTCGGACCACCACCACTGTTGGGCGCGCTCTGCGTCAACAAACTACGCGACATAGGGAAGATATGATAGGCAGAGGGTTTTGGTGAGTGGTCGTCTTTCGCCCAAGTTGTAACAGGAGCTCACGCAAAGCTATTGATCAGCGAAACGTTCTACACGCTTTACAAGAGCTAAGGCTAAGGATAAGGAGCTCGACGAAAGTCATGAGAATGGGCTTGGGAAATGCCCATGTCAATGCTCTCGTGAACTTGTCCCATTGCAGCCTGAGACTTTTCCAGGTTCTGAAAATCGACGAGACTTTCATCTACCTATGCCACGACACTGTACATGTCCGCCGATAATTCTATGCGCTTTCTCTTACGTACCTCCTTTTTGCGACCGCCGTTTGCATTTGCGGCGATCTCATAACTCCTCGCCGAAGAATATCGTCCTTTGGAACGCAATCCTCCTCTCCCCTTCACCCGCAGTGCTTTGCTCCGATTTCCAGCTACCGTCATTTCTTGCACCGGGCCTCCGCGGCACCTTCAGTTGTGACAAGCGACTGCCGGCTTTCCGCAAATGCGGTATTGCGTTTGCCTTGGGGACATGCCTCTATTGGGGGATGAAAACACGATCTGCGGGCTCTCGTATCTTGCCCAATGCCATCCTCGACTCGGAGCATTATTCCAGGGTCTTCCGAAGATTTGGCGTTGGCCACCACCTTTCATTCGCGACAAATCATTCTGTAACTTGACCGTTTTTCTCTTGCCAGCAAGCTACCTCGACAATCCAGCACATTTGTATTTGTTGTTTGTAATGTTCGTGAACAGAGAAGAAAAGTATCGGTTGATAATGCGAATGAGTGCAGGGGAGTCAAAGTCATAAGCCAAAGGCGACAGTGAAGAGGAACAGATTGCGAACACAACAAGGAGGAGGAGTCTAATTTTTGCCCAGTTGGCTCCTCGTTGTCAGCAAATGATAGCATCCTTCACCGAGCTCAGAGGCGGCATAGTTAGAGGATAGAGCGTTTGATCGGCGCTGAAGAAGGTTGGTTGGACTTATACTTGGTATAATACGAGTTACTAGTATTTGCATATTACATACACAGGCAAACAATTGAGCTACAAAATCTCATCTGGGCGTCAGAAGGCTATCTTGCTTCGCTGAAGGAAAGGTTTCAGATAACATAATTGACAAGACATCGAAACTCCAACCAAATATTCTATCGCAGCGCGATTGTGAGCTGAGAGGGATCTGGAACCATCAATTGCACTGGAGTTCAACTCAGAAAAGTCGATGACGTGGGACGCTCGCTACGATTGTAGTCAGAATTTCTGTTCAGACAGCAGAAGATCAGGAGTGACCTCCTTCTCGGCGTCTCCGCTCTTCAACGTGAAATCGGAGGCCTGAGCTGGCAGCTGACTTGGTAGAATTATCGGAGGTTGACCATATTGTTGAGCAGGCGGCAAGTATGAATACAGCCCTTGTGTCGGTGGAGTTCTGTAATAATACGGAGACGTGGGAGTGTAAGCCGTCGTTGGAAGCGCTAGGGTCGGAGGAGAGAACACCGGATGAGTAGATATCGGTGCAATGAGATGCTGATTAATGAGTCGAGTATTCAATGCAGAAGGCTGCGACGTCGGCGAATAGGCGACTGGTGCTTTCGCGGTATCGAGAAGTTGTTGTAATGAGCTTGAGGAAATAATACCGCTAGCAGCGAAGCCAACGTAGACGGCAAAGCCAATCTGAGGTTGCTGCTGAAGAAGGGCCAATGCGCGCTTGGGGTGAGTAAACGCAAAAGCCTGATCATAAGAGGTCCAAGTCAGGTGGATTCTCGAGACTTCGAACTCTAGCGCCAATACCTTCATTTGGGCAAGTATCTCTTGTAGCTCCATTGAACTGCAGTCGTGTCCACACGACCTATTTTCCTCATCTCGTGCATCGTAGCTTTCACCCGCTTTCGACATGGGAAATCCAAGCCAGCAAGAAGACGACAGTCTAGATGCCGGGAGCTTGGCTCACGAAGATTTCAAGCACGAGAACGAGCCTGTGAGAGCCGAAGGGCCTCAAACCGATGAAGATGAATCTGTTCCCGGGTGTCGAGCCGCAGCTAGCAGAGCTCCAACGCGTGGTTGCTTTCCAAACAGCCGTCGAAGCTGCAACTCTTGACAACGGTGGGATGTCTCCCGACGACATTGAAGCCCTTCGCTACCCTCCCCACGATATTCCCGACATCTCTGATCCTTCATTTCCACCATTCACTCGATCTCTACCTCGCCACTGCTCGCGCAGCTGAAGAGGTTCACAATGACTGTCGGACCGCTGCCAAAAGACAACACCCTGAAGACGACATTTTCTCTTACTACCAGAGTTGGAAACGGGTGGCCCGAATGAGCGGGGTAGCCAACTCTTTCGAAACAAGGCATCCGACTGCCTCATGGGTATCTGGGCTGTCGCTGACCTACGTCCTCAACTGCGCTACAAGAAGATTCACGTCTTGCAACGCTTCATTGTCGGCGGTCCTAACAAGCCAAAAACCCTAAAGTCTTGAACGTTTCCTTCTCTCCACCATCTCTCCGCCATTCAGAAGGAAGGGCTCCGAATTTGGGATTGTCAACAGTTCCACAAGCCCCTTGTAAACCTTTTCGAGATACAAGCAGAATGCGCATTCAAGACGCTCCTTGTATTTCTGAGACCTGCGCTCTCGTACTGCAGCTGCTGCGTCGGATTCGCTATTTCGAGGGACGTAACTATTAGGTGGGTCGCACTACTTTTGATGTGGTTGAGCACCAGGCGACGGAGGTACGAGGCTTCGACTTCGGGAAGGAAAAAATCGATAGTTGTCGCTGCGAGAACGCTCGGCTAGTGATTGAGCAGCAGGATAATGTTCCAGATCGATTTTTCAGAACCGCGGCCAATGGACCGTTGGGACATCGCAGGAGGCGGAACGGTGGGTGGAGTGGTTGTGAACCATGCGGGAGATTTGGCGGGCAGATCTTCGATTCTGTCGGTTTCAATTTTAAGATCTAGAAATCGCGAGGCGCAAACGGAACGCAAGCGTAGTTCGAGATTCGCCTAATCCTGCAGAAGCACCAGGCTTTAAGTCAAACAATAAACCGCCTGAGCTCAGCCAGCCTAGGACATAGAAATGAGCAACAAGCGAGTGGCAGAAATGGAAAACTTGCCTCATTTCACCAGCTCTACCTCGAGGGAGTATCAGGTAAGGCCGCAGGTTTGCGTGATGACGTAGGCTAGAGTTTACTCCCAATTCTCGGCCGCTACGTCGCCCCTTATTGCGGACCGTTTAGCCGTCAGATTAGGGAGCTGGGCGTTGAATCTTGCGAGAGAGAGAGATACGAAATGTCTCGATCGACGGCAAGTTTTTTCGAATAGGCGACTCGAGCTGGGCCCGCAAAGTACCATCAGCGAAAAAAACAAAACGGCAAAATATCAAGAACGACTCACCAGAAGCCAACATTACGATGTGTGCCAGCGGTTTGTTGGCGCAGAGCGCGCCCAACAGTGACCAGAAATAAGGCCTACCATCGAAGGCGCAGAACGCGCCCAACGGTGGTGGAGGCTTGGGAAGAAAAAGGGGATTGGTGTGACGTGACTGATGGTCATGCGCTCTCTGATAACAGCCGCCAACCTGGGATGAACGAGAGCGCGCTTTGCGCTTCGTTACTGTGTGTCTGGGATAGAAGTAAACGTGTGCGCGCATAGCGCAGCGTGTTAACTCGTGGCTAATCTGCTCCTTAACTTCGATCTGGACGAACCAGCAGCGACACGTTCTTGCACTCTCTCGTGTTGTGTTGGACTCTCTTTTCTTTGCTCTCTTCTCGTCATCTAAGCAAGCCGAGGTAACTAAAACTAATCCATAAGTATAAGCTCATATCTCTTCTAGTAACAATGCGACTTTGAACGACATTACAACATGCTCCGCAATCCCATCCACACTTGGCCCAGGAATCCCCCCAAAGATATCGACCACATGCATTTTCTTGTCGTCTCACGTCGCCAGTCCTCCTCTATTTCGAATTCGCCTCCAATCTTTCTCGTCCGATAGTCTTCCCTCCGCGTGTACTTGGATTGCTTATGTCATTCACTACGATGCCCTAGAATCACGTAATCCACTGTTCATCCTGCGGGCAATCGTGGGCAAGATACCGATGATGACGATTCACCAACAGACGACCCGGCAGACGCAATGAATGACCAAGAACGCGACGAGCGCAGAAGAAAGCAACAACAAGCCCGTAGGAAGACGGCCCGTGCTCATAGATAGATGCAAGGTTTTTTTACTCCACCTAGAGGTTCCTGTACATTTTCTCATGTTGACATAGTTCCGAGTCATGGCAAGAGATATACGATGTCTTCGGCGATGGGCATGACTACGATTATGCTTTGGAGGATGATGACGGTAACGAAGGCGAATACGGCAAATCTGAAGCCGCGTGTACGGGTGTGCGCAAGCTTGCATTTCCCAAAATTATCCATTACTCGTTCAGGTCCTTGACAATATCTTCCTAACAGAAGATGACGATCTTATTCGCGTGAAAGATGCTCCTGAGCGTTTACAACTCGCGTTATCTACCAAAACTCCAGTCATAACACTCACACTCCATCTCTCTTCCGACGAACTTCTCCAAGAAGAAAGCCTTGGACTATTACACTCCCAATGGCGAACTCAACCCTTTCAGCCCGTAACTGGTTGAAGCTGTGCTGTTCGAGTCTGTTGAAGTGTACCCTTCATTTGGCATCACAGGCGCGACCACCTCTTTCTAGTTGGTTCTGGTTCTTCTCCCAGGGATCTTTTGGACTTGAAGGAGCTCTAAAAGTATTGCTCTCTGTGTGACCGTCGTCGACGCCCGGCTCAAGGTGACAGATTCCTCCTCTGAACAAGACATTGCATGTCAAGCGCCGAAGTGGTGGCAGAAGTGGCCTCTGATCAAGCGCAAGGACAAAAGAGACGACGAGATGCAATTCCGCTTCCACGACGACAACGAAGAGGAACAGCCAGATATTGATCCATCTCTATGAATCGCAAAGCCAGCAGACCACAACAGGCAGCAACACTCGGAGGACACCGACGCGGCATCGACCAGGGTCCCCCCTGCCTGGCCAACTGCCACTACCAGCGGAAATGAACCCTCGGCGGGCGGCGATGATTCAGCAAGGATGGCAATGATTGGGGGTTATAAAAAAGGCATCGTTGATAATTATCCGTATCTTACACTGCAGTACCACTAAATAACGAGTGCCAGTTGTGCTCAGCTGTCGACGGGACTCGCCAGGTTGTACCACGCGTGCAAAGCTAAACAGCTAATCAGGGAAGCGGAAATGGCGGGCATCCTGGATGTGTGTTGAGAGGGACGTTCTTCCCAGCTCGGTTTTCGCGATAATGATTTCCAGCAGGTCGCCGCATCCTTGAGGACGACCCCAAACGAGGGAAGAAAGTTGAAAGCGCGGCAATGGAAGCGCACTCGAAGGATGGCCGCGGTTTATGATCCGGGGTGACAAAATCAGTCACGTCACACTTTTTCTTCCCAAGACCACCACCACCACCACTGTTGGGCGCGCTCTGCGCTATCGGTGGTGTGGCAAGTCTTGCGTTTTGTTGACCGCGCTCTGCGTCAACAAAATACGCGAGGTATGGAAGACGGAAGTCGTCCAAGCTGTAACAGGAGCTCGTACGATGCTCTTTTTGCCGTCTCAGACAGTCCGCTGACCCTAACTTGGGCTCAACGCGCTAGAAAAGAAAAGCTAGCTCCCTTCAATGCCGATGGACCACAAACACATCGAAATGCTTGCCAAGCATCTGAATTGGCGCAACGCTTCCTGCCTGACCTTTCCTGACGATCGCAAACATGGAACACTTAGGAGCGACGCTAGGGCCGAGAGTTGCGATTAAATTCTGACCTACGTCATCGCCAGAACGACTTAAATTCGCCCCCTCGTTCGATTCGCCCGCCATCCAACCATGCCCGTCTTCTCCGCCAACTCTCTGCCGCATTCTCCCCTGATTCCCTTGGCCCTCCCTGGTCGCGGCAAGGAATACCCCAATCTGTCGTTGGCCCCCGGGCCATCCTTTTGCTATCAAGCTCAAGGATGGTACCTTCGCTGACGTCTACATCTATCATCAAGACACGTCTCAGGCGGGACTAGAAAAGACTTGGGCATGGGAGCGTACTCTCACCATTCCAAACAAAACTGAATCAGAGTTGGTGGAATCAGGTCAGCCTTTGCTTTCTGCCATTGGCTACCTGTTCTTCATCTGTTCTAGGATGGCTCAGACTCAAAAGTGGCGACCTTATTGCGTCTCGCAGTTCTGCTGGAACTCAGCTCCCTCGCGATGACGTTCCCATGGCTTGGGTCGTCGGCAAGTAAGTTTCAATGCGCGCTTTGCTGTTTTACCCATTTAATTGACCTCTGTCTACAGAGAGCTCATTCCTCTCGATATCAGCGACGCTACACTTATCCAACGTAACCATTTTCTGGGACCTAGCACCGAACGCACCTTGCAGCGCCCAGCGGTTCAAATTATCGATGGCCAACAGACACTTGTTGGCGGTATAGCTTTCGAACGAAGCCCGATTGCCAAGTCAGTCAATGACGCGCGTGATCAAGTTGCTGCGGCTCTCGAAAAACAAGATTATGTTAGGGTTCGTTTTCTTGTTATTGTGTTGGTCCAATGTACTGAGTCCATCAAGGCATTCACCTCAGCTGCCATGTACTCTCTGGAGCTTGGCCCCGATGTCGTAACTGAACCTTTGCGTCAAGCTGCCTCGCTGCTCAACGTCCCATCATACGCAACAGAGGGCAACTACGCGTTCGGTACAACCCAACTCAACGTGGCTGCTGCCCAACGCCCTGACGCAGAAAACAGTGCGATCATTTTCATACCTCATTTTTGGTTGACCAAACATTGTATTAGATTCTCTAGCCACAGACCTCAGTTTCTTTGGTGGAGCTCACATAGACGACAAGGACAGTGTTGGCCATTATACTATGGTGGAACAAGCGTTGTGCAAATATTCTCGAGCAGTGGTGCGAGGGTACTGGACCATTCCCCACATGTCTTAAGTACAAGTAGAGTTCGGATTATATCTAGTTGTCGCGCATCAGTTGTCTTTGGCTAGATGCGGGCCTACGATTCTCTTGATCTTTGGAAATCCCGCTTGATCGCGAGATCGTTATTTCGTTTGTAAGAAAACATGTACGCTCAGCTTGCCAGTTGTAAACGCAATATGATGAATTTATGCGAACAAGTCCGCCCGAGAGGGAGCTTGTCAGATCCCAATCGCCAGCGCTGGCGCGCTGCGCGAGCGGCTGACCAATTCCTGACTAATATCTCCCTGGGACTTCTCCGCGCCGGTTGGAACCCGTGCGATTATGGGATGAGTAAGAGATGATATTATTGAGCTATTGATATTCGTAGGACGTGCAACGTGATTCTAGGCTCGTCCTGGTCGACGTCGACGTACAGTTCTGAGTTCAGTACCGTCGCAGGATCAACAGTGGATTACGTGATTCTAGGGCATCGTACTGAATGACATAAGCAATCCAAGACAGACTATTATCTTTCATCGCAATTAATGACGACAAGACAGCGCTGGGCGGCCATTCTACCTCCCAACGACGCTATGGGAACAGCATCAAGCTTGTAGACGTATACATTACCAGAAGTCTGAAAATCGCGGGAGTAGGGTGCAGTTTGCTGGTGTCTGGCTGACCCAGTGATGATGACCGTCAATGAAGACTTGGGGGAAGACGCTGATGGGTTAGATTTTGTGTGATGCTCAAACTGAAGCGCATACCTGATTTATTCCTCCTCGACCTTCACAAGGATGGACGATTTTAAGCGGCACTGAGAAGCAAAAACGCCATCCCAAATGATGCGAGAATAGAGGACACGAAGAAGAAGCGGTCCAGCAGGAGCATTTTGCACTTTGTAAAGCCAAGTTGTATAATGATGTAGGTCAGAGTTTACTCCCAATTCTCGGCCACAGCGTCGCGCGAGCCGTTTACCCAGGGCCGTCAGATTAGGGAGCTGGGATATGACGATTGAGCTCCCATGTTGAAACTTGCGAGAGAGATGAGAACTCACCCAATTTCTCGATTGACAGCAAGTTTTCGAATAGGCGACTCATCGAGCTGGGCCCGCAAAGCCCCATCAGCGAAAAAACAAAACGGCAAAATGTTAAAAACAACTCACCAGAAGCCAACATTACGATGTGTGCCAGCGGTTTGTTGGCGCAGAGCGCGCCCAAAAGTGACCAGAAATAAGGCCTACCACCGAAGGCGCAGAGCGCGCCCGAACGGTGGTGGAGGCTTGGGAAGAAAACGGGGATTGGTGTGACGTGACTGATGGTCATGCGCTCTCTGATAACAGTAGCGTAGCGGCGGCCAAGATAGGAGGACGTTCCAAACAGCGACATTCTGAGGCAAGGTTAACCAGGAGTTAGATACTAGTACTATATTTGGGAGTGCACTTTACGTACATAGAAGATAACCCTAGCTGAGCTTCGGGGTATACCCTAGGGTATATCCTAGGGTATACCCTAGGGTATAAAATAAATATCTTATTTCTCTCTCACTTTCTGCATCTCCAAAAAGGTTATCTTTTGCGATGTTAGAAAGACGCTCAGAAAGATGCTCTTTCTCTTTCTCTTTTTTCCAGGAACAAAGAACATCTTTGCATTGCAACAAAAGAGAAAGAGAAAGAACATCTTTCTGAGCGTCTTTCTGCATCATTGAAATCAGTTCTTTGTGCTGCTCAAAAAGGAACACAAAAAGGGGCAATTTCAAGTGATCTTTTTGTTTTTACACAAAGGTGTCCTTTTTATATAAACAGAAAGAAGCGATGAAAGCCCGTCTTTTAAATGATCTTTCATGACCAGGGAAAGGTCAGCTTTCTTTCTGTCTGAAACGCAAGCAAAAAGTCATTGTTTTCATATCTGTTTCCATGCAATTAAAATTCAGTATTTCTTTCGCTGAGAAATGTAGATAAAAATATGTAAAATTAATTCATGTTTTTACTGGGAAAGAAAATTTTCAATTTGCCGTGTGAGTTCCTCTCCGAGTTTCGCCTTCAGTTCGTTGAGGAGAACGAACAGGACCTTGCGCTCGCTAAGCTGGAGAGCGCGGGTTATCACATGGGAACGCGGGACGTCTACGGATATACCGACGACTTCGAGGACTTAATGGACCTCGCTGGCTTCGAAGACGCGTTGGTTAAGGTAACCAAGTACCGCCACGGACTTGACCCCTTGATCAACAACGGTATCACCTCTTCGAACGACCCCCCAGACCTCTGTGACTATCTGGGTTGGCGCACTCGGGCTTTCCGCCAATACGAAGCCCTGGTGCGAGCGAAGCTCATCAAGGGAACGGCTGTCCCGCGGACCGCTTCGGGAGCTCCGCGCGACGCCTTCCCTATCGCTCGTTCGGCAACTCCGTTCCCCATCCGCCCGGTGGCCCCGCCCCGCCTGCGCCACCCGCGGCCCGCGCCCCCGTCCCGGTACCTCCGGCTCCCGTCCCTATGGAGCTGGATCGTACTAGGGCTCGGGGTGCCCCTTGTCGAGCCTGCTTCAGATGCGGCGACCCCAATCATTTGGCTCGGGATTGTCCGCTCCCCGCCGATGTTCGCCATGTGGACATCCTCGACGAGGTAATCCAGCAACTTGGCGACGAGATGCTGGGAGAGCTGCTCGCCCGGTTGTCTGATACTGCGGCCTTAGCGGAGGCGCATTCGGAGGCTCCGGCAGAGGATTTTGTCCCCCGCGACGAGTGACTGGTGTGTGCCCTCGTTCGCGTCCATAAATCGTTTCACTTGTTTGTATGATGAATCAACTCCCTCGCCCTACAACGAGCCTGAAACGAAAGACGCACCCTCTGCCCCCTCCGAAACCCCCGTTCGGATTTGCCGACTTGCCTGGGAGAAAAAGCTACCTGGCAGTTATACCATCTCTGCCGCTCCTGGCTCCACCTTCCCCTCAAACTTGAGTCCACCGCGAACGCGCTCAAGCTCTCCCTCAAGGGTCTGGTCGACTGCGGAGCGACTTCGGACTTCATCGACACAGAATACGTCAACCGTAATAATGTGCCGGTCCGAAACCTCTCAGTACCCATTCCGGTCTATAACGTCGACGGCACTCCCAATGACGCTGGGTCTATTCGCCAAATCGCGGACCTTGTTCTACGGTACAACGGACACTCCGAACGCGTCCAGCTAGCTGTAACCCACCTTGGGAAACAGGACTTGATACTCGGATACTCCTGGCTCAAAAAGCATAACCCCGAGATCAACTGGGAAACGAAAGAGGTGAAAATGAGTCGCTGCCCCCGAAGCTGCTCCACTTGCCGCGACAAGGAACGGACCGAACGCACTGAGGTTCGGCGCCTCCGACTTCTCAAATCGCGCTTGCTTGCGGGCGCCTTTCCCACCGTTTGCGCTATCGACATTGCTGGCCCAGACGATGCTGACGACGAACTTCGGAGCTGCTTCGGACCCTCCGGAGCCCTCACCAGACCTCGACGACGACGAGCACCTTGAAGACGGCGACCGCATCTTCTACACCTCCTTCCGCCCAATAGAGGAGATCCGCGCTGGGAGCACAGTGTCCCAACGCCTCGCAGAGGCCTTCGCCCGCAACTTCGGCCCCCCCGCCTTCGGAGATTCCGGACTGGGCTAAGGAGTTCCAAGACGTCTTCGACAAGGAGTCCTTCGACACGTTACCAGAGCGAAGGGCTTGGGACCACGCTATTGAACTCGTTCCCGATGCGAAGCCCGCTAATTGCACAGGTGTATCCGATCTCTCCCCTCGAACAGCGCGAACTCGACGAGTTCATCGAGGAAGGACTTGCCACAGGCCGTATTCGCCCTTCGAAATCTCCAATGGCCTCCCCCGTCTCCTTCGTTAAGAAAAAGGACAGAGGACTTCGGTTTGTCCAGGACTACTGCGCCCTCAACGCAATGACGATTAAGAACCGGTACCCCCTCCCGTTGATTAACGACCTTATCACCTGTTTAGCCCAAAACCCACTGTATATTATCAGTGGCAACCTGCACGCTTGCCACTGATAAGCCCCAGGCTTATCACAAATCTACTGAGGGGTGAATAATTGCTGGTGAAGGGGGTGAATAATTGTGAAGTTCAAGGCAAATTTTTCGCTAAGTCCAGTATATAGGGGGGTGAATAAAGGTGAATAATATAACATAGGCCATCTAGGCCAAGTCTCCCAGAGTCACGCTATGTGACATGTAAAAGGGAACTCTCATCACTAGACACTAGAGCTGGTAGTTTCAGTGACCGTATCATGCGGTTATATACTGTAACATAACCTGATATATATGACAAGTTTCCAAAAAGGAAATTTCCGCAATTTGACAACGCAACTATTACAGAATGTCACAGATCGTCACAAAAACCAAAGTTGTCTATATTGTCTATATAAACAACCTTCATTAAGTAACCTATAGTGGCATCTGATTGGTTGTGTCCAGACTAGCCAATCACTAGCTGATCTATCACTGATAAAATGATATCTCAACAACTAGAGTGGCTACAGAGCTGATTGAAGTTCTACTAAGTATACCTGACTGGTAGGGTCAATATCCCTGTCAATATGATCTTATTACTATATCCATACTATCTAATGATTGTGCATCAGACTTCTTAATCCAGCTATATTTCTGCTATTTCTGTATGTATTCAGATGATTGTTGCTTTAGTAGGTAGGTGGTCATATTGTCTTGATATGGTCTTATATGACCATAGTCTCATACCTTTGAAATATACTGTTATATTATTTTTCTGTGGGTTTTTCTCTTTTAAATTTGATGAAGCACAATGATGCCTCGATATCTGGGTGAGGAATGTATGGATAACCATGATCTAAGTTGTGTTATGGTCTGTTAGACATCTATTATAGCTCTGCAAGACACACATATTTTTAGACACCCTACATACCTGTATATATGGCATATATCCTGTTGTTCCGATCTCCCAATAATTTACTTAGAGGTACAGGATCACTGATGAGATGAAGGTAGGGAGCATAAAGAGGGTCCCCCTAGGAGGTGGTATGCTCCCCATGATCCTTTATCCGTGAAATTGCTTGTTCTTCTCCATTATACATATATATAACTACTGTTGCACATGATATTGAGGATACAGTCATGATCTGCTAGTTGATTATGGATCAAAATATGTCAAGTTGAGTCAGTAAGGTATATGCAGATCCCCACATACTTTGATTGATCTCTGAATGCTTATGGAGGATGAATTTGGATGGACATTCAAAGACCAGTTATATGTGAAACTGGTTTACATAAATAGTGGGGTCTATAGACTGAGTACTGGACATTGAGATGCATGTATGGGGGTGTCTGGATATCTACTAGGACCCTGTACTGTAATTAGTTGTCGTTCTGGTATGTGTTACCGAAGGTAGCTGAAGAGAGGGTAGGTACCCATAGAGCAAAAGAGAGTGTCTTCGCTATTACAACTGGTCAGAAATTAATTTCAAGTATGATACAAGACTTGAACATAGGATGGTATGGACCTTCAAATGAACCTGTCCAGCACTTAAATCAACCTCATAGCTATTCTGGATCCCTCACAGTACCATTATCAGTGTTATCTATTTCAAAGATGATGAGTTTACCATGTCATGGCCTTTATGAATCTGCGAGATCGAAGCATATAGACCAGTAGGGGTATGGTCCACCTCTTAGAAAGTGGTGCCCCTGTCCCTCTAGCATATCCCAATCCTGAGTTAAATAGCACCAAGGGTCTCTAGGAATTGGCTGACTCTAACACTTGCTGCATGGTTGCCAATGGGTAGGATTATAGTAGACCATCCGGTGGAAGTATATCAACTTGCATCATGCAATTCCATGCATAGGGGCCCAAGATATCAGCAAAATACTCCTTAACTCTATATTCAGTGATACTTGGCAGTCAATAGATTAATGTGATGGTACATGATGAGTGGGGTAGATGGACAATATCATGGTAGGATGGCATACCCATCAAATGAGCTCCCTCCCAGCCTTATCCACCCAGGCTAGCTAAATATCCATGGTTATCTTTCAGGGTTGATGGAGATCAAATACCGCTGATGAGGGAATACCTTGCCTTCTCAGTGTTAAATTCACTTGGGACTGCAAGTGGACACACTAAAGTCTTAGTTTAGAGTCTCTGGGAATATAGGTCATCTACCTCATAATGTTCGAGTACCAGATATTCCCTTTTATATGACTAAATAGTAATTACAGTGATGTTATCATATGATGATGATCAGGAGCCAAAGACTATTGATTATACTCTTGATAATCTTCCTAATAGTACTTAAATCATTTATTTCCATTAAGTAGTTATGGACATAAGGGCTTATGAGTTATAGATCTGATAGTAAAAGGCAAGTACTGGCATAACTATTTAGCTACCACTATAGGTTACTTAATGAAGGTTGTTGATATAGACAATATAGACAACTTTGGTTTGTGACGATCTGTGACATTGTGTGATGATTGTATCCTCACACGGTAATAATTGCCTTTTCTGGAAATTTTGTCATATGTATACCTCTATGTTACAGTATATAACCATATCACATAAGCACTGAAACTACCAGCTCTAGTGTCTAGTGATGAGAGTTCCCTTTTACATGTCACATAGCGTGACTCTGGGAGACTTGGCCTAGATGGCCTATGTTATATTATTCACCTTTATTCACCCCCCTATATACTGGACTTAGCGAAAAATTTGCCTTGAACTTCACAATTATTCACCCCCTTCACCACCAATTATTCACCCCTCAGTAGATTTGTGATAAGCCTGGGGCTTATCAGTGGCAAGCTTGCAGGTTGCCACTGATAATATACAGTGGGTTTTGGGCTAAACAGGTGGACCTTATCAACAGGCTCAAGGGTGCCCGTTACTTCACCAAACTCGAGGTTCGCTGGGGGTTTAATAACGTCCGGATTAAAGAAGGAGACGAGTGGAAGGCGGCCTTTCGGACTAACCGAGGGTTGTTCGAACCTTTGGTGATATATTTCGGCCTGACAAACTCCCCTGCGACGTTCCAGACAATGATGAATGACATTTTCCAGGATCTCATTCTTTCAGGCGACGTTATGATCTACCTTGACAACATCCTTATCGCGCATTCGGACCTCCGCAAGCACCGCGAGATCGTCCGCGAAGTCCTTCGGCGACTCCGAATGCATAAGTTGTACCTTCGCAAGGAAAAGTGCGACTTCAAGAAATCGTCAATCGAGTACTTGGGGGTCATTATCTCGCACAACCACGTCGAAATGGATCCCGTTAAGGTCGCCGGAGTTTCCGCATGGCCTCCGCCCGAAAACAAGAAGGACGTTCAGCAGTTCTTGGGGTTTGCTAATTTCTACTGCAGGTTCATTCGGGATTTCTCGGCCCTAGCGCAGCCTCTCTTCGCACTCACCAAGAAAGACCAGAAATGGACCTGGGGGGACGCTGAAGCCGCCGCCTTTCAAGCCATTAAGGACGCGGTCGTATCAGAGCCCGTCTTAGCGATCCCGGACAACTCCCGGCCTTTCCGACTTAAAGCAGACAGCTCAGATTATGCGACGGGGGCGGTTCTTTCACAACAATCCGCCCCGGACGGGAAGTGGCACCCTGTAGCGTTCTATTCCAAAAGCTTAAATGATGTCCAGCGCAACTACGAGATTCACGACAAGGAGATGCTCGCGATCATCCGCGCACTCGAGGAGTATCGGCATTTCCTTGAGGGTGCCGCACATCCGGTCGAGATCTGGACTGACCATAAAAATTTGGAATACTTCCGAAAGGCGCAACACCTTAACCGTCGGCAAGCCCAATGGTCGTTGTACCTTTCTAGGTTTGACTTTACACTGCACCACGTTCCAGGTCGCCAAATGGGCCGTCCCAATGCTCTCTCCCGCCGGCCTGACCACGGAATCTCCGAAGACAACTCGGATGTCACCCTCTTACGCCCCGAACTGTTCCACGTTCGCGCGCTTGAGGCCGTCACTGTCTCTGGGCCTGGCTCCGAACTTGTCCGCGACATCAAGGAAGCGCTATCCGGTGAGCCTGACCTAGAGGAACCCGTCGCACTTGCGGCCCGGCAACTCTTGAAGGTCCGAGGTCAAGTTCGGGGCCCCCGCTCATCGCGGTCGGACGAGTGGGCCGTCTCGGGCGACCTCCTGTACTTCCGCGGCAAGGTTGTAGTCCCCAAAGACAAAGACCTAAGGAGGCGCATTATAGAGCTCTGCCACGACACGCGTGTCGCCGGACATGCCGGGCGGTTCAAGACCCTGGAGTTGGTTTCGCGCAACTACTGGTGGCCGCAGATGTCTTGCCATATCTGTCAGGGGATGAGGGTCCAGATGCCTAGTTGATACCAAAGCCGGGGGAACAGCCCTATGGCCAACTACTTAAGTACAGGGCTATCTGCGCACGGACCAGTCACGTGATCAGTCACAGCTGTCACATCACATGCTCCCCTTACACCAACCCCTCCTCAAGATCCGTCGCCTCGACAGATAGGCGGAGTGTAGGGTTCTGCGAACTCATATTCGGGATCGCCAGGGAAATAGAGGTTGTCGCCTATGACGCGCGATGACTGCGCAGGTACGCCCCCTCGTCGGGCAGTCTGCCGGTTCTGCGGCGGGGCGTGAGCTACGTCGATCTGCATAGGAGAGTCGATCGGGGTAGGTGACGCGCTGGTCAGCGCCCGACGGAGTGGCCATAACCACCGAGGGTGCGAAGGGAGTAGGGTAAGGCTGGGGGGTAGGAAGAGATGGTGCCGCGGCCTGCATAGGTGGGGTAGTGGCGGTGGCAGGTTGGCGGGGTAGAGAAGACGGGAAGAGGGGGGAAGACAGTCGCGAATGCCCAGCTGGCCCACCAGCGGCCGAGGCCCTCGGATGAGTGGCAGGTCGAACCGCAGTGGTGGCGCGGGGCACCTGAGACTGGGCGTGGATCACAGTGGACGAGCGGTGCAGAGGGGCACGGTCGACATCCATCTTCGTGGCACGTGGTACAGGCACAGGCGCGGCAGGAGGAGGGGGGGCAGGTCCCTCAGCAGACGGTGGCTGACGTTGCTTCTTCGCACGGACATGCTTGCGCATGAACCGTTTCCCAAGCGCGATAAGCGCTTCACCGATTTGCTGGTCGGTTCCCCGGATAGAGACCCGGCGCTCGCCAGGCGCAGCGCGATCAGAGTACGCGCGCAACTGAGCACCGGAAGTGTCGTGAGCTTGGTGGAGACCCTTGCCGCCGCGACCCACGATATGCCCGACAGCCGAGTCAGGCACCACAAGCGTACAAGAGACGCGCGTGACAGTGTTGGGCGCAGTAGGGGGGAAGGTTTCGGCAAGTGGTATGGAAGTGTGGGCTGCAGCAATGACGGCAGGGGTAGGGGCCGGGATCGTTGGAAGAACCCAGCGACTGCCGTCCCAGACACCATGGAATGTAGGACCAGGGGAAGGGGGAGCAGGGGGTGGAGCAGGCGTACCATACTCAAGACGGTCGAGACGGTCGGTGAGGCGAGTAATTTCGCTCTGCAGAAGCAGGCAGTACGAATACAGGTCAACAGAGACGCCGGGAGTCGTCATTGGAGGAGAGAAGGCAAGCACAGTAGGGTGAGGACAAATATAGGAGATAGAGAGGATCAACTGGGGCTAGAAGAGTGCCAGAGTCGATATAGAGGCTTTGGTATGCTGTCAGGGGATGAGGGTCCAGGTGCCTAGTTGATACCAAAGCCGGGGGAACAGCCCTATGGCCAACTACTTAAGTACAGGGCTATCTGCGCACGGACCAGTCACGTGATCAGTCACAGCTGTCACATCACATGCTCCCCTTACAATATCGGACGCTACGTCGCGACCTGCGACTTATGCTGTCGTACGAAGGCCCTCCGAAGGCTTCCGCATGGAGAGCTACATCCGACCGAAGTCCCCCCAGAGCGCTGGCACACCGTCACTGTGGACTTCATCGTCGAGCTCCCCGAGGCCTATGGGTATGACGCGGTTATGGTAGTGGTTGACGCCCTCGGGAAGCGCGCCCACTTCACTGAGTGCCATATGACAATAGACGCGGTCGGAGCTGCCTGCTTGTACTATCGGAACGTCTGGAGACACCACGGAACCCCCGAGAAGTACATTTCGGACCGCGGTTCGCAGTTCATCGCTGACTTTACGCGCGAACTCTGGCGCTTAATTGGCGTCAAGCCGGCTACCTCTACGGCTTACCACCCGCAGACCGACGGACAAACTGAACACGTTAATCAGGAGCTCGAGCAGTACATCCGGATCTTCACCAACTACCAACAAGACGACTGGGACGAGCTTATTCCTGCCGCTGAGTTCGCCTATAACAACCACGTTCACTCCTCCACTCAACAGGTACCCTTTATGATGGACACTGGCCGGCTCCCCCGAATGGGTTTCGAGCCGGGCACCCGCTCAGAGTTGGAGTCGGTGAACGAGTTTCGCGATCGGATAGCGAACAGCGTCTCCGAAGCGAAGGCCGCACTCGTCAAAGCCAAAGACGAGTATAAACGGTACTATGATCGGAGACGATCGGACGCTCCGAATATTCAAGTTGGTGATAAGGTTTGGTTAGATGCCTCTGACATCAGAACAACTCGGCCCTCCGAGAAGTTCTCCCACAAGCGCCTCGGACCGTTCAAGGTGCTCGCAGAGGTTAGCAAAGGTGCCTACAAGCTCGACCTCCCCCCGCGTTACTCCAAGCTCTACCCCGTCTTCCCCGTTGTTAAGCTTGAGCTCGCTCAGGACGACCCCTTCAATGGACAACCCGGTTACGACGAACCGCCCCCCGAACTAGAGGACGGAGTCCCCGAATGGGAAGTTGAGGAAATCTTGGATGCTAGGATAAGGTATAAGCGTCTTAACTATTTCGTCAGGTGGAAAGGCTACGATGCTTCACACGACTCGTGGGTTTGGTTCGACCGTGTCTTTGCGCCAGACAAAATTGCGGACTTCTATCGGAGGTACCCAGGTAAACCACGGCACATCGCCTCAGTGACCTTCGACTCCTTGCCCTTCCGAACTATGCGTCGGGACGCCGCATTCAAAGGGGGGGGTGATGTCAGGGGAACCCCCGCTTCGGCCTCCTTCGGACCTTCCGAGCGCATCTGAGGCGCATCCGACCGGCCGCCCCCTCGGACGCTCCGACCCACCCCGACCATCGTCCACAGCCTCCTTCGCCCGCACAATCACCGATCCGTCAAGACCCTCCCAACGATCACCTTGGGACAGAGCCTGCGACGCCGCTCAGGCCTTCTGCGCTCTACGTCGGCAGTTACAGACGACCAGTATATAGTTGGCGCCCTAGCAGGCGGACCCTTAGAGTTTCTTCTCTTTGGATCCTCCCCTGCTAGGTCGGTCCCTCCGTGTATTTCCTGTAGCTTTTATTCACGCTTTGGATCCTCCCCTGCTAGGCTTTCGTCGGAGTCTCCAGGGTTGCCCTTACACAGTTACAAGCCACAACATAACTAAGCAAGCCTTGCTGGATGGTGGCGACTACAAAACAGGCTCCTGATAGTTTAGAAGTTTTGTAGATGCTATTGGCTGCTTGTGAGTTTGTCACAGAGTTGCGGGGCTCAATAAGAAGCTTGCGAGCAGCCAACACACTGAACACAACCAACAATCAGCTCCAAGGAAGTTTGGTTCTTTCAAGCGGCTGGATGGTTTGCAATGATGGTAAGACGTTACAGGGATATTGCAGCGCCTTCCCAATGTCAAGATCTCCCTTCAATGTCCTAATTACACCCCTCCCACCATTGCAGTGATTTGCGACAACTTTTCAAGGCTACAACGTCACAACAGATGACTTGCAACGTTCGGCCCAATTTTACAATGCTGGAGTGATTCAGAGGGGGCACAAGAAGGCGACGTGGCAAGCATGGGGCGCTGGCAGTCTAGCGCAGCGTCAGCGATGGTTGAGCTGAGGGCTCGGAGACTGACCGCTGGGAGAAGTGGGCTGGTCTGAGGTGGTGGGAGGAATCAACAACGCGCCGATTGTCACAGTCACCATGACCGCCGCGTTGTGTCACAGTGGCAATTGCGTGTCGCGACAGTCACGTGTCAGATGAGTCAACGCACGAACTTCGCAACAGAAAACAAACACAATTGATAGCTGGGGATACTAGATTGAAAGCAAACTGGTCTACAAACAGGCAGCAACGAGTGGTCCATGGAGAAGCAGGTTTTGGGAGTAAGCTACTTAGATCAAGCCCATCTTTCTAGAATAAAGTTTAGGACTATTCACGCCTGGAGCGAAATTAAACCTGCTTACTCGGCGTCCTGCACAATTGAACGAAATACACCAGCAAAGTATGGCCCATACTCGGGAGACAGATAGACGGCGTTGACAAGCTGCAGATAATACCTGTAAACCTCCAGAGTCCCTTCGTGCAAGCTTGGGTGCTCCCTCGTTGCATGCCAGCTTAATCGGTGGCGCATCTATTCAACAATGGTTCAAAACAGTTAGGGGACAAAGGCAATGGATGCACCAGAGTTAGGATTGCCGCTAGCATCAGGGATGAAATGCCAAAGGGGTCATAATTCAGGCCAAACGTTCCGAGGATGGTGAGGATGAAGGCCACAACTGCTGGGTGTCGGAATTGATTGCTTGCCTCCAAGTTGTTGCCCTGCCAATCTGTGAATTTGGCCAGTTAGTTCAACAGCGTTGACTCACCAATGACTCTGCGCTGTAATGGAAGAGGTCGTTCTGAAGCAGTCTTTGAGCTTCTTGCTGTCACCACTCTTGCAGTTCATGGGGCTGGTATTCTTCGGACGTTGCGGGGTTGATGGCCTCGTTCGTAGACGCATCGTAACTGAATCGAGAGTTACGAGTGTACTCTTCTCCTGTGTTTGGATCAACAGCATGGTCCGGCAAGGTCAGTAAGTAGCGGTCGACTTCGGAGGCCACTCGACTTCTCCCCAAGTCCCGCCCAACTGCTTCAGATCTGGCAAGCTGTGCAACGTAACGTCAATGCAAGGCCTGGCAAGAAGAAGCACAGACCTCAGAGAAAATTTGCTCTCTGACAATCAACCAAGGCGCTAATCAATGATCTGAGGAGCTGCGTCTCTGACAGCGGGGGATAAACGCACCCAGAGCCAACGGGCTGATGCGCTTCTCCAGTTGCCAAAGCCGCATCAAATAGTCCGCCAGCATCTTCGCATGACGATCCTCCTGGGCGGGGTATATACCGTAGCTGAACAAATTCCGGAGAGTGGTCTGTTGGAGATCACGCAGCGCGGGAACCACAGCAGGAAAACGCTGCTCAATGCCAGCAAGAGACGAGAGGTTTGGCTCAACGGTAAAGGCGTTGTTGGCTTCGTCTTCAGACTTCAGTTGGTTATTGTCGCCGTCTGCCAGGTCACCACTGTACTTGGTTTCATAACTAGATTCGGTCAAAGAGCCCCTAGTGCTTGACCAGGAGGTGCCGAGGGAGGAGTGTGAATGGCTGGGAAGTTGTTGTTCAGAAAGAACACTTGATGTTCCTGGCTCTGGAGCTGATTGCGAAGAAGAAGAGGCAAGAGACGAAGCAGGCGGAAGAACTGGGCCGCGTGGGGGCAGACGAGAGGTGATGAATTGCTCCAACGATTCTTGGTAGATGATTCTTAGTACGTGCTGAGTAAAATCAGTGCGGAAAAGACAAGGATGTCAGGGCTTTAATACCTCAGGCGTGACGAATTGTTCAACTTGGTCTGCGGGTAGCTTTGGAGGAAAGATTGTGACACTCATGACTCCATTCCCTGAAGAACCTACGCAAGATTCAACACGATATTCAGAGCTGAAAGTTCAAGCTTACCGGGCTCAACAGCTTTCTGTTTGCCCTTTCCTTTCGCACTTCTCGGCTGAGGCTGCTTGTCCCTCTTGGAATCTGAGTTCCCCAAGGCAGACGTGTCTGGGGGGTGAAACAAAGGAAGGGTGTTGTCGAAGTCTTGCATAACATGAGGAGTGAACAAAGGAGGCTGCTCTTGGATAGGTTCTTTTCGTTGGTCAGCAACCTTGACTAAATAAAAGCACAGCACTTACCGAGAGTTGACGTAGCAGAAGAAATAGAAGATTGATGGTCCCGAGGTTGTTGATTGAAAGCTGATGGCGGGTCAATTAGTGGTGGGGTGGATTGACCCGGGTTAGCAGGCAAGCGTGACGCCGCCCAAGCGCGCCAGCGCTTGGAGTCCCAAGCACAGTGCTCGGACCCCCTCCGCATAGTATATAAGCCGCCTGCGGCGCTGTCGAGACTCATCGTCTCACACTGCGCTCGCAGGTAAGTCAGTCTCAGCTATCATACTTTCTCCTCGTCTCACACTGCGCTCGCAGAACAATTCGTGTCATTTAAATTCTTTACAACCGTAAACCGCTGCCACGGCTAACCGACGTGAGCCTTATCGCGTCCGAGGACGATTCGCCACTCGACCTAGCCGTACTCCTTCCCCCATCTTCTCCGAAAGACCCGAGACTCCTGGGACCCCCCTTACCCCGCGTCCCACTCAGCTTCTCACGATGGCAGACGGCGAAGCCTCCGGAAGCGGTAATGCCGGCCCCAGTGGTGGCGCAAACAGCCCACCAGTGCCCCACAACCGAGGAGCGGCTATCTGGGCTGGAAGCGCAGCTTGCCGCGGTCCTTATGGCAATCCAGCAATCCGTGAGGAATGCTCCGCCAGACCAAGCCCCGGCCCCGGCCCCGGCCCCGGCCCCGGCCCCGGCCCCCGGCCCCGGCCCCGGTCCCACCACCACCAGTAATTCCCGTGGCCCAGCAGCCTGCGCCACAGTTTATCGCACCCCTCGCGCCGCTCAACGCGCCCGACAGGTGCGTCACCGTCCCTCCGATCCCTCTTCCCCGATATCGAGTCGGCATGCATCACGGCGGTCATTTCACATGAGCTCAAGGCATCGGATCTGTACAAGCTGGATAGCAGAGTGAAGGATTCAGAGGCGACTTACAGTCTCAGCGCGGCAGGAACATTCGAAATGAATGTCTCCAAACACAAATCATACAAAAACCTCAACTCCGTCCTCTTCCCTCTCCACACTTTCTTCGCCATCCTCACGGCACACCCCCCCCGCGTGTGGGAGCAACGGGCGTACTTCTACCGCTACCTTACGCACATCAGCACGCTGGCAACAGAGTATGAATGGGCGGCGGTCCTTGAGTACCATACGCTCTACTTCAATCGGCGGCGGAACGAGATGCTGGAGGGGTCATACGAAGGATGGGCGGAGCCTGAAATTGGACTTCTCAGCTCCCACGTGTACCCGCACCGGAAGCCGATCTCGGTCAGCGCCAAGGCCACGTCAAAGAAGCCGCCAAGCTCGACGGATCCTTGCCGCAACTACAACCTGGGTAAATGCGCGTCTCCATGTGCATGGGGCCGGCCCCATATCTGCTCTTCGCCTGGCTGTGGCAAGGAGCACCCACTCACACAACACAAATAGGGATCTGGCACGACGTGCAACGGCACGTTGGTTGCACGTCGCAGCCACCCCGCAGATGATCCCACGCCAGACTCTCCACTGCCTCCACTCCCACACGGCAATCTCTTCCCTCCTAGACATCCACCGCCCGCCCGTCCTAACACTGATCCGCGCAAACACAGCACCACCGGGCAATCATGACACGCCTACAATCTCCTCCGTCCTCAACGAGGAAGCCTGGGCTTTTTACCTACGTGATTATCCAGACAAACAGTTTGTACGCTCCTTACTACACATAATACGACATGGTGCCAATCTTGGATTTACGGGTGACAAGTCAGCAGCACAACAGTGCACCAACCTGAAGACAGCCTTCAGCTCCCCTCTCGTCACGAATGCTCTTTCCGAAGACATTGCCGCGCAAGTCGCCAACGGGCGGACAGCCGGCCCGTTCGCTGATCCCCCTTTCGACAACTTCCGCTGCTCCCCGCTTGGAGCCGTCACCCGCAAGCGCGCCTCGAAGGTGCGTCGCATCCACCACCTCTCGTGGCCGCACGGACGCTCCGTGAACGATGGCATCCCCGATGCCGAGGCCAACATCCGCTACGACATGATCGACCGCGCGATCGCCGATGTCATAGAAGCCGGCCGCGGCTCGCCTCATGGTCAAACTTGACCTCGAATCCGCTTTCCGCCACATTCCTGTCCGTCCCGAGGACTGGCACCTTCTGGGGTTCATGTGGGACGATGCATTCTACTATGACATCGTCCTCGGTTTTGGCTGCCGATCTGCGCCATACATATTCAACCTCTTCGCCGAGGCGCTACACTGGATTCTCCAGCGCCATCTCCCCGCCGCGATCCGCCACTACCTGGATGATTTCCTCCAAGTCTTCTCACCCCGTGTCCCGCGACCCCTCACCGAACGAGCACTGGAGTGGTCGCTTGCACTTGGCGACCAGCTGGGCCTCTCCTTCCAGCCGTCCAAGATCCTCGGGCCCGCAACCACAGTAGAGATGTTGGGAATCGAGATTGACACCGTTGCAGATGGAGGCACGTCTGCCAGCCGACAAACTGGCTTACTTGACCTCTCTCCTGGACGAATGGCATCACCGGACTCACGCCACGCTCGAGAGGTCCAGGAGCTGACGGGCTTCCTTCAGTTTGCATCGCAAGTCGTCCCCACCGCTCGGGCTTTCATCCGGAGCCTTTACGATTTTGAATCATCCTTCACCACTCCTTTCTCACGCCGGCGCATCTCCAAACCAGCTCGTCGCGACCTTGCCTGGTGGGAGACTTTCTCTGCCGCATGGAATGGAGTCCGACTACTCGCACCAGAACAACGCACGCTCCATGTCTACACGGATGCTAGTGGAACCAAGGGTCTCGGGGGACACCGGTACTCACTGGTTCTCCATCCGCTGCCCGCAACGTTACCGCAAAGATCACATCCAGGTCAAGGAAATGCTAGCCGTCGTGCACGCCATCCAATGTTGGGGATCCGAGTTCACCGGCACTCACGTTGTCTTCCACGTCGACAACGAAGCTGTTCACGATGCTATCTCCTCCCTAACCATTGCTCCCCCCCCACCATGAACCTCCTCCGCAACCGTGGCACTTGCATGCCGACTCGATTTTTCATTTTCCTCTGTTTGGTTATCCTCCGCTGACAATTCAATTGCTGACGCCGCTTCTCGATTTTCCTTTTCCCGCATGTTCTCCCTTGCACCCTACCTGGAACGACAGCCGAGCTCCAAAGTCCACCAGATTGGTGGTACGAACAACACGGCAATCTCCCAAAAACCGTCGCATTCTACCTTTGGCACGGCCTCGCAAGTAACACACGACGTACCTACTCCACAGGCCAAAAATCCTTCATCAACTTTTGCAAGCTCCACAGCTTGTACAACAGTGACGGCGCCATCCTTCCTGCCACTCAAACCGCCGTTATGTCGTGGGTTGCCAGCCTTGCCGGCCGAATCCAGCCCAAATCGATTAAGGCCTACCTGTCCGCCGTTCGTTCCCTCCATGTCGACGCCGACCTTCCCTTCACTGCATGTGAATCGCCAGTTGTTCAACGCCTCATCCGAGGCATCAAGCGCTTCCACGGCGAGAAGGACCGGAAGCCCGTCCTTCCCATCACCCGCTCCATCCTCACCCGCATCCTTGCCCAGCTCCGACCCGGAGCGGTCCCGGGCCACAGCACGCTCTACGCCGCCTTCTGCCTGGGCTACGCCGGTTTTCTCCGCTCAGGGGAAATCACGGGAAATGGCAAGGACGCCAGCCTTAATCTCACGCGTAACAATGTCCAGTTCTTACCCAACTTTGAGCACGCTGAATACATCCAGCTCACTCTTCCCAGCTCCAAGACTGACCCCTTCCGAAAAGGCGTCACTCTCACTATCGCCGCAGTCCCCGGAGAACCCACCTGCCCTGTCACAGCGCTCAAGCGCCTTTTCTCCGAACTACCACGAGCCAACAACTCCCCTTTTGAAGGACTTGACGGAAAGCCCCTACACTACAAGACGTTTGTCACCGGTCTGCGTGAGGCCCTCAGCGCAGCGGGCATCAACCCCTCCGGATATGCAGGCCACAGCTTGCGCCGAGGAGCTGCCACAGAAGCCGCCGCCGCCGGATGCAACGACTACGAAATCCAGTTACTTGGACGATGGCGTAGCGACGCCTACAAACTTTACATCGAGAACCCACTCTCCCGGATCATCCGCTATCCAGACAACTTCACATGGCCCACACACACACCATCCCTTTCGAACCTCCGGCTCTCCGGCACTACACCTCCATGGCTTGAGTTGGTCCCCGGACCGACTCGAGAACTTCGGACCCCAATATAATTGTGCCCAAACTCACTCCTCGCCCGATTCCATCACCATCTGTCTTCCTCTCCCTCACGACATCCTCCTCGCGTCGAAGGCTAATGGCGGGTCAATTAGTGGTGGGGTGGATTGACCCGGGTTAGCAGGCAGGCGCGTGACGCCGCCCAAGCGCGCCAGCGCTTGGAGTCCCAAGCACAGTGCTCGGACCCCCTCCGCATAGTATATAAGCCGCCTGCAGCGCTGTCGAGACTCATCGTCTCACACTGCGCCGCAGGTAAGTCAGTCTCAGCTATCATACTTTCTCCTCGTCTCACACTGCGCTCGCAGAACAATTCGTGTCATTTAAATTCCCCACCCTCCATCCCTACTCCATTTACACTCCATTCTACTGTCTCTCTTCTCCTCAGTCCTGTATGTCACTAGTCCCTCGTAGTTAGGCTTGAGTTGGTCCCCGGACCGACTCGAGAACTTCGGACCCCAATATAATTGTGCCCAAACTCACTCCTCGCCCGATTCCATCACCATCTGTCTTCCTCTCCCTCACGACATCCTCCTCGCGTCGAAGGCTAAAGGGGGCACTGAAGAGGAAGACAATGGGCTGCTATGGAGCGATTCTGTTTATTCGTTAGCAACCTTGACTAGAAAAGGCATGGCGCTGACCTAGAGTTGACGACACTGGAGAAGAAAAAGTGAATTGAAGGCCCCGAGATTGTTGATTGAAAGTAGAAGGGGACATTGAAGAGGAAGACTCTGGTCGGCTATGATGAGAGCGACCTGGAATTTGCGCAAGGTCATTGTTTTGGGCAGGAAGCGCCCCAAGAGGGCTTGGGGGCAGCCGCAAGGACGATGGGTTGTTGCGGAGAAGCGGCCAGTGGTCATGCGGGGAAGGAGTGGTGTTGTAGGCTTGTTGTTGGTCAAAATGAGCAGGTTGGTGCGTTTTGTTGTTGTTGTAGGCAGAGTGAGAGCCACTGAAACGGCTGGATGGAGCAGAAGGGAGATTTCGAATCAGACGGCTTGGTCCGAATCTCTGTTTTCAACGTTAAGTAGGCCAACAATTAGACAGCTAACTTGCCTGAAGATACGCAGGCTGAAGATGTTGGGCAATTGGAACGGATGCACTTTGCGTCGAACGACTCATGGAGACCTGGCGTTCTTGAGGGACCGCCACTGCGCCCACTTGTTGCGCTACTGTTGGCGGATGGTGTTGGTGCTGACTGGGCGGAATCATGGCTTGATGAGGTGGAGGCTGAGGCTCGGATGCTTGTGAGACGTTGGCCTGGGAAGGCCCGAAGCGGCGATGCCAGTAATCGATTTTCTCCAGTATTCGCTCAAGGGCTTCCGAAGAGAGCCCCCGGCCCCATGTTGCCCAAAGAGTCTTCAATGTCGTCGACTAGGTCCTCGTCGTCCAAATCTGCCAAGTCGTCCACACCAGCACCTGGCGCTGACTGGGATCCTCCTTGAGCCGTCTGTCATTGCTTGTCAGGTTCAGGGCAAAGCAGTAGGGCGGTGAGACTCACCCAATTGTCGCTGGGTGGAGACGAAGAACCAGGGAGACCACCACCGAGGTTGTTATCGCCGTGAAACCAGGCTTGTCCTTGTGGCGATGGCTGCCCGAAGCCTGCGCGCAACGTTAATCATGATAACAATTCCTATCGCCTGTGCAAACGACCAACCTTGACCAGCGCTTTGGTTTGGAGGCCCTGGGCCAGGAGGAAGCCCATCCATGGAGGCAGCAGCGATCGATCGTGGCGAGATTTAATGGCTTGAAACGAGAGAGGGAGGAGGGGGAAAACGAAAATGAGGCTAAATGTGTGAACGATTGAGCAGCGCCGATATATGGCGCCGGGGGGTTTGCCGAGCTCAGGGCTGCTTGCGCTGACGGCGTTCATTGAGCAATCGTGTTCGGCGATAGATATACGAGAGCCAATGGGGACGACTGAGGGTTGGCGGCGGGAGAAGATTTTCCTTCGCGATTCTCGTAAATAAAGCCGAATTTGCGTCATTGTCGCTTCTCAAACCCTTCCCACTCAACAACTTTAACAATGATTGTTGATATGTCGAGCTGAGTTTAGGACTTCAGCTGGCTGAAGGGGGAAAAGATAATTTTAGGCATATGGTGGTTGCTAGAAAGAGGACGAGTGGCGTTCACGTGCCCCGCCGCGTGGGCAGTGCCAGGGCTTGAATGATGTGATCTCTAACTCTGAGTCAAGCAGGGCTGTTCCAACCACCACACACAATGACCACCGTACACCCTTGGCTGTATAAAAAAGCCTTTTGTCCTGACTATTGCCATAAAAATCGATTGCTTTAGCCCTGGCTGTCCCAGGGGCCTGGGTATCCCAGCCTAATAGGCTTTAACCCCCCCTGGTTGTTCCGCCAGCCCCGCTGCACGGCATCGCAGGCCCATCACTGCCATCACTTCAGATCACCCTTGCCTTGGGATCAATCTCACGCAGATGATAACAATATATTACGCCGGAGGAGGAGGTAGTGGACAAGCTGATCTGTCTAAAAAAGGTTCGTCAACAGCCTAAACGGGACGTTGCTGCTCTGCCCGCGCCGTTGCACCCGCCGGCCCCCACCCGAGCGCCGACCACCCTATATCCCACGTCCTCTCCCCTCCTCATTCATGGCTATCTCCGCCCTCCCTTCCCTCCCCGCGGCCTTCGAAATTTTTCGTAGTTGGCTGACAAATTCTGGCAAAACTGAGTCTCCTTGGGTCGCGGGAGCGCGCTCATGTCGAGGTAGTCGTCCTGGTTGAGGTGGTCGTTGCCGTTGTCGTTGTGGACGCTCTATTGAGACGTGTGCGGAGGCGTGTGGCACATTGCGTTTCTGATGCTGCTGCCGCTACACCGTCTTGTGCGTCAGCTTGTTCCTCGTCTCCATGCTGCTGCTCATCCCTTTCACAGCCCACATGCTCCTCTGCCGTTCCCTCAAGCAACTCCCGGAGCAACGCCGTCTCAATCCCCATTAGCTCCGTCCCTCTCAGAGCTGACTTATTCCAACCATTGTAAAAAGCCTCTCCCACTCGACGATGAATGGCACTCTGGCGCAGCGCGTATGCGCGGAGGCCAGAATCTCTGGCCATATCCCCTTCCTCCCTCGCTGTCGCCCGGTCTTGCCATTCTTTCTGAATGGTCGCCAAGCACCGTAACACCCGCTTCATTTCTTCGCGTATCAGGGCCACTTCTTCCCGCCATCTGTCTCGGCGAGCGCGGGCTTTCGTCCGATCCACCCGTACAGCTACCCAGTACATTAGATGCGATGTAATGTAACGGGCAATACTCACAGTCGTGCAACTCTGTCCGGTCCGAGCCTCCTGCGGTGCCCCAGATCCACGACACCCGTGCTGAAATTGCAGCTTGGGTCGGCTCGTTCCGTGATGCCCGTGCGGACTCCGCCGCGCATAATTTCTTTTACGGAGTCGATGTCCTTTTCGACACCTGCTCGGCGGTTGACATCGGTGTCCTCTAGCTTCTTGAACTCCCGACGAAAATCCCTCTCCTTTCAGAGCGACCAGGGCGTCGTAGGCCCTGCGGTACTTCAAAACCGCTCTAGCGATGCGCTCTCCAATGTGTTCCAACAGCGTGGCGGACCTTGTCGCCCCCTTTTGCGCCACTGAGTTGGAATTTCGCCAATAAATGACGTGAGTCTGGGTGTATAAACACCCCCGCAACACCATCAAGGCGTCAGCACATTGTCCGAGCCGTAATTTGGCTTCTGCATCGGCAACCCCACGTCGACAATAGGTGCGGCGATCGTCAGCCGACAGTTCCGAAGGTAAGTAGATCTTGATATGCTCAGCTTTCGGAGGAGGCTCGTCTGGATCTCGTAGTTCATCTTCACGAGCCCTGAGATCTTCGACCCCAGGCATATAAGTCAGTTGCAAGTCGTTGAAGATCTTCAATCGTTTGTGCAAGGAAAAGCGCTGTTCTTGTATTGCGCTCGAGCGGTCCGCGGAGATGATAGTCTTGGCTTTGAGTTCTGCCAAGATGCGACGTCTGTCATATCATTACTCAGCCTGTTTTTTTTGCAAACAGATTTCCTACTGAGATTCCTCAAGCTGGAAGCCAGCCTTAACAAAGCCAGCAGCCGTCATCTTGCCTTCCGGGACCAACGGCGCTCGACCAGAGCGCGCGTCCTCTACTTCGGCGGCCTTCAGTTGCTGCATGACCTCTCTTTCCGACGGTCCCGCTAGAACAGTAATCAGACATGCGCAACTGTTGACTGCTGATTAGCGACTCACCTTCTTGGCCCCCAACGATTAAGAAAGGGTTGGGTTTTTCATGGTCTTTCTCCCAGTCAACAACCATTTTCTCCCAAACCTTCAGTTTCTCCTCCGATACGCTCTCTGTCATCTCTTCAAACTCATCCTCTTGCGTGCGCCGCTCAGCCAGAGCAACGATGAGTTTTCGCATGAGGATTTTCCCTAAAAGATATCACGTCTCGAGCAGACAGCACGTACCTTGTCCAACATTTTTTTCGAAATTCAAATGGTCAATCTTATCCTCGAGCGTATCGTGTCGAGCGCCTTCTCCCATCTCTTTCGTAGCCTAAGCACTGGGATTAAGCAGTGACCACGTTCGCTCAATCCCTTCCCCATCCGTTTTGCCCACTCCATACGCCGTAGCTTAGAGTGTTCTTCGAACGGCAATTTATTTCATGCGCGGACGCATGCCAGACTGGCAGCGCAAACTGCATTTTGTATTTGCTGAGGTCCGTCGACAGATCTCCGCGTTGGTGGATGCGTTCGCCCCTGACAGGCAAGAGAACCTGCCAATGGCAGGCGATATCGTAGCTGATAGTCACGTTGATAACTTTCTCGCCCTGCAGCGTCGCCATTACGATGTAGTCGATGTTAGCGTATCTGGGCAGCATCAACCAACAGAAAAGCACCACGAGCGACGACAACACACCTCTCGCCTTTCTGTAAGTCACCCATTCCCTGTTTCCGAACTAGTCCGTGTCGAGCGCAGACTACTCCGCCCACGCCAGAGACCCTCAAACCCGTGGTAACCTTCGTGTCTTGTTGGACCAGAGCAGCAAATGTAGCACAACTGTGGACCTGGGAGAGGTTTAGCTATGCTCAAGGCAAGTTTCTCATTTGCCTACCTCCTTCTCAGCCACGTATTCCCGCAAATGTCGCTTGTAGGCGTCGGATTGAACAAAGTAACCCTTCCCTTTCGCCAGAGCCGGATCTTGCCGCTCGTTAGCTCGGATGCGATTCTTGAGCCTGAAGTTAGTTAGTGTCGACTGCTAAGATCAGTTTGTAGAGATATCTGATCTTGGTTTCAGCGATAACCGCGACAGCAACCCGTCGATAAGTCTTACCGTTGCGGGCGGTCGACCCGTTTCCAACCATCCGGCAAGTTTCGTCCAGGTTGAGGGCATGCCCAGCAAGACACGGCCAACTCACCCGTGGCTGTCTCTGCAAGGCCGCCTGAGTCATGCCCCCCCGCCCGGCCCGTTTCGCCCGAATGAGGTAAGCATATTGCCGATGCATCCGGAAGAATGCCTTGTAACGATCCTAGCGTTTCTGTCAGTGCAGCCACCAGCCGAACAAACGGCCTACGGGAGTTGCCTCAAGACGGGTCGCATCAGTCAGTCTTTCAATTGAGCCAATGAAGTCATTGACATTGATATTTCCGACCATCTGCAAGAGCCGGAAGAGTTCCAGAACTTCCAGTGTAGCGCAAGTCTCTGGGTCCGTCGTGGTCGCGGGATACCAGCCATGAGCGAGAAGCTGAGACAGGATGTTCCGCCTTTGACCCAGCCCACAGTTACAGGCGCTGACCCGAAGAGTGAAGACCCCACGGACGTCAATGACGACCATGCGCTTAGCGACAGTCGGATTCAGGCACGAAAATCCATGATGTCCGATTTGGTAGGTGATACCAAGGCCGAGCTGGCCGTCGAAATTGGGCAGAACGGAATGGAGGTTCGTCCTGCACCAAAACTGTCCGTTCCATTCCTCAACGGCGGGTCAAATTGTTATTATTGCTAATGAAATGAAGCCCTACCTCGACAACGTGCAAAGGATGCTTTTGATGCTCCTGAATGGTGCAAGACTCGCACTGTAGGTAGTCGCCGCAATGATGGCAACGAAATATGCGGCAGCCAGAACCTGACTGGGAGCAACGAGCGCATGAAGGCGCGTAAACGGAGTCGGCTAGCCCGTCGCGGCGGATAATCTCGTCCAGGAACATTGAAGCGTGGGGCAACCAAACAGACATCGGATCGTCCTGGTAGCTCTCAGTCCTGCTTCCCGTTTCGAAAAACAATCCTTACTGAACTGGCGTAGTAGCGCCTTTTAGTTTTCTCATTTGCCGTTTGCGATCTCACGTCCTCCAAGTCGGGCTCGGTCTCGTACGATGACACCGGTCACAGCAAGGGCGCGGACGTCGTCGTCGTCAAGACCCATTGGAGTCCATCCAGCGAGCCGAGCGTCAGGCTCTTCGAGAGTTTCTGCTGCCTGGCGAGGCCGTTTTGCTTTGACTCTGTTGATGACATCGGTGAAGACGTGTGTTCCGTCAGCTGAAACGTGTATCTGTTGGTCCCCCAGGAACGTTGTCGTTGCATCCGGGACGGTGTCGTGCAGGATGTCCCCGAGAGAGTTGTCTTTTCGGCGACGACCTGGACGAAGCATGAGTAGCTGGCACAAGTCACAGGTCGCGACGTACCGGCCAATATGGCGAGACATCTGGGGCCACCAGTAGTTCCGGGAGACCAACTCCAAGGTCTTGAAGCGACCAGCGTGTCCGGCAACTCGAGTGTCGTGGCAGAGCTCGATGATGCGTCTCCGGAGGTCCTTATCCTTAGGTACGACAATCTTCCCACGAAAGTGAAGAAGACCACCGGAGACAGCCCACTCGTCGGAGCGCGAGGAGCGGGGGCCTCGAGCTTGACCTTGGACCTTTAGGAGTTGCCGGGCCGCTAGTGCGACGGGCTCCTCTAAGTCAGGCTCACCGGAAAGGGCATTGCGGATGTCATGAAGGAGTTCAGAACCAGGGCCGGAAACGGAAACACCTTCGAGAGCGCGGACATGGAAGAGTTCGGGCCGCAGAAGGACGACGTCGGAGTTGTCGGAATCGATTCCGTGGTCGGGTCTCCGAGAGAGGGCGTCAGGTCGGCCCATGTCGCGGCCGGGCTTGTGGTGCAGCGTGAAGTCGAACCGGGAGAGGTAGAGGGACCAGCGGGCCTGTCTCCGGTTGAGGTGCTGCGTCTTCCTGAAGTACTCCAGATTCTTATGGTCAGTCCAAATCTCGACGGGATGCGCGGCGCCCTCGAGGAAGTGTCTATACTCCTCGAGTGCGCGGATGATCGCTAGCATCTCCTTGTCGTGGATTTCGTAGTTGCGCTGGACATCATTTAAGCTTTTGGAATAGAATGCTACAGGGTGCCACTTCCCGTCCGGGGCGGATTGTGAAAGAACCGCCCCGTCGCATAATCAGAGCTGTCCGCCTCAAGTCGGAAAGGCCGTGCGTCGTCCGGAATCGCCAGGACCGGTTCCGAGGTGACTGCGTCCTTGATCGCTTGGAACGCGGAGGCCTCCCGTCGCCCCAAGTCCATTGCTGGTCCTTCTTGGTGAGCACAAAAAGAGGGCGCGCAAGGGTCGAGAAGTCCCGAATGAACCTGCGGTAGAAATTAGCGAACCCAAGGAACTGCTGAATGTCCTTCTTGTTTTCCGGAGTCGGCCAAGCGGAGACGCCTGCGACCTTGACGGGGTCCATTTCGACGTGGTTGTGGGAGATGATGACTCCGAGGTACTCGATTGACGATTTTTCAAAGTCGCACTTCTCCGCTCGGAGGTACAACTTGTGCTCTCGGAGTCGCCGCAAGACCTCCTGAACGATCTGCCGGTGTTTCCGGAGGTCGGAATGGGCGATCAGGATGTCGTCAAGGTAGATCATGACGTCTCCGGAGAGGATAAGGTCCTGGAAAATGTCATTCATCATCGTTTGGAACGTCGCGGGAGAGTTTGTCAGGCCGAAATACATCACCAAGGGCTCGAACAGGCCTCGGTTAGTCCGGAAAGCCGCTTTCCACTCGTCACCTTCCTTGATCCGGACGTTGTTGAAGCCCCAACGGACGCCGAGTTTGGTGAAGTAACGAGCGCCTTTGAGCCGGTTGATGAGGTCGTTGATCAGCGGAAGGGGGTACCGGTTTTTGACAGTCATCGCGTTGAGAGCACGGTAGTCCTGGACGAAGCGGAGTCCGCCGTCCTTCTTCTTGACGAAGAAGACCGGAGACGCCATCGGAGACTTGGAGGGGCGAATCCGGCCCGTCAAAAGCCCTTCCTCGATGAACGTGTCGAGCTCGCGTTGCTCGAGGGGCGAGATGGGGTACACCTTGCAGTTGGTGGGCTTAGCGTCAGGGACGAGTTCAATGGCGTGGTCCCAGGCTCTCCGCTCCGGTAGCGTGTCGAAGGACTCCTTGTTGAAGACATCCTGAAACTCCTTAGCCCAGTCCGGGATCTCGGAGGGCGGAGGGGTGGAGTTCCTGGCGAAGGCTTCGGCCAGGCGCTGTGAGACAGTACTGCCAGCGCGTATCTCCTCCGAGGGGCGGAACGAGGTGTAGAAGATGCGGTCACCATCTTCAAGCTGACCATCGTCTTCATCGTCGTCGGAGTCCGGCATCAGATCAGGCAGGGCGGAGTCGTCACCGGAGACGGAATCGTCTCCGTCGTCAGGCCCAGAGAGGTCCATGGCGCAGACCGAGGGGAACGGGCCGGAGCGGAGTTGCTTCTGGAGCAGCCGGAGTCGCCGTAGCTCAGTCCGTTCAATGCGTTCCTCCTCGCGGCAAGTGGAGCAACCGCGGGGGCACCGTGTCATCTTGACCTCCTTGGTTCCCCAATTGATTTCCGGGTTATGCTTCCGCAGCCAGGAGTACCCCAGAATAAGGTCTTGTTTACCAAGATGAGTGACGGCGAGTTGAACACGCTCGGAATGGCCTTTGTAGCGTAAGACCAAGTCCGCGATCTGGTTGATGGAGCCGGCGTCGTTCGGAGTGCCATCAACGTTAAAGACCGGAATCGGTTGCGCCAGGGTGCGGACCGGAATGCCATTCCGAGCGACATAGTTCGTGTCGATAAAGTCGGAGGTGGCACCACAGTCAACCAGGCCAGAGAGCGAGAGCTTAAGCGCGCTGGTAGTGGACTCTAGCTCCAACATGGGAGGTGGAGGGAGTTCACTCCAGGGGAAGCAGCGACAGTGTACTGCTTGGGCAATTTCTTTTCCCAGGCAGTGAGGCGGCGAAGGACGATGACCGGAGTCGCGGGCGGAGTCGGAGACGGAGTCGAAACGGGGGCGGGGGAGGGTATGTCTTTCGTTTCAGGCTCGTTGTAGGGCAAAGGAATTGATTCGTCATACAAACAAGCGAAACGATTTACGGACGCGAACGAGGGCACACCAGTCACTCGTCGCGGGGGACAAAATCCTCTCCGGCCATCAACTCCGCGGCTGTTTCCGGCAGCACAGCTGTGTCCGAGTAGCGGGCGATCAACTCCGCTAACATCTCGTCACCGAGTTGTTGGATCACCTCGTCGAGGATGTCCATTGAGCGGACATCCGGGGAGGGGGCAATCTCGGGCGAGATGGTTTGGGTCGCCGCACCTGAAGCAGGCGCGACGAGGGGCACCCCGAGCCCTAGTGCAATCCAACTCCATGGGGACGGGAGCTGGAGGCGCCGGAGCGGGGGCGCGGGCCGCAGGTGGCACGACCGGAGCCACCGGGCGGAAGGGAGCCGGAGCCGGGACACGGTTGACCGGAAACGGAGTCCGAATCAAACCGCCAGGCGTCTTGGGGGCGGCTGACTTGATCAGCTTGGCCCGGACCAGGGCCTCGTATTGACGGAAGGCCCGGGTGCGCCAGCTAAGATAGTCCCGGAGGTCCGGGGGGTCATTCGAGGACGTGATTCCGTTGTTGATCAGGGGATCAAGTCCGTGGCGGAACTTGGTCACCTTGACCAACGTGTCTTCGAATCCGGCGAGGTCCATCAGGTCCTCGAAGTCGTCGGTGTACTGGTAGACATCCTTGGTGCCCATGTGATAGGCGGAAGTCTCCAGTTTGGAGAGAGCGTGATCTTGCTCATTCTCCTCGACGAACCAGAGTCGAAACTCGGAAACGAACGAGCCCCAGGACGGAAACGGAAACGGGGCTTTGCTTCCGTGGCGCTCCGCCCATTGCTGAGCAGGTCCTTCTGCCATAAACGACATGGCATAGCGGACGGCCTTTTCCTCGCTCGCCTCTCCATTGACCACGAAGGCCTCAGGGGCAAGGCGGGCATAAGTGCGGACCGCGTAGAGGAACGCGCGGCCGTGTTTCCGATCGCCGTTAAAGGTGAACGGGGGGTTTGGTCGTAAAACCAATTTTGAGGCGAGGTTGATGTCGCCAAAGAGGGCCTCGGAATCGCCCTGAACCGGAGTCGGAGTCGGAATCGACGTCTCCGGTGGTGGTGTTTGGGGTCCGCCAGCAGTATTAGCGGCGGCAGCGGCAGCGGAAGCCTGGGTGGTGAGGAGAGTAAGGGCCTCAGTTAGGCGGTCGATTTTCGCCTCGAGTGCATCCAGCCGAGTGTCAGCGTCAGGAGTAGCTCCGGAAGGCATGACAGGTGCGGGGACGACAGGAGTGGCAGAGGAGGAGGGGACAAGTGGCAGGGGCGGTGGCGAGGGCGGAGTGGACTCGGACTCCGAGCCTGAGTCAGCGCCGAACCTGGCAATCTTGTCCGGTTGATCCCGTAGAGAGTTTCTTCTGCTGTAAGGGCAACCCCGGAGGCCTGAGATCAAGGTCCTAGCAGGGGAGGATCCAAAGAGTGAATAGAAGTAAGCAAATACAAGTGAGGCTGACCTAGCAGGGGAGGATCCAAAGAGAAGAAACTCTAAGGGTCCGCCTGCTAGGTAGCGGAACTATATACTGCGCTCTTGACGCGCCAAGGTTGATCGTTGCTCCGTGCAGTATGCCTGCGCCATGTCGCAGGCCAGGTCCCAGGGGGATCGCCAGGCGGGGGGCGGCGATGCGCCTGACGGAGGCGGTGATGCGATCACCGGAGTCGGAACCGGAGTCGGACCGGAATCGGGATCGTCTCCGAGGGGCCGAAAGGGAGGTTCCCCTGACAGTGTGCGACTTATTCATAATTATCAACTGCATTTTTAAGAATTTTGTCACAGGTGTCATGCTTATACCATGTGACATTGTGACCAAGACAATAAAATCTGGCCTTGTTATATAGTATACTTTCAAGTTGTTGCTTAAGTAGAGAAAGTGTGACTATTATCACTATTTATGTCATATTTGCCAATTTAGGAAACTACCTTAGATCACAGTGGATTATTGCAGCATTAGCAGCGTAGAAGGGACTTAGCGTTGAGGGACTTGAGAACTTAGAGATGTTGCAGAATTATTGGGGTATTTATTGCAGCATAGGGCATTTGGAGTCATCCCTTCATATTAGAATGTGCAGCCCAGCGGGCCGTTCATTCTAATATGAAAGGATAAGTGGAATTGGTAGGTGCTGGAAATTGGAATGAACAAGTTGTCGAAGACGTGGCTCCAAGGACCATGGCCAAGATCGTGGCAGAGGCCCGCTATTTCTACACAATTCACGTCCCTCGTGTCGATTCCGAGTGACACCTGCTGTCTCTGGAGATGTTCGACCATCGAACGCGCTAAATGAGCGACACCTTCAACAAAAGTCAATCGCTGAGCTCCTGCTGGTCGGTTAGCTTTTCCTGCTGAGCTGACTCGAAGCCCGTTGTTACACACCCAAGTAGTGCTCAAATCTGTTGTGGGAGGCCCCAGACCAGACATAGTAGGACGTGCCCAGCTGCTTGACGTTTTGCAGCCGCTGGAATTCCGGGCTAGGGCGATGGTCAACACTTGAAAAAGCTTCATGGTCGAGGCGTACGTGTCAATTATGGAACTGATTAATGGGGATATGGCAACTAGGCGATTGATTGAGAGGATTGGCGGTCAAGAACTCGACAGAACCCAACTATGTATAGTCATAGATCTGATCCTTGATTTGGCAACCAGGGTCAGGCTCCTCTTCGTATTCCCTGGCTGGCTGGAGGATCCTCGTGGTTTGAGATGAAAGGAGAGAAAGCGGTGCAGCGATTACATCAGCCGACCGATTACTGTACTAGATGGGCTCAATACTGGTGTTGTTGGTAGCCAAAAGAGGAAAAAAAGAGAAAGAAAGAGAAAAAGAGAGCTCACCTAGGAATTGCATATGTCCTACCATACATCTCAGATCTGCTATACAATAATGGAAATTTGCTGTTCCAAATGTTTATAATTTTTTTCTCGCGCCTGCGGCGCTTGAACCTGCCACCTGAGATACCTGTACTGTCGGCTAAATTTCCTTTTTAGTATTTTCTCTCCGGGTGTGAGCATTCACCGGCCACGGTTCTCGTGACTGATCCAGATACTGGATCCAAAAACGGTTTATTTTTGTTACTGATAGTGCCGTGATGTGTTCCCAGTGATTGTCAACTTACTGTCAGGGGAACCCCCGCTTCGGCCTCCTTCGGACCCTCCGAACGCATCCGAGGCGCATCCGACCGGCGCCCCCTCGGACCCTCCGACCCGCCCCGACCATCGCCCACGGCCTCCTTCGCCCGCACAATCACCGATCCGTCAAGGCCCTCGCAACAATCACCTTGGGACACGGCCTGCGACGCCGCACAGGCCTTCTGCGCTCTACGTCGGCAGTTACGGACGACCAGTATATAGTTGGCGCCCTAGCAGGCGGACCCTTAGAGTTTCTTCTCTTTGGATCCTCCCCTGCTAGGTCAGCCTCCTTTGTATTTTGCTGACCTTTATTCACTCCTTTGGATCCTCCCCTGCTAGGACCTTGATCTCAGGCCTCCGGGTTGCCCTTACACTAACATGCAGTATTGTCAGACTGCGGGTCGGGCCGTGCAAGGACTTCTCCTAAGAACGCGCGCCCGGAACAGAACAGACGGATAGTCGGGCCTGCAAGTATGGCGGCGGGGTAGATCGTAACCAAAAGGGCCCGTGAACTCGGTCCCTTGCCGTAGTCGGTGGTCGAAGGTTCGAATCGGGCTCCTACTGGGGCGCATGTTCCCCGTCGTCACGTGCTGCGTGTTACGGGCCCGCAATGGCCCGACACCAGCGCCGGAGCGGACGGGCCGGGTCTTATCCGTGACAAGTATGAGCTTAAAATGAATATATCAAAAAGAGAATCTTTTTATAGCTCTATTTGCACAATAAAAAATCGTCCCAAATTCACCTGCTTATATGAGAAATAAGTGCTATCAATACCAGATCAGTAGCTGATTAGATACAAAAAAGCCCCTGTTTTCTTCCTCTATTATCAAGCCAACACAGACTCAGTTTTTGTTACTCCGCTTTAAACACCCTTCTTTGGCCTAGCTTTTGTATCAAAATGGGGATCAAAAAATATTCACTTATATGATACAGCCCTGATATGATACATATCATTGAAAAAAAAATTGCTGTAACCATTTCTGCTATGTATTTAAATCATTATGACTGTTTGGCTGGATCATTAGGTAAGGTTCGGCCTCTGCTGCCTGCAGCCTTATCCTCCCTCATTTTCACTATCTGCAGTATCTACCAGCAACACGAGTATCTAGCCACAATTTACAATTTTGCAAGTAGCTGTAGTGTGACATGAATGCGCAATGTAATGGCGCATTCATGTCACACTTTCAGGTCACCGCTGGTCACCGTCATCGCCGCAGGCTATTCTTCGGGCAAGCCCGTGCTGCCAACTTGCCTCTTCGACCATGGCATCCCGCAAAAAGAAGAGCGGTCCCACTCTACAGCAGGCTTTCGACTCAATTAGAGGTTCGTTCATTGGCCAAGCTTCATGCTCAGCTCAAGTAAAACTTGCTACTAGATCTCCTTATAGCCACGAAGCCTCGTATTGACAATGCCGACTCAGCCGCGCGGCCGATGCTTATCGAGAACCTCCGCCAAATAGGTTCCCTGGCCGAATCTTTCGCGGAACAACGAGGGCAAAATGCGTCCGGGTGGATCCACTTAGCAGACGAACTTGACCAGGAAGGTGCGTGTGCTATAAGCTGCAGAATCAGGCAAAGCACTTACATATTCCTCACAGGCGTCAATCTTTGGAATATCTCCGGTTTAGTCCAAAAATCACCCACATCGACGGCGAGTGGGAGTGGGAGAATGAGCTTAGTGGCTGCGTGTATGTCCCGAGTTACTTCCACTCGCGCTGATATCCTCTTGCAGTGCGGCTAGCAGGTTTCCGTTTGATTGAGACTGGCTTGGAGTTGAAGCCGGAAATCGAGAGTGTGTCTGCCTCCGAGCGTTCAACCATTCTAATCTTTCTTAGACCTAATTCATATTCTCCAATTGGCCAGCAAGACCGGCTCGACCTTGTCAGGTACGGCAGCTGCCCGTCATGGACAGGAAATGAACAGGCCTCACAGAAGCGGGAAGCGGAGAGGTTACAAGTGTGCTTTCGAGTGCGGCGCGGGTGAGCCTTTCTTCTTCTGGTGATGCTGTTCGGATTCATAGTCCTATGTTGCAGTACGAAGAACTCCTTCGAAATGCAGAAGACCCTGACAGCACTCACCATGTCGACCGCGTCTGCGCAACATTAGTGTACCTTGCAGCTAGGATGGAAGCGGTGAGTGTCTGAAGCAAAACCATTATCAATGTCGTTCACACGCTGCTCAATCCAGGCTTGGAAGGAGGGAAACCAGAGTGTGGCGTCGTTCATGGCGCAGAAGATCACGGGTAAAAGGCAGAGTAAGCGGAAGCTACGAATGCTGACTGCCCAACAGATGACGAACAGCGGCTGTCGGTACTCCCGTCTCCCGATGTGAGCGTGGACAGAACGATGGTATTACTACTTCATTCTGACTAGAACGATAGCAAGAACGTTTAGCGTGCAAATTCCACGAAATCGGCAAAGCGATATTGAAGACTCACATTGGTAGTGCTGGCAGCGATGGAGACGATTCGGGGGCTGTTGACGCAGTGGCTTGGCTCCAGAAAGCCTTCTCGATAGCTGAGAGAATAGGTGCAGAAGAAACGAGTGGATCGAAGGCCTCACTCAGGGCACGTTTTCGCTTCGTCCGTCATTTGATTTCTAATGCATTTCACAGATCACCATCCTCCGGACCATGGGTATGCTGCGCGACAACTACTCGCTCTAGACGTGACTAACGGTTTGCAGCAAGGGCCTACTTCATTACGGGATCGTACGACCGAGCTGAGGCCGTGCTCGATGAACTCATCCCGGCTGTCGATGCGCTGGCGGACTCTCGGAGTGTGAGTAGCAGTTGTGTGATAATCTCGGTACTTAGGTTAGTTACAGGGTCGTTCAGAGCATCAAGAGTTGAGATGGCTTCGATTAGCTGTCGTCAAAAAGCGGAAAGCTAGCGACACAACCCTGTTGGACGGTCTGTTTTTCCACTTTCGTCCGCCTTATACTTGGATCGACTAGTTTCTTTAGCCTTCAAATCCATTATTGACCATATGACGTTTTCGGAGTCTAATATTACCGAGTAAGCTCCTTCCTCTTTCTTTGTTATCATGGTGCGATTTGGGCTTCCTCCTCAGTATTTTGCAAGATCTTCGAACCTTGAACCATCAGCATCATGGGTCAGTTAGTTCTGCAACACTTACTCACTCGTCCTCAACCTGTGGAAGTGTTATAGTCGCGCAAGTCCATCTTTACTGCTTACAACAAGCCCTGCGATGGGATGATACTACCGAGGGTGTTAATCGCTTACTTCTGTCATTAATAGTGCACTGTTCCAAGGACGAAGATCATCAACGAGCAATGGAGACTATGGAGTCTGTGCTAACGAGTAATGCCTCCGAATAGCACGTTACTTCCGCTCTCACAGTGCCTAGCCGCGCATGCAACCGATTTTAAGCTTCTCGATGTTCCATCAACGGCATGCCTTACGGTGCGTAAATTTGGCTAGCTTCGACCCGTTTTTGAGCTGTTACCCCAGCTCCTCTGGCAATACGGCGACCGACACTTTGCCGCTAAACGGTTCGGTCCCGCCGCGGATTGGTTTCTCATTGGCACCCACGCACTCTTCCAAACGTCATGTCCAGCCAGCGCGGCAAAATGCTTTCGCAAAGCAGCACTCTGTCACATTGAGCACAAGGAACATGCCAGGGCAGCTGCAGTCATCCGCAAATGTCCGGTGGGTCTTGGTCATGGCGAAGCATCGACACATTACCTGCTGTTCATTGCGGCAGTTCATCAGGGTATCGTTTTTCAATATTTTTCCCGCAAGAGGCTCATTGGCTTCGTCCAGGCTTGGAAGATGAAGGTATGGATTTAACTTAGGTTTGTCATTACATTGACTAATTACCGTAAGCCATTCGGGCCGTTCGCGAAATGGTCAAAGCTGTGGACTTTGATCGCAAGATGCTACTACTCGCGACGCAGATCTCGCATGAATCCGAAATGAAGACGGTGCTAATAACAGTCCTCGAGGCGCTGCTGAAAACACTCAAGGTCGAGAAGAACAATGGTGGCGAGACGGTGGTGGAGGCGATGGCGCTAGTCCGATGTATCATACGGCTGGTGGGGAAGTTGTTGGCCGAGCCAACTGCAAACAAGTCAGTGGTGTTTCCGCGGCGGTCTATTATCGATGAGACTAACCTCGGTCTGGCACAGACCACGCCTCATGGAAACCTTAATATCCCACTTCCAAACCGGTATGTTATTTCCCACCGAGACTCTCATTCAATCTCACATCTATCAAGCCAGAGTTCTCGCTCAAGACGCATTGACGGAAAAGGCAATTTCGCTCGTCATCAAGGATGTCTCGTGGCTATGGCGGATGGCTTACAACTGCGCGGTTCAATGTTGTGCCGAATGGGAGGAGGGCAACCACGAGCGGGTGTCAGAGCTCTTCGAAGTTGCCAGAGATCTTCTGGCAACGTATTGTGAAGCAGCATTGGATGTTCCCGCTGACGTTTCCAATTACATGCATCTCATCAACGCGACTTTCTCCGGCGTGTCTGGCCGTGGTGCGTGATCCCGATCACTCCTTCCATCTTTACTCATTCCCGTCAAGTCTTTGCCGCTCGTTTATCCGCCACCGACGGCACCATCGATGTTTGTAATACCTTCCCTCTTTAACCTCACCAGTCAAACTCTATCTAGGCTAACCGTCTCCGCGAGAATGCGGCTCGAGTTTCAGCTGCCAAGACATCCATCTCAGCGATCGTCAACAAGAACCTCCTGACTGAGCGGCAAGACATCACCCGCGCTGAATATTTTCTCCACGTTCTCCGTGTGTTCGAGGCGGAGATTTGGACTCAGTTGAAGGAGTGGCAACATCTATCACGCATTGTTGTCGTTGGTGACTCCTAATTTGTTCTCGATGTCGCTCTGATTGTGCCAGGATGTTGTCGATTCTGGCCCGCTTGCTGTTGGGACTTACGAGGCAATCGCAGACATCTTGGTATACCCCATTTTTGTCGACGAATCTAACTGATAATCATTACAGTGGGCCGAATCTGATTGCCCAATTGACGGTGCGCTTGATATTTGCACGGTCTAGATCTGACAGCTGAAGTTGTCTAGTTCTTCTTGTTGGACTGGAGGTTAGCATTATGGCTTTCTTTAGCTATTGCTAATGTTACCCCAGGCTATTCTTCGTGCAAGTCTTGATCACAGCTCTCTGTCGGTCGAGAAGTTCTCCCGCTGGCTGCGCGCCGTGTGCACCATAATGCTCGCGCGGAACTCCTCGCAGGATCGCGTCAAAGCGATTGTGTTTGTTGAACAAGCTGTCACTGTCATCGCGGACCACCACCAAGATGACCAGGTTTGTGTCTGTCCGGCGATGCCTCCCTAGAAAATGAGCTTCATATAGGCATACCCGATCGACGAGCGGAACTGGCTCCTCGGGACGGCGTACAACACGGGCTTTGAGTGTCTTGAGTGAGTTTCAAACGGCTTCGTTACGTTGTTGCTCTAACTCCGCTCGTCCAGGGGATCGATGCTGGACGAAGCAAAACGCTGGTTCGAAACAGCTGCCCTCCTGTGCAAGTTTGTCCCTGGCGGCGAAGAGCGGGCGGAGAAGGTCAGTCCGACTGTATGCGCCTCAGTTCAGTACCCACTTCTGGTCCCAGATTGTTGAAACTTTCACGCATCTCTTGGCGCACTATCACTCCAATGCAGCTTAGAACTTGCTTGATACCTCCGAAACCAGCTCTCTACCAAGTCCCGGTATTTTACCTGCTGCTGCTAACTAACGTAGCACTTTCTTAAATTTCTTGTACTTGAGCGAAAACTGGTCTCCCTACATACTAGTATAGCATACGTCCTGTGTATATTCAACTTCAAATGCGAGTGCAGCGACAATATACTTCGCATGTCCGTCTACCTCAAGTTCAAGTCTGGATCACACTGACAAGCTGGTAGAATGCTTGTTCGTTCTTCGTCCAAAATTGAGATCACCAACCCAGGGTCTCCCGCGCGGCATGAGTGCCTCAGAATGTCAACAACTTGAACATTGTGCATATAGATGGCTTTTCTCAGTGATTATAGGTCTTGCTAGTCTACTCGAGTATATGCTAATGAGTGTTGGTTAAGGGCTCGTTCGGCAATGAGAAACCCTCGCGCGTCAAACAAGAAACACAAATTCTCGTGGTTTCTCGGGCGGCCGGCACATCAGAGTTTGAGGTAAATTCAGGTGGTGAAAGTTAGTTTGAAAAGTACTACTTTATGAATCAAGTTTCTTCTAACAAAGAAGGGCCTCTGGCGCCTGCGCCTGAGGCTGAGACCTTGCTTCACTTTCTTAGTTCTATGTATTTTTGTCAGTGATCTGGCTTGTCAGTGTTACAAATTGGTCAATGTTCCAACCAGGCAATGATGGGTAAAATTGTAACAAATATATTCTGAAAATAAATTCCCTTTTTTGGAAAATATTTTGGTGAGGCTCAAAACCTGGAATGCAGTTCCAGGATATCAGCAAAACATTACTTCACCTGATATTCAAGTATGCTTGCTTATAAATACATATAGGAAAGATGAATCATGATAGAAAATATAATTTATTCAATATTGTGGCCCACTTTTCCTTGCCACTCTGGCTTACATCTGCTCTGTCGGTCGGCCGCTCGCTTCGCTCGCCACCGACCTCCTGTGCTCACCTAAAAAGTCGAAGGAGATCTATGCCTACCTATAAGTATCGATGCAACTTTCATTTTGTGACAATGTGTGACATGATCTAAAGATCGAACATGTAGCTTAGGTACATACTTGAAAGCACCAGTGGGGATTGGAACTTGCCCTCACACTCATGTAATCTCAACGATCTATAAATGAAGCTTGCACAACTATAGAGTCCACCCCTTCAACACCCCGTTACAAATTGAGGGCAGGGTGACTGACATGGGAATGGGAAGCTTGTGGGGGAAGATTTGGGGAAGATTATTCAGCAATTTGTACATGTTTGTTTTTGTCGTTTACACTTGTTTGTTCTGAATTTATGATATACGGGACCTAGCTGAAGCAAGGTAACAAGTTGTTTTTGCAGGAGAAAAATTGGTAAGAATACAAGTGATTTTGGGATCAACTTTCCAAAAGAGGAAATGGCTGCTTTTGGAAGGGGCTTTCGCAGATCAAAAACAAATGGTTTTCTTTCAAGTTTTCACACAAGGAAAAATGATTTGTTCACTGATGAAAAACAATGGTTTCTTTTTGAGTTTTTCAGCAAAGAATTCCTTTAGTTTTTACTACAGTAAAACCCTTCAACAAGGGAATTCTTTGTGAAAAAACTAGAAAGAAAACCATTCACATCGGGGATTTGCGCAAAAACGGGGCCCTGAAGCAGCACTTATTTGTGGGAAAACCAGTGCCAAAATTTCGGAGTCATGTGCACCGGAAATCGGGGCCCATCATTTATAGGCAATGGCACGGGTAGGCCATACCCGTGCGGGTACAGGTACAGGTCAGCGCCATCCCTATGTGTTGCTTCATGACTCAGCTGGTTCTCCTCATGGCTGGCGCTCAAGAGGTTCACTGTTTGATTCTGCATTTGTGCTCCATTTTGCCACACATTTCTGGCATACTATGGACACTAATCACAGTCTCGTCACCATGCCTTTGTAAGGGCAACCCTGGAGGCCTGAAGTCAAGGTCCTAGCAGGGGAGGATCCAAAGAGAAGAAACTCTAAGGGTCCGCCTGCTAGGTAGTGGAACTATATACTGCGCTCTTGACGCGCCAAGGTTGATCGTTGCTCCGTGCAGTATGCCCGCGCCATGTCGCAGGCCAGGTCCCAGGGGGATCGCCAGGCGGGGGCGGCGATGCGCCTGATAGAGGCGGTGATGCGATCACCGGAGTCGAAACCAGAGTCGGCAGCGACTCCGACGGGTTGAAAGAGGGGTTCCCCTGACAGTTAGTAGAGATGGAAACTGGGTGATCTATTCCAGAAACACTGAGGAACACACAGAAACACAATAGAATCCTACTATATTCTGGAACAACAATGGAGGACAGAGGTGAGTGACTAAAGAGTCAGTGCTAATGTGACAGAGGAATGTAGCTAAGGCTTCCAGGCTTACAAGAGACTCATGTCCATAACTGGACATGTGCCTGCTGTTGAAGAAGAAACAAGACCAATATTTGATCATTATTACAGAGAACTACTCCAGTATTTATACTACACAGGGGAATTCTCAGGTTTGCCAACCTGTCAACACGTCTTAACCTTTTAGCAATGTCACGCGGTTCCTAAATTGGGTAATCAATCACATGCACCCGCCGCCCCACCGTGAGGGCGGTCTGTGACTACTGTCACCCTCCTTGTCCCTCGTACATATCCCACCAACTTGCGTCGCTGCCACTGCCCACCCCAGCAAGTGGCATACCCCCACCCAAACCCCCCAACCCACTCGGCGCTCAACCTCAAGTCTGTGGTGACCCCTGGGACGTGGAGATTTAGGCCGGGGGTGGCATAGCCCATGGTGAGTTTGAAACACCTCGCAGCGTGCTTGTTACTTTCCATATGCACTCCATACCTTGTACTTACTTATGGTCTTCCCTTTCTACTTACTATTAGTATTTAAACAGCTAAAGTAGCTACGGTACTTTAGCTTGATTATAAACATTACTTGCACTCCTCCTCTGTGCGGAACGACTCTGATCCTCTTCTCTCTTCTCTTGTCCTTCAACCGGACTCACTCTGCTCGCGGGCCTTGGTCCGCTCCGACTCCGCTCCAGTCCGGTTGGTCTTGTGTTCATTCATGTCAGGCAGCTACTGGCTTGTTACACCGCCGGCATTCTGTAGGCTCCCGGTTTCTCAGGAGGCTACGGGCACCACCAGGCTGTTACACAGGCTATTGGGTGGCTCCCCAACAAAGGCCCTTTGTTGATCCTTTGTTGGGGGACTCAGTAGCCTGGCAAGATGGCTTAGGGTGCCCGTAGCCTCCCGGATTTCCGGGAGGCAACAGAATGCTGGTGATGTTAGCTATAGTAGAAACCCCCACTGTTCTGCACGGAGCTCATCTGTCTGGCTCTGTTTTTCCCTCATGTCTTACGACAACTCCCAACAACATTTCTCACCCCTCAACAATCCTTGTCAGTTTCCGACTCACCCGGGATGGCCTCAACAGTCGTCTCCTCCGGCTCCTCTGGTTAACTTCTACAAGGGCCTAAATCTACAAGTCCAAGCTGATTGACGTTCCTCTGTTTTCTTTGTTTCCCCCTGGGAATCTTTTACAACACCCCCTCCGGCCTTCCACAATCCCATGTTTCAGCCTGTTTCACCCTCACCTTTGCCTCAAGGCGCTTCATACCTTGCTTTGCACCCTTCAGCACGTCAGTCCTTAGAACCAAACTTCGGACAACGCTCCGCTCCTCACCCCTTGACTTATATGGATCCGCCTATTCTGCCTCTTCCAACCAACAACCCTATTCGGCAGTTCAATGCTGATGTTACTGGCTTGCGCGGAACCCTTCTGGCCGAACTGGCCCAGGCAATACCGGAGCACAACTGGTTCACCCAAATCGATGAGGAAGTAGAGCAACAAGGTGAAAACCTTCCTCCTGCTGATACAGAGGAACAACGAGGTACTGGTTCTGGTCCTGCCAATCATGGTAGGCCAGATGATGGTGGAGATGGCCCTGGTTCTCCTGGCGGTCGTAACAGCCCGCTTGGTGAAGGTCCTGGTGGCCCTGGAGGTCCAGATGACCCTAATGGTCCTGATAGCGGAGGTGGCCCCAGTGGTTTCGGTGTTCCCGGTGGTCCTGGTGGTCCTAGTGGCAGTGGTCCTGGAGGCGGAGGTCCTTAGTCCTGGTGGTCCTGGTGCCCCTCCAGCATCTAGGGGACCTACTGATGGTGAGAGAAGGGGTAAATTGATGTGTTGATGGGATATGATGGGGGGTACGATTTATTTGATGGCATACTTGATATGGCTGATAGCACACTTGATATAGCTGATGGCACACTTGATATGGCTGATGGCACACTTGATATAGCTGATGGCACACTTGATATGGCTGATAGCATACTTGATATAGCTGATGGCTACTGATCCCAGTTAATTTTATTACTAGACTATTATAATATGCTGATAGCTCTGATAAAATTAACTGAACATAGATAAAAATAGATAAAAGCTGTATTGAGATGATAGCTATATTATTAATCCCTTTATATTAAATGCAATGTAATATCAGCTGATCCTACTCACTAATACAAATAATATTAGTTAACAATAATAATAATAGTAATTTTAATAAAAATAAAAATAATGAAAATCAGAATGATTTATTTGACTAATGATCCTATCCAGTCTGCCAGACTATGAAGATTATTTATTTTGGCTGATCCAATCATCATAATATGCTTTATGGTACTGTTTTATCAATTGTTCCTTGCTTATGTTGGGCTATTGCCTTTAGATTGATAGGTTTATGTTTCTATGTTCCCTGCCGACCGTTGCCGGTCCTTGCCAGCTGTTGCCAGTTCCTCTGATCATTTTCTCGTCACTGGCCATCATTGTCATCATTGTTATATCATTGTCATCGTTGTTATATCAAACTTTAGCACCGCCCTGATACTGCCAAGGGAACTTGGCTTATCACCCAATTTCTTCCAAGTCCACTCTTCCCCAAAACAAGTCCACAATATTCTTCGAAGTCCACAATAGCATTGCATGTGTACCGTATTCTACCCACTTGTCTCTGTCTCTTTAATCTTCTGCATTGCCCAAATCACATCTTCAACTGCATCTTGCCACTCTGTTGACCCAACCTCCTTCGCATCCTTCAGAGAACACCCCCACCAGTACAAACTTGCGACAACACTGAGAAGCCTGTTTTTTTTCTGGCGCGACCAAGCGTTCCCATGAGAGTCCATCTCATTCGACGCGCACGGGTTAGAGACCCTCCCCTTTACGCCATGCAGGCTGACTTTTCAACCACCATTCCCACCATTATTTCTCATAGGCTTGGATACTCGTAATTCTCGTTAGCCTGCCGGCTTCGCGGTAGTTTTGAATCCAGTCTCTAACCTGCTTGGGCCGACTTGCAGCTGGAATCCCCTTCTCGTCATTCTGCCACTTGAAATGACGCTCCAGCAGCACCCACGTCCATACCAGGAAGCGGTAACGACTTCCTAGATCAATGCCAACAACTTGAGCCCAGAGCCTGTCCTTTTTGACCTAAACCGTGTCCTTGGGACATTCCTCTAAATCGAATTCCATCTCCTGGCTATCAATCACCATCCTTGCCGTTTCCTTCTCCAACCCCTGTGCCGAGACGCTGTCTCTCTTGGCCCTTTTCCTGGCCCCCTTCTGTTCGGCCTTGTCGACGTCTGGCACCTTATCGGTGTTCTTGTCGGCTCATCTCTTTCGTTTCCCAGCGGACTTGTTTTGGATCGTTTGGAGGTGGAGGTGGAGGTGGATTCACCAATTGCTGGAGTCGCTGGGGGTAGAGAAGCAGCGGCGGAAGATGGAGTGGTCAAAATCCCAAGCCTTGATGATCGCCGAGGTCCTGGTAGTCGTGTCTTCGATGATTTCAATGGAAAAATCTCGTCCAAGTCAGTTTCTTGGTTGTCTTCATCTGCATTAGCGTCAGGTTTAACCTAAGATTCTTCATTCTCTTTATCTTCTTCATTCCCAGCACCTGCCACTGCCAGATCTTCTCCCAAATCTTCGTCTGACTCATCAGCAATGCTGGTGGCCTTCCCCTTTCCCTTCGCTGTTGTTTGCTTGAATTTCGGCTTTGGCTTTGGATGGGCGGCTGCTGCCTTATCGCGTGAAGTCGATGTTGCTGCCGTTGGGACAGTGTTCTTCAACTTTGTGGCCTTCGGCATTGCTGAAGCTTTTCTCGCAGGCGCCTTTTTTTGGCCATTGACTTCTGCTTCTGAAACAGGTGTTGGAGTTGGTGTGGTCGTAGGCTTGACACTCATTCTGATTAGACCCGCGTCGTTTAGTACCGGAGGCTTCAGATCCAAGCTCGTAACAACAGTCTCGCTTGTCGTTGCTTTGGTTGTGTCGACAACACACTCCTCCGGCGGCAGAGAGGCAGCGGCGCGGTCAGCAGAGTCTGCAAAGCACAGATTAGTTACAATAACTGACTTTGAAATCATGCTGTCTACTCACTAAACGCTGTGTGGAGATAAGTCCTCATTTTTCCAAGCGTCTCCTTCTGAAAGTGAGCGGGGTCGAATTGGGGAAATGTTATAGGTGCCGCCGCCGCTCCGTTTTCGCCATAGGGAAAACTAAAACAGTTAGCCTTCAGTCAAATCCGACAAGTGTCTGAGAGCGTACTTGATCATTTGGATCCCCCCCCCCATTTTGGTATTGGTCCGCCATAAACGACCAGCATGTATAGTCCTGTCAACTCCGATGACAGCCTCATAAACGGCTCCATAATCAGTGGTAGATGGTCTATGGCACTGGAGCCATCTCCGTTAGCAGATGAAAAGACATATGCGGACTGACATACTATTGTCGTGAGGCAGGGTCCTTTGGTGGCCAGTTCGTCATGGCGTTCTGGAATACCTGGCACTGGGCCTCCGCATCTCCATCTGCGCGGTCCCTATACACTTTTTGCTCCTCGTCCGACAGCGCATGCCACAGATTGCAGGCTGCCTCCATTCTCATCTCAATTGGTAGCTTGTCCAGCTTTTTGCCGTTCTTGTCCACCCTTTGAGGAACTGGGGTTTTGCGACCAGAGTCGTAGGACCTCCGCATCGATAGATTTGTTATAATCTTCGTGCATGAATTGCTGAAGGCCGGGGAGGGCGCGAATGACAGGTTTTGTCTGCGAAAGCTTGAAAAGAAAGTGTGTCATCGGGCCATGGACATCAACTTTCCTCTTCGCAGGTGCAGGTCCTGAACCAGCTCATTCACTCAGATTTGCTAGCAAAATCTGGGCTACTGGTGAAGGGTGTTACTCACAAAACGCAGTCACTCTATCATTACTCCGGTCAGTAGTGCACCTGGGCAGAGGGCTCCTTGGCTTGTTCTCTAAGGATTCCCCCTCTGCTCAGGTGAGTCTGTAGCGTCCCTTCCCCCTGTTGTAGTAGTTCACTAAGGATTCCCCCTCTGCTCAGGACTCTGATATCGAGCCTCGCGAGGTTGCCCTTACACTGTCACTGTTCTCATGACATGCCCCCACTTGCCAGACGTGACAGCCCTTTCTTCCCCCTGCCTCCAGCTCCCGTCCCCATGGAGTTGGATCGCACTAGGGCTTGGGGTGCCCCTCGTCGCACCTGCTTCAGGTGCGGCGACCCAAACCATCTCGCCCGGGATTGCCCCCTCCCCGCGGACATCCGCTCAATGGACATCCTCGACGAGGTGATCCAACAACTTCGGTGACGAGATGTTAGCGGAGTTGATCGCCCGCTACTCGGACACAGTTGCGCTGCCGGAAACGGCCACGGAGTTGACGGCCGGAGAGGATTTTGTCCCCCGCGACGAGTGACTGGTGTGCCCTCGTTCGCGTCCATAAATCGTTTCGCTTGTTTGTATGACGAATCAATTCCTTTGCCCTATAACGAGCCTGAAACGAAATACATACCCTCTCCTGCCCCCGTTTCGACTCCGTCTCCAACTCCGCCCGCGACTCCGGTCATAGTCCTTCTGTTAAGTGCCATGTCGACCAGAGGGATGGAGTCGGAGAGGGAGTCGAAGACGGAGTCGGAAACGGAATCGAAGTCGTAGAGCACTTGGGGCGGAACACCACAGAAGGATGAGTTGGGTGACCGGGGCTTCCAGTTGACCAAGACAAGACAAGAAGAGAAGAGCGGAGTCGAGACGACGCTGGGAGATAGAGACCAGCAACGTTAATTTACAAACTGAAGTACGTGATAATACATCAAGGTATTTATAGTGTGAGAAGATAAACGCCAAAACACCAAAACACCAAGACACCGAAGAAGAGCAAGAATCTCTTTGTGAAGGCTGTGGAGCAGGTCAAGGAGCTATCGGAGACGGAAAGGGTGGGTGGCTGGGTTGGAGGAACGGACCGAGACCCCTTGGCTGACGCATTAATGTCTGGTCGCAACCGACGTGTAGATGTGCGGAGGGAGCTGGAGGAGTTGGAGCGCAGAGCGGAAACGCTGCGTGCGCTGTTAGCGGAAACGGCACCGCGAGCACCGTCACCGGGTGGTCGGTCGGAGTCGTACGATCCTGATGACCCAATTGACAACGAGCCAATCAACGAGGAGGAGTCGGAGCACGGGTCCGCAGTGGCTCCCATGGTGTGGACACCAGCTGACCACGACGCGCTGCTAGAGATGGCGGCAGAGCACCACCGGACTCGCGCCCAAGATCAACAGGCGGTCCGATGATTTGCGGCGCTTGTCAGGGGATGAGGGTCCAGGTGCCTAGTTGATACCAAAGCCGGGGGAACAGCCCCACGGCCAACTACTTAAGTACAGGGCTATCTGCGCACGGACCAGTCACGTGATCAGTCACAGCTGTCACATCACATGCTCCCCTTACACCAACCCCTCCTCAAGATCCGTCGCCTCAACAGATAGGCGGAGTGTAGGGTTCTGCGAACTCGTATTCGGGATCGCCAGGGAAATAGAGGTTGTCGCCTATGACGCGCGATGACTGCGCAGGTACGCCCCCTCGTCGGGCGGTCTGCCGGTTACGCGGCCGGGCGTGAGCTACGTCGATCTGCATAGGAGAGCCGATCGGGGTAGGTGACGCGCTGGTCAGCGCCGACGGAGTGGCCATAACCACCGAGGGTGCGAAGGGAGTAGGGTAAGGCTGGGGGGTAGGGAGAGATGGTGCCGCAGCCTGCATAGGTTGGGTAGTGGCGGCAGCAGGTTGGCGGGGTAGGGAAGACGGGAAGAGGGGGGAAGACAGTCGCGAATGCCCAGCTGGCCCACCGGCGGCCGAGGCCCTCGGATGAGTGGCAGGTCGAACCGCAGTAGTGGCGCGGGGCACCTGAGACTGGGCATGGATCACGATGGACGAGCGGTGCGGAGGGGCACGGTCGACATCCATCTTCGTGGCACGTGGTACAGGCACAGGCGCGGCAGGAGGAGGGGGGGCAGGTCCCTCAGCAGACGGTGGCTGACGTTGCTTCTTCGCACGGACACGCTTGCGCATGAACCGTTTCCCAAGCGCAATAAGCGCTTCACCGATTTGCTGGTCGGTTCCCCGGATAGAGACCCGGCGCTCGCCAGGCGCAGCGCGATCAGAGTACGCGCAACTGAGCACCGGAAGTGTCATGAGCTTGGTGGAGACCCTTGCCGCCACGACCCACGATATGCCCGACAGCCGAGTCAGGCACCACAAGCGTACAAGAGAAGCGCGTGACAGTGTCGGGCGCAGTAGGGGGGTGTAAGGGCAACCCTGGAGACTCCGACGAAAGCCTAGCAGGGGAGGATCCAAAGCGTGAATAAGACTACAGGAAATACACGGAGGGACCGACCTAGCAGGGGAGGATCCAAAGAGAAGAAACTCTAAGGGTCCGCCTGCTAGGGCGCCAACTATATACTGGTCGTCCGTAACTGCCGACGAGAGCGCAGAAGGCCTGGGCGGCGTCGCAGGCTCTGTCCCAAGGTGATCGTTGGGAGGGTCTTGACGGATCGGTGATTGTGCGGGCGAAGGAGGCCGTGGACGATGGTCGGGGTGGGTCGGAGCGTCTGAGGGGGCGCCGGTCGGATGCGCCTCGGATGCGTTCGGAGGGTCCGAAGGAGGCCGAAGCGGGGTTCCCCTGACATCACCCCCCCTTTGAATGCGGCGTCCCGACGCATAGTTCGGAAGGGCAAGGAGTCGAAGGTCGCTGAGGCGATGTGCCGTGGTTTACCTGGGTACCTCCGATAGAAGTCCGCAATTTTGTCTGGCGCGAAGACGCGGTCGAACCGAACCCACGAGTCGTGCGAAGCATCGTAGCCTTTCCACCTGACGAAGTAGTTAAGACGCTTATACCTTATCCTGGCATCCAAGATTTCCTCGACTTCCCATTCGGGGACTCCGTCCTCTAGTTCAGGGGGCGGTTCGTCGTAGCCGGGTCGTCCATTGAAGGGGTCGTCCTGAGCGAGCTCGAGTTTAACAACGGGGAAGACGGGGTGGAGCTTAGAGTAACGGGGGGAGGTCGAGCTTGTAGGCACCTTTGCTAACCTCTGCGAGCACCTTGAACGGTCCGAGGCGCTTGTGGGAGAACTTCTCGGAGGGCCGAGTTGTTCTGATGTCAGAGGCATCTAACCAAACCTTATCACCAACTTGAATATTCGGAGCGTCCGATCGTCTCCGATCGTAGTACCGTTTATACTCGTCTTTGGCTTTGACGAGTGCGGCCTTCGCTTCGGAGACGCTGTTCGCTATCCGATCGCGAAACTCGTTCACCGACTCCAACTCTGAGCGGGTGCCCGGCTCGAAACCCATTCGGGGGAGCCGGCCAGTGTCCATCATAAAGGGTACCTGTTGAGTGGAGGAGTGAACGTGGTTGTTATAGGCGAACTCAGCGGCAGGAATAAGCTCGTCCCAGTCGTCTTGTTGGTAGTTGGTGAAGATCCGGATGTACTGCTCGAGCTCCTGATTAACGTGTTCAGTTTGTCCGTCGGTCTGCGGGTGGTAAGCCGTAGAGGTAGCCGGCTTGACGCCAATTAAGCGCCAGAGTTCGCGCGTAAAGTCAGCGATGAACTGCGAACCGCGGTCCGAAATGTACTTCTCGGGGGTTCCGTGGTGTCTCCAGACGTTCCGATAGTACAAGCAGGCAGCTCCGACCGCGTCTATTGTCGTATGGCATTCGGTGAAGTGAGCGCGTTTCCCGAGGGCGTCAACCACTACCATAACCGCGTCATACCCATGGGCCTCGGGGAGCTCGACGATGAAGTCCACAGTGACGGTGTGCCAGCGCTCTGGGGGGACTTCGGTCGGATGTAGCTCTCCATGCGGAAGCCTTCGGAGGGCCTTCGTACGACAGCATAAGTCGCAGGTCGCCAGTACATATAGCTGCATCTATGCAAAAGATGTGGGTACCATCCCAAGGGGGTAATGCAAAAGATGTTGTGACAGATGTATTTCATGAATTTCTCACTGGAATCAAGAGATATGACTAATATAAAAATACATATAGGAAGATAAATCACCTTTTCTTTGGGCCGAATATTCGTAATATTATATTTGGGACTTATAAGCCCAGGGACCAAAAAATTAATAATCGATTAAGTAAGGTTGATGTAGCAAGATGCAGTCATCAAAAGCTCTGATGGCAATCAAAAATCGTTCCACATTGATCAACATACCTAGCTGCCATTGATCCCATCACTGATACCTTGATATAGCAGCCACAAACAAGAAAACAGTGTTATTTAATTTAATTTCCAAGCAGTTGCCCTCATCTTTTGCATTACCCCCCTAGGATGCTACCCACATCTTTTGCATAGATGCAGCCATATGAGCTGCAGTAAGGTCGCGACGTAGCGTCCGATATGGCGGGACATCTGTGGCCACCAGTAGTGTTGCGCGAAACCAACTCCAGGGTCTTGAACCGCCCGGCATGTCCGGCGACACGCGTGTCGTGGCAGAGCTCTATAATGCGCCTCCTCAGGTCTTTGTCTTTGGGGACTACGACCTTGCCGCGGAAGTACAGGAGGTCGCCTGAGACGGCCCACTCGTCCGAACGCGATGAGCGGGGGCCCCGAGCTTGACCTCGGACCTTCAAGAGTTGCCGAGCCGCAAGTGCGACGGGTTCCTCTAGGTCAGGCTCACCGGATAGCGCTTCCTTGATGTCGCGGACAAGTTCGGAGCCAGGCCCAGAGACAGTGACGGCCTCAAGCGCGAACGTGGAACAGTTCGGGCGTAAGAGGGTGACATCCGAGTTGTCGTCGGAGATACCGTGGTCAGGCCGGGCGGGAGAGAGCATCGGGGCGGCCCATCTGGCGACCTGGGGACGTGGTGCAGCGTAAAGTCAAACCTGGAAAGGTACAACGACCATCGGGCTTGCCGACGATTAAGGTGTTGCGCCTTTCGGAAGTATTCCAAGTTCTTATGGTCAGTCCAGATCTCAACCGGATGCGCGGCGCCCTCAAGGAAATGCCGATACTCCTCGAGTGCGCGGATGATCGCGAGCATCTCCTTGTCGTGAATCTCGTAGTTGCGCTGGACATCATTTAAGCTTTTGGAATAGAACGCTACAGGGTGCCACTTCCCGTCCGGGGCGGATTGTTGTGAAAGAACCGCCCCCGTCGCATAATCTGAGCTGTCTGCTTCGAGTCGGAAAGGCCGAGAGTCGTCCGGGATCGCTAAGACAGGTTCTGATACGACCGCGTCCTTGATGGCTTGAAAGGCGGCGGCTTGGCGTCTCCCCAGGTCCATTTCTGGTCTTTCTTGGTGAGCGCAAAGAGAGGTTGCGCTAGGGCCGAGAAATCCCGAATGAACCTGCGGTAGAAATTAGCAAACCCCAGGAACTGCTGAACGTCCTTCTTGTTTTCGGGCGGAGGCCATGCGGAGACTCCGGCGACCTTAACGGGGTCCATTTCGACATGGTTGTGCGAGATAATGACCCCCAAGTACTCGATTGACGATTTCTCAAGTCGCACTTTTCCTTGCGAAGGTACAACTTGTGCATTCGGAGCCGCCGAAGGACCTCCCGGACGATCTCGCGGTGCTTGCGGAGGTCCGAATGTGTGATAAGGATGTCGTCGAGGTAGATCATAACGTCGCCTGAAAGAATGAGATCCTGGAAAATGTCATTCATCATCGTTTGGAACGTCATGGGGAGTTTGTCAGGCCGAAATACATCACCAAAGGTTCGAACAACCCTCGGTTAGTCCGAAAGGCCGCCTTCCACTCATCTCCTTCTTTAATCCGGACGTTATTAAAACCCCAGCGAACGCCGAGTTTGGTGAAGTAACGAGCGCCCTTGAGCCTGTTGATAAGGTCGTTAATCAACGGAAGGGGTACCGGTTCTTAATCGTCATTGCGTTGAGGGCGCGGTAGTCCTGGACAAACCAAAGCCCTCCGTCCTTTTTCTTAACGAAGAAGACGGGGGAGGCCATCGGAGATTTCGAAGGGCGAATACGGCCTGTGGCAAGTCCTTCCTCGATGAACTCGTCAAGTTCGCGCTGTTCGAGGGGAGAGATCGGATACACCTTGCAGTTAGCGGGCTTCGCGTCGGGGACGAGTTCGATAGCGTGGTCCCAAGCCCTTCGTTCTGGTAACGTGTCAAAGGACTCCTTGTCGAAGACGTCTTGGAACTCCTTGGCCCAGTCCGGGATCTCCGAAGGCGGAGGGGCCGAGTTACGGGCGAAGGCCTCTGCAAGGCGTTGGGACACGGTACTGCCAGCGCGGATCTCCTCAACTGGGCGAAAGGAGGTGTAGAAGATGCGGTCGCCGTCTTCAAGATGCTCGTCGTCGTCGAGATCTGGTGAGGGCTCCGGAGGGTCCGAAGCAGCTCCGAGCTCGTCGTCAGCATCATCTGGGCCAGCGATATCGATAGCGCAAACAGTGGGGAAGGCGCCCGCAAGAGTAGTCGTGATTTAAGGGGTCGGAGCCGCCGAACCTCGGCGCGTTCGGTCCGCTCTTCGTCACGGCAGGTAGAGCAGCTGCGGGGGCAACGACTCATTTTCACCTCTTTTGTTTCCCAGTTGATCTCGGGGTTATGCTTTTTGAGCCAGGAGTATCCGAGTATCAGGTCCTGTTTCCCAAGGTGGGTTACAGCCAGCTGAACGCGTTCGGAGTGTCCGTTGAACGAGGTCCGCGATTTGGCGAATAGACCCAGCATCATTGGGGGTGCCGTCGACGTTGTAGACCGGGATGGGTACTGAGAGATTTCGGACTGGCACATTATTCCGGTTGACATATTCTGTGTCGATAAAGTCCGAAGTAGCTCCGCAGTCGACCAGACCCAAGAGGGAGAGCTTGAGCGCGTTCGCAGTGGACTCAAGTTCAAGGGGGAGGTGCAGCGAGTTAACGCCAGGAGCGGCGGAGATGGTATAACTGCCAGGTAGCTTTTTCTCCCAGGCAAGTCGGCGAATCCGAACGGGGGCTTCGGAGGGGGCAGAGGGTGCGTCTTTCGTTTCGGGCTCGTTGTAGGGCAAGGGAGTTGATTCATCATACAAACAAGTGAAACGATTTATGGACGCGAACGAGGGCACACCAGTCACTCGTCGCGGGGACAAAATCCTCTGCCGGAGCCTCCGAATGCGCCTCCGCTAAGGCCGCAGTATCGGACAACCGCGCAAGCAGCTCTCCCAGCATCTCATCGCCAAGTTGCTGGATTACCTCGTCGAGGATGTCCACATGGCGGACGTCGGCGGGGAGCGGACAGTCCCGAGCCAAATGGTTGGGGTCGCCGCATCTGAAGCAGGCTCGACGAGGGGCACCCCGAGCCCTAGTACGATCCAGCTCCATAGGGACGGGAGCCGGAGGTACGGGGACGGGGCGCGGGCCGCGGGTGGCACAGGCGGGGCCACCGGGCGGATGGGGAACGGAGTTGCCGAACGAGTGATGGGGAAGGCGCCGCGGAGCTCCCAGGCGGTCCGGGGGTAGCCGTTCCTTTAATGAGCTTCGCTCGCACCAGGGCTTCATATTGTCGGAAGGCCCGAGTGCGCCAGCCCACATAGTCACGGAGGTCTGGGGGTCGTTCGAAGAGGTGATGCCGTTGTTGATCAAGGGGTCAAGTCCGTGGCGGTACTTGGTTACCTTAACCAACGCGTCTTGAAGCCAGCGAGGTCCATCAAGTCCTCGAAGTCGTCGGTATATCCGTAGACATCCCGCGTTCCCATGTGATAACCCGCGCTTTCCAACTTAGCGAGCGCGAGGTCCTGTTCGTTCTCCTCGACGAACCGAAGGCGGAACTCGGAGAGGAACTGGCTCCACCGAGGGAAGGGGAAGGGGTTTTTGCTCCCATGACGCTCTGCCCATTGCTGAGCGGGTCCCTCCGCCATATAGGACATGGCGTAGCGGACGGCCTTTTCTTTGCTCGGCTCTCCGTTAACCACGAAGGCCTCCGGGGCAAGCCGAGCGTAGGTTTTGACCGCGTATAGGAAAAGCGCGGCCGCGTTTGCGATCTCCGTTAAACGCAAAGGGGGGTTTGGTCGTAAGACCAGTTTTGAGGCGACAGTAATGTCACCAAATAACGCATCCCGTCGGGGCATTCGGAGATGCCAGGGCGGTTCGGGAGCTGCCGGAGGTGGTGCGGCAGCGGAAGCCTGGGAAGCAAGGTGGGTGAGGATATTGGTGAGGTTGTCTAGTTTCGCCTCAAGTGCGTCCATCCATGCGCGTCAGCGTCCGGAGCAGCTCCGGTAGACATAGCGGGCGTAAAGACGACAAGAGCAGAGGAGGAGGGGTCAAGTGGCAGGGGCGGTGACGAGGGGGGTACGGACTCGTACTCCGAGCCTGAGTCAGCACCAAACCTGGCAATCTTGACCGGTTAATCCCGTAGAGAGTTTCTTCTGCTGTAAGGGCAACCCTGGAGACTCCGACGAAAGCCTAGCGGGGGAGGATCCAAAGCGTGAATAAGACTACAGGAAATACACGGAGGGACCGACCTAGCAGGGGAGGATCCAAAGAGAAGAAACTCTAAGGGTCCGCCTGCTAGGGCGCCAACTATATACTGGTCGTCCGTAACTGCCGACGAGAGCGCAGAAGGCCTGGGCGGCGTCGCAGGCTCTGTCCCAAGGTGATCGTTGGGAGGGTCTTGACGGATCGGTGATTGTGCGGGCGAAGGAGGCTGTGGACGATGGTCGGGGTGGGTCGGAGCGTCTGAGGGGGCGCCGGTCGGATGCGCCTCGGATGCGTTCGGAGGGTCCGAAGGAGGCCGAAGCGGGGGTTCCCCTGACAGGGGGAAGGTTTCGGCAAGTGGTATGGAAGTGTGGGCTGCAGCAATGACGGCAGGGGTAGGGGCCGGGACTGTTGGAAGAACCCAGCGAGTGCCGTCCCAAACGCCATGGAATGTAGGACCAGGAGAAGGGGGAACAGGGGGTGGAGCAGGCGTACCATACTCAAGGCGGTCGAGACGGTCGGTGAGGCGAGTAATTTCGCTCTGCAGGAGCAGGCAGTACGAATACAGGTCGACAGGGACGCCGGGAGTCGTCATTGGGGAAGAGCAGGCAAGCACAGTAGGGTGAGGACAAATATAGGAGATAGAGAGGATCAACTGGGGCTAGAAGAGTGCCAGAGTCGATATAGAGGCTTTGGTATGCTGTCAGGGGATGAGGGTCCAGGTGCCTAGTTGATACCAAAGCCGGGGGAACAGCCCCACGGCCAACTACTTAAGTACAGGGCTATCTGCACACGGACCAGTCACGTGATCAGTCACAGCTGTCACATCACATGCTCCCCTTACAGCGCTCAGGACTAACGATAGGAACTGGAGTGCCAGTGTGCTAAACTGGAATAACGACCAGAATGAGATGGAACCGTCGTCTAATGGACTCAGACGAATGAGGAACAGGCTGGTACCCTGCTCTACACTCGAATCCTCACACAAAACGATCTCAACCCAAACTAACCATAAACCAAAACACCCTCTTATGGTCCACTCCACCCACATAAACCTGACAAGTCGTTGTCTCAACACATTCATTGAGAATTGTTATTGAGGATCACTCTCCAAATCACTCTTCAGAAGGTCTGACTCTAAACCTATGAACACATCCTGTTCTGAACTGGACTTCAGAACAAGATAACGCTCAAAGACTAGTGCCAAATCGTGTAGAATGGTAAAATAGGCCAAGATAAATACAACAAACTCCAATCCTTGTCGAAACTCGGACTGAAATCTGAGGTTTGGATGTAAATTTTCCCAACTGTGTAACAGAATTGTCCAAAGAACGCTTCCATCTACCCAAATATCGAGTGCAAACAACGAAACATGAATAATCAAGGCTTGTCAAGATCACTTGTCTCGTTCCTCACACTCAGAGATCGTTCTAACCATTGACCAAGGCTAGTTCCAGACTCTCCATTGTCGATAATCGTCGTTATTGGTGTGGTAAATGCAATGTTGACCAAAGTTCCAGTCGATTCTCATGATTCCTCTGCCTATAATCTGTTCCCTCAACCAAATCTTCGTCTCCAAATTCAGATTTCCTCCAATCTAAAGCGTACTACCGACGAAACACCGCAATAGTGAAGCGCCAGTACGATGCCCAGATGTATATGACCATGAGGGAGCGATGGAGAACGCTTCCAACCCTCACAGACTGGGTATACAAGCCTCTGGGAGTGATACAACACACTTTTGGAACCCCAGCCGACCTGGTTCTCGTTCAGGTCAGGAACTAACTGCCTTAAACTGTCCAGAGATGTCTTGGATCAGGACTAACTGCCTTAAACCCTCGACCGCCAACCGAAACACAGTGATAACGCCAGCCGAAACCCTTTTATACGGCAACCGGAACCCATTATAACGCCAACCGGAACACAGATGTTGATAGTTTTGATAACCAAGTCGTTATTGACCCAACTCTTATCGAAGATTCCAGTTTTCCCCACTAGCGAACGCTCCAAAACGAACCCTCAACACTCCCACAACCGTCCTCCGAGCCAGAGACAAATCCAAAAGAAGAATATTTGTACAAGATCGCAAAGTAACTTGCCCAAACAGACCCTTAAGCCTCCTCCCACCGCCCTAAGGCAGAGGAAGGCGACCCAGATTGCCTGCAGAACAGCTCTACATCCTACTACTTAAATACTAGTGCCAAGCGAACCTTATAAATAATGTACAGTCAAAGGATATGCATAATTCGGAGTAATTCCCCCAGAGATAGTCCGTTTGTTCCGATTCTTGGCCGGTCTTAGGCCCCTTGTTGTTATGGTATAGTGTGCTCCGCCCTGTAGATCCTTGGATCACCCAAAAGTCGTTTGGAACCCCTGAAATTCCCCAAATCTTCGACAGTAAACCGTGTTTCCCCTGCCCAACGAGTGTTGGATCATGTTGTGCACCTCTCTAGCATTCCAACGATACCCAATATGTCCCAGAACTCCAGCTCCCCATCGAGATATAGTCGAAACAAGTGGTGATGGATCGTTGTTATGTGGTTCTTCGTTCAGGATTCGTTTTGAACGCGGTCACATGAGTTCCAAATGCTCATATTTGGCTCTCCAGCTGTCTCCAAGTCCAGTCCATACCATTATCTGGTTTCCACAAGTGAGATTCGGCATTCCTCCATAACGATTGAACCAGAATCAAGGTTTTGTTCGTTGTTCCCTTTGAGTATATGCAGGTTGGATCTTCCTACAATAGAGTCGGGCTCTGCTAGTAGTTGTAGTGGTTTAGGACAGCAACTGTGTACCCTGGAACCGTGAGGAACCATGATAGAGAGTCACCACCTTGCAGATATCTCCCTAACTAGTCATTCAGGACTCATGCTAGTTCTCTAAGATGTATGCATCGACGGAGGAAACCTAGAAACCAATCGTTTTCTAGTCCAGACCATCTGCATGCGTATCACCGATCCCAAGGCCAGATTAATGAGGCCAAGGGCGAGAGAAGGGAGGCAGAGGAAGCCGAGGCTCGAGAACGTCGGCACCGGGGTCAGGCCGAATTGGCCAGACAGCGGGTCAGAGCTTGCCGGGAACGCGGGCTCGCACCGCTGACCCTTAATGAGACGGCTGAGGCGAATGCCCGAGTTGGCCGGCGAATCATGCGACGCGTTGAGTCATCCGCGGAGCCCGAGCTGGCTGTGGTAGCCGAAGAACCCAAAAGACGGGAAGACCCAAAGATGCCAAGAACACCGATAAGGCCCAGAATGATGGGTCCGATGCGGGAGACGACGAAGAAGGCAAAAGTAAGTGCAAAGATTTGATTTGAGTTAAAAATCTAACCCGATTTGGCAGAGAAATGTTGCAAATGCATCAAGATGGGTGGGCACGGGGGACTGTCTTGCGAGAATTGCCGCAAGCTCAAGGTCCGCTGCGAGGACGGGAACCCTCCTCTGCGTTTCCGCAAAGACAAGAAGGAGGCTGGGATGGTCAAAGAGAAGGGAAAGAAGAAGAAGGTTGCGGGGCCCTCGCGGATATGGGTCGTAGTGCCCAGAGTGGTTGAGAAGGAGGTTCCTGCGGAGACGCCAGCGGAAACGCAAGCGGAGTCGTCAGGCTTGACGCTCAGCAACGCGGGGATTGCCGCCATGATGGCCAATCTGCTGATGCGTCAGCGCACAGATCACCGGCAGCTCAGCCGCGTGATCATGGGACTGCAAAACCTTGGTCGCGAGTTGTGCTTCAACGTCGGGCGCCATCAACTCGACAACCACATCCGAGCAGCTGGACGAACGCCTACAGGGAATTGACAGAACCCTGGAACACTGGGATGTGTTCATCCAGCGAGAAGGCCAGAGGTGCCTAGACGCAGATGAGTCGGAGTCGGAGGATGTAGAGGGTGAGCCGTACGAGGAAGAGCAAGAAAATGTCGAGGAAGATGCGATGGATGTGGACGAGGAGCCCCCGGCGAGGGTTGACAAAGGGAAAGGAAGAGCCGAGTAGCGGAGACGGAGACGCCTCGGAGACGGAATCGAAGAACGACGAAGATTAGAGTCGTAAATTGTAAAATAGAATATAATTTCCTTATCTCGCGAATCCAGTGTGACGTTAATCCAGTTTGGGTTTGTTGGGGTATTGACGATGGAAGGACTCAATGTATTCTTCAGCTTCCAAGTCAGGTGCACCAACTGGAGTCAACAATCTGTTTGATTTCGAAGTGTTCTTCTCCATCGACTTCAATTGCCGCAGGTGGTGGCTCTTCGCGACCAGGGAACTTGTTGGGTGTGTGGATTTCGATTTGGGAAACGCGAAAGACGGGATGGACTTGAGAAAGAGATTTCGGGAGACGGACTTGATAGGACGCAGCACTGGGCTTTCGGATGACCTCGAAGGGACCAAAGTGCATTTCCGAGAACTTCAGAGTCGGACGCTTGGTCTTGATGTACTTGGTCGAAATAAAGACTTCTTCACCAATAGACAGAGACGGATCCGGAATGCGTTTCTGGTCCGCAGTCTCTTTGTATTGCTCCTGAGCGTACTTGATCTGTTCCTTGAGGAATTCGTGTAGCTCTTGGAGATCGACAACGTAGTCCTTGGCATAAACATTAGCCACATCACGCTCTGGATGAATCGCAATAGAGGGATTGTAGCCTTTGTTTGCCAAGAAGGGTGAAATGCCAGTAGAAGCGTTAGGAGCATTATTGAGTGCGAACTCCACGATCGGCAGTAACTCGTGCCAATCATCCTGTTAGTAAGAACAATAGATGCGAATATATTGCTCAACAGTTTGGTTCATGCGCTCTGTTTGCCCATCAGCCGAAGGATGATAACCCGAAGTGTAATGGAGTTCCATGTTGAGTAGTTCTCCAAGGGAACGGAAAAAAGAGGACATGAATTCCCTTCCGCAATCAGAAGTGACGTGGGATGGGACTCCGTGTTTCGAGAAGACGTGAATGAGGAAAAGTCGAGCGAGCTCCGGAGACGATATGTGAGTGTCGCACGGAATCAAAATGACCTGTTTTGAGGCACGATCAACGATGACTAGGATGGTATCGAATTCACCGGATGAGGGGAGCTGCTCAATGAAGTCCATAGAGATAGAATCCCAAGGACGGAGAGGAACGGGGGTCGATGCCTTGGCTTCTTGTTGCGCTTGCACGTGATACAAGATGCACAGTAGTCCTTGACGAAGGTTCTGAGTTCTGGCCAAGTATATTCGCGTCGGACAAGAGCGAGAGTCCGATTTTGGCCAAAGTGACCGGAAAGGATATAGTCGTGATGATATCGCAACTCTGGAGATGTACCGGAGACGAGTGGTACCCAGATTTGATCGTCATAGCGTAAGAGACCAGTGTCATCGAGTTTCCAGCGCGATGAGTTGCCAGATTTCGCGGCAGCAAGGCCGGAGACGGCAGCGGGATCGTCATTGATATGAGAGGGTCGACATGCACTTCCGCATCCAGAATGGGGTTTTTTGGCGGCAAGTACGGCTTGCATAAAGGCGCTCGCCATCTGAGCAAGGACCGCAGGACTCGGCAGGAGTCATATCTGCCTGCAGGACAAATTGGAGGGCTTTTTCTAGAATATGTTTAAATGGCAAACAAATGCAGACAGTGGACTGACATTGTACTTTTTGGACGCCGTGAGTTGGCGTGGAGAGTTGACAGAGGTGCAGAGGCAAGGTCTTCAACAACTGCCGCGGTGTTTACGTTCGCCTTGCGCTGTAAGAGAACAGAGCCAGTCAGTCTTTAGCTATAGTTGGCCACAACATCGACCACGCTGCCACGCATGAGTAGCTATAGGCGACTCTGGTGTCCGAGCCCTGTTGCGTGAGCGCTTTTTTGCCATGGCAGGAAGATGTCCTTCTGTGATAGGATTGTCTCTGCCGCCTGAATCCAGAGGATCCAGGTGGAAGGAAGCTTTAAGGTGTTAATGGAGTATATACATGGAACATCAATAGGAATTACGTTGTGTAGGAGTAGACGGCTGGTCAGCAGCAAATGGGTCGACACCGTCAGATGTCCACCTTTCGTCTGGTTCAATGGCGATGTCCAATAACGAGCGCTCTGAGACATCATATGTGAGCAGATGAGACGTGCAAAGAACGTTGCAAACCTTCTGGTTCTGGCAAGTCCCAGTCACTCCCATAGTCAGGTTCTGAAGACGGAGGCAAGGGAGAGACCTCACGGGGGAGGCATTCTTGGCAAGTGCGTCCACCCAGTGCATCAAGCACAGAAGGCTAAGAAGATAAGGGGAAGGCGACAACTCCATTGGGACATGACATATAATCATCTGTCAGGGGAACCTCCCTTTCGGCCCCTTGGAGACAATTCTGATTCCGGTTCTGACTCTGGTCCGGCCCTCCATCTCGCGCGCGCAATCACCGATCCGTCAACGCCCTCCCAACGGTCGCCCTGGGACCTTGCCTGCAACGCCGCCCAGGCCTTCTGTGCCTGACAGTGGCAGCTACGGACGAGCAGTATATAGTCAGCTCTCTAGCAGGCAGACCCTTAGAGTTTCTTCTCTTTGGATCCTCCCCTGCTAGGTCAGCTTCATTTGTATTTGCTTACCAATGTTCACGCTTTGGATCCTCCCCTGCTAGAACCTTGATCTCAGGCCTCCAGGGTTGCCCTTACAGCAGAAGAAACTCTCTACGAGATCAACCGGACAAGATTGCTAGGTTCAGCGCTGACTCAGGCTCGGAGTACGAGTCCGTTCCGCCCTCGTCACCGCCCCTACCACTTGTCCCCTCCTCCTCTGTCACTCCTGTTGTCCCCGCACCTGTCATGCCTTCCGGAGCTACTCCTGACACTGACACTCGGCTGGATGCACTCGAGGCGAAAATCGACCGCCTAACTGAGGCCCTCACTCTTCTCACCACCCAGACTTCTGCTGCTGCTGCCGCCGCCGCTAATACTGCTGGCGGACCCCAAACAACACCACCGCCGGAGACGTCGATTCCGACTCCGACTCCTCTTACGACCAAACCCTCCGTTCACCTTCAACGGCGATCGGAAACGTGGCCGCGCGTTCCTCTATGCGGTCCGCACTTATGCCCGCCTTGCCCCTGAGGCCTTCGTGGTCAACGGAGAGGCGAGCGAGGAAAAGGCCGTCCGCTATGCCATGTCGTTTATGGCAGAAGGACCTGCTCAGCAATGGGCGGAGCGCCACGGAAGCAAAGCCCCCGTTTCCGTTTCCGTCCTGGGGCTCGCTCGTTTCCGAGTTTCGACTCCGGTTCGTCGAGGAGAATGAGCAAGATCACGCTCTCTCCAAACTGGAGACTTCCGCCTATCACATGGGCACAAAGGATGTCTACCAGTACACCGACGACTTCGAGGACCTGATGGACCTTGCCGGATTCGAAGGCGCATTGGTCAAGGTGACCAAGTTCCGCCATGGACTTGACCCCTTGATCAACAATGGAATCACGTCCTCGAACGACCCCCCCGGACCTCCGGGATTACCTTAGCTGGCACACCCGGGCCTTCCGTCAATACGAGGCCCTGGTCCGGGCCAAGCTGATCAAGTCAGCCGCCCCCAAGATGCCTGGCGGCTTGATTCGGACTCCGTTTCCGGTCAACCGCGTCCCGGCTCCGGCCCCTTTCCGCCCGGTGGCCCCGGTCGTGCCACCCGCGGCCCACTAATGAGCTGTCAATATGACCGCCATATGAATAATAACATATGGACCCCATAAATTCATTTTCATGCACAATAGCTATGGAACATATGAAGAATCTCAGAATAAATGTTGCAAACTTTTGAATCAAATCTATATGCACCCGGCCACAAGGTCTAGGCCTGCTCTAGGCCAGGTACCGGTCTAGACCCTGAACCGAACCAAGGGTAACATGTCCATGTTTGGCAAGTCTGACCCAGGACCTATATTAGAACCTTCCAGAAGCCTGAACTAGAACATTCTAGAACCGGATCAGCGGATCAGGTCACATTGTCACGGATTATGTAATTAATTTGAGAGTAGTATATAAGGAGGCCTGTAAATCCCTAGATTAATAAGAAGGACCCCCCCCTAGCGGACCTCCTGATTGTGACAGCTACCAGCGTCACATCAGTTAGGTTTAGAGGGGGCATTTCAAACAAATATCAACGTTAGGTTAGGTTAGGTTAAGTCAAGTCAAGTCAAGTCAAGTCAAGTCAAGTCAAGTCAGGTTAGGTTAGGTTAAGTCAAGTCAAGTTAAGTGCAAGTGCAAGTGCAAGTTCAAGTTAAGTGCAAAGTGCAAGTGCAAGTGCAAGTGCAAGTGCTAGGAGAGTAGAGCCATATTGCTCCTCTCAAATATCAACCCCTCCACCCAACATCTGCTGTTTTCTGTTCATCGCAGTGAAAACTTCAATAACATCCTAAATTACAACTGATATCAATAAGAACATCTGAATCCGTTAGCCGTTTCCTGCGGCTCAAACCCCGAACACAAACCGCATAAAATTAGGATTTGATTAGTTGAGTTGAAGGTCCTGGTGATCTCCTTGATTGCTCATTTTTTATGTGTATTACCGCGCCTCCAGCTCCCGTTCCCATGGAGTTGGATCGCACTAGGGCTCGGGGTGCCCCTCGTCGCGCCTGCTTCAGGTGCGGCGACCCAAACCATCTCGCCCGAGACTGCCCCCTCCCCGCGGATGTCCGCTCAATGGACATCCTCGATGAGGTGATCCAACAACTCGGTGACGAGATGTTAGCGGAGTTGATCGCCCGCTACTCCGACACAGCCGCGCTGCCGGAAATGGCCGCGGAGTCGATGGCCGGAGAGGATTTTGTCCCCCGCGACGAGTGACTGGTGTGCCCTCGCTCGCGTCCATAAATCGTTTCGCTTGTTTATATGACAAATCAATTCCTTTCCCCTACAACGAGCCTGAAACGAAAGACATACCCTCTCCTGCCCCCGTTTCGACTCCGTCTCCACCTCTGGCCACGACTTTGGTCATCGTCCTTCGCCGCCTCACTGCCTGGGAAAAGAAATTGCCCAAGCAGTACACCGTCGCTGCCTCCCCTGGAGTGAACTCCCTCCACCTCCCGTTGGAGCTAGAGTCCACCACCAGTGCGCTCAAACTCTCGCTTTCCGGCGACTGTGGTGCCACCTCCGACTTTATCGACACAAACTACGTCGCTCGGAATGGCATTCTGGTCCGCACCCTGGTGCAACCGATTCCGGTCTTTAACGTCGACGGCACCCCAAATGATGCTGGCTCCATCAATCAGATCGCGGTGAAGAAGGGTGACTCTGTCCAAGCAAGGACAGATATGAGGGCCTAGGTCGTACCGAGAGTGAAGCTGCGTTGGAGTAGAATGTGAAGTCAGTCAAGATAAGATATCACTCAGCTCCAAGTGTGCATGAATATTACGCTGCTCGAGGCTTGAAGATTCTTGGGCGCTTTCCCTCGCGCAGTCTTAAGCTCAGAGATGAGAGAGGAAGTCAAGAGAGATAATATTTCTCCTATCCGTGCTGAAACGTATCCAGCGATCGGAAGGGGTACAAACAGGTATGAAATATAACTAGATTGTCCAGGTGGAGATGATCTTCATCCAGCCCCGCAGAGATTAAGCAAAATGCTCCAGACGTGACATTGCAAGCTGCTCGCTGCCCCCACCAGCGCAGACTAGGGCTGACCAGGCCAAGTCCGTTGCATCTTGGTCTGGCCGATTTTACCGCTGCCCCACGAGACTGGAGTCGGATATGATGATATAGGGAAAAAGATGGAGGGAAGTGGAAGGATAGATAAAGAGTAATAGAGTGGAGAAGGCTGTTATCGCCCAATAAGCGTGACACGTGAAATATGCGTGACCGTGGTGGCAACGTGGTGGCCATTGGGCACTTCCACAGTGGACTTGCTCCTACACTACAAGGGCCACTCTGAGCGTGTCCAATTCGCCGTCACCCATCTTGGCAAACAAGACCTCATTCTGGGGTACTCCTGGCTGCGGAAGCATGACCCAGAGATCGATTGGGAAACCAAGGAGGTCAAGATGACATGGTGCCCTCGCGGCTGCTCCACTTGCCGCGAGGAAGAACGTGTTGAATGGACTGAGCTACGGCGACTCCGGCAGCGGCAGCTATGGACAAGCAGTATATAGTCAGCTCCCTAGCAGGCGGACCCTTAGAATTTCTTCTCTTTGAATCCTTCCCTGCTAGGTCAGCTTCATTTGTATTTGCTTACCAATGTTCACTCTTTGCATCCTTCCCTGCTAGGACCTTGATCTCAGGCCTCCGCGGGCCGCGGCACATGACGGATGCACGGATATGACATCGTCACACCAAGCTTGTCACATGAAACCTCTTCTCTTCTCTTCCTCACCACCCCGCCCTCCTGGCTGCGTCAGGAGTGGCGGCGGTGGTGGCTCCATTATTTCCCATGTTTCCATCCCCTGTCCCTCGATATACAGACCCGGGCGAAAACTTCGTCCCTGACTACGAAAAATCGTCCTCATCGACGAAAACAAACCACCACCCACCCGCCTTCCTGGATGTGCTCTGTGTCGGGAGTGGTTGTGGTGGTGGCTCCGGCATCCCTCTTTCCCCCCTTCCTATCCCGCCTCAAGATGGACACTTGGGTGAAAAATCGTCATCATCCTGCATTCGTGGACGTGTTTCATGTCGGCAGTGGCGAAGCCTTTGGGCGATTTTCCTCTCCTCTCAGGCCTCAAAATTTGCATGTAGGCGAAAAATCGTTCAGGCGGGCGAAAAATTGTCCACATCGTCCGGGAGGAAAACTCCAGGTATATGCTTCAATTTGAGTATATTACGGTATGCTAACTGATACTAGTGATCTCAGACAAGCCCGCCAACGAACACCAATCCATTCACGTCATGTCTTCCCCAACCGCCGACCAATCGATACACCCCCCGCCCGCAAATCCCCCTAGCCATGCTTTGCGTTGGCGCGGATATCATCAGCGAGCCAGCCAGTCCCTCTGCCCCCCCTCATCGGCTGGCATGGCCATTCCAGCGCTGCTCAGCGCGCCAAAAGCACCCCTGCCAAGCTCCAGGCCTTATCCGGCAACCGGGCCGTCGACACCCGCTCATCCGGTCGGCCCACTCGCGCCCGTTTCGGGATCCGGCCTCATTTAGCTGGTCACCGGGCCGTTACTCCGTTCCCGATTCACCCGCCCATCCGCTCCTCACTCCCCGCCGTTGACCGACGCGTCCGCCCGACGCCATCTCCGCGTTACTGGCTTCCATAGTCACCGTTGTCACCATTGTCACTCGTGCTCGTCGCGCTCCTGCCATCACACCTCCACTACCACACCACCTCATGCTGTCCGCTGAGAACCCATTCACCTACCACCAACTCGACCTGCGCTCGCGTTTGATTGCGCGTCGGGTTCTCTCGGCATACCCCCGTTCCCACTACCCAAGCCGAAGTGGAGTTCCTTAACTCTGAATTCCAAGAAGCCGTTTTTGATCGCATTTACACCCTCGGCCAACGTTATATCCGTGTCAATGACAACAAACCCGGGCAGATCTATGTGTTGGAGGTGGTGCTCGATGATGGCCGGCTTGCCTTTAAAGTTGGGTACTCGACCCGGTATAAAGAGCGGTTGGGGGAGTGGGAGCAGTGTCGTCCGCGCCGCTGGGGGCTGTGTGGGAGGTCCACCGCGCCGCCAACTCCCACTGCACCGAACAAGCAATCAACTACTGTTGCCTCTCGTTCTCGCCATCATGGTCATCGCCTGGCTCCAGGTGCACTCTCTCACTATATATGTGGTACCAGCATCTGACAAGTTGGCTTCCAGAAACTGTGCCAACTCACAGGTTGTTAACTACGACTCGGACTCCCTCACACGAACTTGAACTTTGGCGGCCGGCCTAGTTCAAGGCCTCCCCGCTCCAAGGTCGTCCTTATCGGCATCTGACGCGATGGCCGCTGGCTGCACGCGTTCTTGGCCGCCCAATGCGACAGCGACAGTTACAACTACCCGCTGTGCTTTAGCTGCACTCGCACCGGCTCAAGAGTGGGGACTCTGGCGACAACGTGAAGGACAGCCACATGCTGCTGCCGGCCTTCTATGCTCCTCGCTACGGTGGTCTACCCCCAGCAGGGGCAGACCACCCAGCTGCCGCCAGCGGAAGCACTGGCTGAACGGCCGCGCGCTGGTGCTACAGAATTAGAGTGCACATATTGAATTCTGGAGTTAGAAGTAAGTGTATGTAGCTAGGAAGCTCTTATTGGATTTCTACATATACAAGTAGCAATACACACAATTATTGAATATTGCTGCCTTCAAAACTGACTTCAATTGGTGAGGATTGAACTCCAATGGTGACAACTTTAAGTAAGTATATGTATATTAATCCTGACCTCTTCTTATACCATATCTACAGTACTACAGCGAGCCTCAGAATCTCCAGAAACCTGTGACACGCTGCTGGGTCATTGCGGGAATCGACGGAGATCATCACATCAGACACAGGTGCAGACGCATGTCCGGTTATAGACATATGTCTCCACTGACATGCGACATGAGCCTCATTCTCCGGGTCAAAAAACGCATCTAAATCTTAGATGTTTTTTTTTCCCATTAATCGGGTCAAAACGAGTCAAAACACTTGAGCTTTTTCGAGCAGAAAAACTTATTTGAATACTTCCCCTTTTAGAATACATTTTCCCTCGTTCTCAAAACTCGTAGAAAAGCCTCATGTTTTTAGATGACTTTGTAGCTAAAGAACATTTGTATGTAGGAATACTTGCCATTTGTAGCGCCAAAATACCTATTTGTAAATTTTACTTTGTCCAATAAATTCTTCTCCCCCGAAAACTTTGCCTTTTTGGTCCAGTTTGTATGATGAAAACGTGGGTTAAAAAACTTTGCCTCTTCCCACTCACAGCCGCGTTTCAAAAATGTTGAGGGCGGAAACGTTAGTGGGAAGAGGCAAAGTTTTTTAACCCATGTTTTCATCATACAAACTAGACCAAAAAGGCAAAGTTTCCAGGGGAGAAAAATTTATTGGACAAAGTAAAATTTACAAATAGGTATTTTGGTGCTACAAATGGTAAGTATTACTACAAATGTTCTTTAGCTACAAAGTCATCTAAAAACATGAGGCTTTTCTATGAGTTTTGAGACTGAGGGAAAATGCATTCTAAAAGGGGAAGTATTCAAATGAGTTTTTCTGCTTGAAAAAGCTTAAGTGTTTTGACTTAATTTTTGGCCTGATAAATGGAATAAAAAATATTTAGGAGTTGAATGTGTTTTTTGACCTAGAGAATGTTAAGTATTTGAATGAGTTTTCTGAACCAGAAAACTTTAGGTATTTCAATCCATTTTTTCAACTGGAGCTCAAGGACAATAAGTTTTTAGGTCAAGAGAAGGCAATGAATGTGTGTGAAGTAACGTGCCGGGAATCACATCTGAGTCCGGCCGTGGTCCCGGAGATCAATACCAGTGCCAGCGAAGCACACCCTTCTTCTCCTCACCAGCTTGCCGCCTCTCTCTCTCTTCTGCCACGTCCTGCTGCCTGTCTTGCCGCCAAACTTGTCCGACACCTTACCGCTGCTCAGTCTTATCTCCAAAAACACACAACGGCCCATCTGAGTAGTCAGTAGCCGTATTCGGAGCTGTCCTAGCTCATTGAACTTCTGACATTGTTCTGATTCAATGAGCACTCAGATCGGCCCCCGGACTCCGCACCATGCTGACCAAACTGGCACCCGCCACTCATGTTGAGGTAAGCTCGTCATGTGTCGCAAGACTGGCTACTCCCTGCTTATCTGCATCTGCTGACCAAACACACCAGTCTGACCAGAGCTCTGCAATTTACATCGGACCAGTCCCCTGACTAGTCAAACTTTCTCTTGGAATCAAAGGCAGCCAGTGCGAGATTTTTCAATCCTCTCACTGGCATATGGATCCAGCCCAGCCACATTATACTCTACGTCATCTCCATCCCCAACCAGAATGTGCGACCTCCCGCTTCACCCCCCCCCTCCCTCTTCTTTGACTGCACCACGGCCCTCCTCGCGTTCTGACTCCATGTCGTTCTCCTTCCGGTTCTGTGGCATGTGCTCGCGCACGCGCGTACGTTGCTCCGCACTCACTGACTCGACATCCATTCGAGTCAGCAGCTCGTCCTCCCTGGACCTCCCAGTCGTAGTCCTCACCCACCACCGTACCCTCACACACATGTCAATGTCCAATCGTGTCCCACTGGAAACGCATGAACATGTCACGATTGACAACGTCGTTCACATCAGTCATCGGCACAATAGTCTTTGTCGTTGTCCGAGTCGGGACAGATAATTGAGGGCGGAAGGCCTTCAGTGGTTGTTCCTGACGCGAAGACCGGGATTACATGGGCAGCGCGAACGACAGCAAATGGGTCGATTAAGCCAAACAAGTTCCGGACGGTAATCGCCGAACCCGGGCGAAATCGCCGGGTGATCCGGACGATAAATCGCCGGGTCAGGCGAAATCGCCGACCACCGGGTAATTTCTTGGATGGGGTCTTATTTGTCAATGCGAAAACAAGGGCGAAATCGCAGAGTAGTCTGGACGATAAATCGCCGGCTAGCCCGGTGGTCGGCGATTTCGCCTGACCCGGCGATTTATCGTCCGGATCACCCGGCGATTTCGCCCGGGTTCGGCGATTACCGTCCGGAGCTCGGCCGGTGTGTCGCATTCCCGCGCCAGGGCTATAGCGGTCTTCGTGAGCGAGCGTGCGGCAAGCCTTCATGGCCTGTCAACCAACCATCAGCATACTTGCAGCACTAGGAATACTGCTTCACCATCTGTCTACAATCACATCCGGGACGTCCCTCATCGAACGACTGAATCGCCGGGGTGGCTGGCGATTTCGCCCGGCCGGCGATTCATCGTCGGATCCGTTGGACGATAAATCGTCCAGTCGGGCGAAATCGCGCCGGCAAAAGAGCCGATTGAAGCGGATCGGCTGTTTCACCTATTCCGCCAATGGCAACAACTGAGGTGTTCGCGGCCCCTGGTGTCTGCACACGGTTCGCGGCGCCATCGGACCCAGCCAGGGCCGAAGCACGTGCATGCACGGGTCTCCCTTTTCTTGGTCACCTTACTTGCTCTGCGCACAGCCCCGCCCCCGGGGCCATGGCCAGCGTCGGAAGCGCCCTCTGCGCGGCCACGATTGGCTGCCGATTACAAGACGTCCAGATTGCGCCTACGAGGTGCGGGAGTGGGGTTTGACTTCACGGTTCCCGAAGCAGTCCCTCCCCGCGCATTGGCTGTTGGGGGTCTCAGAGGCACCGAAAGGCATGCCAAAGCAAGTTTGTAGTCCCAGTCTTACCCACGCTTGACCAGGGGATTTGGCATCATCACCTGACTGGACGATCAATCGGTGATTTTGCCCGACCACCCGACGATTTCGCCCTACCCGACGATTTATCGTCAGTCGCTCATGGTTGGTGATCATTTCCCCGCAGGCACAATGGGGAAATAACAAGCCCACTTCTCTCCCTGCAGCCGGCGCGTTACATGTGTCATCGCGCTGCCCGGGCCCATCCCATCCGGGTGCGGGCCGGACACTGGTCATTTGGGGCCGCCGGCTGACCCGGAATCCGGCTAGCATTTTATCACACATAGGCGGGCATCGGCGTTGACCAGGAGACTGAAGTTGGTTTTTTTTTTGTTAGCCAGTAGAGCAATGTATGTGTAAGTCAACGAAAAATTGCCTGATCCAGGCGAATTCGGGTGAAAAAATTCAGCAACAATTGAATTTATTTAATGTTTACCTATCTTTATAATCCAGGTCAAAAAATGTATTGGAATATTTGAGATTTTCCAGGTCAAAAAATTCATTAAATAGTCTAATATTTTCTGCATCAGAAAACTCATTCCACTATTCAAAGTGGTTTATTATATCCTTCAGGCCTAAAAAATAGTCAGTAAACTAAACCTTTTCCACTTGAAAAAACTTGTTCCAATAGTTTACATTTGACAATACATTTTCCCTTGGTCTCAAAACTTGTAGAAAAGCCCAATATTTTTAGATGACTTTGTAACTAAAGAACATTTGTAGTAATACTTGCCATTTTTAGCACTGGAATACCAATTTGCAAATTTTGGATTGTCCAATAAATTTTTCTCTCCTGAGAACTTGACCTTTTTGGTCCATGATGAAAACATTTGTTAAAAAACTTTGCCTCTTCCCACTAACGTTTCTACCCTCAACATTTTTGAAACGCGGCTGTGACTAACGTTTCCGCCCTCAACATTTTTGAGACGCGGCTGTGAAGATTTCTTCGACGTAATTGGCATTCGCGCATGTGTCACAACCCAGAATCTTCCTCTCGACCTCGATGTCTGCTCCTTCTGCTGCTCCTTCTGCTGCCCCTGCTGCTGCCCCCGCTGCAACGCCAGCCTCTGCGCCGACCACTTCTCAAGCTGGCCGACCAGTGAGCTTAACCACCCCCATCTCTTTCAAGACGCTGACATGTTTTTCAGGCTCATCGCACCCTCACTGTGCGCTACTACGCGGTCGATGGGAAAAGCGGATTGCAAAACTTCCCCATCGTCGAACGCAATGGAACAACGACGCTGGGCCAGTTTTTTGGGACCTTCAATGCTGTTTGGGAGTCGACTCCCCTGCAATGCGGTGATTGCCCCCACTGTTGGACAACTCTTTGCGCGAAAAAGCTCGATAAATGCTTCACGATCATCCATCGCTGCAAACACGACCGACCGGACGACAGACTGGAGGACGAGACAGCTAACGAGGCCATCGCAAAACTTTTCGACCTCCCCAAACCTTTCTATCCCGTCGAGGGCAATGTAATCGTGATCAAGCATCTCAACATCCCCATTGTGCCGTTCTCTGGACTCAAGCTGCCTCGCGACTTGCATGCGGCCCCAGCTCAAAATGTCGAGGAGGCGGATATTGCCCTCATCGACCTTTTTGTGCGCCAGTACGTATATCTTATCTCTACCATCGTCATATCTCATTCATCCTCAGGTGGGCCAATGGCGGCCCCTTCGGGATTCCAGTGCCGCCAGGAGCGTACGATATGTTGGGCCGGTGTTGTTTTGAGTAGCTGTCTGTGTAGTAGTGTAGTGGGACAATTTTTTTTGTTGCTTCTTCCTCTCGCTTCCCAGCACGAGGCTCAAATCAAAAGTCGTGACATATGTGACTTGCTACTCGCTTCACTCATCTCGCCGATGTAGCGCTTACATTACACTTACACATATTCCCTTACTCATTCCCTCCCTTATTTCCATTTACATTCCCTAACTGTTGCCATTGTGATCGACTAGATATACTGTTTGTTGTCCGTAGTTAGTGATTCCTTGGTCAATATTATCATCATCCTATTCATCCCCTGCGCGAGACCGACCATCTCGCCTCCCAACTCGTGTGTCGGAACCAGCACATCTGCTCTCCGCCACATCTTTTTGAATATCGACTTCTATTCGCCGCCCGCTGGTTACCCCTGGGTCTGATCAACCTCGACTACCGCCCGCAGCGAAATAACACCAACCCGACTTACTATGGACAACAACCCTGAAGGAAAGCAGCGTACTCGCGCGACAGTCCGTCGTGGCGAGCACGTTGCTATCCCCCCAATCCACAGTCCCCAGGCCCGCCAAGCCGTTGGTTACACCTTCGGCTTGGTGGACCCGGGCGATGCCGATACCCCTTCCATTCCCCTTGGGATGTACAAGCCTCTCGCTCCCGAGAGGCTTGCTACTCCCTTGGGCGCCAATGACACGCTGGTGTCGTTGGACCCCTCTCCGGAGGGCGCCCCAGCTTATGCTGGGGATATGTTGAGCTTGACCCCGCTTCCGAGCGCGTAGTGAGGATGAATATACCACTATTGAGCAATCCCACCTCGCGCCCGCTAACGAGTCGGATTCCGAGTCCACCATTTCCCGCGCCATTGAGTTGATGAGCCGAGAGGAGCTCACCGAAGTAGCCCGACGCCATGGCGTCTTCTCCGCCCAGCTGTGGGAAGCCGCGCGCCGCAAAGGTGCTAAGCCCTTCCTCGAAGATTTTGAGGAAGTGAAGGCTGAGGAGGATGAGAACTCTGAAGAATCAGAGTTGGAGCTCATTACCTTTGATGCAAGCCCGCCGCGTAAGAACCGCGAGCAGAAGACTGCTGGCCGGAAGAAACCAGCCAGCAAACCCGCAAGCCCAGTCAATACGGGTTTTGCAACAACGCGCAACGCCGAAAGGAAGGCGTTTGTCGAAGAAGTGGAAGATGAAGATGATCTCCACTTCCACCGCCCAGTCACCCCGCCCAAGCGGAAGGTCCAGGTGGTCAGCCCAGCTGTCCCATCTGGCGAAGGCACTTCCCGAGGAAAAGGGAAAGGGGTAGACCCGCGAAACAGGGGCTTCTTGGATAGCCTGGGCGACGCTGAGCTCCAAGGACACATTGAAAAACTATGAAGAGATCAATCGCGTTGTGAAAGGCGAGGGCGATAGCTCATTACCTGAGACGTCAACTCCTGCCCCATCGAAGGGCGAGAACCCCGCCATGCCCCAGGATCGCGGCGCTGAACGCGCTAGCGCCAAGCCCGTTGACACGGAAGCGCTGTTGAAACAAACGTTGAGCCGTCTTGAGGCATTGGAGAGAGAAAACTTGCGGTTGAAGAGACAGACGGACGATAAGTCGGAGACCGCGGGCAAGAGAGAGGCGAGTCTTGAGCAGTCGAAAAGCCTCTCTGAAAGCATCCGAATGCCTAAGACACCAGAGCGCAGCTCTGTAAAGCCATCAGCACTTAGTTATGACTTCATAACTAATGCCTTGCGCGGGGTCTCTACCTCACCGTCTCGCCTATCCAAGCTAGCGGCAGCAGAGCCTTCCGATGACCCATCGAGCTCGTCAAGTGACGACGAGTCTGGCTCGGATTCCGGGACTCCGCGTCGGTCGTCCAAGCGCCGTCGCGGTCAAGACTCAAGAGCGAAAGGAAAAGCGGATCAAAAAGAATCCGCGGATGTTGCTCAAGCTGATTCCGCCTAGCCGCTACAACGGCGGCCCGAATGCGAATGCAATTCACCACTATTTGCGAAGCCACCACATATGTGAAGATGGGGCGAGTACCGGAAGACGAGAAAGTTTTCTTTGTATCTTACTACCTGGATCGCAAAGCACTTGACTTCTACAACCAAGTAGTCGTTGTTGGAGGAACAAACCGCGACGCGTCAAGACGCGTCACATGAACGCGCCCGCGTTGGGATCTATCCCAACTAGGGCCTGACTTGGGTCATCCGTGGGTCATCCATCAGCCATTGATCGGAGCCATCAGTATCCAATCATCCGCTGGATGACAGCCCCTGGATAAATTCATAATTCAACTGTTGCATGCGGTAAATAGATGATATGTTGCATTGAAGTACAAAGAGGCAATAGGATTACAGCAATGTGTGGTATGTCAGTAGTGCTCTGTGCGTGCAAACGAATATAACAAGGGTTAACAACAAATGAATAACAGTCGTAGACAGTAGTGGAATGCAGTCCTATACCACAGGCCCACGAAGAGAGCGACTATACTCAGCAATGATCTGCTCGGCCACGTCAAGATTAAAGAAGGGAGCACGAACCCATGACCCGAGACTCATTTGCTCACGGAATGTCTGCGAAGACATGCTTTCTTGATTCCATGCACATTGGTTTCGGCCTTCGGAGAATGAACGCTCGCCTTCAACAGATGTGGCGGGCATTGAGCAATAGGTGAGCGCCATTTCCGAGAGATGAGGTTGGCGTTGGCGTTCAGCATTCCAGTATTGAAAAACAGTTTGTCCGTGGAGTTGAATTGGAGGAGAGTCAAGGTAGGAAGCGATGTTGTCGGGTATCGACGCAATTGTAGGTTGAGGAGTGAAGCTGGGCAGAGGACCAAAGCGTACAACCTTTGAGAGGTCAAGGTAGAGTCTCGACACGTCTCGAGCAACAGTTTGGGCGGAGGGAGGGACAATATCGGGTCGAAGTAGTCGTATTTCCATCTTGTACCAATCATCATCTTGTGAGGCATAAGGGCGCTTGCAAGCCGCAGCTCGAATAGCACAGATGGCACGATGACGAGCTTCGTTGTATGGACTGGCAAAAAGAGTCAGTGAATGAAGTCAAGATAAGCCACCGGACGCACACAAAGACCTGCGACTGGGGAGCTGGTCCATCCGTCATCCCACACTTCTTCACTGACTCTCCCAAGTTTGAGCTCCCCTGTCCCATCTTGCCTCGCTCGATGGAGTACTCCTTTGCATGCTTTGGGTTGCTGAAGCGGCAACGCAGCTTGTAGACAATTTTCCCATTCTCGATGGCAAGCTGTTTGGTGAAGTGTTTCCACGTTTCTGATGCGCGATGACCGAACTCCTTGTCTGTTGATGCAGCATGAGATGCAGCTCTACCATCAGCCAAGTCTACGCACCAAGAATGGCATCGTCTGCCCAACCCTCTACATCTCTTGCCCTATGCGCCAAGATGTCGGCGTCGGTCATATTGGCAAACTCAGACACCTTCCGCTTCTTCCGTGGGGGCTCAACAGTAGCTGAGCTCGGGCGCTGAAGCTCCACCGAAGAGACGGCTGCGAAAGAAGCATTGAAAGGAAGTGTCGGCAGAACGGGAGTTGCGGACGGTGTTGGTGGAGCCATAGCGGTAGAAAAGTTGTAAGGAGGTGGGTTGTACATGTTATGGATAGACATTATGGGCAGAATAGAGTCAACGACGCGTCCAACGTCGACGACGCGTCGTCGTCGTGGTGTGTGTCAAGAAGCGAGTTACGCGGCTGTCACATCCAGCGGATCACTACCCAATTCCAGCCAATCCGTGATTTATAATCATCCATCCATCATCCGTCCATGGATACATCACCCAAGACAAGCCCTAATCCCAACGCGTACTTCCCTTTCTTTCTCTGAACTCCTTGTGCTACTTATAAGCTTGCTTTTCATTGGACTGATTTAGTTACTGTTGTATTCAAGTGGTATATAAACTAGTTACATGTGCAATTTACAGTCAGTTCTTTCTACCTCAATTTGTCGCATTCAACAGGTTATGGGCCCCGCGTAAATCAATCTATAACCAGAAACTATCGACAAACACCTTGCTATTACCAACAGCATGTCCACCACCTCTGCCCCCAATGCCAAAGCCGCTGAGTTTTTCGTGCGGCTGCCCAAGTGCGAAGCTGACGGCTCAAATTGGGCCATCTACAAGAATCGATTCGCGTACGCCGCGGCTGCCGCTGGACTCGCGAACCACCTCCTCGCCACCCACACCGCTCCATCTCCTGTTGCTGCGACCACAGCGGCATCAAAACCCGACGAAGTCGCTGCTTATGAAGCCTATCTGCGCGCCGACGCAATGTTCACATCTGGTGAAGCTATCATCAAACAGGCTATCGCGGCAACAATTCCTGACTCACTGTTTTTGCGGGTAATGGGTGAAGCGAAGGCTTCAGGCTTGTGGGAGAAGGTAAAGACCGAGTTCGAGACAAAATCTCGAATGGTCACAGTGGATCTACGACGCAAACTTCAGGACATGCGGTGCGCAGAAAACGGAGACGTTAGAACTCACCTGGCATCAATGCAGACTTTGCGCGTTGATCTCGTCAACATGGGCGCAGACCCTGGCGACGACAACTTTACTGCCATCATTCTCGGCTCGCTCTCAGCCTCCTACGAGCCCTATCTCGCAGCGCTAACTGCCACATCCACCCTCATGAACACCACTCTTACCCCTGACACCCTCATCTCCGCTCTGTCCCAAGAGTACGATCGTCGGTCGCTCAAGTCGAAATCAAAGAAGAGCGACAACGACGTCGCGTTTGCCGCGGGCGAACGCCGAAATGGGAAGAAGAAGTCGAATGTGGAGTGTTACAACTGTCACAAGAAAGGCCACGTGAAAGCCGAATGCTGGGCGCCGGGTGGGGGAAAGGAAGGACAGGGTCCCAAAGGAAAGGGACGAGGGAAGGGCAAGGGCAAGGGAGGTGAGAGTGCTAACGCCGCAGATGATATCGGCGGTGTGTGGATGGCACAGGTTGATGATCGCGCATGGACTGCGCATGCCGAGCAAAATGTCTGGCTGTTCCGGGCGGACAGGACATCTTTGGAGATGTTGGCGGGAGTACAGACGTGGCGAGCGATAGTGTCGCCAGTCCGTGGCTTTCAGATTAGGCTCTTCGGAAAGAAATTGCGGCCATTGTCAATATGATAGACAGTGTCGACCACAAGAGGCGGGGAGATGAGGGAGCACATTGGTAGAGGGTGGACCAGATAGGGCGCGAGGAGCTTCAGTGCGGTGACAAGCTGGAGGAAGTGCGCAGAACGGAGTGGTTGACGGGAGTTGGCGTGTAGATACTGAAGTTGTAGTCAGAAAATCGGAAGTTGAAGCAGAGGTCGCGAGAACATATAGGAACATATTCTTTCACTCGTCGGCTAGAAAACGTGCTGGCTTGGGCGAAGCGGAGCAAAGGTACTGCAGGAATGCTAGCATGTGTGTCGTTTCGCGAAACGAAAGGAGGAGCAAGGCAGAATGTGACCATCCCTCTTCTCTTTTGCCACGCGGTCATGTCGTCAACACAGCCCACATATCCCACCACATTCTCCAGCCCAAAACCCGCGAAAATAGAGACGAAGGTAGCGCTGCCGCTGTGGGAGAGGATGGAGAGGGAGAGGGCAGTTATATGTGGGAAGGAGAATGGGTCCATGCATGGCGGGCATTAGTGCGTTGACCTGTTTTTTTCTTGCTTTTCGAATGGCTCAATTCAACTTCAGGACTCAATTACCGCCCTCTTTTTTTGCTGCGATGCAGATAATACCATGCAATGCCTAGAGCGCAACGTTGAAACAACTATCGGACAGCATCTGCTACACGCATTGCGTTTACCCGTCTCTGACGCTATATCCGCATCCCAATGGTTTCCAACGCCATTTTCAAGTGATTCGGAGCCAGAGAATGCCCTTTGTTCGCCCCCATCCTACTCAGCAGGCCCACTCTTCCCCATTTCTCCCCGGATACCGGGCTTCGAGCACCTCTTCCGGCACCCGTATCTCTCCTCTATCCCCGTTTCACGCCGACCTTGTCATGATTTCTCCCTCGGGGCCAATCATCTTCGCCATTGCCAGTTACGAATATGAAAACGACGGATAGCCTTGCGGTGGACTGCGTGGAAGCGGCCAGCGCCTGCCTTGGATTTGCCGCAGTATTCCCAAAGTGCATGATATGGTTATGGAGCACGCGTAGGAGAGACGACTCTGAGGAGAAATGTGGTATGGATTGGGTTACACGCTCTGAGAATCCGCAAGCTGACCACCCAAGGGCAGAACATCTTACGAACGCGTATCTACACTCTCGACATACCTGTCAATACATCCATCACCCCTTCACGACAGATAGCGCACCCCCGTCCCCCCCAGATTCAGCGGATTCTCCGTTCATCGACAACCAACGCAAAACCACACAACACAAATGATCCCTCGTCCCCATTACCTCTTCCGCCTCAAGGTCAGACATGCATATGTCTTTTTTGCCGCCTGTCTTGGTCTGGTCACACAAGTCGCAGCCCCGCAACAGACGACCCTGCAGCGTGGCGAAAACATTGTGTAAAGGTGCACAAACCGTGTCTCCTTTCGCAAAGCACCATACCCCTCACCTCCAGTTCTCTCCTCGGCGCATTTTGGCCTTGGTCGAGTTCGTTCTCCGTTTGCCGTTGGGCTGGACAATAGCTGTTCAAAGCTTCCTCTCTAGCTCCAAAACCGCCACGATCTTATACCCAGATGGGCTACTGCTTTATTGCCGCCTTTCTCCTCCGTCTATTCACCTCCCTCCCTTCTTCGTCGACCCCTGCAAGCCTTCATCGATCGCACGTCCCAAAATGGCAAGTCACGTGAACAGACGGCTCCTCGAAAGTGCTGGTGTATCTCTCCCGACACAGCGGCTGTAGCTCCCGCTGCCATACTTCCATGTCAACCACAGTCGATACTCGCTACCCAATTCTTTTGCCCGTACAATCCGAAGCGGAAGGCCTTCGTCGAGCGCGTTTTCTGGGCAGCCGCTGTAGACGACCATACATTGTGAATACATCCTGTGGAGCTTTAAAAACGGTGTCTCCTTCTGCAAAGCACTACAACCCTCGCGCCTAATTCCTTCTTTGGCATATTTTGGCCGATAAGCTCATCGTTGAGCCTGTTCTCCAACGTTCATGCCGTTTCGCCACATGCTTGGTCCTTGCCTTGCTGTCCGAACCTGAAAGGGTTACTGCTATTGCTTCATCATCTTTTCATCTTCAATATTCAACTCCCTACCTTACCCGTCGACGCCTGCGCCATCCGTACGACCCAATCGAAAGGGCGTCCCAAAATGGCAAGTCACGTGGACTGACAGCGCGTCGAATGAATTCGATGTATCTCTCCCGGCACAACAGCTGTGGCTCCCGCTGGCGTATCTCCATGTGCACCACACCTCTCCTTATCTCCCCAATTCTTTTGGCCGTCCTATCCGACGTGGAAGGACTTCATCGAGCGCGTTTTCTGGGCAGCGACAGTGGGCATGTGGAAAGCCTGAAGTAAGCAAAGGACATGCGCTGGGGTTTTGGATCATTTGGTGTAACGGAGGGACATTAAGCGATGCTATTTAGTCCTTACTGCATGAAGAAGCTATACAACCGCTCTCGCGGGAGTCCGCACATGGAGCAGTAGTCAGTGAATGCGAAAAGGCAAGACCCACGGTTGGTCAACCAATCCACCTCCTGCGCCAGCTCAACGAGATTTTCCATTTACTTCCACCCATCCTGAGCCCCGTTCGCTTCCCCAGCATGAATTTCCAAGGCAGTCCTGAGGAATGAGTCGCGCTTAAATGGGGGAAAGGGGTGGAAAAAGACACACCTGGCGCCATCCATACATTCCTCCCGGTAGCTTGAAGCCTCAGAAAGACGTGTTGAATACTGCCATTTCGATACCTGGGCGGTCGCGCGAGGGAGGAGTCATCGTACGGCTCGTGGTGGTGCAGCGGAAAAATCGGCGAGGTCACATGGCCGCCGGCCGATCACCGCTTCTACCCCACCACGACCACAACTATACCATTCTCCTCGCTGGCTGTGTTTTCTGGGCCCTGCTCATACCCCGAGGCAAGTAGAGATATGAACTTGCTGTCCCTGCTGTCCCTTTCGCTGACTGTCTCGCACAGCGACGACCGCAGCCTGCCACTCTTCAATGACGCGCTGTAGCTTTCGTAGATATAAGAGCCACCGAGAAAACTCACGTTCGAGGGCAATAGAATGGTTTGGTGGGAGCCGGTTCGTTATCGTCCGCCTCCACACTTTCCTTGTACTTATTTCAAGTTCCTAGATGCCATTCTCCGTCTGGCAGCGCCGCATGCAACCATTCTGAGAGCTTATGTAACTACGCCAAAGCCCGTGTAAAATCATCTCCGCGCGCTTCCTTTGAGTACAATCGCTTCGCAGAGGCTAAAGCAACAAAAATACGGGTCCATTCCGAGTCGTATTTCTAAGCTATCAACACCGCGACGGACAGCCTGAGGGCCAGTAGCGCAAACGAGACGTGCTCCGGGACGGCCGTTACAGGGGAGGCGCTATATACGGGCAAGTGGCCTGTATCAAGCAGAAGGGTAGGAAGACAGAGCCTGAAACGCTGGAGGGCCTACGGTGAATGTGTTCAAGCGAAACCTATCGACCGTTCCTGAATAACACTGGCCAGCCTCACATCAAGCAAAGTACTAGTATCCCGCGGTCGCGAGATAAAACAGGGTTTGCCGCACGCTCTGGCAGTAGAGGACTTTGGGAAGAAAGCCTGCTCGGACTGGTACCACACCTCCCGCATGAAAATCCACCTCGCCTAGCGAATCATTCAAGCCATGTCGCGCTTTCCTTCCCCTTAATCGACACAAGTTGCTGTCGCCTGCGCCAGCCATTGTCAGCCAACGCTGTTGTCCTCCTCTGCGAGCTCGAAATGGATAGTTCACCGCCTGAATAAGGCTGTTTATCGATCGTGTAAGGTTGTAGCACGGTCTGGGCTCATGCGCCGACCTCGGCGGACAGCTACGACCTTAACCCCCATGCTCGCCGCGACGTCAAAGAGATCCGGAACGGACAAAGGGATGAGGGACTACGGCTAGGAAGGGGGAAGGAAATAATGCACCAGTACCGATTGCGAAGGAACAGCAACAAGATGAAAAGATGCTGAAAGAGAGCAACATATATAGAAGGTCATGAAAATAGTAGATTATGACCAGTCGAACGGTCGCCATTGTCTGCAAAAGAAGAGGTGTCGCAACGAAGATACCAGTGGTGGTGGTGGAAAATATAGATGTGGACAAGAATGTAAGAGATCGAATATAAGCAAAGGACGCGGCTGTCGGGACGAGGGACACATGAAATGTGGCAGCTATCAGCGCACAAATCAGTTATGGAAGGAGAAAATGGAGTTTCGACACACCAAAGTCCCTCAAACGAGACATATAGCGAAAACGTCAAACATCTTCCTCTCCACCAATCTTTCGATCTCCACCAGCCACCTCTCTCGATTCCCCTCCCTCTTCCTTGCTAGATGCTGTATGTTGTTTGTAGGCTGCTCCATTACCGAGCCTCGTTCCTCGTTTCGCATACGAATTGCAGAGAGGCGGGGCACAACGCAAGTGATACGGGTTTGTGGAGCGGGAGTATGAAGCGTAGATACGACTCGAGTTAAGCGCATCTTGGTTGCTTGAAGTCCTAGCATTGCGGAGGTAAGCGTAGGCCTAAGGTAAAAACGCGCGGGAACACACACAATTCTTGAGCCCAGCATTCATCCGACGATTTCGAAATGGGCTTCTCACCCAGCCGCCGGCGGTGTTCTCCAACTTGCGTCCGTCAAGGGGAATGTGTCTGGGGTGAGAAACACAGTGTCCTGAAAGCTCGTCAAGCCGCCATTCAGAGAGAAGGCGAGAGCCATACGGTGCACAAGTATCACCCATTGGGTCCCAATATCGAGTATCTGGACGGACGGATAGACCTGCGAGTATACGCATAAAATTAGACCAGTTAGCAAGATGAATAAATGCAGACCAGACTCGGATTCACACACCGTCTTTCCACAAATGCGAAGTCTCATTCTTCATTCACCTTCGTGAACGTCACACACACGCGCACACACCCAGCCTTCCCAGCCTTCCGACAAAAGCCGAAGTCGTTCGTCGAAAAGCACGTTGGAGTCAAACGCTGGATGCGACGGTCAGCGAAAGCAGAGAAAGAACGTTCTCCAAACACACACCTACGGACCCAGGCTCGAGGCCAGCCTGCTGGATGAAGCATATCTTCAGCACCGCGGTAAGTTCCAGTGACGGCAGCTGAGCGACAGCGGGCGGGGCAGGCCGTGGTGGGCTTCGTCGTGGTGGAAAAGAGAGGAAGGAGATCGGCCCGGTGAACACGTGATAGCGCTGATCTTTGCTTAGCACCACGACGACGACCCACGCAAGCTCCCCTACGTTCCGCAAACGCTGCTCCACTGTCGGTATTGCGTCGTCGGAAAGAGCGCCCTCTCCGTCAAGCCAACGACCGCGGACTGCCAGGCCCCACGTAAGTCTATATCCTATATGTCCTTTCTAGTTTTTTGCGTGGCGGGTGCTCAAGCGCCATTGCTTTCGACAGGACTACATTTAAATATACGCTTCAGGTCAAGACGTGCGCTTATTTGGCTGGAAAAGAGTTGGAAAGAGGGACCCGCGGATATGGAGGACCAAAGGTAGAGTTGACGAGACGATAGCAGGGTTTTCCGCCTCCGCATTGGAATGTTCAATATCCTCCAGCGCAAGATACTATCCGTCTCGTTGGCAGTGGGCACGCAACCTCGCAAGAAGAAGCTTAAGCGCACTACGCGAAGCAAATAACGAGAGCCGGTTCAACGATGGCCTTCCCAGCGAAACATGTGGTGGAGGTCGTTCCACGGTTGGAAGCCAGAGACAGCCTAGTTGACGAAATAGCAGGTGCCCCTGCGCTGGCAAGACAGAACAGGCGTGATGAGGAACTCGGCGGAAGGAGAAGAGGCGGGAAGATACGAGATGGTCAGGGTATGGAGGCACTGCTATCCATTTAGAATATTCTTGCATCTGTGTGCCGGACAAGAAGCTGTGAAAACAAGCTCAGCGCCTTGCATTGCGTCTTTGGGCAAAAGTACATACTTTGCGAGGCAGTTGGTTTGAATGACTGTGCCGCAAAGAACAACTCAATGTCGGCTTCTCCGTCGTCCGTCCTCCTAATTCTAGCATAAGTTCGCGTAATGCGTAATCAGGCCAAAAAAACATAGCGTTAAAATTCGCCTAAAATTAAAAGAAAATTTTTCAGCCCTCTCGGGCATTAAAAAAATCAAAATTGATGAACTTATGGTCTAATTACTACAGTAAGATATGCATTGCGGCCGTCTTCGTCGTCGAAGTGATCCGGACATCTGAGATGATATCTCGTCGAAAGTGTATGAGGTTTAGATACTAAGATAGGTTGAGGCAGAGCGCTATCTTACTGGCTCGGATCTGCTGGTTCGTCTTGCGAGACAACAGTGTCGGACCAGTTTAATGTTCGCTGTCCCGCCAACGTGCTGTCAAGGCAATCCTGCCATTGGGGCTCGGCAATGCGCCACACTGGCAGTCAGGCTCGTCAAGCAGGAGACCGAGCTCGGGAACGGGAACGCAAAATAAGTCCACAGAACGCTTCGTCGTCCGAGCACCCCCTCGAGGTCAATGTCCATTCCGGGTTCCCTCCCTCCGTCAGTCCGTCAGTCTTGTCCATTGCCGACGCTGCCATAGCGCTATGATCGTCCGAAGTCGCTGGTGGGGGTTTAATGTTTGCACGCTACCGCCTGGCACAAATGGCAGGCGAGTTCATTGGGTCAGAGCTGGCGTCAGAGAGAAAGCCGTTTGGCCCAATCCGGCGCCGGCGGTCACATGACGCCGGCGGCATGGCCCGACCGACCGCAGAATTGGGGGGTTAAGGTCGTAGCTGTCCGCCGAGGTCGGCGCATGAGCCCAGACCGTGCTACAACCTTACACGATCGATAAACAGCCTTATTCAGGCGGTGAACTATCCATTTCGAGCTCGCAGAGGAGGACAACAGCGTTGGCTGACAATGGCTGGCGCAGGCGACAGCAACTTGTGTCGATTAAGGGGAAGGAAAGCGCGACATGGCTTGAATGATTCGCTAGGCGAGGTGGATTTTCATGCGGGAGGTGTGGTACCAGTCCGAGCAGGCTTTCTTCCCAAAGTCCTCTACTGCCAGAGCGTGCGGCAAACCCTGTTTTATCTCGCGACCGCGGGATACTAGTACTTTGCTTGATGTGAGGCTGGCCAGTGTTATTCAGGAACGGTCGATAGGTTTCGCTTGAACACATTCACCGTAGGCCCTCCAGCGTTTCAGGCTCTGTCTTCCTACCCTTCTGCTTGATACAGGCCACTTGCCCGTATATAGCGCCTCCCCTGTAACGGCCGTCCCGGAGCACGTCTCGTTTGCGCTACTGGCCCTCAGGCTGTCCGTCGCGGTGTTGATAGCTTAGAAATACGACTCGGAATGGACCCGTATTTTTGTTGCTTTAGCCTCTGCGAAGCGATTGTACTCCAAGGAAGCGCGCGGAGATGATTTTACACGGGCTTTGGCGTAGTTACATAAGCTCTCAGAATGGTTGCATGCGGCGCTGCCAGACGGAGAATGGCATCTAGGAACTTGAAATAAGTACAAGGAAAGTGTGGAGGCGGACGATAACGAACCGGCTCCCACCAAACCATTCTATTGCCCTCGAACGTGAGTTTTCTCGGTGGCTCTTATATCTACGAAAGCTACAGCGCGTCATTGAAGAGTGGCAGGCTGCGGTCGTCGCTGTGCGAGACAGTCAGCGAAAGGGACAGCAGGGACAGCAAGTTCATATCTCTACTTGCCTCGGGGTATGAGCAGGGCCCAGAAAACACAGCCAGCGAGGAGAATGGTATAGTTGTGGTCGTGGTGGGGTAGAAGCGGTGATCGGCCGGCGGCCATGTGACCTCGCCGATTTTTCCGCTGCACCACCACGAGCCGTACGATGACTCCTCCCTCGCGCGACCGCCCAGGTATCGAAATGGCAGTATTCAACACGTCTTTCTGAGGCTTCAAGCTACCGGGAGGAATGTATGGATGGCGCCAGGTGTGTCTTTTTCCACCCCTTTCCCCCATTTAAGCGCGACTCATTCCTCAGGACTGCCTTGGAAATTCATGCTGGGGAAGCGAACGGGGCTCAGGATGGGTGGAAGTAAATGGAAAATCTCGTTGAGCTGGCGCAGGAGGTGGATTGGTTGACCAACCGTGGGTCTTGCCTTTTCGCATTCACTGACTACTGCTCCATGTGCGGACTCCCGCGAGAGCGGTTGTATAGCTTCTTCATGCAGTAAGGACTAAATAGCATCGCTTAATGTCCCTCCGTTACACCAAATGATCCAAAACCCCAGCGCATGTCCTTTGCTTACTTCAGGCTTTCCACATGCCCACTGTCGCTGCCCAGAAAACGCGCTCGATGAAGTCCTTCCACGTCGGATAGGACGGCCAAAAGAATTGGGGAGATAAGGAGAGGTGTGGTGCACATGGAGATACGCCAGCGGGAGCCACAGCTGTTGTGCCGGGAGAGATACATCGAATTCATTCGACGCGCTGTCAGTCCACGTGACTTGCCATTTTGGGACGCCCTTTCGATTGGGTCGTACGGATGGCGCAGGCGTCGACGGGTAAGGTAGGGAGTTGAATATTGAAGATGAAAAGATGATGAAGCAATAGCAGTAACCCTTTCAGGTTCGGACAGCAAGGCAAGGACCAAGCATGTGGCGAAACGGCATGAACGTTGGAGAACAGGCTCAACGATGAGCTTATCGGCCAAAATATGCCAAAGAAGGAATTAGGCGCGAGGGTTGTAGTGCTTTGCAGAAGGAGACACCGTTTTTAAAGCTCCACAGGATGTATTCACAATGTATGGTCGTCTACAGCGGCTGCCCAGAAAACGCGCTCGACGAAGGCCTTCCGCTTCGGATTGTACGGGCAAAAGAATTGGGTAGCGAGTATCGACTGTGGTTGACATGGAAGTATGGCAGCGGGAGCTACAGCCGCTGTGTCGGGAGAGATACACCAGCACTTTCGAGGAGCCGTCTGTTCACGTGACTTGCCATTTTGGGACGTGCGATCGATGAAGGCTTGCAGGGGTCGACGAAGAAGGGAGGGAGGTGAATAGACGGAGGAGAAAGGCGGCAATAAAGCAGTAGCCCATCTGGGTATAAGATCGTGGCGGTTTTGGAGCTAGAGAGGAAGCTTTGAACAGCTATTGTCCAGCCCAACGGCAAACGGAGAACGAACTCGACCAAGGCCAAAATGCGCCGAGGAGAGAACTGGAGGTGAGGGGTATGGTGCTTTGCGAAAGGAGACACGGTTTGTGCACCTTTACACAATGTTTTCGCCACGCTGCAGGGTCGTCTGTTGCGGGGCTGCGACTTGTGTGACCAGACCAAGACAGGCGGCAAAAAAGACATATGCATGTCTGACCTTGAGGCGGAAGAGGTAATGGGGACGAGGGATCATTTGTGTTGTGTGGTTTTGCGTTGGTTGTCGATGAACGGAGAATCCGCTGAATCTGGGGGGGACGGGGGTGCGCTATCTGTCGTGAAGGGGTGATGGATGTATTGACAGGTATGTCGAGAGTGTAGATACGCGTTCGTAAGATGTTCTGCCCTTGGGTGGTCAGCTTGCGGATTCTCAGAGCGTGTAACCCAATCCATACCACATTTCTCCTCAGAGTCGTCTCTCCTACGCGTGCTCCATAACCATATCATGCACTTTGGGAATACTGCGGCAAATCCAAGGCAGGCGCTGGCCGCTTCCACGCAGTCCACCGCAAGGCTATCCGTCGTTTTCATATTCGTAACTGGCAATGGCGAAGATGATTGGCCCCGAGGGAGAAATCATGACAAGGTCGGCGTGAAACGGGGATAGAGGAGAGATACGGGTGCCGGAAGAGGTGCTCGAAGCCCGGTATCCGGGGAGAAATGGGGAAGAGTGGGCCTGCTGAGTAGGATGGGGGCGAACAAAGGGCATTCTCTGGCTCCGAATCACTTGAAAATGGCGTTGGAAACCATTGGGATGCGGATATAGCGTCAGAGACGGGTAAACGCAATGCGTGTAGCAGATGCTGTCCGATAGTTGTTTCAACGTTGCGCTCTAGGCATTGCATGGTATTATCTGCATCGCAGCAAAAAAAGAGGGCGGTAATTGAGTCCTGAAGTTGAATTGAGCCATTCGAAAAGCAAGAAAAAAACAGGTCAACGCACTAATGCCCGCCATGCATGGACCCATTCTCCTTCCCACATATAACTGCCCTCTCCCTCTCCATCCTCTCCCACAGCGGCAGCGCTACCTTCGTCTCTATTTTCGCGGGTTTTGGGCTGGAGAATGTGGTGGGATATGTGGGCTGTGTTGACGACATGACCGCGTGGCAAAAGAGAAGAGGGATGGTCACATTCTGCCTTGCTCCTCCTTTCGTTTCGCGAAACGACACACATGCTAGCATTCCTGCAGTACCTTTGCTCCGCTTCGCCCAAGCCAGCACGTTTTCTAGCCGACGAGTGAAAGAATATGTTCCTATATGTTCTCGCGACCTCTGCTTCAACTTCCGATTTTCTGACTACAACTTCAGTATCTACACGCCAACTCCCGTCAACCACTCCGTTCTGCGCACTTCCTCCAGCTTGTCACCGCACTGAAGCTCCTCGCGCCCTATCTGGTCCACCCTCTACCAATGTGCTCCCTCATCTCCCCGCCTCTTGTGGTCGACACTGTCTATCATATTGACAATGGCCGCAATTTCTTTCCGAAGAGCCTCAACACCCTCGACAAAGCATCAATTGTCTTTCTAGATTCATAGTGTTGCTTTTGCTATGTACCCTTTCTCATTTACAAGATGACGCGGCATCATACAATATCCATACATTCTCGAAGTGCATGATTGAATGAAGACGAAGACTTGTACTATATGTCGATGCTAATGTATCGATGAATTTGTGTTGCCAGGCAGAACTGCAGAGGGTTTGCCCTGATGTTCCGTGAAAATCGACAGTGTGCGTGCTTTCAATTCTTTTCTTGCCTCAAGTTCAGATCCCGCGGCGAGTCGCGCGACCGCTGCGGCTGAGTGCTCATCTCCGAAACGCTCACGTGTCTTCGTTATCGTTTCCTTCCTATCGGTACCTCTGCTGTCAAGACCGCCCTCCACACTGAATCGATTGCAACCTGAACCAAACTTGAAGCAAGTTACAAGTAAGATACTCTGTGGCCATACCACCGCGGCCGGCGCACCGCCAACCAAATCCATCTACCGGAGACTCACGAACACTCGCCCAGTTGAATCTGCAGTAAGGAATGTTAGTCACCGGCGCAAATTCATTCGCGCCACCACTCACCCTGCCGGCGCAGTCACACAGCCCGAGTTGTGAGTGCTGCTCGCCTGGGCGCCGTTGGTGCAGGCGTCGTGTTTGCCGCCGGACTCGAAGAACTCGATACCCTTGGCGCCGTTGAAGGAAATGCTGCGCGCGGTCCGGCCCTGGCCGAGGAGAATGCACTGGCCCGACTTGCCGTCGGAAACTGTCTCGATAACGCCGCCAGTGCAGCGGGCACCGACGTGCCATTTCAGGGTTGTTGCGCTCGCACTGCCGGCAGCGCATGCGATCAGGAGCGAAGCAAAGAGGTTGATGAGTTGCATTGATATATCTGGGTCCCGAAAACAAGGGTAAATTGGGAGTCGGTGTCGAGCTTTCGACACATGGCTTGCGCATGGACAGACTAGTACTCGCCCTCCACCGCCGCAAAATCTTTACGCGCAGTAGCCAACCTATACAGTCGTTGGTTGACCCGCACATGCGATGCCTTCCCGAATACATCCAGCCTCGACAACTCGCGCGCTCGGAGTCTTGGTAACTAGCGCTTCCGGACCACACAACGATAGAGGCGATGAGGGAGAGCAGCTCGACCAGAGATGATGTTTCTCCTTCATGTGTATCGCAAAGATCCAGCGAAAGCAAATGGCCATGTTGGGCGATCGCGAATGCAGATTATTTGGTGCGGGAGGTTCAGGCTCTGTACATCGCTTCGAATGGGAAGCTGTTAGAGGCACGAAACGAGACTCACAGGCTGTTTCGGTGGCAAGACAATACTTACTGATTTCTCGTCGCATGCGTGAGCAGTTCTCCTGCCCACATAAACTCTGCTCTTTCAGCCGCCCTTCGATCCGCGTGGTCGATTTGGGATGTGCTCTCAAAGGAACTCGAAGGTCGGCAAAAACAGGGCATGAAGCGTGTCAAACGGACTTGCGCCATCGGCATTATGGGCAGAAGTGAACATGGGGGGATAGTTATTGCGTGTTGTGAAAGCAGAATTCGACTATCGCCAGCAGTACCACCACGAGAGCTCCCACTTGCTCGCCCTTGACGACACTCTCGTTTCGGCCAAACCAAGGCGAATCAAGTTATCCTTCGGTCCCAGCCCTCGAAAGTGGAACCCACTGAGTCCATCATCTACCACCTATCTTGTCGGTTATTCATCTCCTAGGCGAGCGCCGCGTCTCCTCCCAACACGACCACATTCTAACTGGTAGATGGCGTTGACAAAAACACGTCCAACGAGGGCCTTCCGTCGCAGATTTTGCATCCAAAAGAATTAGGTAACAGGGGGTGTTGCGGCGCAGTAAGCTCTCGCCGTAGCGATACATAGCGCGGCTTCGAAGATATATCGAATGTGCTTGGCTTGGGCATGAAGATGCCGAGGACGACGGCAACGATCATGGTTAGACAGGCGGAAAGATCTAGGGAAATCGAAGAGGCGGGATAGCCCTTCACCACAAACACACCACCGATGACGCGTCCAGTTATGACCTCCCATCTCCTATGCTTCTATGTTATGCATGCCGACCCACCACCTAAAACAGCGCCACGAGCGCCACCTACAACAGGAGCGACATCCCCAAACATGAAACCCCATCGTGCACACTATCGCACAACCCTAAACGGTCCCCGCTCCCCCGAGCACCGCGTCTTAGTAGCACTAGCGTACTTGTCCGCGGTATAAAAATGTGATTCAAAAAAAAAAAAAATAAAAAAATAAAGCAACTGGCACGTGACCTTCTCCTTTGGGACAGAGGTCATATGGTCGATATGGTCGATACTGCGGGGACAGGAGGCGAACCAGAGGTGGATGGATGAGGAAGGAATATGGGTGAAGATGCAATGCGTGTTGAGTGGCATGTCTATTGGAACGTTGTTTGGTGGTTGGCAAAGCCGCGAAGGAGAGAGAGAGAATTTGAGTCATAATAAGACCGCTTGAGCAGCCGAAGTTTATGAATGAGTTTAACGATTTGTGCTGACGGTGGAGAGCATCTAAAAGATGACTTTCCGCGTATGGAGCTGGAGGCATCTTCAGTGATATGTCGACAAGCCTTCAGAGCAGACTGGTGAGTTCCTGTGTGTGGGCAATACGACCAGGCTCACCTCAAACGCGGAAGATTCAGCAGTAGATCTTGTCGCAGAAGGGATAGAATGGCTATCGCGTGAAGACTAGCTGGCGAGTGAAGTCAGAATGTGTGAACAAGCGGACGGGTGCGGCCACGCACCTGTATCGAGCCAATATTACTTCGTATTTGAAAGTGAGTGTGGCGGCGCCAGTTGCTTCAAACTCGACCTTTTGCGGCCCCAGATACCCCCCTCCCCGCCTTTTAGCTCTCATATCCTTTCCACGTCACTCATGCCGCAAGTTGTCGAGATACCAAACGCCGTTAAGAACCGTCATGCGAAATCAGCCATCTTGAGTGCAGCTATCCCAAGCCAAGGGATACATCTTCGCCGTTAGTGGCAGCAACGAGTCACCGACAGTATGTGTCGCGTGGTGGGGAGGAGTGGGATGAAGGAGCCCGTGTCGTCGTGGAGGAGAGGAAGGAAGATCGGGCCGAGCCATGTGATCTCGATCTTCTTTCCTCTCCCCACTAACGCTTCTCTTCTGCTCGAGCGCCTCGTCTTGGACATCTCTACGTCAGGCGGTAGCTCTCAGACCTCAATCTCCTGTGAATAGCTTACCGTCGGTGAGGATGTCCGCCCTTTACTGCAAGTTCAGTGTGTCCTGACCACGCTGTTATCATGATATCCCTAAGAAACGTCCCTGATTCTTGCAAATGCCGCGCAAAACTTCGGGTGAGAGGGCAGGAGAGTGGATGTGGATGCTCTCAGGCTGGCGCGGGATACGGAAGGACTGGCCGAAGGTGTGTGTTGCAATTGCTATCATTTGTGGTTTCTTGCTGACCGATTCTCTCAGCAATAACACCATGCACATGCTCACGCTCAAGTACCCACACACATCCAGGGTCCACCCCTCTTAGTCGCTGTGCTCCCTTGCCCCGGTAAAGACCTGATATTTCCTGAAGAATACATGTCGCGAAATACACGACTGCTGCTTCGTTCACTATCTTCTCTGCTATAGACCCTATCGCCGGGACGTGCTAAGGGTTAGGAGGGTGAGGTATGTTTCCTTGATTGCCGCCGGCCTCTCGCTCAATCGTTCACAAACTTTCAGGCATACTCTCATACTCAGATTCGTACCGAATACCGTACCAGTTAACTGTCGAAGCTAACAGAATTGCTATAACAGAATTGCTTCCTACTCTACTCGCTAGGCTCGTTGTGGACCAACAGGGGGTAAGTACTGCCTGTTACCCCAGTGTATAGTAGTGATGACACGCAATCAACTAGGAGCGGGCACGACCGAGCATGATATCCCATTTCATCCTCTACTCAATCTCGTTGTTGACGTCTATTGGTAGACCAGTAGGTGACTCAGCGTCCAGTTTGACTTCGACTGACGGCTTTCACCGCTATCTACTGACGAGAAATGCTTGTTATACGACATTCGACACGATTTTACACAGGTACTACTGGGAGTCCTGTATTTGGTACTAGAATTGGAACGCAGCTACTGGGAACTCAAATCTACGCAAAGAATGGTCAGCGACAACTATCTTCTCTCGAGGTACGACTCACGCCAACCAAACATCATACCGCTGCTCGTCGCCGACAAGCGGCGGGTCAATCGGAATCTCGCGGTCTCCGAAGCGGCTGCTGAGCCACCCATGGAACGGGTAGTCCACGCATCCATTCGGAAGGAGCTGCGGCCGGGCGCGGAATCCGCCGGGCTGCACCTTCCAGAGCGGGCCGTGCTCCTCCAGCTCCCGGCAGGCAAGGTGCTTCGAGTTGTTCTCCACGTATCCCTTCTGCACCTCCTGAGCGGCGTCGAAGGGGAAGTCGTCTGGGAACCAGCGCTGCGCGGGCGTAAGTAAGTACTATCATCGTCACAAGAGCAAAGCTAACCATTCCGCCGTAGCCGTCTGTTGTGGTACCCCCATTGGAGAGACAGCAATGGATCTCGCAGAACGGGACTGTGTCGTGAATGTCTAGACATTACTCAGCTCGCGGGTACCCAACACAAATGAGATCGACTCACGGAAGCGGGCCTACAACGCGACATATGAGCACGATGACTTTAGAACAAAAACAAGACTCACCGTCTCGCCAAGTCCGAGCGTCCAAGGTTGGACATGACAAATCTTCTCCATCGCGTCGTCGCCAAAGACCAGCTGAAAGCCGCTCATATTGTAGAACTCGAACTCGTCCAAATCTATGCTGCGATCAGTACCTTCCCCCCGAAAAGCTAATCAACACTCACTTCCGCTGCTCGCCCACGGAAGCTGGTCAACCCTAGTGAAGCCAAATTGCAGGGCCTTCACGTCTGCCGGCGCGTGGGCCGGGAACACGTTCCCGACTCTCTGCGCATCGAATGGAACGGGCCCTGCGCAATGTCCGGCATATGCTCCATCAACAGGAACACCGCACCGTCAGCACCAGCCCGAACAGTGCCGTCCGCTGAGAGGATTCTCGTGGTGGCCGCCTGGAACCGCTCTGGCGCGAGGGTGCGTTGGACAGCCTTGCCGTTGGCGCTCTTCATAACAATATCCCCTAGGCATGCTTTTCAGCGCTGACTTGAATCCACCACCAAGAGCAGAAACATACCATACAAGACCTTGATTGCATCCTTTGGACTACATCCAACCTCCACATCTGGTGGGACAGCGTAAACATGGAGGCGCTTGCCGGCCACGGTGATCAGCGGCATGGATACAACGCCCATGAGACCAAGCGTCTTTGGACGTGGGATGACCAGGAGGACCTCGTGCTGCAGTCGCGCGGCACGGATGTCCACTGCAGCATCCGGAGCGAAGAACACACTCGGGTTGATGCGGAGGCTCGGGGCTTCCGGGCCGGTGTGGTATCCGGGGACGTAATACGAGATCGAGGCGATGTCCGCAGGCTACTCATAAGTAAGGCGCTGCGAAAGCTTGAAACCTGAACGCACGCGGTCCTGGTTCGTGTAGTGCGCGACTGCGAGGCGGCCGGCCGAGCGGTTGGTTATCTGAGATTTCTTAAACGTTCCTGTCTTCATTGTCTTGATATCGATGGGCTTCATGTATAGGTAGACGCCAGAGTTCTTCGCTGCAAAGATTTCAGTGCGACCTTGAAACTAGTTGTTGTTGTTGAAGACGCACGTTCTTCAATGGCTGGAACGCGTGGTAAGTAACACAGTAGGCCACTCCAAAACTTGAAAACTTACGTGCTCCCATGCAAGCGATCGCAAATGAATCAATGGGCCCTGGCAATGTTCGTGAGCGGGCGCGGGATCCGCTTTCGTGAGCTGTCAACCCGCCATCATTGTGGCGCGGCTAGCGTTTGGATGCCAAGCTCCATGATTCGTGGATAGAGCTCAGCACACCCTCTGCCAACTTTGATCCCATCAGTTGAGTCTGAAAATTGATTTCAATTCACGGGGCAGTTGTTTCGATGCGGTGTCAAAATTTCAATTCATTACCCTTGTGCCCTTTAGGAAACGTGTTCGTTGTTCTGCTCCCCCACACGTCGTGTGGATCTGCCTGCAGGCTGGACAATTGACGCGTTCGTGATTGCACGCAACTACTGTTGGCCCTGTGAGTCGAACTGATCGGATTCCGCACGGTATAAATACTGAGGGGCATTTTCAGCCTTCTTCATCGTTCTTACCACTCACCAAACTCCAGCAAGATGTCAGCTACCGCCGAAAGTGTACCAGCAACTAGCAACCTGGAACCCAACGACACCCAGCTGAAGAAACACTGGTTTTCGCTCGAGCTGAAGACCGATTCGGAACGATATATATAACATCTTTTTTCATTGTTTAATAGTGTAATGAGGTTTTTTGCTCTTTATGAGCTTGTTGAGTGGTGTTTCTGACTGATCTTGAGGCAGTTGGGATGTGCTTTTGTCCAGAAGTGAAACATGTGTCCTGATAATTTGAAGGTTTGTGTTTTCAACTGTGAGCTTTGTTTTTCCTGGATTGAAGTTTGAGTGATGTGTCTTGAGATAAGCAGATGGTGGTTTGTGGTTTGAGGTTGGGGTTGTCTGACAGGGATTGTCATCAGATGACAATACATCATGATCAGACCATGATTGACAATGGTCTGTTCAATATCTCATTGCTGATATTTATGCAGGAAGCTCACCTATTTTGAATGAGTTTGGACCCAGACTGAAAAAGTAACTATAATTAAATTTAGTAATTAATGTACAGATTTGTTTGTTATAACTCACAATTACTATTGAAGGCAAAATACTGAAAAAGGGCATCCCTTTATTCATTTTGAAAAAAAAAAAGATTTAGAAAGACCTTATGGATGGGACAGCCTTGAAATTAGCCCAGTGATTCGACCCAGGGATCCAATAACATTTATTACTAATTCACTGAAGCTTTTTTATATTAGTTTGCAGTGAGGTTTCTGGGTGTGTGAGCTTCCATACCAGATAGAACTCTTTCTACTCATCACCTATTGTGAGAGCAACCCCGGAGGCTCTGACCTAAGTCTGGCAGGAGAGGATCCAAAGAGAAGAATCTATATAGTGCATGCCTAGATAGGGAATGGCACGGGTATACCCACGGGTATCCGAGGGCCTACCCGTACCCATACCCGCACAGCCACAGTACTCATACCCGCGGGTATGGGTATGGGTTTACCCACGGGTTGGTCCAGCCTAGAATGCAAGGAAGTCCATTGCTGGACACAGAAGGCCTATTGCAGGCCTTATCTCAAGAGGACTGTAGGGTAATAGTTGAGGCAGACTAGACAGGGCTGGGGCTATACCCCAGCTTTGAATGCTACTTGGATAAAGTGAATTTGTAGGTAGAAAAATATTGGAAAAATCCTACCAACTATACAATAGCACACAGGGGCCCAATGACCTTATTAAATATCTTAACTATGTTTTACATTGTACTTATAATTTGATACAATATTGAGAATAGTACTTAGAAGTTAGCACACACTTAGCCTGAGGTATTAGTATGGTAAATAACCCTAAGTATGATGTGTTCATATACTTGGTGCAATATATCAGACACAGCTTTGTATTTGAATTAGGATTGGTTATATTTTACAGCTTTTGTTACTAAGTCAGGGCTTTAACAGCACAGTGTGCCAGTGACCCTTGAAATAGCAGTGTGGAGTAAATGAAATACTAAGGCCAGTGCCAAACATGTGCATATATCCACACGACATCTGGTTAATATAAGAGTAATTAGCCAAGGATGGCTACTAATTATCTGTAGACCATAGTCTCGGAAACCCAGACGTTTATATGCAATTCGAGAGGGGGAAGCAAACGGATTTGTGTCCAAATATGTTAATGGATGACATTTCTGACATTTGATTGATGTTGCGTGGTGGTGGGAAAATTTTAGGGCGTATAAACGTCTGGGCCACTCGTCATAGTGACACCTACCGTCACTCCTCTGCCTCAAATTCCTGGACCAATCCTGGGTGCCCCTCTGCGTCTTTGCAAGCCAGGCTCTTCAAGGAAGGCCTGTGGGGGATGAGGGCCAGCACCCAGCGCTCCGACAGCGTAGTGCTGAGGTCCTTGAGGATGCCCGGTGTTATATCCGTGCCGACTCCGGCATCCGTCTCCGATATCCGTCTCCGGTATTTGGTTTTTACGCAATGAAGATTTACTGAGCGTTTCCAATTACTCCGACTTATGATCTATGCAATCATCTATGCCTTGTTCCTCGTATGCAACTCCTCTTCTACTTTACTTGACTTTGTTCTAATCTTGTTACTTACTTTGTTATACCTTATTCCGTTTCCGTTACTTCTCGTACTATAAATACTTTGATGTATTATCACGTACTTCAGTTTGTAAATTAACGTTGCTGGTCTCTATCTCCCAGCGTCGTCTCGACTCCGCTCTTCCTCTCTTGTCTTGTCTTGGTCAACTGGAAGCCCCGGTCACCCAAACATCCTTCTGTGGTGTTCCGCCCCAAGTGCTCTACGACTTCGATTCCGTTTCCGTCTCCGTCTCCGTCTCCGTCTCCGTCTCCGTCTCCGTCTCCGTCTCCGTCTCCGTCTCCGTCTCCGTCTCCGTCTCCGTCTCCGTCTCCGTCTCCGTCTCCGTCTCCGTCTCCGTCCCTCTGGTCGACACGGCACTTAACACCCGGCTATATAGCTATGGGCTGAAGCCGAGTGACGGTAGGTGTGACTATGATGACCGGCCCAGACGTTCGTATGTCCAAAAATTTTCCCACCTCTCTATCATCAATCAAATGTCAAACACGTCGTCAATTAACATATATGGACACAAATCCGGCTACTAGGATTCAGCGAACGCCTGGGTATCTGAGACTAGTAGACCATACCATATGCAGCTATGGCCGTAATATAGTACAATATTTGATAGTGCCATTATATTGTATGACAATGATAGGACAGTATCCTGGTCCCATTCCTATAATCCCAGCCAAATTTTGCCCTGGAGTGACCTGGGTCAGCCAGTGGTGCTGATCACCTGTGTAGAGAGGCTTGTCCAGCCCCAGAGGTTGTCCCAGAACTCCAATACAATATGGTTATGACACCATATTATGCCTGGCTATATGTGTATATTATGGTGATGGCCAACAGCCCTAATTGTTTCTCACACTTCCAAATCAGGAAATATTCATTAATTTTTCTCTTAATGACCTCTCCGTTACCTATAGTGTACTAAAAGCAAATCTGGCCTTAACTATATTGGAAGATCATATGTAAATGTTCAATCCTAAGAATCTTAAAGAGCTGAATGATCATGTCATTGTCAAATTAAAATTAAATCAGTGTTGGGAGGTCGGCGACCCTGGCTCGACCTTGAAAGTCGCCGTCCAGGGAAAGTCAAAGGCAAGTCGGAAAGTCGGACGGAAAGTCTGACAGCTCGGTGATCGGTAGTCATGTAATTGCCGGAATTTGACGTGCCCAAAATAATCTTTCCCACACGAGGCGCCTTGCTCTGAGCGGGATGCTGCGATATAGCAACAGTCTGAAGCTTTGCTGTTCCCCATCGATGGACCGCTCGATGCCGCAGCGGCTTGCAGCTGTAGGCACGCCTCGCTTTCGGCTACGAACGACTCTTAAATGCCGCTGAGAGAGCGCGCGTCTTATCCCGTCTTTCGCCCCATGTCAGCCACCACGACCGCGCAAGAAGCAGCCAACCGCCAATGGCAGCGTCAACACTTCCGCGACGACCCTGCTGTGGCCGCTAATCGTGCTGCTGGCATCCCAAACACGGGGAAGACCAAGGTCATTTGCCGCCAGCATCTCCAAGTGCGAATCCAAGAAGACCGGCTGGCGGATCTCGCGAACGGTCTCCCTCAACGCTCGGAGGACGATCTCCTTCCTATTTGTGCGTCGCTATATCCCCTACTCACCTGTTTTCACTGATTATCGCGTCCAGATTTCGCCACTGACGCCAAAGCTCAAGATCGGATGTGGATGCAAGAACGCCCCGACACACTTCTTAATCACCTCTCCAAGTGCGAACACGAGACGGAAGATGTTCGACAACGTGCCAAGGGACGATCTCGAGCAGCGCAAGGCCAAGCCGAAGGGCAAATCGACGGCCCCGACCAGCACGTCCGGCGCACACATCCTCATGCCATTTCCCTCGACTTCCTCCAACGATCCAGCCTACAACAGCCTTGCTCTTGCTGGCCAGACAGCGTTCCAATACGCTGGGATGGGCTTGGATAGCGGCACGGTCTCCTTCCCATCCAGTTTCGATGCGACAATCGGATCGAGTACAAGTTTCGCGTTCAACGGGATCCCATTCGAACATCGCCCTCGTCGCGCCTCCTCCCCGTCCCTCGTTCCTGGCGACTCGATCTCCGAGGCTGGCACTGTGCCGGGCCTGTCGCGTCAGCCGTCATTCCATGGCTCGGACACTTCCAACAAACGAGCACCGCGTCGACACGTTTGGTACCCAGGCCTATCCAACCTTCATGGCAGCAATGCAGCAGCAATTCGAGTATCGCATTGCGCGTCTTACGGCGTCTGGCGGCTTGCCGCTTTCGTGGATCGAGAACCCGGAAGCGCTCGCACTATTCGCGCTATTTGTTCCGGGGGCCGTTGTGCCATCGCGAGCCGTTCTGACGCGCCGTCTTATCCCGGCCGTCTTGAAGGAGCTCCAAGACGAGGTTAAGAAGCGTGTACGAGGGTCGATGGGCACTCTGCAAGCAGATGGATGGACGGGAATTGATTTCCACCATCTTATTGCGTTCATGCTGGCAGCGGCGGGTCATATCAACACCGTCGACGTTTACGACGTCTCTGACGAGCGGAAGACGGCAGTTAACTTCCTTCGACTCATGATGGAGGTTCTGGAGAAGGTGAAGAGGGAATGGGATGTTTTGCCGATCGCATTTACTTCGGACGCATCTGGGGAATCGCGCCAAAGCGCGTATCGAGCTCCGGAAGCTCTTTCCCGAGCTTGTTACGCCGGATTGTTATGCGCACCAGATCAATCTTATTGTTGGCGACTATTTCAAGGAATGAATTTCTTACTTTCGCCTAGGCTCCCTCACTTATAGTATCTCCAGGTGGATAAGGGCTTCCTGAAATGGAGCAAGGAAATCACCGACCTCATCGGATGGCTCCGGAGCAAGACATTCGTCTTGGCTCTTCTCCGCGAGCTACAGCGATCGTCCAATCTCCCCGTTCTCGCAATTATCCGCGCGGTTTTGACGCGATGGACCTCCCACTACCTCGCATACACTCGCCTAATTGCTGTAGGCCCGCCTCTCCGAGCACTGGTTGCCCGAGAAGACCTGCGCGGCACGGATAACCAGCTCATCACCGGCGACAGCAAAGCGAAGAAGAAGGCCCAGAAAATGGTCGCGTTGATCAAGAACCCACAGTTATGGGCTGCTCTCGAAAGGTGCATCGCAGAATACTCCATCATTTTGTGTTCTTACATAGTCTAGAATGCGAACCCACCTCTCTCCGCTCGCACTATGCGCCAACATGACCCAAACGGCGTTCTGCCGCCTCGACCAGGTCCTCTTCTCGTTTGGGTACATCTACTGGTACTTCTCATGACTCGAGGACCCCGAGGACCAATTCGTGCGAGCCGCCGTCCTCGCTAGTGTCGAGCGGCGGTGGGGAAAATGCGACCAAGACGTTTTCCTTGCGGCTGCAATCGCCAATCCATTCCTCGACCTCAACGACTTCATGCCTCTCCCCATCCTAACGCGCGGCGCAATCTTCACTCTCTGGTCCCGCCTCCATCTTCGATTCGAGAAGAAGGAAGCTGATCCCGCCACCCTTCTCGCCAACATCAATGACTTCTTCAACAAAACCGGCAGCTTTGACACCCTCCCGAAGCTCATTCCGGCCATGCGAGCAGCTGCTCTCCGAGAGAAATGCATCCCGGACCCGCTTGCGCTATTCGGAATGCTCTCCTTCCCCGGCCGCGATATTCCCGACTCGCCGTTTATGGCCGTCACGAAACGCGCCCTCAACATCACGGCCAACTCTGCTTCGTGCGAGCGCCTCTTCAGCGTTTTTGGTGCCATACTCACCAAGACCCGAAACCGACTCGGCAAGGAGACGTTGCGCAACCTCGCTGAACTAAAGATGCTCATCCGCGACGAGCATCTGCGGAACGGCGATGTCAAGCCGCGATTGAAACGCAAGTTTGAGCAAGCAACACCCGACGCTCAAGCTCCTTTGCCTTCCACCATCATCGCGAGCACCGACGCGAGCACCGAGCCGGATTCGGAGATGGAGCTCGATTCCTCTGCGGAAGACCCGGCAACAGCTTCATTGTCAACTTCGTCTTCTTCGGAGTTCCATTCGCTGGCCGAGCAGCTTACGCCGCATGGTCGCTGACGACGAAGATCTCGTCGATATTCCGCGGCCCGATCCCGCCAGCATATCGGTTACAATTGGCGACTTGTTTGACTTCACAAGCGCAAGTTGGGTCCATGGGTACGAGCTGGTGGGGAAAGAGGCACTCAACAATGAGTCGGAGGTCTACGAGCTCCTCGATCGCGGCGCGACGGACAGTAACGGTGCTTCCGTCGAAGTAGATGCTACAACAGCGGCTGTATTGGGTCTGTAGACTAAAATACTCGTACTTTCTACAACCAACACTTGAATGAGCAGCGTCGCCGGCCATTTACGCGCGCTGTGGGCCAGCCATCACATCGTCGTCAAGTCCAAAAGTCAGGTCGCCGACCTTGGTGATGGACATCGGCGACTTAGCGGGAAAGTCGGCGACTTGCCGTCGACCTGCACAAGAGCTGAATGATGCTCATTTGACCATACTAGTAGCAATCACAACTATCTAAGGTTGTAGCATTAAGCCTGAGAATATGAAGAGCTTCTTACTTCAATATACTTTTACCTAAACCTGACTAACTGGATCTATATAATTAAGCCTAGATATAATAGTAGGTTCTGTGAGGACTAATTTATAATGATAGTAAAAATAATCTCATACCCAACTAGTTATTTATATGAGATTTCATCTTAAATTCAAGTTTGGTATCTCACTGGCATTCATAAGATATTTCTGTACAATAATAACTTTTGCTGATATACTCAAGCCCAAGTATGAGTACCATACCTACCATGGCAATGACAATACTCTTGAATCTGACTAACTCCATTTATATCATTAAGCTTAGATGTGATAAGAGGGCTTTACTGTAATTCACCACTGATAAAGGCAACAACAATCTTGGTTTCATATATAATTGAGTCTTGATACAGTAATGGAGTATCCAACTCAATGCCAATGAGAGCAATAACAATACTCCAGTACCCAATTCATTAGCACTACTATCCTATTTCAATCAAGTGTCGGTCATTTTTTCCACAATTCAGAACCAGGAAAATTTTCTTTTGATTTATGGTGATTTTTCATGAGGACTTTTTTTGGTCAATGTAACATATAACTAGGAGACTTAATCAAAATAGGACAGTATTTAAGTGAGCCAGGAGTTATGACCCCTGATTATAGCTATAATCATTCTATATTCCACTAACCCAAATTTTTCAATGCAAGCTTAGTTATAATAAAACAGTTACAATGACCAGATGATTGCTATTTTCACAAATGATGGCATGTCCAAAAGAAAGAGAAAAAATTATGTGATGCTGGTACTTGTCCAGGAAGAGAATAGGTTGTGCTTTTGGCTGTTGTATCAACATGTCAACATCTCACTAAACAAGTATGCTTGGTCTCCCATATTTGATAGCTGGAATGTTGGCTTCATCACCATTGATGCGGTCTCGAGCAATGGCACAAGTGATAGTGTGTGTTGACATATTACTAAACTCAGTGATTTCATGGCAAGAGTGTTGGCCCTAGTTGACTAATTGGACAATAACACAATAGACACTATTGTTGATATGTCTAAACCCCATGGGTAGACAGGAAGAGGATAGGTGTGTATATTGCAGTGGTGGTCAGACACTACTTATGATTTATTCTCTGTTTATCAACTCCAGGCATGACATGATATATTTGAAATGCCATCATTTATGAAAATAACAATAAGTGACTAGATTATAATGATGACAAGAATGATTTTGAATCTAACTACCTGAACTTCTGTAATTGAATATTCATAGAAGTGATATTGAAAGTTATCTGTTTCTTATACAGGTTATTAATTGCTCTAGATTTGAAAAGTTTCAAGCAATTGGCTTTGACTTGGAACAGCCATAGTATCACATGAAAACTTATACAAGCAGACCATGGAGACCTTTGAGCTGTCATATACCCAGTTGGTATTTTACTTGTTGTGAATCTCATATGTCAAACTCAGCATCTTAGACAAAATTTCCCCCTCCCTATGTCACACTGGTTTTGCAAATTTGGCATCCCAAAATGGTAATTTTGTGATTTCTTTCAGTATCTCTGGTGCTAAGAATTTCCTGATAAGATTCTCTGAATTGAGTTTTTATCAATAGCATTTTGGCCATTTGAATTAAGTAAAATGTTGAAGTTTTGATGTGTTTGAATGTTCTGGCAGTTTTACTTATGCTGACTGATTCTCTACTGACTCACTTGGAATATGTTAGAACAATGTATAACTAGTAGATAAACCCAATAGATAGTCAGTATATGGCATTGTTTGCCTTAACGCACAGATCCCTTACAGGAGTGTAATTGCAATGCTCACTTTGATCCCATCACATCTTAGATCAACCGGAATTTCAACATAAAATAGTACTATATAGTGCTGGACCATGATCAGACTATAGTCAAATGGTGATCTGACTATGGTCAGAAATTGACACTTTGGGATAAATTTTTGAAGTCAGAATTTGATCATGAGGTAACATCACAGAGCAACCTCAGACCTCAGAGCTGACAGCTCAAACCTTAATCTTGCACTGCAACCTCAATGCGCAAAGCACACTCCTCAAATACAAGCATCACAAACCTCAGAATCTTATGAATATACCTCATTCCTTAGCTCAACAAGCACTGAATGCAAGCTCATATTTTCCAATGAAAAAAAAGGTCATAGATATATCGATCTTGTTGCCGAGGTGCGTGGTTTGTGCTGGAACATATGTGCGCCTGGCCGACTGACTGCCCTAGGTGTCCCGGATGCGTGTCAAAGCCAAAGACTTCCTTGAGGCCTACGATGATGTCCAGCAAGCTGATGCAGTCGATGCCTTGGGCGCCATGCATCTTACCCGGGCTCATATACTGACCCATTTCCTTCAATTAGGCCGGTCACGGTCACATCGGATTTTTTGGCCGAAATATTTCGGCCGGTCACGGGTCACAGCCGATTTTTTGGTCCCAAAGTGTCCCAATTTGGAAGAATTTCACAAATTTCGTGCCTTCGGCGTGCTGAATTTCCTATTTAGGTAAGAGGTCACACAAAATTCGGCCTCCGGCCGAATTGGACATTTCAGCCAAACGGTCACGGGTCACAGGCCCGCTGAATTGAAGGAAATGGGTCAGTATTTCGCCGCGCACCGCCGCGCCATCGCCGCGCACCTCTGTCACGCTGCCGCACCAGTCACACCAGTCGGTGAGCGGCGAAGTACTTGATCTTACATCATCATGTACTTCGCCGCTCACCCTTGTCGAAGTCGTTGCGGCCAAACATACTTACCGCGTCGGAGATGCCGCGACAAGCATGGAATTGCATGAGAGGGACCCCGACCAAGAGCTAAGTTTCTCCCGCAGTCTGTAGGATGCTCCAGCGCTGTCATCGCGCGTTCAGCGCCGCCGCCCAAGGGTGCGCGGCGATGTACTCAATTTTTATGATTTGAGATTTTAGTGGGGGATGATAGCCCTTGGTGTGCTGTATGCAGTACTGAAGGCCTCAGTGTGAAATTTGCAGTTGTTCTTTCTTGGTTGGCATTCTAAGTCATCATATGTTTTTGAGGGATTGTTCGATCTTGCTATATAACTCCAAATTTCATATGACCAGTGAGCCAGGAAACTAGGTGGGGTCCATGAGGCCACAGTGTGGTACCTGCACTTCAGCCATAGGGCAAATTGAAGCATCACAGTTGAATAAGGGTAATTTACCTCTGTCAACGTTCAACTCTGCCAGTGGGGCCCCCAAATTGCGCCGCAAACGCACACATATGGGCTACTAGTATCAGTAACAACTATCCTGCATTATGGTGGTATTTCTCCATGCTGTGGGCTTGCCGCATCGCCGATATCCAGAGCCGCGTAGCGGTGAGCGGCGAAGTCTTCGTTGGTCAGGATTCGGGATTTCCATGAATATTGTTAGCTACAAGCATGATACACATAACAGTAAAAACGGAAATGCAAAATATAGAGTTGTTGTGCCACAATTGCCATTCTAAGTCGCCTAGTGCTTTTAAGGGATTGAATATTTAACACAGAGTGTTATTGTTGGGTTGTTACTCAGTAGAATGTGTATATACTAGAATCATTCAAAGGCTTATACATGAGACTGGTAGTGCGAAGACTAACATGGTTCAATAGCACTTCAGCAGTATTTCCCCCTGTGCCCGCTGCTACCGGTCGCGCCAGCTGCCTGTGCTGTTGATGGTTAGACGCATTGAGGTGGGCGGCGCATAAACCTCAGTAGTGTAAAAGATTTCGCCGGTTTTAGGGTGGGCGGCTCGGAAGCGGCAGGTGGCGGCTCTACGAAAAATCAGTAGACACTATCTTTGTAAATACATCACCGAATAACGACTTCTTTCGGCCGTTCAATAATCCCCGACGAGCCCTTTCGAACGCGCCATTGCGCGGCTCGAATGGTGGCTTCGTTGTCGAGCATTGCTTTAGAGATGTTGTTGAGCGAGAAGACTCGAAGCCCAGCCCGGGCCACTTTGAATCTTCAAGCAAAGTAGACGGTGAAGTGAGTGCAGGTTGTTGTTTGCGAGTGCCGAAGCGTGTCGAGCGCGGTACGCGGCAGTGAGAAACGGGCCAGTGGTAAGTATGCAGGCTATGTCGCAGAATGGATAATGATAAGGCCGGCAGCTGTTGTAGCGGGGACACTTCCGCCTAGCCCGGAGCTCCCCGGCGTGGTTTATTCATCGTGTGGGGCGTCAGTGAAGAGATGAGGGTCGCTAGCAGTGGTGTGGAGCATACTGCGCGTCGAGAGACTTGTGATGCAGCGGAGTCTAGTATTTTGGAAGGGAAAGCTCTAGCACCTCATCGCATGGCATCATCGCGCCAAGTCCGCCGGGCAGAAGCCTCCCGGCGGAGTCACTCGAGACCTTGAATGCGTATGCACAAAAGTTGAACCGCGCGGAGAGTCGCCGGAGACAATGCCGCGTCAATAACGATGCGTGGTGCTAGGGCCCAGGGTTCCCAAGCTGGTTGTTGCCCGTGATGATCATGAGCGCCCGCACAGTTGTCGGTCGCACCTGACTCGCTGGCCAGCGTCAGGCCAAGATGTCGAACGGTGCCTTGCGGCGACCCGCGCCGTCGCGGGGTGAGGATGGGTGAAGAATCCAGACCCAGCACTGTGATAGTGTGTTGAAGGCCCGGTAAGAAGGGCGCTGACGGTTTTTTGTGCGCGTTGGTGAAAGCTGCGGACAATCGCAGCGGTGGTGGTGGAGCGGAAGAGAGAGAGAGGCATTGGGTAAGCATCACCTGTCATCTCATTGATGTGTCAGCGTGTCGTCGCCCGACGGCAACTGTTGACAACGACGACGACGATGGCCATGGACCAGCCGTATTTCCAACGATAAGAATGAGACATATGGGAGTATGACGACCAACAAGGGATGGCCCGGGAACTTGATGATGATGAGAGCCTGAGAGCCGCCCTAGCCGCATACTGTGGTGTACATCGCCGCGCTCCCGTTTTATATGGGAGCCGCGCCCTGTCACACGAGCGCCGCATAAGAGCCGCGCCGCGCCGCGCAAAAACTGCCACCCGCCGCGCACCACCAAAAGTACGCGGCGAAATACAGGTTGCGAGCCGCCCACTGCCGCGTCGAGCCGCGCACCCAAAAAAGTCGAAGGCCCGTGCTCAACAACGAGAGCACCGTTCGAGCCGCGCAGTAGCACGTTTGGAAGGACTCGACGGGGGCTACCGAGCGGCTCAAACATAATGGCATTAGCTTAAGTACATACAAAGATCTTGTCTATATAAAATTTCACAGAGCCGCGCACCTGCCGATTCCGAGCCGCGCACCCCGAAAGCGGCAAAATCTTTTTGCCCGGGAGACAATTGTCTGTTCACAAACCACCACCCACAGAATTTTATGTATGTAACTACCTTGTCTCATTATCGCTGCCTTGCATCCTCATCGCCTGCTCACAGTGCAAGCAGCAAGACTTGGTTCTCCCCTGCTGCTATCATTTTTGTGGCACAATGTTTCCTGAGCAAGTGTACAAATGGATTAAGTATCATCCTCCTGCATGCAGACCAACTCTTCAGTAGCACGGTAGCACTGGAAATGTCGCCGCCAACGGCAAAGCCGCTCTGCCAGCTGCACGTCTGTGATGTTAGAATGGCAAGATCTCTCTGTGAAATTTCCTCCATATCAAGTTTGAAGTTCTCTTCGGTCTACATGTCCGTGTCTTATCCAAGAATCTCGGTCAACGCCCAATTACTTCTACTTGAAGGAACGCGCGTTTCGGCCTGGGGTAGTACCTCAGCAGAGAGCGCTCAAACACCGTGACTCTCAGCTTTCTATTTCAGTTCAAGTTGGGCAAATTCAATAATAAGATCCCCCAGCTCTTTCGCCCTCTTTTGATTCTTCTATCAGGAGTCCGACATCCCCATAAACGATGCCTTCAGAATCTCAGCCACAATTTCTGTCATCCTGATAACCGCCTCTTCTTCCTGTACGCATCCGATTAACTGCAGTCCGACAGGACACCCCGGAAATTTGTCTGCCTCATCTTTCCAATCGGACACCAGATTAGCAAGGGTCAGCCGAGACCTTCAAAAGGGATAACGCACAGATACCATATATATGTTCATCTTCGTGATTGTAGAATTCATGTGGTGGGTGAATGTCATCCAGAGTGGGGTCCACGGAGTTTACCGGGAAGACAGAGCAGGTAAGATCAAGTGCGCTGCACAAAGTTGTGTAGAAAGAGTCTCTAGAATGATGGTATTACATAACGTCCGACAACTTGGTCCAAGTACATACGTGTTAGCGCCATGCGGAACCGCTGTTATATGCGACGGCAGGGCAAATAATTGCATTGACAGGTCGTCCAGTTGTTGTCCGCACAACGGTTGCTTCCCAGTGATCCAGATGGGAGAGGAATGGCACAAAGAGTAGGAGTAGGACTGGGGGAATCCTATGGAGTAGGACTCAGTCCCATTCTAGTAGGACTCAGTCCTGTCACTCCTGTGTGAAAGCTTGATGTGATGATAATGCCATCATAGTATGATGATAAATTGATTGCAACAATAAATATTTTGTTATAATTAGTATTACTGTGTGTTGGTTAGTATTGGTTAGGGTTGGTTAGTGTTTGGTTAGGGTTGGTTAGGGTTGGTTAGGGTTCAGTTAGTTAGGGTTCGGTTAGTTAGGGTTTGGGTAGGGGCAATGAACGTATATATATGCTGTTGGGGGAAGTGCTGAGTCAATGCTGTAACTTGTTAGGGTTTGGTTAGGGTTGGTTAGGGTTAGTTAGTGTTTGGATAAGGGGTAAGAATGGATAGAGAGTACTTAGATATCATCATTGATTGCTGTTGACAACATTTGTTGATTGATTTAATTATCAACATTTGACAGCGGAGTGTTGTAATCAATAGGACCGAGTCCTATTCCATAGGATTGAGTCCTATTCCATGGGACTGAGTCCTATTCCATGGGACTGAGTCCTATGCAGCCAGTCCTACTCCTACTCTTTTTGTATATACTCCAGATGGGATTTCCTAAGTTCGCGTTTTTCTTTGTGTAGTTGCCAAAGCTATGAGGTCTTTTAAGATATCATGTGGAATGTGAATGACTCTAGACTGGCCTCCCAAGCGCTGCGATGATAAGGCCTCCCAACCAGCTTTTTGACCAGAGGCTCCTCAAGTATGGGGATGCTAGATTTAGGCACCTCTAGATCGGTAACATGTTCCGAAAGCTGCATTGTTTGAATAAGTGGTTCAGCGCCTTCACATTCTGCTAGGTAGTCGTGTCCACCATTGGCCGCAAATATTGTTTCCTACCTCGAGTCAAGTTTATTTGATATTTAAAGATTTTTTTCACACTGCGTTTTTGTATATTTCAAGGTGACGGTGATTCTCCCAGTCAATGACTAATGAGTTGAGACATTTTTTACTTGCTCAGATGTGGCATACTGACCTTGATGCCCGGCTGCTTCGAGCGCACTTTTAACTGTTCGCATTGCTCGATGAAGCGGCGGATGAGGCTTGACTACACCTAATAGGACGTCAGGAGAGCATCTTTCCAGCCAAGAAAGAGACAATCACCATTGTCCCACATTATGGCAAAGCATAATCTCCCACCGCCTCCATGATATTCGAGTTGATACTCGCTCTCGCTCCAGGGCTTTCTCAGTACTAAAGGATCACGGCGCCATGGTTCTGTCCCCAAAATGGCTTTCGTGAAGATTTTGACACCAGACATCGAGTTTGCCATGGGCCCGAGAACAGAATTAATTGACTCTTGCCCTTCAAGTGCGTTCACAGCACCATAGTAGGGAAGTCGCACATACATCTCTTGCTGTCGATGGAAGGTGCTGTAAGACGGACGGAGGGTATAAAGACCGCAGAAAGCACTGGGTATTCGGAGGGAGCTGTACCTCCATTTCAGCTTGACGTAGTAATCAAGATGAAATCAGACCGACCCACTAATATTGGTGCCTACCCCGAGGGGGCTGCCTTTCATCGCTAATAGAGCGCCTTCTCCGCCGGAAGAGCCACCGGGAGTAAACGAAGTATTGTAGGGATTCAATGTACGACCGAAAATGTGATTGTGAGTTTCTCCTTCGAGAGTGTATCAGTATTATGGATTCGAGGAAGGAGGGCCAATACCATGCATCAAGGTCTGAGGAACATTGGTCCGCACAAAAGGAACTGTGCCGCATTCGTACAACAGTTGCACAAGCACACAGTCAGAGGTTGCAACTCGTCCAATCCATTTGGCGTAGCCTGTCGACAAAAAGTTGAAATGCATAACCGGATGGCAGCTGATAAACCTAGGACTCCATTCATTTTAGTTTGAAATCATTTGTAAACAATAATAAACGTTTAAATAATCATTTTGTTTGGCTGACTGGCAAATAATAGACAAATGAAAATAAATGGTTCAAACATTACTCCTGTGAGATACTCAATTTGAGTGTCTTTGCTGGGATTGGGGCTCTATAATGGGATAAAACCCTAAGACTCATAGTGACTCTAAGCAGTATCTTGCTCATTAGGCCCTGTACAATGCCTGTGTTCACTGAGAAGACTCTAGCAGGTGGAAATTAGCCATTAGTAAGGTAAACCCTGTTATGGATCAAAGTTGGTATGACCCCTGAACTTGATTTGTTGTTCCAACACCATTTATATTGCAGTTTTTATTTTTGGAATATTTTGAATTACTAGATAATACTATTATTGCCTAATCTTAGTGATATAGCTATCTTATAATATGATATCTTGGGAATTGATATTGTCTGGTAATATGATTTGGTCTTGCAGGAAGATTACTCAAGTTTTTTGTCCTTAATATCTGCTCAGAAAATTATCCATCCATGGAATCATTTGTAAATGATTTAAACCATTTTTAAACGTTTATTAATAGTTTTCATTTGATTTGGAATTGCCACAAACGAAAACTAAATGATTGGAGTCCTAGATAAACCACACCCATTATAGTTTCGAGTCCCTCCATACTGAATTGGTCTGCGTTACTGGTAGTGTGAGGGTGAGATAAAACGGATCTCACCAATGACGCACCCTTCAAAGATATAGGAAGCCCGTGTAAAGGCCCCAAAACTGTCCCCGTCCGTGAAAGATGGTCATCCACTTCTTTAGCCCGCACACAAGTGCTCGCTCCACGAATATTTCCGTGAGGCAGTTGGTTAATTGCTGTGCGATGACCGCTCGCTTATAGAATGCGGTTGTAACTTGAACAGAAGACCAAAGTCCCAGACAAAGGTTCTCCAGGAGTATAGCGATGTCGACTGTCTCCGTGATTTCAAGTTCTAGTTGGGACAACAAGCCGCATTGTCGAGGAATGGCCATAACATTCAGTTGTTCTTTAGGAAGGGGTTTCAAGATCCATTCAGATGGTATGGAGTCCAGTTGAGCCTGTTTGCGATGATTACATCATAATTTCTCTTGCCAGTTATGTGGAAGGAGCGATGTGGTAAGAAATGATGGTGGTGGAGGCATTGCTGACAACTATGAGGGTTCGTTTGTACAAAAAATAATTTGCGCGTGCACACATGATTTCCCCGCGCGCACAGAAATTTGGTTGAAATTTGGTACACGAGTATATAAAACAACTGTATAAAATAATACAATACAGTAAACACTACCGAGTCCACTGTTTTCGAACTGCTGTGAATGGCCTGATTGGTCTCAGGCAAGCCGCGTCCGCCGTAACGGCGCCGTTGAGTGTGATGTGGCCGGAGGAGAAGGGCCGACGTGACAAGTAAAAATGTCACACCCCCATTGATTGATAATTGAGACTACAGATGATTTAAGGTGGGCTGACAAGCGGCGTAGCACAAACTGACTGAAAACACTGTACTGTAACATCGGTTGAATATTGAGCGTTCAACTTGAATACATGGTGACCAGTGACTATTGAAGCTGAATCAGTAAGAGTGACTTGAAATGACACTAGTATTTCAAGTATAAGGACTTATACTTACACTGATTGTTGCAAATAAGTAGCAATTGGACCTGAATGTGCTCATTTTCAGATCTGAAACTAGTCTGAAATGGGGCTCATGGAGATCTTATTTCATTCAAGAGGAATATTATTTTATTCTAAAGCATGAAATCATGGAGTTTATCATTGATGAGATATCATCTCAGAGTAAATGTAACTACAGGTCTATTAGCAAATCTGCAGCAACAGTGAAGTGCGCTGGCTTTGCGCGCCCAGGTAAGGTGGTGGTGAAGAAGAAGGAGCGTCACGAGGAGCGCGGAACGGGGAACGAGCTCCGGGCAGCGGTGATCGGCGATCGGCGACCGGCCGGCCGGTCCGAATCGGGACGAACTTCCGTGCCCAAAGAATGCCCACTATCGGGCCTCAATATGGTGGATAAGAATGGAGAGGCCCATCGCCTAGGGCGCCCAGGACCATCGAGATAAGAGAGTGAAACGCCCCGATGGGCTGCTCGCGTTTTAGATCCAAATCTGAGATCCCAGATCTCAAAAAGATGAGATTTTGCGATGAATCGGGCAGTAGAAATTAGTATAAATTAGCAGCATGTATGTACAGTACAGGAGAATCGAGGTTGGCCCCAGCCGAGTGGGGTACTGTGTCTATTTGTTGAAATTCGCTGTTGTGAACGTCTGTCGCGCTCTTGTATCGAACCCATCACTGTCCCGCGTTCAACTCTACCAACGGGTAGAACGCTTCGCTGCTTACATAATCGTCGTGCTCGTCGTCGCCTACGTCCCCCCCACCCAATCTACACCCCAACCCCTGTGAATCCGCCCTCTGAATTGCCACAATCATATATTTTGATTGGAACCCCGAACCCGCGCGCATACGGAATCGACTACGACGGCTGAGCTACAAAGCACTCTTGGACCAACTGGTTAGAGCGTGTGCGTGTTTGGTTTAGTGTTTTTGTGTTAGTTTTTGTTTGGTTTTTGGCTTCATAGCTCTTTTTCCCCGTCCCCACCGAATTCGCGCGTTTCAACAGTACTATTATTATTGCTCAATTTATCCCCAGAAACAATATTTTTTGCAGGATTCAGACTTAAAATTTCAGAGCCTGGAGACACACCAGGGTTTCGGACAAAAAAGGTGGCCCGAAGGAGGACTTTTTTGTGGGAAAACCAGTGCCAAATGTGGTCAACTGATTGCATTCAAATCAAGGCTGCGGATTTTCCTGCACGTGACTCGGAAATTACCTTATCTGGTAATTTCCCAGTCACGTGCAAAGAAATCAGGGCCCATGATTTACGTAAAGATCGGTCCCACTGATTTAGGCCTGTATCTCCCACAAAAAAGTCCTGCTTCGGGTCACCTTTTTTGCCCGAAACCCCGGTGTGAGAGTCGGTCCGAATACACCCGTTGACATGGGAAAATGTGACACGGCATGCACTGATGCGGTGGTGGTGACAATCACCGCCATTCTCAGAGGTGTATACAAACTAAAGTCAGTTTGTGAATAAGGTCAGCACTGAGCAGAGAAATATAGACATACTCAGTTCTTTCGCCGCCTTTGGAAGCCTAAACCTAGTAAACCAGTACACTTTCTTCTCTGAAGGAGGTCCTTTTGCTGAGCGCACCGAAAAGTCGGATCAATTTGGCCTAGCCGATGACGTGTCCTGACGTCGGGACGGTCAAAGTCCGACATAGCCGATGGCCGGGCACCGTCCATTGAAAATTGGGGGCAAGCTTGGAAACGGCACTTGGACCGCCAAAGTAGAGCCCTTTCGACGAGTTAATGGCCAGTTTGGGCTGGTTTTGCACTTGAAGGGCAAAATGGGACAAAAGATGATGTGCGCGCGGGGAAATCATGTGCGCGCGCGCAAATTATTTTTTGTACAAACGAACCCTCATAACAGCATCACACTCTTTCGTCTTGACCATCTCCACCACCGACGATACCGGCTTGCTCATACGCCCTCCTCGCATAAATATGGCTCTAAGAGCCACAAGTTTCTCAAGGCTGTCTGCGGAGAAGGTGGACGGAGACGTGAGGCGGGTTGGCGCTTGGTCGGGCCGATTTTGCCTTTCCTCTTGTTAACCACGCCCATGCCGTCTACAACGTGGGCCCCGCCCGCCAATGCACGCCTGTCTTCCGCGAGCACCACTGGGAATCTCATGTGCAAAGGAAGATGGTACCCGTGCCGAGGCGCGTCCTTCAAGAACCTTCATTCTCTGCTGTCGCTGGCCATCCCGTCCAGCGTTGGGCTACTTTTCAATAACTCCTTGCGGCTCTGGTTGGAAGGACGGTGGATGGGCACTTGTGGACTGGCTCCAGGGTGGGCAATGAAGAACGGGGACTTTGGTGGTGGAAATCGTGCGTGATTCTGCTCCTTTTTCCACCCCATCCATGCTTACGCGTATGCTAGCCAGATGCGTCTACTCAATTGCTACACATTCACATATTCCGACGCCTGGACTTTTCCCTATCATCCGAGCCCTGTTCTTCTCGAGTAACAGCTTTCCCGACCAATTGTCCTATCCTTCTATCATGCCCCGCCATTCCAGAAACACCAAGCGGCCCCGTTATATCCTCTTCCTCGTCCTACATGCTATGTACAGCTTCCGCATCTCGTTCGCTGCTGCGGGACCGAATCACGAGTACGAACCGACTTATGGTCATCACAGGAGAACGGCACCCGGCTCGTTTACCACCGACACTGTCGCTTTCTGTCTGCCGACACGAATACCACCAACTCGACCTTTTTCCATCTCCAAGCTTCTTATGCATCTCCAAACGATTTCCCCGACATTCACATGGCGACTCCATTATGTGGTCGCGGCGCGATTATATGTAGTCATTACAGACCTCACTTATTCCTTCCTCCTCTCCGCGACCATATCTCCGCATCCAGCGTTCCTCCAGCTCTCACACTCCTCCTCCAGCACAATAGAGGTCGCAAATGCATCAATCGACAATAACGGGGCCCAAAGTCGGCATTCTTGCCTTATCTCAAGCGTCATATTGCAAAAACAGCATATATCGCTTTCCGCGGGTGTTCTCCTTATAGGTCACTCGCAACGACTGGCCCGTACACAATACCATGCTCCTGCATTGCCCGCCCGGGCTCACAGGCGAAATTGGTAGCTCGTTCGAAAGGCCGTTCATGTTTTCCCCCTCCCCTGATACGATTGCACGACCCATCTGCTCATACTTCCGAGAGCACCTCCCCTTCTTGTCGAAGGGTACCCACCGCCTTGGACACAAGCAGTTCTCGATTCATTTGGCGCGCTGGAACTGCAGAATAGACCCAGATACAGAAAGTGTCGAGCGGTTCCTCGAATACGTCCTTGTCGGCTGCGGGTGCTGGAGCTCGAGTTTGAGAACACACTACCGAAGCTGCGAAGGCAGAGGGGGTTCCTCGGTGCTGCGTTTTGCCTATGACGGTATTTATCGTTGTAAAGTGGTTCCATCACCAAACTTCTGGTTTCGTGTCACAACACTGGGTGGTTTTTGTGCTCAGTGATCATCAAATAGACATAAAATGATTATTGTGTAAGGTTTCAGTCCAAAAAGGGAGTATTGTAAGGCTCTACTGTATATATTATATTCCAGTTAAACTCAGAAAAGGCAGGTTTTTTTTTTAAAAAAAATCACATAGTTTGTCTGATCTGCGCTGTAGGCCGAGGGACGGCTGCCGGACCGTGCCAGCCTCCCTCTTAGTATAGTACGGTCCGGGAAGACGCTGGCCGTGCTGCGGCGATTACGGTCGGCGACACCAATTGGGGTCATGGACTCGGTGTTCACGGCCAGATACGATACGGCGCCAAGAGCCGCCGCCCGCGACAGATGGTTAGTGATGTGACGTCCCCGCCCCGTCCCATGCAGCAACATGCAACGCAACGAAGTGAAGACCGGGAACGCCAGGCGGTCGCTGCTACTCACGAGACTTCCGAGCAACTCACGCCTCACTCGGGGCACAAGCAACGCGGCCATCAAGTCGGTACGGCCATACCGGAGCCGTGGTGAGGGTAAGTACGGTGACGGTCAGCGCCGGAACGTGCCATCCGTAGCCGTATTTACGGCCAATATTTGATGTCACAAATGTCACTTCATGTGATAGCCTGTCACCCTCTAAGCGGGAAGTTCGAGGCCTGGAGAATCCCTGGGCTGGCATGAGCTGCATCCGGAATCTGTTGTCCATGAACTGGCTGAGCGCCAGCCTCATCTGTCTTCACAGTAGGGCGATAGCGAGCCCATGCCTCCAGAAACGCTGCACCGATAGCGCGCGGGAGCTGTTTCCCGCTATACGCATTGCGAAGGGGTCCGCAGGCCAGCCTAGGTTGTGGAGGTAGACGACTTCGCGTAGGGGCATTCGTTGCGTCGTGATCCACTCCAAGTCTAGAGTGAGGGTTATTGATGACCACGCGGGCTCTTCTACGCGGTCCGTGGGGCTTGCGGAGCGCAAGTCACTGCGCGGCACTATGGCCAGTAGATGGTCGGGGTCGAAGCTCATTAGCTCTCTGTGTGAAGTCAGATATATTGGAAGGGTGATGCTCGTAGGTTCGCACCGCATCTTGGGCCTTTGCTCGGAATCCAATGTTTCAGTGTAGAGGTTCAGCTCAGGAGCGTGAGAAGGGCCGTTAGCAGATGGGTTTTCTATTCGCCGCGTCACTTCCTGAGTGGTGGTGCGCAACCCGTGCACGTGGCTGCACGCCTGCGTCACGGCCCCGCTCGCCAAAAAGGAGCGCGGATTCATACCGGTGATCCTATATGATTTGTTCCAGAATTTCATTGCTGGGGGCAGGGAGGGAAGCCAGCGTACTGGGCATAGCCATAGAGCTCTCGCGAATTTTGGTCCAGGAATATCGCAAACACTTCTATCCCGACGTCAAGCGCCCATGCTAGCATGTTCCGCAGCCGGGCAGCGCGGAGAGCGTCTGCAGGTTGCAGCATTCCACCCGGGACGGCGGGCTCGGACCCGTCACCGTCCGGGAAGCGCCATTTACCGGTGAGACGGCTCGCGTGGAGGTGTTCCTACAGTCATGCACATCGTTATGTGTCAGTGCCGCTGATATTGGAAAACTTACTATAGTCCATGTCGTGAAAATGAAGTATCGTGCTGCTTTGCTGGAGGCGTTGATGGACTGTTCTTGGGTTGGAGTGCCATTTGTTCTTGCGACGCCAGGCTGGTCGGATGCAGGGGACGAGGAGGCGAGCTGCGCTCCATGAGGAGGGTTGCTGGCTCCGACAGACATGGTGGTGAGTCACAGTGGAGGGAGGAAGAGACAAGCTAGTCCCATGGCAACCACAGCGTCCCAGTTTAGCGCGCATCATGCTCGGGAAGGACACAGTGACATGGTCAAAAGATGTGCGGGTGAATTTCCCTTGCGCTCCCGTGGTGTGTAATGTGCGCGGGATAGTCGTAATCCGTGTCTTGACGCGTCCTTGACACAGTGGTTATGCGTTTTCAAGTTTGGCGGCAGGAAGAGACCAAAGACAACGGAGTCGAACGGACGTTATCGCCCCCCCAGTCTCCCAGAGAGTCTTGTCTCCTATCGTTACAAATGGATGAGCCTGACGGGGCGACAGTGTTCGCATTAGAGTGCGCCAGCAGCTGTGAAGACAAAGAGATCGTCAGTTACCTTGACAAACGGAGACCTGCAGTCAACGCACCCTGGGCCCTCTATATCCATATATCGTTCCCCAACTCTCTTCCAGCACTCTACGCGCTCGTCCCGCTCGCCATAACAAAACTCGAAGGCAACTCGAAGGCTGTCCGGGTGATAGAAATGGCGCTTGCAATGCCAAGCAGTGAGCACACGCCAAAAGCAGAGCGCTCAGACTTCGAGTGAATGGACTTACGCGGGGCAACTAGTACGCTTCTCTTCTCGAGGAGCGAAGTACCGCCCCGCACAGCGGGACAGGGCGTCTGCGCAGGGAGGGCTAGCCAGCGGTGGCCAGTCGTCGTCGTTGTGCGGAGCCAAGATCGGCGCTATCACGTGTGACGTGGCGTCGGGCCGATCTCGCCTTCTCTGTTTCCTACCACGACCATCGACAATGCCCGCCGCGCCCTTAACGTCCGCCCTGCCCGTAATCGCGCAACCGCCGTTGCTGACGAGCCCCGCGACGATGAAGCTATGCGGAAGGAAGCTGGTTGGCCCAGGCCCGGGTTGTGGGGTGCGTTTTTCGAGAAGCTTCCTTCTCTGCTGTTGCTCACCTTTTCGTCCAGGGTTTGACTGCCACTGTAGTGTGCTCTTCAACGACCGACAACGGCCCCGGTAGGAGGAGCGATGGCCGCGCGCACGCACATGGGAGGAAGGATGGGAAATGCAGAGCTGAGATCTTGATTCTTGAGGAAGGACGGTGCGCGATGCTGCTTTTTCTTCTGCTTCTACCGGGGCTTACGCGTATCTTAGGGCCAGTGCACTCGCTGAACCAGTCATACTTCAACTGCATCTCCTTGACAAGACTTCCCTTCAAGACCTCCACGCGCTGCCTCAAGCAATGATGCCCCTGCGCCGTTTCGCTGCCTGCATACCTCCCTTCTGCTCTTGGTCGAGCCCTCCTTATCGCCATCTATATCTTCAAGCTTCGAAGCTCGCTCTACACCGGGTTCACGGATTGCTCTTCAGCCTGAAAGACTGGGCACCGTTTTACCAAGCTGCAAGCACGTCCATCCAAGACGGCACCATATATTGTACCTTATCCCATTCCCAATCGAATGCCGTCTCAAGGCGTGCTTCTCCCAATCAACCACCTTCTTCAAAAATCACCACCATCCGCCCATGTCGGCAATCACCCATTTCAGCCCCGCTTCTTTACCCTGCCCAACGCTCAAAATCATGGACGAGACCTTCCTCATGCCCGCTCCGTCTCGTTTCTTTGCAGTAGGGTTCCGACAACTTTCGAAAGCAAGCGCGACATTGGAGGCCGTTCTAGCCATACTCGATCTGTCCTAGATAAGTACTAGGACAGATCGAGTTGCCGATGGCTTGGCCGCAGCAGCGACATTCGTGAATCGTCAGTCTTGCGGGTAGCGGTCCCAGCATGCGAGCGTGAGATTTTTGAGAGCAGAAGTGGCTCACGTCGTAGCGGGGGACGGCCGTGCCCTGTGGCGCGGGTTATGGGCGGGCAAGTGGGCGGCGCGAGCGGGAGATGAAGGAGGCGGAGGAGGTTGATAAGCAGCACGTGCTCCGGGCCACACGCCCGATCGCGCCGGCCGTTCTCTCACGCTGCTTTAGACTCGACCACCATGGCTATCGCGTCGTCCCTGCGCAGTTTTGCCCCAACGAGCCCGCCCCTGCGCGCTTAGCAAGCTTGTCGGGTGCGGTCTGCCTCTCTCATCGGGTTTGCCACGGGCTCCAGCCTCGTCGTGGCTCACGCGCGTCGTTGTTGTTGCTGGCTGGGATACTGCGAGCGCGCGAGCTCCTTCTGTCTCGGGCATATGCTAACTGGGCCATGGTGACGGTCAGCCGGATAGCTCTTGTATCGCTGCCCCACTAACCGTTCCTCAATAGGTTCTTGTCATTGCCATACCGTTCTATATTAAGTTGTCGCTATCGAGGGCACTTGGCACTGCGCAGGTGAGCCTGAGTGCTATACTGCTGCCTCGTCGTTTATACTTACTGACCTTTGCTTGCTAGCACTACATGCACTGTCGTCATCTCCCTCTGCGCAACTTTAGTCTTTGCAGTGCCCGGTCCGCGAGCGAAGGGAAAACGCGTGAAGCACGGTTGCCTACGAGGAGCAGAGCGCCGCGAGAACGTGGTTATCCTTGGCCAACAACGCTCGAGCTCTCCTGTGCGGACTCCCACATCGCGCGTAATCCTCTATCTCGACTGGGTTGGAGCAGACTGGGAGCGATACTAGTAAGACTTTGGTAAGACTGCTCACGGGAGGCAAGCGGGATTAACCAGCGGGCTAGGCAGAGATGGGGCCGCAGCTGTGTGGGCCATCACGAGGTCAGTCTGTTTACCAAGAAGTATGGCACTAACCTTCGTCCTCGATAGTACGGCTCGCGGCTGGCGATTTAGGGTCAGGCGGTGCGGATTCGGCGATCTGAGGCCGTGGGTGGCGGCGATGGTGTTGCTGGGAAGGAATTCACTGTTGTCGAGCAGGTGAGTGCGCTAGTCGTCGCGCTCGACGCGAACTGAGGTGGGCATTCTCAGGCTGAGAGTGCGAGCGGGTGATGAGCTGGAACTGAGGATGAGAGGTAGTTTGGGTTCGGAGGCCCTATTAATATTCCAGGTAAGCTCACAGAACAAAACTCGTTGGCCACAAACTCACCTGCTCCAAAGCTTCAATTGCATGAAGCCGATCGTAGCCTCCAAACACGGAGAAGCTGCTTGTCGACTCGGACGACTCTCCCCATCCTCACTAGAAGGAGGAAACACGCGCAACAAGCCCATCGACGACAAATCTTTTGTTTGGATGGATCACAGGCGGACGGGTGGCGAATCCGCGCAGAGACAGTCTGCAAACAGGTGAGCGATATCAACGAGTAAAGATATACGCAGCTCACCATTTCCAAGCATTCTTGTTGGTTCGACGTTGGTCTCCCCGCCAGTGTCTGGTCCTCTTCGAAAAGAGCGACGAAATGTGCATCAACCCGAGATGAATTCGACCTGCTCGTCTGACACGCGAACGAAAGGCGGGCGGCCAACTGCAAGGATTCGATAATCCAAGTTCAAGGTTGCAGCATATTAGTCGGAAGTACTTAGTATGTGCGTTGCAGATTGCGCTCGCATGCGGGTCATCGCTCAGAATTTCGGGCTACGTCATTTCAAGTCAGAGGTGTGGGTAAAGGGCCAGCATATTCATGCTTTTGGTGAGTCACGGTGTCGAGTCTTGTTTCCCCCTTTCAGCGTTGACGATAGATAGACAGAATCGTCGCTTTCACTGTATTTCCCCTTCCCATTCCAATCAACTCTACAACGCTCCGCGAGGTGTCATGCATGTTCCGGGTAAGTATTGTGTTTTGTGTCTCCCCTCCCCTCCGTACTTAGCGGTACATGTACAGGACCATCGCTTTCACTGTCTCCTCGAATCTCGTCGTCCTATCCCAATCAACTCGCGCGATCCCCGCAACGGACTGGTCGTGTCAAGAGAGAACGCTAATAGTACACGCGTTCTTGTTCCCGGAAGCCCGCGCCGCGAAAGGAAAGACAATTGAAGCTGTGCGTGCGTGTCGCGCATCGAGGCGCACGTCTTCTGCTGTTCCATTGCGTGAGTCTGACCATGGCGCAGAACATCCTCGTCGCAATCAAGGGAGACGACCACAGCTTGAAGCGTGGTGGGCGTTGGAGTTGGTAGGGATACAGTAAGTAGCGAAGACGCGTATTGTATACAGAACTAGAGCAAGTACTGGTAAGTCGTAGGACTAAGGAAATAAATGAGCCAGTGCTACTCGAGAGAGGTTACTCGTATCGTATACGGAACGCAAAAGGAAAAATGGAGTAAAGTAAGTCCCAGTAATACATATAAGTACTAGTAAATGCACTCCTACTCGAGCGAGCGAGATATACCTGTCGTCGAAGGCCACAAGGGGAAGGGAACTGGAAATAGCAAACGGGATCGCGATTCCAAGGAGAGTCTTCGTAAAGAACCTCTTGTCGCCGCACAATGACGACAAAGGCTCAGAGCCCTGGAGCCCATTTCTTAAGGCTACTCCGCCCCTCCAGTGCTTTAAATTACACCCGCGACACCACCACTCTCCTCCGTACCAAGCCAAACACCACCCGCCCACACCATCCCCACCTCCGCCCCAAATCCACCTCCGCGCCGCTCGACGAAAACCGCGCCAACGACCGCCTTCCGCGGCGCATAGCCGCGCCACAGTAGATATATTGGAGGAGGTCGATGGGGGGCAGCACGAATCACAGCCTATAGAGCCATACGGCGCGCGCTCGTCGAGGTACATCGAGGGCGTTTGCGGCGACGGGCGGCACGTGACCTTGCCGTTTTGGGAAGGGTGGCCCGGAGGGGTGGTGGATCGAGCGCGGGCGCGGGGCAGAGTTGGGGCCGATGGCGTGGATGGGAAAACGGGAGTCGGGAGATGAGTGAGGATGGGCCGCGAAAGCAGGTTTTCGAGGAAAGGGAATTGCCCGCGTTGAGTTAAGGCGGGGTTGTGGTGGACACAGGACTATTGGCGGCTTCACGACTGTCGGAATCGTTATCCTTGAAATATATGTCGAGCACGTTTGTTTTCTGGCCCCGCTCACGCGTTGCGTTGATCGTCCGCATTGGAAAACGAGGTTGGGCCCGTAAAGTGAAGAGGGCGGGCGCTTATATGGCGCCACATGCTGACGAAAACAGGAACGTTGGCGTGCATGGTGGTGGCGCGGCGAAGGGCACGCTCGCAGGCTGGCGGGTCGGCATCGGTGTCGCTCGTGGAAAAGGACAAGAGAGCGGGAGGAAGGGTGGGGAGTTTGGGTGCTAATGTCGTCCAAAGGATGCTTTTCGCCGACGACCGAGCTGGGGGAAGCGGCAGGGCAGGGGTGTGGGTAGTTGAGCGTGGAACAGAGAGTGGTGTTGGTGGGGTTTCTAGAGAGCGAAAGGCCCTGTCAGCCGCGGAGGACGAGAAGAGAAAAGACAGTTGTTTGGCGCACCATGTGTACTTCGACCAGAATGGGACCCTTTGGAACGAGGCGGTCCAGCGGAGCCTAGAGAATAAAGGGGGGCGTCAGATATGGTGAACGAGAAGGGATAGAGGCTTGACGTACCATTTGCCTGCGAGCGGCTCTGCCGTGCAGCTCTTCCTTCATGGTCCACCACCTTGCGGTTCCGCTCTTCCTAACCCGACGTTAGCTTTATGTTCCGGGGCATCTGTGCATGGAGCGGGTCTACGGAGGGCAATTGTGACGGTGGAGCAGATGGTCGTCGTGGTCAAGAAGAAGGAGGGCAGGGACGACTGTCACACATCTTCACCTATATAGCCCACCTACCCCCTCTAAATAGAGGTGGTAAATATATATTTTCCCCCCTCTAAGCACATCGGGGTTTCCGCCAAAAAATGGCCCCCGAAGCAGGATTTATTGCCGAACCGAAGTTTCGGCTCTATATGTGAAGATGAAAACCAGCCCCCCCAAATTGGGAGTGGCTGTGTTTTGATTACCCTTATTGGGACGGCATCACAAGGATCACATGATGCGTCCAGCAGAGTCACGGTTCGGCTCTCTGCCGCTTGCGGCCTTATCCCCTCTCATTTAGCATAAATAGTGGTACAAAAAAACCTTCACTTATCGTGAATTTGATTGATCATGAATAATTGCATCTAAAAGCGGACCCGATCTGTCAGAAATCGGGGAACGTTTCGGGTCCTCGGATCGGACACGTAACGAGGCTGACATCACCTCGTCGTTTTGGGACCATAATTTACAGGCAAACAATGGACCTGATTCGGCCCAATATTTGTGACAAATTATGGCCCGTGTTCATTGTCCCGATTTTCAGTCAATCAGGTACCACTTAGTGGCCTCATTTTTGACAAAAATGGGGGTTCCAATAATGGCCACCAAAATGTACCTGATTTACCATAAATAAGTGTCCATTATTTCGATCGGCCACTCATCGGCCATCCATCGGCCAGTCGTACTCGTCAGCAAAAAATTCGTTGTGTGATGTTAAATGTCCAAATACACAAAAAAAAAACTACAGCAGGCCTTGGAGATACTCGGTGGCCAGATGGTTCTGAGACTTGAAGATGCGCAAAGACTTCTGGTGGAACCGAGTTTTGTTCCTCCACTGCATCTGGCTACGCAGCTCTCCCCGTCCAGCTTCCATCTTTGTAAGGAGATCTTGGAACCACTCTTCACAGTCAGATGTCCACCATCCTACATGCAACCCAGATGTGTAAAACGAAGGCGGAGTAGGCCACCATGAGATGTGTTTCATCTGATGGCCTGTCGCCTTCGTGCGATCCAACTGATCTGAAAGAAATCAGCCCAAGGTCAACCACACAGAGCCCCACTTACCCAATTGTACGGGATAGACACCGCAAACAAGGCCTTCTTCCTCCGGTGTGAGGCGACTGTAATACAGCGCACCATTGGAGGTGGGATCCGGAATCTTTCCCTCAGCATGCTCAATCTCCACACGATCACACATCAAGGATAGAGTGGGTTTGTCGATGACATGGCGTGCGATTCGAGCAATTAATCCGCCTGCATAAAGGGCCAGGACACCCCGAGGCGAACGCAGGAAGTGGTCTCGATGGCTTACATAGGCCTGATAGTCCAACATCGTAGGGACATAACCTTCATCGCGAACACCTAGACCAACGTTGCTGGGGGGTGGAAGAACGTAGTTAAAGTCCAGGCCTTCGGCAACGAGATGATACTCTGAGCCACACTGGACAAGATGTGCTACGATGTCCTTCCAATCGCTGAGCTGCAGTCGAATGATATGGAGAACATTTGCGGCACTGAAGAGGAGCAGCTTCTTTCCATCCGTTGAACTGTTGCGAGGGGTCAGAATAAATGCTTTGGATTCGTGTTCGTCGGCATTTTGTTGCACGATGACCTTGATGTCAACGCCTCGATCTTCCCACAGCGTGGCTCTGGAATCGGCTCGGCAAATGTCGATAAGATGCTCAGGGATATCGTCCAGTTTTTTAGCATCAACCAGAGTCAAAAGCAATGCTTTGGCAGAAGCCGTAAGCGGCTTGGTGGATTTGCCGTTCCCCAGAGCCCTGCGACAGTCCCTTTCATCCAGCACTTTGTCAAAAGGCTCGTCAATCGATTGATGCCCAAAACGGAGTTCGAGGGTACTTTGAATCTCGTCGAGCTGGCTCACGCGCGATGGATCATCTTCGTCTGTGTTGCCGACTTGAATTTCTTGCTCGAAGAATGTCTGCACGTCCTCCTCAACTGCCACGCTATCTTGAAGAAGATTTTGAGTGGCTACTGTAAGACTGGTAGTCTCTTTCACTACCACGGCGCGTGTTTCTTCAACGAGATGGACAACGTCACTATATAGACCACTGTTTTTGTCATTGGCGTCGTCGTCGTCATCGTCGTCGTCAAAGTAATTGAAGGAGGATAAATCTCCAGCCGACTTGATTGCTCCGCAGAGATCCCACTCGTTTGAAAAGCCATCGTAGATGCGTTGCTCGGGGAAAATGTATTCCATATTTCGACAGCATAGCTGTAATTCCGAAGCTCGCGCACCCAAAACCCGCCCCCTTCATCACTCCAGACAAATACACGAGCACCTCTTTTGCCAATCCCTCCTCCCTTTGCAGCCAGATTTTCTCGTCGCAGTCGCGCTTCTCTTTGCGAATGGAGTTCTAACTCTTCCTTTAGCGCATTGTCTATCCGTCGTCTGGCAAAAAAAGCATCCCAGTTTTCCCCCCGGTTTTGGCCGCTGCCTCTCTCAACGGCGGGTGGTTTTGGAGCCGCAGGAAGATGATGAGACAGGTCGTCAACGACGCAATCGTGGTTGGGAAGGACACCCCATCGGCGAATATTGCTCCGCACGAGCAACCACTCGATATATGCGTCCCGACCCGAAAGCTCTTTCCTCAGCCGTTCAACGTCGGCATCCGACGGCTCGAAATGCACAATCTGCATCGAGGAAAGTGAGGCTAGCTTGGCGACACTTGTCGAACCCATCGAGAAATACAAGGGCACCCTGATGTTGTGGCGAATTAGGATGGAAAACAGCCAGTCAACCTGGGACACCTTGTTTATGGCAGCTGAATTCGAAAAGTCGATAATGCCACCGACTGGCGCGGATACGATTTGAGTCACAATGTTTTCCAATTCGTCCCAAATTTGTTGCTTAATTCCTGTTGCAGCGAACAAGTCATTTCGCCATGAGTTAGCTGCGGTGGAAGATTTGAGAGCCACGGCGTCGAGAGTGAGGATTCTCAGTGAGATGGTGGCCAGAAGCGGAAGAAACGCGTCGCGTGAATTAAGAACAGCAGCCACCAAGTTGTGCTCGGATTCGTAGCGATGGCTATATCCAAAAAACACTGGTGCACGGTGCCGCGAACCACGATAGTCAAGAGGACCAGCCTCGCGTACTCGACGTTCGAGCCAAAGAAGACATTTTTGTAGGAATGCCTCAATTCGCAGCCATCTTTTGAGAGGCTTAGCGGCCATGACCCAATGTCTCGTCGACACCATTGATTGCGAGGCAACCGAAAAGACATGAGTGGTGCGACGCTCGATTGGGACCGTCCGTGTGGTCATCTTCAAACTTTGCAGCAATGGTCCCGTGAACACGTTGGTGCGTGGAAGGAAGAGAAGATGAGGCATTTCGAGGTCGACCCAAGCTGTCTGGTGAAGTTCTCCGTCGAGCGTTTCGGGGGATGAAGGAGCTTTTAAGTCTCGAGGGATCCTAGTCATGAATTCTCGATTGCCATTGAGTACAGTATATACTGCGGGCAGGTTGCGGACAAGTCCATGATAGAACTTGGAGTGCTAATGTTCTAGTTAGTGATAATGCAGCGTATGAAGTATATTTTGACTGACCGGTGGTATTTCTTGGGGGCCCAATTGGCTTCGAGGGACAAGTCTCCAGGAGTGCGAAGGGAGTTCGGGATTCATAACTTCGCCGTACTCCTCCATTGTGAGAGGACGGGGCTGCCGTTTCGCATTTTGGCTGCGGCTAGTCGATGCGGCCGACGGTTGCGCGGCGCGTCGTGAACGCGAAGGACCGGCTTGAGGCTGTCGAGATCCCTCAACGTAAGACGTTTGGGGGCGAGAGGCAGATCCCTCAACGTAAGACGTTTGGGGGGTGCCTCTCGAAGAGCCATGGCGGTCGTGGGATGACTTGCGGTGGGAGCTCATGATGGTTTGAGCGATGAGGGGAAAAAACGCCGATCAGCGTCACGCCGGCCGATGGCCGATGGCCGATGGCCGCCGATAGATCACCTGCTGTGACATCGTCACACCACTTCGAGGTTGTTATCTTCCTCGAAGTCGCTGTTGTCAGTTGTCTCACAACGGCACAGCTCGCCCGCCTCAAATCCGGCGCTGATGTCGAAGCCCGCCGCTACTGCCAGTTGTCTTACAACGGCATAGCTCGGGCGAGATATCAACGGACATACGACAGATGCAAAACTTGGCCAAACTCGACGCGACTATTATTATTATTATTATTATTATTATTATTACTACTTTTTGGATTCAACACATCGGAAAAAGCAGGTAAACAATTGTTCATAGTCTTTCAAACTTATTGACAAATTAACTAGCTACTCCGATTACATACGACCAGTCGCTGGGACAAAAAGTGCGAACGCCTCAGCTGAAACTGCAAGCTCCTTCTGGAACACGATGGGCTTCGACGCGAGCCATGCGCTATTGTACAGCACCTTGGGGAGACCTTTAGGTGGGGCTCGAGTTCCCGGTTCTTGACCTCGCTTTCTCGTAGCAGGCTTGGGACCTCCGTGGATGTCCTGGATACGGGCGGTTTGTGCGTCGATCAAGCGCATATAATCTGCCACGGCGGGTTCTCGCCATACACAGATCAAAATCCTGTAAACGGTGGTCTTCTCCCCATTTTCCTTGATGTCATACGATTTAACCTCCTCCGACATGCCACCGGGACCTAGGAAGAGGAGCATTTCCAACAGTCTCTCCCAGGTTGGAACGTCCTCTGCACCATCAGCCTGTTTGAAGGCAATAGTAGCCTTAACGGTTTGAATACGAGTTCCATTCTTCTGTGAACGTGTTGGTTTAGAAGAGAATACGGCAAATAAACACGAACATAGTGCTGAACGTTAATCTGCCTCCTTGCTAGAGCTTGACACTCCAGCACAATCTTGGCGCGCGCAATTGCCTCGGCTTTAGTCTCCCACCGACCCATCGCCTGACTGTACTTGGGCTGAAACTTATTCCATTCACCTCGAATCCTCTCCAACAGTTTGTCCATCATCAACTCAAGATACTTGACGGTGATAATGCCATCCTTGATGTAATTTGAGCCGCTCTCGTCATTCGCGACAACAACTTCCATAATGCGCTCCTTTTGAATGACGTTCCAAGCCGATCTAAGATATCCTGGACTAAAATCCCACTGGATGAGATTGATGGGCACTTGGGCACCGCCATCAACTGCGTTGACCTCGCTCTGGGAAGCCGGAACGTGAAAGACGAAGTCCGTGGTTTGGTCGACGCAGAAACGACGATAGGTTGCTTTGCGCACCATTGCCGTCCTCTGCTAGTACTGCAGACGCCAGATGTTAAATCCTATCCAGACCCGAACTTCTGTCGCAAATGCGATATCTGTCCAACCTGCGGTACTCATCCGCGAGAGGCACCAGGCGCTTATCCGCCCGCTTCCCATCCTTCGGCTAGCTCTGCTGCTGATCAGAGTAAGTCTGTTGTTCAAGCCCTTGTTCCTATTTCTAACATCTTCCCAGTTGATCGTCTCCCCCGCCTGCCCCCCCATATCCTCCTCACACTCTTCTTGCTACAGTCACATCACATCGACTGGCGCCGCATCGTATGGGAATACATTTTCATTCTTTGCATCTATAGTCTCAAGTTGTAACTCTTATATCCATCCCAAATCGAGAACAAAGATGCCCTTGTCCTTTTAACCGAGCGAATTTAAAAGGGTCGAGCGAGTGTGCCAACTACAAGGTTCGCCCGCTCTTGCCAGACGTTTACGTCGACAAATGGCGCCGACCCATTATACATGCGAGCGATGTCCGTTGAATGGTGGACAAAATCATCGAGTACCCAAGCTTGATCGAGTGCTGCATCAAATAGATGTGAAAGCTCAGCAGGCAAGGGATGCGCAAGCTCAGCCAGAGCTCACGGTTGATCACCTTGCCAATCTCTTGACCACCGTCGTTACCTTGGACGATGGGATCGATCCGCGGAATCAACTTCACTCGAAACTATTCAGCTCGCGGGATGAGGTTCAAGCCACAGCCCCGGATATACCTCTCCAATACACTCCTGTCTCGGCAGCAGATGCGTTCGACAGTATCCAATCTTTACTCCCTCCGAAGCTGACTCTCCATACTATGGCACGGCAAACTCGACATGAGAATGAAGCTCTTCTCAAAGACACATTACAACGTATTCACGCCGCTCACCGGGATTTGGACATGCATCACGCTCTAAACGACGACATACGCGACTTGAGACGGTCTCTCGAAATGGCGACTTCGACTGTCTTACAGGCAGGAAGGCTATTGGCGAGCATCAAACCACCCAGCAAGGCAAAAACAGGCTTCTCTGTCCAAGAGAATGAAGCCTTCAAATCGTTATTACAAATGGTCAAAGACGAAGCCCGTCTATTGGACTCATTGATTGACGTAGTCGGTCGTTTGGTTCCTAAATCTGTCGTCAAGGACGAAGTCCAATACGATTCTGGTATGTTATCATATATCTTCTCGCGCTAATTATAACTCAATCCGCTTCAGATCACCACTTCCAAAACCCCATTGGAGACTACGATACGGTGGCGCAAGTTATGATTATCTTGGCTGTAATCTGCCATGTTATCATTGGAATTAGCACCAACCCCTGCGACCTTATCCTCAAATTCGTCTCCGCTATCATCCAACTCACGATGTCGATTGGGTCATCTGAAGATGAGCGTAGTCCACGGCAAGATGATGTTCTGAAGCAGTTGCCCACTAGCTTGGAAACCGCACTGAACAAATTCAAAATCGACTCCAAAACCATCATCTACGCCACATGTCCCTCCTGCCATTGTACTCATGCGCCAACTGAAGACCGACTTACTGGTGACCCAATATATCCAGAAAATTGTGTCAACTACGTTTATCCGCAGCGTGGTCCGGCTAGGGTGTGTGGCAAGCCAATCCTCGAAATGCGACAAGGGAAGCTTCGCCCCATCAAACCCTTCGTCTATGCACCCTTCTTGGATTATTTGGCAGCCACGCTCTCCGATCCCGAAGTCGAAACTATGTGTCAAAATGCCTGCGACAAAGCCTTTCAAGCTGTACAGAATATCGTGGCGGACGATCCCGATGCGCCCAGATCAGCGGAGTCGGTAACCAACGTCTTCGAAGCCGAATTTTTACGCACTTTCCAAGGACCTGTCCCCGATCAACTCTTCATCGAACAGGATGGCCGTCTGAGGCTCGCTTTCGAGGTGATGCTTGACTTCTTCAACCCCGATGGAACGAGAAAACGCGGTAATCATAACTCGATTGGTATTCTCGCTGTCGTTAATCTCAATCTTCCGGAAGACATTCGATATCGGCCTGAATTTATGTGGATCAGCATCATTTTAGGGCCCGATGAAGCGAATTTCGAGGAAATCAACCACTATGTTCGTCCTCTTGTTGACGATTTCGTCAAGGGATGGGAGCGAGGAATCTATCTGTCTCGAACCGCCCTGTACCCGGCGGGCCGACGGGTCGATATCATACTGGCCATCAGCATCAATGATCTGCCGGCGACTCGGAAGATTACCGGCATGGCGGCGGCATCTTCACATCATTTCTGCATGATTTGCGATTGCTATGGTGTCAACCAGATGCATCGTACAGACTTTGAGAACTGGAACCACAAGGACATCGACACTCTACGGTCTCAAGCTTACGCGTGGCGCGATGCACCTACGCAAGCGGCACGCGATAAGATCTTTGCTGAGCATGGGGTCCGCTGGTCCGAGTTCTGGCGACTACCTTATTGGGATCCCACTCGAATGACTGCTGTTGACTCAATGCATTGCATTCTCGAAGGATTGGTTCACTATCATTGCCGTAAGGTTCTTCGTATCGACGCCACTGCCGCTCAACGGAAGGAGCATCTCGGTGCTGCTTTTGAATACGATTGGGTTGACTATGACCCTGCTGCGTGCCATCCAGATTACCACCTCAAAAATCCAGCCAAGGAGGTCGACCAAGTTCATCGTATTCACAAAATCCTTGAACAACCGTTGTCAACGCCAAACGACGACGAGGGTGATACTGAGATGCTCGACATCCCTACGGTCAACGTCGACCAAATGCGTGTGAGCCTCATGAACACCAATCTCCCTGCCCTTCGCTTCGTCGTCAACTCCCTTGGACTTGATTTGACCCGAGTCAAAACAAAAAAGTTATGCTGCGATCAGCTTCTTGCCTGGGTAAGACGCTTGATCTTACTCCCAAGCTCGTTACTGACCATTCGTTAGCGCTTCACCAAGCCTCGATTCAACCCCGACTCCATTCGCAGATCCATCAATCTTCCCGATCTCAAATTCATTCAAACCGTCATCGTCAACACTCATACCCCTTCCTGGATTGGATCCGTCCCGCATAACTACGGGGAAAGCAATGCGGGGACCATCAAGGCGGCTGAGTGGCGAATTTTGGCCACAGTCTACTTACCGATTGCGCTGGTTCTCCTCTGGGGAGATCTCGTCCCAGAAAATGGTCGTTTACAGGCGCTGCTTGACCATACAATGGCACTGTTCGCTGCGGTTACCATCGTCTGTCGAAATACGATGAGTTTCACGCGGGCGACTCAATATCGTCAATCACTCAAGCAATGGGTCGACGGCCTTCCTGTACATCACCCTCACACCAAAACACAACCAATGCGGCCCAATATTCATGTTGCTTTCCATATCTACGACTTCCTCATCGCATTTGGCCCCGTTACTTCCTGGTGGTGCTTCCCCTTCGAGCGAGTCATTGGTTTATTGCAAAGAGTTAACACCAATCATCATGTTGGCGGACAGCTCGAAGCAACGCTCACGAAATCTTTCATGCGTGGTGCCTATCTGCGTCGCTGGCTTCGCCGGCCTGATTGCCCTCAGGTCATTCGAGAGCTCAAGCAGTTATTTGACCAAACCTTTCCCTCTTACAACCCTCCCTCCGACTCTCCTCCACGTGCAGCAGATGGACCGTGCGCGCATTATAAATACAACGGCGTGAATTTCTCTCGTGCGGATGTACACGTTGGTAACAGCCTCGTATTCTACTATCCGGCCAACTCCACCACGGCAATCCCTGGGAGTATCCAAGAGATCATGAGTGTGGGGAGGGGAGATAACATTAACCATTCGTCGGCAGACACCTTTGCCGGCTAACTTGCGGGATCCTTTTAAACGATACCGGGGTTATTTCCCGGCCCGCACATATTTGTCCACTCTGCAAGTCGGAGATCCTGACAAAGTGCCTATAACGGCTGTCCTATCTCACTACGCTCGATATGATTTCTCGGAGGGGAGATCTGTGGTGCTTGATCTCTCTCGAAGTTAATATACCATTCCACATTCCTTACAACGCGTGAAATCCCCGTTCTCCGCCATCCTAATCCTCCAAACTCGATTAATTGTCCTTGTTCATCTCCAGACCTTCACGTTCCCTCGATATTTTAGTTTTCTCGCGCTAGTTGCCTAAAAATCTCCCAATACCCCAAGCACACAACACTGACACGCTCTTCCATGGACTTGAAGCCCTCCACCACCAAAAATCACCTCTGATCATCGAAGGTGACGACTACTGTCGATGAGAGTCGTCACGGCTCCATCAGCAGGACCCACAGGACCCACATGGCCACAAATGGGGCTCCCGCTTGTCCACGCCGTCCCCGTTTCGCGAAAACGCTAGCACGCGTCCTCATTAGCCTTCAATTACTTGCTTGCCGTGCAGATAGGCGCCCACATACCTTGGATGGACCGGGGTGTATCTATCTTTCGGAAATCCCTGGCAGGCCGTTTCGTGCTGTTGTTGCCCATCCCACCATGTACAAAATCGGCCACTCGATCGATGGGCAACGCCGGTTGAAGCAACATCGCCGTCAATGTGCTGGCAACGGTTGCCGCCCGATATTGGCCTATTATGTCCCTGAGCGGATTCAATTCGGTTTGTTTTCCCAATACACATCGTCTAGACTTGCTAATAGCTACACAGAACGTGTTCTACACGATTATTACGATCATAATCGTCGTGCGTGGCCCGGCCGCGTCCACTGCTCGTATTGCCGAAAGAACCACCACGAATATTTCATCGGCGCTCGTTGCGGCACGATCGACGACGTGCGACACACGGTCGAGGGCATGATTGTGCGTTTGGGTTGGCCGATTATACCTTTGTACTTGGAGTAGCGGCCGATGGCTGGCCGATGGCTGGCCGATGGCTGGCCGATGGCTGGCCGATATCAATAATATGACATTATTTTTGACAAATCGGGGTCGATTCCGGGGCCTTTATTGTAACCACGATTTGGGTCAGATTATAGGCCTGTAAACTCGACTCGATTTGTTGTATATTGAGGACAAAAACTAGCAAAACAAATTGACTACTATCTCGGACCGAATCGGGTCCCCTGATTGCTCACAAATCGTGGCCCTAATAAGGTGAGCCTTGTTTTGTGTCCGATCCGAGGACCTGAAACATCCCCGTATTTCTTACATATCGGGTCCACTTTTAGATACCATTATTCTTTATCAATCAGATCCACGAGAAGCGAATTTCTTTTGTACCACTATTTACGCTAAATAAATCCTGCTTCGGGGTCCGTTTTTTTGGCGGAAACCCCGATGTGAAGTAGAGGGGGTAGAGGCAACTGCGGCTGAGCAGCTTATGTAATGTCAGCTAATTAGCAACGCTAATCAAGTAAATACGTGGAATTGCGCCGCAGAATTCGGTAGGTTAACGTCACGGCACCGGCGTAATCGATTTGTTTGCGCTTGCTTGCTGCGCCTAGCTTTGACTTGACCCTCGCTAGCGCTCTACACATGACCATTGAGGTTCCTCCAGAGCTGTACGAGTCCATCCTCAAGCATATTTCAAATGAGGACGTCGAGACCCTCTACGCCTGCTGTCTCGTTTCAGCCTCCTTCCTCCTCCCGGCGCAAAAGCGATTATACTCGTTCCTTTCGATTTCGACTGTGTGGAGACATGGCCGCTCATATGCCCAAGTCGCTGCGCTCTTCGAAGAGAAGCCATGGATGGCTGGCTACGTGTCAACTCTTCGCATAGCCCCTCCCAACGACGAGGAGGTATGGCGGCAGGAATGGCCCATTGCGGAGTCGGTTTTCCGGCAGCTTACCAACGTTCGCAAGGTCATTATCCGAAACCACCAGAGCTACGAGAGTTGCCCCAGCAAGTACCGCGATTTTCGCTCAACCGCAGTGGACTTGAAGGCGAGCGTCATCGACTCGCTGCTGAGCATTCTACAAGTGCGCGGACAGCTACAGGAGTTGATGCTCTGGAGTCTCAGCCTCACAGAAAACCTTCTCCACCGCGTGTTAACTGCTGCCCCTTCTCTTACGGTTTTTCACGTCACAATCAACGAATCTAACGCGATTGGCGCTGCTATTCCTTCTCCACCAAAACCCATTGCCGATTTAATCATCTCGCAAAGTCAGATATTCTACCGCCGGCTTCTGACAGATGCTCACTTCACGCCGTACATACAACACCTGCGTGGGCTGGCACGGTAATGGTGTTTGTGGTGACATTTGTCCCCATTTAGTATCTCCCAAAAGAGACATGCCTAATTAGGCATCTCCCAAAAGGGACAGGCCGCATTAGGCATCTCCTAAAAGGGACAGGCCCAATTTGGAAGTGACCCCGGAAGTCGGTCCCAATCAGGAATTGATGGGCCTACAAATCAAGTGATAGTTGTGTGATCCTTGTGATGTCAGTGTGATCTCTTGTGCAAATAGCTGATCTGACATGTTTTATGTATCATAGGTGTAAGTATACATACCTATGCCCTACAGAAAGCAGTTTCTCAGCTATATAAATGCAAATACCTGTGATGGCAGTGTGAGATATCATATGAATGTCTGATTAGAGTTATTTAAGTCTAATAACTGCAAAATACTACACTTTCTCATTATAACTCGAATTATATATCATGTAAAATTCACTTATTTGAACTGAACTAGTCTGTATTCCAATATAATAAGTAATGATCAAGCTGCAAGTGCTTGTGTTATTACATTGCCATCTGATGCCAACACTGATACCCAACTGTGATATCCCAGCTATGACAAGCCCCTCCAAACCTTGATGATGGAGTTCTGGAATGGGAAGTAGACGAAATCTTGCATGCTAGGGTGAGGTATAAGTGGCTGAATTACTTTGTCAGGTTGCAACACGTCGCACGACCAGTGGGTCTGCTTCAACCATGTCTATGCCCTGGAGAAAATTGTGGAGTTCTATTGTAAGTACCCTGGCAAACCATAACACATCGCCTCCATGTTGTTTGACACAATTAGTGTTCATATCACGGGCCACCCGCAGGTAAGTCCGGGGTGGCACATACCCGTCCCCGCTGATGGCCCGGGCCTGTGGACATGGGTACGGGTACCCACATTTTCGCTAGTGGGCGACAGGTAGCCCACTCATCCGAGGCCCGCAACATCTAACCAAGGGGGATGCACCGCCGAATATGCATCAATGTTGGGTTATTGCAGGACAACGGTGTCACGACACAGTCTGGGCTCCTCGGTCCTTGGCCAGATGCCCATTTGGTGCTGAAGATTGACGTGACAGCCCCTGGTCTTGACTGCTGACTTCTGGCAAACCAGTAGGCCAAACTGCAGGCCAGCGGGTTTGGGGTACCAGGCCTGCACCCATACCTGCACTGGCCATCCTCGCAGCCCGTCACGGGTCACACCACCCGTGACAATCAATACCTTTCCGGTCTATGCATCAGAACGCCACATTTAAAGGGGGGGAGGGTAATGTCAGAAAACCTCCCTTTTGGCCCTCTGGAGAGGATTCTAGTCTCCCCTGCTAGGACCTTGATCTCAGACCTCTGAGGTTGCCCTTATAGTAAATAGTAAATTAGCCTGACAACCTGACCTTGTAACCCTGTGTCAGATTTTTTAATTATATCATACTGTACTGTACTCGTCAATATGACTACAACCGTCATGTGCCATCATGCATCGGAACAATAACAATTGAGTGAGTGTGATGCATGACTAGCGATGGCGGCGTCCGGTTCGGCCTTCCGGTTCGAACCTGAACCGGACCGAACCGAACGCGTTCAGGTTCAAAGTTCAGCGCAAGGCTGAACCTGAACCTGAAGTTCAGTTCGGCGTTCGGCCGGTGTTGGCTTTACCTGAACCGGGTCGAACGTGTTCGAACGCCGAACGCCGGGGGCGCCGGACCGCCCGGCATAAGGTCCTCCGGAGGACGAAAATGCCGAATGGGGTTGCATGCCGGGAGCAATCAGTGTTCCTCCCGACAGCCGCTGATGGAAGGTGGGTGATCCTGTGGCTGTTATCCCCACAAAATTGATACACCGTAGCCCGAATGCATCTGACAGCAACTGGCAGCCAGCACACAAGGCCATCCGCGGCCTGCTAACTAAAGCGCGCCGCCGTCGCGGGCCCGGGGCATCGATGGGGATGAGTGTGGGCCACCCCGGATGGGCCCGCGGGTGCGCTGGGGTGGCCCATTATGAACACATAGGTTCAAAGTTCGAACCGGTTCTGAACCTGAACTGAACCGGATTGAACCTGAACACGAAGTTCGGTTCAGAGTTCAGGTAAAAGCCGAACCTGAACCGAAGTTCAGGTTCGGGGTTCGCCAAAAAGCGCCCTGAACCTGAACCGAACCGAACCTCGCCATCTCTATGCATGACGACAAAAAAAAAAATTACAACTGGGCCATGGTTTTACTTGATTTTTTGAGGGCATATTTCCTGGTGTCACGCCTTTGGACCTCAACAACCAGACCAGTGTGGTGCATGACGCCACGCTCAGATAACAACACAACGGGCTGACCGTGATGCGTGACGTTGTAGTCATACAGACGACTACAGTATGCTGTCACATGCCACAACCCCATAGCAATTAATACAGGAAGCCTGACAATTTACTAGGTTACTTAGACAAGGATAATTCCTCTGTTTCTTTGCTACATCAGATCTGTATCAGTACACATAAGCACAATAATGTAATCAGTATTTGCCTGGAATTTCAATGAGGACTGGTGTAATTCTATCGCTAGATAGATTATAAACTGGAAATTCCCCCTTTTTCTTTTCTCTCCTCTTTCCCTTTTTGGCCGATTTTCTGCACTGCTCCTTTGGGACCACAAACACCATTACCGTGCCCGTGGGCTGGAGCTTCACTGGATCGAGACCCAGGAGGATATCTCACCGTGTTTTCTTTCCGCCGCAACACTTGAGCGGATTGAGCTCAATATCGCCGCTTCCTGTGGGTTTCAGTTTTCAAAATCTCACAAGTTGACGTTATTCTACTTAGGCTTTGACCCACTCCTCGAAACAAATCTAAATTTCCCTTCCAGACTTCCTTGCCTGCATATCCTTATCATTACGATCAAATCATGTGATCCACTTCCGGGTATCATCCCGTTGCTCTCGGAAAACGGCGGCGCCGTCGCTAACCTACCTCGAATTCTCATTTGAACATCTTGCATCCGTCAAACAAAAACGCAAGGACTATTCCTTCACCCCCGACGTGCTCCGACTGCTGGATAGTGCTCTGAGCCGCCACCCTGCCATCCACGTAGTCAAGTGGAAAATTTTCTTGAGGTACTGTCATCCCAAGCAGGACCCAGGACAAGACACGCCGAAACATGTGGCCTTTCTGACGAAAATGCTGCGCAAACACCTCCCGAATGCATTTGCGAAGAGGCTGATAAGTGTGGCCGCGGACGACATTGTTATGTTCCCTCGCAGTTAAAAGCTAGAGGATCTTGCAATCGTGAAATTTTCCAACCCTCGGAAAGCGCTCCAGTCGGAAGGGAGAGAAAGATAGGGGGAGAGCGCATAGCGGCCGAAGTAAACGCCTCGTCAGTAAATGAACTAGAGCTTATTGGCAACTCTTGAAGAACTCTATGAAAGATAAGTACGCTCTGTTGGGTTGGTATAGTACATAAAGTGAATCTACACATTATCCTGAGCTCACAAGTGTTGTTTTTGTGGGCAGAAAGGGCTCGCAACGGGGGAAATCGCGTACAAAGTCACTCCTAATGTTTTCGAAGCACAAGAAGGGCCCGAAAGATGAAGAATATGCGCCACAGAGTCCTTATAAGAGGCAATTTCGTCAGTGATTAAAGCTTTCTGACACTCCGAGACTCCCAGGGCAGCAGCAGAACTCGGCCAAACGCTTATCTTCGTCGTCTGTCCTCCCCATGAATATAAGCTCTGGGAGCGGTCCGGCGGGCGTGTCCTCGTCAGGCGAGATCTCCTCGTCGCTCGGCGGTAGGGCATCGCCGGGCCGCAGCGCAGTTTCGATGTCTACAACTTGAAGTTTGTCGTCAAGCTCACCGCCCTCTTTGAGAGCTGAGAATAGTACTTAATCCGACTGCCGTTGGTAGCGATCATTGAGCGTAAAATATGCATCAGTTGTTTCCCGAGTCCTATATCTACGTACACCTCTACTACTTCTAGCCTACAAACTGGCGCAGCTCAAAGGATTTTTGCGACAGCTGGAGGTGTGCCTCGAACATGGGGTTGAATTTGCACTGTTCTGCCAACCACTCCTGGTTGAATAAACTCCGCGGAAGTTTTTTTTGGAGGGTTTCTGGTGGAATAATCTGACGCCGCCAAGCGAGTGTAGTATTTTCTCTGCGTCGCCGCCGGAAGTAGCCTTGGACTTTGCTTGTCAAGCCAATGGAGATGCTTCGCTATCTCGGGCATTTGAATCAGTTTGGACAGAAACCGGATACTTTCCTACTTACAATACCAATGTTCGTTGTACCGTGCGACCTCAACGTCAACACGAAGAACGTGAAGCTGAGGCTGGAAAGGTGTCGTGACCTTGCTACAACATAATCTGCTCAGGTGACAATTGACAATCAACAAGTGAAACGACCAAGTCCAAAAAGCCTTTATTTTTGAGTCACAAAATTTTACTGTAGGGTTAGGGTTAAGACTACAAATTTCATTACAAAAATAGAATTTCTCAAGGGTCAAGATCGAGGTCCTGAAAAGCGGACGACAGATATTGATAGACGATTACATAAGTACTCGTAATGTAATCTTATCATCCGACTCAGGCTCAGACGTGTTATTGAGTAGATTCAATGTGGATAGAAAATGAGAATACAGCTTTTGACTACACAGCGCACTAGATTGACTTCATTCACGAAATTTTACTCAGTCTCAGAGCATGGTACAGCGCGTCCTAAGCGCGTGGCTCTTATTGTTCCTTCTTCACAGACGGTTGTTGATCTTCTCAGATTTTTTCAATCTTGATGGGTCGGTCCTGAACACCCCGTCATCGTTAAATCAGGGTGAAAAGGTTTGGTTACCTGGGACATTCCCACTTCTTCGGTTTCCTGCTCCGCCTGGTTGACGCTGGACTGGTCCATGAGTTGATCCTCGGTGTCTGACAGCTGGTCAACGTTGGACTCGTCCCCGGATTCCGAGTCGGATTGTGATTTAGGGTAAAGCAGCTCAAGTTGTTGCTGCATGTGTTTCAACATGAGGTCGAAGAAAAAATGGGAGGTCCACACACCTCTATTTGTCGAAATTCCTGCCAATTATCACGTAGAACTTTCTCGTCGTCTTCCACTTTGTCAAGCAATGGTCCCTTCACCTTGGGGTTCAGGTCATTGCAATTTTTGTATGCTCGGAGAGCTGTGCTGGGATGACGAAGCATAACTGTCGCAAGTTCTTCGTCGGTGTATCGATCTCTGAGTTTGCGAAACACAGCACGTTCGAAATGGGTGACAGGCGGGGCCTTGGGGCTGAGGACGTGGTTACTACCTAGACGACGCCAAACCGAAGGCATACCGTCTGTCGGAGCTCACAACACCGCTTTTTTTGCTCGAAGAATTCGTTGGGGAGTCTCCAATAGCCTGCAAGAGGTGAGAGTGTGATAACTGAAGAGGATTTGGCCCTACCTTGGCCGAACTGCTTCTCGTGGCACGAGACATGCTTGCAGAGTCGATGGGGCTTGCAGTGAACAGTTAGGGTCGGAGGGAGTCTTTTTAAAGGAAGGCAAGCCGCAGCTGGTGGCTGTGATTTGAATAGGAAGTCTAAAAAGATACTTCGTCGCATGTTTGAACGAAAATTCCGAATAGAATTGTCGTCGGTCGCTCTTGTGTATAGGTTCGAGAGACGGAGTTGAAGATTGGATATGGATTGCTGAGAGTCCGAATTGCCGTAGTGGTCACGTAGTGGTCACGGTGAAAGACAAGGTGCGCTGATCTATCATTTTCTGATGGTTAGAAATTCAAAGATATTGAGACTACAAACGCTACTGGTTTGTTTGTTTGTTTATAGTACGGTACATAGTAGTAAGTCTAGCGTGATTATACAGTGGACTTATGAAGGGAGAGCCATCATGCTCGGGTCGGACGACGGGGGCATCATGAATTGGACCCCGTTGGGCATCATGGGGACCTGCATCGGCATTTGCATCTGCATGTCAATGGACATCTGCATTTGCGGCCAGCCTCCCATCGGCATTTGCATCCCCATCCCCATCGGCATCTGCATTTGCTGCATCATCGGGTTGGCGTTGCGGATCTGGTTAATCGGCAAATCGTCCTCCTCCTCGTCATCCGGCACGGGCCCGGGGCCATTTACGATATTCCCCGGCTTTGCAAAATCAGCCACACAGAAACTTGAAATGATTGATTTTACATAAGACACACCTCAATCGCGGCTTTGGCTCCGCCTCCTCTCCCGGCTCCGCTCCTCGCCATTCAGCACGATAACTTCGCTCTCGTCAAAGTCAAAGCTGATGCTCCTCCGCTGCTTCGCCTTCTGGACATGCGCCGGCAACAGCCCGCTCGCGCCCCCGCTCCAATCGTCCTTCACTTTCTCCTCCCTCTGATTCATTCTTGTCCCCCGGGCGGTATACGGCGCTCCCGCTCCCGCTGTTCCCACTACTCATCGCACTGCCAACCTCGCTCCTGTCTCTGGGTGTAAGCGGGCCAAGGGCATCGCTGCTTCGACTCGAGTTACCCGTGCCGTTTGTGCCTGTGGAGCTTGCGGGCGAGTTGCCGCGGATACCGCCGTTGCCCGCAAAAGGCCGTTGCGGGCCAAGCAGGGAAGGTGGTGAGGGTGAAGGAGTGGGTTGTGCGATTATAGGTGGTGATGATCGTGAAGAAGGGATTGGCTGGGAGGAGGTTTGGCGAGGGAAGGAAGTAGAAGTCGCAGGGGCGGAACGGGAATTTGAAGTCGTCGCGGGTGTGGTCATAAGGGTGCTGCTCCGCTGCCTCGCGTTCCCAGAAGGAGCAGGTGCAGACTTCTGTAACACGTTTGCTGAGCTGCTTGAAGTCGATGTATTTGTCGAGTTGGCGGTCGAAGAAACAGTCGCAGAAGTCGAAGTCGAGGGGATCAAAGTGCTGCTCCTTTGCCTTCCTCCCGTTGCAGACGCAGACCCCAAATCCACCGAGCGGTTTGCTGGCCTGCTCGTAACACTGAAGCTAGGTAAAGGCGACCTTTGCTTGATCACAATCGGCACAATGTCGCCTTGATACTCTTTGTCCTTCTCCACCGTATTCCTAATTGACTGCTTCGGTGGCTCGCCTCCTCGCCCAGCAAGAACGCCAGCCCACCACCACCAAGCATGTCAGCCAAGTCCCGCCCCAAAGCCCCACCATCGGGTTCTGCACTTTTACCGCCCGCATCGTCCAGCCAATTCGGGTAGCGACCCGAAGCAGACACGATATCGCTCGACGAGCGCCGATGGAAAGCCTTCCTCGCGGTCACACTCGAGAACGAACTCGGCGGCGAGCCCGCATTGGGCGGCGCAAGTGTCGGTCTTGTACTCGTGCTTGCCAACGACGACTGCGAGGTCGATCCTGAACCACTCGTGGCGGAAACAGCCTTCAGCCCCTCCCGTTTGTCCTGACCACCCAAGCTGACGCTCGCCACAGACCCGCCGGTCTCCTTCCTAATCGGGCTCCATCTCGGCGCGGCGGCGGCGTCTCCCGGTGGGCGAGGGAACTGCACAAATCCACCCCTTCCGCTGCTCGGTGGCGGCGGCGATCTGCTCGTCAACACCGGGCTCGGGAGTTGCGAGCTGGAACTGGCTTTCGAGCTCACAGCGAGCATGCCCGCGCCTGTAAACCCGTCATCGGTCTTCTTCTGGCCGGCGAGGACCGGCCGCGAGCCGGTGACCTCGTTTATGTCGATTAGAGGTTTTAGCTTCAGGTTGGGGTTGCTCCCGTTTGAGGCCATTGACAACGACGAGCCCGGGCGGCGCGGCGCAACAAGGGTCGCTAACGGCGCGTCGTCATCGGAAGACTCTTCACTTGTCGATTCGTCTGAGTCCGAATCGTGAGGATTTGTCGGCCGACGGGTGAGCGAAAGTCGCTTGGCTATTCGGCAGAATGCAAATGAAGGGAGAAGCATCGTGCCGGATGGCGATCGTAGGGTATCCGTTAATGGTGTTTGGGCAATATCGAAACGTAAGTCCCAAAGAGGTGTGATAAGGAAGGTGAACGGAGTACGAAAAGGAAGTCCAATGCAAAAGGGCGATGGAGGTAGGGTTGAGTAAAGCAGAGAGGTGGAGTCAAGAAACAGAGAAAAGAGACCGCAAGGAAAGAGAAGGGGATGGAAAGTCGAAAATCGAGTTAAAGGCGAAGGGGTAATAGAGTAGGTGGGGGAAAATGGGAGGAAATATCGAAACGCGGGTCGGATATGCGGAGGAGGTAATGTCGAAGTCAAAATGTGATATAGAGTAGGGGAGAGAAGGCAAAAAGATCGCGGAGTAAGTTGAATGTCGAGAGTAAAGTGTAATATGAAGTGGAAGAGGAGAAAAGACTCAAAGTCAGCAAAAGGCGAAAAGTACAAGGAGAGAGAGACCACGCACAAGTCATGATCACATTGCCACCACTCGCGCTAGCCACGAGGTTTCCGGTACTCCCACCCATCTTCTTTTCCGTGCTCCCACTCTGCCCATAAACACCCAACGAAGACTGCGATCTGGCTTGTCCAAGCCCGCGCTGTTGCTGCTGTTGCTGCCGCGAAGGCTGTGGTTTACCCGGGTCGTCGCTGGAGCCCCAGGAGATGATTCGTCCTCGTCTTCATCAGAATCCCACTGATTCACTTGCGCATTTGGCGCCCTTCGATGAACAGTCGTATACCGTATACGGCTTCGGCTTTGTCGTTGGGGAAGGGACCGGTGGAGAAGACGTCTTCTTTGGGGGGCTTCTGAACGGGAGTCGGCGTAGGTCGTTGTGATGATTGCGGTTGTCGACCGTATGGGCTCGGACTTGGCGCTCTCGCACTACTCTCGCCCATAACAGGACTCCCAGCAGCGCTTCTCCTCGCCTGAACTTCTCGGAAGGCCGCAACGCTAATGCGCGAGCTACTCGCACTAGCATCGCTGCCTCCCCGCGGTCGCAGTCGGGCAGGAGGCAGATGCTCGTGCTCATAGGCACTCCCCAGCCCGCTAGCCTGTCCTTCTCGCTCGATCTGCTGACTCAAGCTTGTCAGATTCGTCGCCGTAAGCTGGTTCTTCCCAGCAGGCTCCTCGCGGACATGTCGGAAGGCTCGAAGATTGAAGTCGGAGGGTTTGGCGGGTGAGGGTGGTAATGGCTCGACCTCCTTGTCCTTTCCCCTCGCCCAGAACGCAAACTTGCGCCCGCTTTTCGCGCCCGTACTCTTGCTCGTTTTGCTCGTCTTCCCTGACGCGGCTGTGAGACCAGAAGCAGTACTTCTTGTCGGGCTGATTTGGGGAGCAAGAGGTGATAAAGAATATTGGCGGTCTCTATCACGCGTTCGGGAGGGCGTTTGGTGAGCGTAAGGAGAGGCGCCAGCAGTGGTTACCGGAGGGGGAAGACTTCGGGTAGAAGATGTGTAGAGGTTCTGTGGTGGGCGGAGGGAGTTGGGGGAGGTTGATGCGGAAGCTGAGGAGGGCGGTATATCGGACGACGTGCTCAGTCGTCCGAGATAGGCGGGTCGCGGGGGGGGCTCAAAAGGCTCGCCAGTGTCGACAGCCAATAAAGGAGTCGCGCTTCGTTTACGCCCAAAAAAGCCCAGCCCGCGTTTGTCCTTCTGGGGCTCGCCCGCATATGCCAAGCTTCTGCCGTTTGGAGACGACGGGCCTGGAGCGAATGAAACGTATTCGCTTGTAGGAGATGGCTGGGAAGACGGGGGGGGGGGAGAGGTTGCTGCCGAGCTGGACACTACTGATGCTTGCCGAGTGGGAATGTGAGCTGCAGCAAAGCATTAGCATGGCAGGGAAGGGGGTGAGAGAAGGGAAAGAGGCACGCGGAGGGAGAGAGGTCGCTTGGGCTTTTGGATTTGCTGGTGGCGCCACTTCCATTAGAGTTTCGCGCGAAGAGACCACCTAGAAGCGGCATTTCTGACGCGCTAGCCTAGTCAGAGGTCGCTGTAGACAGGTTAGCCCGCCGGACAAGGAAGTGCCGATGGACGCACCTGGAGGTGAAGGGGGGGGAAACGGGTTCGGAAGGCCGGGGAGATGGCTTGGCGCTGGCAAAACGCTTTAAGGAAAGGAACTCGGAGGACGTTCTAGACAGCCTAAGAAGGACAAATGAGCGTGGGGGCAGAAGGGAAGGGACGATGGGTGGAATTTGACAACGCACCGAAAGGGTCAAGGCTCGTCGTCGTCGTTGTCCTCGCTAGCAACGACGGGTCGCAAAGCGGAAAAGCTGCCGGTAGTGAGTGTGAGGAAGAAGGCCAGCGGGAGCTTCGGATACGATTCGACTTGAGGTGGTTCTGAGACAAATGGCAAGTGATGTAGTCACACGAATTGATTGAAAGCCCCTTTCCAAGGGCTGTAAACGTAGTTTACTAAGTTGCATTGCATACGTCTCGAGTATTGTATAAATATGCTTACTACACGCTTCGAGCGATTCTGTAGTGTTATTTCAATCAATTCTTTCAACAATCCATCCTTGTAATCTAATCAGCATATGTATCGTGAAGCCCAGGTCTTCGAAACTCCCACAGCGTTGTGCGTCGAAAGACTCGACATGGAAGTGGCGACAATCAGCGCAGAAGACTTGGCCAAGCCACGCGTGGCAGACAAAGTCCAAGAAGTCATGTATGATACGTTCTAGTACTGTTTTAGCAAAGGGACAAGCCAGAATAGACGAAGCGGATTCGGAAGGGGACCCAGAACGCTAATTCAAGGTCAAAGATTTGACTCTTGCATTGCGAACGATGTTGTCGCAGACGGCGCGGGTGGTCTACCGATTGCCCGATTTTAATCGTTAAGTGGCCGGTGTCCATACTGATAGCTGCGAGGACGTAGACGGCACCAGGCCCGTCTTCGCTATGTGCCGCCCAAGTCACTCGGAGGGACGGGGAGTGTGGGTGCGTTTGCATATGGAGGGGCAGTGGGTGACTGGTGTAGCGGCGGCGGTGGTGACAACGATGGTGACGATGGGCACAACGTGACGAACGACTTTTCAACGGAGTGAAGGTAGACGCGGTTCTTCAATGGGTGGAAGCGTTGTCTCGGGAGGTGCTCATTTGGGAGCAACTCTGGGCGAAGTTTCTGTTCGATAGTGGCGCGCTAAACTCAGTCTCAGCCCCAGCAGACGTGGTTGCATCTGAGCATGTTCAATCTTCATATTTCTGAAATCGAACTCTGTCTTGGCGTTTTCAGCAACGACATTATCGCGTTCTTGTAGAAGCTCATTCTTCTCATCGACAAGTCGAGTGCTCTCCGCTTCAGCTTCACCGACTTGTGTTTCGAGCGCAGCAAGGAGCGAGGAAAGCTTGTTAGCTCTCCCTTGGGCATCTTCGAGTTGAGAAGTCAGTTGACCCCGCTTCATTTCAAGACCGCTATTACCCGCAGCGAGAGATGCACTGATGCGGTCTAAGTCGGAAATCCGCGTTGTCAATTGTTCCATCTCCTTCTGCAACAAACCTTTTGCTGCCGCCAACTCCTCTCCAGAAATTTTGGCGACTTCGAGCTGGTGAGAACGCTCAGCAAGTGTATCTCTCAAAGTTGCAAGTTCAGCCTCGCGATCTTGGAGGAGGTCGGCATGGTCTTGAGCTTCGCGAGGACGTGTGGACTCCAGAATACTTGGCTCGGAGGTCGTCAAATTCGAGCCCACCGACGCGAGAAGGATTGCGGTCCGTGACGGGAGTATTGTCGAACGCTATAGCTTGTTGCGCGATCTGTTCGTCAAGCCGCATATCCATCTGCTCGTTAAGATCGATCTCGGTCGGGGCTGGAGTAGGAAGTTTGCTAAGAAGGTTTCCGTCGAGGGCTCGTCGAGCAGCTTGGATGCTAAATCATCTCAGTTATGTCTGAATGACAAAACGATGATAGAATAACTCACGCTTTCTTGCCTTCTGGTGTCAATGCCACCGAACCTACTGGCTCGGAAGGTACGAAGAACCCTTCGTCTTGCTAGGCCGCGAGATCTCATCAATAACAGCATGCAGAAAGGAGCATATGGTGCACAAGTTTGTGGACGGCTGTCCCAACCCAGCTTTTCCAATGAGGCCCAAGTTTGTTCTTCTGCGCAGCGGCATTCTTTTGAACTGTTGATGTATGACGCCACTGTTAGCGCGAGCAACTCAAGTTGGGACAAACCCTGAGTGCCCGGGAGCGTAGCTGTGAATAGAATGTCATTTATGGTCGCGTTGTATCCTGAATGGAAGAGCCGAAAACCTCTGCAAATCACAGGTCAGCATAATCCCAAACTGCAGAGGACCGAGTGGCACGACGAAAACACGCGACTTACGTTCAGCATATGTTGCCTTGGGCGTTTTGAGGGAGCGGGAGCGTCCTCGGGCCATGGTATCGCAAGTGGGGTAAGTACAAACAATCTAGCGAGTCATTAGATGTGAATAATTATATGATTGAAACATACCAAATAGATGAACTTAACGGTCGCACACAATGCATCAAGAAATCCAAATGGATCTTCCTGTTGCTAAAAGGCAAGTGGTGTAATCATTTGGCCTTGAGCCCACAGCGATAACCCAAATTCCAGACATGTTGATTTCAGAATTCATCTCCTCTTTGCAATGCATCTCCTCCGAGGCAAATCGACTCGAAAATGAGGGAGGAGAACCGGAAAAACTGTTACGGGTGCCAATACACTACATATAACAACCTGGAACGTTACGCTAGCTTGCAAAGATCTAGAAGGAGTTAGGATCAAGAACTCTGAAAAAGGCTCCACTATCCTCAGCGAGTCTCTTCGCGACATTTGTAATGATTTCGGCCAACTCGTCGGTAAATCCGTCAGAGAGCGTCCTGTCGGCTTCTTCGAGGACGAGAACCTCCAGTGTAGTTAGAGCGAAAGAGGGAGAGTTGTGGATATGGTCAGTAAGTCGCCCATGAGTTCCAATCGCTACGTCTGGTCGATTCCGCAACGTAACTTCCTGAGACCTGGCCGATAGCCCACCTGGCGCTCTAGATCAGTAATTAGACGACAAGATTGCCTTCAAACCTACCGACAACGAGGCAGAATGGATGTCTGTATGGGTAGCTAGTTCTCTGCTGGCTTCGACTCACTGTTGGGCCAACTCTCGGGTTAGTACAAGAACGAGACCACGCGTAGCAAGAGCTCTTGCGCCTTTTTGACGATATAGAAGTCGTTCAATCATGGGAATAATGAAAGCCACAGTCTTGCCGGAGCCTGTAGCTGGCCACCTCCAACAATATATTTCCCTAATAGCACGACAGGAATGGTGGCAGCTTGAATCGGCATTGGTTTAGTGTTGGTCAGCGCTTTGGCCGCGAAAGGATCATGGAAAGAAATGACGAGGGTTCTTGCGTTGTCTTCCTCTCTTTTTTCGGCCTGAGTTTCTTCTTCTTCTGACTCGTCTTCATCATCCTCTCCTTGGTCACTTGGGCCATCCTCGTCTGAGGGTAATCAGGGTTACTCTCTTCATCAGAGGTTGCTAGTGGATCGCTCTCTTCCTCCTCATTTTCCTCTTGTAGTTCGCTGCCTTTCGAATCCGACTGCGACTCATCTTCATCCCTCTTCCTCTTTACACCCTGCTTTCGTCGAGCAATGATGTCCTCATCCGATATAGGCTCTGGTTTCCGTCCCTCCTTCACTAGGTCAACGAACCTAGCAGCATCTCCAATATCCACATAGGTGTCCCCCGAGAGATCCAACACGAAGTCAGGAGCAAGGTCGGCATCGTCTTTGCTTTTTGTGGTTGGTCCACCGTCTTTAACATAACATGCGAGTCGATGGTCAAAATGTAGTCGTCCATTCCTGGTCTGGCGATTTGGCTTTGATATGTTCCATGATTGGATCGCCAGGAAATGTTGAATGGTTGATCCCGGCGACAAACGCTCGCAGTGCAGCGTAGTAGTTAAGACCCCGCAACTTCTGGGCAATTTTGACCATCTTTTCGATCAGTTTGGCCCGCATCTTGTGCTTGTCGTGACATAGAATCATCGAAACCACCCTATAACCCGCATGAGGAACAAGGGTCAAAGGATAAGTTTAGACTGACCAGACAGCTAGATGGTTAGAGAAGTCGTTGAGCCGAGCGATTGAATTAGTTGCTGGATCCTTCTTGCCTGACACAAAAGGGTACCGCAACCAATGTCTGGGCTAATGGACACCGTCAAATGACTGACTGACGCTGCAACCGCAATAACCATACCTTGATATCCAAGAACAATTCCAGTCGCGTAATTTCTTGGGCAATATTCTCGGACTCGAGGCCTTATTAACATCTGATGCGAGTTTCAGGAGGTGCTTCAATGTCGACCGCCTCTGAGCTGTCCGATAGACCTGGTCCGTTGAGAGCAGGCGGCGCGCAGACGAGTTTGGCGGAAAACGGAATGCTTCCTTTGTGCTCTCTGGAGGTAGCGGGAGTCTTGACTTTACTAGAGGGAGAGCGAGCTGCGGCCGGGAGCTCTGGATCAGAGCTATGGGGGCTGCCGAGCGTGAGAACAGCGCTCTTCTCGTCGTCATCATAGTCGCTCTCGTCTTCGGGATAATCAGCGGCATCCTTGTCGACCAAGTTCGGAAGTAGCTCATGGAAAGGAAGAAAATCAGCGCCATAATGGAGAAGGTAGGTTTTGGAGGTCATGGATTTGAAAAGGGCAGACAGGGCGCTGGGTGTACCGCGGACCTTGAAGTCGTAAGGATAGTCTCTTATCCATTCTTCCAATAAATGGCATATTCTACAGAAATCAAGATTTGAATGGACAAAGAGAGACTGTATACCTCATCTGGGCAAAACAAGCGACATGGGGTCACCAGAAGGTTAGTCTAATTGTCGAAGCCGTAGTTGCATAGCTAACAGAACACTTCTTGGGCTCGCAAACCGCCGGTATGTGAGGAGAAAATGGGTTATGTAAGTTGGATCTATGAATCAAGTTAGTATGGAGAGAAAGAAATGACTACGGCTACTGCTCACCATCGCCGCTTACGGCCAAGAACAACAATTTGTCCAAAAGCTCGTCAAGAGCGGCCCACGGTCTACTACTCGCTTCCTTCTCCTTCGTCTCCTTAGGAATTGGCGGAGGGTCGAAGACGGGCTCGATAGCAGTTTGTGGCGGCTTTTGCAATGATGACACTGAATTAGAGCTAGTTCTTGTGATGGTGCCGGAGTCTTTGTCAAGTTGCCAGTCTCTTGTTCGGGACTTCTCATGCTCAGAGAGAAGGTCGCCCGTTGAGCGGGCTCGGGTGGGGGAGTTGGGAACAGTGGGAAAACGTGAAGCGGGTATTGTGGGCAAAGGAGGGTTTGACAGCCGAGATGAAGCGCCCTGATGGGAAAGTGTCTGTACTCATCGACGACGACGAGGCCGCCGGAGTAACTGTTAATTGATATTTCCCAGGGCAGCGGTGGGATCAATGAGGGATTGCGGCAGTTGAGGTCAGATTCACTGCGACTCGAGTCTATAAGCAGATGAAGACATGGAATGGATGCAGAAAAGGTCACCGACGTCGTCCTCGGAACACGGCTTTGATCAACCACTCGAAAGCCTGTCGCATCTGTTTCTTTCCTGATCCTTGGACGTTCGAGACTTCGACTAGGTCATCGTCATACAGTTGCAAGAAATCTGCTGCCGCTCCTTGTGGGTCCACCCGCCGGTCAAGTCCGACTTGCAGGCGAGCGCAAGTGTTGGTATCATCTTGGATCGGAAACGGCCTTGAAAAAATGAGCATGAAGCCACGAAAAACACAAGAGGACATACGAACAAAAATGAGTCGGCGTCCGAGGCATCATAGCACATTATAACACCGTCGATAGTGGGAGAGCCCTCTAGCCACACGGCGTCCTCCCACGCAACCCTTGAGACCTCTGCCTCAATAACATGCACAGGATACTCGTCAGCCCCATCTCGGATGCCACCGACACGAAGACTATCTATCTGTGGGGCCGTGTCAGAGTTGATGGGTAGTTCCGCGCCGGTAACTCACAGTTGGAAGCCTGAGAGAAGCAGTTGGAAAGAGTGGTTGATGGGCTCGGAAAGGCCATAGCCCTTGAGGCCCTTCTTCACGACAACGGATTTGCCGCACTTCGCTGTGCCAACAACGAGAAGAGTGAGTGTGTCGTGAGCTGCAGGCTGAAGCTTCAAAAGAGTGAGCATAACGTTGTTCGGTGAAAAAAGGAACACACCTCGGCCAACCTGATACGGCTATACTTGGCGGAAGAGTATATGCTGAGACTTCCACTACGGGCTCTGGATGTTACCGGTGGCCGTGGTACTTGTCGAATATCGATGCCATCTTCGGTGCTTGAAGTAGTGGAGACGCTGAGGATGATGGACAAGCCGGAAGTCGAACTGAGAGTGGTTGTTCCTGGTGGAAGTGGAAGGTCTCCGCCTCGAAGCTTGCTATTCTCCGTCGCAGTGTATCGCTTATGGAAAGCCTCATGTTCGACATCGTAATCTACCGAGGGGTGATATTGCGTAGAAGAGACGCTGGCTCCCCGAGTCGGTTCAAAAGCAGATGGCGGTGTAGGTGAAGCTCCCAGTAGGAACTGTCGTCGTTTCTTCGCAATGGTATTGTAATCATTCTGGCAGAGTCAATGGAGACCAAACACAAAGAATGAAGCGATGCTCACTTTTCACGAAATGTATCTCCCACAGGCTTTGAGAGTATCATGGAGCCAAGGTTGGTGGTGGCAAGCAACAAGTTGTCACGTCGTCAATCATCGTCAAATTTGAGTGACTGAAGCAGTTTGCAAGGCTTAGGCAGCTTGCCAGGCTCGAAACTTCAGCGTTTGAGAGAAAAAAGATTATTCGTAGCCCACTCTATTGGCAATTGAGTAGCCGATGGAATCTTCAGTAATCTCCTCCTCCTCACTAGAGTCACTACCAACTTCAGTCAGAACCAGCGACCAACCGAGTCCGGTTCCTCCTCTCGAGTCTTGAGTTTCGTCGTTGACCACATCGGTCTTCGAACTAAGGCTCCGAGTCTGAATGGCAATTTGATCTAAAAAACGAGCGTTTGGCCATCGTTCAAGTTTGTGATTCAGATTGTGTTCAAAGCCTATACAGTCATGGTATGTATTCTGAGGTAAAGCGACTGCAACTTGGGCTGTAACAGATAATCTAGGCTCACGAATTCATTGACATTTTTTTTTGACCGCTAGTCTTTTGTGCTCTTACTCGACTAGTTACTGCAGCAAGGAGCCGTCCAAGCCTTTGCGCAAGCTGCTACTCGGCGAGGCTGCGGTCGTTGGGTTCGGAGGAGCCGTATTGTGAGCGCTGGACAATGGAATGGAGCGTTATCAACAGAGCTCTAACGTGTAAATTATGGCAACAAACCTAGCGGCTGGGGTACCCTTTGAGCCACTTTGACTCCTCATGTTTGGCCCAGGACCCGCAAAGACGTTATGGATCACCAACAAGGGAACCCCCACTATGGTGTTGAATCGCGGGTTTGGGCTGATCATCACAAGCTTATCCACAATTTCCTTCTCGACGCGCCTTCGAGAACGACTGGCACAGATAGTCATTGCAGCCTATTATCTGGACTTAGCTGGAGACTGAGCTGCTGGAGGCCCAACATACAAAGAAAAGATCACACGTACGGCCACCAAAAAAAATCCGAAGAGTCTGAGGCAGTCGAATGAATGCGTTGATGTACACTTCACATCTTTTGAGCGATATGCTGAGCATTTACGGGAACGGGACTCACTGCTGATCTTAATCTCTGTAAGTTCGAGACCGCCGACATCGACAAAAGAGAAACCCTCATGGGAGATACTGAATCCCTGATAAGTGATATCAGTGTGCTATCTGACCTAAACGAAATAAACATACCGTCAAAAACTGGTCAAATTGCTGGATCGTGCAAATCGCTTTGACTCTCAACCGCTCTAGGAGCTGTCGACGGTTATAAAACACCGTCATGAAGTGGGAAGCTGAGCTATAAGCTTCAGGGTTATTATGCTCCGGGTAGGTGAGGATGCTTCGCGTCAACTTGAAAGAAGCGGCTGTGTTGACACCACCGTCAAAAGCACGGTTTAAATGACGGAATAACAGCATATCGCCGTTGATAACAGTGAAGATCAACGGCAGCTACAAAGGTCCATTAGCCAAGCTTGAAGCTTTTACATTCGACGCACCGAGATCTCATACAGGCCTGGATGTGCTGATAATTGCTGGTTGAGGAGGCAGAGATGCTGTACGAATATGGCTTCACGCTTCCTGGCGCTGGAATCCCAGGTCAGCCACGGATGATATGACTGAAATCACCAACCTCTCCCTTTCAACCATATTCCTTCTCTGAACCTCTCTCAGCTGCGCTGTCAGTAGAGCGACCCGTTCGCTCAAAGCACGATTACGATGCAGCTGCGGTTTGAGATTTTGTATCTCTAGACCGGCGCAGCTTATTAGGAGGGACAAGTGGGAATAGAGCAGATAATCGCACCATAGCCAAGTCCAAGTCCAGATAGCTCGAGAGCCACTGCATCTGATTCAGAATTATCTGAGTCCGAATTGTTGCTCATGAGAAGATTCAGATTCGGAGTGGTTTGCAAGTTGAGAAGAGGGAGAGCCTGTTGCAGCTGAGTAACGTCTTTTGCGAGCCTGCCTGGTGACCCAGAGGGATCGGTCATAAAAGACAAACGAAAGCCTTTCAATAAAGGATTGAAATCACGTGTTGCTTGATGTTGACTCGACAACCCTATGGCAACCACACCGGATTAGGTAAAATATATCTGGTGAAAGAAATTGTCGGGGGAAACCGGAAGCGACCCGATTGGAACGGCGCATTCGGCCCGCTCAGCCACTCCAATCGGGTTGCTTCCGGCTTTCCCCGACAGTTTCAGCGACCGTTTCATCAACAAGATATATTTTGCTAAATCCGGTGTGAACTGCAGGCAGCTGTGGATGTTGGATGTTGTTGACTTTACTCAACGCCCATGCTCTGTTTGTGGGAGGCACTTCCACATTAAGGGGTTCAATGCTTGTTGACGAAAAAAGCAGAAGACGCTCGAGCTCTAGGGCTCCAACTATTTTATTTCTGTTTGTGAAAATTTCAAATAAAATAGAAACACAAACACAAACAGTAATAAATGTTTGAAACTATTTATAAATGGTTCTGGTAATCAGACACAAATTAAGCACTTTGTTCTCAAGTTTTTGCACATACCATGTCTATCTTTATGATCTAGTGTATATTAACAAAGAGAAAACATAATCACTTAAGCTGTAATAGCCTTTTCAATCTAATTCAACCATCAAAGTGAAGTTCCTGTTGAGTATATTACCAAATCAGGAAGGATAAAATTTTGTTCAAATAGAATTTGAACTTGGGAGACATGAAATAGGATGTTCAAGACAGTGTCAAAGTGTTTTTAAAGCCCCGAAATACTTGAACTGCACTGTCAATATTGATTTCAGTCCACTATAAGTGGAAACCATTTGAACTATTTATTTATATTTAATTTCTGTTTGTCCACGCTCACAAATAAAATGGTCATTTAAATGTTTATTACCATTTGTAAATATTTACAAATGGAAAAGGTTGGAGCCCTATCGAGCTCTCGAGTGCTGCCTTTGCTGCCGCCGCTTTCCTTGCAGCTAGAATTGGATCCTGGGGCTGAAAATTGATGTCGAAATATGCCTGACTCTAGCAACGATGGGGGATCTCGTTTCACAGAGCTCAGGTTCCGAGTCACAGGTTATAGATGCCCAACGTTGGTTCCACTCTGTTTGTTCAACACGCACACCAATGTAGATTGCTAATGTCAAATCATAGCAATTCAACTGCCTGGGCCTAACTTTGTGGCCGACTGCCGGCCGTTTCAGCCCATTCGGAGGTTTACAAGACTGGGGGAAGATAACGGTTGGTTTTGCTTTGAATTTACTACTTACATCTATATCTAATAACATATGGTTTTAGAGGCAGCTGTCGATAACAGGCGCGAACCCCGGCCGGAAGCCGATGATGCTAATAACAATCTGGGTTCAGAATCAGAGGCGCCGCCTGGAAGAACATGTTCTGGCAGACACTCTCCATCGCAACTACACGCCATTGAGGAAGCAATTTGGTTGATGATCTTGTTTCTAATCGTACGGATCTATTCAGCGTCAGCGCTGAGTAGGGTGCTGTAAGTAATTCCCCAACCAATACTTACAGGTGTTTCTAACAGTTTTTAAAAACAGGGGTGTTTATAAACAGTTTTTGAAACAAGCAGGGATTACTTAATATACTTTAGTGTCAATAATAATTATTCAGTAGTACCACTTCTATGGCATGGTACCACCCTATCATTAGACTGCCCCTTCATAGCAACAGTATTTTTCATCTCAACAACTAGGTCTCTACTATCCAGAAGGAAATTACGATATTTAGTAGTGTGGATTGTGTGACTGATGTGATATAATGTCACACATGGCTGTTTACAAACAGCTCCCGCCTCCAGGAATTAAAAACTAACACTGTTTTTAAAAACATGTTTCTAACTGGTTTGTAAACCAGATCAACTTACAGCACCCTAGCGCTGAGACAAAATGTGCGTAGGAGAGGCTCCCTAATTCTCACTTAACATACCGAATTTTGCTCCGACTGAGAGGAACATGAGAGAAATTCTCGACATTTCCAGCCGGGGAGTGGCGCTTGAAGATATCCGTTGACCGCTGATTCTTCACACCTTTTCCGAGTCTTTCCGACACAAGTTTCTGAGCTTTCTCTTCTGACCCGACTTCCGCCGCAGCCTCAACGGTGTCTGTACCCAACACTTGTTTGCATGATTCGTGAAATTTGTCGTTGAGTTGTTGTCCTTGGTTGTTTGGTTCCAACTTCCGAGCCACGCGATGGCTGCAGCCCCGAGCGGCGCAGACAAAGACATGATGGAGCTAGCCTCCACGATACTCAATAAGGATGTCGCTATTGTGAAATGCATATATAGTGCTCATCCAACCGTGTTTGGCCTTGTCGAAGAGCAATCGATGAATGGTGTCGAGAGATTATTAGACATCAATAAGATGTTGATCAGACCTCTGTAGGCAAGCGACAAGGCTTTCATTAGGCATCAATAAGACCACGCTAAGCAACCTATAAGGCCTTCATAATCTCATTAGACCTCGATACTAGTAAGGGTCATAAGATCTTGGTAAGGCTTTAATTTGACTTCCTAATCTCATAGTCCATCCGCAAGACCCTATAAGACATCGATAAGACGGGTATAAGCAGGCTTATCATCAGCTATATAGCCTACAGGAACACAGGCCCAGAAGCAGAAGATTTGCTGTGGAGGTGCGTTCACAAATCTTGTTGCAAAACTGAGATAATCGACGGTCGCCTTCAAGTTTCCGTTACACCAAAAAGACCCCATTGTGCTTAAGCCTACTTCGACTGCGGCTGCGACTGCAACGAGGGGTAAGGCCAGAACTTGCTGGGAAGCCGCTTTAGGTCACTGGCGAATTTTCCAGAGTTGAGTTGCAATCTATGTCGCTGGAACCCGTTACAAGTTTCAGTGGTGGCTTTTGGGGTTTCTAGTTTCGGCTTCCACCGTGGGCATGGTCGCTCAACCGAGAAATAGGTCCACGTCAGAATGGATGTCCTAAAGATGGAGAACGAGTGAGGAAGATGCATAAAATGGAGACAAAGGACAAACCGTAGTGTCGTGCTTGTTTTCGATGATTTGATAGCGATTTCAGCGAGGAGTCGTCGTGCAAGTAGTGGGTTTTAGTTCGCCTTGTCTTATTTGCTGACACATGAGCACGCAGCGACTGCGTTCATGTCCGAGAGGCCAACGAGCAGCCTACACGCACGATTGGGTGGCGCAAGAAATAGTCTTGTGCCTGTACTTGCCAACGACTGCGAGGTCGAGCTGGAAGGATTGGTTGGAGTAACAGCCGGTCCATCCCCTACCGGTCTCTCGGCGCCGGCGACCCGAGTAAGCTGTAGGCAAGTTTGTCGTTGACCGGCTATTAGCCATGGAAGGCGGTAATTGCCCCCGAGGTGATCGTTGATCAGCTCTTGCGCTCGCGAAAGTGGTTTGGCTGTATGGCAGAATCTATCTAATATATGGACAACGTTGCCGAGTGGGTTTTGATTGATGGCACGTGATGTCATAAGCGTTCACGCTTGTCCAACAATGGAAGGGAGGACCATTGGGCCACTGGTGATCATATTCGTGTCCGTAAATGAGGTTAAGGGGATGTCGAGATGAATGACGGTTCGCCCAGGAAACGTAAAGGCGGATGGAATGTAGAAAGGAAAGTCCAAAGAAGTGTAATACGCAGTGTGGGGAACATGCATAGTACGAAAAACAAGCCAATGTCGAAGAGGTACTGAGGAGTAAACAGGAAAAGTGGAGGCGTTATATGGTGGAATAGAGCAAGGAAACAGGCAGGCAAAGACTCGGAAAAGGTGGGAGGTAATATCGAAAAGCAAGTCGAATGCAAAAGCGTGATTGGAGAGGGAAACCGTCGAGAGAAGGACACAAAATTAAGGGAAAGAGGAGTCAAGTCAGCAAAACGCGGAAAGCACAAGGACAGAAAGACCACGTACAAGTAACATTGCCACCATTCACGCTAGCCACCAAGTTTCCTGTGCTCCAGCTCATCTTCCTTTCCACACCCCCCATAGACGCCTCGCGAAGACTCTGATCTGGCTGTCCCAAACCTGCGCTGTTGCTGGTGCTGCTGCCGCGAAGGTTGCGGTACCGCGGTTTACGCGAGCCGTCGTTGGAAATGATTCGTCCTTGTCTTCGTCCAAGTCTGAATCCTACTGATTCGCTTGCGCATTCAGTGCCCGTTGATGAACAGCTTCGGTTTTGTCGTTCGAGAAAGGACCGCTGGAGCAGTCTTTGCGGGTTTTTTGGACCCGAGTCGGCGTAGGCTTTCCGGCAAAGATGCTCCCACCCCTTGACAAAATTGTCAACCAGAGGACGAACGTAGTGGTCGATTTCCTCGGAACTCGCTTCGTCCGGCCCCAGAATGATGCTAATCCACATGAATTCAGGCCGACATCGAATGTCCTCGGGAACATTGATTGACGACTGCGAGGTAGCCGCCCCTGGCCACAAAGAACGGCTCAGTTCGGCCCGAAAGGAGAAGACGCCCACCACGCAGCTCCCACTCGATCCGCTCCCATTCCAGACGTCACCAGGACAAAAGGTTGCCGCGGAAGATAAGACGATAACCATGGGGACCAATTGGAGACCATATTTAAGCAGATAGGATTGAAGATTGAGGGTGGTGGAAAGGTCACGGTTGAGATAGGACGGGCTAAACCCGTAGAGAGAGATATCGCTAACGAGGCGAGGGTGAGTTAAGTTCTATGTATTATGCAATGTTTCTGCGTCGACCAAACCACGGAGTTCGTCTTTCACGTTCCGGCTTTCCAGAGCGAGGTCAACGCAGTTGATGGTGGTGCCCAAGCCCATCAATCTTATCCAGTGGGATGTCAGATCTGCTTGGAACGCCATTGAAAAGGAGGGTATATTGTCGTCGCGGATGACAAGGAGGGCTCGAATTAGGCATTATCACCATGCGCTTGATCGACGCACAAACCGCCAGGCCATCCACGAAGATAACAGAGAAAGCGAGTCCAAGAACCGGGAACTCAAGCCCCGCCTGAAGATCTCCCCCAAAGTGCTGTACAATAGTGCATGGCTCGCGTCGAAGTCCATCGTGTTCCAGAAGGAGCTTGAAGTCTCAGCTGAGGCGTTCACGGCGACTGGTCGTATGTAATCTGAGTAGCTAGTTGATTTGTCAGTAATTTTGAAAGACTTTCAGAATCGTTTACTTGCAACTGAAAAGTTTGGCCAAGTTGAATCTTGCTGTCGAGCCTGTCGTATGTCCGATGTTGAGATCTCGCCTGAGCTGTGCCGTTGTGAGACAACTGGCAGTAGCGGCGGGCTTTGACATCAGCGCCGGGTTTGAGACTAGCGAGCTGTGTGCCGTTGTAAGACAACTGACAACAGCGACTTCGAAGAAACAACCTTGGAAGTGCTGTGACGATGGATGTCACGGCACGGATCCATCGGCCATCAGCCGGCGTGACGCTGATCGGCGTTTGTGCTCCAACCATCATGCGCAAATCATCTTACGACCGCCATGGCTCGGGAAGCACCCCCCAAACGTCTTACGTTGAGGGATCTCGAACCCCTCAAGCCGGTCCTTCGCGTTCACGGCGCGCCCCGCAACCCTCGAAACCCCAGCCCCGTCCTCTCACAATGGAGGAGTACGGCGAAGTTATGAATCCTGAACTCCCTTCGCACTCCTGGATTCTTGTCCCTCGAAGCCAATTGGGCCCCCAAGAAATACCACCGGTCAGTCAATATATACTTCATACGCTGCATTATTGCTAATCAGAATGTTAGCACTCCGAGTTCTATCATGGACTTGTCCGCAACCTGCCCGCAGTATATACTGTACTCAATGGCAATCGAGAATTCATGACAAAGATCCCTCGAGACTTAAAAGCTCCTTCATCCCCCGAAACGCTCGACGGAGAACTTCACCAGACAGCTTGGGTCGACCTCGAAATGCCTCATCTTCTCTTCCTTCCACGCACCAACGTGTTCACGGGACCATTGCTGCAAAGTTTGAAGATGACCACACGGACGGTCCCAATCGAGCGTCGTACCACTCATGTCTTTTCGGTTGCCTCGCAATCAATGGTGTCGACTAGACATTGGGTCATGGCCGCTAAGCCTCTTAAAAGATGGCTGCGAATTGAGGCATTCCTACAAAAATGTCTTTTTTGGCTCGAAAGTCGAGTACGCGCGGCTGCTCCTCATGACTATCGTGGAGCGCGGCACCGTGCACCAGTGTTTTTTGGATACAGTCATCGCTATGAATCCGAGCACAATTTGGTGACTGCTGTCCTTAATTCACGCGACGCGTTTTTTCCGCTTCTGGCCACCATCTCGCTGAGAATCCTCACTCTCGACGCCGTGGCTCTCAAATCCTCCAGCGCAGCTAATCCATGGCGAAATGACTTGTTCACTGCAACAGGAATTAAGCAACAAATTTGGGACGAATTGGAAAACATTGTGACTCAAATCGTATCCGCGCCAGTCGGTGGCATTATCGACTTTTCGAATTCAGCTGCCATAAACAAGGTGTCCCAGGTTGACTGGCTGTTTTCCATCCTAATTCGCCACAACATCAGGGTGCCCTTGTATTTCTCGATGGGTTCGACAAGTGTCGCTAAGCTAGCCTCACTTTCCTCGATGCAGATTGTGCATTTCGAGCCGTCGGATGCCGACGTTGAACGGCTGAGGAAAGAGCTTTCGGGTCGGGACGCATATATCGAGTGGTTGCTCGTGCGGAGCAATATTCGCCGATGGGGTGTCCTTCCCAACCACGATTGCGTCGTTGACGACCTGTCTCATCATCTTCCTGCGGCTCCAAAACCACCCGCCGTTGAGAGAGGCAGCGGCCAAAACCGGGGGGAAAACTGGGATGCTTTTTTTGCCAGACGACGGATAGACAATGCGCTAAAGGAAGAGTTAGAACTCCATTCGCAAAGAGAAGCGCGACTGCGACGAGAAAATCTGGCTGCAAAGGGAGGAGGGATTGGCAAAAGAGGTGCTCGTGTATTTGTCTGGAGTGATGAAGGGGGCGGGTTTTGGGTGCGCGAGCTTCGGAATTACAGCTATGCTGTCGAAATATGGAATACATTTTCCCCCGAGCAACGCATCTACGATGGCTTTTCAAACGAGTGGGATCTCTGCGGAGCAATCAAGTCGGCTGGAGATTTATCCTCCTTCAATTACTTTGACGACGACGATGACGACGACGACGCCAATGACAAAAACAGTGGTCTATATAGTGACGTTGTCCATCTCGTTGAAGAAACACGCGCCGTGGTAGTGAAAGAGACTACCAGTCTTACAGTAGCCACTCAAAATCTTCTTCAAGATAGCGTGGCAGTTGAGGAGGACGTGCAGACATTCTTCGAGCAAGAAATTCAAGTCGGCAACACAGACGAAGATGATCCATCGCGCGTGAGCCAGCTCGACGAGATTCAAAGTACCCTCGAACTCCGTTTTGGGCATCAATCGATTGACGAGCCTTTTGACAAAGTGCTGGATGAAAGGGACTGTCGCAGGGCTCTGGGGAACGGCAAATCCACCAAGCCGCTTACGGCTTCTGCAAAAGCATTGCTATTGACTCTGGTTGATGCTAAAAAACTGGACGATATCCCTGAGCATCTTATCGACATTTGCCGAGCCGATTCCAGAGCCACGCTGTGGGAAGATCGAGGCGTTGACATCAAGGTCATCGTGCAACAAAATGCCGACGAACACGAATCCAAAGCATTTATTCTGACCCCTCGCAATAATTCAACGGATGGAAAGAAGCTGCTCCTCTTCAGTGCCGCAAATGTTCTCCATATCATTCGACTGCAGCTCAGCGACTGGAAGGACATCGTAGCACATCTTGTCCAGTGTGGCTCAGAGTATCATCTTGTTGCCGAAGGCCTGGACTTCAACTATGTTCTTCCGCCCCCCAGCAACGTTGGTCTAGGTGTTCGCGATGAAGGTTATGTCCCTACGATGTTGGACTATCAGGCCTATGTAACCCATCGAGACCACTTCCTGCGTTCGCCTCGGGGTGTCCTGGCCCTTTATGCAGGCGGATTAATCGCTCGAATCGCACGCCATGTCATCGACAAACCCACTCTCTCCTTGATGTGTGATCGTGTGGAGATTGAGCATGCTGAGGGAAAGATTCCGGATCCCACCTCTAGTGGTGCGCTGTATTACAATCGCCTCACCCCGGAGGAAGAGGGCCTTATTTGCGGCGTCTATCCAGTACAATTGGGTAAGTGGGGCTCTGTGTGGTTGAACTTGGGCCGATTTCTTTCAGATCGGTTGGATCGCACGAAGCCGACATGAAACACATCTCATGGTGGCCTACTCCGCCTTCGTTTTACACATCTGGGTTACATGTAGGATGGTGGACATCTGACTGTGAAGAGTGGTTCCAAGATCTCCTTACAAAGATGGAAGCTGGACGGGGAGAGCTGCGTAGCCAGATGCAGTGGAAGAACAGAACTCGGTTCCACCAGAAGTCTTTGCGCATCTTCAAGTCTCAGAACCATCTCGCTACCGATTATCTCCAAGGCCTGCTGTAGTTTTTTTTTTGTGTATTTGGACATTTACCATCGCACAACGAATTTTTTGCTGACTAGTACAACTGACCGACAGGTGGCCGATGAGTGGCCGATCGAAATAATGGACACTTATTTATGGTAAATCAGGTACATCCTCGTTACTAAGTTAGACTCGTTACGTGTCCGATCCGAGGACCCGAAACGTCCCCCAATTTCTATACTTTTCTATATCGATCTTATCGTTACCCACCCTTGTCAGCCACCCTCCTTGTTAGCCTCCAACTTATCAGCTTAATCATCTTATCTTCAGCCAACCCCCAAGGCTAGCAGCCTATGGTCACCTACCGTCGTCACCCACCCTTCTCAGCCCTCACCACCCACCCCGGCCTCTGGTGGCTCACAGATGCCAAATAACTTTTCTGTCCCCCTCTCAACCCCCTCTTCTTCTTCTCCCCCTCCCGCTCGCCTCCACGCTCCACTTATCATGATCACTCTCACCTATTCTCAGACATCTCCGAATCTCTCATGTTTACTGATGTTTACTGATTGTTCGTATAGCAGTTGACGACTACTAACCCGTACATCTCTTGTAAAATCGTACTGATACTCCGCCGCGGCGCAGCTACGTAGGCCACTGAAACGATTTTCGTTCGGTGGTTGGTTAGGTAAGAGGGCGAGGCATAGCGTGTACTTGGAGCAGTGGCACTCCACGCTCGTTGTCAGGCGTCGAGGGATCGTACCATGGACAGAACTCCTTGAAAGGAAATTTCTTCCTGTTGTTGATGCGGACTTCCTCAACCCAATTCTCTACGACAGGCACACTTTCTTCGCAACAGAGTTCCAGTTCCCCAGAAGCGCCCTGTTTGTCGTAAGCTCTGAGAAGGGAAGCCAGATGGGCTGAGAGCCGTTTGACGGTGAACTCGGGGTACAAGTCGGACACGGAGCGATCTGGAGGATTTTGGCGATATCGGACACAGGCGCCCGCCATGGCGCATGCAATCACCTGGGGAAGAAAACGTCAGTAAATGCGCTCTCAATGCCTAATGCTCTCATACCATCACACAGCTGGCAAATGACGACGCACGCTTGGTATCGCATTCGATATTTTTTGGCTTTTCGGCCATGCGGTCCGAGAAGAGATGCATCTTTTTCCAGACATGTCGCAACTCTGTCCATCGCTCCACAGGTATGGGCAGTGCTCCTGGGTGCTGCGAGTGGTACGTAGAAATTGCGTACGCCTCCCGGTCCAACGCGGGCATGATTATGGCGTAGGCCATGAGAGACAGTAAAGACTGGACACCTGCAGACTTTGACAGGTTCAAGACGTCGGGACCTGTCCTGCCTGCAATCATCGCGTCCAGCTGCCAAATGTCAACAACGGTCTAGCTGCAGATCGCTCGACATTGGTGGCCAACCGACCTGCGAACACGAAATGCAATTCGGCACAAACCAGCCGATATAAACAGCCCACGGGGAAGTCATGACTGCCTATAATGACAGTGTCGCTCAAGCCCCACGACGTAATGAGGCAAACAAGGCCGCATAATTCTGGAATTCACAGTTAGTCCTATTTTTGCAACAACTACGCACAAACACGTACACGCGCATAGTAGGATCAATCGGGACGCATTCCATGACATATTGGTCTGCGTTCAGATCGTCACTCGCCCAACCATCGGCAAAGAAGTTACGGGACGAAAAACTGTGTTCATCCTTACTCTTCTCATCTTTTCCTCTCAGCTCCTTTGAGTCGTTTGCCACAGCCCACATCTTCTGCCCAACAACTGGCTGGATGCAGGTAACTCCCATGGCGTCCACATGTTGATCAGTCTTTACGCCCGGGTTCCCTGCAATCATCCATTGCAAATCTGCTCGCGGTGGGGAGAACTTGCCAATGTCCGGAATTGCATTAGTATGTAACAAAGCCGCGACTTGGGAGCTGATATGGGATTGCCCTGGCAAGGCGGGGAGAGAATGATCCGGCAGAGGATTGTGAAGGGCGTTGCCGGACGAGTTTCCTTGACGAAATGAAGCCCTGGAGATAAGTCTGCTGGGATACTCCCGAACCAGCCCAGATTCTCCATCTTGCGCCAGGGAGTTGTCGGCAATTTCGGCTTTCTGGTAGAGAGCACAATATTCTGGAAGCTCCAGATCGAACCTACCTGTCCGAGAGATAGGAGGGGCATCGAGAATGAGGATCGACCGCTTGGAGAAAGCCTTTGTTGCCCATTCTGGATGCTGTGCCAGGTCCTCATGGCTGACCACAAAGAATTCTGAGACGGTCGTATTTGGCGGAATCTCTAGTTTTGCGAGCAGAGGCTAGCAGATGAAGTGGCTTGCGAACTCCATCTGTGTCCACGCCATAAGGTGTCAAGCTCAGCATTTCGTCCAGCACCTCCCGCTCATCCTCGGTGTAAGGACGCCAATCAAAGCTAACCTCGTTATCGGGTCCGACGTGCGACCGCAAATTAGGCTTTTGCAGTCGAATTTTGACAGGTTCGTCCAATCGAGGACGGGGCATTCTGGCAAGCTGCTGCTCACGTCTCTGGGATGTGTCGATCTCTTTCTTGAGCTTCTGAATACTCTGCAGTGTCTTTGCATTCTGCTTCTTCAGGCGGGCTATCTTGTCTAAACGCCGCTGCCCATGGGACTTTGGTTCTCGCTGTGGTTTACTCTGCAACGCAGCCAATTGGGCTTCTGCTGCGGCCAGCTTCTCTCGCTCCTCCTGAATCTTCTCATATCTCCCGTGAATTTCACAGCGTTCTGTCTCCCAAGCGGCCAGTTGCGCCGGGGTATAGTTGAGCATACTACCCTTATCTGATCGTACTTGGGGTTCCTGCGTTTCCTTCGGCGTGTGCGAATATACGGCGAAGAGACTTTGAGCTTTGACTTTGGCTCTGATTTGATGAAATTTATAAGGAGGCTTGAGAAACGTCAGTCCTCCAAGTGTAATCGTTTGGATGGAGGGTTTGGGAGGCGGATTCTCTGCCACAGGTTCTTTATCCGACTGCTGTTCGCCGTCATCCTTGCCGTCTTCTGAATCCTCCTCCCCTTGTGAATCCTCGCCGTCTGGCTGGGTGTCATCCTCGCCGTCTTCAGAATCCTCCTCCTGTTGTGACTCCTCACCGTCTGGCTCACCGTCTGGCTGGGTGTCATCCTCGCCGTCTTCAGAATCCTCCTCCTGTTGTGACTCCTCGCCGTCTTGCTCCTGGACCCTGGTTGGGCGGGTCCTCCTGCTTCATTTCCTCATCCTTGTTAGGAGGAGGATCTTCCCTGATTCAGCGGTATGATATCTTGGTCGAGGGGAGGATCTTCATGGTCCTCATTTGGGACAGGCGATATTTCCTCGTCTGGGTTGACGGGAGGTTCGTCCTGGTCCTCATTTGGAACAGGTGACATTTCCTCGTCTGGGTTGACGGGAGGTTTGTCCTGGTCCTGGTTCGGGAGAGATGACATTTCCTTGTCTGGGTTGACGGGAGGTTCGTCCTGGTTCGGTGGAATGGGGCCCAGTTCGTTGCTGTTCGGTAGATGCCCCGAATTATCTCCGTCTGGTGGCGAAACTATCTCTTCTTCTTCTCCTGTCCTCTGACGTTTGCGCCCGTGCTCGTCCTCCTCCAAGTCGTCCCAGGGCCTGGCTTTTCGCACCGTCCCGTGTTCTACAACTGTTCAGTGGTACATCCTACTGGCGTGTGATTACACCAACCGTCAATTGTTGTCTCCTCCTCCTCCTCCTCCTCGGAATCGCTCAACTCCGTATCTTCTTCGGGTGGTAAGCCATACCAGCCATTCAGATCCTTCTTGGACACCGCTTTGATAAGCTCATGATATCTAATCGCCAGCGTTGTGAACTCTGCATGTTGACGCAGCTTTGAAACAAAAAACGACGGGTAAAATTCAAACTTGAGCGCCCTTTCTATCAATTCCCAGACAATTTGCTCCATCCTCCATACAAGTGTGTTAGGACAACTCCTAAATTGGGGCGACTGAATAAGCTGAAACCAGTTTAACGCCGCTGCATATAACTGAGCAAAGCCCCCAAAATAAAAAAACTGATGTCTACGATGGTAACATTGTTGGGTAAGCTGCTCTTCTCGCTTTGCTGATGTCGTCTATCGTCCAGTAGCGCCAAAGGAGTAGAGCCGAGAGCGAGCACGGTAGAAGCCACCCCGCTTTTGTTGGCGACTCGAGCAGGATGCCATTTCGAAACATCTAGTGAAAAGTGTCAATGGAACACTCTCAGAGCTTCAGCGCATTGCTTAGGATCGTTAAGGTCAATGTCCTACAAGAGATGTGATCTCTAGACAATTGAAAGTAGATGAGCAGACTAACCTGACGCAGCAAATATTGCGTGAAGATTAGCGAAACAAAGTTAAGGCGAGCTTGATTTCCCTTTGCAGCATGGGGATTTTGATAGGCTTCTAACCAGGCTACGGCATCTTCGTCCTTGTGCCATGTATTGTTGGGATTCACAAGGCTGTCTGTCGTAGTTTTCACAATACCAAGCCACGATCTGGTCGTGCGGCTGACGAGCTGTTGAAGGGTTTTGCTGGGAAAGATCTGCCTGGTGTTAGAAATGACGACCCAGCCCAAAACCTTTATTAACCTTAGACAGTCTGGCGGCCTTAACCTGGTCATTTGGGATAGCCTCTGCCATACCGAGGATTGCCTGTAAATCCGGCGTACCATCCTCGCGCAGGTAGGATGGGTTCTCCAGGCAGTGCAATGAATAAGCGAAATGGATGTCTAGAAAGAGAGCGCTGATCAACATAGTTCGCAATGCATAGGTCTCCTGGCGCTGGTGAAGCAGGGCTCCGCGGCCTGCTTCACTTAAGCCAGCTAAGAACTTTCGTGCGGGTACATCTATCGTGGTAGTGTTGATCTTTGCGCTAGCCCTATAAAAGACTGCTGCCAAATGTTTGGCTGCCTCGTCGGTCAGATCGCGAGGGGCTTTAGCAGGACGACCCAGGCACGCCAGTGAAAGATAAAGTGGGGTGCTCTCGTTGCGCCAGTTTACCGCTCCTTTATAATTCACGACAAATGAGGAAAACTTGCAGACTAGCTGCTCTGGAGTTAACTGATCCTGTAGAAGTATGACGTCAGTTAGTCTAGGCAGAGAAACCGACGTCATACTTGATTGGCCATCAAGGTCTAGAATATTTCGGAGTGATCCGATTCCTTCGTCCGTCCGTTGGTCGGCTCACGCAGTTTTCGACGATAGTCAAGGCGCCGTTGTTCGACAATAACTCTTGAGAGGTTGCTGCCGTCAAACGGCTAACAGCGAGGGTTCCTAGTCTCGGGGTGCTAGCGAACAATCAAAGATAATTGCTGAGGCCGAGTTGAGGGAAAGAGCAGAGCTGGGAAGAGGGCACGTGCGGACGGAAGAAGCACGTCAGGGGTGTGACAACAAGAAGTCACACCATCTAATATCTCTTGAAGCCAACTACTGAGACGATTTTCGTCCGGTAGACGTTGCCACACCATGGTCAAGGAAGCCCAGCGTCTCGTTCCTCGTGCTGGGCTGGGAGAGCACGAAACACCTCCTGTATGCCTTTTGTTGATTCGTTAATCGCAGGACTGACGAAAATTAGCCCGTCAACGAATTCAACGGTTTCGTCCATAGTCGCGGGGCATTTTACATGGCCTTGAATGCTGATCGCGAATTCATTACTCGCCTTCCCACTGCCCAAGAACGCGCTGCTCACAACTTCCTTGCAAATTCTGACGGCGAAACACCCTGGGTCGACCCACTGTACCCCCACACTTTGCTCTTGCCAAAGGAAAATATCTTTCGCGGGCCTCTCCTGGAATATCTCGATGTCGCTCCCAGCAAGCTGACAATTATAAGCGAGACCGTCCAAATCAAAGACGCTTACGGCCGTTTGACGAGCCAAGACCGATGGAAACTCGAGCCCGCAACGTGCAAACGCTGGGTTCGAGCAGAGGCGTTCTTGCGCAGCGTTTTGGCCTGGGTGACCAGCAGGACGGAAGACCATTTCCAGTCCAAATTCTTGGGTCAATTGCCCTTCTCACCGGCCAAACAAGGCTATATCGGCGGGTTCAAGACGAAAGACCTGGCCGTGAGGGCCGCTATCCTATCCCGAGACTCGTTCGTTCCCATGATGGCGAACATTGTGATGCGACTACTCTGGCTGCAAATTGAAGGACAGCCCTGGCGCGTAGACCTCCTTCAACAACTTGGAATAGAGCCGCAATTACGAGACGAGCTCGACCACATATACCAACACTGCATGCAATTCTGCATTGGCGGCATCTTCGACTACAGCACTCCCGAGGCCATGCACCAAATGGCGCCAATCGAATGGATGGTAGAGCTGATACTCAAACATCAAATCAACATTCCGCTGTATTTCTGCTTCTCACAATCGACTTTCCAATCTTTCGTGCAAGCCATTCCAATCAAAACCTTGCAAATATCCTACGATGGCCAAAATTTGGAGTATCTGAAGCGCGCGTACTACGAGGAATGGGTATATGTTGACCCCAATATCCGTATACATGGAGTTTTGAGAAACTGGAATTACCAACCCCCCGATGTTACCCGCGCTCACCGGCCCGTTGTTCTCGGAAGCGGTCAGCTACCTGACGAAACCTACTCCGAGTTTTTTCAGCGCCGCGAGCAGACAAACCAACGCATAGTCTCTGCCGAGACGGGAGCAGACCGGTGGAGCCGATTGCACCGGGAAAAGACGGTGACGAACGTGTCAGCTACACCGGCGCCTACAACAGCTGTCGTTTATGTGTGGGAGGATACTCACAATGATGGGTTCTTCATTCGCAAGCCCAAAACTGTCAACCAGGTTTGTGAGCTGTGGTGGTATTTCCATCCCAAACAACGCCAAATACGATAGCTTCTCTAATGAATGGGATTTGTGTAAAGCTTTTGCCCCTGACGCCGTTCTCGAAACATATCCGCCACTCGCCGATTATAGTAAGGATGTCGATGTGCCCTACGACGAAGAAGAAGAGATTCCCCGGATGATGCAAGATATACTCGATGATGGCAAGAGTGCGTTCGAAAATATCAAGGAATTTTTTGCCGACAGCTTGGCTTCCATCGTTCCGCAAGAGTTACCTGGAGCGCCTGTCAACGACCATCAACCGCTTCTCCCTTGGTTCGGTTTCATTGAGGATTCTCTGCCCACGGGCAAACTGATGGGATCGAGCGAAGCTCTATACGCCCTCGGGGACGACAACGCCAGACCTCCTGCGGACAACGTTCGGGCTCTCTTGCAGGTGCTGCACCAGTCCACGTGCTTATCCATGGTTCCGCAGACACTCTACGATTTGCGACAGCCGGCTGCCCATATATGGTCTACGCCTGGCATAAGTATCCAGTGGATAAAGCCGCCTGAGGCAGTGGCTCACAAGAAGGATGTCTTCTTACTAGAACCGCTTGGCGTTAAACCAACTAATGGGCAAAAGATTATTGTTTTTAATGTGGTGGTTGTCACATTCATTCTCCGTGGCGGCCTGGCAAATTTGGACGACATTGTAGTGGAGCTGGTGGATCTAGGTGTTGACTTCCACATCGTTCGACAAGCCTATGCACCCGAATTTTGGCGTCCGCAGCAAGTATACTGCCAAACTCTGGGATACCGCGCGCTGGACTACCAACCGAACCTGGTCGACTACCAGGCGTATGAGCACCAACGTAACCAGTTTCTCCTCTCGTCGCGTGGTTTTCTGGCTATCTACTCCGGCGGTGTCCAAGCTCGGATGGCAAGACAGATAATCGACCACCCTGTCACGAGAGTGCTAACTGATCTTGTTGACTCGTCAACGGCGGATGGGCGTATCCGAATTCCTGGAACGCAAGAAGCTCTTTATTACCATCGACTCACTGTAGAGGAAGAGGACTTGGTGTGTGGGGTCTATGTTATGGAAACTGGTCCGTAAACTGGGTACATTGCCTCCTCGGACTAACGACAATTTTCAGAGTATGTGAATGGGCGCACAGGAGAACGGCAAGAGAAGTACATATCTTGGTGGCCACTGCCCAGTGCCATGCACGACTCTGGCCTGAATATCGGCTACTGGTCAGCAAACTATGAGGCGTGGTTCCGTAAGATGACGGTCGAAGCCCAGTCAGGCAACAAGCTAAGGATCTTGACCAATAAGTCCTGGAACAGCTCGGTTCGACTTTTCCGTCCCGGGTACAAGATTTATCGAAACCAAAACGCTTTTGGAAAAGAGTTCCTTCGCCAAGTACTGAACAAATCGTGATCGCTGTAGCTAGAGGATTTGATATAAACATTTGTTTGTAAAGTACGCCGAGAAGATAAATTGATTGATAGCCACTATTGAGATCTAAGCGCCCCCACCAGCTTCTCATCTTGATTCCCTGATTTCGATGAGTACTAATGAGGAAAAGACCATTGACACGTACTTATACCACTCCGGATGGCATCTCTGAAAGCCATAGCTGCCATAAGCTGGACATCGCACGTCCATTTGTTGCCGGCACGGTACGGATAATTGATGAAGATAGAACTCAGCTCATTAGACGAGTATGTTAACCGGAAGTGGCCATAGACGAGCGCAATGCGAACAATGTCTTTTCCACAGGGCAGATTATTCCACTTCTGGATCCTCCTGACGGTTGTCCAAAATCTCTGCTGTGAGCCTTTCAGCTGGGATAAACTCTGCAGTTTCGATCTAATCAATGTGTTAATCAGATAATTGCACGAGTAAAGCCACTTGCGCGGTATCTCTTTGGACGGGTCCCAGTGCTCTTCGTCGGGATCTGAGCGACAGGTGATAACGAAACTGTTAACCCTTCAGGATGAATCAAAACTGTGGAATAGAAACTCACGTATGTGTTTGCAAAAAGTTGTCAGCTTGCACTCCGAGATTTGCGAGGTAAACCGCCCAACGAGGTAATTCTTCACGCCAGTGACGAAGAAAGTTGGAGAAAGCCTCCTCGCGGCGCTTGCGTTTGTCGTCCTTCTTGGTCCCTTTTCGCAAAGTCTTTTGGTACGTTTCGCAGTCTTCGCGATGCAGATTCCAATGTTGTTTTTGGCAGGTCCTGTTGCAGTAGCGCACCATGTGGCATCCTGCACAGACTGTTGGCGCGTGCAGGAGCTGGCAAGAGGCACAGCTGAAAGATTGAATTGCAGAGGAGAACTGGGGCTGAGATTCCATGTTTGGGTCGTCTCAAAGGTCGACTTATTTATGCATAGTGAATGTATTGACTGAAGTTAAACGTTAATCATGAAACTTTCAAACTTCTAGTTTCGGCTCTGGGCGATCTCGACAAACCAGGCGTCACGGTTCTCCTCCCATTCTTCGACTGTCCGGTATTGCTCGAAATGAGTCTTCAGTCCAACGCAGAGGCTACTGCAGCGGACGATGTCCATCGGTTGTACTCCATCCCCCTCGAGAGCTGAATGGGGGTTACAGAAAATGGTTTCGAGGTGACCAAGGAGATTCTTGTTGGTGAGAGTATAGAAAACGTGAACGCCGGTGAAGCCGTGGGTCTGGAGGAGTGGGATATCCTGAAGCAGAGACTCGTCGAAGGAGTTCAGGAAGAGGAATAATTCGGTGATATCCTCCTTGTTCCCCATGTACTGCGTGTGGTGCTGCAGGTTCTTTGGCTTCTTGGACATTTTAGCAGCAGCGGCAGATTTAGACTGAAGGCGGAGGTTCTGCACAGAGTGAGCAACTAGCACAAGTTGAGGCGCGTTACTTACTTCCGTTAGCTTTATATACACTGCCAAATCGTTCTCGGTGAATAGCAGTGCGTCGATACCTAGGCTGTCTTTCATCGTGTTGTCCAAAATATGGCTAAGATTGTGAGGTTCGAGTCTAACCGCCTCGGCAAGTATTTTTTTCACAGGATTGTGAAATGCGGCCGCCAATATGCGAACGAGGCCTCTGCTGGGTCTAGTTGACTTGGCTCTGAAATGAAATTGCTTCGGACTGTAATTGAGATGAATAAGACAAAGAGAATGCCCACAAAAAAACTCACTAATATTTCTTGATAGTGGGGAGGTTTGGGGATAATTCTGAGAGCAAGTTGACGACCTCGCTCTTGAATATCGACGAGGCACCGCGCTGGCGGCCGGACGATGCAGTGCGAGGGGGCGGGGCAAGTTTGGGGTCAGGGTCGAACAGCTCGGGTGAGGAGGACGAGACTAATTGGTCGACTTGCTCCGAGTCGGAGACTAGCTGGTCGACTTGGTCCGAGTCGGAGGCGGAGATGTCTGCATCTGTTTCCTCGAGATGGACCGCCACCTTTTTGCTACGGTCTTTCGCGACGACGGCAAGAGGGATTTCTTCCCCGCGACTCATGGCCTCCTCTTTGACTAGCTGCATGTACTACTGGGGTCTCTCCGCCAGGCTTATAAGCCAGTGGACTGAATAAGAGACTGCGGTGGAAGTCTGGAAGTCAGAGACCATTCAAAGCTTAAGTTAATGCTCAAGACGCACGTGCTCGAGCGAGACGTGCTCGTCTGGATGAGGGGCATCGTCGAGGGTCTCTTGCCTTGGGGACGTTGCTGCCGTGAAACGGCTAACAGCGAGGAAAGCCATGAGTGAGTGATAGTGATAGTGAGGTGAGAACTGATGGTGTCACTGTGACACCATCAACTCGCTCTCTATTACTTCGACGATTTTCGTCAAGTAGAGAGATGTCCTCTCGTCCAGCCTTGGCGCCAGAGGCCGCAAAACTTATGCGCGCTGTTAGCTCCTTCGCTGGACGATACTCTGAAGAAGACTTTGCGCAACTCCGCGATAACGACGCCGCGAACAGAGAAGTTGGCATTTTGGTCGCGAAACTAAACCACGCCACGCGTCTTCCAGCCCCTCCTCCAACCCTCTCACGCGCTCAAGTGGTCGAGTCTTTGCAGTCCGCGTCTCAGCTGTCGCCCAATTCTTTGCGCGACTACGCGCCAAACTTCTTGGACCATGTTGCGACCATCGCTCAGAAACTTGGGTGGAAGAATGAGCCAGGGGATCGCGAAGAGAACACGGTATGCGTTTTTAGCATGTAAAACATCCATTTAATAGGCACTAGGTTGGTTTTGACATGTTATGGGCGATCTATGCAGGTTTTGCGGCTTGGGAGGGCGTCACTGAAAAGGGATACCGCACTTTCTGTTCACCACTGAGGTCCGCGAAAGTTGTATCGTGGGGGTGGGCAGTGAGAGGGTTCATCAAGCCCATTCCGAGTAACCAGTCGGCCGAAATCCAGGCCCATTGGGTGTGTAGCCGAATGAGCTATTTTGCGCGAGCTCTGCTTGCTTGTCGGCTTCTTCCTTGGCGTTGTCTCCCTGTTGGTGAAGAAGGGAGTTCTAGATAGAGAATGGTCACAACGCTGTAACGACTTTTCTTCGGGGCAAGTGTAGCAGCAGCAAAAATAATTGTTGTAATTCTTCTATCCATAACCCTCTATAGCAACTCTATGGCGACAATTCTGTGATTGCGATGCTCAAAAAGTTCAACTCCACACCAGTCATTTTGCCTTCCCCACCGAACGAGTTTTCCACCGCAATCTTGACACGTTCCCGATTCTTCCAACCAGCCATGCCTCGAAAATACTTCATCTCAGTGAAGCCTTGTGCTTGGAGGAGCAGAATGTGGTGGGTGAAATCGAAGCCGAGGATGTTGGCCAGGAATGCTCGCACTTCGTCATCCACAGCGTTCATTTGGGATGGTCCAGAGCGCGCAGGTGCATTGGCCGGTACGGTGAGCCCGCTTCCGCTTGCTGCCGGTGCTTCCGGCTCGACTACATTCCGTGGGTTTGTCTGCATAAAATGGAATGTAAGTTGTGTTGTCACTGGATGAATGTTCATACGCACCGGTGGCGGGAAAGCTTTCTTCCACGCTTCACCATCAGCGCCGAGGCATGCATAATCATCGTCCTTGTCGGGAGTTGTGTAGCTATTCTGCACGGCTTTCATAATTTGCTGGTAGTTAACTCCCAGGATCTTTGCTAGTTTTGCGTAGCTGTATTTTCCTTTGAATTTTTTACTTTTGTAGACAATTCGGGCGATGGCACGGAGCTGGCGATTGAGCCATGGCGAGCTTATGGTAATCTCAGAGGTGATTTGCTTGCTAGGCAGCGAACCCTGTCGACTCACTGTTTGGACCGGACTTTGTTGGATTTTCCGGCTTTAAAAGCAAGAACATCGGCAATGCTCGGGTACGAGTGCGCAGCTGGTTTTGGAGTCGGCAGCCGCTTGTTGGACGGGGATGCCCTTGGCTTGTGTTTCTTGGCTCCCCCGATCTTACCCTCGTGTTTGGTGGCTCCCTCGATCTTAGCCTCGTTGACGTCGACGTCGCGGTCAGATTCCGACTGGTGCGAGTTCATGTTAGGATCTCAAAAATTGCTACCCCTCCAGTCAAAGCTGCTATCTCAAAAGATTTGTCAGGTTTCTGCCCTCAGTTTCATCCAATACGCCTTATTGATCTTTTCTAGACATCTCTCTTGCTGTTTGCGCGGCATGCACTCAATGCCTGCACATCCCTGAAGTCTTGGGCTTGGTCCTGGGCGCGTACCTTGCGCCTGATGTGCCTAGTATTTGGCGTATTGATGTCGAAAGAAAGGGCAGACTTCGACTCGTCAGTAGCTTCTGGAAAAATACACTCGACTCAACGCCCTACTTATGGTCGCAAATAATTGTGGTGCCCCAAATGAACTACGCCTACCTCAAACGGGTATTCCATCTGGCCAAGTCGAGTGCCAAGCAGGTGGGCATTAGCTTGGTCTCCGACGTTACCGACGAGCATCTGGGTTTAAACCCAAACTTTTCGTCCCAAGTGGCTCAACTTTTGATTGCTGGCGCTGCGACCACTACTCACTTGTGCGTTCAGTATGGAACATACGTCGACTGGAATGCCTTTATCGAGGATATCCGAGCCCACTCTCCCGTCCCTGAGGGCTTGGCCTTCAAGCCGCTTCGCCACTTTTGTGCTACCGCAATGATACAACCCATCCGTGGTAATGGCCCTCCCCCCTCTTCAATTTCCAGGCCTTCCACCTACCCTTCGATTTCTTCATCTTGAAGCCATGCCTATCTCATCGGTGGACCCGCTTCAGAGCAGCAATCTAGTCTCGCTGGCCCTGGCAAGTTTAGACTTTGCCCATGGGGTGATGGACTCGTATTTGTTTGTTTCCGAGTTGTTAGAGGTGCTGCGCCACGCCCCTCGCCTTACGATGCTTATGATTGGGGACATTGATGAATTCGAAGGGCAAGGCACGGCAGTGACACTACCCCAGCTACTCAGCCTGTCCTTCAACTGTCATGTCCCTTGGTCGCATCGATGTGGGTCCCTGGTGTCCATGATTCAAACCCCCAAGTTGCAGATGCTCTCCCTGGGTTCAGCTAGAAAACGCCACGTTCAAACGTTTATTGCACTCAACTCTGCCAAACTGTCGGTTATAACGATTCTGCATCTGGCCGGAGACCTGGTCACTTACGTGGAAGGTTCTCATTCTCGCTCAACCCTCCTCCAGGGCTTGATGGGGCCCAAACTCGCACACGTGGATTTTCTCGATGTCGAAGGCCTCTTCCCCTACAACGCCGAGCAGCGTCACATGCTCAACCCATCAGTCTTTTACGATATCCTTTACCACCTATGCACTCTTCTTACCATGCGTCTATTGGTAGTACCTCGGTTTGTGGCATCGGCAACCTCTGGAACTCTGGAACGTCTCCTCACTTTTCTCCTGCATACTGCCGCCAGCGCCCGTCCGATGCAAATAATTGAGCAGCATGCAACCTGCCCACTCTTGGCCTTCGAGCAGCAGGAGCATACCTCCTGTGGCAGGGCTTGGTTCTGGAAAGATAAATTAGTTTGGGAGCCCTCTTCTGGTATACATCGCCCCGCACTGTCTGACTCATTCCATTTTACCCCGGTACAGAACTTGTAAATAAGAATATATTTTTGGGTCGCTTGCTCGGCCATCATTCATTAAACCTTCACTTGTAAAATGACTTAATCTTCCACCTGCGCTCTTTTGACTCTATCTTCCGTCTCGACTGCAGGACTGCAGGCATGTGGTCGTAGGCTCCAGACTCGTATACGATATGAAGCTTTGCGAGGGTGCTTCTGACTCCGGTGACGCGTGCGTTGAACGTTCGTGGTTCTTGGGCGGCAATAACCCAATGTTGTTGCTTCGTCGCCCTTCTCGTGTCGCGCTTCCACTACCCTTTCCCAAAACTCATTCGGCGACCGTAAGAGCCAGTTCACCCAATACCTGCCTCTCCACGACGCGGAGGGTGTCACGTTAGCAGATGACACACTCATATTGGAGCCGGAAACTATTCCTTTGTGGAGGACATTCTTATTCTCCCGGATAAGCTTGTGCCAATGGCTTGCGTGGATTTCGGGCGGCTTGTTCATCCATAACGTGGCTCTACTCACTCGTGCGACCCATCTCCCACCCGACCACAACCCATTCGACTTCTTCTCGCTCTACTTGTGTCCACCTCGTCAGTGACATCCTCCAACTGGGCGGGTTCTTGTTCCAGTCGGATTCTCGGAATCTTGCTGCGCTTGCCGGACTGCTTGCCGTCATCTTCAGTATGCCCCTCACGTTGCCTTCGCATCTGGTCAAGAAAAGCGACATCGGCGGCTCCGTTCGTTTAGGTGGGTTTATCCCCTGGTCAAACGTGTCAGTCTTGTCTGCTCGTTCTTAACGAAATCTGATGTTTGTTTAAGGCCGAAATACTACACTCAACGAAGACAAGTCGTCTGCCGTTTGTCCTGGAGCATCAGCAGCCACCCTATATTCTTCAAGTTTATAGCTCCCTTCGGTGAGTTTTTTGCGAGTTCCGCGCTTCTTCAGCCAATTGAATGAATGCAGCCAGAGCCCCCTTATTGAGCTACTAAGCATATATCTACGCAATGCTTATGTTTGTGGGTTCCGTCGCTAAGGCACCATGCGATGTTCAGCATCTGTGGACACGGATTCGATTTGAGCTGCTGCGCCAAAGCGAGTCGAGCAGCCTCCCTTGAACGACGAAGATATTCTGCAACAGCTTATGGATGTCCTCCACACCTCTGCTTCGTCGGCAGCAGCCGCGGACCGGGATGTCTTTGTCAATCTCTGGTCAGTTGCGCAGCCTACATTCGCGGAACTCGTCGAACTGTCTACACTACCTCCTCGCTCGCAGTCGCCTTCATTCCAACCCAAGAGCCCTTCTCACCACCACAACCTCGATTCTGCTTCCCAACTCCCCGAACCCTCTGTCTTGGGCTCCCCCGTGCATTTCCGCTTTCAAGTTGTATCTAATATGCGGCTTGAGGTTTTGGAGGACTCTCGTCAAATTATGGTGCGGTAACTATTGCCTCTGCTGGGTGGGTTACCGACTGTTGGATGAGGCTTCGAACGGTGGTGGTTTTACCACAGTTGGCGGATTTCCGAGATGCCCATATGCTTAGAGGTGGAATTTTGAAGTTTTCTCGCTGGGTTGAGTTTGCTCATCATATTTTCGCAACTGTACTGGCTAGGCTGGAGGTAGCCTCGTTAGGTCTGCCGAAGTCGAGGGACTCAACTGTTTCCAACGTCAATCGTCAACCATGACATTTTGGCTCATCCGAGTGGACTCAAACCTCTCTTTCAATTCATCCTAACTGCAGTGCGTATAGCTTCCTCTCGATCGTTCTAACTTTTCCATGAGGTTGCAGCGCAGAGACATCTTTCCCCGCAGTTCGACGACGGGTAGACTTAAGCATTTCACTCTGGTCTATCCCAGATGTGGTGAATGCCCTGCCCTTGATAGTTCATATGTACCTCAGTACATTGGAATAATTACTTAGTCGTCATCTCGGTGAACCAGTGTAATGTAATGTTTGATCTCCATCCGATAGCGGTCTTGTGCACGTTTCCATAGGACCGCTCCTCGGTTCTCCATCTTCTTCCCATTGGATTGGTCCGCGGCCGATGCACCGATGAAGCAAGTATAGCGGTAGAGCCCTCTGGCAACTTGAAGGTCCATGACAGCCACAGTGTGGCCTCGACCGCAAAAGTCTTGAACTGGACCTGTACAGGTTGACAGTCGAGTAATGAGGCACGCGACGCATGCAATGCCAGGGATGCAGGGGCTAACCTCCTTCAAGTAAGCCATAGAAACTGGATACTGATTCGCACCACAAAGGAACGATGGCCTGAGGTACGCCTCCACAAAATAGGCATTTCAAAACTAGACCAGTTTTCAGATATAAATAAATATAGCGCCTCCAGAGCCTGTCTTATACCTTGAGCCCACTTTTCTTTCGACGAATTTGCACGACAAGGTACATAGCGGATTAATGCTCGATGAAGGTTCAGTAAGGGAGACATAGACATTGCACCCGTCACAAGAACAGTAAACACTGTGGAATGGCATCAAACGCGGTTGATGGGGTGATTTGATACCCAAAGGAAGAGAGATCATAATTCAACGCCAGGTATAGCTTGTGCCAAGCTCGTGTGGGTAAGGTGGGCAAAATGTAGTTTATTATATCATTATGAGACATCGTGACTTCCGCGTCACGGTCAATCACGTGACTTCCGCGTCACGATCAATCACGCTCACTACTCGTCAACGCAGTTCCACTCTGTAACCAGTTGGGTTTTCAAGTTGGCCCCGTCTTCCACAGTTGCGTCGAGTGGGGCCACCGCTCCTGATTCGGCCTTCGGGCCGGGTCCTCTCTTCTGGCTTCGTCTGCAAAGCACGGGAGCGGCTTTCGGCCTCACCCAGCGGGTACCTCATGCCTTTCCCGCGGCCACCTTACACGCACGAGCTACCTGATCATCATCCCACCCAACGGCAACCCCTTCATTCGACCACTTCTCGCTCTATTGCGTCCACCTTCTATTCGGCCCCTCGTTGAACCTTGCTGCGCTTTAAATTGTCGGACCGCTCACGGTCATCTTCAGCATGCCCCTCGGGCTGCCTTCACATCTGGTCGAGAAATGTCAAACGTCAGTCTTCCTTCTGCTTATTCTTAACGAAATCTGATGTTTGGTTAGGGCCGAAATATCAGACTCAACGAAGATGACGTCTGGGGTTTGTCCCCGAGCGTCAGCAGCCGCCCAATATTCTTCAAGTTTAGCGCTCTTCGGCGAGTTCCGCGGCTTCTTCAGCTGATTGAATGAGCAGTCAGAGCACCCTCTTTAGGCAGAAGCATATATCTGCGCAATACTCAAGTTGGGCACCTGTAGTTGTGCACATTTGACAACTGCACTGAGTGCACTGAGTCAACCTGGTGTCAAATCCACTAGCTCCACTGAGGCCTGAGTCCAGTTAGTGCATTTGTCTTCTGTTCCCCTATAAGACTGATCAAACTTTGATATAACATCAGTATTAACAATTATTACACTTAATAAATGAATGTTAAGTTCCTTTTCTTCAGGCCGAAGACCCGTTATATAATTTGGAAGACTATATATATAGAAAATAATTAATAATCCCAATTTGGACAGAAATGATGTAGCTGGTTACAATCATCAAAACTTGTGATGGCAATCAAAAATGTTTCCACATTGATGACATTATATAGATGCCATCAGTTCCATCATCAATTACCATAATAGTAGTCTTAAATAAATAGAATAAGCCTTTAAAGGAATGTGACATATGTGACAAAAAGCCCTGCTCAGTGTATTTGACAACTGTTATGCTAGCTGCAGCTAGTTGCATTTGTAAAAATATAACGCCTATGGCTCAGTTGGGTGGCTCCGTCGCCAATGCACCATGCGACATTCATCATCTGTGGATCGGTCGGGGGGTGTTCGGTCTCAGCTGATGGCCTTCATCTACGACGAAATCTACTCACAGAGTGGCCCTTGCTCGAGCGGTCTATGCGAAGACCAAGGATGTTCTTTTGGATGATTCATTAAGCGCCGTCGTATGTCCACTTCAATCTTGTCAACATCTTGGCTCAGCATTCTTTAGGACAGTCACACCTCTCGCTTTCTGTCCTATAAATGTCTCCGTGTGCTAGCAAACATTACCTGGTCCGCATGCTCGATGGCCATATTGATACTCAAGGCCTCGTTGAAGACCTCCGGGACCGAAGGCGTTTTGGACGACATCACGCAAGATGCCTCAGTGGAAGTCAAAAAGGAGTCGGCGTCAGTTGCTGCCTGCTGAGAAATCCGCAGCTTAAGCGGATGCTGATGCTGTTGTCAGCGATGACGATGGTGCCAAAGACGGCGAAGCCAAAGACGGCGAAGTCAAAAAACCACGAAAGCTTGTGAAAGATGAGGTTCGGGAGGTTGTACCGCTTGTAGATTCGCCATTTTACCCCCACCTTTATTCTTAACTTTACAACAGACGGATCCTTCTAGTGGACGAATCCTTATCAATGGTGAGTGACTGAATGTCCTCTACACCACAACAACATGCCTACATGATTACTAGGGATCGATATTACGAGGATTGGAGTGGAAGACTTGAGGTCGCATTGGGTACGGTGCAAGCTGGAACGCAAGAACAACTCGTAGTTTTTTGACGGACATTTATTCCTCAAGACACTACTATGTTCTGGAACCCTTCGAGAGAATCCTAATCCTTTGAGTATGGCCTTCGTTTTCTCTTCTCTGCAATACTAGCTGGCTGACTAGATGAACTTGATGATGCGACTTGCTTTATCGGGTTCAAATGATAAGGCGTTTGACCTTCAATGTTTTGCAGTGAGCCCCAAATTCCAATTTGGCCCCGACGTAGTTCCCGACTCACGTCCAAAACCCCCTCCACATCCTCCTCCACATCCTCTCCAGTTCTAGCTGTCATAGCTCCTAGAGTTCCGAAGCAAGTTTCTTGTCAACTACCTAAACATGGAACCTTGGCATTCCGGGCATTGTGTCGCGCCTTACGAAAACAAGGCTGGACTATGGTGAAGATCGGAGATACACTTGGTGTTGGTCATGGCTGTGTGTCGCATGCAATTCACAATATCTCTCACTATGCAGTGCGTCGGGGACATGGGAAGAAGTGCTACCCAGTTATATTAGCCGAAACTGAGACGGATACACAAGTACTGGATTTGCGCTTACTGGAGGAGCTTATAAAGGTCTAGCTTGATTCATAGAGTAGTCCAAGTATTATCCACTACCATACATCTTTTTCGCATACTTCTCCGATATTAACATCTGCCTCTTGTCAATATCTTCCCAATCTGAAGTCAACTCGTCGAGTTCATATTTCACATTATGAGACTAGAACCAGTAGAAGCCAGTTAAAATGTATAAAAAGCACTAAAATAAGACGCACAAATAGGCACTCATAGGGTATTTCCATCTCTTCCGACAGGTGAAGGCGGAGGCGATAGATACACTCCAGCATTGAGTGCTCCTCGTGCTGTTGGTGTTGAAGTTTTTTCTTGAGGTGCTGCACTTGTTTACGAGTACTTATGTAATCGTCTATCAATATCTGTCGTCCGCGTTTCAGAACCTCGATCTTGAGACTAGAGTACACCTATTTTTGTAATGAAATTTGTTGACCTAACCCTAACCCTCGTCATGAAATTTGTTATCTGAAATTGAATGCTATTTTGACTTGGTCGTTTGCTACATGCGTTGTGACTTCGCATTGTGACCTAGGCAATCAATCGATGCGGTCACTCTTCTCTAATTGCTGCTGCATGCCCTGCTTCAAGCGTGAAGCGCTGCTATTGCGGCTTGGCGGCAGAAGAGTCAGTTACGTCCAGAGCCATTGGTAGTGCTGCATGGCGTCAGAAGAGCCAGGTAACGCGTTACGACTATACTCGGGTGCTCCAACTCTCAGGTTCTCTTTCACTTCAATGTCTTTGTCGGTTGGCTCTGGTACACAGGTCTGTCGTATATTGTAGTGTCCAATTACTCTTTGCTCTTCTGCTGACTCAAAGTCAGGCCTTCCATTTCCATCCTCGTTGTTTGCTGCTCGTCGTCCGATTCACTGTCCACACACTTCTCCTTCCCTTTCCCCGAGAATCGACTTGCTATCGGGTTGGCGCTTTTCTTTAATTTTTTCCATCGCTTATCTTCAGTAGCTGCATCCAACATCGCGTTGACCTTGCGTTTGAGCTCCAGGCGCTTAGCAGTAGCGATTCGCTGTTATGGTCTGATACTGCAACGCGCCACGACACGAACGACTTACCTTGGAAAAAGTGTCATCCAGATGCACTAAACTCCTCAACACTACCTTGCATTTGTAGCGCGGGCCTAAGTCGGGCGAAAACGTGCGAAAAGTGTGTAGGGTGAACCCAACCTCCACTATGTCATGCATTTTAAATGCAGATGGGTTTCTAAGAACCAATCTCGGATGCAGGTGAGTTATAGTCAAATATAATGACTGATACTCACTCTGCATTGTTCCTTTGAAGGTACGCGACGATGTTATCGGCACAAATCGCAAGTTTATCGGTTTCTCGTTCGGCGAGCATTCCCCGAGGGTCCACATGATGCTCTGGTCGAGCGCGACTATCTTCTGGAATCGTTTTCATCGAACGGGTATAGTACCGAGTTTCCGCAGTGAGCAAAAAGCCGTGTTCGTCCGAGGTCGACGGTCCACTGAAGGCTACGATAGGTGCGTCGTCAACTTTGTCGTGGAACATTTCATCAATATTATGAGCCAGCTCTATCGCCTTTGCGAACGCTTCAGTGTCGAAACCAGCTATAGTAACCTTCTGCGACAAAGTACCGCTTGCTGCGTGTTTCGCACTGTAACTTTCGTTCGGCTTGGTAACATGGATGAATAAACGACTTACTTATCCCAACTGACGGGAGGTAGCGATTTGTCCATCAGAATCCCGACAACGGTGAAAATGGCCTCTTGAGCCGGACCGTTCTGTTGTCTAACCATAGCCTTGTACAAAGCTCCCTCCGACACGTTCCTTATGAAGATTTTCTTAATCTTGCAGTCATTGTAAGTCGGCAGCATGTCAAAAGTTCTGTGGACTCACATCACTTTGCAATGCAGGAATACCTATCTGGGCGTCTTTGGGGAAGTCGTCCATAATCTTTTGCCATTTGATAATAGCCTCCGCTGAGGATAGTATTTAACGCGCATCGTGCTCCTGAATCCTACTTACTCATTTCAGCGGTAGTGGGGATTGCAGCCATGTCGGTTCTCGAAGTAAAGAGCGGCTAAGTCGTAGCTCCGGATTTAAGGATTTAAGGAGCGCCCCTACCTCTCATAAAACCTGACGACGACCTATGCGTTCCTGGCTACTAACAAACGAACAAACCCAGTCTTTGGATCCTCTCAGCGATCGGTTTCGTCTTAACGATCGGTTGCGTCTTAGTTACTCGTAAACGGTGGGTTATATTGCGTTATATTGCGCATCTTTCTGCCTTTTCCTGGTATCAACTAACTCTATGCCTCCCGAAGATATCCTCACCTCTTTTTTCATTGGATCCAGCGCCGGCTCGCGGTCTTCCTCTGATACCCAACCAACCAATGTCGCTGAAGAAGAAATAGAGTAAGTGTGCCTCCTTGTCGTCCACACTAAACACTCATCTGTTCCTTCAGCAAAACTACTTCAGTGCGGACGAGCTCAGACTTATCGGACCCACCCGCAACACCGCCTTCCAAAGTTAAACCGTGCGTGGATTCACAACTTTCTTTTGTGGCGCGCCTATCTTTACTAGCGTCCCCGCTCCTGTTGGTCGTAGCACACGTTCGACGACAGCGAGAAACGCGAAGAAAGATAGGTCCAATTACCTTTGTGTTTCAATTCCTTTGTTGAACCTGGCATTCAGTGCACGCGGTAAACATGTCGAAAGTCTTTCTCCTACCCCGGCAAGTAAATCAGCAAGGACCGGCACTAGTGCAGCCTCTACCAGCAACTCTAAGACGGAGAAAGCCGATCCGTTGAAGTCCTTGTAAGCCCCTAATAGTCCGGCAAACTCCATCTCAGCGTCTACATCAGCTTTCATGTCGAAGCTCCGAGCAAGGTTCTGGAAACCTCTGCTGTGTCCAGGTACGGTTCCAGAAGTCGTTCGAATTGTGCGCTTTGACATTTACCTCAAGCTCATCCACTCTTTCGATACCCAAATTCTCTTCACCTATTTTCCTCACAGGGGAACAACGTCCTGATACCCAAACACATCTGATTGTTCGCCCTTCGGTTGTTCCTTCCTTGTTGGTCTTACATCCCCTCGTCTTCGTGTTTTCTCACCTGCTGTAGCGAGGAAAGTTTCCAAGAGGGCCAACATGCCCAGTCCTCTGCTTATAATTCTGTTGCTCCCAGTGAAAAATCATCGTCTGTTGCTCTTACAATCCGTTCGCATTGAACTAATGATTTCACAGTTTGCCTTCTGTTGACGATAGACTATCACGCCGATCGACCGATTACGAATCTCGTGACCTGGTTCCTCGTCCTTTCGACTTTCAATCTATGGAGAATATTTTCCCTGGCATTACGTGGAGTGCGCTATGGTTCGTGTTAGCCTCTGATTGACTATTTCAAGTGAGTATCTTGCTCGTAATGTTAGCTACTCTCGTCCTGAGGCTGTCAAGGGCGATAGTTCCCCCGTTAGGTCAAGTCTTTTCCTGGTGGCCATAGAAAAACTGACAAGCAAAAGATCGGGGCCGAGGCATCCTGCTCAGCGACTTCTATCCTCTGGCGGGTTGGACGCGTCGACAGCACCCTCGACCTCCTCCCATGGATCAGTCCATTCTGAGTTGATTCCGGTCCATGAAGGCGCTATAGTGACACCGCTAGATAAGGGCAAACGAAAGCGGTATGTGAATGGTGGTCGAGCGATGATCGATAACCCAACTCTACGTCAGTGATCCTTCGGAAGAGCTTTCCGACAACGACATTTCTTCGAACGCTCCACCGCCTTCCAAACTTGTCGACAACAGATCTTCCCATCCGCCACCTTCAAAGTACATCGACAATATTTCATTTTCCGTCCTTCCTTTACCGTCAGTTGCGTTCTCTTATTACCGATCATTTGCGCACTGATTTTGCCAGTGAATTACCCCCATCTTGTGGAGTTATCAATGTGTTCCTCGATGTTCTTCCGGAAGCGCAGCGACCTATTTTTCAGGCATTGCCTCCATTAAAGTCAGCTTATTCATCTATTGCTCTTAAATATTCTCTCATTCGGCTCTTTCCCTCAGTGCTGGAGGGTGGAGTTCTTGGAGTCAGGAGGCCGTGTGCAACTACACTTATGCCAGACTTCGTGATGAAGTTACACCAGACAATACTAATTGCCAGTACGTGGCTCGCTTTTATTTATTGAACAGATGTTGACTTCGAGCACAGTTTATTAATTAGCTCGTTGGAAGCTCGAACATACCGATCCTTCATCAACGGCTCTCGGGCCTCACCTCGTCAAGTTATTGCCGTCCGCCCGGCGACCGGACTCAAACCACGGTAATCGAGATTTATGGCTAATCCATATCTATCTCATGCTTGTCTAGGTATACAATATGTGTCGCCGAGTTTGACGCCGTGGCGACAATGACAACGGTGTTGAGGCTATCGACCTCTTTCTTATCGGTTGGTCAAGCGGCTGGAGGAGGGACGAGGGAGAAAGGCATCTCCGGTATGATTGTTCGTGGGGAAGCCGAACGACTTGCGTCGTTCACCTGCATGGTCATGCAGAAGTCCGCTCTATCTGTTCAGATCCGTGCAGGCGTTGTCACCTTTTCCACCAATCGCAAGATTAAGGAAGGTATGCCTCTCATATTTCAGAGTGTGATCTCCTTGCTAACTAAATTCAGCAAATCCAGAAAACTTGCAGACTTCTAACCCTTGCTTTCCTACCCCTACTGCTCGTGCCGCGCCTCCAGTCGGGTTAGTTGGTCGTGACCAACTCGACTTCAATGACACCAGTCTGTTCTCTATACTTGTTTTCGATGTGTGACTCATCTCTCTCAGTACCTATATACGACGGTAGGAGCACCAAATGGACGTACGAAGAATGTATGGCTCGCTTGGAAAAACTCCCCCGCTTCCCGCAATTGGAAATCCCTCACGATTCCATGGTTCTGGTTGGGTACAACGCAGTCTCTTATATCAAGAAGGATGGCGGGGACGGACTGAGCTTGAATATACGTTGGGTCATCGTCTTGGGGGATCACGTTCCGCGCAAACTTTCAATATACGACTAATTAGTTTGTCGGCATGTTTTTGTTCAAATAGCCAAGAAATTTGTTTTTTTACGCCGCTGTTAATCATTCGTACGGGTGAACGTTGACAAATGCCCGCCAGTAGAAAATTGGTTTGTATCGCTCAGGCTGTGGCTAGCGACGGCTTCATTCAGTCGGACAAATCGATATTACTAATAGACACTCCTTATGCTTTTCTACCATGAACCGCCGTCTACGCTGTCCGGCGGAGTTAGTCTTGTTGCTGTGGGCTTTTGTATGGGTCCTTGCACCTGTATACTCGTTGTCGTCACTCCGTAATCCAACGGCAACGCAACACAATCCACTCAGATATCCCAACCCGTTGATTCCTTTGCCTTCGGCACAACACTTGTCTTACAAAGTGAGCATCAACCTACTCGCATCTGCTCATTTTGCCGCCGCAACTACATATGTTGCCACCTACCATCCAAACAACACACGAGACACGGCTCTTCGGATGTCTGTCTATTTTCAAGGCCACATTCTCGATGATTGTAGGCCGGCCTCAGGGCCTTCCCGATTCGATTTCGGGACGCGTGGACTGACATGTACTCCATGTCAGACTGTGTACACTGCTCCGCTCTCTTTCTCATTCGAAGGAGTGTCTGTGAGGCAACGAGCTTTGTTATTATGCGATGGGACGGCTACAAATCATCCCGTTGATTCTGTGAACTACTGTTCGTACTTAGCTCAGGCTGGAGACGGTTTTCCTATTTTTTGAAGTACTTATCATCTATGCAACTGCGTGCATATCCTGTTGTATCTTCCACGCATAACGCTCGCAGGTCTAAATGGCTTATGATGCGTGGCATGTATCGGACATGGGATTGGGCTGTTGTGAGGCCTTTGGCTCTGCATTTCTTGGACCACCCTTGCATGCTCTCTTTTTTTTGGAAGTTATGTTCAATATATGTAGGTTAGGTGCTATGTATGAAACTTCTTATACCGACTTAGCTACTCTGCCTTGTAACATTGCAAGTGTTCCTTCTGATGACAAAGGAGGTGGAAGAAACAGTCTGTTGTTTGACTCCAAGCAAATTTCAGCATGGGTCATTTGGAGTCCTGATATTCCACCTGACGGTTCACTCCAATATTCTGGGCACATACGATTATGTGATGTTCAGGAAAATCAAGCTAATATTATTACTACTATGCCTTTAAATCTCTTAGTGCCGCGTCTAACAATGAAAGAATTGATTCCTATTGCTCAGGCGCATTGTGTTGTAATACCTTCCCGGTCTGGCGTCAAGTCTGTACGTGAACTATTATCAACTCATCTATGTGATGATTCTTGTGTCGATTATTGTACATTGTTTGTTGTGTATTCGTCTACTTCTGCTGTAGCACACAGATTATCTAAAAAACGAGACTACAACCGAGCTTACCGTGAAAATCGAAAAGCTGATAGAAAAACTTCCCACAAACTACCTGGTGAAGTTGCGGTGTATAAGCAGAGTTCAGCCTTAAGAATCAGTAAACGCACTAGTCGTCCAGCAAAACCAAGTCATTTTGCATCATTTCCTCCACAGCCAGCCAGTCTCAAACTACGTCACCAGATTATAACTGATTTCTGTAATGATATAAGTCCTCATGTGGTAGAGGAGGCGGGTTGTGCAGTATGTGGTGCATTAACTCCTTGTCATCAGATGACACGGAAGAGTGACTTGGAGGTAGACTGGCAGATTCTGCATTCGCCAAAAGGTGGAACTAGACAAGAACGATTTTCAAATGATGATCCCTTGGTAGAATGTGAAGGTCCGGTTCTGGCTCCCAACTGTGACTTTGTATGTACTGTATGTGAATCTAAGCTTCTTAAAAAGGAGGTCCCACTTCATTCTTTAGCAAATTTCAACTGGTTGGGTGAAGTGCCTGCAGCTCTGCAAAACCTGACCTATGCAGAACAGCTATTGATTGCTCGAGTTAGACATAACAGATGTGTGGTTAGGGTTGCTGCATCCAATCATGGGAAATTGGTTGCTAATGCAGTCATGTTTGCCACACCCGTTGTAGAAATATATAATGTACTACCCCCATCAACGGACCAATTGAGTGAAGTTCTGGCTTTCATATTTCTCGGTAGTTCAGCCCCAACAGATGATGATTTTAAACGTACACCGTTGCTCGTTCGGGCGGCAGGTAGTTCATGATGCCTTGACTTGGCTTCAACTTAATCATCAGGATTATGCAGATGTAGTAATTTCTGAATCTAATCTAAATTCTCTGCCTATAATTGGTCCGGTGTGTGGCGTGGAATTTTGTCAAACAGATGGGTCAGAGGAAAATTTAGTACCAGATGCTATGAGTTTGGATGATCCTGGTGAGGATGAAGGTACTTCAAATGGGCCCTGTTCATTTGCTGTGTCCACATTAACAGCAGATGCACTGTCCGTCTCAGACTTAGAGACTCTGAAAGCCAAAGCTGCTGAACATCTAAAGAAAGGTGGAAAAATGGTTGGAATTGGTAGAACCGCAGACCCAGAGTCCCTCTTTCATAATCCTCATCTTTATCCACAAATGTTCCCTTGGTTATTTCCATATGGTCTTGGGTCTATTGCACAACCAACGCATAAGAGACGAATCAGTGAGGATATGCATAAGAAGAAACTGCTTATGTACTATGATAAGAGATTTCAATTGGACCTCTACTTTCCCTTGGTTGCATTCAATGATTCACAGATTAAGCGGGCATCCTCAGGAAGTTTTCTCTTAGTACAAAAAAAGAATGTCAAGGGAATTGCAGAACGTTTAGGTAATGTGAATGTAGATGTGTTAGGCAATCTGGCTACTCGCATGGAACGTGGTGAACATATAATACCTAAAACTTCTGAAGAAAAAGCATGCTTCGCGTTACTGGATGACCTTGAATATGTGGGAGGTAAAGTGCAAGGGTCAATTTCATCTAAGAAATACATGCGCAATGAACTCTGGTCGTTGATTAGTTATAAAGGGGCCCCGTCTTGGTTTGTAACATTTGCACCTGTTGACATAAAACATCCTCTCTGTATATACTTTGCTGGCACTAGTACAGTTTTCCGTCCTGATCTTCGAACTTCTGATGACCGACTTCGATTAATTGCTAATAACCCTGTGGCTGCCGCCCGTTTTTTTCATTATATGACTAGATTATTTATCAAGCATATACTGGGTGTTGAAACAGATCATGCAGGACTCTTAGGTGAAACAGACGCTTATTATGGTACTGTAGAACAGCAGGGAAGATTAACGCTACATATGCATATGCTTATATGGATCCGTGGTGCCTTATCACCACAAGAGATTCGAGATCGCTTACAAGACTCAGATGGTATATTCCAGTCAACTTTGATAGCTTATCTTGAATCTTGTCACCAAGGTGAATTTACTAATGGTTCGTTATCTGAAATCCGCTCAGCGGTTGAAGAATACGAATATGTTCCTGGTTATATTGATCCTATCTTGACACTACCTGAAAAACCTCCACTTTTATGTGCCAAACATGGTGGTAGCTTGCAATCTGCTTCTTTTGTACAATGCAACACAATGCAGTTATGGCTGAAAGAGAAAGAACGGACAGTTGATGATATTATACTTCGATCTAATGTTCATTCTTGTCGTGCTTCAGTCATAGGTTCGGATACTACCAAAATACCAGTTGCTGGTCAAAAATTTAGGAAATCAGTAAAAGGATGTCTTAGAAAAGATGGATCATGTTCTGCTCGATTTCCTCGGGATGTTTTTGAGAGAACTGAGGTTGATCCTCTCGATGGGCATATCAATGTGAAGAAGTTAGAGCCTATGTTGAATACTTTTGCCTCGGATGGTGTGTATCTGCTTAGATGCAATTCTGATTGGACTAGTCTGTTATCTGGTACATCTATAAAGGCAGTAGTTGCATATGTCACAGATTATATTTCAAAAAATGCGTTGAAAATGTACCACGTTTTTAATACTGCACGTTTGGTGTTAAATAGACGATCTGTATCTATGGGCAACTCCGATGTGGCACGAGAAAATAATCGGACCATTATATTACAAATGGTTAATGGACTGACCTCTATGCAGCAGATGGGTGCTCCTTTTGCATCAGCTTATGTTCTGCAGCTTCCTGATCACTCTACTAATATGAAATTTAAAGTTTTTGCTTGGAAGAGCTATGTGACCACTGTTCTCTCAAGCTGGCCTGAAGGACTATCAACTGCTGATGATTCAGACAAATCTGGGGTAGATGCAGATACTTCTGAGAACAAAGCAGTATTAATGAAAACAGGAGGCGATGAAATTGTCGGGGTCACAGGCATTGATGACTATATATATCGTCCCAAGAGATTTGACGTTCCTTCCGTCTAGCCTAACTTACCTTGAAGATTTTCCACGATCCGACTCGGTGTAACACTCTTCGGCAACACGACTGTACCCGCTGGATGCTCCACGAGACGATGACCTGAGCAGGCGTCATTCCAAGCTGGGAGGCGATCTTGGTCACAACAGGCAGGCGCAGCGTGTCTCCGACTTTGCCATCGCCGCCCAAAGGTGAATACGCCTCGAGCAGAAGCGAATGCTTCTTGGAATACTGCAGAAGCATGGTGTAAGAAAGTAAGTTGAAAAGTAAATCAGACAGACATCGAGAAGCGCAGGTTGTGGGACCCAATAGCTGATCTCAACCTATAAATATGTTGAGTCGAGGGAGATGTGAAGGAGCCAAACGGGTTGGATCTTGAGTGGGTTTGCAGTGAGGTTCTGAAGTCTATAGCAAATGAGATGAAGTAAATTAGATGGCTGCGACACAAACCCTGCGGAGATTAAAGCTATAAAAGCATGTCAGAACGGAGATGTATGTCGACAACAACTAACACACTTGCTAACTCCAATGTTTCTAAGCTTCCCCTTCGCTACCAGCTCCTCGAGCTTCTGCCATGTCGGATATGGGTCCTCACCTCAGGCTACCACCCCCTAAACCTCTTAGGGTTAAATACCCCCCCCTGACTTCTAACCTAAGAGGTTCCCCTGCATGGGTTTAACCCGCATCCTATGACTGTTCCCATCACCATGGGTGTCTCCACCCCCTGTCACATCACACCAGCTATTTAGTGCCTGTGGTTCACCCATCCTAAGCAAATAGTATTAAATTCATTTTGGGCTGTATACTCGTGGGAAAAATATATAGAAATTATATAAATGGTCTGACTAGTCTAAGGTAGTATATTATGGTGATTAGGGGACGGGGAAAAGACTTTGATTAGTGTGGGGGTATAGTATGTAGGGGGGTTTAGGGCTCTGGGCTAGAGGGGGGTCTAGATGGCTATAGAGTGACTAGCATAAGTAGATAGAAAGGTATTCTCTGCTCTATCATAGTCTAGGGCTAGGAAAAGAACTACAGGTATATGGGTTGGCTTGCAGGGCTTCTATACATGATATCATCTTATATATTTATCTAAAAGAATCATAGAAGGGGGATGGAGAACAAGTCTGAGTCTATAAAGTAACTAGTCTAGACAGGTGGAAGGATATTCTCTGGTATATAACAGTATCTAGGGCAAGGAGAAGCACTAAAGGTAGATTTATACTATTATATATTTTTTGCAAAAATAAATGCTGATGGCATGTTCAACCTAGGCAACACCCAAGGCTTCATTGGGTATACCAGAACACCTCCTTTGAACCCTCCCATGGTGTACCCAATCATGCCTGATGGGACAGGTGTGGGTGTATCCACCCATTAATGTGGGCACACCCTGGAATGCCCACCCGAAGCGGAGGGCATCACCCATATCTGATGGGATCACCCAGACAGTTTCCAGCCAGCACCCATGGGTGATCCCATCATCAGGCATGTGGTAATGCCCACACCTGCCTGAAAAGGCAAGGCAGCACCCACCACAGGTGGCTACACCCAGCGTGCTTCCCGACTGGGTATGTGGAACACCCACCTACTGTGGGTCCTCCCCCGCCTTCCCTCAGAACCCGCCGGGTACACCCACGTGCCTGTCGATCAGGATAGGCATCCCTATCAGAGCGTATCTAATTCCGCAGACTCACTATATACCAATCCATGCTCATGCTCTCACCCATTGGATATGTTTTGACGTGTCACTCTTCGCCCAGCAGGCTGGCTGGAAGGACAAAACACCAAAGAAGAATCTGCATTTAAATAAATACATTATCATCATTATCAGCTTTCATGTCGAAGCTCCGAGCAAGGTTCTGGAAACCTCTGCTGTGTCCAGGTACGGTTCCAGAAGTCGTTCGAATTGTGCGCTTTGACATTTACCTCAAGCTCATCCACTCTTTCGATACCCAAATTCTCTTCACCTATTTTCCTCACAGGGGAACAACGTCCTGATACCCAAACACATCTGATTGTTCGCCCTTCGGTTGTTCCTTCCTTGTTGGTCTTACATCCCCTCGTCTTCGTGTTTTCTCACCTGCTGTAGCGAGGAAAGTTTCCAAGAGGGCCAACATGCCCAGTCCTCTGCTTATAATTCTGTTGCTCCCAGTGAAAAATCATCGTCTGTTGCTCTTACAATCCGTTCGCATTGAACTAATGATTTCACAGTTTGCCTTCTGTTGACGATAGACTATCACGCCGATCGACCGATTACGAATCTCGTGACCTGGTTCCTCGTCCTTTCGACTTTCAATCTATGGAGAATATTTTCCCTGGCATTACGTGAGTGCGCTATGGTTCGTGTTAGCCTCTGATTGACTATTTCAAGTGAGTATCTTGCTCGTAATGTTAGCTACTCTCGTCCTGAGGCTGTCAAGGGCGATAGTTCCCCCGTTAGGTCAAGTCTTTTCCTGGTGGCCATAGAAAAACTGACAAGCAAAAGATCGGGGCCGAGGCATCCTGCTCAGCGACTTCTATCCTCTGGCGGGTTGGACGCGTCGACAGCACCCTCGACCTCCTCCCATGGATCAGTCCATTCTGAGTTGATTCCGGTCCATGAAGGCGCTATAGTGACACCGCTAGATAAGGGCAAACGAAAGCGGTATGTGAATGGTGGTCGAGCGATGATCGATAACCCAACTCTACGTCAGTGATCCTTCGGAAGAGCTTTCCGACAACGACATTTCTTCGAACGCTCCACCGCCTTCCAAACTTGTCGACAACAGATCTTCCCATCCGCCACCTTCAAAGTACATCGACAATATTTCATTTTCCGTCCTTCCTTTACCGTCAGTTGCGTTCTCTTATTACCGATCATTTGCGCACTGATTTTGCCAGTGAATTACCCCCATCTTGTGGAGTTATCAATGTGTTCCTCGATGTTCTTCCGAAGCGCAGCGACCTATTTTTCAGGCATTGCCTCCATTAAAGTCAGCTTATTCATCTATTGCTCTTAAATATTCTCTCATTCGGCTCTTTCCCTCAGTGCTGGAGGGTGGAGTTCTTGGAGTCAGGAGGCCGTGTGCAACTACACTTATGCCAGACTTCGTGATGAAGTTACACCAGACAATACTAATTGCCAGTACGTGGCTCGCTTTTATTTATTGAACAGATGTTGACTTCGAGCACAGTTTATTAATTAGCTCGTTGGAAGCTCGAACATACCGATCCTTCATCAACGGCTCTCGGGCCTCACCTCGTCAAGTTATTGCCGTCCGCCCGGCGACCGGACTCAAACCACGGTAATCGAGATTTATGGCTAATCCATATCTATCTCATGCTTGTCTAGGTATACAATATGTGTCGCCGAGTTTGACGCCGTGGCGACAATGACAACGGTGTTGAGGCTATCGACCTCTTTCTTATCGGTTGGTCAAGCGGCTGGAGGAGGGACGAGGGAGAAAGGCATCTCCGGTATGATTGTTCGTGGGGAAGCCGAACGACTTGCGTCGTTCACCTGCATGGTCATGCAGAAGTCCGCTCTATCTGTTCAGATCCGTGCAGGCGTTGTCACCTTTTCCACCAATCGCGAGATTAAGGAAGGTATGCCTCTCATATTTCAGAGTGTGATCTCCTTGCTAACTAAATTCAGCAAATCCAGAAAACTTGCAGACTTCTAACCCTTGCTTTCCTACCCCTACTGCTCGTGCCGCGCCTCCAGTCGGGTTAGTTGGTCGTGACCAACTCGACTTCAATGACACCAGTCTGTTCTCTATACTTGTTTTCGATGTGTGACTCATCTCTCTCAGTACCTATATACGACGGTAGGAGCACCAAATGGACGTACGAAGAATGTATGGCTCGCTTGGAAAAACTCCCCCGCTTCCCGCAATTGGAAATCCCTCACGATTCCATGGTTCTGGTTGGGTACAACGCAGTCTCTTATATCAAGAAGGATGGCGGGGACGGACTGAGCTTGAATATACGTTGGGTCATCGTCTTGGGGGATCACGTTCCGCGCAAACTTTCAATATACGACTAATTAGTTTGTCGGCATGTTTTTGTTCAAATAGCCAAGAAATTTGTTTTTTTACGCCGCTGTTAATCATTCGTACGGGTGAACGTTGACAAATGCCCGCCAGTAGAAAATTGGTTTGTATCGCTCAGGCTGTGGCTAGCGACGGCTTCATTCAGTCGGACAAATCGATATTACTAATAGACACTCCTTATGCTTTCTACCACCATGAACCGCCGTCTACGCTGTCCGGCGGAGTTAGTCTTGTTGCTGTGGGCTTTTGTATGGGTCCTTGCACCTGTATACTCGTTGTCGTCACTCCGTAATCCAACGGCAACGCAACACAATCCACTCAGATATCCCAACCCGTTGATTCCTTTGCCTTCGGCACAACACTTGTCTTACAAAGTGAGCATCAACCTACTCGCATCTGCTCATTTTGCCGCCGCAACTACATATGTTGCCACCTACCATCCAAACAACACACGAGACACGGCTCTTCGGATGTCTGTCTATTTTCAAGGCCACATTCTCGATGATTGTAGGCCGGCCTCAGGGCCTTCCCGATTCGATTTCGGGACGCGTGGACTGACATGTACTCCATGTCAGACTGTGTACACTGCTCCGCTCTCTTTCTCATTCGAAGGAGTGTCTGTGAGGCAACGAGCTTTGTTATTATGCGATGGGACGGCTACAAATCATCCCGTTGATTCTGTGAACTACTGTTCGTACTTAGCTCAGGCTGGAGACGGTTTTCCTATTTTTTGAAGTACTTATCATCTATGCAACTGCGTGCATATCCTGTTGTATCTTCCACGTACAACGCTCGCAGGTCTAAATGGCTTATGATGCGTGGCATGTATCGGACATGGGATTGGGCTGTTGTGAGGCCTTTGGCTCTGCATTTCTTGGACCACCCTTGCATGCTCTCTGTTTTTTTGGAAGTTATGTTCAATATATGTAGGTTAGGTGCTATGTATGAAACTTCTTATACCGACTTAGCTACTCTGCCTTGTAACATTGCAAGTGTTCCTTCTGATGACAAAGGAGGTGGAAGAAACAGTCTGTTGTTTGACTCCAAGCAAATTTCAGCATGGGTCATTTGGAGTCCTGATATTCCACCTGACGGTTCACTCCAATATTCTGGGCACATACGATTATGTGATGTTCAGGAAAATCAAGCTAATATTATTACTACTATGCCTTTAAATCTCTTAGTGCCGCGTCTAACAATGAAAGAATTGATTCCTATTGCTCAGGCGCATTGTGTTGTAATACCTTCCCGGTCTGGCGTCAAGTCTGTACGTGAACTATTATCAACTCATCTATGTGATGATTCTTGTGTCGATTATTGTACATTGTTTGTTGTGTATTCGTCTACTTCTGCTGTAGCACACAGATTATCTAAAAAAACGAGACTACAACCGAGCTTACCGTGAAAATCGAAAAGCTGATAGAAAAACTTCCCACAAACTACCTGGTGAAGTTGCGGTGTATAAGCAGAGTTCAGCCTTAAGAATCAGTAAACGCACTAGTCGTCCAGCAAAACCAAGTCATTTTGCATCATTTCCTCCACAGCCAGCCAGTCTCAAACTACGTCACCAGATTATAACTGATTTCTGTAATGATATAAGTCCTCATGTGGTAGAGGAGGCGGGTTGTGCAGTATGTGGTGCATTAACTCCTTGTCATCAGATGACACGGAAGAGTGACTTGGAGGTAGACTGGCAGATTCTGCATTCGCCAAAAGGTGGAACTAGACAAGAACGATTTTCAAATGATGATCCCTTGGTAGAATGTGAAGGTCCGGTTCTGGCTCCCAACTGTGACTTTGTATGTACTGTATGTGAATCTAAGCTTCTTAAAAAGGAGGTCCCACTTCATTCTTTAGCAAATTTCAACTGGTTGGGTGAAGTGCCTGCAGCTCTGCAAAACCTGACCTATGCAGAACAGCTATTGATTGCTCGAGTTAGACATAACAGATGTGTGGTTAGGGTTGCTGCATCCAATCATGGGAAATTGGTTGCTAATGCAGTCATGTTTGCCACACCCGTTGTAGAAATATATAATGTACTACCCCCATCAACGGACCAATTGAGTGAAGTTCTGGCTTTCATATTTCTCGGTAGTTCAGCCCCAACAGATGATGATTTTAAACGTACACCGTTGCTCGTTCGGCGGCAGGTAGTTCATGATGCCTTGACTTGGCTTCAACTTAATCATCAGGATTATGCAGATGTAGTAATTTCTGAATCTAATCTAAATTCTCTGCCTATAATTGGTCCGGTGTGTGGCGTGGAATTTTGTCAAACAGATGGGTCAGAGGAAAATTTAGTACCAGATGCTATGAGTTTGGATGATCCTGGTGAGGATGAAGGTACTTCAAATGGGCCCTGTTCATTTGCTGTGTCCACATTAACAGCAGATGCACTGTCCGTCTCAGACTTAGAGACTCTGAAAGCCAAAGCTGCTGAACATCTAAAGAAAGGTGGAAAAATGGTTGGAATTGGTAGAACCGCAGACCCAGAGTCCCTCTTTCATAATCCTCATCTTTATCCACAAATGTTCCCTTGGTTATTTCCATATGGTCTTGGGTCTATTGCACAACCAACGCATAAGAGACGAATCAGTGAGGATATGCATAAGAAGAAACTGCTTATGTACTATGATAAGAGATTTCAATTGGACCTCTACTTTCCCTTGGTTGCATTCAATGATTCACAGATTAAGCGGGCATCCTCAGGAAGTTTTCTCTTAGTACAAAAAAAGAATGTCAAGGGAATTGCAGAACGTTTAGGTAATGTGAATGTAGATGTGTTAGGCAATCTGGCTACTCGCATGGAACGTGGTGAACATATAATACCTAAAACTTCTGAAGAAAAAGCATGCTTCGCGTTACTGGATGACCTTGAATATGTGGGAGGTAAAGTGCAAGGGTCAATTTCATCTAAGAAATACATGCGCAATGAACTCTGGTCGTTGATTAGTTATAAAGGGGCCCCGTCTTGGTTTGTAACATTTGCACCTGTTGACATAAAACATCCTCTCTGTATATACTTTGCTGGCACTAGTACAGTTTTCCGTCCTGATCTTCGAACTTCTGATGACCGACTTCGATTAATTGCTAATAACCCTGTGGCTGCCGCCCGTTTTTTTCATTATATGACTAGATTATTTATCAAGCATATACTGGGTGTTGAAACAGATCATGCAGGACTCTTAGGTGAAACAGACGCTTATTATGGTACTGTAGAACAGCAGGGAAGATTAACGCTACATATGCATATGCTTATATGGATCCGTGGTGCCTTATCACCACAAGAGATTCGAGATCGCTTACAAGACTCAGATGGTATATTCCAGTCAACTTTGATAGCTTATCTTGAATCTTGTCACCAAGGTGAATTTACTAATGGTTCGTTATCTGAAATCCGCTCAGCGGTTGAAGAATACGAATATGTTCCTGGTTATATTGATCCTATCTTGACACTACCTGAAAAACCTCCACTTTTATGTGCCAAACATGGTGGTAGCTTGCAATCTGCTTCTTTTGTACAATGCAACACAATGCAGTTATGGCTGAAAGAGAAAGAACGGACAGTTGATGATATTATACTTCGATCTAATGTTCATTCTTGTCGTGCTTCAGTCATAGGTTCGGATACTACCAAAATACCAGTTGCTGGTCAAAAATTTAGGAAATCAGTAAAAGGATGTCTTAGAAAAGATGGATCATGTTCTGCTCGATTTCCTCGGGATGTTTTTGAGAGAACTGAGGTTGATCCTCTCGATGGGCATATCAATGTGAAGAAGTTAGAGCCTATGTTGAATACTTTTGCCTCGGATGGTGTGTATCTGCTTAGATGCAATTCTGATTGGACTAGTCTGTTATCTGGTACATCTATAAAGGCAGTAGTTGCATATGTCACAGATTATATTTCAAAAAATGCGTTGAAAATGTACCACGTTTTTAATACTGCACGTTTGGTGTTAAATAGACGATCTGTATCTATGGGCAACTCCGATGTGGCACGAGAAAATAATCGGACCATTATATTACAAATGGTTAATGGACTGACCTCTATGCAGCAGATGGGTGCTCCTTTTGCATCAGCTTATGTTCTGCAGCTTCCTGATCACTCTACTAATATGAAATTTAAAGTTTTTGCTTGGAAGAGCTATGTGACCACTGTTCTCTCAAGCTGGCCTGAAGGACTATCAACTGCTGATGATTCAGACAAATCTGGGGTAGATGCAGATACTTCTGAGAACAAAGCAGTATTAATGAAAACAGGAGGCGATGAAATTGTCGGGGTCACAGGCATTGATGACTATATATATCGTCCCAAGAGATTTGACGTTCCTTCCGTCTAGCCTAACTTACCTTGAAGATTTTCCACGATCCGACTCGGTGTAACACTCTTCGGCAACACGACTGTGCCGCGCTGGATGCTCCACGAGACGATGACCTGAGCAGGCGTCATTCCAAGCTGGGAGGCGATCTTGGTCACAACAGGCAGGCGCAGCGTGTCTCCGACTTTGCCATCGCCGCCCAAAGGTGAATACGCCTCGAGCAGAAGCGAATGCTTCTTGGAATACTGCAGAAGCATGGTGTAAGAAAGTAAGTTGAAAAGTAAATCAGACAGACATCGAGAAGCGCAGGTTGTGGGACCCAATAGCTGATCTCAACCTATAAATATGTTGAGTCGAGGGAGATGTGAAGGAGCCAAACGGGTTGGATCTTGAGTGGGTTTGCAGTGAGGTTCTGAAGTCTATAGCAAATGAGATGAAGTAAATTAGATGGCTGCGACACAAACCCTGCGGAGATTAAAGCTATAAAAGCATGTCAGAACGGAGATGTATGTCGACAACAACTAACACACTTGCTAACTCCAATGTTTCTAAGCTTCCCCTTCGCTACCAGCTCCTCGAGCTTCTGCCATGTCGGATATGGGTCCTCACCTCAGGCTACCACCCCCCTAAACCTCTTAGGGTTAAATACCCCCCCCTGACTTCTAACCTAAGAGGTTCCCCTGCATGGGTTTAACCCGCATCCTATGACTGTTCCCATCACCATGGGTGTCTCCACCCCCTGTCACATCACACCAGCTATTTAGTGCCTGTGGTTCACCCATCCTAAGCAAATAGTATTAAATTCATTTTGGGCTGTATACTCGTGGGAAAAATATATAGAAATTATATAAATGGTCTGACTAGTCTAAGGTAGTATATTATGGTGATTAGGGGACGGGGAAAAGACTTTGATTAGTGTGGGGGTATAGTAGTAGTAGGGGTTTAGGGCTCTGGGCTAGAGGGGGGTCTAGATGGCTATAGAGTGACTAGCATAAGTAGATAGAAAGGTATTCTCTGCTCTATCATAGTCTAGGGCTAGGAAAAGAACTACAGGTATATGGGTTGGCTTGCAGGGCTTCTATACATGATATCATCTTATATATTTATCTAAAAGAATCATAGAAGGGGGATGGAGAACAAGTCTGAGTCTATAAAGTAACTAGTCTAGACAGGTGGAAGGATATTCTCTGGTATATAACAGTATCTAGGGCAAGGAGAAGCACTAAAGGTAGATTTATACTATTATATATTTTTTGCAAAAATAAATGCTGATGGCATGTTCAACCTAGGCAACACCCAAGGCTTCATTGGGTATACCAGAACACCTCCTTTGAACCCTCCCATGGTGTACCCAATCATGCCTGATGGGACAGGTGTGGGTGTATCCACCCATTAATGTGGGCACACCCTGGAATGCCCACCGGCGGAGGGCATCACCCATATCTGATGGGATCACCCAGACAGTTTCCAGCCAGCACCCATGGGTGATCCCATCATCAGGCATGTGGTAATGCCCACACCTGCCTGAAAAGGCAAGGCAGCACCCACCACAGGTGGCTACACCCAGCGTGCTTCCCGACTGGGTATGTGGAACACCCACCTACTGTGGGTCCTCCCCCGCCTTCCCTCAGAACCCGCCTGGGTACACCCACGTGCCTGTCGATCAGGATAGGCATCCCTATCAGAGCGTATCTAATTCCGCAGACTCACTATATACCAATCCATGCTCATGCTCTCACCCATTGGATATGTTTTGACGTGTCACTCTTCGCCCAGCAGGCTGGCTGGAAGGACAAAACACCAAAGAAGAATCTGCATTTAAATAAATACATTATCATCATTTACATCTACATTGTCTACAATGAATCTATCGAGGGGTGAATAAATGGTGGTGAACAGGGTGAATAATTGTGAAGTCCAAGGCAAATTTTTCGCTAAGTCCAGTATGTAGGGGATGAATAAAGGTGCATAATACGACTTAGGTAGTTTAGACCAAGTTGCCCGGAGTCACACTATGTAATATGTGACACAGTGTTCTAAAAAGGAGCTTTTGTTAATAGATACTGAAGCTGGTAGTTTTAGTGCCTAGCAGATCTATAACTGATGAGCTTCTATATCCATAACTACTTAATGGAAATACATGATTTAAGCACTGTTAGGAAGATTCTCAACAGTCTTATTAATAGTCTATGGCTCCTGATTACCATTATATGATATACCCACTGTAATTACTATTTAGTCATATAAAAGGAAATATCTGGTACTCCAACATTATGAGGTAGATGACCTATATTTCCAGAAACTCCAAAGTAAGACTTTAGTGTGTCCACTTGCAGTCCCAAGTGAATTTAACACTGAGAAGGCAAGGCATTCACTCATCAGTGGTATTTGATCTCCATCAACCCTGAAAGATAACATGGATATTTAGCTAGTCTGGGTGGATAAGGCTGGGAGGGAGCTCATTTCAAGGGTATACCATCTGAATCTACCTCACTCATCATATATTACATTAATCTGTTGACTGCCAAGTATCACTGAATATAGAGTTGAGAAGCATTTTGCTGATGTCTTGGGTCCCCATGCATGGAATCTCATAATCCAAGTTGATATAGTTCTGTGTAATGGTCTACTATAATCCTACCCATTGGCAACCATGCAGCAAGTGTTAGGGTCAGTCAATTCCTAGAGAACCTTGGTGCTATATAACTTAGGACGGAGAGATGCTGGAGGGGCAAAGGCACCACTTTCTAAGATGTGGACCATACTCTTACTGGTCTGTATGCTTTGATTTTTCAGATTCAAAAAGGTCATGCCATGGTGAACTCATCATCTTTGCAATAGATATCACTGATAATAGTACTGTGAAAGATCCAGAATAGCTATAAGGTTAATTCAAGTGCGGGACAGGTTTATTTGAAGGTTAGGATTAGGGTTAGGGTTAGGGTTTAGAGTTAGCCCTAACCCTAACACATGCCAGAACCACAACTAATTACAGTACAGGGTCCTAGTAGATATCCAGATATCCCCCATACATGCATCTCAATGTCCAGTACACAGTCTATATACCCCACTATTCATGGAAACCAGTTTCACATCTCACTGGTCTTTGAATGTCCATCCAAATTCATCCTCTATGAGCATTCAGAGATCAATTAAAGGAAAGATAAGGGGATCTGCATACACCTTATTGACTGAACTTGACATATTTTGATTCATGATCACCTAGCAGATCATGGCTGTATTGTCAATATCATATGTAACAGTAGTCATATGTATAATGAAGAAGAACAAGCAATTACATATGTAGATAAAGGATCATGGGGAGCATACCACCTCTTAGGGGGACCCCTCTGTATGCCTCCTACTTTTGTCTCATCAGTGATCCTGTACCTCTAAGTAAGTTATTGGGAGATTGGAATAACAGGATATATGCCATATATACAGGTGTGTAGGCTGTCTAAAAATATGTGTGTGTCTTTTGGAGCTATAATGGACGTCCAATTGACTATAACACAACTTAGATCATGGTTATCTATGCATTTCTCACCCAGATATCAGGGCCTCATTGTGCTGGATAAAGTTTGAAACAGAAAAACCCACAGAAAAATGATATAACAGTATATTTGAAAGGTATAAGACTATGGTCATATAAGACCATATCAAGACAATATGACCACCTACCTACTAATGTAACAATCATCTGAATGCATGGAGAACTTGTAGAGATAGAGCTAGATTAATAAGTCTGATGCACAATTATTGGATAGTATGGATATACTGATAAGATCATATTGACAGGGATATTGACCCTACCAGTTAGGTATCCTTAGTAGAACTTCAATCAGCTCTGTAGCCACCCTAGTTGTTGAGATATCATTTTATCAGTAATAGATTAGCTAGTGATTGGCTAGTGTAGACAGAACTAATTAAATGTCACTATAGGTTACTTAATGAAAGTTGTTTATATAGACAATATAGACAACTTTGGTTTTGTGATGATCTGTGACATTCTGTAATGATTACATCCTCAAATTGTGGAAATTTCCTTTTTTTGAAAACTTGTCATGTATATCATGTTATATTATAGTATATAACCACATGATACAGTCACTAAAACTACCAGCTCTAGTGTCTATTGATGAAAATTCCTTTTTGGGACACTGTATAACATATCACATAGTATGATTCCGGAAGACTTGGCCTAGAGGGCCTATGTCATATATTCACCTTTCTTCACCCCCTATATACTCATTCAGCAAAAACTTGGCTTTAGACTTCACCCACAGTGGGTGGGTGTTCCACATACCCAGCCAGGAAGCACGCTGGGTGTAGCCACCTGTGGTGGGTGCTGCCTTGCCTTTTCAGGCAGGTGTGGGTATTACCACATGCCTGATGATGGGATCACCCATGGGTGCTGGCTGGAAACTGTCTGGGTGATCCCATCAGATATGGGTGATGCCCTCCGCTTCGGGTGGGCATTCCAGGGTGTGCCCACATTAATGGGTGGATACACCCACACCTGTCCCATCAGGCATGATTGGGTACACCATGGGAGGGTTCAAAGGAGGTGTTCTGGTATACCCAATGAAGCCTTGGGTGTTGCCTAGGTTGAACATGCCATCAGCATTTATTTTTGCAAAAAAATATATAATAGTATAAATCTACCTTTAGTGCTTCTCCTTGCCCTAGATACTGTTATATACCAGAGAATATCCTTCCACCTGTCTAGACTAGTTACTTTATAGACTCAGACTTGTTCTCCATCCCCCTTCTATGATTCTTTTAGATAAATATATAAGATGATATCATGTATAGAAGCCCTGCAAGCCAACCCATATACCTGTAGTTCTTTTCCTAGCCCTAGACTATGATAGAGCAGAGAATACCTTTCTATCTACTTATGCTAGTCACTCTATAGCCATCTAGACCCCCCTCTAGCCCAGAGCCCTAAACCCCCCTACATACTATACCCTCACACTAATCAAAGTCTTTTCCCCGTCCCCTAATCACCATAATATACTACCTTAGACTAGTCAGACCATTTATATAATTTCTATATATTTTTCCCGAGTATACAGCCCAAAATGAATTTAATACTATTTGCTTAGGATGGGTGAACCACAGGCACTAAATAGCTGGTGTGATGTGACAGGGGGTGGAGACACCCATGGTGATGGGAACAGTCATAGGATGCGGGTTAAACCCATGCAGGGGAACCTCTTAGGTTAGAAGTCAGGGGGGGGTATTTAACCCTAAGAGGTTTAGGGGGGGTGGTAGCCTGAGGTGGGGTCCTCCGTCAGTGTCTTGTTGTATGGCTGTCCGTTTTTCTGGGCTAGCGGCCTTATCAGGAGTCAATAACAAGAAGAGCATGAAACAGTTTGGGCAAACCAGTGGATAAGATAGAGGTCAAGGTAGTCCGTTCCAAGCTTCTTCAGCGTGTCGTCTAGCGCTGGTTCAATGTCTGCGGGCTCGTGAAAAGTATTCCATAGCTATTCGTCGTTCAGACACGCAAATAACTATAGTAAAGAACATACTTTTGATGTCAGCCAAAGCTCTTCTCTCGGAACCCCGCTCTCCTTCAACGCTTGGCCAATTTCCTCCTCCTTCTGTCATCGTTTGCGTTAGGATTGCGTCTTTGCTGCGAAAGTGAATCCAGCTGAAAGTGAATCCAGCTGACACGGTACATCCAGGCGCCATCTATATGTCAATATCCCGCTTTCAGGGCTGTCTGGTTATTGTCAACAACAAAGAGACTAAGCAGGGGAGGACACACTTTGACTGCAGGGTCAATCACCGTCCTCGAGCCTGAAGGATGCTTTTCCTCATCGTCGGAGCCTGAAGCGCGCTTTTTCTTGCCATTCCATTGCTGGTGGCCCTTTGCGCCCTGGACCTCGATCTCGGTTCGTTTTTCGTTTGGGAGGCATAGAGTGCAGCGCTGCGTCACATGTCACATCACATGAGATTCGAAAACCTGTCTTGCCGTCGATCGAGGACCTCATCAGGAAAAACCTCCCAAGGTAACTTAGACCAAATTATGCATAATTATTTTGAGGGCTGTATAATGTGCTATAACACAATATAATTTGCAATAATTAAAGCCAATCTAGTGTGAGAGTGAGAAATCTATTGTTGAGAAGCACCTGTTAATCCCACCCCCACCCACATATTAGAGGCACCACCCCATGTGGGTGGTGCCTCTAACATGAAGAGATAGTGTTCAAATCCCTATGCTGTGATAGTTAGAGTAATAATTCTACTACAAATGCAATAATTCTTGAGGCTCTGGACTTGCAAGACTCGTGCCCATCTATAGGTGTCTATACTGCAATATCTGCTATAATTCTCAGCCTTATCTGCTATAAATGAGAAACAATTCATTTGGCACAAAAATATAACAGCTACTATAATAGGAAGGCTGACTGCTAAAAAAGGAAATATCATATCAGGTCCAATTTACACGCTCCTCGTCATCAAGCCCAAGACCAGCAAGATCATACAGAATATCCGATATGTAAGCATCATAAGCATCATCGCCTTCATCTTCCGACTCACTTTCATCTCCGGAGTCATCAGCACCACCCGCAAAGGCACCACCATGACCATGATCTGTCTCGCCTGGAGTTATGATGATGTCGTCAACATCCATCTCGTCGTCGTTAGCGCAAGAGGCACCACATGGCCTGACAGCCTCGCCCAACTCGAGAGAACCAGTGAACCCTTCCATCTTTGCTAAGCTCCGGAAACGCTCCATGTGGGTGTCGTCAAATCGATGTCGGCTTAAAGCATACTGAGAGAGCTGAGCCGCCATCAACAAGTCTTGCTCTGCTTGCTGGACCGACTTCCCCGTTGCGTCGCGCATCTCGGCTTCTTTCTTTTGCAAGAAGGCAGCATCATCTCGCATGCAAGTCAGGAGTCGCCGAATCTCCACATTCAGCCGCTCGATTTCCTCCCGTGCTCGGACAATCTTGAAATAGCGATGCATGACCTCTCGATACGTAGGCCGTGCCCATCGTTTGTGCTGAATTTCGCTGTTGCTATCACGGAGCAGGTCAAACTCGGCCAGAAACGTTCGAGTAATCACATCGTCCCAGGGGATTTGGGCCTTCGGTGGATCTTGAAGCATAGCCGCCTCGTTGAATTGCTCGAGGGCTTTCCGGATGGTTTTTGATCGTACTTGTATGGACTTCACCAAATGGGTTCGCATATGATACCCTTGAATTAAAGTCAGTCTTGTGAAAATATATATGATATGATGTCTGGTGCGACGAGAGAAGCGGTAGATAAGTACATGAATGGGTAAGTAGAATAGGAGTCATACCTGGTGCGACGAGAGAAGCGGTAGGGGCTTCCTCGTCGCCCAGGTTCCAAGTAACCGACCGATCGATATGTAGATTAGATCGCAAGTGCGCCAGATTATCTGGCACGTGCGTCAGTCTCTGACACCCCCCCTTGACGCGCGTCCAGTCGTAGTAATTTGACCCAACGTGAGTGCATCACACGGTGCAATAGTTTCGTGAACAAATCCGCAATGTTGTCGTTGCCGGCGATGTGCATCACGTCGATCCACCGGTTCAAGACACAGTCGTGGATAAAGTGCTCTCGTATTGCGATGTGCTTCATCTTCGAATGAGCATGTGGATCGTGCGTACAAGCCACAGTTCCTTGGTTGTCGCAAAATAGCGATGTCGGTTGATCTTGTCTGAACCCGAGTTCTTCGAGGATGTTCCAGAACCAAAGAATATCCTTGGCACAATGTGTCGTTGCTAGATATTCAGCCTCGCAAGAAGATAGGGCTACAACTGCCTGCTGTTTTGAGCTCCAAGACACCGGTGAGTCACCCACGAATATTACAAAGCCTGAGATCGATTTTCTATCATCTCCCATGCCCCAATCCGAGTCGCTGAGGGCAGTAACAGTTGGTGTGTGTTGCCGTGCTCCGCCCAACCGAATTCCATGCGATGTTGTCCCTCGAAGATAGCGCAGCAAGTGCTTCGCCGCAGTTACGTGGGCGGGTCCATATCGCGCCATGAATCGGGCCAGCTCGCGTACGGTGTAAGAAATGTCAGGTCGAGTGCATGTCGACAAATACATGCATCTGCCCACCACTGCTGCATAAGGAAAGTCCTTTGCCTTGACAACTTCTTCATCGGTCGCGGCCACGAGACGCGTGCTTGGATCCATGGGTGTCTGGACAGAGTTGCTCTTGTCGAATCCGAAGTCACGCAGGATAGATTCGGTGAACGACTTTTTGGTGCAAGCGAATCATCTTGTTAATTCAGTCTCGCTCAACTGTGCAGCCCAAATGTAAATTTGGTTCGCCGTTGTCGGTTATCTCGAATTGAGCCGTGAGTGCTGCGACAACTGCATCGGACTCAACTTGGGACGATGAAGCAATGAGCATGTCGTCTACACTTGTCGTTATGATCGTGAGTGCGGTATCTTGACGCCGTATGTAGACGCTCCAGTCGGATTTGATTCGCTTAAACCCAATGAGCTCGAGACGCGGGTTCAGCTCCAGGTACCACTGTCGTCCGGCCTGTTTTAGGCCGTACAAACCTTTGAGTAGTCTCCAGAACCCAGGCCTAGCTATATCCGGTTTCCGCATGTAAATTTCTTCGTCTAGCGGTCCGTTCAAGAACGCAGTTTTGACGTCGACTTGGCGTAAGACCATGTCGTTCATGGCGGCGAGTGTGAGAACGAACCGGATGGATTCCCAACGAGCGACAGGAGCGAAGGTGTAGTTATAGTCCTGACCAGGAATCTGAGTGAATCCCTTTGCGACCAGTCTCGCTTTGAATCGTGAGATTCGTCCGTCTCGGTCGCGTTTGATATGTAGTACCCATTTGCAAGCGACAGCTTTCCGGCCAGTTGGTATTTCATCAACTTCGGTATAGACCCCCTTTGCTCTTAAGGATTCTAATTCCTCGAAGATAGCGATAAGCCATTGAGGCCAGTAAATAGAGGCTTTTGCTTCTGGGATCGAGTTCGGGTCCTTGGCGTCGGGATCGTCAATAGGTTTCGAGAGGGCTGAGTAGATCTTCTCTGATTTCTCTATAGCTTGCGCCAGGTCAGGAAGGTCAGCTGGTTCGCATTCGATCTCGAGTTCGTCCCCCGACAGTAGGGCGGATAGGATGTAATCCTCCGAAATAACAAAGTCCTCCCCCCCCTCGTCCAATGTCGCGTGCTCAATAATGAGTCGAGCAGGTACACGACGAACTCGAGGTGTCTTTCGTTGTGCGAGGGGGGTATCATCGACAGGCTCGGATTCAGGCAATTGCTCTGCATCGGGCATTGCGACATCGTCGCTGTTCACAGTTAGGTATTCGATAACGAATCCGTTGTACGTTAACGCACATAATCGAGTTCCTTGACTCGTTTTGTATATCATGCATTACTTCGTCAAGAACCCGCGTTACAGGCCTGCGATATGGTCAGCTGCATAAACCCGATGTGTTAACACATACTCGGGTGTTGCGCTTCTTGGTATAGTTGTCTCATCCGATACGGAGGGACGCCTGGTAAACAGGTCAACGTTTGTCATCACCGTTAACAGTGAGGCATACTCGAGGGTTTGGTTTTGCTCTAAGGCGGGCATTTCACCGGCCTTGGGCACCTGTTCCCGCTCTCGGAAGTGTTGTTCGAGTTCCGACGGTACATCTTCCCACATTTCCCCAGACATCGATGTCGAAGGTGGTATTTCGGGGAACCCGTGGAATTCTACATCTCGCCGTGGACGGATGGTTTTTGCCGGGCCACGCTAAATGGCCGCGACACGGCCGCAGGGCCGCGTTTGCACAGCCACACAGCCGCATCGAGCCCGTCCGCACCATTATTCCTCAGTGGAATGCATGGTATGCTTGGTGGGGGCTCTCTGTAGCATATAATATAAAAATATATCACTTACAATGCCAATTCCTTGCACAAAGGTGCCTAAGTCAGCAGTTGTCGCGGCCGTGCAGCGGCCATGTTGCGGCCTTGCGGCCAAGTCTTGGTGGCTGTCCACCAATGGCCGCAGCCATCAAAATTCTTGACGCGGCTTTGTTGCGGTCGGTCCGCGGCTGTGCTGCGGCCATGTCACAACATCAGTGAAATGGCCGCTGCATCAGTCACATGGCCGCAACTTGATATTCGACTGCCTTTTCACATACAAGTCATCCCGGATCGGCCAACGCTAGCCGGCTGTCTGAGTATGGCCATTGCAAACCCCAACTCTTACTGGTCCAAATGGCAGTACTGAGGTATCTTGGCCACGGTTGAGTCTTTTGGCCTCTCGGCGGTGCTCGCACTCCTGCTGGCCACCCACACTATCAATGTTCGCCACCAGAACACTCTCAAAGTCCAATCTGACCAGCCAGTGTCGCACTTCAGGCTAGTAACTTGAATCCCAAGTCCCTCTGGCACCCGCAGGCTGCAGGCGGCAGCACACTTGGGCGACACTCAGGATGGCACTGCTAGTGGAACAGTTGAACCAAAGGTATACAACTCGGGCACATTTTTAGTCTCTTGATATTTCTCATTTGTGCGGCCAAGTGCACCGGAGCGTGACAGTGGTCGCGGCCTTGTCGCGGCCTTGCTGCGGCCTTGCTGCGGCTGTGTCGCGGCCATGTCGCGGCTGTCGCGGCCATTTCGTCTAGCCCGTTTTTGCCTTGGGAAACCAGATAAGATATCCTTTGGAATCTCGCGCATAGCCCACAAAACGCCCCTCCTCGCCTCTTGCCAGAAACTTCATTTGCTCCATTGAGTTGGTCTTTCGAGCCGTTACAAAGGCGCCGAAAGGTCGTAAATGGGAGAGGTTTGGTTTGTGCTTGAACCAACTCTCAAACGGAGTTGAGCCATCGTCATTTGCTGCGTGTGGTACGCGATTCTTGATATGCACACAGGCTTGTACAGCGAGTGGCCAGAACCATTGCGTAAGGGAGGAGTCGATGAGCATTGCTCGCGTCATATTCTGGATAGTTTGGTTCAGACGTTCAGCCACGCCATTTTGAGGAGACGCGTCAGGGACGGTTTTTTCGTAGGAAATGCCATTTTGGAGGCAGTAGTCCTTGAACTGGCCGTGGATGAGTTCCGGGGCGTTGTCTACATGGAGAAAGACGATTTTGACACCCAATAAGTTTTCGGCAGCGATTCGGTATTCGTTGAAGCACTTGAGGGCTTCATCCTTGGATTTGAGAAAGTAGACTGAGGCGAAACGACGAAAGTCGTCGGTGAAGGTGATGAAGTAAGTGAAGCCACCGTAGCCGGTGGGAAAAGGTCCACATATGTCGGAATGTATTCGAAATAAGACCCGTTCAGCGCGGTTTGACGCTTTAGAAGGGAATTTAAGTCGTTTAATGTTTACCAAGGCACACACCCGGCAGTCCTTGATGTTCACAGAGTCGATGGGAAGGCCGGATGTCGCAGTCTTGAGCCCTTTTACGTCGAGATGGCCCATTAGACGATGGAAAAAACCGCTCGCTTGGCGTTTTCATCGCTGCTTGGGCCGAGTACAGCCATGGTGGATGGTGTTGTTAAGTTGATGAGATCTTGGCTGAAATCAGGTCCCGCGGGAGTTGTTGTCGGAATGTCGACATTTTGGGCTAAATTTGCCTCCGCGGGAATTTCATCAGGATCTTCGACTCGGACACTCATCTTGTAAAGACCACCCACTATCTCCCCAGACGCAAACGGGAATCCTTCTGCGTTGAAGTACTGGATTCGCCCCCCTCCCGTCTCTGTTTGGACGCCCTTCAAATCGAGTTGTGTGCCGGAAATGAGGTTGCAACGGGCAGTGGGGATATGGAGAACGCTGCTGATAGAGAAATTCTTGTCACCTTCGTGAGTTCCTTCCAGTACCACGCTGCCTTTCCCTAACGCTTGGGTAGTCAGATTGGTGCCAAAACCATAAACGTTCACCGGATTTCGGAAAGTTTTGTAGCCTCGGAACGACGACAACTTGTTGAAGACGTGGCGAGATGCACCAGTGTCGTGGTATATGTTGTCGGTGCGCGAGTCACTCTCGGTTTGCCCCACACTGACAGCATTTACCCAGATTTCATCTTCTTCTTCGTCATCTTCCCCCTCCACTTCCAGCGGACCAGTGAAGAAAGCATATCCAACGCCTACAGTTTCATTCCCCATTACCTCCAGAACTTCCTCTTCACTATCAACTGTCGACTCCAGCATCCCCGCAAACCGATCTCCGCCATTTGGTCTTCCCTGGTTCAAGTTCAATCGTGCTTGACGCCTTCGTTCAGCAATTCGTTGGTGTGGCGGCAGGTGAATATCTTTCGAACCCCGGTAATTCGGCGGGTACTGACCCTCTTTTCCTCCCTTGTAAGCCATGCAATCGGCTTGTGTGTGTCCAACTGGCGAACCACATTCGACATTCTCGCAGAATGGACGACTTTGTGAAGTATGGGGAGGCTGTGGTGCTCGGCGCGCGCGGTCATTAGTATGGTGCGGGACGACGGTCATTGCGTTGGTGAGCACGGTCGAATCTTCGTTGCTGTTGGTTCGCTGGTTGTGCTAATGATGCACTTGGTACAGCGCTCCCTTCTGGTTCCACATTGGACCCTGATGTCGACGCCGTTGTTGGCACAGGAATCTTCTTATTAGTTTCTTCTTGGCGTAGACGAGCCACAACTGCTGCAGAACTCATTGGTTTCCCGGACTTCTCGCTTGTCGTCATCTCTTGGAGAAGAGAGTCTCTGCAATACTGCCACTTGTCATCTTGGGGCATGTTGGTCACCAGACACTTTGCGAACTCCTTGTCGGGCATCATATCGGGGTCGGCTCTTCGAAGGTCTTGGTATTTGCCTTGCATTGTTACCCTCCACGCTATTGGATTCTTGGAGCCGCACATATACGAAGCAATTTCGCCCTTTAGTGTGATGGCCGTGAGTGTATTCATCGGTTCGTATGCATCTTTTAGTGCTATCCAGGCTTCGCGAGCTGATTTGCAGTCGTCTACCACATAGAGTTTTGCCATTGGAGTCGCTTCAACAATAATGGACAGCGCCCTTTTATCTTGAATCAGCCAAGCTTCGGCTGCCTTCTTCGCAACATTCACGTCGACTTCATTGCCGCGTGTAGTCACGGTTGTCTCCTGTCCAGTTGCGTCGAGCCCAGTGAAGGTTTGGCTTGGAATAAGCTTCGGGATAACTGGTGGGTTGTAATCATCGCCGTCAATATACTTCCAATAACCAGCAGCATCAAGTTTGTGTTTGGACTTCGTGCGAAACTCTGCGTAGTTGTTGGAGCCGTCACTGTTCTCAGTTATAGGGGTGAGTTTGAGAGCTCGCCATTCCTTCTCGTCAGCGGTTGGTAACGACATGAATAGGTGCTGGTAGGGGAACGTGGTTGCTGTGCGTGCGGGACTGAGTAAATTAACAGCGAGTTGGGAAGTTGGTCAAGTAGAATGGTTCAAGAGGGGTTTCTTCAAGTTGGTGTAGGCTGAATAGACTTTGTGTTGCACAGATTTCACGCGGGGCCCATAACCTGTGAAAATATATATGATATGATGTCTGGTGCGACGAGAGAAGCGGTAGATAAGTACATGAATGGGTAAGTAGAATAGGAGTCATACCTGGTGCGACGAGAGAAGCGGTAGGGGCTTCCTCGTCGCCCAGGTTCCAAGTAACCGACCGATCGATATGTAGATTAGATCGCAAGTGCGCCAGATTATCTGGCACGTGCGTCAGTCTCTGACAAGTCTCGACAAGTACATTGTCGGAATATTCTTACCCATCCCAGATTGATTCATTTTTGACAGCTCAAGAAGACGTTGGACAAGAAGCAACTCGAGTCGATCGAGGGCTTGACAATATTGCAGCCGCAGCCCCTCACGCTCGGCCTCCTTGTATTCGGCCTGGTTCGGATGCCATCGTTGCTCAATTTCCAACTCCGCTTCCAGCTCTTGTACTGCTTTAAGGTCTCGCGCCAATTGCTCATCAGCATGCTGAGCGTTTATCTCTGCCCGTGTTCGACCTGGAGTGTAGCTGGCGTTGTCCGCCCGAGCACGGCGAGCAGCACTGCGCCGCTCAAGAGCCAGCGTGCTAAAGCTTGTTAGAGAGAATGCAATGAGCGAACAGATATAACAAACTTTGTAGCTTCCAGTTTCTTGAGAGCACGTATGTGCTTGTGGAGCTGCCCGGTGCTCAGATTTGAGACCATATGGGTTTAATAATAATAATAATAATACTGCATCGTCAACGTTTCATGGGGCCACCAGAAATTGGCGCTTCACCGCTGGAAGCGCCACGCTGTGACATCTGAGGCGCCAAAGTCGTGACACATTTCTTTCACACACATCAATATGAGCTGATAGACCAGAAACTATTGGACATCTCGTGAGATTGAAGTTGTTTTACCTCAGGGATATGCTGGAGATGAATATATATATGAGTGCCAGTGAAATAAGCTGTTTTATCGAGAATTAGGCAGAAAATCTTCTTATAATCAGCCATTACCCAGTGTTGAGAGTTGACTTAGAATTGATTTTCTATGCAAAGGGCTGAAAATTTGGGTGGAAATTCATATGGGCTATATGTATTGGTACAATAGGGATCTTGGGAGCTTATTTATTCCAACCCTAATTTTTTTTTGACTTCGTACATTGTCACGCTGCAGCGCCAAAGTGTGACTTATATGTCACTCTGCAGCGCCAGATGTGTGACATGCAGCGCCAGAAGTGTGACGTGAAGCGCCAATGCAGCGTGAGTGCAGCGCCAGTATGACGGAACTGCAGCGCCAGCATAACCTCATTGCAGCGCCAGCATTACATGCTGCTGCGCCAATGTTTTGCAGATGCTGCGCCAAGTTTTGGTGTTTCACCCGAAGACTAGGACAACGATAAATACTTTGAAGCCACCAAAGAGTTTTGAGAATGCAAACTACTATTCAATGTTTGCATATACATAAACCAAGTACTATATCTATGAAAGTAGTATGTCTACAAATCGCAGGAATGCATCCGCTGGGATGTTATGCCTGTCGTGTGTGCGATGACTCATGGTGTCGACGTTCATAGTTCATATCTATTGACATCGACACGTAGCGAGGCGATCATGATGACGCTGTCCTTGCGAAGCCGGCGCACGGCGATAGCCTGGAGCGTGCTGGCAACAATTTGGATGGCGGCCACGAGAGACTAGATTCTCGGGGTAGGTGCAACGAATGAGCTCCAAGTATTTCGAGTTCAGGAGCGCCGGGAAGTCGAAGTCGTAAAGTCAGCACACATGCTCTACGAACTTGCTGCGAGATGTCGAGGCGAGGATGTAGAAGACGACGACCGTCCAGCAGCAGGGAAGAAACCCCCAGAACAGCGATAGACAAGCATGCACAGATGGAGTGTGGGGTCGTCAAAAAGGATGGCGTGAGTGAGTTCTTGGGTCACGGCCGAGTACAGAGGACAACTTCAATGCACTTGACGTCGTCTGCCTCTCGCCCGGCGCACCCAGCGGCGACCAGTGATGTGATCCACTCGCTCCGCCTCTCAGAGCTGCACTGCGGTCACGCCATCTAGGCGTTCCAATGCCATGGCGAGCCGAGCCTGCGCAAAGCTGAAGAGCGCCTGCAGTCGGTGTGGTGCTAAGCACGGTGATAGGACTGCAGTGTGAGGCGGAGGCTGAGGAGTGGCAGCCGGCCGAAAGACCACCCGCGCAATCAACATCTCGGCGCGCTCGTCCAGAACAGGCACACCTCACGCGACGAAGTGCCGGAGAGGTTCCTGAGTGCGAGCTTTGTTCCCGGACGACGTGTACGCCGCATCCGGCCGGCCTGTGACGGCGTAAAGCTCGAAAAGCATGGGCTGGCAGTGGACAGTCTTGCTAGGTATGGCCATATACTCCAGAATGACATCCAGGTGTTCGGCGCTGTCTTACTAGTGAACAACAAGACAACGAGCGGCATGAAGCTCACCAATACCGCCTGCTCGACATGCTGGAGAGGTCGGTCCGTGCCAACGGGGACAGCTGTGCCCTCGATCCCCAGCACCCAGACGACCCTGCCCGTGAAGGAGATCGTTCTCAAACGTGCTTCAAAGCGACGGTCGGAGCAATTCTGGCACTACATGTGCCGCGCGCAGAAATGTCGTCGACGGGTCTTCATCAATATCGAAAATGGGTTGCTAGCAATTGGCATCCTTCGCGGAGCGCCAGTAGTGTCCGCCGACAGATGGCATGCTCCGAGCGCGATGGCTCATGCTGGCTGCAGTTCACTCTTGAGGTCGCGCCTAGTCATTGGCAGTCATTGCATTGGCAGTCAATGACTGCCAAGCACGGAGATCGGATATGCTATCGACTCTGAGTCGCCGAGAGTGGGGCCGACTGAAGCAGTGCTGCAGTCGTCAACGCCGAGGAGTCGATGGTGGGGCAGTAGTAGGCAAGTGGCCAGGAAAGCACAGAGGTGGGCGTAATTCGAAATCCACGGAAAGCGGCGGTGTGTCCGAGTACGCAACTGGGCTTCATTCAATACAGTTGCCGACAAAAGAATACAAGGCTGCGGCCGAGGCCCGACACAGGTGTACAGCAAGAGGCCGTCTTGCTTGCGGGGGCTGCACACCAGAAGACAGGAGAGCATTATGCGGCCGCGGGTAGATGGTGGTTTGAAGTCAAGGGTGGTGACATCAATCTGATGGGTGCGCCAATGTGCCGTAATGCAGCGCCAAGTGCGGGGATTATGCGGTGATGCAGCGCCAAAAGAAGCGCCAGATGCGGTGAATCGCCAATTTATGGTGGCCCCCGTTTCATGGGGGGGTTGCAGCGTCTTTGAGGGAAAGGAGGAACTCCTTCTCTTCCTCCAACGCTCGCTCGAAGTCTTCCACACCATCCACACCCTCTTTTTGCATCAACTCCCTCACGGTACGCTCGGAGGCAATGATACGGATGGCTTGACGATAGTTATCGCATATAAACTTGCCTGAGATGATTGAGCACATAAAACGTCCTTGAATGCGGGTTACTCACTGATATTAGCGTAGGTTTCGAAGGTGTCGATGTGCTTGAAGAAACTTGTGATTTCCTGCTGTCGATGAAAGGGGCTGGTATTTCGGCACGACCAAGCAAGTGCATTTGAGCGCGAAAAGAAACGCTCAAGGGTCTCCAAATCTTCCAGCCCCAAACCTTCGATATAACTGACGAGAAAGTGGAGCTGGCAGAATCGATTGTGGGCATTATTATTATTATTATTATTATAAAGGCATATGGACCCAAATCTGGGTACCGCCAAACTCAAGAGGCTGACGAGGGTGAGCTGTAAGCTCCAGGGCATTACGTCGACCCCCCTACCCGCGCTCATGAGCCTTACAAAACATCACTACACAACCAACCGCTCAGGCCAACGAGCTATCGGCGCAACACAGCATCAGCGTCGTGAAGCGGCTGGCCCTCGGAGGGCAGGACCACTGGATAAAACCCCCGTGAAAAACCCCATGGGAAAAAACACGGTAGGACACAGGCGGGGTCCCCCCCTCCTGCGTGTTGACATGCTTTCTCACAACAGTGAGAAAAGACAAGAAAAATGCCAGAGTCCTTCAAAGGGCTCCAACAGCAACCAGAGCTAACAGCTCAATAGAAGAGAGAAGGAAAGGAATATCATAATCAAAACTACTCTACTACATGCCTTTTATACTAAAGCATACAGGAGACAACTCAATAAGAGGAACAGGAACCAGGAACTGAGGAACATAACTGCAAGAGGAGCCCGGAAAGACGGCATATCCGGATCAATGCTGAATAAGCACGGCTGATGAGCCTCGGCGGCTCGTCACCTCCTCCCAACTGAAAATGTGACTGTCCCCAGTCACTAGATGAAAATAAGCAAGCAATCCCCAGCAAAGGGAACAGAGAAAATAAGTAGTAGACTTCATCAAGTCTGGAAACTTTTCCAACCAGGAAGTCCTAAAGCAACTGCACCACTGCCTGACCAGGCACTGGATTGGCCTGCGAATCAGCGAACAGTGCGAATGCAGATCAGAAGGTTGATCCGGATCGGAGGAAGTGGCCGGACAATCGAGCCCAAACGGTGTAAAAGAAGGGGAAGATATCACAGCTGAGGGCTGCACAAGCAAGCATATGGTCGTGGGACTGTAGTTAGAAGTGTCGAGGGAGCTGTTTTACGTGGAGCTCGTTCGAGTCAGCGCCAAGCCGAGGCGCGGAAGTGTCAGGGGTTTCGATGTGGGTTGGATGTGGGGTCAGAAGATAAGATGTAAAGTAAAGGCGGGGACCAGGTGGGAAGGATGTGCCGTCAAGTCTTTGAATGTGGAGGCAAAGAATAGTTGCTGCTGTGTACAATCGGATGATCTCGGACGTGCGATCCGAGTCGCCGTCACGCATCAGTCACGCGTCATCTCTTGCTTTCGTCTTCCATCGTCGTGGACAAGCACGCGGTTGTTTGCGCCGAAGAAGACAACGACTAGAACGGCTGGGAAGCGAAACCATGTTCGACTGAAGCAGATGGGAGGTCGGGAATGAGGAGGAAGTCGAGGAGTCGAGCGAGAGGGGGCAGATCGTGGAGGCGGTGCGATTTGGCGCGGGAACGACGAAGGTGAGTGGTCCTCCGTGATCAGGGAGCTAATACTGAGGCTGGAGTTGTAGAAACGGGCCAGAAGCAGTCCGCTTTGGCGTTGGGACCGCGCTGGAGCGACACAAAACGTCTGGGGCGGTTTTGTCGGCGGGCTAAGTGGGTGAGACGAATGCCCCGGCCGCCGTTGTTCTCAGACGCGCAATGGGGCGCTGGCAGAGGAGTGTAGGAACGGGGAACGCAAGGCGTTGGGTTTGTGGGAAATACTGTGCGCTTTTCGTGCGGGAAACGGCACAGGTGCGTGGTGGTTTGTTGGCGCGCCCAGACTGAGACTGTGGACCCCAAAGCGGGGCCGTTCGCGAGCGCTGTCGCTCAAATGGCAGCAGAGACGATGGATGACGGGACAAGCGGCTCGGAAGAGCGAAGAGGCAAGAGCTGGTCGAGTAGCGGCCGGGGGGGACAGAGTTTTGAATGGCGAGGGCCCGCGCAGACCAGGTGAGTGCTCGTCCAATGATTACTCCTCGCGCGCTGACTTGAGTGTGTGCAGATGTGGCGCGAATGGAGACACAAGCGGGTGGCTGTTGGGCTGCCCAGCCGGGCGAACAGCGAGGGATGTGGTGCACTGGTTGAATAGGCCAGCCGCAACAGGAATGCGAAGGCGGCGGGGGTGGAGATGGTTTACTGAGGAGGTGCCTTCAATTTCTGGGAGCAACGAGACGAGCGGAGACGCTAGTCGGGAAGGGAACCGCAGAAGTGCAACGGCTGGATGTGATTTTCGCAAGCAAAGCAGTGGTGAGCGGGCGAGAGACGGCGACAGGAGGCTTTGGGGCCGCGGGCACTTGCTGAGGTCCTGTCGTCGTTTGGTGTTTCGTGTGCTGGCGTCTGTGTGAATGTGGCGCAAATGGAGACACAAACGAGTGGTCGGATGCCCGGACAAACGGCGGGAGATGTGTTCGCGAGCCGCCAGCTGCAACGCGAACGCGAATGCGGTAGGGTGGAGGTTGCGATGTGGTGTGGCTCGTTCGATGATGATGGCGGATGGGGTGAAGCAGACGGTGTTGTGTTGTGTAGCAGAGGGATGTATGTGTCGAGAAAAGCAATGAATAGACTAGGCGATCAACGCAAGTGGGTGTCGATAGCATGTAGAGCTGTCAGTAGAGTGTGTCAGATGCGATTTGAAGAACCCTCGCGGTGGGCTCCAAATGACATGCTTTCTCACAACAGTGAGAAAAGACAAGAAAAATGCCAGAGTCCTTCAAAGGGCTCCAACAGCAACCAGAGCTAACAGCTCAATAGAAGAGAGAAGGAAAGGAATATCATAATCAAAACTACTCTACTACATGCCTTTTATACTAAAGCATACAGGAGACAACTCAATAAGAGGAACAGGAACCAGGAACTGAGGAACATAACTACAAGAGGAGCCCGGAAAGACGGCATATCCGGATCAATGCTGACTAAGCACGGCTGATGAGCCTCGGCGGCTCGTCAGTGTAAATCCCCAGGATCCACCGTTGTCCACCTGCGCCGGCCCGAAACTGGCAGTCATGCAGCTCCAAACAAAAACAAAACAAAACACACCACCACCCCCCTGCCTCAGTCACCACGCTCCCCCACAGAATTCTCCCCCTCGCTCGAGGTACCCTCGTCGTCACTCTGCTCGTCGTCAGACAGCAGCGCTAGCTCGGAGGCCATCGATGGCAGTTTGCGACCGAACCAACTCCAGGCTTTGCAAACCCGATAGACAAAACGTGCCATTGGCACCACCGTCTCCCACGCAAAGATCAATACGCGGAGTTGTCGCTCCGCCTCTGCCCGTGACGTAGGCTCGCTTGCCAGTGTTACGCCAAATCGCTGCCTCAGCTCCTCTCGCAACTCCACGCGCAATTCCACCACATCGCGGCAAGGGGGGCCCAACATTCAAATTATGTACATAGGGCCAAATGTTTTTTTTCTGGGCCTTCAGACCCCCCTCCCCCCCCTCCTGCCTTATATAGTAATGATCTCCCACGAAAACGTGACTGATGCGATCAAAATCGCATCAAAATGATCGATAGAGGTCTTGAAAATGGAAAATGTGATTAAATTAAATTGTAACTAGGCTATTATAATGTTCCTATGCCTTTAAATGAACTTTCATATAAAGTTGTATTGCTTCTTGCATCATGATGATATGTTGATGCTATCAAAGACTGTGACAAGTTTAGTCACTTCACCAAAAAAACTGGGTTTCACTGCATTCAAAGGTATAAAATGGCATTTAACATGGAAGATCTACATATGAAAGGCCTCCTAAGGCCTCCTAAGTACCTCTTGAAGCATCCCTACACCAAACACAAAAGTTTTTTTCTAGGCTCTGGACCCCCCCCCTGCCCCATAGCCGTGATAGGCATCTTGCGCCCCCCTTGCATCGCGGGCCCTACACTGCAGGAACACATGGCCTGGTGTTTCCAGATCTTCCCCACACTTGCGGCACGTCACCGAAGCCGGAACGTGAGACGCGGGGTCTGAGTGTAGACCCCGGAAGTGGAAAGAGCCGCAAAGTTATGAGGCCAGTTATCACAAAAAATTATTTGCTTGTGGTTTGTGGTTTATGACTTATAGTTGTGTTCACTTTCTGTGGTTGAGGCCATCTTTGTGCTTGTGGCATATATGGTTGAGGTTTTGATTTCCGTGGTTAAGGTTTTGATTTCTGTGGTTGAGGTTTCAGGGCTGTATTGTAAGTGTCTAGAAGCTAAAATTCAGATTTCCATCAGATTCAGATCAATTCATCAATGCTCTACAACAAGTTAATACTCTTTGCAAAACTCCAAAGTCTGGAAAGCTTTACTTACCAGGTGATTTATCTGGGGATCTTGCAGTTCAAATGTTTGAGGCTCTCTGAAGCTTGGTGAGACCAGGAGAATCTAGATATGTAGAAGGTAGTTGCCTTAAACTGCGATAGCAAGATTGATGGGATTGATCGCCATCATAGTATCAATTTGTATGTGATTTAAATATGGGTAAGTGGTCTAATGTATGATACCTTAAGCTCAAACACAATGAACATAATCATAAATCTCATAGCACAACCACAAACCATCAATTGAGAAGCAAAAACCATGTAGACCACCCACCACAACCTGGTAAAAAACCACAACCATAAAGCTGTACCATCTTTAAAACCTCGATGGAAAGAGCACAGACTCAAATAACTAAATTTTTGTGAAAACTGCTCTTATACAAAGTAGACGGGTCAGCGCAAGGCGATGGTTTGTGTGCGCCACGCGCGTGAGATAGTGCCGTCGGCACAGGGGGACCGTCTTCAGCGCTCCGTCCTTCGAGGGTTCCATACGTCCATGCAGCAAGGGAAGGGAGACCCGAGAGTTAATTTCGGAGTGGATCCACCAACGCGCGCGGCTGCGCAGCTTCTTGATCAGCTCATCACAGCCAGTGGTCGACAGGTTACCCAGAGAAGGGAGATGCGGGCAGTCGAATGGCAACTGCTGTAAGACGCGGGCTAAATCCCCTGTCCACGACGGATTTCCCCTTCGTCGCAGGTGATCCGCCACCACCAGAGCTTTGCGCGCGAGATGTGCCTCCGGCAGCGAAACTAAGTAGCGCAAGTAACGTATGGCCAGTTCGGCCCGGCGAACCCGTAATGGATATATCCCAAGCTCCGAGTATAATTGAGGTATGCCCGAACGTGCACCCACGCCCAGTATGCGACGCAGAAATGCGCGATTGAGATCGTCGAGCCAAGCAAAGGACACATTGTCCACATCGAGCATCACGTCACACCCGTGAGTGAGATGAGGGTCCACCAGCGCGTAATAAAGCTGCGAGGCGACATCGGGAGGCATCCGGCCCCTACCCACATACAAGTCACAGCCAGCACGGTTTTCCAGAAGACATAGGAGGCTGTATTGTGCTTCCGCTCATAGTGTGCTCGGAAAATATCCCCACACGTTGAATCAAACCAAATGCCGACATATTTGTGCTGAGAGATCCACGGGATCTCCTCCCCACGCAACGTCAGACAGGACCCCGGCCGACAGCTCGGGCGCGGGGAGATAGGTCCAAAGACCATCACCCCCGACTTTGATCCATTAACCTGCAGAAAATTCCGCGCACACCAATCGCCCAGCTGGTCTAGCTGCCGTTGCAGGCCCTCCCAAGAGCGTGATATCAATGCCATATCATCAGCATGCTCGAGATGTGACAGGACATAGCCCAACAAGGACATATCGTCTGGATCTTCCACCAGTGAGAAAGACGACAGAAAGATATTCCACAAAGTCGGCGAAACCGGGTCCCCCATCAGCACTCCACACAGCGACTTCCACTCCTCCGACACCACCCCGCCGGATGCGACCCGCAGCGTCATCGTCCTATATATTTTGCGCACGAAATCGAAATATGGGCCCGTCAGACGCAGCTCCTGCATGCGGAGCCATAAAACCTCATGGCTCATCGCTGAGAAAGCATTTGAGATATCCACAAAGGCCACATAGAGAGTCTCGCCGTCAGCGCGAGCGGATTCGATCAGCGTCCGAGTCCGGAGTATGAAAGGATTATTGTTTGTTCGATTGCCAGCGCGGAAGCCATTCTGGGTCTCCGGAAGTAAACCATTAGCTTCCAAGACTCGATTGAGTTTCAAGTTGTAAGCCAGCGACAAAAGCTTGTAGACACAGCTCTGGAGGCCAATGCCACGGTACCCCGATGGCTTGCTTGGATCCTTCCCGGGCTTAGGCACACTTGAAATAAGCGTTTGGTAGAATGACGCGGGGGCATCGCAGTTCCGTAGACAGTCATTGAGCAAGTCCACCAGCGTGTCATTTTCGACGGACATCAAGCCATCGTACGTCAGCCTGTCAATGCCAGGGACACTCTTCGTTCCCTTCTTCTTCAAGAACGACTTCACCTCCTCCATGTCCTCCACCGTCAACAGCCCATTGAGCTCGGCAAATGCAGAGTCCTCTGAGCGCTCAGGCAGCACTGCCGCGTGTGCCACGACATCTGCTAGCCGTATAGGATCGAATCCCGCCAGCGCAGGGTCCGGGGGAGGATTCAGACGAACCACATAGTCGTCTGTCAGGTCTTGGAGGTCGATCGAAGGGGGAGCAGCGGATGGAGGTCGGCGAATGGAGTCCACCAACTTCCACAGAGCGCGAGCGTCGTTACTCGCCTCACGAATCTGGCCCAAAAACCACGCCCGTGAGCCGCGTTTTGCGGGCTTCCCCAGGTGCGTCAGCTGTATATTTCGATTCGCCTCATTGAGGCCCAAGTCAGGACTCCCACGCGCGCCGCCAGTCGGTGGTGGAAGCGTTGAAGCCACTCGCGTACCCAGCGCAGAATCGCCACATAACGGGCTCGGCAATGGCGAGGGCACGTCCAGCCAAGCTAAGTGCTCAACGCTTGTGTGCTGTAGTTGAGCTCCTTTCTTTGCCAGCGCGTCTGCAGCATCGTTCCAAGCATTACCGGCATGGGCTTTGACCTTGTGAAAAACCACGGATCCTGCTCGCTGACGTAGTTGATGTTGTATGGCCAGCAGCACATCGCCGTTTACACAGTCCCAGCCCGTCTGAGCCAGAACCGGACCCAGGTGGACAACCATGTCAATAACATGCTCGGAATCCGTCCGGATGTCGAGTGCGATATTGGGTGGGCACGACGCCAAAGCTGCGAGCACCGCAAATAGCTCCGCGCGGTTGTTCGTTTGCTGACCTGGCACTCGTGCGCAGAAGCTGTAATCGCAGTTGGGTCCCCAGTACACACCTGCCCCCGCTTTTGCATTGACCTTCCCTTGATTCCGGCAGGAACCGTCCACAAACACCTGCTGCCGTTTCCGCGAACCGGTGACCTTGCTCCCATATGTGTGCTCCAGTAACTCACTGGCGCTCATGATTTCTGACCACACATTCCACAGCTTCACATCCAAATCGGACTCGCACGGCACCTCCAACTCGCAGCGTTGCAAGGCACCTGTATCATTGCGGGACTGGAGGCGCGAGCGAGGCTTCGCGTTCACCAGAATCCTAGCCCGTAGAGCCGAGTGGTCCCCCATGTCATGTACATGCGGCATGATATCCAGCTGACGCAGACGATATGAGCACCTCGACGGAATCAGCACATAGTCGACTGTAGAGCGACCTCGCGCAATAGATGTATCTGCATGCGTAAAGTATGTGAAGCCTGAGTGATCTCCGGGCAGCCCCACAGAGCCATTGGCCATAAGAAGCTCGTTCTCGTTGCACATATTTAAGAAGGTGTTCTTCCGCTCATTGACGCCTAAGTCAAAGGCAATGCGGGGAGGATGCAACGCGAAAGACGGAGCCTCTGCACCTGGACGAGTATTGAGATCGCCATGGATAGAAAAAGCCACCCCGCTCTCCCGCATCTCCCAAACTAAGTTCTGGAACATAGTCCAAGGAGGGATAGGCTGGTATGACAAGTGTGCCGAACGTCTCTGCGCCGCATGAGGAGGGAGATACATGTTGACAAAATACATGTCGCCAACCAACAGTACCATCATATCTGTGGAGGACCATTGCTCACATAGTGAGGCCCCCAGTGATTTTTTGACAAAGGCTGCGACACCTCCCCATGTATCCTCACCCGGCAACATGTGTCGTGAAAGCACAAACACGTCATACCCCTCCACTGAACGGGCTAAAGTATGATGTCATTGCCTCTCGTATTAGGCATGGTAAACACATGGTAGTAGTGTATATAAGTAGAGTAGATTTCGTCTTGTACCCCAGTCTTCGAATTGCATCATCTTTACGATATCTTTTCACGGTGCTTCTTGCTAGCCTTCACTGGCCAACTGGCATCCTCTGAATTGGTGTTGTTTGTGACATAATTCGAAGACTACCCTCCTACCCTCGTACCTTCCTACCTCCTACCACCTACCCCAAACCACTCCCCTACCCCGAAACTATCGCCAAATTTCCCACGCGACTTTCCCACGCCCTCTCCCCTTCTGCTCTAGGTCGTTACTCTAGGTCTTTTGCTCTAGGTTCTTTCTTCTTGGCTAGGTACACTCGGAGACGACAATCCAAGGGACCCACTCGAGAGGACACGCGCTTCGTACTTGCAAGAGAGACGTCTGGCCCAACCCAGGTGCTTTCGTAGAGTCATAGCTGCTACAAGGAGCGCAGGGGCAATCTTCGGAGAACCCTAGTTCGTCCAGCGCGGGGTGTGTCGTAGAAGGCCCCGGTGGATGGTCTCTTGGACCCCCGACAACGGACTCTCCGGTCCATCCTTTGTGGCGCTCTCCACGCGCTTTGATCCCTGACCTCTCGTCAGGGGCTCCTTCTGAGGAGTCTTCAAGAAATTCTTCGCCCCGCTCTCTCTCCCCTCTCCCCTCTCCATTCAACCACTTCTATCTCGACTCTCTTCCTCCATCTCCTATCTCCGCCCTGGCTACTCTTGCCATTACTCCTACCCCTGCAACTGCACCTCAACCCGCACCCCAACCACCAACCAACATGTCCTGCGTCGTACTTGCGAACCCCCCTCCCCTCTTCTCTGGCGAGAAATCGCTTTGGGAAAATTTCTACGATTCCGTCACTACATATATTGCGGCTTATTCCGATGCGCTCGATACGGATCATAAACGAATCTGGTTCTTGATCTTGTACCTTCGATCTGCGGATGCTTCTGCATGTACGGCAGCTGACTGGGTGCGCAATTGGAAAAAGCGAACCCTCAAGAATGGTGCGCTTGCGGCCACCTATACATTCGACCACCTCATTGCGGAGCTGGAACTCTCGTTCAAGGACACGAACGTGGCACAGGCGGCGCATCTGAAGCTGACGACTACTCGTCAAAATAAGATGTCGCTGACCGATTTCTTCCAGTCGTTTGAATTGCTGGCAGAACAGGCTGGCTATAGTCCCAATGCCAAGCCTTGTGCATATGACGCGTTCCTGATCCAGCTGCTTGAGGAATTGGTCAATACGGAGATCACTGGTCCTATCTATGTGGGAGGCACTGCCCTGCCCAAGACCTATTTGGAATGGAAAGAGCGTCTGATGCAGATTGACGGCTACGTTTAGGCCGCCGCGGACAGACGTTTGGATTTATTCCCCAGTTCCAACGTACTCCGCCCGCCGCCCCACGTGCTCCAGTACCACAAGCTGCTGCGCCTGCCAAAGACCCCAATGCCATGGACGTCGACCGTGCTCGGCAGAAGTGGAAACCTCTGCGCTGCTTCAACTGTGGCAAAATTGGTCACATTAGTCGCAACTGCCCGGACCCCCCTCAGAAGAAACTCAGCGTCAGGGCCTTGATGGCTCAAGTTGATGAGGGTGACAAGTTCGATGGCACGTTGGCGCAGTTGATCGAGAAGTTGCGCGAGGCGGGTTTTTAAAGCGCTCCTCTCCCCTGGCCAAGGAGACGGAGTGATCCGATAATGATACGAAATATGGACGATTCACAATTCTCAGTAATTTAACTGCGACTCCTGATATGCTTCCCACGGACTCCTTCTATGGTACTGACTCAGACTCTCTACGCAAGGACATACACGATTTCCTCTACAACTCTCGTCGTATTAGTGTTCTGCAGAATCAAACTCGGTTACGTAATTTAAAGGAACAAAAACGTGTTGATAAAGAAGCATGGTGGAGTGACTTCAAAAAGGCCTGCGGAGAAAAAACCGCATCAACAAAGACTGAGAGAGGAAGTGAGGAGGTGGAGGCTGATGTGACTGTACCTCCAGTCCCGGCGCACACTAGGGTTCGAGACTCCATCCGGATGCAAGAGGCTGCTGCGCGACAAGCTAGAGCCAAGCCAGATCGTCTTAGTCGGGAACTGAAAGACTTTCAACAGGAACGAAAACGCTATGAGATGTTGGTCCCAATTACTCTCATGGTTCCCGAGACTGGCAAGGTTCGCGCAATAAAGGCTTTGCTTGACAATGGTTGCACAACAACCTGCATTGACCGAGCGTATGCCCAAGCAGAAGGATTTGAGTTGAAAGAGCTGGACTCTCATATTATCGCCCACAATGCAGACGGCACCAAGAATACTCATGGCAAAATAACACACTATGTCGAACTACGCATGGGTGTCGGAGATCACTGGGAAATGCAACGCTTCCTTGTCACTGGACTGGGTAAAGCCCGTGTCTTCATTGGATACGATTGGCTTCTCAAACATAACCCTGAAATTGACTGGCGTTCCCAAAAGATCAAGTTTTCTCGCTGCCCTGTTGAATGCAATGCACGTGATGAAGAGTTCCACACCCGTAGCTGTAAGATTTAGCCTTCAGGTCTAGGTACAGGTAGGAAAATAGTTGCCGGGGAGGGTAGCTGTACCTAGGGCTATCTGCACCTAGCTCTCCAGGCTCTTTTCTATCTAATAGGCAGATAACTAAATAGCATCAATGATGTGATAAATGGGTATAGGATACATATAATTTGATAATAATATATATATAATACTTTTTTAACTCCTTTTCTTCAGGCCGATGACCCGGATTATAGTTAGGATGGCCTGAATCAATAATAATCCTAATTAGGACAAAATTGATGTACTATGATATAGCCATCAAAAGTACTGATGGCCATCAAAAATGGTTCCACATTAAAAACATTACTCAGATAGGGGCATTGTCACAACTCATAGGATACTAGATAAAGAATAATAATATTTTTTTTAAACAAGAATGTCACATATGTTACATATGTCACATATATGTCACATGTTACAAATCGGCACATTTGGCTCTAATAAAGACATGTAAAAGGCTACCTAGGTACAGCTACCCTCCTAGGCAAGTGTTTTCCTAGCTACACCTACTGGTTTTAGGCTATATATTACCACTACGGCTCCAGCTTGGAACTAGTTCCAAGCTGACCCTGATCTGGAAGAAGGAGAGTCGATCTTGCTCGTGGACTTTGGTCCAGCGGTTGATCTCCGACTGAAAGAAACCCAAGCGCAGTGAATGGCTGAAGAAGCTGGTCGAGACAAAGAACGAATGACCGAGGAGAAGATTCCCAATCTGTATCGAGAGTTTGTCAAAGTGTTCGCCAAAGAATCATTTGACTCTCTACCTGAACGCCGTCCATGGGATCATGCAATCGAACTCAAGCCAGACTCTAAGGCTGTAGATTGCAAAATCTATCCTCTGTCTCGTGATGAACAAAGGGAGCTTGACAATTTCCTGGAAGAAAACCTAAAGAGCGGACGCATCCAACCATCGAAGTCACCGATGGCGTCTGCCTTCTTCTTTGTTAAGAAAAAAGATGGCTCTCTTCGACCTGTGCAAGATTATCGGAAATTAAATGAGATGACGATTAAAAACCGTTATCCTCTGCCCTTGATCTCTGAGCTCGTCAATAAGCTCCAAGGTGCCCGATACTTCACAAAGCTTGACATTCGCTGGGGTTACAATAACACTAGGGGCACAGCCTACGGCTTGCCGGAACACGCGGGTCAAACGCGTGGCTGACCTCGTACCTACCGCGGGCCAGCCGCGCTGCTAGCGGACCCAGAAACAAAGAATTTCTTTGTCCTAGGACAAAGAAAGTTGTCACTGAGCAAGCCCGCGGTAGGTACGCGGTGAGCTCTGCGGCCGGCCCGCGTGTTCCAGCACACCTTAGGTAATGCCCCCAGTGTAATGTGCGCATCAAGGAGGGAGATGAGTGGAAGGCAGCTTTCCGAACCAACCGAGGACTGTTCGAACCCTTAGTCATGTTCTTTGGGCTTACCAATTCTCCGGCAACATTTCAAACAATGATGAATGTCATCTTGCGTGATCTGATCAACGAAGGACACATTGTCGTCTATCTTGACGATATCCTTATCTTTACGGATTCACTGGAGGAACATCGGAAGATTGTTCGCCAGGTGCTTGAGGTCCTCCAGAAGCACAAACTCTATCTCAAACCCGAAAAGTGTGAATTTGAACGCACTGAGATTGAGTATCTGGGAGTGATTATCTCGCACAACTCAATGAAAATGGATCCTGTGAAGATCAAAGGTGTCATGGAATGGCCGCAGCCCAGAACTGTAAAGCATGTGCAAGCTTTCTTGGGGTTCACCAACTTCTACCGCCGATTCATTCGGGGCTACAGTGAAGTGGCTCGACCTTTGACCAAGCTCACTGGCAAAGGCGGTTGGACTTGGGGACCAGAACAGCAACAAGCCTTCGATGGACTGAAGTCGCGAATAGCTGAGGACGCAGTACTGGCACTGCCAACAGACGATAGAAAATTCCGTCTGGAGGCTGATGCTTCTGAAGGCGCAATTGGAGCCATTCTTAGTCAAGAACAGAATGGTGTATGGCGTCCCGTCGGGTTCTTGTCACATAGCCTGACGGAGACAGAGCGAAATTACAAAATCTATGACAAAGAAATGCTCGCCATCATGTTTGCGCTGGAAGAATATCGTGCTATCCTCATGGGTGCTAAGGAGACATTCAAGATCTTCACTGATCATCAAAATCTCGAATATTTCAAGAAGCCCCAGAAGCTGAATCGCCGACAAGCCCGATGGGTCACTGAGTTGTCACAATATGACTTCACACTGCACCATCGTCCCGGAGCGCTTAATCGGAAGGCTGACCTGCTATCTCGACGGGCTGATCATAATCAAGGAAAGGACGATAATAAGGACATCATCCTCCTAAAGCCAGAATTATTCAGGGCGACTCAAGTACACTTCGAGGGACCAGAAGATGATCTTATTAAAACGACTAGAAGATTAGATACCAGTGTCAAACTGGCCCTTGAAAAGTCGCTGCCTGATTGGCAAAGAGATGGCGATCTAATCCTTTACCGAGATAAGATCTATGTGCCTCGAGATGATACTCTTCGTGGAACGGATCATTCGTTTGCATCACGACACCCCGCTTGTTGGACATCCAGGAGAATATCGGACTCAAGAACTCATTGAACGCAAATATTGGTGGCCCAGAATGGGTAACCAAATCAAAGAGTATATCCGAACCTGTGATGCATGCCAACGGACTCGATGGAGACAACGAACTCATGGATTGCTGAAACCCCATAGTGTCCCCAATGGACCATGGGAGACAGTGTCAATGGACTTGATCGGCCCACTACCCGAAAGTAATGGCTTTACAGCTATTCAAGTCTGGGTCGACTTGTTCACCAAACGAATCCATATCGAGCCTGTGAGCATCAAGATCAACAGCGAGGGAATTGCACGCTTGACACGCGATCGGATTGTGCGATATCATGGGGTTCCTCAGAAGATTATCTCGGACCGAGACCCCCGCTACGTATCCGACTTCATGCGCGAGCTTAATCGACTGCTGGGAACAGAGATGAACCCCAGCACGGCATACCATCCTCAAACTGACGGTCAGACAGAGCGGATGAACAAAGAGATTGAACATTATCTCCGCATCTATGTCAACCACCACCAATCAGACTGGTCAGAATGGTTACCGTTGGCCGAATTTGCCTACAACAATAAAGCTCATGCTTCGACCAAGGTCTCGCCATTCTTCTTAGATCATGGGTACCATCCCTGGAAAGGCGTCGAAGGACCATATGACTCTAAGGTCGAAGCAGCAGAAGAATTCGCGAAAAAGATGCAGTGTGTACGTGAAGATGCAACGGTGGCAATTAAGAAGGCCCAAGAGCGGATGAAGAAGTACTATGACCAGAAACGTGTACCAGCACCTGAGTTCAAAGTTGGAGACAAGGTGTACGTTGAAGGGTCAAAAGTGCAGCAAAATCGACCATCCGAGAAACTCAATGATCGACAAGTGGGACCATTTGAAGTGGAGGCAAAGGTTGGACCTTCGGCATACGAACTCAAGATGCCAGGTTCTAGTCAGGCTCATCCAGTCTACAATGAGACAGAGCTGACACCATACCACGAGCCACCACCCCACCGGCGAGAAGAAAGGCCGCCACCGGACATCGTGGATGATCACGAGGAGTGGGAGGTTGAGGAGATCATGAAGAAGCGGAAGCGTGGTCGTGGTTGGCAGTATCTGGTGAAGTGGAAGGGATACCCGCATACACGGCGGACAACATCAAGTCCTTTGGCTGATGTGTTGATGCCGTCCCTTTCTACAATACATGCTTTGCTTGGGCTTTGAATGTACAAAGCCCATTAGAATTACTTTATTATTTTGTTCTTCAGGTATGATTGTACTGTAAAAAGATACTTTTTGGCCCTTTTGAATCAATGTGCCGGAACGGTCAAGGCCGGAGTCACGCCGGAGTCACGCCGGAGTCACGCCGGAGTCTTCCAAGCTGACCCTGATCTGGAAGAAGGAGAGTCGATCTTGCTCGTGGACTTTGGTCCAGCGGTTGATCTCCGACTGAAAGAAACCCAAGCGCAGTGAATGGCTGAAGAAGCTGGTCGAGACAAAGAACGAATGACCGAGGAGAAGATTCCCAATCTGTATCGAGAGTTTGTCAAAGTGTTCGCCAAAGAATCATTTGACTCTCTACCTGAACGCCGTCCATGGGATCATGCAATCGAACTCAAGCCAGACTCTAAGGCTGTAGATTGCAAAATCTATCCTCTGTCTCGTGATGAACAAAGGGAGCTTGACAATTTCCTGGAAGAAAACCTAAAGAGCGGACGCATCCAACCATCGAAGTCACCGATGGCGTCTGCCTTCTTCTTTGTTAAGAAAAAAGATGGCTCTCTTCGACCTGTGCAAGATTATCGGAAATTAAATGAGATGACGATTAAAAACCGTTATCCTCTGCCCTTGATCTCTGAGCTCGTCAATAAGCTCCAAGGTGCCCGATACTTCACAAAGCTTGACATTCGCTGGGGTTACAATAACACTAGGGGCACAGCCTACGGCTTGCCGGAACACGGGTCAAACGCGTGGCTGACCTCGTACCTACCGGGGCCAGCGCGTTGCTAGCGGACCCAGAAACAAAGAATTTCTTTGTCCTAGGACAAAGAAAGTTGTCACTGAGCAAGCCCGCGGTAGGTACGCGGTGAGCTCTGCGGCCGGCCCGCGTGTTCCAGCACACCTTAGGTAATGCCCCCAGTGTAATGTGCGCATCAAGGAGGGAGATGAGTGGAAGGCAGCTTTCCGAACCAACCGAGGACTGTTCGAACCCTTAGTCATGTTCTTTGGGCTTACCAATTCTCCGGCAACATTTCAAACAATGATGAATGTCATCTTGCGTGATCTGATCAACGAAGGACACATTGTCGTCTATCTTGACGATATCCTTATCTTTACGGATTCACTGGAGGAACATCGGAAGATTGTTCGCCAGGTGCTTGAGGTCCTCCAGAAGCACAAACTCTATCTCAAACCCGAAAAGTGTGAATTTGAACGCACTGAGATTGAGTATCTGGGAGTGATTATCTCGCACAACTCAATGAAAATGGATCCTGTGAAGATCAAAGGTGTCATGGAATGGCCGCAGCCCAGAACTGTAAAGCATGTGCAAGCTTTCTTGGGGTTCACCAACTTCTACCGCCGATTCATTCGGGGCTACAGTGAAGTGGCTCGACCTTTGACCAAGCTCACTGGCAAAGGCGGTTGGACTTGGGGACCAGAACAGCAACAAGCCTTCGATGGACTGAAGTCGCGAATAGCTGAGGACGCAGTACTGGCACTGCCAACAGACGATAGAAAATTCCGTCTGGAGGCTGATGCTTCTGAAGGCGCAATTGGAGCCATTCTTAGTCAAGAACAGAATGGTGTATGGCGTCCCGTCGGGTTCTTGTCACATAGCCTGACGGAGACAGAGCGAAATTACAAAATCTATGACAAAGAAATGCTCGCCATCATGTTTTGCGCTGGAAGAATATCGTGCTATCCTCATGGGTGCTAAGGAGACATTCAAGATCTTCACTGATCATCAAAATCTCGAATATTTCAAGAAGCCCCAGAAGCTGAATCGCCGACAAGCCCGATGGGTCACTGAGTTGTCACAATATGACTTCACACTGCACCATCGTCCCCGAGCGCTTAATCGGAAGGCTGACCTGCTATCTCGACGGGCTGATCATAATCAAGGAAAGGACGATAATAAGGACATCATCCTCCTAAAGCCAGAATTATTCAGGGCGACTCAAGTACACTTCGAGGGACCAGAAGATGATCTTATTAAAACGACTAGAAGATTAGATACCAGTGTCAAACTGGCCCTTGAAAAGTCGCTGCCTGATTGGCAAAGAGATGGCGATCTAATCCTTTACCGAGATAAGATCTATGTGCCTCGAGATGATACTCTTCGTGAACGGATCATTCGTTTGCATCACGACACCCCGCTTGTTGGACATCCAGGAGAATATCGGACTCAAGAACTCATTGAACGCAAATATTGGTGGCCCAGAATGGGTAACCAAATCAAAGAGTATATCCGAACCTGTGATGCATGCCAACGGACTCGATGGAGACAACGAACTCATGGATTGCTGAAACCCCATAGTGTCCCCAATGGACCATGGGAGACAGTGTCAATGGACTTGATCGGCCCACTACCCGAAAGTAATGGCTTTACAGCTATTCAAGTCTGGGTCGACTTGTTCACCAAACGAATCCATATCGAGCCTGTGAGCATCAAGATCAACAGCGAGGGAATTGCACGCTTGACACGCGATCGGATTGTGCGATATCATGGGGTTCCTCAGAAGATTATCTCGGACCGAGACCCCCGCTACGTATCCGACTTCATGCGCGAGCTTAATCGACTGCTGGGAACAGAGATGAACCCCAGCACGGCATACCATCCTCAAACTGACGGTCAGACAGAGCGGATGAACAAAGAGATTGAACATTATCTCCGCATCTATGTCAACCACCACCAATCAGACTGGTCAGAATGGTTACCGTTGGCCGAATTTGCCTACAACAATAAAGCTCATGCTTCGACCAAGGTCTCGCCATTCTTCTTAGATCATGGGTACCATCCCTGGAAAGGCGTCGAAGGACCATATGACTCTAAGGTCGAAGCAGCAGAAGAATTCGAAAAAGATGCAGTGTGTACGTGAAGATGCAACGGTGGCAATTAAGAAGGCCCAAGAGCGGATGAAGAAGTACTATGACCAGAAACGTGTACCAGCACCTGAGTTCAAAGTTGGAGACAAGGTGTACGTTGAAGGGTCAAAAGTGCAGCAAAATCGACCATCCGAGAAACTCAATGATCGACAAGTGGGACCATTTGAAGTGGAGGCAAAGGTTGGACCTTCGGCATACGAACTCAAGATGCCAGGTTCTAGTCAGGCTCATCCAGTCTACAATGAGACAGAGCTGACACCATACCACGAGCCACCACCCCACCGGCGAGAAGAAAGGCCGCCACCGGACATCGTGGATGATCACGAGGAGTGGGAGGTTGAGGAGATCATGAAGAAGCGGAAGCGTGGTCGTGGTTGGCAGTATCTGGTGAAGTGGAAGGGATACCCGCATACACGGCGGACAACATCAAGTCCTTTGGCTGATGTGTTGATGCCGTCCCTTTCTACAATACATGCTTTGCTTGGGCTTTGAATGTACAAAGCCCATTAGAATTACTTTATTATTTTGTTCTTCAGGTATGATTGTACTGTAAAAAGATACTTTTTGGCCCTTTTGAATCAATGTGCCGGAACGGTCAAGGCCGGAGTCACGCCGGAGTCACGCCGGAGTCACGCCGGAGTCTTCCAAGCTGACCCTGATCTGGAAGAAGGAGAGTCGATCTTGCTCGTGGACTTTGGTCCAGCGGTTGATCTCCGACTGAAAGAAACCCAAGCGCAGTGAATGGCTGAAGAAGCTGGTCGAGACAAAGAACGAATGACCGAGGAGAAGATTCCCAATCTGTATCGAGAGTTTGTCAAAGTGTTCGCCAAAGAATCATTTGACTCTCTACCTGAACGCCGTCCATGGGATCATGCAATCGAACTCAAGCCAGACTCTAAGGCTGTAGATTGCAAAATCTATCCTCTGTCTCGTGATGAACAAAGGGAGCTTGACAATTTCCTGGAAGAAAACCTAAAGAGCGGACGCATCCAACCATCGAAGTCACCGATGGCGTCTGCCTTCTTCTTTGTTAAGAAAAAAGATGGCTCTCTTCGACCTGTGCAAGATTATCGGAAATTAAATGAGATGACGATTAAAAACCGTTATCCTCTGCCCTTGATCTCTGAGCTCGTCAATAAGCTCCAAGGTGCCCGATACTTCACAAAGCTTGACATTCGCTGGGGTTACAATAACACTAGGGGCACAGCCTACGGCTTGCCGGAACACGCGGGTCAAACGCGTGGCTGACCTCGTACCTACCGCGGGCCAGCCGCGTTGCTAGCGCGGACCCAGAAACAAAGAATTTCTTTGTCCTAGGACAAAGAAAGTTGTCACTGAGCAAGCCCGCGGTAGGTACGCGGTGAGCTCTGCGGCCGGCCCGCGTGTTCCAGCACACCTTAGGTAATGCCCCCAGTGTAATGTGCGCATCAAGGAGGGAGATGAGTGGAAGGCAGCTTTCCGAACCAACCGAGGACTGTTCGAACCCTTAGTCATGTTCTTTGGGCTTACCAATTCTCCGGCAACATTTCAAACAATGATGAATGTCATCTTGCGTGATCTGATCAACGAAGGACACATTGTCGTCTATCTTGACGATATCCTTATCTTTACGGATTCACTGGAGGAACATCGGAAGATTGTTCGCCAGGTGCTTGAGGTCCTCCAGAAGCACAAACTCTATCTCAAACCCGAAAAGTGTGAATTTGAACGCACTGAGATTGAGTATCTGGGAGTGATTATCTCGCACAACTCAATGAAAATGGATCCTGTGAAGATCAAAGGTGTCATGGAATGGCCGCAGCCCAGAACTGTAAAGCATGTGCAAGCTTTCTTGGGGTTCACCAACTTCTACCCCGATTCATTCGGGGCTACAGTGAAGTGGCTCGACCTTTGACCAAGCTCACTGGCAAAGGCGGTTGGACTTGGGGACCAGAACAGCAACAAGCCTTCGATGGACTGAAGTCGCGAATAGCTGAGGACGCAGTACTGGCACTGCCAACAGACGATAGAAAATTCCGTCTGGAGGCTGATGCTTCTGAAGGCGCAATTGGAGCCATTCTTAGTCAAGAACAGAATGGTGTATGGCGTCCCGTCGGGTTCTTGTCACATAGCCTGACGGAGACAGAGCGAAATTACAAAATCTATGACAAAGAAATGCTCGCCATCATGTTTGCGCTGGAAGAATATCGTGCTATCCTCATGGGTGCTAAGGAGACATTCAAGATCTTCACTGATCATCAAAATCTCGAATATTTCAAGAAGCCCCAGAAGCTGAATCGCCGACAAGCCCGATGGGTCACTGAGTTGTCACAATATGACTTCACACTGCACCATCGTCCCGGAGCGCTTAATCGGAAGGCTGACCTGCTATCTCGACGGGCTGATCATAATCAAGGAAAGGACGATAATAAGGACATCATCCTCCTAAAGCCAGAATTATTCAGGGCGACTCAAGTACACTTCGAGGGACCAGAAGATGATCTTATTAAAACGACTAGAAGATTAGATACCAGTGTCAAACTGGCCCTTGAAAAGTCGCTGCCTGATTGGCAAAGAGATGGCGATCTAATCCTTTACCGAGATAAGATCTATGTGCCTCGAGATGATACTCTTCGTGAACGGATCATTCGTTTGCATCACGACACCCCGCTTGTTGGACATCCAGGAGAATATCGGACTCAAGAACTCATTGAACGCAAATATTGGTGGCCCAGAATGGGTAACCAAATCAAAGAGTATATCCGAACCTGTGATGCATGCCAACGGACTCGATGGAGACAACGAACTCATGGATTGCTGAAACCCCATAGTGTCCCCAATGGACCATGGGAGACAGTGTCAATGGACTTGATCGGCCCACTACCCGAAAGTAATGGCTTTACAGCTATTCAAGTCTGGGTCGACTTGTTCACCAAACGAATCCATATCGAGCCTGTGAGCATCAAGATCAACAGCGAGGGAATTGCACGCTTGACACGCGATCGGATTGTGCGATATCATGGGGTTCCTCAGAAGATTATCTCGGACCGAGACCCCCGCCACGTATCCGACTTCATGCGAAGCTTAATCGACTGCTGGGAACAGAGATGAACCCCAGCACGGCATACCATCCTCAAACTGACGGTCAGACAGAGCGGATGAACAAAGAGATTGAACATTATCTCCGCATCTATGTCAACCACCACCAATCAGACTGGTCAGAATGGTTACCGTTGGCCGAATTTGCCTACAACAATAAAGCTCATGCTTCGACCAAGGTCTCGCCATTCTTCTTAGATCATGGGTACCATCCCTGGAAAGGCGTCGAAGGACCATATGACTCTAAGGTCGAAGCAGCAGAAGAATTCGAAAAGATGCAGTGTGTACGTGAAGATGCAACGGTGGCAATTAAGAAGGCCCAAGAGCGGATGAAGAAGTACTATGACCAGAAACGTGTACCAGCACCTGAGTTCAAAGTTGGAGACAAGGTGTACGTTGAAGGGTCAAAAGTGCAGCAAAATCGACCATCCGAGAAACTCAATGATCGACAAGTGGGACCATTTGAAGTGGAGGCAAAGGTTGGACCTTCGGCATACGAACTCAAGATGCCAGGTTCTAGTCAGGCTCATCCAGTCTACAATGAGACAGAGCTGACACCATACCACGAGCCACCACCCCACCGGCGAGAAGAAAGGCCGCCACCGGACATCGTGGATGATCACGAGGAGTGGGAGGTTGAGGAGATCATGAAGAAGCGGAAGCGTGGTCGTGGTTGGCAGTATCTGGTGAAGTGGAAGGGATACCCGCATACACGGCGGACAACATCAAGTCCTTTGGCTGATGTGTTGATGCCGTCCCTTTCTACAATACATGCTTTGCTTGGGCTTTGAATGTACAAAGCCCATTAGAATTACTTTATTATTTTGTTCTTCAGGTATGATTGTACTGTAAAAAGATACTTTTTGGCCCTTTTGAATCAATGTGCCGGAACGGTCAAGGCCGGAGTCACGCCGGAGTCACGCCGGAGTCACGCCGGAGTCACGCCGGAGTCACGCCGGAGTCACGGTCACAGTGACAGGTCCGCAGCTTGGGCCAGCTCGGACCGATGCCTGCCGATGACATATCAAGCACACAGTAGTTATCACCTATCAATCTTGCCCTAGACCCACTCTTCCTCCCAACCACCATGGCAAGCTCTAGTAATGCCCCTGCCTATATGGAATTAGAACCAGATCCCAAAGAAAACAAGGAACATTATAAAGTCTGCACCTGCTTTTCTAAAGATTGCAGATCAAAAGTCTGGATGTCAGCTGATGGCTCTTTGCGCAGAGGGCAGTGGTTCCATAAGTCAACAGTTTCTAAGCACACAAAGGCAGATCAAGAATATGAGGCTCAGGTACCCCTTCAACTGATATATAAATGAGATTAACTCTGCTTTAGCAACCTGCTCAGCCTCAGCCTGCTCAGCCTCAGCCTGCTCAGCCTCAGCCTGCTATACCACAGGCTCAAGCTGAGTATGTGCAACCTGCTGCTCTGCAAATTGCACAAGGTGGCCCAACTGGTAAGCTTATATGAACAATGAATACAGTATATAGCTAAAAAATCTCAAGTATCTTCTAAGCAGAGAATTCAGTTTTTAGCAAGTTCTCTTGCTTCTTGGCTGCATCTTGTAGGTGGTGTTAGCAGGGAAACAAGTAGCCGTGTATTGAAAGTTCTCAACATTCTTATCCGCCTGACAGCTCAGGATAACACAGCATCACCCCAGCAATATAATGTTCCAACAGATATTCGAACTGCAATAGGTCATTTATCTGTAGAGCCCACAATCGTCCGCAGTATCTGCTGCCCAAAATGCTTCCGTGCCTATTCAATCCAGGATCTTCCTCAGACATGTCTTGCTCGGAATGGAAATACTACATGTTCAACACCTCTCTGGACAGAACGTCAAACACGTGGTGGGCCAAAGATCGTCCCACGGCGCTTATATAGTACACAGAGCTTTTCAACATTTTTAGAACATTTTTTAGGCCGTCCTGGAATGGAAGAGCTTCTTAGCAAATCTGTTCATCATCAGCCAGATCCCTCTGGTCGCATGCACTCTATCTGGGATAGCCCAGCATGGAAGAGTCTTCCTAGTGACTTTACATCCAAGCCACACAATCTTGTTTTTAGCTTTTATGTAGATTGGTTCAACCCATTCCTGAACAAGATTGCAGGGAAGAAGGCCTCATGTGGTGCTATTATAGCAGTTTGTTTAAACTTGCCTTATGAGCTCTGGCACCTCACAGGCAATGCATACTTTGCTGGAATTACTCCACCACCTCATGAACCAACAGTAGATACTGTTAATGGTCTTATGGAGACACCAGTTAGGGAGTTTGTTAACATGTGGAAAGGGAAATGTTTGAGGACATTTAATCATCCTATTGAGGGCATCTACTATCGGGCAGCTATACTCTGTGCCTTAGGGGATCTTCTGGCTCTTGCAAAGTTTTTAGGGGCTGCAGGGCTTGCTTCACTCAAGAATTTCTGTTTTCTATGCAAGCTTCCTAGAAATGAGATTACTCGCACAGATTATCAGAACTTTATTCTCAGAAAAGGTGCAGAGGCTCGGCTTGCAGCATATAAGCATCTTATTGCCAAAACCAAACGAGAGCGAGAGCAGATTGTTCGTGACAAGGGTCATCGATTTTCAGCATTTCATCTTTTAGAATATCGGGACCCTATCAAGCATACTACCTTGGGTATTATGCATGGATGGCTTGAAGGAGTTGTACAACATCATTGCAGGTTGAAATGGGGAATTGGAAATTCTGTTCAAAATAAAGAAGTCACAGAAAATCTAGGAGATAATGATGATATGATGGATATAGATGAAATAGAGATTCAAGAAGAAATTGAAGGACTAGGTTTAGCTGAGCTTTTCACAAGCTCTTCACAAGTTCCCCAAGGAGTATCTGAGACAGAGCAAACTAGTACAGGATCTATTACTACAGAAGATCAGGAAGAGCAAGATTCAGAAGAGGAACAAGATGAGGAGATGGTATATGAGAGTGAGAAACCTCCTCACACAATTTTCACTAAGGTAATATCTGGTTTTACCTTTTATCTTTTATTTATATTTAATTTACTATACAGGATTTTGGAATGCCTAAACTTCATGCAGGTCTTGCAGGTGTGGTACTGCCATCCTATCTTGACCAAATTCCCCTTAATCTTGGAGAAAAAACACATGGGAAATTGAAGGCTGACAATTGGTTTGTTGCCATCACTATTGATTTTCCCTTGATTGTGCCAGAGATATTCAGTTGTGGTCTACCAGAACGCAGAATCTTTGACACAAACCTTCTTCAGAACTTAACAGATCTAGTTGCTGCAACAAATCTTCTGTTCTCATATTCAGTCACTCCAGCTGAAGCTGACAAATTTATGGAATACTATGTGCACTATCTAGAAACATCTCAGGACCTCTTCCCAGGACTTAGTACACGCCCTAATCATCATTTTGCACTTCATTATGGTGCTCAACTAAAATGGTGGGGTCCTCTGGTTCAACTTGCTGAGTTCTTGTATGAAACTCATAATGGGACCCTTCAAAAAATCAAGACTAATAATTATATGTGTATGTATAATTTTTTTATTTAAAAAAATAAACTTTTCTTAAATTTATCATAAATAGGGGAAATGGATCTCACTATGCTTCGCCAGATTTGTAGGCGAGGCCGATTAGTTGCAGCAATGCATGATAGTATCAAGATCAGCCAGTCTGACTCTGATCCAGCAGTTGCTGAGGCTATGAAGATCCTTGCCCCACAGCCGGCTGCTCCTATTCCTTTAGAGCCTCATAGTATTCCTGCTGAGGAGCAAAGTGCTCACCGGCGTCAAGCTATTCAGCTTGAGAATACTCTCTACAATCTCTTGCTCAACTATCATAATACCCATTATAGTGGATCATTTATTTCACAGGCTGATTATGGGTTTGAGGCATTAGAAGCTGGTCTTAAAGCATTTCCTTCTAGGGCTTTACCACTCAAGACTTTTCATCATAAAAGTCGTGTCTTTTCTACCTACCAGAAGCATCATGGAAATAGCTCAATCTCATTCAACAACCCAGAGACAGGGCAGAAGGATTTTGCTTTTATTGAAGCAATATTTACAATGCTTCTACATGATAAGCTCTTCACATTCATCCTAGCTAAGCCTCACCAACCATTGTCTCCTGAAGATGAAGCCAAGACTCCTTATGCTTCTCATCCTGGTCTTGCATGCTTGTTAAGATATTCTTCACCACAGACCCCCTGCCCATTGGTGGTTATAGAACCACAGCATATCATTTCCCATCTGGCTTATCACCACCGTCCTGCAGGAACATTTGGAATTATGAAGGATTTCACAATATTTGTCGATTCCTTACATCGTGGCCGAACTTGATTAGTGTGATGTACATACTAGTGGCTATTATTTAGAATATTACTAGCAATAGTTTTTCTAAACAGAATTTCTCATGTAATAAAATTTTGAAAAAATAACTTATGTACAACTCAAATTTCTTATTTTCTTACCCAGCGCGGCTTATCTGAGCAGATGGCTGCTGTGGCCGCCCCCGGCTCCTCCAAGGCTCTAAGCCCAATCCCATGTTGCTGCGCAACACCACCAAGCACAACCGCCACGCGCTGGCGGCCAACGCGTGATCACCTCCTCCTCTGGGCCCGGCCCTGGCAGACCTACTCCATCGTCATCACCATGTCGGTCGCAGTGTTCAAGCACGCGGGATGGCAGACCGTGGGCGACCAACGCGGCAGACAAGTGTGGCTCTGAAGAACGCGGCCACGGTGCTGGAGACTGTAGCAGCCTGAAATGTGAGTAAGTGTAACCACACAGCCACTCGACAACTTTAACGGCTGGCGCCACATGATTCCGCCCGATTCCGCATCCCGCCCGCGCCCGTCGCTCGTAGGCAAAACATATGCTTGACACAATCCATCCCCAATCCCACAGCCACCAGACAGCCGCAGTCTGTCCACGATCCCGCATCCCGCCGCGAATACGCCGCCCACCCGTCGCTCGTAAGCCTCTCGTAGCGTCGGCGTCGGCGGCGTGCTCGGACGGCTCTGCTTAATTAAGCCCAACCCGCATGTCCATTAATGCCGTGACAGCGGGGACCTGGCGGTGGCTGGGCAGACTGTTTCTGCGTTCCCGTGACTTCTAGCTCTGAAGGAGTTGTGCCACGCATCGGCGGCAAAGCACAACCGCGCGGAAACCCCAGATGGACTGCCCCGCTGGCAAGTAAGGGATAACGGCCGCCCGGCGCCCAGTGCGACCACCCGCCACCACACCCGCTTGAGTTGCCAAGCACCGCCGTCGATGTCGCGCCTTGACCGCAAGCGCGAGTGCTACGCACCCGCTGCTTGGTGCTTGCTTGCTTCTTGGCATACTCGTGCTCTGCGCGCGCGCCTGCAGCCGCGAGGTCTCCTGCTCCTGCGTGGCTTCACGTTCAAGTTAGCGCGCCCTGTAGGGTTTGCGGCGCGGCAGCTTTGGTGTCTGCAGGTGGTTGGACTTTCGAGCTCTAGTTGGCGCGGGAGTAAGTAGTGCAGCAGTTAGCGCCGAGTCCGAGGGCCAACGTAACCAGTCGGAGTCATCGTGGCGGCGCATGGCACAACTGACGCATCGAGTTCACCAGTCCGTTGCAGGCTCGCAGCACTGATCCTCGCGGTGGAGAATTCACATATGTATTGCCGCCCGGCAGGAAGTACGATGCACTGTGACAGCGTCGATACGACAAGACAAGATGGGAGCCAGTGTAGCGACAGAAATATCAGAGGAGTCGGGGCACATCTGCACTCATATACTTGGCAAGGGAATTCGGATTTCGCCTGACACGCGCCACGTGAAGAGTGCGCCAGTTGCGCTGAGTACCAGTGGTGCGGAGCTGCCCGCAAAATCTCCAGTAGTTGACTTTGGCCTCGAGGATTTGAAGACATTGCATTCGACTCAGCAACATTCTATGTAGAGTAAAATGTGTGTGCAGGTGTGCATGTGATCGACGTGACAACCGTTACTCATTTCCTAACGGCCATGTAGCCAGCGCTCCCTTTGAGCTTCCCGGAGCCTTTGTGGTAGGTTTCTTTGTCTTCTCAGCTCTTATACCGGAATGACCAATTTGTCAGCTAACACTTCTCTTTCATGGACTACCACTACTACAACGACGGTGTCGCACAGTCCCGATGGGCTGATGCTCCCGACCCAAACCAGCCATCCAATCGACCTCCTCCCCACGCTCAGCCCGCCAACACATACCATACATCATCATATTCATTCGAGCATCAAGGCCATGCCCATCCGTCGCAGTATCCAGACAACTACACGACGAACAACTACCCGCAGTACGGCTACCAGCACACCACTTACAACTACGACTCGCCCCAGACCTTCTACGACAGTGGCCACATCGAGATTCCATCCAACGTGGCAGACGCAATGAATGCAAATCCCGACCTTGCGGCTTATATGGCGAACCTGCGGCTAGCTCACCAGAACGAGCTTGACCGTCAACATCAGCAACAGCAGATTTTGTTCAACCACCAACAGCAACAGACAGAGACGATGTATCAGCAGCAATACCAGCAGCAATACCAACAGATGAACAATGAGTACAGGGCGATGGAAGCCCAGCGCGATGCGGCATATGCGCAGGCAAACGCGCAAGCTCAGGCAGCCTTCGCTTTTCGGTATGTAGTATCTCCTTATTAAAGCTGTCTCATCAGCTGCTTCTAGTGCCCAGACCCAGCAACAACCCACTGCCCAGACCCAGCAACAATCCACTGCACCGAAGACCCCGACCTCATCGAGCAACAAACCCAAGTCCAAGAAGTCGAAAGGAACTGCTCCATATGCCATATATTGTTAACTCGAAGTCTTTCTAACTCAATTTACAGGGCTCCGACGCCTGCTCCTTCAACAGCACCACCTCCAGCTTCGCCAAAGGCCTCGACATCTTCGACAACAGCTCCACCTCCGAAAGACTCGACGAATGGTACATCACCACCCCCCCTCTAAGTCTGCTACTGGTACTTCACCAGCTGCAACAACTGGAAAGTCTGCAAAGGAGAAGCGTGCTCGCAAGCCAGCGGAGCACCAAATCATGAAGAAAGACTTGGACAAGGAAACTGACCCGTTCAAGGTAAACTATCTGATTGTAATGCATTCATTGACTAACCACTTGTCTTATAGAAGGGTTTTTATCTCCATCTCCGGTTTCTCTGGGGAAATCTGGTGTCTGTCTCCGCACCCTCGTCTGCGACCCGCGAGGTAGTCGAAGCCTTCAATCGTCGCTTCAGAGGCTTCTCTGTGACAGAAATGTCGCGAATCGGCATGCATGGATCGAAAAAGTTTGTTGATATCACTGAAGTCCGGGTAAGTGTCCATTTTCTTCAGAATATAATGCCCATGGCTGACAAAAAATAGCTCGGTGTCCTGCCTTCCGAAGCAGCTCGCTCTTCTAGCCAAATTCTCAAAAAGTTCTCGCAGCTCGGCGACACTGCCCTGTTTTCCATTCGTGGAAATCTGGCACGATTCGGTATCATTCAATGGGCGCCTGATTTCGAGCAACCTGCCGATTCCCTCTATAATGCCACGATGCGCATTTCTACTGTTGACACATTCCGGCTCATGGTCGCCAGCGCCGCATACGACTTCCTTGGCCTTCCCGATGTCTCATACATCAATTCGGTTGAGTTTATAAATGGTCTCTTCAACCATTTTATTTTCCATCACATGCGCGAGAAGTGGGCCAAGGAAATCCGAAACCCGGGGGCAAATGTGGTGGAGGCAGATCGGAATACTGCATCTCATGGTCGTCAACGGGTACATTATTTTGACTTAGTCAGTCCTGGTCAACGACTGATTCTTCACTAGCGCTGTGAACGACGAGTTACTTATGTTAATACTCCTGACTCTTGTGTTCCACCAGGTGTCTGACTCCTCTTCCAACCCAAAGCAACATCTGATGATGAGTCTACGCCTGCGGGCCCTCGTGCCCTTCGACGCCTGGAGCGATCTGCAGATGCCGACGACATCATCCAGTCAATTGACGGACTGATTATTCAGACGTTGGCGATGACCAATCAGACGCGGACCGCCAACCAGTTGAGTCGTCGCACTGTCCCTGAATTATCGAAACGAGGCCCTTCTCGCTATGTAACGGTGAGTTCTATTACATGTTTGTGTCTCCACATCTTACTCAGGACTGATAGATACCTCAACAAATGCCTATTCAATACTACGATCCAGTCCAGTTCAATCAGCTCCCACCTGCCATTCGTGCCAAAATCGCGCCAAAACAGATCATCGTTTTCCAACCAGGCTCAACGGACCTCTCTAAAAGAAGCGACACCGGCTCCATGAGCACTGAACAATTGACTCGGAAATATGGGCCCACAGTATTCCCGCTCTATGATCTTGTCGACATTCCCACTACATCTTCTGCGCCTCAAGCTTCAACTTCAACGACCTCAGGCTCCTCCTCAGGCTCGGGCTCGGGCTCGGGCTCGGGCTCGGGCTCGGGCTCGGGCTCGGGCTCGGGCTCGGCTCCGGCTCCAGCTCCAGCTCCAGCTCCAGCTCCGGCTCCGGCTCCGGCTCCGGCTCCAGCTCCGGCGCCAGTGAGTGATGATGATGAAGGAGAGAGTGTAGGGAGCAATGACACAGAGGATGGTGAGGACGAAGGCGAGTCAGATGCTGGCAGCATCACGGAATTTCTTTCTGACGATGGAGATGATGAGGACGCCGATGGAGAGTTTTTTGACGAGGGAGATTATGAGAGTGACACTAGCGTGTGAAATTTTTGGACTCCTTCTTTTGGCCATGTTTTTGTAAACAAAGAACATTATTCACTTGACATATTCTTAGACAAATACCTTCGTCAAAGCGCTGTGTCAAGGGACGGCAAAAGGACACATGGCAACCGTCCACCAAGGGACTTCATGTTGTCCGCCGTGATAGCGAGGATACATGGGAGACAGCGCAAAGGCTTGAGAACTCTCAAGAATTATTAGACGAGTTCAACCAGAAAAACCCAGTGGTCAAGACCCGTAGCGTGCCTGTCCCCTTGCCCAGGGTCATTGGGATTACCTGGTCAAACGTTATAAGCCGACGCAAGAGAAGCTTCCATATCCGTCCCGGAAACTTTTTAATTATCAGACTGGCCATTTTGTGGAGGCTGAAGGGGGGGTGGATGATGAACGCACCTTAATGCCCTCTGTCGACGAGGACGTCGACCTTGAAGGGGGGGTAATGTCAAACCCTGGGTTCAAGAAACCTTTTTCTTCGCCATTTAAACCTTTTATTCTGGCCCTGGTTGATAAGATAAGACAAGGAGGAGATAAGATAGCCGATAAGATGGTGATTGGATCATCAGATGTCGATGTTGATGTTGATTGACAGCGTGGAGTTGGACATGAGGCAGACAGCACGTAAAGGCATGGCTAAAGTATGATGTCATTGCCTCTTGTATTAGGCATGGTAAACACATGGTAGTAGTGTATATAAGTAGAGTAGATTTCGTCTTGTACCCCAGTCTTCGAATTGCATCATCTTTACGATATCTTTTCACGGTGCTTCTTGCTAGCCTTCACTGGCCAACTGGCATCCTCTGAATTGGTGTTGTTTGTGACACCGATGGTGTTAAAGAACAGATTAGACCTCAGTCGTCGTGGTAAGAGACTCTATTGTTACACTACCTGTTAAAGAACAGATTAGACTACAGTGAACTAAATCAGTATCTGAGTGGTAAAGAGGTGACGATATGAACTAACCCTCAGTCGTCGTGGTAAGAGACTGAGGGTGTCAAATAGGGGAACGAGCTATTTAACCAAAGTGATAAGATTAGATGAGAATAGATAAGAAACGAGAGATCGTGCGCCCACATCGCGCATCAACACTCCCCCTGGCGCACGGCGCTCCTTCTCCGCCAGTCCAACCCCAGTAAACGCACACACAACTCATGCTGTGGTCGTCCAAGCGCCTTCGTAAAAATATCCGCCACATTCTCCTTCCCAGACACACGCTTCACAGCAACCTCCCCCGACGCTACTCTCTCCCGAATGAAGTGCCATCTCATGTCGATGTGCTTGGAGAGTCCATACTCCTTCGTCGTCTCCGTTAAGCCAATCGAACCCAAGTTGTTGCCGTGGATGTCGATCGGGGGCTTCTGCGGAAGCAGCGCATCATTTAGCCAATTCGACATCCATACCGCCTGCTGAGCTCCCCTTGCCAGGGCAATGTATTCAGCTTCCGTTGACGACAGGGCGACCACGGGTTGTCGCTTCGCAGACTATGAGACCAGCGCATTTCCCATGAAGAACACATAGCCCGCAGTTGATCGACGAGTGTCGGGGCATCCCGCCCAGTCGGAGTCAACAAACCCGACAGGTCGTAAACCTGTTTCGGGATTGTGCTTCGAGTCAGGAGGTCCATAGCGTAGACCATAGTCCAGAGTGCCACGAATACTGTATCATTTCGATCAACTGTCCGGGTTACGCGTTACGCGGGCCTCCGGACAGGACGCATTTGGAGAGCGTTACGCGTTACAACTAGGTCCGGACAGTAACGGATTTGGTCAAAAATGGTATGAAATTTCAAAAATTCTCCCAAGTCTTCAATTCAGCCGCTTTAGCTCAAAATTTCGTCCAAATGTCTGATCAGAGCTTATCACCGCGGACACGGTCAGATTTCTGACCCGTTACGCGTTCCCTCGGGCTCCGGACACCTGTCTCTCCGGACAGAGTGCGTTACGTGTTACACCCCCCGGACACTTGATCGAAATAGGACAGTATATCGGAATACTCCGACCAAGAGTTCCCAATGTTCGGGGGACGGGTTTGATTGCACATGGCCCAGCGCGCAACAAGCGTAGGACAAATCGGGACGGGTTCCGCATGCAGCCCAGATGAGTACTCCAAGCAGCACCCGATATGGTTTGTCGTTCATGAATTTCGCCTCGTCGTTAGTCAACGGTTCAGCCAGCGCGCGGGCTTGACATCCAGGAGGCAGAGGAGTGGAAAGAGGGGGGAGATGGGCTAAACCAAAATGTTCGAGCGCTTTCTCGAGGTATTGCGTTTGACGAATGGAAACGGCACCATCTTCGAGTTTTTCGACAGTGAGCCCGAGCAACAAGTTGCAATCGACTTCTTTGAGCTCCCATTTGTCAGCGCATTCGGCGACTGCGTGTTCGCCTTCTTGTTTGGATGAAGAGGCGCCCAAAACGTCGTCTGTGTGAGTGGACGTGATGGTGTACTCGGCGCCGGTGCGTTGTACTCTGATGCATGGGTCAGCGCGGCTCTCGGTGTATCCCAGGGACTTGTATCTGTCTTGTAGCAAACAGTACCATATATGCCCAGCTTGCATCGCGCCGTACAAAGGGTGTTTGAGCAAGCATACTTTGTTCTCCTCCCCCTGCTTGACAAACCCCGTTGGTTGACGCATGTATATTGGTCGATCCATCTCGCCATTGAGGTACGCACCCTTGAAGTCCCACTGTTTGAGCTGCGGGCCCATCACCGCCGCCACTGCAAATACCATCCTCACAGACTCCATCCTCGCCACCATCGCCCATTTGATATCGAAGTCTCGCCCCGCCACCATCTTGTTCCCCAACAAGACATACCTGGCTTTATACCCAGATATATTTCCTTCACCGTCGTACTTGTGGGAAAAGACCCACATGCCTCCAAGCACTTCTGCGCCCTCCGGCGGGTCCACCAATATCCATACCCCCCGATCTTCTAACTGATGTATCTCCATTTCCATCGGCGGACGCCACACGCGCGCGTCGCGCATTGCTTCATTGTACGAATTCGGGACGGGCAGGAGACGTCCACTGTTGATGCGGCTGACGCAGGCCCATGGCGACGAGAGAAATTCTTCAATTTCCTCGACAGAATTGATGTCATTGTCAATGTCGCCAAAGTTAGCAGTCGGGTGAGGGTCATCGCAAGTCCAATCCTCTCCAGCTCGATGGGCTTGTTCCTCCTCTCGACCGTACATTTCAGAGCGGAGCAGGGCTTCTGTGGGCTTCAGTACTCTTGGGGAGCGACGCAGAGGCTGAGGTGGAGTTATTTCGGCTCTGACAGGTGACGTGGGAAGGGGCACTGGATCCGCGGGTGCTAATTCGAGGTCGCGATCCGCGGCAGGTGATCTCGGTGATGCATAACGAGTGCGGTGGGCATTTCCTTCCTCGAATATGACGTCTCTGACCTGGTATACCCGCGATCGTGCCGGGTCCCACACGCGGTAACCTCTCCTCCCCATGTACTGTAGCATTTTATTCAGTTCCGGCGGTCACGCGTCACACCGGCCTTAAAATGCCGAAATTTTTTCGGCGGTCACACCCCCCAGCCCAGACGCCGAATTCCCTCGGCTGATTTACCATTTTTGGGTGGCGCGGCCCTCCCGGGCCGCGCCGTAATATGCCGAAAATTTTCGGCGGTCACACTCGGAGCCACCGGACGCCCAAAATTTCATTTCGGCGCCGATGTCACACCCAATTTGGGGGCAAATAGATTTTGCCGCTTTCGGGGTGCGCGGCGGGGAATCGGCAGGTGCGCGGCTCTGTGAAAGTTTGTGTACACAATATCTTTGTATGTACTTACGCTAATGCCAAGATCTCTGGGCCGCTCGGTAGCCCCCCGTCAAATCCTTCCCAACGTGCTACTGGGCGGCTCGAACGGTGCTCTCGTTGTCGAGCACCGGCCTTCAACTTTTTTGGGTGCGCGGCTCGATGCGGCGGTGCGCGGCGAAGCTCATGTGTTTCGCCGCTTCCTTTTCGCTTGGCGCGGCGCCAGGTGAGTTTGGCGCGGCGTGGCGCGGCTCCTACGCGGCGCTCATGTGACACGGTGCAGCTCCCACCCAGACCAGGAGGGCGGCAATGAATACTGCTGCTACCCAGTAAGTGGCAGGTACCGCGGCTCTCTTCCATCTACCTGCGACTACCTCACTCCTCGTCATCGCGCGAAGCCATTGCCTTGGTCACCAGCCACTTCTCTGAGTTGTGACCACACGTTGTGTTGCGCTCGCCGTCGTCGTCATCGCCATCAACGTTCGCCGGCGGCGTCGAGGTTGACAAATGATCAGTGATTGAGATCTCTGCATCTTGGCTCCGCTCCACCACCACCACACGAAACACCTTGATGAGCGTCGCCGCGCATGCCTTTGCGGGACTCGACCAACGTCTCCAACGACGCGACATTCCACAGCTTGCAGCTTGCCCACTATCGCCACCGCCGCGCTTTCTTCTTCTGCACTCTGCACAACAACGCCCCGCTTGTCTTGCAACGTGGTAGGGCACTATAGTCCGCAAGCTGACAGAGTAGCTCTCGCCACGATCCGCGGCGGCGGATGGTGCACGGCCCAGTGAGCGCCTCGGCACGCGGTGAAGCGGCGATATGCAGACATCTAGATCTTGCGTGGCAGTAAGTATTATAACACTCAGCAGTGTAGCGCACTGTCAAGTGCCGTGCAGAACAGCGGGGGGGTTTCTACTATAGCTAACAAGCCAGTAGCTGCCTGACACGAATGAACACAAGACCAACTGGACCGGAGCGGAGTCGGAGCGGAGCAAGGCCCGCGAGCGGAGTGAAGTCCGGTTGAAGGACAAGAGAAGAGAGAAGAGTTATCGGAGTCGTTCCGCACAGAGGAGGAGTGCAAGTAACGTTTATAATCAAGCTAAAGTACCGTAGCTACTTTAGCTGTTTAAATACTAAGAGTAAGTAGAAAGGGAAGACCATAAGTAAGTACAAGGTGCGGAGTGCATATGGAAGGTAACAAACATAAGGACATACGGAGGTATAGGTAACAAGGCGAAAGACATACAGAGTACAAGGTCGCCGGAGCGACCGGATCGGATCGGGCCGGAGGCCGGCGGACCGTGACCGGTCCGCGGGCCGCGGCGCATGACGGATGCACGGATATGACAGTATCCCCCTCTTAGGCTCGAGGCCTGCGAGAGCCCAGAAGATTCGATGGAAACCCTGCGGAAGTTTTTGTCGGAGAGTGCCGGATCGTGGTATATAAGGCCGTGGGTTTTCGTGATGGCGGACCCAAACTCTCTCCTCTCTACCACCACCACCATGTCGTTGCGCGCCATCCGTAAGTACTCCGTTGCGGAGCAGACGGAGGAATAACTGACCGTTTTGTAGCCTGTTATCGCTGCATCAAGAAGGAGCTGGAGTGCGTGGACCAGCCGGTGAAGAAAACCAACGCGTCGTCGTGCGTAGAATGCGTGGACGCCAAGGCCGCCTGCGACTGGCCCGGAAAGCCTCCGAAGGCCAAAAGGGTCGTAAGACCAAAAGGGTGCGTGAAGCAGCCAACGGAGTAAGTCCGAAACTGACCTTCGACTTAGCGAAGCTGGCCTATCAAAGGAGCATCGCGAGTTGCTCGAGCGGAGCCGCTCCGAGCTCAAGGCGAGCCAGGAGAAGACGGAGATGCTCACCCAGCTGGCAAACGAGCAGGGGCAGCACCTCATTACGCTGTCGAAGGCGCTCCACGAGCTGAGAGCGAGGGTGGCCCGTGGAGACATTGGGTCGGAGTCGCCGGAGCCGGAAGGGCAGGAGGGCGAAGGGAGTGGGATGAGGGAGGAGTCGCCAGAGGCGGAAAGTCCCCAGGCCGCAAACGAGCGGGCCTACAAGGAGGGACTCTGTCGTCTGGTCGACGAGATGGAGGCGGACGCAGCGAGGGAGAGGGCGCGAAAGCGTCAGTGGGCGGAGACTCCGGTCGTCGAGTCGAGCGACGACGACGGGGACGAGCAACCGGTGCGCCAACGCCGGAGGATCTTCCGCAAGGGCTTTGGCCCGCGCGGCAAATCCTGCGTCGTTGTTCGACGACGAATTTCCGTCGTTCATCGACGACGAGGCGGAGGAGTCCGAGAACGAGGGCTCGAAGGAGTCGTCCGAGGAGGAGGAGGAGGAGTCCGAAGTGGACAAGAAAGGCAAGGGGAAGCAGCGAGCGAAAAGCGCACCGGAGAAGGTCCGGGCCCGTCGTGCCCCTGCGACAATCGCGGTGCCCAACTGGGTACCACCGGTCATCCGGATCCCCGATCCGCTCGACATCGCCGAGTCGCGGCGGCTTTCGGAGTGGGAGCGGGCGGAGCGGAAGCGCGAGAAAAGGCACAAGTCCAACGCCAAGAAGAACGAGCGTCGGCGGGAAAACAAGAAGAAGGGAAAGGAGCAGGAGAAGGCTCAGGAGAAGAAGCCGGGCCTAGCAAGAAGAAGTAGGTAGAAGAACGGCCAATAGTAGATAGAAAAATGGCCTTTGTATATAGAATAGAATCCGCAATGAGTCCGAAACGAGTGTGAGTGAGCGAGTAAGCAAAGAACCGGAGGGAATCCGAAAGGGTTAGTAGTCCGGCCCAGGCTTGTCCGGGTGTTGATGGTGAAAACTGTCGATAAGCTCTTGAGCTTCTAAGTCGTCAGCGCCAACCCACGTATACTGCTCGTCAGTATCTTCGTAGCCCAACCACTCGACATAGTACCGGAGCTGAACCCGGTAGCGACGGTCAATTTTAGAGTCAACCACAGCTTTTACCTCGAAGTGTTGTTCACCATCGACTTCAACCGCAGCCGGAGGCTCGTCCGTACGAGTCGGGAACGGATTAGGATAGTGCTTTTCGAGTTGAGAGACGTGAAAGACCGGATGGACTCCGCGAAGCTTTTGAGGCAAGCGGAGTGTATAGGAAGCGGAGGAGGGTTTGGCGATGATCTCGTAAGGTCCAAGGTACTGCTCAGAGAATTTGGCGGTAGGGCGAGTGGTAGAAATATGTTCAGCGCTAACGTAGACACTTTCACCAACCTCGAAGATCGGATCCAGAGTGCGCTTGCCGTCTGCCATCTCTTTGTACCGCTCCTGAGCGGAGGAGATCTGTTTTCGAAGAAACTCGTGAAGGGATTCCAAGTCAACGACGTAGTCCTTGGCGTAAACATTAGCCACATCTCGTTCAGGATGAATGGTAAGAGATGGATTGTAGCCTTTGTTAGCGAAGAACGGAGAGACTCCGGTTGACGCATTAGGTGCGTTGTTGTAGGCGAACTCGGCGAGCGGAAGCAGGCGGTCCCAGTCGTCTTGCTGATACGAGACGTACATGCGGATGAATTGTTCGAGCGTTTGGTTAGCGCGCTCGACCTGCCCGTTAGCTGACGGATGCCACCCCGAAGTGTAGTGAAGCTCCATGTTAAGTAACTCGCCTAATGACCGGAAGAAGGCGGACACGAATTCCGATCCACGGTCAGAGGACACATGGGAAGGGACTCCGTGTTTAGAGAAGACGTGAATAAGGAAGAAGTGGGCTAGATCTTTTGAGTTGACGTGTTTGTCGCAAGGAATGAAGATAGCCTGTTTGGAGGCACAATCAACAATGACTAGAATAGAGTCAAACTCGCCAGATTTTGGTAAGCCCTCGATGAAATCCATCGAAATAGAATGCCAAGGTCGTTCCGGCACCGGAAGGGGTTTAAGTAACCCAAACGGTTTATGTCGAGGCTTCTTGTTGCGTTTACAGAGAACGCAAGATTGCACATAGTCACGGACGAAGGTCCGCAACTCTGGCCAGGTATAGTCGCGTCGTACGAGTTCGAGAGTGCGATTTTGCCCGAAATGGCCAGAAAGAATATGGTCGTGTTTATGTTGAAGGACACGTACCCGCAATGCATCGGAGCCTGGACCGGTTCCGACCAAAGGGACATAGATACGGTCATCAAGTCGTAGAAGACCTGAATCGTCAACAGACCAGCCGCGAAGAAGAGCCTGACTTTGCAGCCTTAAGACCAGCGGAAGCAGCGGAGTCGTCCGGAAGAGCTGCGAGGATGTCTGTGTGCAGCTTCTCAGTATCCATTACGACCGTTGCTCGGAGGACAACATCCTCGAGATACGATGCGCGTAGAGACGTTGTGAGTTGTTCAGTAACGAAAATTGGGCGCAAATTTTGCGGATTAACCTTACGGTAATCATTATCCCCCTCTTTAGGGTAGACGTCCCATCGTCTAGTTAACGCATCGGGTTTTCCGCCCAGACGGCCCGGACGGAAGCGGATCACCATGTTAAAATGGCAAAGGTACTCGGACCAGCGGACCTGACGACGAGTAAGAATCTTGGTAGTAGAGAAGTACTCAAGATTCTTGTGATCGGTAACGACATCGATCGGAAGCGGAGCGCCCTCCAGGTAGTGGCGCCAGATAGTGAAGGCATCGAATATAGCCAACAACTCTTTGTCGTGCACGTCGTAGTTGAGTTCAGCTGGACCAAGGGTTCGGCTGCGGAAGGCAACCGGATGCCCAGTGATAGAGAGGATAGAGGCGATAGCATAGTCGGAGGCGTCCGTTTCGACAGTAATTTGCCAACCAGGCACCCAATGGTGAAGTACTGGGGACTGTTTAAAGGCATTCTTAAGCGTATTAAACGCCGCCTCGCAGTCCTCCGACCAGTTCCACTTGGTATTGGCTCGCGTGAGGCGAGTCAACGGAACGGTAGTGTCAGAGTAGTAAGGAATGAAACGCCGATAGAAATTACAGAACCCAAGAAAAGACTGTACGTCTTTGACCTTGCGTGGCACAGGCCAGTCGACGATAGCAACTTTTTCCGGAGACATCCGGAAACCATCAGGTGAAAGGATATAGCCCAAGTACTCACAAGACTCCACACTGAACTCGCATTTCGATAGTTTGCAATAAAGTCCAGCGTCGCGTAAGCGGCGGAGTACCTCCCGTACATGTTTGCGGTGCTCGGAGGGGTTGTCCGAATAGATTAGTATGTCGTCAAGATAGACAATGACGCACACGTCCAACATATCCGCAAAGAGGCTATTGACGAAGCGTTGAAAAGCCGAAGGCGCATTCATGAGGCCTTCAGGAACAACCCTCCATTCGTAAGAACCGTGAGCGAAACGCTGTTTTCCACTCGTCACCCTCCGCTATGCGGAGTAAGTGATAAGCATGACGCAAGTCCAACTTCGTATAGATCCTAGCTCAACCCAGAGCGTCGAGGAGATCGGATATGAGCGGAAGCGGATAGCGGTCGCGTTTGGTGATGCGATTGAGACCACGGTAGTCGACACAAAGTCGAAGAGAGCCGTCCTTCTTCTTAGCGAATAGGATAGGAGCACCATGAGAGGATTTAGACGGGTAAATGAAGCCCGCCTTGAGGTTCTTGTCGATGAAGTCGCGTAAGGCTTCGAGTTCAGCTTGAGAGATAGAGTAGAGGTGTCCGATAGGCGGAACAGCTCCGTCCTCCGTCTCGATGTGCAAGTCGAACTCTCTATGCGGTGGCAGATTATAAGCTTCAGTCTCTGAAAAGACTTCAGCGAATTCGTGATATTCGGAAGGGAGTCCGTCAGGCGGGCCAGAAGTTGAGGCCGCATTACCGTGGACCGTCGGAACGGTGGTCCGCAAGGTATACTGAACGGTACCTTCTTGACGAATAGCTGCCGAGTAAGCCGCGGCGGAGACAAGAGAGATGTGAGGGGCAGAACGAGGTGAAGTGCCTTGACTAGAGGCCGAATCCATAGAAGGATCAGACTCCATAGAAGGAAGCAAGACAGGTGAAGGCGACGAAGGGGTGTTCAGAGGCGACGGAACGGTCGGAGCGGTGTCGACCGGAGTGTCGTCCGTAGAGGATGGTTTCTGAACCAAGACAGGCGTAGTCGCCAGTTGTGTCGACACAGGATCATTAGTTGGAGTGGAACGGAAAGAGATACTGCCTGCGGACCAGTCAATCAACGGATTGAAGCAGTGCAGCCAGTTGTATCCAAGAACCAGTTGACTAGGAGGATCAAGACGAGTGACATAGAAGTCCAAGATCTGAATGTCGCCAGAAGGAAAAAGAATCGGTAGCCGGACTTGGCTCCGAATGATAGAACTAGAGCCGTCGAGATATCGGAGCTTAACGGGCGCGATCGAGTAAGGCACAAAACCATATATTTTACACGCCTGAGCAGATATAAAACAGTGAGAGGAGCCAGAGTCGATGAGTGTCTGTAAGCGGGAGTTGAATCCCGCGGCAAGTGATGAAAATACAGAAATATGCGTGGTTGAATACGCTTCGGGTCCGGAGAGCGACTCCGAAAGGGGTCCGAGGGCGTCCACAGCAGAGAATAAGTCGAGATTAAGAGCGTTCGGGGAAAGAGAGGAAGCGTTGAGAAAAGCCTCGGGCCAGGTAGGGGCACTGCCAGAGTCAACGCAACCCTGATGGAGTGCAGAGGCATCAGGGCTGCTGTCTATTTTTTTTGACTCGGCAGCGTCGGAGGCAGGAGCAGCCTCCGTAGTCGAAGCTTTGGCCTGAGCATTGGCCCGACGCTTCTTGCAATTGTCAGCCTATGACCCTTACCTCCACAATAGAGGCAAAGGCCCTCTTTGATCCGTCGCATCTTCTCCGCAACGTTGAGATGGCCACCCTTTAAAAGGTGAGAGAACGACAAAGTCTTACCCCCGGAGTTGTTTCCGTTACCGGACCCGGAGCCAGAGGCTTGGTTGCCCCCGTTCGACTTGTTGCCGTTGCCGTTGTTGTTGCCCTTGGAGTTGGAGTTGGACGAACCAGAAGTTCCAGTCGATGAAGAACTGGATCCCGAAGACGACGAGTTGTTAGACCCGCCAGACTTCTTCCCACCACCCTTCTGGCTACCGCCACCGGAGCCAGACCCTCCGGAATCCTTGAGGTTACCCTCGCGGATTATCTCCTCTTTGCGTCGCCAATAGCGAGTGTCGATCTTGACAGCCGCAAAGGCGTACGCCGACCAAAGTGTTCGCGTAATCGACGCGAGAGAGTTCGTCCTTGATGCGTCGAGGAAGACCTTCATAGAATTGGGATCGGAGAGCCTCCGGACCCCAGAAGGTGTGAGACGCGAGACGAGTGAACTTCGATGACATAGGTCGTGATCTTGTCTTCGCTCTTCATCCTAAGCACGCGGATTGCTGCCTCCGCGTCACCGACCGGATCAGCCGGACCGAACGTAGTTTGGAGCTCTGATAAGAAGAGGTCCAAGTTACCGTCCAAGTACGGAACGGAGTCCGGGTCGTCGCTGAACAATTGAGGTTCAAACCACGACAAGGCATTACCGCGAAGGTAAGAAAGGATGTAAACAATCTTTTCCGAGTCCGTAGTGAACTCAGAAGGACGTTCAGCGAAATGCAAATAGCATTGAGTGAGGAAAGGACGAAGCTTTAAAGGATCAGAGCCTTCGAAAGCCTCTGGGTTACGGAGATTGGACTTTCCGTTTCGAGACGTCTTGAGAGAGAATTGTTGAGCCATGTTTTGATTCTGCGACATAGAATTGATCGCAGCAGCCAGGGCAGCCAGACCAGAAACGATGCTAGCCGCCATTCTCTCCTCGTTAGTAGGTCTCCTTGGTGCCGGAGCTGCAGCACCAGGACCACCAGGACCACCAGGCGGGTTACCTCCCGGAGGACCTCCGCCTCCAGGACCACTGCCGCCAGGACCACCAGGTCCGCCGGGGCCACCTCCTGGGCCACCGCCGCCACCCGGACCGCCAGGTCCATCAGAACCATCAGGACCATTAGGGTCTTCTGGACCCCCAGGACCACCGGGACCCTCGCCAAGCGGGCTATTACGACCGCCAGGGGAGCCAGGGCCATCTCCACCATTATCTGGCCCACCAGGATTAGCGGGACCAGATCCAGTACCTTGTTGTTCCTCTGTTTCAACAGGGGGAGGAACATTTTCACCTTGTTGCTCTACTTCCTCATCGATTTGGGTGAACCGGGTGTGATCCGGTATCGCAGCGGCCAATTCGGCCGGAATGGTTCCGCGCAAGCCAGTAACATCAGCATTAAATTGCCGAATAGGATTGTTGATTGGGAGAGGCGGAACAGGCGGATCCAAATAAGTCGATGGGTGAGGAGCGGAGCGTCGTCCAAGTTTGGTTCTAAGGACTGACGTGCCGAAGGGCGCAAAGTGACGTATGAAGCGCCTTGAGGCAAAGGAGAAGGTGAGACTGGATGTTGCATGGGAGCGTGAAGAGCAGGGGGTGTGTTGTAAAGATTCCCAGGGGGAAACGAAGAAAACAGAGCAGAATTTCGCCGATCAGCATGAACTCGTAGATTTAGGCCCTCGTAGAAGTTAACCGGAGGAGCCGGAGGAGACGACTGTTGAGGCCATCCCGGACGAGTCGGAAACCGACGAGGATCGTTGGGGGGTGAGAAATGTTCTTGGGAATTGTCGTAAGACATGAGTGAAAGCCAGACAGATGAGCTTGATTATACTGTCAAGTGCCGTGCAGAACAGCGGGGGGTTTCTACTATAGCTAACAAGCCAGTAGCTGCCTGACACGAATGAACACAAGACCAACCGGACCGGAGCGGAGTCGGAGCGGAGCAAGGCCCGCGAGCGGAGTGAAGTCCGGTTGAAGGACAAGAGAAGAGAGAAGAGTTATCGGAGTCGTTCCGCACAGAGGAGGAGTGCAAGTAACGTTTATAATCAAGCTAAAGTACCGTAGCTACTTTAGCTGTTTAAATACTAAGAGTAAGTAGAAAGGGAAGACCATAAGTAAGTACAAGGTGCGGAGTGCATATGGAAGGTAACAAACATAAGGACATACGGAGGTATAGGTAACAAGGCGAAAGACATACAGAGTACAAGGTCGCCGGAGCGACCGGATCGGATCGGGCCGGAGGCCGGCGGACCGTGACCGGTCCGCGGGCCGCGGCGCATGACGGATGCACGGATATGACACGCACAGCTCAGCTAATCATGGAGTAGCCGCGCAACCGGCAATGCTGCTGCTACTGTCACCGCCGCTTCTCTTCGTGAGTGCTAGCGTCCGCCATAAACAGTGCGGTGGGTAGCCTGGAGCAGGGTTGCACTCAGCAATATATAGCGGCAGCATTCTCCCTCAATTTGTGCCAAATCCTCACCCGAATGGCGGTACAGACTGACACGAACGACCTCAGGGAACCTATTCCCGCTCTTTCGGCGCGTCTCGGCGCTCTGCAATGGCCGCGCTCACTGGTGGCGACGTTCTCCACAAGATCGGTGGGCGCTGCGCCCATTTCTTGGTCTCTTGGCCCAAAATCTTCACCAGACCGAGCACCAATGTGGCTCCAAATCTTGAAACTTTGAAGGGAATCGGGCCGGCGGCTGTCTCTGCGCTCGCCGACCTCTATTGCGCGAAACTCGAGGCGCGCGGGCACTGAGCAAGCTGACTTGGTCATAATCTATGGTGGCGAATAGTGCGCGGCCAAGTGAGCAGCCCGGCGAGTATCCTTTATAGGTAAGCGGCGGTGCGTAGCGCCAGCGGCGATATGCAGACGGCTGCGGATTACTGCCAGAGTCCAAGTAACAGCTTGGGGTCTAGTCCACGGCTGCCCTCGTTTTCCGAATAACCCTTCACTATTGCTCCACGGCCGAGGGGCTTACTTGCGAGTGTGGATCACTGCAGCTGCTTCCCACTATCGAGCTCTACGCAAACCTGACGGTTTCCCCCCTTCCTCAACAACATCGCCGCCCCTGCTCCTGCCTCCGCTACCGTCTTGGCTGCTGCCAGTGTTCGGCGACGTGGCCTGCCATACTTACCGCTCGCCCGTATCTGCACTCAACATGACACTGACTTCTTTCACCGTCTAACTGGCTTTGTGGCTTCTCCCTCAACAACATCCCTACTGATTTCCCGCCAGAACTGCCCAACAAGACAAGCCAGCACAACAGAGACCGAGCGCTGCAGAGGCCCACGTGAATACGCATACATCTCTGGCCATCGCGATGGCAGCCGGGGGACAGCCCGGACAGGAAAAAAGCGGTGGCATGTACCGGCCCGGGTGTGCAGAATGTGTGCACTGCATTCCTGTCCCGAGAGACAGTATTGGATAGCGGGGAGGGCAAAGGGTGTACTGGTCCAGGTAATGTAACATGTAGCGAACATTTTTATAAGTAGCTTTACTCTTCTTTGTGTTCAAATCTGCAATACCTTCCAATGGTAGATTACTTAAAATGGCAGTTGTGCCTCAACAACTCTATAGTTTGCACTTATGTCTTTGCTGTTGTGTATACCATACTTCTAGCTAACAATATCCACAAAAATCCCAAATTGCAACAACCGGGGACTTCGCCGCTCACCCCTACGCGGCTCTGAGTATCGGCGACGCGGCAAGCCCGCAGATTCGAGAAATGTCACCACAGTCCAGGATAGTTTTTACTCATACTGGCGGCCCCTATGCATGAGTTTGCGGCGCAATTCGGGGCCCCACTGGCATAGTCAGGTAGACAGGGGTAAAGTACCCTTTTCAACTGTGATTCTTGACTTTACCCTATGCTCGAAGTGCAACCACTATAATATGGGATCATGAACCCCACCTAGCTGCCTGGCTCATTATCTATACAAAATCTGCAGTCATACAGCAAGATTGAACAATCCCACAAAAACATGTGATGACTTAGAATGCCAACTAAGAAAGAACAACTGAAAATTTTGCACTGAGGCTTTCCGTAGTGCATACAGGACATCAAAGGCTATCATCCCCCACTGAACTCTCAAATCATAAAAATTGAGTACATCGCCGCCGCACCCTTGGGCCGCGGCGCTGAGGGCAATGGTAATGCTAGAGCATCCTACAGGCTGCGAAGGAGACCTAGCTCTCAGTCAGTGTCCCCCTCATGGATATCTTTGGGTGTCACCGCGTCACTGAAGCGGCGGTGAGTACGTTTGACACAACAATCTCGACGTAATCAAGTACTTCGCCGCTCACCCCCGGTGTGACTGCCGCGGCAGCGTGACAGAGGTGCACGGCGATCACGCGGCGGTGCGCGGTAGGGACGCGGCGGTGCGCGGCAATATATATATATATATATTTTCTTTTTGAGCGTTTGGAGTAATGAACTTCAGTCTGCAGAAGCATTCCAAAGGACATCCGCTGGGTGCACTGGAAAATACCAGTAAAATGCTGCGAATTAAGCTCAGGGGGAAATGCCTTTATGCACATTTTAAAAACCAGTGTGGGACTCCTACTATTGGTGTGGTTCATCCAACACCTTTCTTCAAAGGTAGAATACCCACTAAAACCCCCTTTTCATTTATCCAGTTATCCGGCAAGGAGTCTTCATCCAGCAGAAGTCCACTCCAAGTATTTAGAACTACTTGGTGATCAATAGCTAATTTATCAAATTTATATTTATTAGTCAAGATCCTATCACATTGAAGTATTGAATTTATCATTGTAATCCATCGATTATGTATTTCTTTGATCTCAAAAGTCTTACTAGGATTTTTTAAACGCCTTTCATTTCGCATATTCCAAATCATATACCATGCAGCTGATACTAAAATTCTGAATAGTCGATCTTTATGAGGCTGAGGAGTATTTCTATTATTATGAAACTTAGTTAGATTACATCCCAATACTAGTCCCCATTCAATTTTTGGCCATTGGCTAAATTTCATACTCCATAGCCGCTCAGTTAGTTTCCAAATATATATTCTTTCTAAAGCTATGCATTCTAGCATAATATGTTCTAGAGTTTCTGGAACCTTACACAGGGGGCATTCACCAAATGATTGGAGATGAGGAATATTGTCCCAGAATAGCCCTACTTTGAAAGTATTATGCATAGTTTTCCAGAGAAGATCTTTGATTTTACTACTGAAATGCAATGATCTGATTGATTTCCATATAGCTGCATCTGTAGGTTTATAATGAAACACTTCATTTATTGTTTCTCTAGTTCTTTCTAGGTTACTAAAGGTTGACTTCCGTATAGGGCTTTTGTAATTTGATTTAATAATCCTGGAAAATAATCTTTGTGAACCACTTTGTAATGAGATACCAGGTGTATGGAACGTCAATATTCAGGTTGTGTTTCTAAGACCCATGGTGTGAAAGGGTCATCAGTTAGTAAGCTGGCTTTATTATCAAGAATTTTCCTAAAGCAGGTTTTCTGTGTTCTCTCTTTCATATAGGACAGGCATGCAGTGAATAAATGAAATATAGGGTTTGTCATGTCATTTTCAAGCACCTGACGTTTTTTAACTAATAAATCAGACAACAATGGATCAGTAGTACAAATATTAATTACACAATGAGGACCAACTAATTCAAGTACCAGCATTAGTGCACCTAACCAGGCTGTCTGAAGGTTCAAAGGTGTTGATGTATCAGAGAAGAGGATTTCAAATTTCTTATTATTACCACAATCTTCACTTGAAATCATTCTCAATGCAACAAATAATCTAGGTTTATACTCTCCTAGGTGCACAACTGTAACATTTAAAAATATATCAATATCATTGGATGCATTTACAGTGTGTATATCTTGCCTTATTGCTGGTTGAAGGGACATAAAAAAGTTATCCTCTACAAATATTCTGCACACATCAGCAAAATCATCCACCTTGTAATTAGGGTCAAAGATATGTTTATGTTCAGTTGCAAATGGGAGTGAATTCTGTAATCGCTCTTCATCTGTAAGCCTCAATTCATTAACAGCATCACAGAGAGGATTCCATTTGTCATGAATATATAATATAAGTTTTTGGGCTATATTAATGCATTTTCCGGGATGGTCACATCATAGTATTTTCCTGTCATAAGAACATGCATTACAGCCACAATTCTGTCTAGAAATACCAGAAAGATTAATTGTATGTGGTTTTTGACCTGCAATACTCTCTCTGTTTGCTAATATTAATGCATCTCCTACTGTTTGCACTCCATGATTAAATTTTAAGCAATCAATCCTGGTATAATGTCTCAGTAAGGATTTATATGAGTTACCTTCTACAGCTATATGATACCATATGGGCATCTGCAGTTTAACATCTAGATCAATTTGTAGTCCAAATATTTTCAAATTAAATTTTTTTGCAGACTTAATCATTCTTTTGATTTCTTCAGGTAGTCTTGTAGTTTTAGAAATAGGCAAGGTCATTGATTGTAAAAAGAGATTAATCATAGTTCCCTCAGGTTTTTGTAGGTAGCTTTGTGTCCACACATTATTTATTAAACTGTCAACAAAGAAACACCAGGATGGTCTATTCTCTCCTTGAGAAAGATATATTTTAAGATTCCACAAATCAATGGCTTCATTTCTAGCTTCAAGATCAAATATACTTCTACCTCCTCTCTCAACAGGTAGTCTCATAGTTTCATGAGCCACTCTTGCCTTTTCATTATCCCATAGGAATGCATGTTGGATTCTTTGTAATGTTGCTTCAATTTCTTCAGGCATACCTTGAACACGTGTTAGATATTGTGTTCGCCCTGCAATACTCATGTTTATTATATGACGTTTGCCTTCCAGTCCAGGACTAGCCCATATAGCACGGCCTAAGTCTTCTCTAATTTTTTCAAGTACTGATGGCCAGGGATTAGAGCTTTTCAGATTATTTCCTAAATGTGCACCTAACATCCTAAAACTTTCATTATCTTGTAAAATTTTCATTGATTTTGGGATAACACCTTTGGGTGAATTTAAATTAATTCTCCTATCATTTATGACCTCTGCACGGTATTGACTATGACCAAAAGGTACAATTACTGTTTTAGAAATATTGAACTTAGCAGTTGAGGCTTTACACCGCGCGGCGAAATATATGAGCCCCCAATTTGGGCGCCGAATTGAATAAAATGCTACAGTATCCCACCATTCGGCCCTTCCAGCTCTGCTTCCCTAGCTTCCCTTCCTTGCCATCGAGGTCTTTCACCCAGCAGTCGCTTCCCCACGCTCGAAGATGCGAGACGTTTATCACCCTCGGCTCGGCACCCTTAGGCTTGAACCACTTCGCCCATGGAATGAACTCGGGATGGCGTGAAGACGGCAGGAAACCGCGTACATAGCAGTGTGCGGCAGCTGCTTCAGCCCAGAATCTGGCATCTAGCCCGGAGTCAAAAAGCTGCGAGCGAGTACCTTCAATTACGGTACGGTTACCACGTTCTGCATGCCCGTTTGCAGCTGACGATGCTTTCGGAACTTTCTCTACAGACACGCCTTCATTTTGACAATACGTGAGGAACAACTTGTTGTCGAATTCCCCGCCCAAGTCGAAACGAACACGTCGGAGTTTGCGGCCCGTCTGCTGCTCCGCTTCCGCTCGCCAAGTTGTGAATGCGTTTAAAACTGTGGATGCAGATTTGTTGGTGAGAAAGACTGGGAATTTCAGCGACGTCCCGCCATCGGATATCAGAAACATATACACCGCTCTGCCAAAACTTGGGGTCCGTGCTTTTCCCCAAACATCGAGATGCACCCTCTCCAACGGTTCGCTTTCGTGCTCCACTGTATCATCAAATGGCATTCGAGCTTGTTTGCCAAAGATACAGTCTTCACACATGCCGTGTAAGTCTGTGCCTCTGATGTCCAGACCGTTAACGAGCATTTTATCGCACATGCGCTTTATCGCACGCACGTCCCCATGCCCGAACCGACGGTGCCACGTTTCCAGGTCAGCAAGCTGTCTCCGCAACGATCCTACAATCGCCGCGGCCCATGCACCACCACTGTCCTTTTCGTCTACCACATCAACGTGGTACAGATTTCTCTCTCCAGGTGTATACGGGGTTTTTTTTTAAAAGATCCCTTGTAATTAGAGTATTAACATTTTTAAAAAACATCAGTGATTTACAAGTTCCCCCCTCATTTTGATAGAATCCACGCTGTCAAACTCCGTATCTTTCTTGGCTCCTTGGCATCAACATTTTTTTTCGTCTTTTTTGGCCTTTCCCCTACTCAGTATTTTCCCCATACTTAAGGAATTTTCCACACGTCAGGCCTGGGGCCTTATAGCTACCACACTGCCCACCCTGACATGGCTTTTCCACTTTTTAAACCTTTTTTTGATCTCTCATTTTCCTATATAAAATCCGCCTTTTGAAAACATTAACACTGGTAATGAGAAGACTTTTTTAAAAGAAACCCTGTGTACAGGTGCTCTCTCCCACATTTACCGCTAACCTCCCCTCGATTAGTGTCTCCCCTTGCGCTCCAGACACGGTAAACACTCCTCGGCCCCCAGGATCCTCGCATGCCGGCGCGATCCAGCTTCGGTGTTGAAATTAAATTCATACCGAAGTCGGGCGTATGAATGGCTGGCAACTGGATTGCTCTGGCTGACCCGTCGGAGTCGTGGACCGTGAACTGGTCAGCCCCACGACCAACGATCTTGAATGACCCATCAGCTGTCGATCCTTCAAGTGACGCCGGCTTGTATGACAAGAACCGTTCTCGACTTGCCACACAGTGCTCTGACGCACCGCTATCAAGGTACGTGGCAAACAAGTTTGAATTCAAAGATAACAAAACAGAAGAAACATGGAGATCGTCATACGATTGGTAGCTAACAGGTGCTTCGCTTAGAACGGCAGGATCTTCCCCGCGACGTCCTTCGCTGTTCACACTGTCAGCCTCCGCTCGAACAGACAAGACCAGCCACGAACCTCCCTCATCATCATCTGAGTCCAAACCAAGGGCATATGTTGCAAGAGGGGTTGACGCAGAAATGTGCATGACAGTAGGAGGTGCGGGAATAGGCAACACGGGAGCGGTAAGGAGTGCGACTTCGGCATTCAAGCGGATGAGTTGGGCCTGTGCATCTCGAACATGAGAATCATGGGCTGCGCGAGTATATTCTGGTCGCGGCTCCATGCCCCTGGGAGCACGCCAGCTTGCTGGAGCTCGTCCTTCTTTCCCTCCTCCCCGCGCATAACAGTTCTCCTTCGGGTGCCCGTTCCGCTTGCAATTCGAACAACGGATACGTCCGCCTTGTGGTCCCGTTTCGGTCTCCGGAACCGCCAACGCGCTGCTCTCGGGCGTCTTGTTCGCATACACGATGTCATGGTATTGAAGGAGATCGGCAACAACCTCGTGGACATGAGCCTTCCCCTGCAAGGCAATGATCGACTGGCCAAACTCTGCGGCGGGCAAGGATTGGAGGATGATCCCAATCATCTCGGTATCACCAATACGACATCCGGCAGCAGTCGCGCGTCCACGAAGGGTTGTGAGGTTGTCGAGGTGAGTGACAAGTCCTTGACCGCTGTCCAAATGCAAAGCCCGGAGCTCAGACATACGCAGTCCCTTGAGAACCTCTGTTTTCCGATCAAACTTGGAATGAAGCGCGATCCACATCGTCCGGCTGGACTCAGTGGCAGAGAGTCCGTGAGCAATCGGATTGACGATGTTCTGATAGATGATCGAAGACATCTGCGCATCACGCAGGTCCCACTCGTCTACCGAGGGGAACATGGAGTTGACCGTAGAGGGACATGGCGCAGCAGCAATTGCACCGCTGATGGACGACGCTCCACCCGCAACATAGGGCAGGGCGGCTGCAGGTGCAGTAGGGGAGGGGGTGGAGGCGGACGATCGACTTGGCTGGGCTGGAACAGGGGCAGGAGTAGTTGCCAGGGGCGCAGGGAATGGGGGTACCGTAGGGTTGACGATGGCGGCCGCTGGACGACGGATGCATCAGTAAAACTACACCTCGGTCTTGGGCATCTTTGGAGTCTTTGGCAAGATGCCAAAGATGCCAAAGATGCCAAAGACGCCAAAGATGCCTAAGACCGCGGTCTTGGGCTAGGCAGGTCCCTCCGTCTTGGGAATCTTTCCCAAGACCAAAATGGTCTTACCAAGATCTATTTGGTCTTGGGCAAGATCATGGTAGGTTACTAAAGACGCTCTCAAAGATGCTCCAAGACAAAAGTATAAGAAAGTTCATATATTGCATAATGTACTCAAAAACACTATCATGTACAAAAGAAAACAAACTGTGCCTGCCCGTGACCTCTCCTGGGTCCCTCCCCCAAACCACCACAGCGCGATGGCATGGCGAGCATTGGGTTGAGCAGCGAGGATTAGTGGGATGAGCTTGGTGACACCAGCAGCGTCGACCACGCCCTCGGCCGAGGGCTGACGCGACAGTGCGGCCGTCGAGATAACCGTCTAGGCCTTGGCCGCGGGCGAGACTAATGATAGTCTCCTTCCACGCCGCCCAGTTACCCGCGTCAACGAGCTGCTTCTCGGTGGCAATGATGGGGATGCGAGGAGTGGAGGACATATCGGCAGGGGGGGACAAGTGGATCACAGAGAAGGGCAGGGAGTCAGTGAGTAAGGCACCACTAGCGTTGAGCGTAACGCTGTCTGACTGCGAATCTGTTAAAGAACAGATTAGACCTCAGTCGTCGTGGTAAGAGACTCTATTGTTACACTACCTGTTAAAGAACAGATTAGACTACAGTGAACTAAATCAGTATCTGAGTGGTAAAGAGGTGACGATATGAACTAACCCTCAGTCGTCGTGGTAAGAGACTGAGGGTGTCAAATAGGGGAACGAGCTATTTAACCAAAGTGATAAGATTAGATGAGAATAGATAAGAAACGAGAGGTCGTGCGCCCACATCACGCATCAACAGATGGGGGTTACGACTTGCATGGGGGCTGGTTGCTTTTGCCACACTGCTCTCGTCAACCCAGTCCTTGTCCCCATCTTCGTTGACTACTGCCTCGTTATTCAAGTTGTCGACAGGCTCCGTCGATTTCGAGGGTTTGCGCCGAGCGGGTGGTGGCTCAGGAGAGGTTGAGGGCATAGTAGTAGTACTGTCGACCAAGAGTGAGAACGAGAATGAAGGTATTAATCGAGTATATACGAGTTTGGTGGGAGTGTGTGAATGAATATACAGATTATGATGTATTCAGTCTGGTGCGACGAGAGAAGCGGTAGGTTAATACATGGTTGAGTAAATGGGATAGGAGTCATACCTGGTGCAACGAGAGAACCGGTAGGGGCTCTCTCGTCGCCCAGGTTCCAGATGAGGTGTCCGATCAGTAAGTAGATTAGATATGGGTATGGGCACGTGCGTCAGTCTCCAACAGAGTGGGACTCGTGCCAGTCCCACTCCCAGTGCTGTTTGACAACGGTTAAGCCAATTTGGTGGGACTTGTCCCATCAAAGTGGGACTCAATGCAAATCATATGCATGATATCATGATTGTCGGGTCATTGGGTTGCGGCGCCGGCCGCGGCGGCCGGGGTCTTTCACCCCGGACCCCGACCAGGGCCTTGCCCTGGCCCTGCTGGGAGCAGCCGCTCGCCGCGTGGCCTGCTGCGCGGAGCAGGGCTGCCCGAGAGGAGGAGATTCGATTAGAAAGGGAAAGGGAAGAGGACCAGCGACGAGCAGAGGAAAAGCTTGCATTGGAGCAGGTGCGTCGCTATATTCACTTTTTTTTCTGCTGCGAATAAGCCACTCTATCAGCTTCCACCACGACTACCGACTCCTCCGCCTCCTCCACGTCCCAGTGGGCTTCCGGCACGTAAACTTCGCCGCCCTGCTCGCTGGCTTGAATCGTTTCCCGAGCCACCTCCATCCGCTCCCAACCCAGAACCTCAGCCCGAGCCACAGCCCGAGCCTCAAGCCGAGCCCATCATCGATGCACCAGCTACTCGGCACTGGCGTAAGACCCAACCTAACTCATTCGGCGTCTACAAGATATATTCTTGTCAACCAACACACGATCCGGATCGAAAGCTCCAGAACGACATCTCGCACCTCTGTCAAACGTCTGAGTTTGCAGAGGCAGCTCCAACAGTCGATCCAGAATGGTGGAAACCATTCGACAACTCAACCCGCGCATTATTCATGGAGTACGACATTCTCACCTCGAAGGAGTCCATCGCTGGTTCCAACTCTCTACTGGACATGATGCGAGACCCCGATGGTGACTTCAAGCAGTCCGACATCGGTTCCTTCACCGTCGAGAAAGGGAACGCTATTCTGGACAAGATAGGCCGATACTCCGCCTGGAAAACCGCCCAACGGATGGAGCACAGGCCAAGTAACCCTACAAGTGCCTCCACGGAGACGATCCTCATGCGAATTACTCGAAATCACTATCGACAACATCCTGTACCGTCCCCTGCTTGAAATCATCAAGGAAGCGTTTGGTTCCCCTCTTTTTGAGCGCTTGCACACGACACCTTTCTCCCTACGCGTCGACCCAAAGTACACGCGTGGTTCTCCTGATCCATACGTCGATGCCGACAACCTCGAGCTCGACGATTGTGGCCTTCCAAAACTGCCTGATGGACACCGCGCGCTTCATGGGGAGATGTACACGGCTCATCGAACGCTGAAGGCCTACCACAAGCTACCTTGCCTGCGACGAAGAGCAGGTTATTGTCTCGTTGATTCCTTACTCGGATGGGACACATTTGGCCCAATTTGGGACAGCATCGCTCCAGCCTGGCTATCTCTTCCTTGGTAACCAGTCCAAGTATGAGCGTGCGAAGCCTTCCGCAAATGCGGCATTCCACATGGTATATTTTCCAACAGTTTGTCGTTTCCTCATCTGCCAAGCTAGTGGGCGAGCGCGAGTGCGTCACCATTTCTCTTCCTGTTGACATTGTTCTAACTATTTTTCAGGAAGGATATCGCTAGCCACAAACACTACGCTTCTCTCTTCTCGACGTGGCTGACCTATGTCACCAAGCTCAATACCTCTTACGACTTGGAAACTGTGCTTCGTTTCCTTTTCACCCATCAACCTTTGGTGTGGAACGAGCTACTCCTCAAGGTGCGTCGCTGAGGTGTTTCCTCCACATCCCTCTCTGATTTTGCCTTGTAGATGCACAAGCACGGACAGGCGCGTCGCCAGACGGAAACCCACGACCTCAAATGGGAGCTTACATAGCCTTCTCCTTCCGAATCCAACCACAGACGATGTCGTCCCACCATTCCAAAACCAAGTACGATCGAGGACTCAAGCACCCATTAGCCCGCGCATACCTCGTTAGCTGCGAGGACCGCAACAAGCTTCCGGCTCCCCGCCTCATCAAGTCTGAAGCAGAGTAATTCTTCGTTCCGTCCATTTCTTAACTCAAACTGAATCTTTCGCAGACCAGAAGCGACGTATGTCTTCTCTTTTCGCACATGCGCTGGCTAATCCTGCTTCCGATAGAGAGGAAGAGCAGCAGTACGCATCTCACTTCATCCTCAATGTCTCTACTCATTGGTCTCTTCCCAGGTTCATCACTCAACTCGCCAGTGGAACCCATCCTCTTCGGAACAAAGACTGGCCTTCGTTTGTTTACAAGGACTGGACTCTCTTCGACAGCTCGCGGACTCATGTCGGTCTTTTTCAGGGCTTCCTCGTTATTCGTGTACGTCTCTATCGCTTCGCTGTTATCGAGGCCTTCTGATTCGACTTAGGTTCTGCGGTTCTTGTGGATCTCTCGAGAATCGGCTCTCCTTGGCCTTGCAGCCGACGCGGGCCTCCCTCCTCAATGCGCTGCACGGTCTCATCGTGTTGACAAGATCACGGCCCCAATGGTAGCCTACGCCGTTTGCCAGGTATGCGTTCCTGCTCGATCCTATCATCTGATTGTCTTCTTCTTAGGCTCGTGTTATGCTTCAAACGGGCGACTGGGCTGAGAAGGACGGAAAATATTCCTATGTGACGCTATTCGACGGCATTGTCAAGCTCTTCCAAACGCCAGCTCTTGAGAAATGGGCGAAAGACACACTCGATATCCTCAATGAGTAAGTATCTCTCAAATTTCGACTGAAGCTCATGTTGTATAGTGCTGTTTTCAATTCAAACGAACTCTACGCTGGCGACAACAACTCTGACGACGAAGACGACGCTGCTGCCGCCCTCATCGCTCAATTCTCTGCTGACGTCGAGACTGATGTCAACGCCGGCTAGGTATGCTCGTTTCACTTGTTTTTCTTGTCCTCATCTGCTTCTAGACTATTTACTCGTTCGCTCTTTCTATTTGGTATGTAATTCATCCATTTGTTGGGCCCAACTGACATCTCTGCAGTTCACGCTCGTTTCACTCGATCTGCATCATGACGTGAGTAGTCCATTCTCGCACGCTCTCCCTCGACTGACTCGTATCCAGAATCCTTTCACGACTGCTCGCATGCTCCAATCAAGGTCTGTACATTCCATTTAGGGTCTCGTTCCTTTCTAACTCCCAATTCCAGATTCTCGCTCCTCAAATAACTACTACTGGTGCGTTGTCTACCTTCACTTTTTGATTCCTACTGACGAGGCCCATCTAGCATCGCTCATTCCTTGCCCAACGCTCTCACTGACACCTGCATCGTCTCGGATTTCATTTCATGGTACGTCTTTCGATCCAATATCGGATAGCAGCTAACGTGTCTTAGACCACTGCCCGCATCACACTTTCCGCATCTGTAGAACCACGAACGCATGTGTATTAGAATTAAGGCTCCAACACTTTCTGTTTGACAAACTTTATAAACGGTTTTAACCCTTTTTATTTCCGTTTTATTTGTGGGGTTGAGCAAATGGTAAATAAAAGAAAACAAAAGGTTTAAAAGGTTACTCAATAACAATAATAATCATAATAATATGATTAGAAAATATCCAATGTATATGTATAGATATCCTGTGTTCCCTCTTGAATTGTCCCATTTGGTAGTTGTATGGAATCCATACATTAGACATTCATACTATCACCCAAGTTAATGACTTAGTCATCAGAAATTTACCTGCTCTTTGAATTCAAGTAACTATTCTTAGTTTCAGTAATGATTCACCTGAACATGGGAACATCTCTGGAATAGAAATATCAATGGCATTAGTCAGCATGTCTGAATTAGTACTGATGATTGTCTACTATAAGGAATTTCATGTCTCTAGACCACAGAAATACCATCGTAGAGTAATTTATCATCCTTCGATTTTCAAACTGTATTAAAACTATTTAAAACGTTTGTTGAACCCTTTCTGTTTGATTTGTCTCAACCCACAAACGGAAACAAAAAGGTTGGAGCCCTAATTAGAATCAATAATGTATTCGTTTTATCGTCTACTACAACGTGCGAAGCAAAGGGAATGGGTGGGATACAGGGAAGTCTGCCCATGCCTTGGCTCGACTATGCTAGCCGCATGAAAGGCAGATAAGTCGTTGAAAGGCAGGCAATGCCTTCGGCTCCATCCAAGGCATTGGGTATGCCGTCCAAGGCACCCATAAGGCACCCAATCCCTCGAAGGGCAGCCAAGGCATGGAGCCCGTCTCAGTGGCTTGAACGGTGAAAAGTGCCTTGGATGGCGCCCAATGCCTTGGGTGCCTTCCCAGGCCCTCCTCCGACCTTGGCGGATTCTGACGAGGCTTGAACGGCATGTCCAAGTGCTTTTCCGGCTTCCGATGAATTGATCGGCTTACAAGTGAGTGTGGGGTGCCTCGGACGGCGCCTGCACTTTTGGTGATGTTGATCCGGCTGGCGGGGTTTCAAGTCCCCGCCTCACAACTCACGGGTGGTGGATGACCGACAGATGTCGGCCCGGGATGCTTGACGGAATCTCGCGAGAGAACTACGGCAAGCTACTGGGGAGCGAAAGCGATTGTCTACTACTACCTAACGTGCCACAAAAAAAAAAAAAATGAGTGTGTCACGCTGTCACACGATGGCGATGGCGCAAGTGAGCGATAAGGAAGTAGGCCGACTGCCGCGGCGGTGCACAATCAATTAGCCCAGAGTTATTATGGATACTTAATGTACCTTTGATCAGGCCCAATGCTTACCTATCTGTATATTTGGAGACTCTCGGACTGAGAGAGACACAATTGAGGAGTAATTTGGGAAGATCATTAATTCTTTGTCAATGTAGCATCTGCCTAAATTTGGCAGAGAAGCATGCAAAATCAAAGCAGGGACAAGGATGAAGCGGCCGAGTGTGCCGCGACGTGTGACAGCGTAACTATCAGATCCAATTTTTGCACGCCAATCTTTAAATTGATTGTGAACGATTCGGATACGCAAGTGTTGTGGTTCATGAACTAGAGGGAGGCTACTTGTAAGAAATGTAGGTGATAGAGGTTATATAGTTTCCACGCCAGGAATACGAGATGGCATCCATAGACATAATGTTCGCGTGAGGGGGATGAATATTGCTCCTCGAATGCAATCAATGCAGACCAGTCGTCGTTCAGGAGGTTGTTGTAGAGATTGCGAGTCTGCGCATTGCCTGGGGTAAACGAGGGTTCCGAAATTTCTCTCGCAACTCGGCCTCCCACTGACGCTCGCAACGAAGGAACAGTCCGTCCATAGTGCAGCAAAGATCTGCCATATCGCAATCCTCCGGTGGGCCATCGATGCTCAGAATAGATGCAGAGTCAAAAGGTGGTGGTTTGAGCCAATGTGCAAAGCGTTTAGCGTCGAAACTGTCCTCTTGAGCGTCAAGAAATGTGTATCGGTCGGTATGTAGACAAGAGAGTGCCCAATCTTTCACCACATCTGGTAGTATAGCATGAGAAATATGGCGTTTTGCTGTCTTGCGGCGTGCCGCGCTGCCTCCTCTCGGCTGCTCTTACTGCAAGACCACTACAAAGGTCAATTAGACAGACTGCGCATGACAGCGAAGCCCTCGGTACAATCGACGAGCAGCCAATTGTTCTTCTACTGTATGATACTTGCGATGTCTTCCCATGATCACTCAAGAAAGCTTGAAGTAAGATACAACGCCGTGACTGCGATTAATGATGTCCCAATCTTGTCTGTTTGCAGCAGAATAAATCGACAAGAACTTGAATTCTGCCACAGAGAAGTATATAACCAGTTCCGGGCAGCTCTGACTGCCCTATATATGAGAGAATTTCCGCCCCCAATTAACTACAGAGGCAGTATTAGAGGAAGTACTGTACTATTTCATTCAATTCTGCGGGCCTGTGACCTGTGACACATGTGGCAGAAATGTGCAATTCAGCCAAGGGGTGAATTTGGTGTGACCTCCTGCCTTATATGGAAGTTCTGCGCGCCGTAAGCGCGGAAAATTTTAAAAATTACCATTTTGGGACAGTTTAGGGCCAAAGAAACTCGCTGTGACCTGTGACAGGCAGAAAATTTTCGGCCAAAAAAGTCAATGTGACCGTGACAGGACTAATTGAAGGAAATAGTACAGTACTATGATACGACTTTTATTGTTGGGTTAGGGTTAGCCCGTCATTGAGTAAAAAATTCGTGCCTATGGCTGACGGCCACAGGCCGACAGCTACAGGCCATACAATTGAAAGGGAAGTAAGTAGAAGTATATGAGAGGATAACTACGGAGATAAGGTAAAGAGACCATGAAAGACCATGGAGCATTCCGCGCTCCTCGTATATAGGATACAAAAGAAAGATTTTGGATAAGTGACACGGATGATAGGTCTAGAGAAGGTGTGTGTGTGTGAGAGCGATGAGTTGGGGTGGTCATTGGGAGGTTAAGATTCGAATTTGAGGACGTGGAGATGCCTCAGCGCGAAAGCAAGCTCCGTTGTCAGTTTCAATGGGCAGCGAGATTCGTACGAGGGGCTGAGCTAAGAGAGAGTAAGCTCAGAGTAGGTTGACAGGTGCAGCACGCACAGAGTAGCCAGCAGTAGACGATTTGAGGCCGAAGACTTGCTTGTACAAGAAGATCCTCAAGGTACCGGTATGATCCAACTGCAAAGGCTCTAAGATGTTGCGTTAGAGCGGAAACCTTTCGAAATGGGGCTGAATGATATCGTACTTGTAGCCTAGCCATAACACAAGTGGTTGGCGAGTGGTCGTCGCGTGAGCGAGTAAGTCGTGAGTCAGATCAGGAGGCGGTCACATGATAGTCCCCCCACACCTCTACCCATTTCTAAGTCCACAGCAAGTTTGAGGGCCATTCAATTCCCAGAGACCTTAAGTGCTATATAACACAGGATAGAGAGATTCCAAAATGGTGGGGGCACCATTTCCTGGGAGTTGCATGATACCCTTACCAGTTGATGTACTCAAATCAACGACATTCACAAAGGTCATCATATAGTGAACTCATCATTTTTGGGAGAGATAATACTGATAATGATACTGTAAGAGATCCAAAATAGCTATGGGGTTGATTCAAGTGCTAGACAGGTTCATTTGAGGGTCTATACCATCCTACATCCAAGTTTTGGATCATACTGGAAATTATTTTCTGACCAGTTGTAATAGCGCAGACACTCTCTTTTGCTCTATAGGTACCTACCCTCTCTTCAGCTACCTGTTGTAACACATACCAGAACCACAACTAATTATAGTATAGGGTCCTAGTACACATCCAAACACCCCCATACATGCATCTTAATGTCTAGTACTCAGCCTCTAGACCCCACTATTCATGTAAACCAGTTCTGCATGCAACCTGTCTTGGAATGTTCACCTCAATTCATCTTCTAAGGATATATAGAGACCAATCAGAGTATGTGGGTATCTATATATGCCTTATGGACTGAACTTGATGTAGTTTGATCCATAATCAACTAGCAGATCATGGCTGTATTGCCAGTATGATGTGTAGTACTATTTATCAGTATAATAGGGAATAATAAGATTTTCAATGCATATAATGTGGTGTGAGAAATTTAATCTCATTGGGGGAGCCCTCTATATGCTTCCTACCCTTATTTCATTGGGTACCTCTCACTTCTCAGTGAGTTATTAGGAGATTGATATAATATGATATATGTTATATATACTGGTAGAACTGATACTGGAAATTATGGAGGACACTAGATCTGAGATAGACATCTATTAGACCAGAATGCAACTTGGATCATGCTTATCCGTGGATTCCTTAGCAAGATATCAAGGGATCATTGTGCCTGGGTAAATTTGAAATATGAAACCTAGAAAAAAACCGGTATAATATTATGATCTCAACCCATGGAACTATAATTACATCAGGACATCTTATGCCTTGATAATTGGCTACCTAGTAGGACAACAATCATCTGAATTCATGTAGACTTAGTGAAGATATTGCAGCATCAATGCATGTGATGAATCATCATAAGATGATATAGGTATAATAATAAGATTTTATTATCAAGGATAATAATCTTATCATTCAGGTACCCTTGATAGTGCTTCAATGACTTATGTAAGTTGTGTGCTTCCAGAGACATTACTAGATCAGGTATAGATCAGCTAATGATTGGCTGGTGCTAGCACAATTATTCAGCTGGGACAATAAGTCCTTTAATGAAAGTTGTTTATATAGTCAAAATACACAACTTTGATTTTGTGACGATCTGTGACATTCACTGATGATTGTACTGTCAAACAGCAAAAAAATTCCTTTTTGGAAGTTTGTCACACTATGTGACAAATGTAGCAGCATGAGCAAGGAACTGTCTTCAACCTAAGTTTGGATAGGATTATATAATAGTCCTACAGTGCACACCTTATTTATAATTATCAACTGACAAAGTTTCATTTTTACAAATTTTGTCACACACATTATACTTATACTATGTGACATTGTGACCAGGACAACAGGGTCTGACATCCTCATATAGTATACTTTTAAGTTGTTGCTTAAGTAGAGAAAGTATGACTATTATCACTATTTATGTCATATTTGCCAATTTAGGAAACTAACTTAGATAGCAGTGGATTATTGCAGCATTAGCAGCGTGGAAGGGACTTAGTGCTGAGGGACTTGAGAACTTAGAGATGTTGCAGAATTATTGGAGTATTTATTGCAGCATAGGGCACTTGGGGTCATCCCTTCATGTTAGAATGCGCAGCCCAGCGGGCCGTTCATTCTAATATGAAAGGATAAATGGAATTGGTAGGTGGCCAGGACGCTCCCGAAATGGTTTTCCCGGATCCGCCAGTCGTTGAGGAGTTGGAGTCTGTGGTTGGTGCCGGACTACTGCCACCCAGGCCGAGGGTAATCCTACATCGAGCCCCGGTCGGTTTGCCTGAGGGCGGCGTCTGGGCTCCGGCCCTCTCCTTCTGTCCCCGTTCCTCGCCGCTGGCGCCCGACGTCATTATGCTCGATGTCGACGACTCCGACGATGTGTCGATGGGACCTTCGCGCGCCTCATCACCTGGTTTGGAAATGTTACCCGGCCCCCCTCCTCCGATCCGCGAGGCATCGGTGATCGAGATCTTGGACGACGACGATCCGCTAATCCCCGTGATCCCCAGCCGTTCCGTCGCTCCCCGCACCTCCCCGTCGAACTGGGTATCGCGGCTTACCGTGGAAGACACCGACGGTTACGTGCCCTCGGCCCCTTCCTTGAGCCGTACGGGCGCGACAGAGCATTTCCCCGGTGAACCGTTGCGCCACCTCGGCGAAGTGGTCCGGACCATTACGCCTCGTTGCTCCTTTTGCGCGCAGATGGGGCGGCTTTGCACCGTCTGGGGTCAGCCCGGCAACCTCGCGTCCAAGCTCCCGGCCAACGTTCGGCATGCCTGCGACTGGTGCCGTTGTTGCAATTCGTGGGGCCCGTTTGCGGCCGCTTATGAGGCCAAGGATTTGCGCGGGTCTTCGTGGTGTTTCGAGTTCTGGGAGTGTACGGACGAGGAGGGCATGTAGGTGTTGGAGATGGACTCGCGGTTTGCGGACCTTCAAGCGGTGTCGGAGAATTTCCTATACCGGCGCTTCTGCTTCCGTTTTCTGCCTCGCTCTAATACCCTGCGGGCGCAACACCGGCGTCGTTCGGAGGACAAGGGGCACTCTATGCGCCCTAACGTTCGGAACCGGCATGCAGGCCGTCGACCATCCCCGCGACGCCCCTGGGCTTTGACACGGGATCCCCGAACTGGGCCCGCGCGTCGGCGTTCCCGTTCCTTTTCTCCCCAGCGTTCGGCCTCTCCGGTCCGTCGGCCAGCACCGTGAAAAGATATCGTAAAGATGATGCAATTCGAAGACTGGGGTACAAGACGAAATCTACTCTACTTATATATAATACTACCATGTGTTTACCATGCCTAATACGAGAGGCAATGACGTCATACTTTAGCCATGCCTTTACGTGCTGTCTGCCTCATGTCCAACTCCACGCTGTCAATCAACATCAACATCGACATCTGATGATCCAATCACCATCTTATCGTCCATCTTATCTCCTCCTTGTCTTATCTTATCAACCAGGGCCAAAATAAAAGGTTTAAAAGGCGAAGAAAAAGGTTTCTTGAACCCAGGGTTTGACATTACCCCCCCTTCAAGGTCGACGTCCTCGTCGACAGAGGGCATTAAGGCGCGTTCATCATCCACCCCCCCCCTTCAGCTTCCACAAAATGGCCAGTCTGATAATTAAAAAGTTTCCGGGATGGATATGGGAGTTTCCCTTGCGTCGGCTTATAACGTTTGACCAGGTAATCCCAATGACCCTGGGCAAGGACAGGCACGCTACGAGTCTTGACCACTGGGTTCTTCTCGTTGAACTCGTCTAGCAATTCTTGAGAGTTCTCAAGCCTTTGCGCCATCTCCCATGTATCCTCGCTATGCGGATATCCCTTCCACTTCACCAGATACTGCCAACCACGACCACGCTTTCATTTCTTCATGATCTCCTCAACCTCCCACTCCTCGTGATCATCCACAATCGTCCTTCGTTGATCAGATCACGCAAGATGTCATTCATCATTGTTTGAAATGTTGCCGGAGAATTGGTAAGCCCAAAGAACATGACTAAGGGTTCGAACAGTCCTCGGTTGGTTCGGAAAGCTGCCTTCCACTCGTCTCCCTCCTTGATGCGCACATTGTTATAACCCCAGCGAATGTCAAGCTTTGTGAAGTATCGGGCACCTTGGAGCTTATTGACGAGCTCAGAGATCAAGGGCAGAGGATAACGGTTTTTAATCGTCATCTCATTTAATTTCCGATAATCTTGCACAGGTCGAAGAGAGCCATCTTTTTTCTTAACAAAGAAGAAGGCAGACGCCATCGGTGACTTCGATGGTTGGATGCGTCCGCTCTTTAGGTTTTCTTCCAGGAAATTGTCAAGCTCCCTTTGTTCATCACGAGACAGAGGATAGATTTTGCAATCTACAGCCTTAGAGTCTGGCTTGAGTTCGATTGCATGATCCCATGGACGGCGTTCAGGTAGAGAGTCAAATGATTCTTTGGCGAACACTTTGACAAACTCTCGATACAGATTGGGAATCTTCTCCTCGGTCATTTGTTCTTTGTTTCGACCAGCTTCTTCTGCCATTCGCTGCGCTTGGGTTTCTTTCAGTCGGAGATCAACCGCTGGACCAAAGTCCACGAGCAAGATCGACTCTCCTTCTTCCAGATCAGGGTCAGCTTGGAACTCTTCATCACGTGCATTGCATTCAACAGGGCAGCGAGAAAACTTGATCTTTTGGGAACGCCAGTCAATTTCAGGGTTATGTTTGAGAAGCCAATCGTATCCAATGAAGACACGGGCTTTACCCAGTCCAGTGACAAGGAAGCGTTGCATTTCCCAGTGATCTCCGACACCCATGCGTAGTTCGACATAGTGTGTTATTTTGCCATGAGTATTCTTGGTGCCGTCTGCATTGTGGGCGATAATATGAGAGTCCAGCTCTTTCAACTCAAATCCTTCTGCTTGGGCATACGCTCGGTCAATGCAGGTTGTTGTGCAACCATTGTCAAGCAAAGCCTTTATTGCGCGAACCTTGCCAGTCTCGGGAACCATGAGAGTAATTGGGACCAACATCTCATAGCGTTTTCGTTCCTGTTGAAAGTCTTTCAGTTCCCGACTAAGACGATCTGGCTTGGCTCTAGCTTGTCGCGCAGCAGCCTCTTGCATCCGGATGGAGTCTCGAACCCTAGTGTGCGCCGGGACTGGAGGTACAGTCACATCAGCCTCCGCCTCCTCACTTCCTCTCTCAGTCTTTGTTGATGCTGTTTTTTCTCCCGCAGGCCTTTTTGAAGTCACTCCACCATGCTTCTTTATCAACACGTTTTTGTTCCTTTAAATTACGTAACCGAGTTTGATTCTGCAGAACACTAATACGACGAGAGTTGTAGAGGAAATCATGTATGTCCTTGCGTAGAGAGTCTGAGTCAGTACCATAGAAGGAGTCCGTGGGAAGCATATCAGGAGTCGCAGTTAAATTACTGAGAATTGTGAATCGTCCATATTTCGTATCATTATCGGATCGCTCCGTCTCCTTGGCCAGGGGAGAGGAGCGCTTTAAAAACCCGCCTCGCGCAACTTCTCGATCAACTGCGCCAACATGCCATCGAACTTGTCACCCTCATCAACTTGAGCCATTAAGGCCCTGACACTGAGTTTCTTTTGAGGGGGGTCTGGGCAGTTTGCGACTAATGTGGCCAATTTTGCCACAGTTGAAGCAGCGCAGAGGTTTCCATTTCTGTCGAGCACGGTCGACGTCCATGGCATCGGGGTCTTTGGCAGGCGCAGCCGCTTGTGGTACTGGGGCACGTGGGGCGGCGGGTGGAGTATGTTGGAATTGAGGTATAAAACCAAATGTCTGTCCGCGGCGGCCCAACCGCAGCCTGTTCCGAGACAAGTTCACGTCGATCTGCATCAGACGCTCTTTCCATTCCAGATAGGTCTTGGGCAGGGCAGTGCCTCCCACATAGATAGGACCAGTAATCTCCGTATTGACTAACTCCTCAAGAAGCTGGATTAGGAACGCATCATATGCACAAGGCTTGGCATTGGGACTATAGCCTGCCTGTTCTGCCAGCAGTTCGAATGACTGGAAGAAGTCGGTCAGCGACATCCTATTTTGACGAGTAGTCGTCTGCTTCAGATGCGCTGCCTGTGCGATGTTCGTGTCCTTGAACGAGAGTTCCAGCTCCGTGATGAGATCGTCGAATGTATAGGCGGCCACAAGCACACCATTCTTGAGGGTTCGCTTTTTCCAATTGCGCACCCAATCAGCTGCCGTACATGCGGAAGCATCCGCGGATCGAAGGTACAAGACCAAAAACCAAATTCGTTTATGATCCGTGTCGAGCGCATCAGCATATGCCGCAATATAGGTACACTGACCTGGAGAAATAATTGGATCAATGGGATGTCACTTTTGCGTGACTTGTTGTGACAAGACGATATCAGAACTGTGTGAATAACAACAGGACTGGATTGAGTATATACCTGACAAGACGATATCTACATAGAGTCATAAGCATATGTAAGATAGAGGAAAGCATGTAAGTAACTCACCAGAACTGTGTGAATAACAACAGGACTGGAGAGACGACGAGCTAGACTACTCAGTATATATACTCAGGCTAGCTATGCTGACTACACTACGTTGACTACGATTTATAAGTACGATGAGTAAGTAAAGGTAGAGGATGACTGAGCGAGTATTCAGTCCTTACCAAGCGCATTGGTTATTACCAAGCGGTCATGTGCAAGTATGGTAAGCGGATATGACTTCAACTTCAACACACCCCCAGAAGACATATACGTCTTCAACCAGTATACTCAACGATCCCGAGCAAAGGAACAAACTTTGAGAACTTGTCATAACTCAAAGACTTTGTCAGGATGTCAGCAACTTGATCCTCTGACGGAATATGATAGAGCTCGATAACACCGTCTTCGACTTTTTCACAAATGAAATGATAGCGCATGTCGATGTGTTTGGTACGGCGATCATGAGTGGGATTCGAGGCCAAGAATATAGCACCCTGATTATCCACGCACAGCGGGATAGGTGGAGGCTCGAACCCAAGCTCTGTCAAAAACATCTGCTGCCAACAGAGATGACGAGAAGCGTCACTCTCAGACATATATTCCGCTTCAGTAGAGGAGAGGGCCACAGTGGCCTGGCGGCGGGAGACCCAAGTAACTGCACCATTGGCAAGGAGTGTAACATAACCGGTTATAGAGCGTCTATCGTCTTTATTTTCTGCCCAGTCTGCATCGGAGAAACCAATCAAACCACTTTTGGATTTCCCATCATACTTGATATTGTAATCAAGTGTGCCTCGGAGATACCGCATTATATCCCGGGCTAACTTCAAATGATGTTCAGACGGATTTGAGCTATATCTAGCTAGACGTATGACGTAATAGGCGATGTCTGGTCGCGAGCCAAGCATGCCATATAGAAGAGAACCGATCATCTGTTGAAACAGAGTGCGTGTTTCCGGATCACAAGTTTCCTTGTTCTCCGTAATAACAACTCCTGGTGCAAAGGGTGTATCTATGGGGATGCTATCCATCATATCAAAGCGTTCTAGGACACTGACTAGGTAGCGACGCTGATTGATGAGAATTGAGCCAGACTCTTTATCTTGGACAATATCCAAACCAAGGAAGTCAAGTTCCTGGCCTAAGTCAGTCATTTTAAAACGACTCTTGAGCTCTGACTTCAATGTAGCAATAGATTTCGAGTTATTCCCCATAATAAGCATGTCGTCGACATATAGCAACAAAACAACAGTGATGCTTATATCTCCCTCCTGTCGACGATATACGTAGACACCCCCATCAGAGTATGTCCTGAGGAAACCAAGTTCAAGCAACGCCTCATGAATCTTCTTGTTCCACACACGTGCGGCTTGATGAAGACCATATAATGACTTTTTGAGACGAGCGACTTGATCGCGGGTAAACTGAGGAAAGGACGGTGGTAGTTCAGGCAATTCCATGTAGATCTCCTCGTCTAAGTCTCCATGGAGGAAAGCGGACTTGACGTCCATGCCATGAATTTCCCAACCTTCAAGTGCAGCAATAGCTAAGAGTACGCGAACAGCCTCAAAGCTAACAACAGGAGCAAAGACTTCGTTAAAATCAACGCCGTGAATTTGTGTATACCCCTTGACAACTAACCGAGCCTTATAGCGACCGTCCCGTTTCTTGGTAAATACCCAACGACATTTAACAGTAGAGCGACCCTTTGGGATATCTTTGCGATTGACAACTACCCAAGTATTATTGTCCTCGAGTGCATAGAATTCTTCGCCAACCGCAATGATCCATTCAGGGGCCTCATCACTATCCAATGCGTCTTTAAGATGTTCGGGTATTCCATCTGCCCTCATTTTATTAATATAATCAGACAGATTAAAATCGGGAGGAATGACTTTTCGCATAAGCTCGTCAATTGAATCAACTTTCCCTTCAGCACGACGACGACGTGTCTGTGCATCCGGGTACTCGGGCCATTCCTTTTCAACAACTGTCCTCTCCCTATTGCTACGACGCAAAGGCGGAGCAGGAGGAGGAGGTTGAGGAGGTGGCGGAGCATCATTATCAAGGGGAGGAGCACCCCCATCAGGCTGTGCCGGGGGTTGCTCATGCTGCGGAACTGTCCAATCCATGTAAACAGGCTCAGGGACATACCCTCCTTGAGATTGTATCCGCTCTTTGGCTGGGAATACTCCTTCATCAAAGACAACATTTGAAGAAGTAATAACCCGTTGTTTAAACGGATCCCAAAAACGATATACACTTCCTTCGGAATTATCGTAACCAATAAAGATGACGAAATTATTGTGAGCGTCACCCTTGGTAGCATATTGGTTCTGATTAACGATGGAAGCTTTACAGCCAAATACGCGGAAATATTTGATCGATGGTTTATTACCAACCCAAATCTCATAGGGGGTACGCCAACCAATCCTCGCCATTGGTTGACGATTGTATATGTGGGTTGCGCATTCTAATGCCAACTGCCAAAAGCGCTTAGAGAGGCCTGCGTCTAGACGCATTGACTCGGCCTTCTCTTGTAAAGTCCGGTTGATCCGTTCTGCCCGACCATTCTGCTGGGGTTCGTATGCAGCAGAAAGATTGTGCGTAATGCCATGCTCAGCCAAAAAGGCTTCAAATTCCTCGGAGATAAACTCCTGAGCACGGTCAGAACGGAGAGCTTTGATCTTTCTCCCAGTTTCAAGTTCAACTCGCGCCTTAAAACGTTTGAAGGCCTGCAGAGCTTCACTCTTATGGGCTAGGTAGTCTTGGTTGGCGACCGAAGAATGATCATCCAAGAAGGTAATAGCGTAAGCCTTCCCTCCTTTTCCACTACCATATTTGAGAGATTCAACCGGAAATGGTCCCATGATGTCCATATGTATGAGGTCTAATACATCCTCACTACGAGACGTGGACTCAGGGTAGTGGCGCTTATGCTGCTTCCCGAGCAGGCAACCATCACAAATGGGATGACCTTTGTCTTTAAACAGAGGAGGGACGCCATCGACCTGTGTAGGCAGGCGACGAACAGCCCTCTCAGGAGCGTGGCCAAGACGCTTATGCCAAAGATAAGTAGACTCTGGCTTGGATGCAACATGGAGAGAAGGTGGTTTGATGATCTCATCTGGTATAAACCAGTAGAGTCCGTGAATATTACGACCCTCCATAAAAACTTTGCCCGAACGGCCACCAGAAGTAAAATACTTTGCATCCGTAATCTGGCATAAACCGTTCCTAATAACCCAAGTATAGCCGGCGTGGTCCATGGGCGATGCGGATAAATAGCGACCTTTGACATGAGGATTGTATATAACATCCTTAAATTCAAGGACTTCACCATGGTTTCGGACTTTTATGGTACCTACGCCAAGACTGGCATGTCTCGAACCATCGGCTACGGTGATATGTCCACGCATTGGGTGATCATAGTCGATCTCGTAAAAATCCTCAGGATAACTAGACACATTGTTCGTACATCCAGAATCCTGAAGGAAACCTCTCTCTGATATAGCCACAAGATCATCAATATGATCGTGGTTTGCTACTGCTTCACTTGCGCTCACTCTGATATAAGCGGAGAAAACAGGTGTATTGGTACCGGAACCAGAAGCAACAGCATTGTTTACATTTGAACTACCCCCATTGGCCTTTCCTTTGCCCTTGCCTTTACCCTTGCCTTTGCCCTTATGATGCTTAGGGCGCTTCTCAGGGTACTTGACCCAGCATTGGTTCGAAGGATGATTACCCCCACAAGTTTCACACTTCTTCTTGCCAGGAAGACGAGTGACTGTGGAAATATTATGGGCCGATCCTTCGCCCTGGGAAGTGTTGAATTTGACTGTGGTCAAGATCGTCTGCTTGACCACACCAGGCTTGAGCTTGTCGGCCGCAGTGTTAGCAAGGTAGGAAGTTACCCAGCCTTCAGAAGCAGGGAGTGCCGACAAAAGCATAAGAGAATACTGGGTATCAGTGACCTCCATGCCAGCAGTGATAGCAGAGTTACGAAGGGTGTCCATCTGGTCGATTTGCTTCTCCAGAGTCTCCCCCGCAACAAACTTGTAGGAGTTGAGCAGCTTCCAATGCAAAAAGCCTTCTACTGCAGCTGTTTTGCTAAAAGCTTCTGCTAGAGCATCCCAAAGCTCCTTGGCATTTCGCTTGACCTTGGTAGTGCCGCTGACCTTGGAGCCGTATTCTCTCTGCAAGGTATTGGTCATATGGGCCTTCATGAGACCAACAGCGACCCAATTGGCTTCGTCCCATTTGGCTAGGGCTTCTACCTGGTCATCTGCAGGGCGATGAATGGTTCCTTCAGTATGCCCCCACACTTTCTGGATCATAAGGAGGTTCGAAATACTCTCCTCCCAGACCTGATAATTGGTGCCATCCAACTTTGGGATGACAGTTGAAACAGTACCAGTAAGCGACATTTCTAGCGCAACTAGTTCCTGGAGGGTTGGTGGGATTGGATAGTAAGGAGTACCAAAGAGTCGATGAAGTTCAGGAGAGTAATTTTCGGCGTAATCGTCGAAATCTAGATTTTCGTGGTCTCCTACAGCGTAAAGCTCAGCAGAGTTATATCCTCCACTGGTGTTCAAAGAGTTGTAGTAGGAGTGTTCTTCGTTGTATTCACCGGGGTACCAGTAAAGAATTGGTGTAGACGATGGATCCAGTTTAATCTGATACTTCAAAGGAAGTCAGATCGGTTGTAAACAATAGAGAGAGGTGGATAGTGCTCTGTGACCCTACAGTCAACAGAGTGCCAAGTACTGAAGGCCTAGCATAGTGTGCCCCAAATATGTAATGCCCCAGAAGAAGAATAAAATCTATCTATCCAAGGGAACCCAGATGCCCCATGCACGCAGTTGTATTGCCCACATGGTCCAGTTCGTCCAAGAACTGTTTTAGGTGGCTTGTCCCAAGGACTACGTAATTATCTAAGTATAGTACATGCCCGAAGGGTGTTTATGACGACCACAATGGGCAATCATTCCCTTTTGACACATCTGCCACACGAGGACAGAGGTCCACCCATTTCTGTTCAGGACAGCATCTCACAGCCTCGCAACTCCCTAAGGAGATGTCCCCAACAATCCCTTCTGTGCAGAGGTCTGATCGAGTTTGACATGCACTGACAGGGCCTGGTCGCTAGCCAGAATGATCGGTGTTGAACCGTCATATTGCTGTTATGAATTTACCCCACTGGGGAAGGACTGGCTATGCGCTTGAACCTGAAGTGAGAGCAGGGCCGGCAATGGCAATACTAGGTTAAGAAATGATAGGTAAAAAGAGAGGGCTTTGTGTAGGTAAAGGGGCAACACTAGCCTTGACACAAAGTGCCATGCCATGTCCAATAAAGGACAGTACAATAGAGGCAGCACCGATCCGAGCAAGAAGGACTTGCCTTATGCAGGAGAAGGGGCGGGGCCCATAACCTGACAAGACGATATCAGAACTGTGTGAATAACAACAGGACTGGATTGAGTATATACCTGACAAGACGATATCTACATAGAGTCATAAGCATATGTAAGATAGAGGAAAGCATGTAAGTAACTCACCAGAACTGTGTGAATAACAACAGGACTGGAGAGACGACGAGCTAGACTACTCAGTATATATACTCAGGCTAGCTATGCTGACTACACCACGTTGACTACGATTTATAAGTACGATGAGTAAGTAAAGGTAGAGGATGACTGAGCGAGTATTCAGTCCTTACCAAGCGCATTGGTTATTACCAAGCGGTCATGTGCAAGTATGGTAAGCGGATATGACTTCAACTTCAACATGTTGCTCCACAACCACATAAGGTACAGATGAGATTCAAGGGCCAACAGAGAGATGTAATGTAGTAGTATATACAGTAGAAATGTTGAAATGAACGAAAAGGTTCTTGGAGAGCTACACAAGAAATATGTGATCACTATGATCCAATAATTTTTCCATATTTGGCAAGTTCTGAGAAGTCTGTGTCAAACAAGTCGAAGATACCACGGGAGTAGCAAAAAACATACCTGAGCCTAATAGTGGGCTGCCTGGCCCTTGTTCTTCAAGAGTTCTGACATGCTTTCTCACACCAGTGAGAAAAGACAAGAAAAATGCTAGAGTCCTTCAAAGGGCTCCAACAGCAACTAGAGCTAACAGCTCAAGAGAAAGAGAAGGAGAAGGAGAGGAATATGATAATCAAAACTACTCTACTACATGCCTTTTATACTAAAGCATACAGGAGACAACTCAATAAGAGGAACAGGAACCAGGAACTGAGGAACATAACTGCAAGAGGAGCCCGGAAAGACGGCATATCCGGATCAATGCTGAATAAGCACGGCTGATGAGCCTCGGCGGCTCGTCACCTCCTCCCAACTGAAAATGTGACTGTCCCCAGTCACTAGATAAAAATATAAGCAAGCAATCCCCAGCAAAGGGAACAGAGAAAATAAGTAGTAGACTTCATCAAGTCTGGAAACTTTTTCCAACCAGGAAGTCCTAAAGCAACTGCACCACTGCCTGACCAGGCACTCGATTGGCCTGCAAATCAGCGAACAGTGCGAATGCAGATCAGAAGGTTGATCCGGATCGGAGGAAGTGGCCGGACAATTGAGCCCAAACGGTGTGAAAGAAGGGTAAGATATCGCAGCTGAGTGCTGCACAAGCAAGCATATGGTCGTGGGACTGTAGTTAGAGATGTCGAGGGAGCTGTTTTACGTGGAGCTCGTTCGAGTCAGGCCGAAGCCAAGATGCGCATGTCGGGTGATATTGTTTTAATTCACAGAATAGAATATCAAATCTTGAAGCAATAAGGACAAGAGGTTGATTTTCAGTGTGCATAGTTGCTCGAGTGAGGGTGGAGAATTGGCATGCTTCGGTCGCTTTCGGGCGGTCAATTGTGATCGCCGTCACGCCTGCGTCACACGTCATCTTTTGCTTTCGTCTTCCATCGTCATTGACAAGCACCCGGTTAAATGTGCCCAAGACGACGACCAGAACGGCTGGGAAGCGAAACAATGTTCGACTGAGGTAGATGGGAGGTTCAGAGGGGTCGGGAACGAGGAGGAAGTCGAGGAATCGAGCGAGAGGGGGCTGATCGTGGAGGCGGTGCGATTTGACGCGGGAACGGCGAAGGTGAGTGGTCCTCGGTGACAAGGGAGCTAATACTGAGGCTGTAGTCGCAGAAACAGTGCCAGAAGCCGTCCGCTTTGGCGTTTGGACCGCGATGGGGTGACAGAGAATGTCTTGGGGGGTTTTGTAACGAATGGCCCTGCCGCCGATGTTGTTGGACGCGAGACGGACCGCTGGCAGAGGAGTGGGGGAACGGGGAACGGGCAGATGGCAAGGGAAAGCCAGGCTTCGGCCCAGAGCGCTTTCGCAGGGCAAGCGAAAAGGTGTGTGGTCGTTTGTTGGCAAGGAACCCAAACTGAGACTGTGGTCCCCAAGCGGGGCCGTTCGCGAGCACTGTCGCTCAAATGGCGGCAGATACGATGGATGACGCCCGGACCAGCGGTTCAGAAGAGCGAAGAGGCTTGAGTTGGTCGAGTATAATGGCCGGGGGGACAGAGTATTGGACAACACGGGACAGCGCAGACTAGGTGAGTGCTAGTCCAACTGTTGCGCGCTGACTTGGGTGTGTGCAGAGGTGGCGCGAATGGAGACACAAACGAGTGGCTGTTGGGCTGGCGAGCCGTGCGAGCAGGGAGGGATGTGGTACACTGGCTGAGTAGGCTAGCCGCAACAGGAACGCGAAGGCGGCGGGGGTGGAGATGGAGATGGTTTACTGAGGAGGTGCCTTCGACTTCTTGGAGCAACGAGACGAGCGGAGACGCTAGTCGGGAATGGAACCGCAGCAGTACAAAGGAAGCAGCGGTGAGCGGGCGAGAGATGGTGACAGGAGGCTTCGGGGCCCCGGGCCTTGGTGAGTGCCTGTCGTTTGGTGTTTCGTGGGCTGACGTCTGTGTGAATGTGGCGCGGAAGGAAACACGGGCGAATAGCCGGTGGGCTGGCTTTTGCGAAAGGTGCTGGAGAGTTGGACATGCTGCGGCTCGTTTGATGAGCAGACGTTGCAAAGGCACTTTGGTGGTGCTGGGAGCCAAGCGAGGCTGCCGGGTAACACCGAGAATGCTGTGGACGGGAGGCCGAATTGGAACGGGCCGAGAGGGCGGGGGGCGAAGCGGCCGGTGTTGTATAGCGAAGGAGATGCGCTGAGGTGGGGACGATGTCGTAGATGGTATGTTTTTGGGGATGTATGTGACAAGAGAAGCAATCGAGAGAATTGGCGATCAACGCAAGTGGGTGTCGATAGCATGTAGAGCTGTCAGTGGAGTGCGTCAGATGCGATTTGAAGAACCCTCGCGGTGGGCTCCAAATGACATGCTTTCTCACACCAGTGAGAAAAGACAAGAAAAATGCTAGAGTCCTTCAAAGGGCTCCAACAGCAACTAGAGCTAACAGCTCAAGAGAAAGAGAAGGAGAAGGAGAGGAATATGATAATCAAAACTACTCTACTACATGCCTTTTATACTAAAGCATACAGGAGACAACTCAATAAGAGGAACAGGAACCAGGAACTGAGGAACATAACTGCAAGAGGAGCCCGGAAAGACGGCATATCCGTATCAATGCTGAATAAGCACGGCTGATGAGCCTCGGCGGCTCGTCAGTTCCCACACGCGATTTGGCATACTGTTGTACAACTTGTCGATAAATGCCTGGTCTATGTGCTGCCACTCCTCCTGCAATGCGGCCCACAATTCGTCGGTATTCCGAGGCAATACTTCACAAGCTCGCACCATGCGGTCGAGGTGGTCCCAGAGGTTCTCGATAATGCTCATGTCAGGGGAGTTTGGGGCCCACGGCCGTAAATCAAAGCCTTCAAGCTCGAACCAGTTGCGCGCATACTTCGATGAGTGTTTAGAGTCGCCATCTTGTTGGAAGTAGATGGTGCTGCGGTCCAAGTTGCGGTCATCGAGGGTGCCCAAGAGTGGCTCCTTCAAGATGTCGACATAAACGAAGCGGTCCATGATCCCGTCGATGCGATGAAGTCGACCGACTCCGTGACGAGTGACACATCCCCAGACCATGACACTCCCCCCGCCGTGTTTGACCTTTTTATCGGTATAGCATGGGTCATTTGCTTGGCCCGGGAACCTCCATACCCATTTACGCCCATCTGAACCAAAGAGATTGAACTTGGACTCGTCAGAGAAGACAACGGCGCGCCAGTCCTCTACGTCCCAGTAACAATGTGACTCAGCCCAATCAATACACTTCCGGATGTGGGCCTTCGTGAGCAGAGGCTTTGACTGAGACTCATAGGCATTCATCCCAGCCGATTTAAGCCCAGCACGGATAGTCCCGACATGAATATTAGGGAAGAATTGCCGTTGAAGATCTGCTGCATTCTTTGCGCGCCGCGTCGAGAGCATTTCGATGGCCTTCTTGACATTCTTTTTGGTGAATTTGCGTGGACGACCGGTCTTTTTCCCTTTGACATCGAAATTGCGCGATTTCCCATACCGCGCGTTAACCCGGGAAACTGAGGCAGGCGCGACATTCTCCTTGTCAGCCACCTGTCTTTCCGTGTAACCCTCCTCGGTGAGAGTCACGATAGCGGCTTTCTTCCAAGCAGGTATGTCAGTCATGATGGCGGCGAAGGTGTATGTGAGGTTGGAAGTGGATTGGTACAGTTGTGGTGGTAGTTGAGGTCGAAAATGTGAGGTGCTGTCAAACGTGGAAAAAAAATCGGATCACCTGCTCGCGTTCTTGATGTCATAGCTCATCAACTATGGCATTGAGCAGGCTCAACTTTTGCAAGGGAAAACAGGGCCAATAGAGCTCTATTATACACTACTTAGCTCTGGGAGGTATATGTGCTACAGCTCCAAAAAGGATAACACATTTTGATTTGACACTGATCCAATTATTTCTCCGGGTCAGTGTAGTAACAGAATTGTAGAAATTTTCCCAAAGCGATTTCTCGCCAGAGAAGAGGGGATTTGCAAGTACGATGCGGGACATGTTTGTTGATGGTTGGGGTGCGGGCGCAGGTGTTTGTTGGGGTATGGTTGCGGGAGTAGGTGTGATGGCTAGAGTAGCCAGGGCAGAGATAGGAGATGGAGGAAGAGAGTCGAGATAGAAATGGTTGAGAGGAGAGGGGAGAGGGGAGAGAGAACGGGGTGTAGAATTTCTTGAAGACTCCTCAGAAGGAGCCCCTGACGAGAGGTCAGGGATCAAAGCGCGTGGAGAGCGCCACAGAGGATGGACCGGAGAGTCCGTTGTTGGGGGTCCAAGAGACCTGTTGCGTGAGAGGAATCCACCGGGGCCTTCTACGACACACCCCGCGCTGGACGAACTAGGGTTCTCCGAAGATTGCCCCTGCGCTCCTTGTAGCAGCTATGACTCTACGAAAGCACCTGGGTTGGGCCAGACGTCTCTCTTGCAAGTGTACGGCGCGTGTCCTCTCGAGTGGGTCCCTTGGATTGTCGTCTCCGAGTGTACCTAGCCAAGAAGAAAGAACCTAGAGCAAAAGACCTAGAGTAACGACCTAGAGCAGAAGGGGAGAGGGCGTGGGGAAAAGAGGCATGGGAAATTTGGCGATGGTTTCGGGGTAGGGGAGTGGTTTGGGTAGGTGGTAGGAGGTAGGAAGGTACGAGGGTAGGAGGGTAGTCTTCGAATTATGTCACAAACAACACCAATTCAGAGGATGCCAGTTGGCCAGTTAAGGCAAGCAAGAAGCACCGTAAAAAGATATCGTAAAGATGATGCAATTCGAAGACTGGGGTACAAGACGAAATCTACTCTACTTATATACACTACTACCATGTGTTTACCATGCCTAATACGAGAGGCAATGACGTCATACTTCTTTAGCCATGCCTTTACGTGCTGTCTGCCTCATGTCCAACTCCACGCTGTCAATCAACATCAACATCGACATCTGATGATCCAATCACCATCTTATCGTCCATCTTATCTCCTCCTTGTCTTATCTTATCAACCAGGGCCAAAATCAAAGGTTTAAAAGGCGAAGAAAAAGGTTTCTTGAACCCAGGGTTTGACATTGGCGGGTGTTTTGTACTGTTTTTTTTTTATTATTTTTTGTATTTCTCTCTTTTGGACTTTTGCAATTAATCCGTGCCGTCTCCTCGTGTGTTTTGTTGTGCGGGCGTAAGGGGATCGCTTAGATCCTGTCAGACTGCGGGTCGGGCCGTGCAAGGACTTCTCCTAAGAACGCGCGCCCGGAACAGAACAGACGGATAGTCGGGCCCGCAAGTACGGCGGGCGGGGTAGATCGAAACCGAAAGGGCCCGTGAACTCAGTCCCTTGCCACCTGTAGCTGCAACCATTTGCCTATTGCGCCTGTAGCCACAGGCTAACCAAATAGCAAATCGGCCTGCACCCACAGGGCACTTTGGCTCCCTGCCAGAACCTGACCCCGGCCCAGGCTGACCAGGTCATGCCGCGTGACACCGGGACATCACTCTCGCCATCAACCGCATCAAACAGTGATTACCACATCACCCTCATCAGGTAGCACATCACCACATCAGTTATGTATATTTCCGCTCGACAATAACATTTGCATATATATTCAGCACTAAGCGAGGGACAGTACGTTTGAGAACTTGAATTATTTTTTCGAAATCCTCAGTCGCTGCTCGCTCGTGAAATTGCCACCCTATCTGATTAGATCACCAAGCGAAGCATCGACACATATCTAATCTACGATATCGTTCCAGCCCTCCTCCTCCTCCTCCTCCTCCTCCTCCTCCTCCTCCTCCTCGCGTGCCTGTTCTTCGGCAACCACCCGTTGTACGCCCTCTGCAGCGGATGTACTCCGTCGCGCTTTGAAAGAGCCAGCAACACTTGCGAAGACCATGCGCTGCTTATTCGCGTACGCCTTGAGACCCTGCGCTAGCTCTTGATCCACCTCCATGCGCGTCCCGGCACGTAAAACCCACTCCTTTTCCACCGTTTCCAGACTTCGAAGCACCCTTCGCATCTCCTCGCGAAGCAGCTGAACCTCCTCCACCCACCGGTCTCGCCGAGCACGTGCCTTCATCCACTGGACACGCAACACTACGAAGCATAAATTAGATCGCAAAAGTCTGGATGACCATCACCCACAATCATGTAGCCTCTCCGTTCCGCCCACTTGCCAAATCCATGACACTGGGGGGGCCTTGATGGGCACGGTAGGCTCATTCCGCGCTCACCTTGTCGTGCCGGCCCTCCCTAGGGCAGCCCTCGAAGCACTGTCGCTCTCCAATTCACCCGGCACCCGCGCATCCTCGTCCTTTAGCTCCAGCATCTCCAGCGCAAAATTCTTCGTTAGCCGGTGTCCTGCCTCGTAGGCTTTGCGATACTTCATCATGTCCCATCTGCGATGTCCATCGATACGACTAATGAGAGTATTCGAACGTGTTGAGGCAACCTGACCAACGGCGTTCGTGTTTCGGTAGCTGATAATGTGCATCTTCGCCTGCAGATAGCTCCGCAACTTGGCCAAGGAATCCCGGCATTGTCCCTCCCGCAGCTTCGTCTCAATGTCAATCAGCCCTCCACGCGCGAAAGATCGCTGTTCCTCTGCATCAAGGTCGGATGGCAGCCACAATTGTATGTCCTCCGCTGGAGGGGGTGGGCAATCACCATCCCTTCTCTCCTCCTCCCGTCTTCGCAATGACCCGACCCCTGGCATAAAGACTGCTTGATGCTCTTCCCATGTACGAAGCTTCTTGTAAAATGATGCTTGTTGTTCGTCGATTTGACTGGACCGCTCCGCCGTCATGTTGACAGTTTGCTTCATTTCAGCGCCGATACAACGTCTAGAGCGACATCAGATTAGCAGTGTTCACCAGTCCCAACGTCGAAAACTTACTGCATTTCTTCCAGCTGAAGGGCGGCCTTGATGAAGGCCACACTTGTCATGCCCTCAGTGGAACGATCTGCTCGGCCCAGCCGTACATCCTCGAGCCTCGGCCTTCTTCAAGTCAGCCAGAATCTGCGCCTCTGATGGCCCAGGGTTCAATGACCCCATAAACCTGATGCTATACAAGATTGCGGACAGTACACCTGTCCAGCGCGCGCTACAGGGCTTCCAGCAATTCTGGCGCGAAGAATCCAAAACGACGATCGAGCGAGAGGTGCAAAAGCGCTGGCCATCCTCTGCAGCTAGGTTAGAGGCCATCGAGAAGGCAAAGCAGGCGGGCAAAGCAGACGTAGACCCCAAGCCGACCGGGGGCTACAGGAACTCAATGGCGAGGCAACTCTTCGCTGAGATGACGGAGGAGGAGCAAGCCCCTTATAAGGAGCGGGCGGGAGGAGACTCGAAGGCGGCCCAAGACCGCTTTGAGGAGGCGATGAAAACGTGGCCACCGACAGACCCCGCTTCTCGTCAGGCGTAAGTCGCTCTTATTTCGTAGGACCTGAAATACAAGCTAACGTGACTGGCAGAGCTCTAGACAATCTGGGACCCACAGTGGGGAAAATCATGAACGGCCTGTCGGACCTTACGGGAATGCATGTCTTGTTGGTCATGGGGGGGCCGGTTCCGAAAATGCGGGGGACCTTACATACCATGCAGTGAGTTAGCCACGTCTTTCGTCGAGTTATGTGGCTAAATGTTTTTCTGCGTCAGCTTTACTGTAGGGGAAAATTCCGCCCCCGGACCGGTCTCCTTCGCCGATTGGGACCCCGGGCACTTTAATCAGCATGTACTAAACAAGATGAAGGCGTATTTGTGGACAGTGTTCTGTAAGTGCCTGTGGTCGTGTTATAGCAACAAGTTTGATACTTAAATACTTTTTTTTTTACAGCGCCGGAAGACTGTGCAGCCACTTCGCTTCCCGATGACCAATGCGTCAGTGCACCTGCCGATATGGAGGTCGACATTCCCATTCCCGATTTGCCTCGTATGACCCCGGTCGTAACTCCAACTCCAACTGCCTTGAGAGCGGAGAAGCAGGCGGAGAAGTGTAAGGGCAACCCTGGAGACTCCGACGAAAGCCTAGCAGGGGAGGATCCAAAGCGTGAATAAAAGCTACGGGAAATACACGGAGGGACCGACCTAGCAGGGGAGGATCCAAAGAGAAGAAACTCTAAGGGTCCGCCTGCTAGGGCGCCAACTATATACTGGTCGTCCGTAACTGCCGACGTAGAGCGCAGAAGGCCTGAGCGGCGTCGCAGGCTCTGTCCCAAGGTGATCGTTGGGAGGGTCTTGACGGATCGGTGATTGTGCGGGCGAAGGAGGCCGTGGGACGATGGTCGGGGTGGGTCGGAGGCCCGGGGGCGCCGGTCGGATGCGCCTGGATGCGTTCGGAGGGTCCGAAGGAGGCCGAAGCGGGGTTCCCCTGACATCACCCCCCTTTGAATGCGGCGTCCCGACGCATAATACGGAAGGGCAGCGAGTCGAAGGTTGCTGAGGCGATGTGCCGTGGTTTACCCGGGTATCCCCGATAGAAGTCCGCAATCTTGTCTGGCGCAAAGACACGGTCGAACCGAACCCACGAGTCGTGTGAAGCATCGTAGCCTTTCCACCTGACGAAATAGTTAAGACGCTTATACCTTATCCTGGCATCCAAGATTTCCTCGACTTCCCATTTGGGAACTCCGTCCTCTAGTTCGGGGGGCGGTTCGTCGTAGCCGGGTCGTCCATCGAAGGGGTCGTCCTGAGCGGGCTCGAGCTTAACAACGGGGAAGACGGGGTGGAGCTTGGAGTAACGCGGGGGAGGTCTAGCTTGTAGGCACCTTTGCTAACCTCTGCGAGCACCTTGAACGGTCCAAGGCGCTTGTGGGAGAACCTCTCGGAGGGCCGAGTCGTTCTAATGTCAGAGGCGTCCAACCAAACCTTATCACCAACTTGAATATTCGGAGCGTCCAAACGTTTCCGATCGTAGTACCGTTTATACTCGTCTTTGGCTTTAACGAGCGCGGCCTTTGCCTCGGAGACGCCGTTTGCTATCCGATCGAAACTTCGTTCACCGACTCCAACTCTGAGCGGGCGCCTGGCTCGAAACCCATTCGGGGAGCCGACCAGTGTCAGTCATAAAGGGTACCTGTTGAGTGGAGGAGTGAACGTGGTTGTTATAGGCGAACTCAGCGGCAGGGATAAGCTCGTCCCAGTCGTCTTGTTGGTAGTTGGTGAAGATCCGGATGTACTGCTCGAGCTCTTGGTTAACGTGCTCGGTTTGTCCGTCGGTTTGCGGGTGGTAAGCCGTGGAGGTAGCCGGTTTGACGCCAATTAAGCGCCAGAGTTCGCGTGAAGTCAGCGATGAACTGCGAGCCACGGTCCGAAATGTACTTCTCGGGGGTTCCGTGGTGCCTCCAGACGTTCCGATAGTACAAGCGGGCAGCTCCGACCGCGTCTATTGTCGTATGGCACTCAGTGAAGTGGGCGCGCTTTCCGAGAGCGTCGACCACTACCATAACCGCGTCATACCCATGGGCCTCGGGCAGCTCGACAATGAAGTCTACAGTGACAGTGTGCCAACGTTCGGGCGGGACTTCGGTCGGATGGAGCTCTCCATGCGGAAGCCTTCGGAGGGCCTTCGTGCGGCAGCATAAGTCGCAGGTTGCGGACGTAGCGTCCGATATGGCGAGACATCTGCGGCCACCAGTAGTTGCGCGAAACCAACTCTAAGGTCTTGAACCGCCCGGCGTGTCCGGCGACTCGCGTATCGTGGCAGAGCTCGATGATGCGCCTCCTTAGGTCCTTGTCTTTAGGGACTACAACCTTGCCGCGGAAGTACAGGAGGTCGCCGGAGACGGCCCACTCGTCCGAACGTGATGAGCGGGGCCCCGAACTTGACCTCGGACCTTCAAGAGTTGCCGGGCCGCAAGCGCGACGGGCTCCTCTAGGTCAGGCTCACCGGATAGCGCTTCCTTGATGTCGCGGACAAGTTCGGAGCCAGGCCCAGAGACGGTGACGGCCTCAAGCGCGCGAACGTGGAACAGTTCGGGCGTAAGAGGGTGACATCCGAGTTGTCGTCGGAGATACCGTGGTCGGGCCGGCGAGAGAGAGCATCGGGACGGCCCATTTGGCGACCTGGGACGTGGTGCAGCGTAAAGTCAAACCTGGAAAGGTACAACGACCATCGGGCTTGCCCGACGGTTAAGGTGCTGTGCCTTTCGGAAATACTCCAAATTCTTATGGTCAGTCCAGATCTCGACCGGATGCGCGGCGCCCTCGAGGAAATGCCGATACTCCTCGAGTGTGCGGATGATCGCGAGCATCTCCTTGTCGTGAATCTCGTAGTTGCGCTGGACATCATTTAAGCTTTTGGAATAGAACGCTACAGGGTGCCACTTCCCGTCCGGGGCGGATTGTTGTGAAAGAACCCCCCCCGTCGCATAATCTGAGCTGTCTGCTTCAAGTCGGAAAGGCCGGGAGTCGTCCGGGATCGCTAAGACGGGCTCTGAGACGACCGCGTCTTTGATAGCTTGAAAGGCGGCGGCCAGGCGTCTCCCAGGCCCATTTCTGGTCTTTCTTGGTGAGCGAAGAGGGGTTGCGCTAGGGCCGAGAAATCCCGAATGAACCTGCAGTAGAAATTAGCAAACCCCAGGAACTGCTGGACGTCCTTCTTGTTCTCGGGCGGAGGCCATGCGGAGACTCCGGCAACCTTAACGGGATCCATTTCGACGTGGTTGTGAGAGATGATAACCCCCAGGTACTCGATTGACGATTTCTCAAGTCGCACTTCTCCTTGCGAAGGTACAGCTTGTGCATTCGGAGTCGCCAAGGACTTGCGGACGATCTCGCGGTGCTTACGGAGGTCCGAATGCGCGATAAGGATATCGTCGAGGTAGATCATGACGTCTCCTGAGAGAATGAGATCCTGGAAAATGTCATTCATCATCGTTTGGAAAGTCGCGGGGGAGTTCGTCAGGCCAAAATACATCACCAAAGGTTCGAACAACCCTCGGTTGGTCCGAAAGGCCGCCTTCCACTCGTCTCCTTCTTTAATCCGGACGTTATTAAAGCCCCAGCGAACGCCGAGTTTGGTGAAGTAACGGGCGCCCTTAAGCCTGTTGATAAGGTCGTTAATCAACGGAAGGGGGTACCGGTTCTTAATCGTCATTGCGTTAAGGGCGCGGTAGTCCTGGACAAACCGAAGTCCTCCGTCCTTTTTCTTAACGAAGAAGACGGGGGAAGCCATCGGAGATTTCGAAGGGCGGATACGGCCTGTGGCAAGTCCCTCCTCGATGAACTCGTCAAGTTCGCGCTGTTCAAGGGGGAGATCGGATACACCTTGCAATTAGCGGGCTTCGTGTCGGGAACGAGTTCGATAGCGTGGTCCCAAGCCCTCCGCTCTGGTAACGTGTCGAAGGACTCCTTGTCAAAGACGTCTTGGAACTCCTTGGCCCAGTCCGGAATCTCCGAAGGCGGGGGGGCCGAGTTACGGGCGAAGGCCTCTGCAAGGCGTTGGGACACGGTGCTCCCAGGCGAATCTCCTCGATTGGGCGAAAGGAGGTGTAGAAGATGCGGTCGCCGTCTTCAAGATGCTCGTCGTCGTCAAGGTCTGGTGAGCGCCCCGGAGGGTCCGAAGGAGCTCCGAGTTCGTCGTCGGCATCGTCTGGGCCAGCGATATCGATAGCGCAAACGGTGGGGAAGGCGCCCGCAAGCAAGCGCGATTTAAGGAGTCGGAGGCGGCGAACCTCAGCGCTCGGTCCGTTCCTCGTCGCGGCAGGTGGAGCAGCTTCGGGGCAGCGGCTCATTTTCACCTCCTTTGTTTCCCAGTTGATCTCGGGGTTATGCTTTTTGAGCCAGGAGTACCCGAGTATCAAGTCCTGTTTCCCAAGGTGGGTTACAGCCAGCTGAACGCGTTCGGAGTGTCCGTTGTATCGTAGGACCAGGTCCGCGATTTGGCGAATAGACCCAGCATGATTGGGGGTGCCGTCGACGTTGTAGACCGGTATGGGTACTGAGAGATTTCGGACTGGCACGTTGTTTCGGTTGACGTATTCTGTGTCGATAAAGTCCGAAGTGGCTCCGCAGTCGACCAGACCTGAGAGGGAGAGCTTGGCGCGTTCGCAGTGGACTCAAGCTCAAGAGGAAGGTGGAGCGAGTTAACCCCAGGAGCGGCAGAGATGGTATAGCTGCCAGGTAACTTTTTCTCCCAGGCAAGTCGGCGAATCCGAACGGGGGGCTTCGGAGGGGGCAGGGGGTGCGTCTTTCGTTTCAGGCTCGTTGTAAGGCAAGGGAGTTGATTCATCATACAAACAAGTGAAACGATTTATGGACGCGAACGAGGGCACACCAGTCACTCGTCGCGGGGGACAAAATCCTCTGCCGGAGCCTCCGAATGCGCCTCTGCTAAGGCCGCGGTGTCGGACAACCGCGCAAGTAGCTCTCCCAGCATCTCATCGCCAAGTTGCTGGATCACCTCGCCGAGGATGTCCATATGGCGAACATCGGCGGGGAGCGGACAGTCCCGAGCCAAGTGATTGGGGTCGCCGCATCTGAAGCAGGCTCGACGAGGGGCGCCCGAGCCCTAGTACGATCCAACTCCATAGGGACGGGAGCCGGAGGTACCGGGACGGGGCGCGGGCCGCGGGTGGCGCAGGTGCGGCCACCGGGCGGATGGGGAACGGAGTTGCCGAACGAGTGATGGGGAAGGCGCCGCGGAGCTCCCGAAGCGGTCCGCGGGGTAGCCGTTCCCTTAATGAGCTTCGCTCGCACCAGGGCTTCATATTGTCGGAAAGCCCGAGTGCGCCAGCCCAGATAGTCACGGAGGTCTGGGGGGTCGTTCGAAGACGTGATGCCGTTGTTGATCAGGGGGTCAAGTCCGTGGCGGTACTTGGTCACCTTAACCAACGCGTCTTCGAAGCCAGCGAGGTCCATCAAGTCCTCGAAGTCGTCGGTATATCCATAGACATCCCGCGTTCCCATGTGATAACCCGCGCTTTCCAACTTAGCGAGCGCGAGGTCCTGTTCGTTCTCCTCAACGAACCGAAGGCGAAACTCGGAGAGGAACTGGCTCCACCGAGGGAAGGGGAAGGGGTTTTTGCTCCCATGACGCTCTGCCCATTGCTGAGCGGGTCCCTCCGCCATATAGGACATGGCGTAGCGGACGGCCTTTTCTTCACTCGGCTCTCCGTTAACCACGAAGGCCTCCGGGGCAAGCCGAGCGTAGGTTTTGACCGCGTATAGGAAGAAGCGGCCGCGTTTGCGATCTCCGTTAAACGCAAACGGGGGGTTTGGTCGTAAGACCAGTTTTGAGGCGACAGTAATGTCACCAAATAACGCATCCGCGTCGGGGCATTCGGAGATGCCAAGGCGGTTCGGGAGCTGCCGGAGGTGGTGCGGCAGCGGAAGCCTGGGAAGCAAGGTGGGTGAGGATATTGGTGAGGTTGTCTAGTTTCGCCTCAAGTGCGTCCCATGCGCGTCAGCGTCCGGAGCAGCTCCGGTAGACATAGCGGGCGTAAAGACGACAAGAGCAGAGGAGGAGGGGTCAAGTGGCAGGGGCGGTGACGGGGGGGTACGGACTCGTACTCCGAGCCTGAGTCAGCACCAAACCTGGCAATCTTGACCGGTTAATCCCGTAGAGAGTTTCTTCTGCTGTAAGGGCAACCCTGGAGACTCCGACGAAAGCCTAGCAGGGGAGGATCCAAAGCGTGAATAAAAGCTACGGGAAATACACGGAGGGACCGACCTAGCAGGGGAGGATCCAAAGAGAAGAAACTCTAAGGGTCCGCCTGCTAGGGCGCCAACTATATACTGGTCGTCCGTAACTGCCGACGTAGAGCGCAGAAGGCCTGAGCGGCGTCGCAGGCTCTGTCCCAAGGTGATCGTTGGGAGGGTCTTGACGGATCGGTGATTGTGCGGGCGAAGGAGGCCGTGGGACGATGGTCGGGGTGGGTCGGGGCGTCCGAGGGGGCGCCGGTCGGATGCGCCTCGGATGCATTCGGAGGGTCCGAAGGAGGCCGAAGCGGGGGTTCCCCTGACAAGAAGGAGGTGGATGGCGCCAACGATAAGGACCAGATGGACCAGATGTTGGAACAGGTGGTGGGGGGCAAAAGGAAGGCGACCGACGAGGGCTCAGCCGCGAGCAAAAACCCGAAGGCGGCCACAGCCGGCGCAGGAAAAAAAAGCTACTTCATCGGCACAACCTCTAGCACCACGAAAGAAAAGTCAAAAGGGCAAGGGGAAAGAAAAGCAGCGAGCTGAGACTGCAGGAGAAACAGCTCCAGAGGAAGAGGACGTCCTTGTGAATGCGTTGACGGACGGTGGGGAAGGAGATGTCAGCGCTCGCGAGACAGTGGCAGATGGTACAGATATCGGCAACGTCAGCGGTGAGAAATCGCGTCTGCAAGCGGAAGAATCGGAGAGTGGTGATGGTGGGGAAACGGAAGTTGCGAGGGAAAAAGAGCGACGGCAGGGGGGGTCAAAAGCGGACTCGCGGGACGAAGGGGAAGTACAACCGCTTGAGCCTCCCAAGGATACCCCTGCGTGGCTCCAAGGATATTGGAAGGAACTCTCGGGCAAGCCGCTGAACGCCAAGTACAATCGACTCCTCTTGGCGCTGATCCGCCTCGAGCGCATTTGGAACTGGGATGGGAAAACGGCGGTGAAAGGCCTCTCCGCCAACGGCCGACCAAAACAAGTTGCTGGGTGGATTCAGGCGGCCCGACATGGCCCAGTACTGAAGGGATCTGTTCATGTGCAACACAAGAGGCAGCGCTACGATTCCGCTCTGTGTTGAAACCTAAAACATGCCTGAATATTAGTGTTATGTGCTGAAACATGACTGTATTGTTGTAGTGGCAAGGCCTTGTTTCCTGCCCAAAACAAGGCCTTGCCACCAAGCCCTGTCCAGCATCCGTCTGTAATACAGAAATTTTCTCTCCCTGACTTCATTCTTTTGCCTTATCTGTGCCACAAACTCTGCCCTTCTATCCTGAAACAGAGCCCATGTTATGTGTTACGGAGTCAGCTGAACTGAAACAAAACATGGGCTACGTTATGCGTTATGTTTCACATGAACAGATCCCTTCAGTAGCGCTGGACAATTTGAAGACCTTCGAAAAGCAGTGGTGGGCTTGGTGGCGCCGGATTCAACCCGAGTGGCGAGGTGCGATGACATGGGATTCGCCGGTGCAGCGAGCAGCGACAGAAGGAGAATCCTGGGACGAGTTGCTAGTGCCGGGACAAAATGGCATGTTGAGCGTTGTCGTAGCACTTTACTGGTGGGCATGCGACAGTAAAAGGATACTTCAAAAGATGACGAAGAGCTGGTGGGCGGCAACCACGGACGTTATCTGGGTATTAGAGGAGCTGGAGAAGGTGGTCGCGAAACAGCAACAAACGGACAACAATATTTTGCAGTAGTGAATATATTTGAGAAATTGTGAACTTGGACTAAACGTAGTCGTGAATAGTTGAAGGAATGGCGCATGAATGAACGAATCGTGCATCACGTGATGAACGGACTTCGCAGAATTTTGTGAAGTTGACTCAAAGTTGACTGAAAAGCTGCAGGGTGCTTGATCAATGACGGAGGATCAATGATCGCGATCATCCCACAGGCATGTGAATGTGGGAAAGGAGAGCGATAGAGGTGTGCTAATCGCATAACAAGGTCCCATATAGCATAAGTCTAAATGAGGGGGGAACACCCACATGCGGTTGGGTCGGGCAAGCGGCAGCCGCAACCCGTACCGGGTAGCGGGCAGGTAGCGGGTAGGGTAGCCGGTAGCCGGTAGCCGGTAGCCGGTAGGGCCCCCACCGATCCATCAGGGGAACCGGCTAACAGAAGGATTTGATGGCAACGGACACGGTAGCGGGCAGGTAGCGGGCAGGTAGCCGGGTAGCCGGGTAGGGAGCCGGGTAGCGGGCGGGTAGCGGGTAGGGTAGCCAGTAGCCGGTAGCCGGTAGCCAGTAGGGCCCCCACCGATCCATCAGGGGAACCGGCTAACAGAAGGATTTGATGGCAACGGACACGGTCGGAGCAATGTACTAATTAGGCCTGATGAGTCGATAACGTCTCCTTGCACGGAGTAAGGTAGTTCTTCAGACGATCTAAGCGATAGAGTACAGGGTACACTGTCGCGCCTTATATACGCGGGCCTGCAAAGGGGGTGATCGGACACCCTGGCCTCTCCTCCTCCTCCTCGCTCCCGTTCCTGGCCGCAGAGGGGACGATCATACATCCCTTGCGGGCCAGGCGCTACTCCTGACCTCCTAGCACTCCTCCCCAGTCCCCTTGTGTCGAGTTGGGCTCGGCGACGGCTCGACGCGTCGTTCTCGGTCACGTGCTTCCCACGTGTGCGTTCCTCCTACTGGGGCGCATGTTCCCCCGTCGTCACGTGCTGCGTGCTACGGGCCCGCAATGGCCCGACACTTATCCGTGACACGTTGGGAGGGTCTTGACGGATCGGTGATTGTGCGGGCGAAGGAGGCCGTGGGACGATGGTCGGGGCAGGTCGGAGCGTCCGAAGGGGTGCCGGTCGGATGCGCCTCAGATGCGTTCGGAGGGTCTGAAGGAGGCCGAAGCGGGGGTTCCCCTGACAATCGCATTGAGACTGAACGCCGCCATGCTAAAGAGAAAAGCGACCGAGCTCTTGATGAGGTCCAGTGGCTGGAACAAGTGCTTGGCACGCAGAGGTGGACACCTGACAGTGAAGAATATATCAAGGCTGCCGAACTTGTCCAGCTGCGAGCCTATCACAAGAGTCTTGATGCACTAGAGGCAGGTGTTGTGGCAAATCACTTTGAAACAGCCAAGATTCATTTGCCTAACACGGGTAAGTTGGCACATCACTGTTGCACCAGTAGCTATCACTGACCCGCTTCTGTGCCTATTACTGACGCGACTACGTTGGCGATAACGGAGCGGATCAGTGATGGTCACTGATGCAGCAGTGATTACTTCTTGATTATCACCGACTCTTACTAACTGTTATACTTAGGATACAATCAGCATGTCCACATTCAGAAAGAAACTCAACGCCGCTCCAAGACTATTCAAAAAGATCTTGAAACTTATAACACCCGAGCTCTAGCACTCACTCCCCCTCGCCCAACATTCACTATGGCCAACTTGGCCAACATGACCTTCGTTGCTGACTTTGACCTCTTGCGAGAGGGCCGCATCAATATCCGCGATCAACCTTGGGCCCAGCCAGGTGGCCCTGCTCAGCAGGCCATGGACCTTCAGCTCAAACGGTCAGATGAGGAAATTAACCGTTTGCATAATGAGATTCAGCGGTTTTGGACCTGGATGTACGATGAAAGCCAATTTCTGGAACGATATGAGGCACACCTCAGCCAAGTGGACAACAATCCATCTCTTGCCTACCATGTTTACCTACAGCGCATTGAGAGGGAGCACTTTGACGAGGTTCATCGCCGACGCCTGCGAAAACTCATTGGGCATGGGCTGCCACCTTCAGCAGTGCAGTTAGGTGTCAGTGTTGATTGCACACAACATGCTCCTCCTGTCACAAGGCCAGCTTGTCAGCCCCCTCCTCCAACGGCAGAGGAAGATTTAGATGGTGAGGATGGGCTACAAGACACTGGGCCACCCACCTGTTTAGCCCACAAAACACTGTGAGTTATCAGTGGTAACCCGCCGGGGTGCCATTGACAAGGCTCAGTATTTTCAGAACATCCCCTGAGGTGAATAATTGCTAGGGAGAGGGGTGAATAAAGTTGAACTCTAAGGCAAATTCGTACTAAGTCCAGTATGTAAGGGGTGAATAAAGGTGAATAATACAACATAGGTCATCCAGACCAAGTCTCCCGAAGTCACACCATGTGACAGGTGACACAGCGTCCCAAAAAGGAACTTTCGTCAATAGAGATTGGAGTTGGCAGGCTCCTGAACCAGCCGTCGTTGGAGAACGCTGTAGTCAGTATGTAACGTTTGTGACATCACGTGTAAAAGATATGGTGGTGCGTTCTCCAAGACGGCTGGCAGAACTGTCCCGGGCCGCGCACCCGGTCACACGTTACATCCGCCGCTCTGTGCTTGCGACCGACTGGAAACTCTCCGGTCTTCCCAATGGCACTGTCCGCGACACAATGCAAACACATCCTCGACACCCTTCAGACCCACCACACCACCGTCACCAGCCTTCTTTTGGCTTTGCTCCACTTCTCAGTCGATGAGCCTGAGCTCTCAAATCATCCAGCGCTCGATATCTATACCCCGGAAGACATCCTGGATGCTCTCTACAGCATTACCAACCACAAGCCAACAGTGCTAGCATGGTCGCATTTGATTGTGACACTTGCATGCTGCGATGAGCTTGAAATTCTTTGAGCCCAGCATGCTCGCTTCCCAAGATATTTGAGCCCCACAGCACGGACACGTTCTGCAGTCCATGGAGTCTGTCGGGGAGGGTCCGGTGTTGTCCCCTGGGCCTGAGGAGGCATGGAGGGAATGCGAAGATTTAATCCAGAAGTGAGACGAGCATGGAAGGCGTCGCAAGCACAGAGCGGCGGATGTAACGTGTGACCGGGTGCGCGGCCCGGGACAGTTCTGCCAGCCGTCTTGGAGAACGCACCACCATATCTTTTACACGTGATGTCACAAACGTTACATACTGACTACAGCGTTCTCCAACGACGGCTGGTTCAGGAGCCTGGGAGTTGGTAGTTTTAGTAACTATTGTAAGGGGAGCATGTGATGTGACAGCTGTGACTGATCACGTGACTGGTCCGTGCGCAGATAGCCCTGTACTTAAGTAGTTGGCCATGGGGCTGTTCCCCCGGCTTTGGTATCAACTAGGCACCTGGACCCTCATCCCCTGACAACTATGTCATATAGTTACATACTGTAACATAGAGCAATACATATAAGAAACTTTCAAAAAAGGAAATTTCCACAATCATCACATAATGTCACAAATGGTCACAAAATGACAGTTCTCTATTTTGACTATACAAACAACTTTCATTAAGTAATGTATAGTGGCAGCTGAATAGTAGTATCAGAACTGTCCAATTACTAGCTGATGTTCAACTGATGGGCTTCTATTTCTATAACCACTTAATGTAAATATATGATTTCAGTACTACCAGGAAGGCCTTGCAGAGTATCATTACTTGAACATGGCATTTAATCACCATCATATGATATAATCACTATACTGACTATTTATTCATATGAAAGAGGATATGTGGGTGCTCAAAGTGATAAGGCTGCTGACCTGAACCTTCAGATACCCTAAGCCAATGCTTGACTATGTCTACTTCCAATCCCAACTGAATTAGGGCCTGAAAATGCAAGGCAGTCCCTCATCAGTGGCATTTGATTTCCATCAACTTTGAAAGATAGGCTTAGATCTCCAGCTGGCCCCAGTGGATAAAGCTGGGGAAAGGCTCATTTGAAAGGTATATTATCCTACTCCTGTCTAGCCTAATGTTCCATATCATCTGTAACCGATTACCCTGATCTATTTAGTGCTAAGCATGTGTAAACACTAAGTTGAGGAGTATTTTGCTGATATCTTGGGACCCTATGCATGGAATCTCATGATCTAAACTGATATGATATCACAGGATAGTCCATTATAATCCCACCCATTAGTGATGCTGTAGCATGTGTTAGGGTGAGTCAATTGTTGGAGAGCTTAGGTGCCCCATAACCCAGGATGGAGATAAGCCAGAGAGGCAGGTGCACCACTTTATGGGAGGTGGATCATATCCCTACCATTGAATATACTAAAATCTCTCAGACTTCCACAGGCCATACCATGGGGAACCCATCATCTTTGGAATAGATAACACTGATAATGCTACTGTGAGAGATCCATCATAGCTATGAGGTTGATTCAAGTGCTGGACAGGTTCATTTGAAGGTATATAACATTCTACAATCAAGTCTTGGATCATACTTGAAATTATTTTCTGACCAGTTGTAATAGCGAAGACACTCTCTTCTGCTCTATAGGTACCTACCCTCTCTTTAGCTACCTTCTGTAACACATGCTATAGCCCCAACCAATTACAGTACAGGGTCCTAGTAGATATCCCAATGCCTCAATACATGCATCTCAATGTCCAATACTCAGTCTATAGACCCCACTATTCGTGTAAACTAGTTTTGCATCTAACCTGCAGTTGAATGTCTGCCTCATTTCACCATCCAGGTATTTACAATCATCAATCAGAGTAGGTGGGTATGTGCATATACCTCATTGACTGAACTTGACTTATTTTGATCCACAATCAACTAGCAGATCATGGCTGTATTGTTAATATCTTGTGATATAGCAGTAATATGTAGATTGGAGAATAACAAGAGATTTCAAGGATAAAACATCATGGGAGGCATAACATCTCTCAGGGCAAACCCCTCTTCTACTTCCTACCTTCATCTCATTAGAGATTCCTTACCTCTGAGTGAGTTATTGGTAGATTGAAATAATAGGATATGAGCCATATAGACGGGTATATAGGGTCCCTAAAAATATGGGTGGCTTGTAGGGCTATCAGGGATGTCCATCTGACCATAGCAAAACTGACCCCATGGTTATCCATGCATTTCTCACCGAGATATCAGGTCATCATTATGCCTGGTCAAATTTGAGGTAGAAAAACTATAGAAAAGTGGTATAACAGTATATTCTAAAGGTATGCGACTATAGTCATATCAGATCATATTAAGACAATATTACCACCTACCTACTAGTGAAATAATAATCTAAATCCATAGAGAACTGCTAGAGATAAAGCCAGATTAAAATGGGAACTTGAAGAAGGTGATAAAGGTCTTTGCAAAGTAAGCAGTTCTCGAATGAAATGCCAGTGGCCGGACCTAACTCTTCCTCCAGCGTGGGTTTGGCGAAGGGTCAGGGACGATGTTGATGACGGTCGTATGGCAAAAAAACAACGCGAGAACAGTGCTGCAACCAGGTAAGTAATACGAAGTATTCAACGTAACGGCAATAATGTTAGGCTGACCTTGGAGCAAGAACGTAGAAGGCGCGTGTCGAACTTGGAGGTTGCGTGTATGGTGTCGGGGTAGGAAGGGAGGAGAACAATGACGCTGACAAGCGGTAAGCACGAGCCTCTTCAAACAAAAGCAGACTCATCCAGCCCAGAGGCAACCCCCAGGACAGACAGCGGGCGCTCAGGCGCAACGCCAACGACGGCGGCTCAGGAGTGGGAGGAAGCGACCACCGGTCGATCGGGTCCGTCACCCGAAGGCACGTGCCGCTTACGAACCACTCCCACCTTCCCCATCTCCGCGCGCCTCCCCGACCCAGCGCGTCCGCCCAGCGCGGACGGTGACCCGAACCACACAAGTGCGTCCCATGCCAAGACGCGCCCGAATGCGCGGCTACAACGGTCCCTCACTTGCGGCCAGTCCAAGTACTTATCTCCACTTGCCTGTAATGCTTGCCTGTAATACTCACTACTCCCTCCAGCCGTTCGCCGACCTGCTCCAACGCCTGCCAAAGCACGTTCCCCGCACCCGCCCACTTCCAAAATCTTCATTGTCGAATGCGGCAAGATAACGCAAAACACACTGCCTTGATGACGAAGAGTCTGTTTGCAGCAATAGTACCTTCTCCTCGCTCGCAACAAGCCCCACTGTCGATTAAGTCGCTTGTCGCAGGTCTATGGGACTACTAACTCTAGGGTGCAGGAAGTAACTCGGTATATCTCACCGGCTTCTTCGTCGATCCAGGTATGTTGTATCGTGCATTTTCTCAACCTTACCAATGTGTTGTAGACCTTGTTCAAAGCACGATTCTCCAATCCAGTGTAGCAAACCAGCTCGACGACTCATTACTCATGACAAGCTATGGCGGAAGAGCCTGATGATTAGTGGTCTTCTGGCCTTGGCTTGGCCTGAAAGCCATGGCTTTGGCCCAGCTTTCCTTGGCTTTGGCCTCACAAATCATCAGGCCAGGCCAACACAGCTGGCTTTGGCCTGGCTTTAGCTTGGCTTTGGCCTAGGCCATGGCCTCGGCTGGGTGTGATCCGGTGTTGTTAATCAGATGTTGGCATCAAAAATAATAGTTGATCATTAATTTAGTGTAGAGAGTGGTCATAAGGTAGCCTGTAGAACATTAATTGGCCGAGAGATACTAGTAATAGCCAACACATGACTAGATAACTTCCTTTTTGGGAGGTTAGATCAGCAATCAATGATCAAACTGAAAGCCATTGGCTTTTGGCCTGGCTTTGTCTTTCTAAACCCTCAAGCCAGGCCAAAGCCAACATAGGCCAAGATTTCTGGCTTGGCTTTGGCCCTGGCAAGGGGGGTTCAAGATCCTTATCAGGCACATGGGGGGGGGGGGGGGGGGTCCCCGGGAGGTAAAAAAACTTTTTGTATATAAAAGATTTGGGCCTTATATGGGTGTAAAGACACTGAAAATATAGTGTATACACTCCAATTTCCATAGTTCACAACTCTCATACTTATGTCTATATACTTTCAGGCCCATGAGCTTGGATAGCCCACTCTGTCATAGGCCCATCATTAGGTAATTGATGAGAGGTGAACATGTTAAAGAGTTGATATGGCCTGCCATGTGTGTTTGAAGGCTCTAGATACATACATACCTACACATATACACATATACATGTATAAATTTTTTTGCAAAAAAAGTTTCACAAAGATTGAATTTTTTATCCTACTTTTTGATCACATCAGTGGTCACATGACGCTGATCGTGAGAATATATTACTATATATGGCAGGAGGGGGGGGGGGGTTCCCAGAGGGTCGGAAAAAAACTTTCCGACCCTATATCCGTGATTCAGATGATGAACCCCCCTTGGGCCCTGGTACCAAAGCCAAAAAGCCATGGCTTTTTGGCCTGAAGCCAAAGCCAGAAGAACACTACTGATGATCGTTCCGACAGTGACCTGCGCGCCGCAATTCCAGCTTATGTCGAATGCGGCCAATTCATGCTTGATCTAACACGACCGACAACACATCAACCCACCATCATCTATCCCCAATCTGCTCTATGCCTCCACAAACTGAGCATTCTATTATTTTGCCACATCCACATATGTTCAGATGGTTTTTTCCCTTGTCCTGTGAGTGACCGGGGACGGTCACATTTTCAGTTGGGAGGAGATGACGAGCCTCGTCACGGTTCTCACGTGATTGTGGGGCTTAGTCAGCATCCATATCCGGTAGTGGGCTTAGTTGAGTGTTTCATTGTGATTTCTCTCCCTGTGTTCCTGCTCCTTTCTGTAGTTTCTGTAGTTCCTGTTCCTTTCTCCTAGTTCCTGGTTCCTCTCTCCTAGCTCCTAGTTGGTAGTCTATATAAGCCTGTCTTTAGTCAGGCTCCTAAACCAGCCCTCGTTGCAGAGCTAGTCAGGCCAATTCTGAGAGATTATTATAAGCTATTTATTTATTCAAAATCAAAAATGTGACATGATGTGACGAAAAGAGTTGGGGTAGCGCTCTGCAAGAGGGCTGGCCCAACTAACCCGGACCGAGCGCCGAGGCGGTGCACTTATCTCCGGTTGGCGTTACCGCCGCTCCAGCTCTATGCTTGCTCTATGCCGTTCTGCTGGGCACCACCATTGCTTGTTACCCCCTCGACCCCGACCTTCATCTGAGCCAGTGCTGGGTGTATCTGGGACAGACACAGCCGCTGGCTGAACACCTCTTGTCCAAGTGCACAAACCTTCTTGACTGTTCATCGTGGTGGTGTGGTGGCGCCGGAGCGGGCTTTGGAGGTCGGTTGGTGGGTTTGGGGGCATGAGATGGGGTGGATGGTGGAGAAATACGAGTGGAAGGGCCCCCGCTACGCTGGGGGAGGGAAGCCATTGATGAATTGATGCCAGCCCAACCGGAGATATTCGGTGGTCGGTCCGGGTTAGTTGGGCCAGCCCTCTTGCAGAGCGCTCGCCCAAACTCTTCGTAACATCATGTCACATTTTGATTTTGTACTAAATTGATACATATTTAGCCTGAAATACACCCTCGGATTGCGCTCTGCAACGAGGGTTGGTTTAGGAGCCTGGTCTTTAGTTAGTTCCATATCATATCATATAGTTTGGAAACTAGGCGTACTATGAGGCCTGGAAACACTGAGCCGCTCAGATAAGGGTCCGAGGTACGATAAGACCCTTGTCGGGGGTGATTCCGTCTATCTACGCGTACAGGTGATCCAGCGTCAGAAGAAAAGGAAAAGTGATGTGACTAAGTAAATCCTCCAGGTTTACACCCTCCCCTACTTAAGAAAAGAACATACCCTCCACTTAACCAACTGCGGGCACTTCACATACCATCAGAGATGGGTTGTGCGGCAGACGTGGTTGCCCTCCCTTGAGAATTTCTCCTCCGAAGACGATCTCGAATATTTGGTAACTCCGCTTGTAGTGGCCCATCGATCACAGGTGCCGCCTGAGTTTCGAAGTCTTGAGGCCTTGGTTCAGGGTTGGTCATTCCTCCATCTTGCGTCATTCCCGCAGGTGTCACCTGAGCATCGAACTCTTGAGGCCCTGGTTTGGGGTTGGTTATCCCGTCTTGAGTCATACCCGCTTCCCAGGCATCCAGGCATCCAAGTGTTCGAGATCAGAGACCTCGCTCTCATCTACCCACTCATCCTCTTCTGGACCATAGCCATACCAGTGCACCTTAAACTGACGACGTCCACAGTATACCCGTTCGTCCACAATCCGGTCCACCAGGAACTCCTCCTCACCCTCCGGTGACAGGACTGGTGGAGGCCTATCCAACTGCCGACCCGGATATAGCTCCGCATCATTCTCCACAAATGGCTTAACCTCTGACGTGTGGAAAACTGGGTGAAGCCTGCTATGTCCCTTCAAGTCCAGTGTGACAGTAGAGCATTCTGGGTGTACACCCACGATCTTGAATGGTCCATCACTGCGCACAATGAACTTGGCCACTCGCCCTTTCCCAGAGTTCAGGAAGTGTTTGCGACGCTTCTTTGTGTTCAGCACGACTCGGTCTCCGATCTTGAACACATGATCCGCCTTGCGAGTCTTGTTGGCTTGCTCGGATTGTGAAGCCTTTGCCGCAATAAGGTTATCTTTTGCCTCCGCCACATCGTCATTCAGTCTGTTGATAATTGCCTGTGCATCAATTTCTTCTGCTGAAGTGGGTTTTCCCATAAGCGGGGGCAGTAAGCGAGGCGTTCGGCCTGTCTTCAGTTGGAAACCCGAGAAACCAGTTGAGGCGTTGACTGTGTTCATCATGTTGAAACGAATGCGGGGCAGGGCCCGCACCCAGCCCTTCTGGTTCTGTGATACATGATAACGGATACATTGGATAACTGTCTTGTTAGTGCGCTCACTCGCACCATCCGTTTGGGGGTGGTATGCTGTGGACAACTTTATTTTGACACCAGTCAGTTTGTGTAAAGCACTCCAAAACTTCGAAATGAAGAGCTTATCCCGGTCGGAGATCAGTTCGAGAGGCAGGCCGTTTTCGCAGTACCACTTATCGAAGAACAACAGTGCAAAATCTTCCGCTGAGATGTTCGTCCGAGTTGGCACCAACTGGATGTCTGCACCCAAACGATCTGTGAGGGTTGCTAAGCAGTTATAACCTGCATCCTCTGGAAGTGGCCCCACAAAGTCAATGGCCACTGAATCCAAGCGCGCGTCCGGGACAGGAAGTGGGTGAAGTGGCCCGGATTTCAACTTTGTTGAAGACTTGTTACGCTGGCAGTCCGCGCAGCCCGGGATATAACCTGATTCCAGTTCCTTCCTCATATTTGGCCAGTAATAGCTCCCCCTCAGGGACGCGTAGGACTTGTCGAACCCAAAATGCCCTAGTGCATCGTGCGCTAAGTGGAAGAGGGATTCCCGCAAGTTACTGTGGCGGGGTATCACAAGTCTATCATTTATGAACCATAGCCCATTCTCCAGCCGCAGACCGGGCAGGGAGTCCACCAAACTCGGTAACTTCTTTGTCCATTTGTCCAGGGGGTATCCCTCACGAATCGTGTCGAGCCACGCAGCGTCCGTCGATACATCAATCACCGTGTTGACTCCTCGCACGCGACTCCTGTCTCTAGTGAGGGTCAATGCCAAGGTCGCAACCATCTGTGAAGGAAAACTGCAGTGACAGGCAGCGTGAGGACCGGCGGTCCCTCGACATCATGGGGGTCGTTGTCGACAAAGTTAGTGCGCGACAGAGCCGTCAGCGCCCTCATTGTCTTTACCAGGAACATAAATTATCTTAAAATCAAACTGTGAAAGGAATTCCATCCAACGTGCCTGCCGCCGTGACAGATCCCGCTGCGTAGAGAAATTCTCCAGTGTCCTGTGATCTGTGAACACATGTATCTCAGAACCAATCAAGTCGTTCCGCCATTTGCGGAAGGCCCTGATAATAGCCAACAGTTCCTTCTCATGAACAGGATAATTAAGTTCGGCCCCTTTGAATGTCATAGATTCGAAGGCAACAGGGCGAGCGGTCTCCCATGTGGGACCATATGAAAGTATCCCACCCGAGCGAGTGTCGCTCGCATCCGTCGTCACAAAGATTTTGTTATCTCTCATGTTCTGGTGGTCGATAGAGACCAAGCAGTCTGCACTAGCAACCAATTGCTTGATAGCATTGAATGCCGTCTGGTGGTGAGTTTCCCAACCAGGCCAGTCCTTATCTGCATTCTTCGTGGTCAATGTTGACAGCACCTCTGTATGCTTGGCAAGGTCCGGTAAGAACTGTGCCACGAATCGGACTAAGCCCAGGAATGCTCGCACATGTGTCGAGCTCCTTGGGGTAGGCCAGTTAAAAATCTTCTCCACCTTGTTTTTGTCAGCCTCTATACCTCGCTGCGAGATATGGTGACCCAGGAAATCAATCTCGTAGGCGAAGAGTTGTGTCTTTTTTTCGTTGCAGTAAAGTCTCGCCTTCTGTAGCGCTGCGAACACCAGGCGGATGTGTTCGGCATGTTCAGTTTCATTCTGCGACCAAATAATAACGTCGTCAATGTACACATGGCAAATGCGACCAATATACTCTCTCAAGGCCACTGTGACCCTTCGCTGTTGGACTGAGGGAGCATTCCGGAGTCCCTGGGGCATCACTAACCATTCGTATAAGCCTAGCGGTGTGTTAACCGCCGTATATTTAATTGAGTCTAGGTGCATGCGCGTCTGGAAAAACGAGTCCGTGAAGTCTATCTTGGACCATATCTTTCCCTTTGCGCAATCTGCTAGGATATCGTCAACGTGCGGCAGCGGGAAGAGATCATGGACTGTGTTGGCATTCACTGCCCTGTAGTCGTTCACCCATTGCGGTAGTACATCTTTATCAGCTTTCGGTATCAGCATCGCAGGGGATGCGAAAGGCGAATTTGAAGCCCGGATACGGCCTGCATCCAGGTGTTTCTGAATCAAGACGCTCCAAGCCTCTCTGTATTTGCGGGGGCTGTTGTAAGACCGTCGCGTCAACGTCTTTGAAGCTTCCTTGAGTTTGATTTCACAATCGACGTCTGTGGGCAGGTCATTCACATGCGGAATGGGGTCAAAGATTGGCCTGAAATCGGCTTTGATTGCATTTCCCAATTTCTGCAGTCGCTCCCACTCTGCCAGCACTTGAATGCGCTCATGGATGGCAGCGACAGCATCCACAGGCTTTCCATACTCAAACAAACCTAACGACTCCAGTCTATCACGACGCGCCTCGCAAACTCCTCTCAGCTGCTCGGCCAGCAAGCGTCGCTGTCCCTGTACCTCCCGCATTGCTTTGCGCATCTTCTTCTTCTTTGGTTTAGGCGCAGTAATCTGCGGCGGGTTGAGCAAGTCGTAGTTGTTCTGTTTATCTATCACAGTCCGTAGTTCGTGGTCTATAACAATTTTATTGTGGTACAAGAACGGGGTACCCAACAGTATGGGCACACACAAGTCTGGAACAATCATTGCGCGTACAGTGCGAGAAACATATCTATGGTCCGTCGAGACTAGGTGCAATTTAACATATTCGGTGATCGGAGAAACAGCGAGGTCAAAGGAAATAGGTGAATGGAGGCGGCGGCGTGGTAGCCCCACCAAGTCGACAAGATCCGATTTTATAAGAACGAGGTGCGAGCCCTTATCGATAAGGGAAGTGACAGCGAGAGGCAAGTTGGTGCGGGGACCTTCGATCAAGCACTCCCAAAGGTAGTGCGAGCACACGGCTGACGCGCTCCGTAAGGTGTCGGGGTCATCTGCAGCTGCAACGTTGTCAGTACGCTGGACCTTCGTGCCAGTTGCACCCACATTGGAGTTGTCAGCAACCGAATCCGCGTCCGAAGAGCTGTCGTCGTCGTTATAGTAGTCGTTGATGATCACAGCAACCGGCGCCGAGCGACCCTGGAACTGAGGTTTGGCTGCAGAGGAAAAGCCTTGTCCATTCGATTTCTCTGCCAGCTTCGCACGCTGGTCAGCAGTGAGGTTCGACTTTGCGGCCTGAATCGTCTTCTTTATGACCTTTTCGACGTCCGCCGGCGGGAAATCGCAGAGGTTGTCACGTGCATAGTGAAAAACAAAAGGCTTGCGGCATTTGCGGCAACCAAAGTTCTCATCCAAGAGCTTACGCTCATCCTCTCCGAGAACCTTCGCCCGCGAACCGCCCGCGCGTGGAGGAGCGTTTTCGTTTGTCCGAGCAGGTTTGTTGTGGCCCTCGTCCTCATTATGTTCGCGAGCGCGCTTCGAACCTGTTGCACGCGAGAAGGCCTGTTGTTGTTCGGCCAGGGCCGCTGCTATCTCCGACTTGCGCTTGGTTTCGTCTTTGCGCCGTTTGAAGTCGATGGCCTCCACCGCTTTCGACCAGTCGCGGGTGGTTGCATGGGCAAGCAGGTCGTCCGCCACATCGTCCATCAGCTCGCTCAGCTGATCCAGGCAGTGAGACGCGGCGTGGGCGCGAATTGCGGCTTCGTCGAGGTACGATTTTGTCCCATAAAGTAGCTCGTTGTGGCTGACCAGACGCGTGTAGTACTTGAGAAAGCCCTCGTCGCTTTTCTGCACGCACTGGCGCAACACACGAAGTTGACGCGCCTCCCAATCGGCGCCCAGCAGATACTCGTGCACCTCTCCCTTCAAGGTCTCCATCGTGAGTTTGAGGAGCCGCTCCTTCTCTCCGCGTACAAACTGGACCCAGTCGTTATCCTTGATAGCTTTTATCGTGCGTGCGACGAGGTTCTTGGCGGAAATGGACGCTGCCTCGCCATGGTCTTCAACGGCATCGAAGAATTCACGGAGAATTTCTGGGTCGTAGGAGCCTCCCGTCAAGGACGGACAGCGCTTCGAGGGATCAGTGTTTATGACGGTCGCGCGTGCCAGCGACATTCTTTCGGTGACAGTAGGGCAGGAAAGTGGGGGAAGAAAAGGTACCGCGGGTGAGCGGCAGGTTGTGACCTGTGACAGGGCAAGGGTTCGGGCGGCGTTGTCCCGATTTAGACCCGTGTTTCCGGTGGGGCTGGTATGCCCCGGTATTGGGCTGGATGTAGACGCGGTGGTCATGGTGTCCGTTAGAGTAAGGTTACTCGTGTTTCAATGCAGTGGTGGCGCGATGGCCTGTATTCCAGTCGGTGGCTATATGCCAGGGGGCTCGGTGGCCAAATTTTCCAGTGGTTGTTGCCGAGAGTGACGGTCGTCGAGTGCTCGCTTAGCGTGTGAAGCTTGGCGAGTTTCCTTGTTGACCGGAACTAGGCTGATATGAACGTGGAGAACGTGGGGGGGGGTGTTTTGAGAAGTGTGAGGATGGGTAATCGTGTCGTAACGATGAGTGTTGTTTTGCCAAGGGTGGACATCGTAAAAAAAGTGGAAACCAGGCGTACTATGAGGCCTGGAAACACTGAGCCGCTCAGATAAGGGTCCGAGGTACGATAAGACCCTTGTCGGGGGTGATTCCGTCTATCTACGCGTACAGGTGATGTAGCGTCAGAAGAAAAAGGAAAAGTGATGTGACTAAGTAAATCCTCCAGGTTTACATAGTTCCCCCCAGCAAAGTTTCCCTCAGAGTTCAAAGTCTTCCTCTTCTTCTCCCTCTCTGGTTGTGCTGTAGCCTTTGGTTGCAGTTAGAGCAATTTGAAGGGCTCTTGCTTTTCTTGTTCTGTGAGAAAGCTTGTCATCGAGGATCCAGATGCAGCTATTTTTGTGGTGAGATTCTTTGCTGTTGTCACAATCTCATCATTCATTTTGGACAGTTTATTGCGCTCAAAATCGTATCTATCCTCCCGACATCTATGCCTGAAGAACGTACCATGTCCTTCATAACGGAAATCAACGCGAAAGATCGCAGCCGCCAAGATTCGCAGACATCAATTGCGATGGCACAGGTCAATCAGGATATTCGCCGCCGCCCAGAGTACATCCCGTCTGCCGCCGCCAAAGCCGCCTCCACAAGAGCCGGTCCTGTGATGAACTGGAGATCGGTGGAGAATCTATTTGTCAGTAAACTCCTTCCAGCCACGGCCTCCGCTCCTACCAGTATATCGACATCATTGCCTACTCCTGCTCCTGCGACAATTGTACTCTCGGATGATAGTGACAGCGATGCACCACCAGAAACATCAACTCCAAAAACGGGAGGCGCTGCACTTGTCGATACAGACGACATAATCGTTGGGCTCAGTGCTGTCACCGACGCTCTGCTTTCCCGGGACCCAGTTGCAGCCCGCCCTCCATCCGGCACCTTCGATATTCAAACCCCCGCGCTTGAGGCTTCGAGTGCCTTCTTCCGGGACTTACTCAGCGATGCTCCCATTGCTGGTGCAGACAGATTCGGTGGGTTTGTAGGGCGAAAACAAGCTGTAGACAGACCTATAAAGGGGCTGGGAAAGCGAAATTTGGCGCTGGGCCTCAAAAAGACGAATTTTTAGTTAATTTAATACATCCCTGTTTAGAAACCGGGATTTTAACCCACCTGTGAATTGAAACCGGATGTAATCGGGCTGCGAATTAAATCCTGCACCCTAGGACTCGGATTGTTGGCCATTCGTTGCTGGACAGCGGCATCGGGGTCAATGATGTACAGCTGCGCGTACGTGGGTGCTTGGCCAGTGGGAGCGATGAGGGAACCAATGCGGTGGTGTAGCTCGCCACGTATTCGAAAGACAGGCGGTCCACCACCATTGTTGATCGAATGGTCCTCTTTGACACCGAGCGACGTGAACGAAAGTGCCATGTTATACTTGGCAATGTTCTGTCGGAACTCCTTCGCTTGCGCTGTGTTGGCGGTAAAGAGCTCCTCAAGCTCTGGTGGTGCATTCCGAAGGCGTGCAATCACAACCTTGCCGTGGTCACAGCAAATTCCGAACCGTGGATTAGATCGTGATAATAATAATAATAATAAGCCCATACGGTCCCATATGTGGGTACCGGGCGACTCTGACGACAAACGAGGGTGAGCTCTACCCTCAAAGGAGTACGTCGCCCCTCAGCCTCTCGCCAGAGCCATGAAGCACGTACAGCAAAGATACCAGCAAGAAAAAACCCAGAATACCTAGTCCCAGTCACAGCCCCACAATTCTCTACTCCACCTCCCCCACTGAATTCTCCCCGTCGCTCGCCTCCAGCTCGTCGGCCGAGTCCGGCGCTAATTCCGAAGCCATTGATGGCAGTTTACGGCCAAACCAGCTCCAGGTCTTGCAAACACCATAGACAAAGCGCGCCATGGGGACCACCGTCTCCCAGTTGAATATCAACCCGCGCATGAGATCCTCAGCTGCTTCCCGTGATGCAGGCGTACTGCCGAGCCGAACCCCGTATCTCCCCGCCAACGTCTCCCTCAGCTCCACGCGCAGCTCCACCGTCTCACGCGCCCGACACTGCATGAAGACATGCCCCGGCGTCTCAATTGCCTCCCCACATCGACGGCAAAGCAAGGTCTCCTGAGTAAACCTCTCCGGGTGCGAGTGGAGACCACGGAAGAAGAAAGATCCACACAGGAGCCTTGTCAGGGCGAGGCGGTGATTCGTGTGCGGCACGCGGGAAAGATAATGACGTCGGCAGATTCGGATAATGCGGGAGGGCTTGTCCTTCAGCGGCTCCAGCCTTCCGTGCAGCAAGGGAAGCGAGACCATGGAGTTGATCTTGTTATAGACCCATCGCCCCGCCCCATGGCGCAGATCCGCCAGCAAGCCATCGACGAGTGCTGTCGTCAAGCGGGCAAGTGATGGGAGTCTTGGCATCGGAAAGGGCAAGCGCGCAAGAACCACGGCCAGATCGCCCATCCACGAAGACCTGTTTTTGCAACGAAGACTATCCGATTCAGCAAGAGCCTTGTAAGCCAGTTGAGAGGATGGGAGATCCAGCAGGTAACGCAAGAACCGCAGAGCCAGCTGAGCGCGACGAACCCCCAGAGGGTAGATACCAAGTTCAGAGTAAAGTTGAGCTATCCCAGAGCGCCGCCCTAGACCTAGAATGCACCTAAGAATTGACCAGTTCAACCGCTCCAGCTGAGCAAAGGACTCGGACTGTGGATCCACATCTAACATGACGTCGCAGCCATGTGTAAAATGCGGGTCAAGCAGGGCGTAGTAGAGCTGACATGCTATATCGGCCAGGAGGCGGCCCCGTCCCACATATAACTCGCACCCCATCACCGTCTTCCAGAACACGCGTGCCGCGGTGTCATGTTTGTGTTCGTAATGAGCGCGGAAGATATCGCGGCAAGTACTGTACTATTTAGATTAAGTGTCCCGTTACGCGTTACACGCTGGTCGTGGCGCCGGACACCTATGGTCTCCGTTACGCGTTCAAGGCCGGATTCCCATCAAAAACAGGCCGAAAAAGGAAATTTTTTTTTCCGGCTGACGCCGGACTTGCCTTTTTTGGGAATCCGGACACCTTGTCCAGCGGACAGTGTCCGTTACGCGTTACACGCGGTGGACACTTGATCTAAATAGTACAGTAGAATCGAACCACATACCAACGTACTTGTGCTGTGACAACCAAGGGACACTTTTCCCAGCTAGACGGAGACACGCGCGGGGACGGTAATGGTGTTTGTGGTGACATTTGTCCCCATTTGGTATCTCCCAAAAGAGACATGCCTAATTAGGCATCTCCCAAAAGGGATAGGCCCGATTAGGCATGTCCCAAAAGAGATAGGCCCAATTTGGAAGTGACCCCGGGAGTCCGGGACATACCAGATGCGACTACAGGCAGTTGTGACACTTCCCTTTGGATATCCATTCAGATGCAACATTTACCTTCAGATGTGACACACGGGCACAGATGCAACAGTCTGGTCCAAAAACAGATGCAACAGTAGAAACACGAATATTTTGTTTTAAGTCATATTTGTTAGTATTTGTTAGTGTTGGTTAGTGTTGGTTAGGGTTCGGTTAGGGTTCGGTTAGGGTTCGGTTAGTTAGGGTTAGGATAAGGGAAAGGTACGTCTATATATACTGTTGGGGGAAATACTGAGTTAATGTTGTAACTATTTGTTAGGGTTTGGTTAGGGGTTTGGTTAGTTAGGGTTAGGATAAGGGAAAGGTACATCTATATATGCTATTGGGGGAAATGCTAAGTTAATGTTGTAACTATTTGTTAGGGTTTGGTTAGGGTTGGTTAGGGTTATTTTTTGTCAGAGGAATATTAACTACCAGTGTGATACAATCAATTGATTGCTGTTATGGTGTCGCATCTGGGCCATCAAAAATAGACACACCCGCAGGCATGGAACAGATGCGACACCTGTCACATCTGTTTTCCTGCCTGTTGTCGCATCTGTATAATCCTCCCGGGAGTCGGTCCCAATCAATAATTGATGGGCCTATAAATCGAGTGATAGTTGTGTGATCCGTGTGATGGCAGTGTGATCTCTTGTGTAAATGGCTGATCTGACTTGTTTTAGGTATAATAGGTGTAAAATATACACAACTATACCCTATAGAAGGCAGTTTCTCAGTGATATATCGGTAACTATGTGTGATGGCACTGTGAGATATGATATGAATGTCTGATCTGACTTATTTAAGTCCAATAAATGTAAAATACTACACTTTCTCAGTAAGATTCATTGCAATTCAAGCTATATATCATACAAAATTCACCTAGTTTGTGTTTTAATAAGATAAATCATACACTAATATAATAAATGATGGTTAAGTAAAATAATATTTAATATTGAGATAATACGGAGTTTCCAAAATACTGAATCCACTCTGAGAACTACAGAGTATGTTAGGATATGGGAGGCATGGTAATGGTGTTAGCTGCGCAGGTACGCAGTGGTCTGGTCTCTCAACATGCAGTAGATGTGGCGGTGATCTTGGACTTGGGTTCGCACCTCACGCGCGAGGGGTGTGTTAGCAGTAGCGGGAAGAGTGGTAGCAGGAAGAGCGGACGCGTGGTGCTGCACATCTTGCATGTGATTGCAGGACTGGCCGGAGCCTGGGTTAGGGCTGTGCCGGAGTGGTGTATAAGTAGCATGGTCTGCGTGCCTATTAGGCATGCTTTCATTTCCCCTTTGTCTCCTTTGTACCCTCAGGTAGTGGTGAAGCTATCCATCCATTGGGCACTCAATCAGGGGCATGTGGCCTGGTTAATCAGTGCCAATTTCTGACATAGCTCAATACTGTACTATTTTATTCAGTTTGTCAGGGAGGTCTTCCACATGACTGATGAGTTGAAACCCCTACTAAGTCCTATTCACACTTGTATAACACTGTGCTACATATTTTATTCAATTTGTCAGTCACATGTTACACTCATGATGATCTGACAACTAAATTTTGTCAGTCACAGGGTGCTGACATAAACAACAAATTAGTTCAGCCCATCTCCTCAGTCTTCAAAGGTTTGGTGCTTGTGACTGCAATTTTGTATAGGGTCTGGATCATTTTCCTGATATTGGTCCACAATGCAAAGGTGGTAACACTGTTCCCTTTGTGGCCCAAGCTACAGAATTGATTAAATTGCTACAGTAGTGCATGTGGTGTACAAGGTGTGTTATGGTTTTCTCCCTTTTTTCCCTCCTTGGTAAATTTAATATTCATGGGGCTGAGAACTGATATAAGCCTAGACCCAATTTCAGTCGGAATTACAATTTCAGTCAGAATTAGTGTGATTCTATAGCTAGATACACAAATTTCCCTTTTCCTTTTCCCTCCTCTTTCCTTTTTTGGCCGATTTTTTTCATTACTCCTGTAGGACCACAAACACCATTACCGTGCCCACGCGGCCGGACGACGACGCGGATTTGCCGAGATTGGCCCAAAGACCATGGCCGGACTTCAGAGGATTGACCTGGAGGAAGTTTAGCGAGCACCAAGTGCCCAGCTGGTACAGTTGGCGCTGCAGGCCTTCTGGCGAGCGGGAGATAAGTGCCATGTCGTCTGCGTGTTCCAAATGAGACAAAGCATAACCCATTAGCCAAATGTCGTCTGGATCCTCGACAAGGGTGAATGTTGATAAGAAGATGTTCCACAGCGTAGGTGAAACCGGGTCCCCCAGAATACCTAGTCCCAGTCACAGCCCCACAATTCTCTACTCCACCTCCCCCACTGAATTCTCCCCGTCGCTCGCCTCCAGCTCGTCGGCCGAGTCCGGCGCTAATTCCGAAGCCATTGATGGCAGTTTACGGCCAAACCAGCTCCAGGTCTTGCAAACACCATAGACAAAGCGCGCCATGGGGACCACCGTCTCCCAGTTGAATATCAACCCGCGTATGAGATCCTCAGCTGCTTCCCGTGATGCAGGCGTACTGCCGAGCCGAACCCCCGTATCTCCCCGCCAACGTCTCCCTCAGCTCCACGCGCAGCTCCACCGTCTCACGCGCCCGACACTGCATGAAGACATGCCCCGGCGTCTCAATTGCCTCCCCACATCGACGGCAAAGCAAGGTCTCCTGAGTAAACCTCTCCGGGTGCGAGTGGAGACCACGGAAGAAGAAAGATCCACACAGGAGCCTTGTCAGGGCGAGGCGGTGATTCGTGTGCGGCACGCGGGAAAGATAATGACGTCGGCAGATTCGGATAATGCGGGAGGGCTTGTCCTTCAGCGGCTCCAGCCTTCCGTGCAGCAAGGGAAGCGAGACCATGGAGTTGATCTTGTTATAGACCCATCGCCCCGCCCCATGGCGCAGATCCGCCAGCAAGCCATCGACGAGTGCTGTCGTCAAGCGGGCAAGTGATGGGAGTCTTGGCATCGGAAAGGGCAAGCGCGCAAGAACCACGGCCAGATCGCCCATCCACGAAGACCTGTTTTTGCAACGAAGACTATCCGATTCAGCAAGAGCCTTGTAAGCCAGTTGAGAGGATGGGAGATCCAGCAGGTAACGCAAGAACCGCAGAGCCAGCTGAGCGACGAACCCCCAGAGGGTAGATACCAAGTTCAGAGTAAAGTTGAGCTATCCCAGAGCGCCGCCCTAGACCTAGAATGCACCTAAGAATTGACCAGTTCAACCGCTCCAGCCGAGCAAAGGACTCGGACTGTGGATCCACATCTAACATGACGTCGCAGCCATGTGTAAAATGCGGGTCAAGCAGGGCGTAGTAGAGCTGACATGCTATATCGGCCAGGAGGCGGCCCCGTCCCACATATAACTCGCACCCCATCACCGTCTTCCAGAACACGCGTGCCGCGGTGTCATGTTTGTGTTCGTAATGAGCGCGGAAGATATCGCGGCAAGTACTGTACTATTTAGATTAAGTGTCCGCGTTACGCGTTACACGCGGTCGCGGGCGCGGACACCTATGGTCTCCGTTACGCGTTCAAGGCCGGATTCCCATCAAAAACAGGCCGAAAAAGGAAATTTTTTTTTCCGGCTGACGCCGGACTTGCCTTTTTTGGGAATCCGGACACCTTGTCCAGCGGACAGTGTCCGTTACGCGTTACACGCGGTGGACACTTGATCTAAATAGTACAGTAGAATCGAACCACATACCAACGTACTTGTGCTGTGACAACCAAGGGACACTTTTCCCAGCTAGACGGAGACACGCGGCGGGACGGTAATGGTGTTTGTGGTGACATTTGTCCCCATTTGGTATCTCCCAAAAGAGACATGCCTAATTAGGCATCTCCCAAAAGGGATAGGCCCGATTAGGCATGTCCCAAAAGAGATAGGCCCAATTTGGAAGTGACCCCGGGAGTCCGGGACATACCAGATGCGACTACAGGCAGTTGTGACACTTCCCTTTGGATATCCATTCAGATGCAACATTTACCTTCAGATGTGACACACGGGCACAGATGCAACAGTCTGGTCCAAAAACAGATGCAACAGTAGAAACACGAATATTTTGTTTTAAGTCATATTTGTTAGTATTTGTTAGTGTTGGTTAGTGTTGGTTAGGGTTCGGTTAGGGTTCGGTTAGGGTTCGGTTAGTTAGGGTTAGGATAAGGGAAAGGTACGTCTATATATACTGTTGGGGGAAATACTGAGTTAATGTTGTAACTATTTGTTAGGGTTTGGTTAGGGGTTTGGTTAGTTAGGGTTAGGATAAGGGAAAGGTACATCTATATATGCTATTGGGGGAAATGCTAAGTTAATGTTGTAACTATTTGTTAGGGTTTGGTTAGGGTTGGTTAGGGTTATTTTTTGTCAGAGGAATATTAACTACCAGTGTGATACAATCAATTGATTGCTGTTATGGTGTCGCATCTGGGCCATCAAAAATAGACACACCCGCAGGCATGGAACAGATGCGACACCTGTCACATCTGTTTTCCTGCCTGTTGTCGCATCTGTATAATCCTCCCGGGAGTCGGTCCCAATCAATAATTGATGGGCCTATAAATCGAGTGATAGTTGTGTGATCCGTGTGATGGCAGTGTGATCTCTTGTGTAAATGGCTGATCTGACTTGTTTTAGGTATAATAGGTGTAAAATATACACAACTATACCCTATAGAAGGCAGTTTCTCAGTGATATATCGGTAACTATGTGTGATGGCACTGTGAGATATGATATGAATGTCTGATCTGACTTATTTAAGTCCAATAAATGTAAAATACTACACTTTCTCAGTAAGATTCATTGCAATTCAAGCTATATATCATACAAAATTCACCTAGTTTGTGTTTTAATAAGATAAATCATACACTAATATAATAAATGATGGTTAAGTAAAATAATATTTAATATTGAGATAATACGGAGTTTCCAAAATACTGAATCCACTCTGAGAACTACAGAGTATGTTAGGATATGGGAGGCATGGTAATGGTGTTAGCTGCGCAGGTACGCAGTGGTCTGGTCTCTCAACATGCAGTAGATGTGGCGGTGATCTTGGACTTGGGTTCGCACCTCACGCGCGAGGGGTGTGTTAGCAGTAGCGGGAAGAGTGGTAGCAGGAAGAGCGGACGCGTGGTGCTGCACATCTTGCATGTGATTGCAGGACTGGCCGGAGCCTGGGTTAGGGCTGTGCCGGAGTGGTGTATAAGTAGCATGGTCTGCGTGCCTATTAGGCATGCTTTCATTTCCCCTTTGTCTCCTTTGTACCCTCAGGTAGTGGTGAAGCTATCCATCCATTGGGCACTCAATCAGGGGCATGTGGCCTGGTTAATCAGTGCCAATTTCTGACATAGCTCAATACTGTACTATTTTATTCAGTTTGTCAGGGAGGTCTTCCACATGACTGATGAGTTGAAACCCCTACTAAGTCCTATTCACACTTGTATAACACTGTGCTACATATTTTATTCAATTTGTCAGTCACATGTTACACTCATGATGATCTGACAACTAAATTTTGTCAGTCACAGGGTGCTGACATAAACAACAAATTAGTTCAGCCCATCTCCTCAGTCTTCAAAGGTTTGGTGCTTGTGACTGCAATTTTGTATAGGGTCTGGATCATTTTCCTGATATTGGTCCACAATGCAAAGGTGGTAACACTGTTCCCTTTGTGGCCCAAGCTACAGAATTGATTAAATTGCTACAGTAGTGCATGTGGTGTACAAGGTGTGTTATGGTTTTCTCCCTTTTTTCCCTCCTTGGTAAATTTAATATTCATGGGGCTGAGAACTGATATAAGCCTAGACCCAATTTCAGTCGGAATTACAATTTCAGTCAGAATTAGTGTGATTCTATAGCTAGATACACAAATTTCCCTTTTCCTTTTCCCTCCTCTTTCCTTTTTTGGCCGATTTTTTTCATTACTCCTGTAGGACCACAAACACCATTACCGTGCCCACGCGGCCGGACGACGACGCGGATTTGCCGAGATTGGCCCAAAGACCATGGCCGGACTTCAGAGGATTGACCTGGAGGAAGTTTAGCGAGCACCAAGTGCCCAGCTGGTACAGTTGGCGCTGCAGGCCTTCTGGCGAGCGGGAGATAAGTGCCATGTCGTCTGCGTGTTCCAAATGAGACAAAGCATAACCCATTAGCCAAATGTCGTCTGGATCCTCGACAAGGGTGAATGTTGATAAGAAGATGTTCCACAGCGTAGGTGAAACCGGGTCCCCCATAAGCACACCGCACAGAGATTTCCACTCGTCCGAGACAAAACCCCCCGAGGCCACGCGCAGAGTCATTGAGCGGTACAGTTTTCGCACAAAATCAAAGTAAGGACCTGTGAGTCCCATACTTTCCATTTTAAGCCACAACGACTCATGGCTCATTGCTGAGAATGCATTCGATACATCTACAAATGCGACGTAGAGTGTTTCGCCATTCGCGCGAGCCTTATCAATCAGCGTGCGCAGGATAAACGGGTTGTTGTTCGTGCGACGACCTACTCGGAACCCATTTTGTGTCGTCGGCAGCAAGTCATGAGCCTCCAGAACACGATTAAGCCTCAAGTTATACGCCATAGACAACAGTTTGTAGACACAGCTCTGAAGACCGATTCCAATAGCCCGAGGTTTTCGAAGGGTCTTTACCCGGTTTTGGTACGCTGGACATCAATGTCTCATAGAACGAGCCAGGCGCCTCGCATCGCAGCAAGCAGTCGTTGAGGATATCTCGCAGTTTCTCGTTCTCCACCGTCATCAATTCGGCGTATGTGAATCGATCAATACCAGGCACGCTTTTGACGCCCTTCTTCCTCAGCACACTCTTCACATCTTCCATATCCTCCACCGTCAACAGTTCGTTCAGACCCGCAAATGGGGAGTCAGGCGACGGAGTCGGGATGGCCGCCGCATGCGCCACAATATCAGCGAGATGGATAGGGTCGAAGCCAGCGGACACGGGGTCGGGAGGATTCAAACGAGTGACATAGTCCTCTGTCAGCTCGTTTAGACCAATACTTGGGGGTGCGGCAGACGGAGGGCGGCGGATCGAGTTGACCAAAGTCCAGAGCGCGCGAGAGTCGTTACCGGCCTCACGGATACGCCCCAGGAACCATCCGCGGGAGCCACGCTTTGCAGGTCTACCCAGGTGCGTGCCCTGCAGCTTTGGCTTCACATTCCCCACACTCAATTCTGGCTTTGTCCGCTTCGCAGGCGGGGTCAGAGACGAACTGACTCGTGGACCGCTCTCTGAAGCTCCCCCAGGCCGAACAGGCGGCGGCAAAGGATTCGGTACCGCCAGCCACCCTTCGTGTTCCGGCAGCGCAGCCCGCAGACAAGCTCCCCGCTTAGCGAGTGCGTCTGCCGCATCGTTTGACGCATTCTGGGAGTGACCTTTGACGTAGTGGAAAGCCACGGACCCGGTGCGCAATCGCAGCCGGTGCTGAATCGCCAAAAGGATGTCTCCGTTCACGCAGTCCCACCCTGTCTGGGCGAGCACTGGTCCGAAAAAGACAATAGTATCGATGGCGTACTGCGAGTCTGTACGGATGTCCAACGACAGCAATCTTCTCCTGCATCCAGTGGAGTGCATCACAATGTGAGCAACGCACATCCATTCGGCCGAGGTCATGTCGAGCTGACTCAACATAAGGACGACGGGCAACCGGAAGGTCTTGGACCCAGCGTTGTGGCGCAGGATGGGCATGGCGACGGGCTATGAATATATTAGAAATGCTAAAAAGAATCAATGAATGAGACATACCTGCTTCAGCAGCAGCAGCGATTTGATGTTGTTGTTCTTCTTCATCACGTCTGGCATGCTCTTCCTCCAGCTCTCGTTCACGCCGCTCATTCTCTCTCATCTCGTCCTCCTCGATATCCCGCAGCATACTAGCCAGCATCACCTGAGTCTCCTCCTCTTCCAGTCGGCGTTGTTCCTCTCCTCTCTGCTGTTCCTCAACCCTCCTTTGCTCCTCCTCCAGCCGTTGACGTTCTTCCCCCAGTCGACGCACATTTTCGGCTTCAAATGCTTCCTGTTGCTCACGCAGACGGGCCTGTTGCTCTCGAAGCCGCCGTTGTTGTTGAGTATTTGAAGGGCGAGAAGGTCCAGGTATTGGTGGGGGAGTCTGGAGATGGGAAGTGGAGATTGAAGAAACCGTCATCGCTGCTCGACAAACGGTCTTCAATTCGGCGATTTTGCTGGGCAAGTTGACGGCGGGACAGAGGGAGCCCAGTTTGAGTGTTTGGCGTTGCCAGTGGTAGACCAAATGTAAGCTATAGAATTCAAAGATTCAGCGTTCGGCTAGTTACCGATAGCTTTTTTGGGAATTAATATTTTTTCCCTTCGGCGCCCACAGCATAGGTATCTAGCCGAGCGTTCTCATTGGCTCTTCCTTTTCTGGTACACACAGCCACCCTTCCTCTCTTTGTATAATAGACTAGCAGGGACCCGTGCTACGCTACGGGGCTCAAGCGATGATGGCAGGGGATTCAAATTAAGGTAGGTAGAATACATATACTACTGACTATTTTTAAGCAGATACTTGAAAATGTATTTAATTTTGCGTCGTGACATTCATATGCCCAAGATTGTGTCGAGCGCGAGGTTTCGTGTAAGGCTGGCGAGCCGGTGGAAGATCAGTGTTGCCAACATGCTGGCGGCGGACATTTGTGGCTTGCCGTGGTTGTGAAAGTGGGTCTGGTCGTAGTACGTGAGGCCTTAGAGGTGACTGCAGTATCGAAGATAGTTAACATGATTCTTAATGATGTAAAGTTAGAACGGTCAGAAATGAAGATAAAAACATACCTGGCTGTGTGTCTGGTGGCGTCGAAAGCTGATGTTGTTCTTCATTGGCATGCTTGAGAGGGCGGATAGGGCGGGGGACCAAAGAAGAGTGAGAAAATATTAGGGAAAAAAGTTAAAGAAACCGGCAGACCTGGTCTTCCAGGTTCCTGCGGCTGAAATGGCAGGATTCCGCACCAATTTCTCCTGTCGAACAGTTTGCTGTTCCTCTCATTTTCAGCACTGTCGTTCCCATCATTGTCGCCGGCCTATTGAGCGTTTGACGCGCCTTAGATTTGCGTTGCTGGAGGGGACGGAAGAAGCAGCTAAACCAAAACATTAGCTCGAGCCGCTGGAAAAATACAAACACAAACCGTTAATCGATGTGCATTTGCAGGCAGCATTAGCAATGGTGGTGGTGGTGGTGGTGGTGGTGGAGGGGGAGGGGGAGGTAGAATGAGCTACAAACACGTACATATGTAAAAGAATCAAAAAAAAACACGGACATACATTGACCCAACGTCTTCAAGGGGCTGGAGTTGGAGAAGAAGCTCTGTTCTCCACAGAAGTCACATTTGGAGTCGTTCGAAGCTGTTGGCTGGGAGTATCCTGCTGAGCAAACGCTACTTCGTGACTCTGCTTGCGCTGGACAGCTCGTTCTGGTTGTGCATCTCCTCCAAGGTTGGTATGATCTCCTAGTGCTGTGCGATTGACCAAGATTCGACATGGAGACATGTAGGGAGGCGAATTGGCATCGTTTCGGTGCTGCTGAATACAGCGAGGGTTGCAGGGAAGGGAGAGAGGAGTCAGGAGTCAGCAACCTGTTCAAAATAGAGGATTAGAGTGTGTTTGCAGGCCAGAATATCACTCACACTGAGATTCTGTACTTGCAGTACGCCCTGTGACTCAACAGTGTGAGTTCAAGATTGTGTTGGCCAGTGTCGCAAACTGAGACTCAGGTATCATCTACCCAGAGACAGGCAGGTTGCAGAGGGGGCAAGTGTGGTTGTATTGAAGAATGTAGAGAAATACAAAGCTCGTGCATGGTTGAAATTGAATGGGATGTGGCTACGCGGTAGGTAGTTTTGTCGTTGTCAGGGTTGGCAGAAAGTCATGTTGTCTGGGGCCTTAGGAGGCGGGAAATCGAATAAGTCGATGTCTGGAAGTCAAGTAGTCCGGTAGTTATGAGCCATGGGCGGCACTGAGGATCTGGCAGAAGAGAGGAGAGGAGAGGCGAATTGACTTTTGAATGACGCGATCTCATTGGCTCATCACTCCTGATGTCACGAAAAGTGACACCGAAGTCTCTTGTATAATAAGATTGTATATACATCCAGCGTCTAGCCGGCCAGTCCACATCCGCCGTAGCTCGTTTTTATCCGACACCGGCGGACGCCGTGCATAAGGGAATAAGGGATGTGACAGTCATCCCGGCTCCCCTTCATGACCACGACAACCACATCACGCTCGCCCTTTGTCGACCCGCACTATGCAAGGCAGAGCTGCTCACAGGCAACTGGTGCGTAAAAGCTCATTTACCTTCTTGTCCTGCCCGTCTAACCGCCCTCTTCTCTCGCTAGATCCATCTTAACCGCCTCTTTCGCCCACAAGCAGCACTCTGGTGAAAGGAGCGAAGCCGCCCTCCGCGGCTGGCCGAGCCTTTTTCCTCCAGATTTTGCACCACTACCGCGCTCTGCCATACGTTTTCGCTTCCCCCAGCTTTGTCGTCTGCGAAATCATCCTTTTCACGACATTGGCACCCGAACTCCCCAAACTCAATACCCTTCCTTTCCACGAGCGACAGCGACACCGACCCGCCAGCCTCCGAATGTGTCCTTCGCCACGAGACCACATACGCGCCAACTTGAACGTCCCCGTTTTCGCCAGCAGGTGGCGCCATACCGGCGCCACCACTCCCTTCACGATTTACGGGCCCATTCACGACTTCGTTCTCCCTCGCATCCAATGCGGATGCTGGGCAAGAAAACAAAACAACCACGCTCGACGGAAAACGATGTCGACAGTTGTGAAGCTCTTCGCTGGTCCTGTGCCCACGACAACCCGCCTTGCTGCAACGTACGCGACTGCGTTCCCTCGAAAGCCTGTTCTCGCGGCCTGCTTTTTCTCATCTTCTGCCTCCCCGACCTCCCAGCCACGCTACCGACCCCGAATCTCCCCTTCGCCACGCTCAACGAGCCTATCGCTCTTCCTCTCACTCTATCTTTACCCCACCTCACACCTGCCCCTTCGCCAGTGCCAGTGCTCGCCCTCCACCATCCACGCATCCCCTCGGCCACCCTTCCCAAAACAGCAAAGTCACGTGCCGCCCTGCGCCGAAAACGTCTTCGATGTACATCGACGGGTGCGCGGCGTGGGGCTCTGTCGCGTGTATGCGGTGCTGCCCTACGTCCACCTCCCCCGACCTATCTATTGTGGCGGGGCTATGCAGCGCGGAAGACGGTCGTTGGCGCGGTTTTCGTCGGGCTTCATTTGCGCGGCGCGGAGGTGGATTTGGGGACAGAGGTGTGGAATGGTCTGGGCGGGTGGTTCCTGGCTTAGTAGGGAGGAGAGTGGTGGCGTCGCGGGCGTGATTTGAAGTGCCAGAGAGGAGGAGACGTCTTTCTCGTCCCGCGTTTGGCGCTCGGAGGAAACGGGCTTCAGTCTGAGTCTCCGTCGTTATTTTGCGGCGGGCGGAAGCTCCCGGTACTTTTTCCAATTCTCTTGGCCTTTCTCTTCGGTGCGTGCTTTGACGCTGAGTATCCATACCCGAATATGTCGCTTTCGCTACATATATTACAATACATATCACTGCTTGTCCTACTTGATTTGTCTGTCTTATATCATACGAGTACATTATCGTTTGGTACTGACAACTCCGATACACACATATATACATACTCTCAGTGAGAGTACTTATATGCACATGTGTTCTTGCGGGCCATAAGCCGTCACCCAACACGGGGTTATGCTTTATATAAGACATATGTACGTATACGTCAACCATTCCCGTTCCCCGTCTTTTTTTCTCGTCCCACCACCACCACGAATGGCCACACAGACGCTCACCCCGCCGCACAACATCTGCTTGCCGTCCTACAAGGAGCTTGCCCTCGCTGCTGACATCGACGGCCCTTGTGCGGGCCTGCCGTTACAGCCGTTGCCCAGACCGACAAGCATTGTTTTGCCGCCGCTGGAAGTCGTGCGTTGCTTGGCTTTTTTTTGTGACTCCCTCAGCTAACGACAACAGCCGTCACGCCCATTGCGGAAGCAAGACGGCTTTGGTGCTGTGCACGACCACTTTCTCGACTTGGCGCGTCAGTGTCCCGCTGCACCGCCACCCAACAAGGAGTGGACCTCACCGTCCCCGTACTCCGCCTACCGTCCAACCTCCTCATCGTTCATCACACCCGTTATGAATGCTCTGCCGACGCCCATCCGAGTCAGTACCACCAACCCTTCACACTCCATCATGATCCACCACATGCACCAACCGCAGCCACAACAGCCCCCGCCGCAGTACGACCGCCTTGTGAGTGATGTGAGTGAGCCGTTCCGCTGCAGCCACGCCATGCGCCCCAAGAAGAAGCAGGTACTGTCGTGTTCCTTCTGCAGGAAGCGCAAGATTGCCTGTCGGAGGCCGGAGGACGGGAGCATCGATGAACGGTGCCAGTGTGTTTCTTTTCCCCTCTAAGCTCTTTCACCTTCTGCTGATTCCCACGAAAAAAGTGAATGCGCCAGACGCAATATTGGGCAGTGTGCCTACGCCACGGCCCGCCGGGTTTCTCTTCGGGGAAAAAACTCGCGCCGGAAGAGCGCTGGGCGGGTGGGCAACATCCATCATGATCATCAAGGTGCCGGGCCGGAAATGGAGCTCGGGTCGCCCTTGCCGTCGCCTGAGCGCAAAGCTAGTGCGAGCCCGCTGTCTACGAGGATGTCCTGCGCAGCTGCGCCGGCGTCAAACTTACACAAATTGAAAAGCACAAGACATGCCGCGATGCGCGACGCTGCCACTGGCAATGACGCACAGCTCCAATCGTCGTTCACAACGCGCGGTGGGATTCCAGTTCCTCAGACAAACGCGTGGTGAGCGTGCGTGGAGGCAGGTGACGCGCAGGTTGATTGGTAGGAGGAGATTCGAGGACAATGATAGCGATGGTACTGTACAGTGACTACATGATATCCCACCTGTACACGGGGTTTTTTGATGGCTGAAGCAGACAGAACCAGCCCGGTCGCGATACAAGGCGTGGATTGAGGGGAGCGCGCGAGCTGCGCTGCCTCATGTGAAAGTCGATGCAGTGATACTTAACCCTTGACGAAGTCGCCGATAGATGTAAAGACATGTGTTCACATACCCATCGCATACCATTCTGTTTCATCTTGGATGTCGTTATACACCATATTGATATGAATTCTTGTACTTACATTAATATTCTTTATCTCTTGCCCTCTGCTAATGTCCATCCCAGTTTGCGCCAAGCACGACCGATATTTATCTGATTATGTGACCCCATCAGTAAAAGTGCACAAAAGTCTTTCAGGTCTTTCTTTGGGCAAGACCAAAAAGATCTGAAAGACCTGAAAGACTCAAAAGACACCAGGTCTTATTTAAGCAGCATCCTGGTCTTGGAAAAGACCTAACATCTTTCCCAAAGATCACAAAAGACCACAAGAAAGACTTGGTTTCAAGACCACCAAAGATGCCCTGGGACTGTTCAGGATGCAATAAATGGAGCAATTGAATGAATTAATGATCATTCTACACAATGTATGTACACAGGCTCCCCGTCTCCGCCGTCCCAGGTTGTCGACTTCCCTTGCCCACCCCATGCCCGGTTGTGCGCCGATTCTCACCCAACCGCAGCCACTAGCGCGAACGTGTCCCTCCCGACATTCCCAGCGCAGTATGTTTCAGCCCGAGTGGGCGACCGCGCTGTCGCCACTTCTTCAGCGGCGATGTCAGCCAGCGTATGGGGTAGTCAGCCCTGTTGACGGCCTGCGCAATACCTGTATATGTCAGCAGTTAGTCTAACTAACGAGGCGGCGACACACCGGGCTGCGAACAGATCCTAAGCAGCAATGGCCCGCGTGCCAGTGGGGGATAGTGGTCGGGGCCGAGAACGTGTAGCCCTGAGAGTTGCTTGATGATAATGAGGAAAGGGGACCGGACAGGGCCTTGCAGAACTTGAGACGAACGTGGAAGTCTTGAGCTTGAGGCTCGACAACTTGAGTGCTTGAAAAAGTCGGATTTTGAGTCCAGGAGGTCTTGAGTGTTGATGAACTTGGGTTTTGAGATGATTGCGGTGGGGAATGGACGACGAGTGGGCCGTTAATGGGCTTGTGAGGTGGCGGGAGATGGGGGGAAAGGAAGAAAGAAAAACGGCGATCGATCGCCGATGTGCCATCAACCATCTGTCATACGTCAGATGTGCGTCACAGCTTTAGGGCCGAGTCTGATTGATGACTTCCGAGCCAACAACATCGTTACATTTCAGGAGCTGACCCGCCCCTGCCCCGTCTCCTCAACTCCGCCCAGAGCGCCTGTGCCTCCCGCCGCACCGCGCCCGCGCGGATGAGCCGCACCGCCTCGTCGTACGCGGGCAGCACCCCGCGCGCACCGGCGCGTTCCACCGCCGTGGCGCGTCCATCCCGACCCTTGCCCTCCCCGTTCTGTTACGGTTCCTTCGGCTCTGCAGCAGGCCCTCTCCTCCAGCCTGTTCCGCAGCGTCATCACGTGGCGCACGACGTGGAAGCCGACCCTAAGCCTTGGCACTCGTGCCTTCGCGGGGTCCGCGAACGCGCGCGCGGGGCGGGCTTCGTCCACGTGAGCGACGGCGGGTCTTGCGTGTGCGCCGGCCATGCTTCGGGGGCGCGGGCACGTGTGCAGGGCGCAGCATCAGCGCAGGGATGCTTTTCTTCTTCGGAGTCGTCGTGCCAGTGGGCGGCGGTGGTGGTGGTGGGAAGCCAAATTGACAATGACATTAACCCTTTACTATAAATGATATTGTTGGATGGTCTTCGACATTTATTTACATTCAGTTTTCTTAAGATATGGATCATGTTAAAATGAGACCTACAGTAGTATTCCCGGTTGAATGTTGCTCAGCATGGAGTCTAGGCGCTCGCGGGTGACACGTTGTCCAAAAGCTAGGGTTGTGTAGTCGGGAGGGTTGACAGGTAAAATCGTTGGCTTAGCTCGGGGTATGTCGCGGAAAAAGTGTTTCCGCGGGTCGGGTTGGTAAGTTGGCACTGGGCGAATCTTTCGCGCGACAGGCTTGTACTTTCGCTTGGCTACGATCGGCGCCTTGGCGCCGGCGCTGGTCGTGTAAGTGCGGGTTTCGGAGAAGAGGCGCGTGGTCCATGGTGTTGGTACAACAGAGTTGAGGTCAACTCCGGTTGAAATAGCGTAGTCGATGAGAATAGAGTCATAAGCTGGAGAAGGTGAAATATGGAATAGTGAATCGAATTCGGAAAGCTCAGCTTTTCCCATTAATGCTTCAAGAGATCTTCCCAAGATATTTGCATGGGGCGCGGGGAAGCTGGTTGACGCGGGCCCTAGCACCAAAAATCCTCCCCTTCCGGGAGCTCTTCGACGTACGCGGCATGGTGCGAATGATCATGGCCACGCGTCATAGCGATCGCGTTCCGCGGGTCAGCGGGATTAGTAATCGAGATGCCAATCGGGGTTGGCCACGACGCTCACCCTCTTTCCACAAATACAAGCTGACGGCTCCGCCCCGCTCGTAATCAAGCCGGGCACAGAACCACTGGAGGAATGGTTGGCCTAGTATAAGGTCGTGGGGACCGAGCTCTTGGTGGGAGACGAAGAGGTGGTGGGAGAACTCGTGCTGGCCAATTCGAAGCGGTACGTCTGTCGCACAACCTCGCAGCTGCTCGGGGTCGCCGTGGATGCCTTTCAAGGCCCACCGTGTTCCCTGGTAGTCAACAGCGAGTGAACAGCGAGTTGGTACTGATAAACTTGCCAGGTTTAGCTCCGAACCCGAATCTATCATTGCCTTCAGCTCTACACCGCCCACCGTCACTGTTAACGACCCAGTGGTCATCGCAAAGAAACGACTTGTCGGTGGTGCTTTCGCCACCGCGTTGCTGTAGCGAACGAGGAAGTCTTCAAGCTCGTACGATGGTTCTGCGAGCATTTCTTGTGGCTCGCTACTCTGAATTTGTTTGCTCGAGTACTCGCGTTTGGCTCGAGTCTGCTCGCTCATGAGCTTCTGCAAGGCTGGGCTCGCACCTATAATTTCGAAGATGGGGAGCGAGACACTCGTCTTGAGGATAGTCTCCAAAATTCCTGGTGGGTTAGCGCGCTCTTGAATCGCAGAGGTAATGTGGTACTTATCTTGCGCAGGCTTGTTGGCGTCTCTCATGACGACATCCTCACCCTGTCCGCCTGCTCGCGGCGCTCGAGCATTCTTCCAGCCGTCTTTTCGATTAATCGGGTTGGGCGGTGTCGGAATCTTATTGTCGACCACTGGTGGAGCTGGAGCTTGCGCGATTGGAGCCTTGGGCGCGTTTGCCTGAACTGGAGGTTGCGGGGGAGCTCGTGGTGGTGGCTTTGGTGCTGCTGGCGCGTTTGGTCGTTGGCCAACGGGATTATATCGGTTCGTATCCTTTCCACTGCGGGTAACTGGATTCGCTAACTGTTCATCGTAGCTGAGCGAAGAGACCGCGAAAAACTTGTTATCGAGGACTTGGGTGGAACCGAAAGCAAGACCCGCCGAGTGAGTTGCGGCGGCCTGTACCCCATCTGCGCGCGCGCGCATGTATGATGAAACACCGCCTCGCCATCCTTGCGGAACCTTGGGGAGATCAGAGCCGTCCATTTGGACATACCTTTGCGAGTTTGGGTCGACTTTTACGAGCGCTCGCTCGATCAGCTCGCGCATCTCGGGACAGTATCGCGGATGAAGTTGGTGAGTGCCGACCTTTCCACAAACAAAGCATCGCTTACCCGCGTTGGTAGCGAGTTGCCTTTCCGCTAAGTGGAGCCGCATTTGCTCCAACTGGCGCGTTAAGTCCGCAATCTGGGAGTCTGTCGAAGTCGTTGGCGCCTCGGGCGCATGGTCTTGAGCGGGACGCTGCTGGATTTGGACCGGTCGATGCTGCGGTGCCGCCTGTTGTGCTTGTGTTTCTAAGGTGGGAGCAGCTTCAATTCGATTACCAGACTCGTCGAACTCAACTTGGTTTGGGTTGTAGATCCTTTCGCTCCAGGGCTTGAATATCAACGAGTCGGGGTCGAAACGTTTCTTCAGGATTTCGACTGTCGCTGACAGTGATGGAGCGGTGTCGCGCGTACGATTGGTGGTTGGTGTTCGCTGGTAAAACCAATCCTTCAGCGAAGTTGGGATGCTGCTAACGAACATGTGGTTTGCAGTTTCTTGGGTAATCCGTTTCTTCTTGACTAGATTACCTGACATCCGCAGGAATTCTCGATAGTAGGTGTCAACTGCGGTCTTGGAAACAAACGGGGACTTAGCGGCATTGGTTTGACAAAAGTCTTTGAGCTGCTGCTCGGTGTAGTTCTGCGCTGACTCCTCGTCAGGGTATACGGCAAGTAAGGCTTTTGAGGCGGCGATCCAGGTCTTCCCGGCAGCTTCAACGTCCAATTCCGGTATGTACCTGATAATATCCTTGACGCGGTCGCTTGAGTACTTATAGATGTGGTCGACCAGCTGGTCCTTATCGACAATGCCGGCTTGGACGCCACACTCGGCGATGAGATCGAGGAAGTCTTTCGTGTACTTCCCATTGAACTTGGGAGCGTTTTGGGAACGCGGAAGGGGCATGGGGGTATGGAGAGTCGCAGTGGCTGTCGGAGTCGCCATACTTTCTAGCGACTAAGGTGAGAGAGGTGAGTTAGGGGTGAATTTTGATAACGCAGCGTCTGAAGGCCTCGATAACGGAAAACCAGCCCCCTCGCGGTGGGCTCCACTGAAGAAGGACTAATCAGTCCAAGCGAGGACTGGGAATGGGCCTAGGTCGAACCGAGGGTGGCGCTGCGGGAGGAGTAGATTGTCGGTTAAAGCTCCGCACGAGTGTCAATATCCGCGGATGTTTGCACAGGTACCTGCAGGAAAACATCTGCGGGTTTGACATCCGTGGATACAGGTATCCGTTTCCCACGGATGCCAAGAGTACAGGTATGACTTTGGAAGATCATAATTTTTATTATCTTATATATGTTTCAGTCACTATAGTCTTCTCATGTCCTATGGTGTCTATAGCAGTGTATTACTTGAAGCTATGTCCTATATAAGCTGCTTATATTGTCAATATACCTCAGTATCCTGATGTTTTATAAGAAATACCCGTGGATAACCCGTGCAGGTACCCGTATCTGTGAGTACAGGTACCCGTTTCTCACGGATGCTGCAAATGCAGGTATTGGTTTTGAAACCTAAATTACCCACAGGTAGAGTACAGGTATTTATCCGTGACACTTGTGAGAAGCCTTATTGTCGGTGGTGAAGACGGATGTGTACTTAGCTCTTGTGGAATAAAAGTTGACTCGAACTCGGAGTGGCGCTTTCGCTCGCGCTGGCTCAGGACTTCAGATGAGGGGGAAGAGTAAGAAGAGATGATTCTCCTATCCGCATACAGTGAAACCGTAACTACCGATCGGAAGGGGTAGAGAAATGAAATATGAATATATAGAGTGGCCATGGTACTAAGATCCTTGCATGGAAACTTCCGGACATGGCAATCGGGCTGGGGACAAGTCGAATAGAGCAGCGGCGCTGCTGCCCTCAGCGTCAACTACAGGGTGACCAATCCTGAGTTGTGCTCGCTCCAGTCCCTCCGAATCGCCATGCCAGTCGTGTCTTCCGCGTTGGATATGTTGAGATAAGGGAATGGAGAAGAGTGGAAAGAGGGGGAATTGAGTGGTAGAGTAGTAAAAGGTGGCTGTTAACGCCCGGAGGTGCTTGACGCGTAGATGTCGCGTGACCGTGAATACGACGTGGAAGCCATGTGGCACTTCCACACCGCCGCCCTCACTCAAACTCAAGTTCTAGGCTACACCAGGCGGCAAAACCGGTCTCCCTCGCGGCAAAACCCGCCCCGCTCGCCTCTGTGCCGACTCTCAGGCCACCAGCTCGTCAAACGAGCCGATTTGGCGGTGCTCTGGCCGCTACAACCGTCCCCCTCCTCCAACGGCTTGAAGTCCACTGCCCAACGCAGCCGTTTGACGGTCCTGATGGTCCGCGCCAACTCCTAGGCCGCCGAAAGCGCCGTTTCTGCCGGTTGCTCGTCACCAACGGTCATAACGACGAGTTCTCCCTCCTCAGAAGCAATTCCCGCCGCCATTTCTCGCCAAACAACGCCGTTTGACCGGCCGCAAGTGCTTGAATCGACCCCAGCATGAACCCTGTATCTCCCACGAACTTGCTGGCGCTGTCTTGCGCGACTGCGAGTTTTGCAAGGCAGCAAGTCGCACACAAGCTGTTAACAAGTTAGCATGTGAAAATGGCAACAAAACCGCAAGAACACGCACTTTCGCGGCCGGAACAGTCTTCGTGCCGACTCGAGATGCTCTCCCTCGCCAAACCAAGTCATTTAACCGGAAGAAACTGGCTGAATCGACCCAGCTCGACCACCACCATCTCCCGTCAATCGCTTGCGCTCTCCTCCGCGTCTCTCAGCTCTACATGTCCCAAATCGCCAACTGAGCTTATAACCGCAGTCAGCATCGACAACTAGCGTTAAAACAGCAAGAATGTGCACCTGCACGGCCAGAAGAGCTTCCTCGACAACGGCAGCCCCCCCCTCTCGTCACCCAAAAGCCAAAGCTTCAAGAACGACGTTAGCTCAATTGGAACGACAAGATAAGATATTTGAGGTCCCCCGCCGCAACGTAAGCCCCATTTCCGCGTCCTCCGAGTCCGGGAGCACGTCTGAAATTACATCAGTCAGGATACGGACGCGAAAACCGCGACCACTGCTTCACCCTCGATTCCCCGCACTCTGCAACAGTGTCAGCGAACTCGGCCGCAAGCGGGGGAGGATGAACAACAAGAAGCTTACCCTGACAAGGGGCCCATCTGCCCATCCTCTACCGTTATTACACTCGTGCACCCCCAGTGCGGGGCCAGGTTCTAATGGTTCGGCGTCCCAGTCATTGCTGGTAGGCCGGAACCAACGTAGACCCAGGTTTTGTTGGCACCCACCCACCGTTTTATTTTCATCCTGACCAGCGCCGCGACAGGCCAACTTGGCTCTGCCCCTAGGGCGAGCGGCCATGGTGCTTTGTTGGCAGGAACAACCGCTGCCCCATTCCACTCGGCATTGCAGACAGTGGGGGCACCCGGTTGGCGCTGCCCAGACCTGCCTATGGGCCCTGTTCTCGGCCCGCCGCGCACCATGTCCGAGCAGACGGCTAACTTGGCTGGCGGTAGATTCAAGAGGCGTTGAACACGCCGATAACTGAGTGTGGGATGCAGGAAAGAGGGGTGAAAGGAGGACTCAGAGGGGTGATAGGCAGAGCTGAAGCTGCTATCCATGAACCAGCGGGTAGAGCCGAGTCCTCATTTCTCGGGCTTATTCTTTCTTCCTTCAAATTTTGTGCCCTACGTGCGCGACGCGCGTGCATGTTTGTCAGAGGTTCTAGACTGCGGCACAAATGTGTGGCGAGTTTGCAGTCAAGGTTGAAGGATAGGGGAGGGAAAATGGTGCTGATGACTTGTTGGGCCACTGCCAGGGCCAGCGCAGAGCCCAGTGTAGCTCAATCTTGGCCGTTTCGGCCCGCAATAGTGCCTGTCGCCCATGTCAGCAAAAACTCTTGAAACGTGCTCTAATCGGTAGGCTGGGGCGGTTTGGCACTCTGCGGCGCTGTACATCGGCCGCCGTTGCTGTTTCCGTGAGATCGGTGAGCACCGTGTTCGGTTCTGGGTCGTTCTGGCTGAAGTCGTTGGCACTTGTAGCGCCAATGGTGCTAGGAAACAGGCCAGCCGCTGGCCCTGCGCTCGCCGACATTTGTTACGCGAAACTCGAGGCCAGCAGGCTAAATTCCCACGCGTTCCGCCTGAGACTCTCAGGATACAACGGGGCAATGCTCCTTTCTACGTCCTAGAAATCTCAGGCGGAACAAGCCGGCGCCTGGGTCTGCGCGGCCCTCCCTTTGTTTTCAGAAACGAGTGTCGTTCCGAGTCCGGCAAAGCCTTCCGAAGAGAGCTAAGTTCCTGTGCTAGCTCGTCCATCTTTCGTGAGCGGTCTAGTATTGCGAAATGCAGGCGTTGAATGGTGCCTGCTGCCCCTGGGTAACGCAGCAAGACTTCAGCTAGTGCAGGAACTCACACACTGGTGGTCGGAAACTTGAAACCGTCATCTGTTCTGGACTTGATGATGCGTGAAACCACTAGGGCTGTAACGGGCTGTAATGGCAAAGAACGGTGGCCCCGGTCTAGAGAGTTCCGCCGCGGCAAACATGTTTTACGCGTGCATTCCCTCTTCCCAAACGTCGAACGATGACGCGTCACCATTTGTAGGTGTTTTCAGGACCTTAAAAGAGGCTCAAATGTGTTGAATGTTGAAGCCAGCCGCGTATTAAGCATCTTGAAGATGTCAGAGTGAGGTTTGGAGCAAAAGATTGTCGTCGCAGGGAGAGGAAAGCTGTGTCATGACGTAACGTGAGACAACTTGAAATTATGACATCATTTGTTCTTTCATCTTACTGCAATACAGTGAGGATGCCGTTGGTACGCGGTAGGTACGAGCCAACCACGCGGCCGGCCACGCGGCCAGTCCGCGTGTTCCGGCACGCCGCAGCCCGTGCCCCTAGTGCATGCATGCCTTCCAGGCCTCGTAGGTATTGGGGAGGGGATCTTTTCGGTAGACCGCGTTCGTAACGGCCCGAAGCATGCCGTTCTTGGCGACGCGGATGAGATTGACGTCGTCGTAGTGTGCGACTTTGTTGAGAGAGTCGAGTACGGTGAAATAACTGGTTGCATCCATGTCCTTGGTTTGAACGTGGGTTTCCATCTTCTGCTGCGCGATCTCGGCGTGGGCCTCCCCTCGGAAGGCCGTGATGAAGGCTTTTTTGAAGCCTTCGTACGTCGTGTAAGCTTCGGCGGTGCGGAGCTTCATGGCTTGGGAGACGTTTTCTTTCCACGTGACAGTGTTTCCTCCTTTGATGTAGGAGAGCGCGTACGAAATCTTTCGTACCTCGTCGTTGTAAACATTCGCGTTGGCTTCGAAGACCAACCAACAATCTGCCAGGAAGGCGTCTACTTCGCTGGCGTCGCCCGTGAACTCCTTAGGGGGAGAGACGGTTACTCGTGTATTTCCCCTGTGGGGCCGATGAGCCAAGTCTTCTCTGGCTTGGCAGAGCAGATCGTAGCTCTGCATGACTCCCTGCTGTACAGCTGTGTATTCCCCGTTTACTCGGGACAGCTCGGCCTCAAGGACCACTTGTCGATTCGCCAGGGCGGTGTTTTCCGCCTTGAGTTGCTCCATCTCCTGATTCGTTCGGAACAGATGGGCGAACAGGAACTCCTGTTGTTCGTTATGGCCCATGGCCATGAATTGGGCACGCTCGTCCCCCTGGTTCGCGGGGGTGCCCATCGTACTGTCGTGCTCGGTAGACATTTGTCGCGCTTCTTGCGTTCGTAGGGGAGGCTAATATTCTGTCAACGTCGGGCTCGGGCCGTGTCGGGACGTCGGGGGGTCCGACTTCGAGAGGGTCTGAGGAGCACGAAAGATGGGTATTCGCCCGGAGAATAGACGATATTAGCCTAGCGACTACAGCTTGTAAGTACAGTTTTTATACACTACGATACACGGCACATTGCCTCAGTGACCTTCGACTCCTTGCCCTTCAGAGCTATGCGTCGGGACGCCGCATTCAAAGGGGGGGGTGATATCAGGGGAACCCCCGCTTCGGCCTCCTTCGGACCCTCCGAACGCATCCGACCGGCGCCCCTTCAGACGCTCTGACCTGCCCCGACCATTGTCCACGGCCTCCTTCGCCCGCACAATCACCGATCCGTCAAGACCCTCCCAACGATCACCTTGGGACACGGCCTGCAACGCCGCACAGGCCTTCTGTGCTCTACGTCGGCAGTTACGGACGACCAGTACATAGTTGGCGCCCTAGCAGGCGGACCCTTAGAGTTTCTTCTCTTTGGATCCTCCCCTGCTAGGTCGGTCCCTCCATGTATTTCCCGTAGCTCTTATTCTATATACTGCGCTCTTGACGCGTCAAATTCGATCGTTGCTCCGTGCAGTATGCCTGCGCCATGTCGCACGCCAGGTCCCAGGGGGATCGCCAGGCAGGGGCGGCGATGCGCCTGATAAAGGCGGAGTCGGGGCCAGAGTTGGAACCGGAGTCGGGGCGAGTCTGACGGGCCAAGGAACCGAAGTCGGGGCGGGTCCGGCGGGCTGGAAAAGGGGTTCCCCTGACAGGTAGTTCTTCAGACGATCTAAGCGATAGAGTACAGGGTACACTATCGCGCCTTATATACGCGGGCCCGCAAAGGGGGTGATCGGACACCCTGGCCTCTCCTGCTCCTCAGATAGAGTACAGGGTACACTATCGCACCTTATATACGCGGGCCCGCAAAGGGGGTGATCAGACACCCTGGCCTCTCCTGCTCCTCGGATAGAGTACAGGGTACACTATCGCACCTTTATATACGCGGGCCCACAAAGGGGGTGATCGGACACCCTGGCCTCTCCTGCTCCTCCTTGCCCCCATTCCTGGCCGCAGAGGGGACGATCGTACATCCCTTGCGGGCCAGGCAATACTCCTAACCTCCTAGCACTCCTCCCCAGTCCCCTTGTGTTGAGTTGGGCTCGGCGACAGCTCGACACATCGTTCTTGGTCACGTGCTTCCCACATGTGCCTTCCTCCTACTGGGGTGCATGTTCCCCGTTGTCACGTGCTGCGTGCTACGGGCCCGCGGTGGCCCAACACCAGCGCCGGAGCGGACGGGCCGGGTATTATCTGTGACAGGGAGACTGTCAGGGTGCGGTGACGCGGCGCTTGATGGGGTCAAGTGACGGCATCAGGGTTTCCCCTGACATGGCCTTCCTGGAGATGATAATATTATTGCCCTTTGGTCCCAAGCATTAGCATATGTTACTGTATTATACTCAGTTACTTGAATCCACATATCTTGATGGTTATGATAAGTTATGTATTTTTAGGAAATGAATATCTGGGCATATCAAGACTCTAGCTAGTAAATAGACTATAGAATAGGGCTTGGTTTTATAAAAAAATTTGGCCTTAACAAACGGTTTGTAAAAAAATCTTCCCAAAACCCTGTTTATCAACTGGTTTTTAGGTTTTATAAACACTTCAGGCTAAGCAGCCCAACTGTGCCTTGGGCAATATAATTTTGATATATTTGTCAAGGTGAAATACTACTAATAGTGGCCCCAGGCGAGGCCCAGGAGTTTCCCTTCAATATCTACTATCTCAGCTAAATTTTATAGTGTAAAATACATTTTATGGCAGAGATGTCACACTTTGGCTAACTGTCACACTAGTGTCACATTGTTTACAAACACCCTCTTCCCAGAATGCCTGTTTATAAACATCCCTATATAAACCAAGCCCTACTATAGAAAGTGCATGTTCAGGTTACATTGAGTTGTTAGCTAAGTTTTTCCTGCCTGTTGTAGACCACACCCATTTTTATCTATTGATCTATTTATTTATTTTACTTATTTGGTTTTATTTAGTTATTTTTTAGAACTGGTCACAGCAATAATTAGCAATAATTATCATTTCTGCTATATGTGTCACAGCTTCAAAGAATTTCCTGATCCAGATAGAAAATCATTTTCTCTATTTACAATTTTTCTTACTAAGAAATTGCAGGTTACCATTCCCAATTAGGAATCTTTCCTGTAAGGGTATTTTGATCCACCCTTGCCATGATCCAGGAAATTGATGGTTAGTGATGTTTGATTCTAAAATATGTTATGGAAAAATATTTTGACCCTGGACTTTAGCACACTCAGTACAGTCATTTTTTCATTTTCAATGTCAGTTGCTATTGGTTTTTTTTTCAGCACTCAGTTAGGTGTATGTGGTTCAGTTCCAAGGTTCAGCATGGCAAAATCATCTGTGTTTCAGCAAAGAAGAATAAATAATGAAAAACTTATATGTTACACTACCACGGTGATGGGCTGCAGGGCACTGTGCACGCGAGGGGTATGGCTACCGCTCGGCGTTGACACCGGAATCATTGACCAGCGTCCGGCACAGAGCTTGACGGGGCGGTGTGCGCGTGCCGCGGTCGAAGTACAACGAGACGAAAGGACCGTCACCGGCTGAAATTCTTGGATGGTTCCCAGCCTGAGTGTCTTTGGCCGGTGTGACAAGTCGCATTCCCTCCGAGAGGCTGATTCGCCTCCAGCTCTGAGCGAATGATGGTACTGGATGGCCATGGACTCGAGAATGAGTGATGTTAGTCATCCATCTTACCTGTGACAGACACAATACAATCTATTAATACCTGCGAATTTTAAGCTTTTGTAAATTCTGAATTTGAATTCAAGGCATATTGACCAATGACCACCTCCAACAAGTTGCTGACAACATTGTGTCAATGCCTTGAAAGTACTACTTAAATTCAAAACAATGCCAATATGTAAACACTGGCAGACTCGTTACATGCATAACACGCGGACACGACTAGTACTTACTTAATCTAGTAACGGGTAACAATGCTAGACAGACATCTTTCAACCCCAAACTCTGCGGGATATTGTTCTGGAAACCCTTCTTCGTTCATAAGATCCCAAAATGTTGGCATGTTGCGGTTTGCGAAGGCACAAGTCGTGTATTCCCAGTACTCAGGCATCCAGGTGGCCATTTCCCAGTCCACTATAGCGACAATTGTGGAGCCCTTGACAAGAATATTCCGCGGGGCCAAGTCACAGTGCGTGAACACGGTGCGATAGGGTCCGGCGCGCTGCTCGCAAATGCGCAGAGATTCCTCGTGTTGAGGAAAGCGCGCACGCACCTCGCTCCGAGTCATCAGCCAGTCATAGCCTAAGAACTCCTGGAAGTCTGTGACCGACGCGAAAGGGCCACAGCCCTCAGCGTTGGTGCGAATGTGGAAGTCCTTGCAAGCGGTGCCATCTATGGCTTCTACGGCACCAGGATGTGGGGGTGTGAGCGCATGGAGTTGTTTGAGGTACCCGTGAAGCTGACGCACGACGTCACGTTGCTCCTCAGAAGTCATAGTTCCCCAAACCCGCTCCAGCTCCTTGCCCTCGATGTACTCCATGAGGATTCTGAGGTGACCATCGCGGTTCTTGAAAACACCATGGACGCGGGGGACCGGATTGTCGTCCTTGTGGCAATATATTCGAGGTTGAGGGCCTCAGTATAACGAATCTCCGACCCTGATTTGAAGGCTAGATTCTTGCTAACGCGCGTGATTGACTCGTAGCTCCCATAGGTCCGGTGCCCCAGTCCAATGCGGAGTTCCAAGTACAAGGAGACGAAAGGACCGGCTTGAATTCGCGGATGGTTCCCAGTGCCATCTTTGGCTGTTGTGACGCGTTGCATTGTTTCTGAGAGTCTGAGTTGTCTCCGGCTCCGAACGTAATACCAGTTGGGGGTGAACTCGAAGATGAGGGATGTTGGTTAAAAGTTAAAAACGATTGTCAAGTCACGCCACTGCCACTGACATCCATCTTACACGTGTGCGCGTACACGTGTGCGCACACGTACACCACACGCACACGCACACACACACACAGATGCGAACGCTGACAATTGCAAAAGCTTTTCTTCTGAACAAAAAGAGTGCATTCGATCGCGCCCTAAGGTTGATTGAGTGATTGTCTGAGAAATTACAATCATTTGACTCGCAATTATCCTCACTGTATTGGAACAATAAGCTGAAGTGCTGCAGCTCATGGTTTTTATTGTGGCTTCCAAACCTATTTCTTCATTGCCAAGACCGTGACTCAGCGATTCGGAAGTTGCAATTGTTCTAATTATCTGCAACTTCTTTACTAGGGAATGACACGGGTTTCCTTATATGGCAATTTTGAAGTTTAACCTAGACTTATGACTGATAAATGAGATATTATTACTTTGGCTGTACTATAAATTTCTATTAACAGTAATGTAAGCGAAAATTTAATATAACAATAAGATTGTTAGATGGGTCTGTTTCTGAGTCAGTTTGAAGTTGTGGTTGAAGCAGCATCTGAACTTTTACTCAGATGTCAAATATAGTACCAGAAAGTATAGTAACAAAGACTCAGAAAATTTCTCATCTGAGAGAATTTGATTTTATAACACCTTGTATGACCCACAGATGCTGCCTATATAGGCCTCTGAGAAAACTCAATAGTATACAGTATATACTCTATACTACAAAATTTTTGCCACCCTGTATATATATATGGATTGTATTGGGTTATAACCCAATATATTGAGTATTGTATTATATTTGGTTGGAGCCTTAGGGCCAACCCGCGGGACTCGGACTCAGAAGTTCGACCATTTATTGTATTTCTTTACTCAAATGAGGACTATAAAAGCTAGAATGTTCTCAGATCTAGTGCCAGAAACATCTCAACCCAATAGGGTGCTGTGAAGAAATCCCCAGCATATACTCACACATGTTTCTAACAGTTTTTTAAAAACCGGGTGTTTATAAACGCATTTCAAATGTGACTACACTAAAAGACCTCGTCATTGATATCGTCGTCAAATACTGCATCTACAGCTTTCTCCTTGCCTTTCATAGTGCCGACCACACCCGGATTGGTGACCGTCTCAGCACTGAGAAGCGGAGCATCGCTCAAAAGGTCACGAAACAGTGCATCCCCGAGGTCAGCGATGTCCTCTGACTCAAATCGTGTCGACTCGAGACTTGGAATTATGTCAGCGAGAAGATCGGTGGCCAGGGTACGCGCATTGAGTGCATTAAGGCCAGCCGCAGCAGCATCGTTTCCGGGCTCACTACCAGTGCCAGGCGTAAGATTAGAGTCAAGAGTGAGGTTGATTGCTGTAGTTGGCTCCGTTGATGTCGATCCTTCTGAAGGAGCAGACGAAGGTGCCAATGGGGAGGGCGACTGCTCTCTCGAGAAGAACTCGCTTTTGATCGACCGCCAATTGAGGCGAGGCTGAACTGGTGCCTTGCGCTCGCTATCCCGTCGACGAACATGTTGCCGCACTTGGGTAATGGCAACAGTCGTGGCCGCATCTTGCCGATTTCGGTCTTTAGTCGACAGCTTCGTGAAGACGGATACCGTTCGTTCCTCGGGCATTGAGGTAGGCATGATAGCGAACATTTTGAGTGCCATATGCTATAGTAACATTTGTGAGTTCTAAGGTTAAATCGAATGAATCTACACTTACGGCGAGCACAAATGCGGCAGGTTCATCGAGGAGTGCCTGCCAATAAAGGTAGGCACGTGTCCAGGCAGGATTAGGCCGATTGAAGGGAGCTTGCTGACGCGTAAACCCCTCGAGTTGCGACCGAAGTGCCGCAATAACTGCCTTACGGTCAGAATAGTGGGAAAACCCTTTTGAGCCTTTTAGATTTGGCCGGGCATTGAGCTCTGCCTTCAGTCGTTCCACCAGGAAACGCCCCACAACCTCGTAGGCAGGCATCTTCCGTCTCAGATCCGCATCACCAGTTTCCGCTGGCTGTGCATCGGAGCCACCCTCGGCTGATTCTGCAGCAACGAGAAGATTGCCTGATGAGCGGCGGAGGATATTGCTTGCAATGTATTCTGGCAAATGCATGAGCTACTGGTTGACGCGTGAAGAAGGGCTTCTGACCCGGATCAAGAAAGAATCCCGTCAAGTAAGCGTCAGTACCACCAATCAGCTGCTGGAAACGAGTATTAACAAGACGACGAATCTCCGCGATCACATCATCAGGGATTCCTAGAGCGTTTTCCGCAAACGTGTCACGAAGCACGGGAGTAATAGCCACGTAGAACTTCCAGACATCACCGAGAGTTGTTGTCAAGCCTTCGAGACACTTGATGGCGCGAGCGATAGGCTCGAGAACAGTGACAAGCTGCTCTAGATTGAGTTTGAAGCTATTATAGAGAGGGACCTTTTTGAAGAATGCAAGCTTTGACTGCTCCTGACATGTGGGTGAGCCATCTACTCTAAGCGTAGCAATTGAATGACATACCTCAGAGCCTTCGGCGCGTACAATACCAAGCCGAACTAGCTCATGGATTGCTGGTAAATTTCGTAGAAGTGCATAGCCCGACCAGTACATGGTCCCAAACCGTGTTTTTCCGACGGTTTCGAGTCCTTTCGTGATGTCCATGATGACACGCAGCGCCTTGAGGTGGGTACCAGCATAGGTAGAGCTTGAGAAGAAGCCGATGACTGTTCTCATCGACTCGATACCCTGTCATAATGCATATCAGTTGGCGGAAAGTCAGTAAATAGTTGGAGAAATATACCGTTTCGAAATGCGTGAGCTTGCATATATCCTTAATGAGGTTTGAAAGATGGTGTGGCGCATCTGCAAGAGCGATAATTGTTGACTTTCTGGATATGTTCACCCGTGTGTGAATCTCCAGAAGACTCGTCGGCCAGCATAAGAAATGGCTCACGCAGCTTCGGCGTCGTAATATGCCCAGTGTAAATTGACTGCCCAAAGACAGTGCTTCCATCGTAAGACAGTGTCAGGTTGCTGATTGTGCGAAGACGTTTTGTATTTTTGGTGGTGATCGTGGCGGCCTCGCGATGAATGTAGTCGGTCATAGTGGTCGACGAGTAAATACCGGCATATGGGTTGAGATGTTTCGCGAACTTCTTGAAGGTTTGCTCGTCGACATGGCGGATGGCTTGTCCGGTAACGGCCATAAACTCAAGCAGGTAAAGGTTCGCCTTGTTTTGAAACTTGACAATTGCTCCTTTGCGCTCCTCCTCCCCCAGGCCACGAAAGGGATCAAAGTATGGATTCTTCGTCTTTGTCGCATCACCCTGATCATGAGTCCCTGCATTTTCGTTATCCCCTTCGTCCTCGCTGCTCGATATTTCGTTGGACAACGCCTTCTTGCTATTGGCAACAAGGGCAGCACGTCGCTCGGCAGGTGTCAAGTATGGGCAGTTTGACGCATGTGGCAGGATGCGAGAGCCTTGTCGGGGATTTGCCCAGCTTTCCTGACAGCCCGGGCCAGCGCAACGATGGCGTTGAAAGGGCTTGTTGGTCTTTGGGTTTATTGCCTTGATGGTTTCGCAGTAGATCGTCAACTGTTCGAGCAATGGGTCCGCAGCACGTCCACGATTGTTGCGAGCTGCTGGAACAACGTCGATCAGGTCTTCAAAGGGATGATTAACCTGGCGAAGAAAATCTCAGCTAGAATAAGATGTAAAGAAAAGCACGCACTGCTCCTTGACGTGTGAGTGCTGCCGCTACATCTGCAATTGCTTCTTTCTGCTGCTTATCCCTCTCGTCGTCAATACGCTGTCGTTTCTCGACCTGTTGCTCATCTTCATCCTCCTCCATAAGCCGTCTTGCTGCTGTACTCTTCCGCTTTCGTTTCTACCAGGGGAAGATTAGCTACAGGCCAATCATAGTCAGCATGACACTCACCTGCTCCCCTGCACTCTCGATTGCATGCTCTGCCGCCGCCGTGAGGTCGTCCACCCATTTGGTAAGGAGCTCATTTTGTCCCGCTGACCCGGTGATGTACTGGCGCAATACGACGGTGACGGCTTCAAGCCCAGGGCCGCGCGACTTGAATTCGATGAGCTTGCCTCCTGCGCGAGTCCCAAACGACCTCTCCAGGTCTTGATGAACAACACTCTTCTCGCATCCAGTTTCAAGGACCGCGGCTTGACGAAGGGTATGTGATGAAAAGTCGTGTGTGTTACCGAGGGGGATGGATTGGGGAAGGTCCTTGAGAAGGCCAGCGAGGTTCCGAATCTCGTTGCTGTAGTGCAATGCTCCGAGCTTCTGAGTCACGACTGGCTGACGAGTATTGGCCGGCCGACCTCCGGACTTCCGACGTGTCGACATGGGAGAAGAAGCAAGGAAAAAAAGGAAAGAAGCCGTGTGGCTGTGCATGATCTGACGGCTGTTTATAAACACTGACAAGCCAGGATGAATTCAAAACTAACGTGTTTTTAAAAACTAGTTAATAACTGGTTTACAAACCAGAGTTCTTCACAGCACCCTACAACCCAACCAAAGCATTTCGAGTCACCACTGGCCACTGGCAGGCGCTTCGGATAGTATGAATGTCCAACTTTTCGGAATGAACAAACCACGCCTTTACTTATCTCGCTTTCTATGCTAGGAACAAGGACGACTCAGCTCGTACTTCGGCGACGTAAACTTCAAGTTGAAGGTCATACCAATGGGATCGTAGCGTGCAACCGAAGATACTTACGTCTGAAAGGGATTGAGTATGAAAAGGAAGGAGAAGCGATGAACCTGCTGTCACTGGTTCAAGGTGCGTCGTATTCAGTGAGACTTTTTGAGCTACTTATCTTATCTGTAAAATGACAGGCTTCCTTTAGAATTGGTCTCACATCTGACGACCTCCGCACGCTCAACTCGATTCGGCCTCGACTAGTAATGGCTTTCGTGCCTGTTGCCACAATTTCTCATTTCCATTACTAAATCCTTTCGACCCACTGCGGAGTTTCCTTTGCGTCCTTTTGCGACCGACACTGTGACCTTGCGGGGGTAGCTGATTTCTGGGCAGAAAGCGAGAGTCAGTCAATTAAGTCGGTATACTCTCGTTGGATACAGTGCTGCGATCTAAACAGTTACAGTTCGTTGAATTCGCGATGTGTATGGTGGGGAGCGTTTGATGCGTGTATGAAGATATCAATTTGAGTATAGTATTGTCCCAAATTCATGGAGTAGCTCAAACGAAGAATCAAAAGTCAAGATACACTACTTCTGCCAGATCCCCCTGCAGCAGTCCATTCGAGTAGAAAGACCTCGGGCTCCAGCTGTACAGTGATTTGTTTCAACCGGGCGCACCGTTCAATTAGTTGTGTCTGCAATGACTGGGTCGTTGGAAGGGAGGAATGAGTTAGGCCTTCTAGAGCTGTACATGTCAGAGTGAACTTCAAATGCGTCAAGCTCGGCGGAAGGAGCGACGGAAGTCCACTAATGAAGTCAGATATCTGGAGGAAATGTGAGAGAGAGGCAAAATGTAGAGATACAGAGAACTGTTACCTGTGCGGTCAGGACTGCTGGCTCTTCCGCCTCCTCAGGCTGGAAGCATCCAGAGCAATTTAAAACTTCAAGGGATGAGAAGGGTAGCAGAAGCGCCGGCCACATGTCCAGTTTCCCTTGGCGGACGCCGTTGAACGTGAGTGTGGTAATCGTAGACGGGATGTGTTTCTCGACGCGTTGCAACACTGCCAGGAGATCGGAGGCGTTGCTCTCCGTAATGTGCAGACTTTTTATTGAAGATCCTGGGAGAAGAACAGGCAGCATCGCACACGGTGTACGCAGCTCGCGCAAAGCACCAAAATGTTGCAGAGGAGTACACAGCGGTGGTACAGCTCGGAGGACTTCCTCCTTGGGATCGAATTTCCACGCAGACGTGAGATGGAGCCTCTGCAGCGCTGGAAAGCAGCGCTTCATAAGCTGCCAATTGGACTCGCTTAGGTCTTCAAGCGAGTGAAACTGCATGTCGATTGCCGTCACCCGCGGAAGGACTATCTTCTCAGACTCGGAGTCCTCCCCATCCACTGCTTCACAGATATTCCAGTCGATTGTCCGAAGTGCCTCCGGCTTGCAGACACTCAGCCAACTCCACGGGGCCTTGATATACTCTAGTTTCAAGGAGGATACGCGGACAGTGTTGGCGAGTGCAATGGGGTTGTCGCCTGGGCCAACTTGGAAACAGCACGTATCGAGCTCCAGCGAGAATGGGCGGGGAATAGTAGCAAGGTTCATCAGTGTGGAGCGGCTGAATATGACTGCCTGGGCAGTTAGGCTCTGCAGGCGGACGAACTTGTGGAGGGCGGAGAAGAGCAAGTCTCGCGGCAAGTGTGTGCCTTCATCGCCATGTGAGATGTAGTTCCGGTCATTACGCGCATACACATGCAGCACGCGAACATGCCGCGCAACCCCATGCGACGTGAAGAAAACCAGTCTTTCCATGGTTTCGTTGTATTGGTCAGACCCGTCCAAGAAGCGACGACTTGCACCAGGAGCCATCGAATATACGAAGACATGAGCTTCGCGGTAGAGGAAAGGTCGGACAAGCATACGAAGTCGGCGCGAAGCCAGAGCGACCGACTTCAGGTGTCTCGGAGGAAGATGTTGAAGTGTTTCGTGGAAAAGTTCATTAGGGAGCATGAAGTGTCGTGGGTGGGTGGGCGGTAGAAATGGTGAGAGAAGAAGGGACAGATGCATCATGCATGCCACGCACTGGCACACGTGGCCTCAGCCAACCGGTGTTAGCACGGCGGTAACCAATCAACCTATCTCTACCTCGTTTAGTGTCTACCTGCAGCCCCGTGGCATCTCTACGAGTACGGACTTGGATGCACGTTCAAGTTATCGTGAAGCCTCGAGCGCTCGACTGCCAGTGTACACGGTCATGGTCATTCGAGTCCAAGTGTTTGAGGCTTCGAGCAAGCGCTGGCCAGCCGGACTTCATTTAGAGCTTATCGGATTCGCAACCACTCACGCTATAAAGAACCGGGGCAGCAAAAAAACTTGATGTTCGCAGATGTGAACACCGAAAATCCATGAGCGCTCTCAGGCTGGTGCTGCCACGGCCCACGAGTGATGCACATGTATCGAAGCATTGCCTCATGTTCCAGTTAAATACCAGGTCTTCATTGGCCTCAGGCTAGGTGCCGCCTTCTCTTCAAATTCCCTCCACAAAAGTAAGAAAAGATGAACTCCGGCCCGAGCCCCCAGTCAACATACGCAAATGCTATCCCAAGATCTAGAGCTAGTCCAAGACTTCACAATACGACTGTCCATATGCATGGTATGTTATTGCATCTTGTCTAGTCTCAGTGGACTCAAAGCAAACTCTATATTCTAGGAGGTAGAGGGGGAGAAGGTGGCCTTGGAGGAGTGACGGGAGGAAATGGTGGCCTTGGGCAAGGTCCGATGATGCCAATCACAATCACAACACATTCTGTTGCAATTCAAAGGTGGGAAACGTTATGATTTTGGAAGCAGCTAAAATACTGTTTTTTTTAGCACACTTGGTGCCAGTACCAGTGAGGGGACAAGCCGATCCAATTATTATGGATGCCCTCCACCATGCCAATTTTTCACAGGGCGTGAAATCATATTATCCAGATTGACAGAATTCTTCGGGGAGAGTAGTAGGCAACATCGTCGTGTGGCTTTGCTGCATGGCTTGGGAGGCTCCGGAAAGACAGAGATAGCCCTGAAATTTCTTTCCACACAAAATAACAGGTGAGTTGATGATAAATGTACTAAGACTTGGTGTTGAATTGAAGTATTATGAAAAGATTTAAATACCAATTTCGAATTGATGCTACAGATGAGAACACAATACAAACAGGCTTTCTGGACATTGCTCGGATACAACACCTTGAAGTTTCAAGAACTGCTGCACAGTTCTGGCTTATTGGGAACACAGATGAATGGCTCATTCTGTTTGACAATGCAGATAATGTGGAAATCAATCTAAGGGATCATTTGCCCAAGTGTAACCATGGGAATATTCTTGTTACTTCCCGTAATCCAGAACTGGGTATACATGCACAAGTATCAATTCCGATTAATGAATTCAGTGCAGAGGATGGGATTCAAGCCTTCATGAATATTGCACAAATATATGACAGAGCAGCTGCAGAAAAGATTGCAAAAGTAAGTAATATAATATTTTTTGTAAAATCAGATTTAAAAGTATATATCAGAAACTGGGCTATTTTCCTTTAGCAATTGCTCATGCAGCAGCATTCATTCAACAGTCTCATATTCTTCGGAACAAGCCTTTAGACTATTTAGATCTTTATCAGAACAACAAATCAGAGCATTGGAAAAGGAGACTCAAGCAAACTTCATGGGATGATCAAGCTACAGTTTATACTACATGGAAAGTTAGCTTTGACAGTCTGCCAGTCCAAGCACAGCAGCTGTTACAAGTGTGCTGTCTCCTGCACCATCAAGGCATTACTGCAGGCATTTTTGAGATGGCTGTGAAATATAAACCTAGGCTAACAGATCCCCCCATCTTGGAAGACCTGTCAAACACCTTACAACCTGCCTGGAACTTTCTTTGTTATTTCAAAGATAAGAATGGGACATGGGATCCATATTGTTTTGAAGAGGTCATGAAAATGATACAAAGATACTCTTTGATTTCTATGCAGGGGACCAATTATTCCATACATCCTCTGGTTCATGAATGGATAAGAGAAACTCTGACCGATATATCAAGCCAACAGAAATTGGTATTAAATATCCTAGGAATGGCTGCTTGTACTAGTGATAATATTGAAAACCAACTAGTACTGGCAAATCATGCAAAGGAGCTGATTCAACTTGGAGTTCAAACAGTTTCAGTGTTTCAAGTACATCTTGGAGATGCATTTATGAATGCAGGACTGTATTATCATGCTCAGCAAATGAGAGAAGCAGTCTTATACACATATGAAGTAAATCAAGGCCTAGACCATCCCTCAACAATTGATATACAAGCCTCCTTAGCCAGCACATACCATTGTGTAGGCAAGTCTATTGATGCTGTCAATTTGGAGAAAAAAGTTCTGGCTCTTCATATAGAGCTACAAGGGCCTGATCATTCTGCAACTCTAGCAGCTCAGCATACTCTGGCTACAGGATTATATGAACTAGGAAGATATGCTGAGGCTCAGATATTGGAGGAAAGGACATTAAAGCAAAGAAGTGAACTTTTTGGTGCAGATGATGCAGAGATCATAATATTACAGTCATCTCTAGCCATTATACATCTAGCTCAAGGTCAATATGCAGATGCTCAGATACTTCAAAGAAGCATTCTTGAAAAGTCTGTAAATATGATAAGACCTGACCTGTATACAAACATAATGTTTGCATTATCTGATCTATGTGGTGTCTACTGTGCTTTGGAAAAATATTCTGAGGCTCTATTGCTACAAACACAGATACTCAACCTCTGCATTAAGATGCTTGGTCCAAACCATTGGAGTACATTAAAGGCACGTGCCACAATAGCACACAACTACTTAAATCAGGGAAGAGCCTCTGATGCCATGAAGCTACAGAAGGAGGTAGTAGAACAACATAGGTGTTTGTTTGGGCCAGACCACCCTGATACTCTCAATGCAACAGCCTGTCTAGCTGAAATCTACTATAAGCTTGGAAAATATGAAAAAGCTCAAATACTAGATGAAAAGGTGTTGAAGCACCAGGCATATGGTCTTGAAAGTACATCACTGCATGCACTGGCAAACCGTTGTCGTTCCTGGGGAAAGTATGCTGAGGCAAAAGCATTGGAGGATAGGGGAATAGACAATGAACATATGCTAGAATCTGAACTTTGACAAAGAGGATGGTAAAATCAGTATATGATGGTAAGCCAAAAATGGTGCCATATATATGCCACATATCATATTTGTCAAAAGAAAACATGTATATTTTGTCTTTGTTTCATAAATGATTAAAGTCACAGTACATTCTAAAAAGTGTTTCATTATTTTCACTGAATTTGTACTATATGGAAGTTTGATTACAGTGTAAGTTTCATACATCCTATATCATTTTGATCAACTGTCTGGGTTACATGTCCAAACAGGACTTAATTAAGGGCTGTTACACATTACAACCAGGTCCGGATGGTGACAGATTTGGTCCAATATGGGATAAATTTTGTAAAATTTCTCAACACTACCTGGTCAGCTGTTTTTGTTCCAAACTATGGGAAATGGCTTAATTGGGATGTAAAACACAGAAAATCTTACAATTCATCACTGCAGACAGGTTGGATTTCAACCTGTTACCCATTCTGGAGGCCTCTGGACAGCTGTAATTGCAGACAGGGTGTGTTGTGTATTACATAGCCCAGACACTTGATTGATATAATATAGTATTTGGTAGATTTGTAAAGGCAACTTATGGTAAGCAAGATGGTTGAGGTTCAAATTTCAAAGTAGTACTTAGCTAATTCATAAGTGAATGTCACCACTGTCTTGAGTCTTTTTTGAGGTTTTGGACAGCTAAGATATGATAAACAATAACAATTGATGCACACTCTATACTTTATACTACAAGGATATTTTTCAACATGACTGGATTGGAACAGTCTGTGAGGGCAACCCCCAGAGGCTCCAACAAGCATCCTAAAGGAAGATACTGCAGTGTTTTAATCAGTTCTGTGGTCATGTGTCACACCGCCTCTCAAATACCAAAAAAAAAAAATTGGTAGTTACACATCAGTAGCCTGAATGCCGAATTTGCCTAGGCCAAGCTTCAGTTTCTCTTGGCAGAGCCCTGTGTGCTGTGCTCTTTGATGCCAAAATTTTCTGGCAGTCACACAAGGACAATACTGTAAGAGATCCAGAATAGCTATTGGGTTGATTCAAGTGCTGAACATGTTTATTTGAAGGTCTATACCATCCTATGTTCAAGTCTTGGATCATATTTGAAATTATTTCTGACCTGTTGTAATATCAAGTCATTGTTGATCGTGCCTCAAAACAGGTCATTTTGATTCCGTGCGACACTCACATATCGTCTCCCGGAGCTCGCTCCACTATTCCTCATTCACGTCTTCTCGAAACACGGAGTCCCATCCCACGTCACTTCTGATCGCGGAAGGGAATTCGTGTCATCTTTCTTCCATTCCCTTGGAGAACTACTCAACATGGAACTCCATTACACTTGGGTTATCATCCTTTGGCTGATGGGCAAACGGAGTGCATGAACCAAACTGTTGAGCAATATATTCACATCTATTGCTCTTACCAACAGGATGATTGGCACGAGTTACTGCCGATCACGGAGTTCGCACTCAATAATGCTCCTAACGCTTCTACTGGCATTTCACCCTTCTTCGCGAACAAAGGCTACGATCCCTCTATTACGATTCATCCGGAGCGTGATGTGGCTAATGTTTACGCAAAGGACTACGTCGTCGATCTCCAAGAGCTGCACGAGTTCCTCAAGGAACAGATCAAGTACGCTCAGGAGCAATACAAAGAGACTGCGGATCCGAAACGCATTCCGGATCCGTCTCCGTCTATTGGTGATGAAGTCTTTATTTCGACCAAGTACATCAAGACCAAACGTCCGACTCCAAAGTTCTCAGAAACGGACTTTGGTCCCTTTGAGGTCATCGGAAAGCCCAGTGCTGCGTCCTATCAAGTCCGTCTCCCGAAATCTCTTTCTCAAGTTCATCCCGTCTTTCACGTTTCCCAAATTGAAATCCACACACCCAACAAGTTCCCTGGTCGCGAAGAGCCACCACCTGCGGCAATTGAAGTCAATGGAGAAGAACACTTCGAGATCAAACAGATTGTTGACTCCAAGATTGATCGCCGTTTCAAGGGTCCGGCTCGACTCCGCTACCTGGTCGAATGGCTTGGTTACGAGAATACTGATGAACAATTCAGTTGGGTTGGTGCACCTGACTTGGAAGCTGAAGAGTATATCGAATCCTTCCATCCTCAATACCCCAACAAGCCTAAGTTGGATTAACGTCACTCAACTCAATCTCACTCCGTCCGGATCTTGAGATATAAGGGAATTATAATTCTATTTACATTATACTTCTAATATCGTCTTCTTTTCGATTCCGCCCGAGGCGTCTCCGACTCCGCTACTCGGCTCTTCCCTTTCCCTTGTCAATCTTTGCCGGGGCTCCTCATCCACATCCATTGCGTCATCTTCTTCGACTTCTTTTCCCTCCTCCTCATACGGCTCGCCCTCTGCGTCTACCGACTCCGAGTCCGCCCTGTCCCGAGTCTGCCATCATTGGGCTTCCTCCTGGATGAATGCATCCCAGTGATCGAGGGTTTTTTCGATACCCTGCACATGCTCGGCCACTCCCTGCGCTGTTGTTGCCGAGTTGATCCCTGACGTTGTGGCGAATCTGCAACCAAGGTTTCGCAACCCCATGACGAGCCGACCGAGTTGCTCGTGATCATAGTCTTGACGCACCAATAGGTTGGCCAACATCGCGGAAAGTGTCGCGTTGTCGAGTGTCGGAATCTTGTGTTGGACAGGATCTCGTTTCCCAGCACCACTACCAATGCGCATGCATCGAGTCTAGCTATGGCCTGGCGGCTGCCGCGGACGTTGGACGAGCTGCATCTCTATCCCAGCGTTGTCACCAGCAACGATGAGCCGCTCGTGACGTGGCGCAACTCCCCGGACAACCGTCTCCATTAATGCAAACGAGTTCCAGAATACGCTCGTCCTGACGCCATACCTCGCCCACACTGGTGCCGTACTCTTGACGTTGTCTGTGCGCTCGATTTCACGACCTGTCCCCGCCTGATGCAGCTGCGCATAACCTTCCTCAGCCAGCGGATCTTCTTCTGGCGGCCGTACCTCGTCGAGACCCTCCCACTTGCCCTATCACGCGCCTTCACAGCCTGTCCCGCACTCGCCTCGCTCCTCATTGATGTCCTGCTTGAGCCCCTTGTGATACGCCGCCTTACGACGCAGGACATTGAGCCTCTCGCTGACGCGCTGCAAGCATGGGCCCAGGCCGGCCGTATGGTCTTCAACGTGTGCTGCGACGGACACATCGTCGATGCCGACGGCAATCTGGTATCCGGACACTGTGACTGGACCGCCGCCCGTGCCGCGGGCGAACAGTGCCAAGCGGAGAACGTTTTCCGCATGCATGTCGTGGATCGCCTGCGTCTGCCGAGGCCGGGGATGTGTGCTTTACATCTCGCAGACTTCCCAAGGGGGTTGTTGCATCCAACTCAGGCATGAGTGAAATTAATGACTTTCGGCTTTTTCTCGTACATGATGACCATACTCAGTTTCAATGATTCATTTTTCACACCCATTTTTCACATCCTTCATAGAATATTATATATATACAAATGAATACATATGATTTATTGCATGCACTGGAAAGAAAGAGAGATCATTTTGGGTGTCTTATATCTCAATGCGAATTATGTACCTGAAGCAACATGGGTTGAGACCAGGATTGACCCCAGTTGCAAAGGATGTATTATATTGCCTTATAAATTCCTCTATACATACTGAATTGATTTTTGTGAGTCCAGCTTCATATGTATGTAGACTGATTTTGCCAGTGCTGATCTAATAACATCTCCAAATTTGTATCAGAAATAAAGATTAAGTATATTTGGTGTTCTCATGGAAACTCTTTCTGCTGTTCACACATTGCTCTAAATAAAAGAAAGAAAATGCCATTTTTTTTATCATTGTACAATGTGTAAAATGTGCAGAATCGTGACTGTATGAAGTGATATACTGTTAACGGTATCAGGAGTGCCGGACGTGCAGTGATGCGCGGTCCTGCATGTGATTGCAGCCCGGCCGGAGCTCGGGATAGGGCTGTGCCGAAGGAGCGCTTAAGTAGCGGTGTCCGCGTGGCAAATAGCCACGCTTTTATCTCCCTTCGTTCCCTTTGTCCCCTTGGGTCGTGGTCAAGCTATCTGTCTGTTGGCACTCGATCGGGGGCGTGCAGCATGGTCTCTTATAGCGCTGATTTCTGACATATACAATTACAACCCAGCATATAGTAGACAATTGAAGATTATTGAAACCTATTTATGATGTTTATAAGCTATGATAAGAGCTTCAGTAACTTGTGCCAGCTAAAAGGTCAAAAGTTGGGAATTTCCTTACTGGGTGGTTGTGGTTTCTTGTTAGGGGAACCCTCCTTCCGACCCCTCAGAGACAATTCCGATTCCGGTCCGATTCTAGTTCCAATTCCGGTCCAGCCCTTTGACAGAGGTGAGGAACGCCTTCCATATATCTTGCAAGTTGATGAACTCGAGGGGGCAGTGACGAGATATCCACAAATGTAGTGGAGCTACTTCTCAGTCTCCGACCACGAGTGTTCCTTCCAACTATTGTGCTGAAGGGAGACAAAGTTTCGGGTTTTTTTACAGTGTCATCCATAGTTGTTTTGCATTGGAAAAAGATCAACGAGGCGCATAGAAACTAACAATCGCCTTTGTGTAGCCATGGCGTGTCAAAGAAGCAACAGGCTCGATATCCTCCCATCTTCCAGCAGTTCACACAGCCTTTATGCTGGCACCGGAGAATCCTGGAAAACCCGATGAAAAGGAGGCGCATTTATACGATGTTATCGATAAGCTTTATAGAGGAGCTACGAGTGTGGTATGGGAGTACAGGCACGAACCCATACATTACCGATCCAGGACGCTTGCGGCGGTTGCATATCTGGGCAAGATCGCAGACGTGAAGAAGCTGGAGGAGGTTTTCGAAGCCGCCAAGATTGTCCAGCCTGAGGAGAATCCACAATGGCGCTTCAGAAATTGGGCTGACGGAGTTCTCGTTGTGCGTCGTTTGAAAGTGTTGCTTCCGAGTCCGAGTCCTTCTTGCGAGCTCACACTTCCAAGGATCTAGTGGCAGCCGGGATTTTACCTGACCTGGGACCAGAAACCGGTGAGATCATGCGCCAGAAATGCATGAATTTCGCTATTTCGCGGATGTCAATCATAATACCTGTTGATGGCAGAGGGGAGGCGAAGCCGAACCTCAGGGAAATCCCACAGTGTGATTTGCAAGGATAAGAGATGCAGGCAATTTAAACTTTCCAGGCTCCAACAGACCCCACTCCCTTTGCACCTCCACACGCCACTGCAGTCGTTCTCCCCGGTTCCTGGCCAGGGCCACCCTTGTTCCTCGACCTGGTCTCCATGCAGAGCGCGGAGAGCTTGTTCTCCAAGATGTTCGTATGGAACCCAAAAGCTTGCGGAAGTGGAAGCAGCAAGTGTCTGTTCTACGAGCCAATTGCGGCCCAGATCATAGCCCCTGCGCGACAATCGTGTGGTGGCGGGTGGAATCCTCTTCCTTCGAGGCACTGGAACGAGGTTAAGCGTTTGATGAAAGTGGATTTGAGGCAAAGTCATCTGCCTATCCCGATATGTGTTGTCCAGACTGACGTCTGCAGTGTCTCGACGCAGACAACAAGATCGGGCTGGCCTGCCACAAGTAGGGCTCCAACCCTTTCCATTTGTAAATATTTACAAATGGTAATAAACATTTAAATGCCCATTTTATTTGTGAACTTGGGCAAACACAAATTAAATACAAATAAATAGTTTAAATAGTTTTCACTTCAAACACACTAAAATCAGTATCAACAGTGCAGTTTAAGTATTTCTGAACCTCAGAAACACTTGGACACTATTTCAAATTCAACATTTCATCACTATGGTATTGATATGGTATTTGCTTAGCACTAAATAACATTTTATCTTTCTTAATTTGGCAATGTCATCAATGGGAAGTTGACTTTTGATATCTATTTTACTTTAAAAGGGACTGTTGCAGCTTAAATGAACATATTTCTCAGTGGTAAATGTATATAGGGCATAAAAATTGACACAAAATTTGGCAAAATTTCAGAACAAACTGCTCAATCTGGTCTGATGCAAAAAAGCATTTATAAATAGTTTAAAACATTTTTTACTGTTTGTGTTTGTGTTTCTAAGCGAACCTACCCGCAACCGCTTCCCGCTGTCCTACCCAATTCTTATTCGCCGGCAATTCGAGGAGGAAGGTCCCCGTTGACTGCGTTTTCCTCGACGACTGGACATGTGCTGCGAGGCGTGGACGGTCCAGGCGTCTGTATGTTGAGGAGCGAAATACGCGCGAGTGAGGGCGCTTGTGGAATATTTGTGAAGGATGAGGCCGCTTTCAAGAAGACAGTTCAATCCCGAAGCACGGAGGACTGTTCCTCGAGGTGCTTTGTTTGATACACGAAGGTATACACGAAGGTTTGCTACTACCAGTACTACACGGACTACATCCCGCATACCACAGAATACCAGCGGAAGCGAGTATGATATACTGTTTCGTACAGTACTTGCAATTACTCCAGTTAAAGCGAGGTAGCAGAGAAATGTGGGTCGAGGATGTGAATGATTGATGAGCTGCCCGCGTTTGTTTGTACCGTCGAGCGTCGCGAAATATAGTCGGTGGAGTAGTAGTGCAAAAAGTGCCTCGAGCAGAACGAGATGAGCAAGAAATGACATGTGACCGCCAATCTCTTTTCTTCCGCTCCTCCATCACGGATCGCGACAACGGCTACCCACCAGCCGTAACCCATCTATCACCCGCTAGACCATCGCACCTAGCGAACATGACGTCCGCAAGCAGCTAGGTGCGCTCTACAGCCAGCCACATGACTCGGAAGTCCCGCTGACTGCCCTCCGTTTACACCTCATGCTGGGTAACGCGGCCTCAACAATGGACGTTGGCGAACTCTGCGCGGGAAAGTGGATGCTTAGTGATCGCGGTGCGTCAAAACGCGTTCAATTGGTGTCTTGCAAGCTTGTTTCTTCGCAGACGTTCCTTGGCTCCTCCTCCGACGGCCGGGGTGTATACAAGGGAAACTGTGCGCTCCAGCAACTCGGCAGGTAGCTGTCAGCCTGGAACTGCCTGCTGCCGGCCAACGACGACCTCCATGTCCTGTCACGATCGCTCGCAAATCCAAGATAGAGAGGAGACGAACTTCGTTGGAGACGGGCTGCATCGTACGTATTCTCTTCAGGTCTATCCTAGCATCTGCTGACTCCAGTATTCCAGTCATTGTCATTCTGCTTATTCCGCTTCTCAGCAGGCATAACTTGAAGATGATCGTTGGCCCCGACATGGTCGTCGCCGCAAACGAATCGAAAGCTGTCGTGTCCGCAGAGGCATTGATTTCTACCTCTGTGGAGCCTCCCGAGCCCTCGCATGCGTCGTAATCGACGTGTGGTGAGGCACAATACCTGCTTTCCCAGCAATGACAACAATCCTCCCATTTTCCCCTCCCAAACCCCCTCTTCTGCAACATCTTCGTGCATATCCCACCCGCGAGACTCCTCTCCCTTTTTGTGGAGCCCTGACTCGCCCGCTTTCTATCGCCTATTACATGTTAGTCAAGCCCGCCCCGCCTCGATTCCCTCAGGGAAATTCATCAATCCTTTCGAAGGCCTTCCGAGGCCTTCCGAAAGGACTTTTGGCCTTTTACATCTCAGCCAAGACTTCCACAGGCCTTTTCGGCCTTCCGGTCCTTTCAAAGGAACTTCTGACATGCAGGATTGGCGCGATGATGCGTTGACCGGGAAGAAATGGCGTCATCATCGATATCGGCGGAAGAACCCCATTTCTTCCCACCCTTTTTCTTCCTCCCCCACCCTTTCCCTCTCTTTCCCGTCGTCGTCTGGCCCTATCCGCGAGCGTACATCCCTCTCAACGCATGTCTTGGATCCCGCTCAACCTCAACCTTTGAAACCTCGCTTCAATAGTGCAACGCTTCAAGTCGTCAATCCAGCAAGTCCTGAATTTGTTGTTGCTGGGCGAAGCAGAGCAAGTGCCCAACTCAAAACTTGAAGCTATCAAGCTTACAGCAGCAAGTGCTAGTCTTCATCCAACCCAACCCGCCGCTCCACTGTGATGCACCAGCACCACGTTGTCCCTGTCCACCACACACCCGTTCCCCCACTCCCTTGCCATCCGCTTCAGCGCCATGCTCCGACTTCACTGCATATACTGACCGTCGATTTGTGCTTTACGCGGACGTTGAAAGCGCGTAAGGAGAGCGGCTCGTTGGGGCAGGAGGTATCCGGTGAGTTAGACCTGTGCCAACAAAGTCGATGCTAACAGAGTTGCGCAGAAAAGCAGACACCATCGTCTTACAAGGCGGTGGCTGGGTTATAAGATGGGGATGTCCCGCCTAGGATGACAGAAGCGGACGTGAGGAATAACCCATGATGGCGGTCATGATTCGTAGACTGGGACGAATATGGACTGTGGCGGCATTGGCAGGAAGTCGAACGAACATGGCACGATGTGGGTATTACTTGTGGTATATGGTGGTAGTCTAGGAATAGACATGTTGCTTTTTAATGAACCTGAAGATACTGAGAACAAAGAGACCTTTTCACTGCCTCTTGGTTGGCCTTTTTGATGCCTTCTGGGCCAAAAGGCCTTTTGAAAGGATGGGACCTAGCTTTTGGAAGGCCCGAAAGACCTTTTGCCTTTTTGGGACTTTTGCTGGCCTTCTGGTCCTTTTCGGCCTTTTGAAAGGCCCAAAAGTCCCCAAAAGGCTTTTTGTGAATTTCCTGATTGGCATGCTTTCCTTCTGCTTGCGGCGGCGCATCACCCTTTCGAAAACCACATGTCTCGCGCAATCGCGCTCCGACTGGCATATCTAGCGTCATTGTCCACCTCCCCAGTTCACGCTTTTGCGTGATTCTTTCGTTAAGGCCGCGGTCGCGCCAGGTCTCCTGCGAGCCAGACGGTTCTTTGTCAAGGAGCAAAATGAAGATCCTACCGATATGTCCTGGCGGCATTATCTCTGTCTCAGTGTACAAACGACTACGCTTCTGCTTGTGAGGTCAAATATCCGACCTATGTCGACCGAGGTCCGAATTCAACGAGGAACAGCAAGTAGGCAATTTGGGTCAAACTTGTGGACCATGGCGGCTTCCTTAACTCTAATACAGCCTCACAATAACCCCCTGCTCCCTTTTTATCACACCTCTCCGCCCTCCCGCCCATGCCTGTACCCACCCCATGCAATCCGCGTCGACCGCCCAAAATGGCAAGTCACGTGCTCCATTGCCGACCGAAATCCAACCGAAATCTCGCACGACGCGGCAGCTGACGCTCTATCGAGTGTATCCCGTTGTGCGCCATAGTCATCCCCTCCTGCATAATTCTTTTCCCCCCGCCATTCGAGGGGGAAGGTCGCTGCTGAGCCGCTCTGTCTGGCAGCTGTATGGGAGGCATCGGTGGCGTTTCTTTGTCGAACATACACGTGGGCGGAGGTAATTTGGGGCGGGGGACTAGTGGTCGGGAGCTCGGGAGAGAGTTTTGAGCGGATTGGGGGAGGGACAGTATATGTGGACTTGGAAGTTGCCTGGCGGACAAGTGTAGGGTGCTGTGAGTTGAAGGTGTTTCGAAACCCGTTTCAAAATGGTTTCGAAACACGTGTGAGTTTTGAAATGTTCCGAGGGTTGCCCCGGTTTCGAAACCGGCACGTGGTTGTCCGGGATGCCCGACCTCGGCTTTCGGCGACTGTTGTCATGGCCCGGGTGGCCGACCATCACCAGAATGGCACCTCCCCCATGGGAATAGCTCGGCTGTGGCACCAACTCCCCTTGGCGTGGACCGGTATGCCAATGTGGGACGTTGAATCTTGGTTGGCACCTCGGCCGGCTGCCGACGGAGCGGTCCGGTCCCGGTAGCCGGCCGGTTTCGAAACAGTTTCGAAACACCACTGTTTCGAAACCGGTTTCGAAACAGCTGTGAGTAATTCCTCAGGAATTACACTGGTGGCAATGCCAATGGCGGTTGGCAATGGGGGGTCCAACGGCAGCTTGAAGGGAAATTTTTTTCCTTTGTTGCAGACAAAGAAACCTTTGTTTGCACTAAGGCCGCTGTTGGATCCCCCATTAACAGGCCGCCATTGGGTTTGCACCCAGTGTTACTCACAGCACCCTAGACAAGTGCTCTAGCCAGACAATGATAAATTTTGACACACAGAGGCTGGGATTTCACTGCCCTGTCCCTCCTGGCCTGTCGAGTGTCCTTGACAGCTGGTCCTTGGTCGCGTGGAGAAGGAGGCAGTTGACATTAAACTTCGTGATTACTGACCCATTTCGTTCAATTCAGCGGGCCTGTGACCCGTGACCGTTTGGCCGAAATGTCCAAGCCGAATTTTGTGTAACCTCTTACCTAAATAGGAAATTCAGCACGCCGAAGGCGCGAAAACTTTGAAATTTGTCCAAATCGGGACGTTTTGGGACCAAACGAATGGGCTGTGACCTGTGACCGGCCGAAATATTTCGGCCAAAAATCCGATGTGACCGTGACCGGCCTAATTGAAGGAAATAGGTCAGTATACTTCTGGAATCCACTATGTATATATTTTCTACTGCTGCTTGTCAATAACATGCTTTCTATATTTGGTTTATACAATCTGCTCGATAGCTGTATTGTATGGGGGTTTATCTTCAGACCTGCTTCCACAACAGTGTCGTTACTAGTACATATGATCCATTTCTATCACTGCTTGTCCAATTGGTACATTAGTAGCGAGGAGTATCAGGTAGACGAAAAAAATGGAGCAAGTCAAGACCCCCCCCCGCACCCGCCGCTCAACTCGACCCAGGTCAAGACCACCGTGCTGCACCCACTCCTGTAAGGTAGATGCCATCCATCATCAGTCAAGGTCACATGACACTCCAAATTGGGAAGATGTATTGCTTTGAGTGCATTTTTTTATGGATCTGCACAATTTTTGGAGGAGCAGTAGAGGTCTATATTACAATGCAGAGTACAAAATTCCAGAGAAATTGATATAGACTAAGGTACTAAACTGGTCATAGTGTAGGAAGTCCAGTGCGGAGACCAAATCATCAAATGTGTATCAATGATGATGATTTTTTGATGTAATAGGCTATATCTAGCTAGATTTTGAGTAAAAACCTTATCCATAAAAAATTGGTCTTGTTCACCCAATATGGTGGATCAGGTGACCTTGACTGATGATGGATGGCATCTACCTTATCTCGAGACAATGGTTGCCTACAAGAACAGCCTCGACAATCGTGTCCTTGCAGAGGACCCTGCCCAGTGCCGAAACCGGGGCCGCCCGCACAGGGAGACCACGGAGCTCCGCTCGTTGCAGCCATAGACGGTGTCGCTGTCGACCGGCCCCGTCTCCTCTGGGACGCGCAAGTGGCTCGAGCGAATAGCGAAGGAAGGGAATAATGCTGGGCGGAGAAGCCTGAGAGTCAGAAAGTAGCGTGTAAGCTGGTGTACATACCAAGAAGATGGGATTGCAGCTCCTCGGTAACCTGGCATTGTTCTTCGGGGGGGCATTTGGAGTCGTGACAAGGGCCCCTTCAGCAAAGCGTTGTTGTTGGGAAAGGACGGAAACAGAACCAGAAAAAATAATCGTCAGTGTGATATAAGGAGAAAGACAACTTGAAGGTTTACGCACTGTTCACGGCACTACCAGGACAAAATCCGAAAAGTAGCCCTCAACATTGCCAATTTATTTGCGAAAGCCAATCGGGGCCAGAAAAAGATGAAAGACAATCAGGCAGAGTCGGCGGGCCACGGGTACATGCACACAGAGACATATACGTGGTCATTGCACGCAAAAAAATGCTTGAGGAAGGAAGAGGAAGGAATTGCAACCTAGAACTTGAAAACGATAGTCAGGGTCACCGTCTTCCAGTGGGTGCTTAGTTGCACAACGCACGTTAAATCACGTGTCTGGCATACTAGCACGCAATGTGAGAGAACTAGGGCTCCAACCATTTCCGTGTACAAACATTTATACACGGTTATAACCGTTTTCATTTTCATTTAGTTTACCATGGTATGTAAATGGTAAATAAATGAAAACAAATGGTTTAAATAGTTATTCCCTAATAACAACAGCAGACAAGCTCATAACTATACTACTGCTAGGAATATGTCTGGCTACCAAATGCATACTAGTGTAGGATATACATTCCACATGAATATGGATAATTGTTGCATTTGTAGGCTTCCTCTTGAAGGAATCCATCACATGATCTGGCATCAAATAAGTCAAAGACAATGAATCTTGACCTACATGCCCATCTAGAACAGTATTACAAGTGAGAAAATAACATCTTTCAGTTGAATAAACCTTATAAACTCAAGGATGTACCATAAAATTGTTGATCATGATATATTATTATATTACCATTTTTAACCGTTTTTAAATGGTAATAAATGTTTACTAAATGTTTTCTTACCATTTCCGTGAAGTTTACCTGGAGATGTAAAGGAAAACTAAATAATTGGAGCCCTAGAGAGAACTCCAGGCACAACTCGGAGCAGGCGAGCGCCACGAAACTACTCGCAGCATTTTGGTACTGGTCCTGGGTGCTTTTCGGAGGTTGCAGAGGGAGGTTGCGGAGGGAGAAGCTGAGACGAAATGTTGCCAAGGTATTTGCTGTGTTGCGTGTACTTATATCCCTACCAAACCTGCCGACCCTACGTCCAACGCCAACGCTGCGGCAATTGCTGCTCACGAAGCTGAAGTCGAAAAGTACGAGGATGCTTTGGAGGTTTACGAACCGGCAAGGCCAAAGTCCGGTCTATCCTCTATTCCACGATTCACGAGACTCACAAGGTCTCCATCCTCACCAAATCGACTTCTCACGAGTGCTGGACGACTCTCTGCGAGCAATTCGAGAAGCAAAGCGACATTTTCGCTCAGGCTATTGTTACTCGGATGCACGCGCTCAAATGCGCTGATGGCGAAGACGATCCTCGTCCCAAGCTTGATGAGCTCAAGCGCCTTCTCCAGGACTATGCCGGCATCGGCGGGGTCATGGCAGACACCGAACTCAAGAGCATTGTCATCAACCTGCTCTCACCCGTTTGGGCCTTCACCATCCGCACCCTCCTCACCCAGTACAAAATCCAGGCTACGATCATGGCCACCACCAACCCTTCCTCCAAACCGCCCGAGCTCACCGCTGAAGCGCTCATTGATACCATTCTTCATGGAGGAATGCTGGCCGAAAGGGACTGGTGCGTATGTCTTCTGCTCTGGCCGTAAGTGGCCCTGCTTATGCTGCCTTGCAGTTCGGTCATCTCGCTTGCTGGTGAAGTCCACTTAGCCTAGCAGGAGAGTCGGAAGGATATTGTGCGATTGGTTGTGTCCCATCGGGCCGATCATAACTCGCACAATTCTCATTTTATGTTCCAGCTGAAGACCACCCCGGTGAGCTACCTTCTACCATACCGTAAGACCTGTTAGGTATACTTTTTTGTAAGTAATTAAACCACCTACCTTGAATGATCTAAGAGTGCTTCGCGTCACGTTATCGTGCTTGATCCGAAAATGCTGTGACACTTCTTTCAACAAGAGCTTCCATGGCGCCGAGCAGAGGCCTCCCAAACCACCGCGCTTCCAATCAGCATGAACGCGCCAGTACTAGTGGCGCGGGCAAATACCATGTCAGTCCCCTACGGCCGCGTGCGGGTCGTATGAAGCGTCTTGTGAAGCCTACCAAAGATCAAGCGATGCGTAGCGCTGCTCTGCGCTCCGAATTGGCTGCCCTTCTGAATGGCGAAACCCCGACTAAAACCCATGAGAGTCCCATGCCTCAGTCAGACGCGGTGGAATCGATGGAATGGGAGGACGAGGAGCTTGATGTTGCAGAGGAGATGGTATTCCCGGCACCAATCCACGTTCCATTGCCTCAACGGGATCCTCCAGCTGTTGCACAATCACGGCTCAGTCTACTAGGTGCATGGCAAGTCCTCTTGCCAGCCTTGGAAGCGCCATGGACGACATTTCGAACCGCAACATATGCTTCTCCACCCTCCCATATTCCCCCTTCCGTCCACTATGCCTGTGAATCTGGTTGTACTTCGCTCACCCATAGCACTGTCCAATGTCTTTATCCAACACGTACATTCTCTCAATATGACAACGGCAGGGTACTCAAAAAGCTCCAGATATGCAAACCGTGTCCATCTCCACATGTTACTGCAGGCCTCTCGGCGCAATTCTTGTCCAACATGGAGTTTTCCCCTCGTCACCAAGACGGCCTCGCATAGGCATCTCCATCGATCTTCTCGAGCTCTACCGTGCTGTATTCGAATGATCATGCGATGCAATCACGGCCTTGGCTCACGCCCTTCGTACCGTTTACGAACGTCGTGGATATCATGTTCTCTCAACGAAGGTATGTGATTGACTTGCCTGGTTACTACTGCTGACTATATCACTTATAGCAGGAGGGTGCCCATGCCTCAGATCCTTTTCGGCAGAGCTTGACTCAAGCCGTGTTATGGTCAAGCAATCTCCGAGACCGCCTTCAATCTCGCGTCAATGCGGTACTGGCCGCTGCGGAGGATAACATAGCAAGCGCTACTCAAAACACAAGCGTTACTCAAGATGCTACTCAAAGCGACATCGATCACTCGGCATCAATGGGTAGCATCTCCTCATCAGTCTTTAACGAAGCTGCCGACGATAGCTCTGCGACACCAACTCCAGTCGTCGACAACAACAACAACAACAACCCTCAAGTAACGCTTCAAACTGGTCAGGCGGACAGGATTCTCCGGGAGCGCTGCCCCTTGTGCTTCAGCAGCACGGACTGGGGTCGTCCACTCAGTAGGTATGTATTCAAGTATTCAACTGGTTTGCTTCTTCAGCGCTGACCTGGTCGCTAGTGGTGGCGACATCCAGCTCGCCGGAGATGCTTGTTTTAGTTATCGTCATCTGCGCTCCGCTGGCGATGGTCCGACAGGATATCAACCAAAGTACTTCATTGGCAAAGAGAAAGGTCGATGTGGTCAAACGTCGGATGGATGAAGCAAGGCGGAGGCGACCGGCACCAGCAGATGACAGATGTGCGGAGAACTGGAATGCTGCCAACGAGAAGAAGCGGGTGGCAGATCCCAAGCGATATGATGCAAGTGGCATCTTTGCGCTGACCTGTCGACACTCTCAGGTGATCTTCATGTGCAACATCGACACGCCTGGCGAACAACATCACTATATTGTTGCCCTTCTCGAGGAAGTGCTCTCTCACCTCCCCTTGGTAGCGACCATCTGGCAAGCTTACGATGTGGGTTGTGTAGTTGATCGGACACTGAATTTGGTGAGCACCCCTTCCCTTGCATTGATTGACCACAAGAAGAGCTCATCGTTTGGACATAGTATGATATCCTTGGGCCCGGAGTCCGGCAGCGGGTAGCATTCGTATTGAATGCAATGCACGCTTATGGGCATGAATGGGCGTGTCAACTCTTGTACAATCCACGAATGGTTGTCGGAATGGGATTGACCGATAATGAATGTATTGAACGACTATGGTCCCGTATTCGCAAGCTTATTCCAATCACGCGTGGACAATGGGTATGTAGTTTTCTTGAGATATTGTGTCTAAACTCACGCAATCTAGAATTCACGGCGTATATGGACAATTGACCAGTATGCTGCCTTCGTCAACGAGGATGGCTTCTATAACCTAAGCGCCTGGATCATTCGACAAGATTCCAAAAACCTAGTCTCCAAATACAAGACTGCTGTAGCTACCCTACGGCGATGCGGTGTTCCAGTCACCGAGCTCCGAGTCGAGTGGGCGGAGCAAAAGGCAGCGCAACTTTCGGCGCGAAGACGTAAGTAGCACTACTTTTTGCTCCTATTTGATTCTGAAGCAAGCTGTAGATGCTCCAAAGCGTTTGTGTCGCGAATTAGACAAGGTTATCACACTTCAAGCCCAAATTGACACGGTGGAGAAATCAATTGAGGATGTGCAACAATCAATACCCAACAGAGCTCCTGGAAGCAACTCACGCAAGTTGTTAACCAAGCTCGAGGCAACACAAGTGGAGCTGCAAAGGCAAGCCGAGGAGCTGGATGCGTCACTCAACATTCCTGGCATCTATCCAGCACTCCAGGGACTCTCCCCAGAGCTTGCGCGACTTCTCATTACGATGCGCGATCTGAAAATTAGCATCCGCAAGAAGGCAATCGGCTCCTTTCAGGAATGGGAGACACTGGATCAAGCTGTCTCAGGTCGACGCGAGCCATTAGGTACGCTTCCACTTGATCAATTAAGCTATTGACTCATTGTTCATCTCCAGGAACCAAAATGTACCAAGCAACTCGCTCTACTATCACCAAGCGCCAACCAGCGCTCATCAAGGCCCTCAAGAAATTCAACACATATTGCTCCGAATTTGAGCTGCTACGACCATCTGACTGTCTCATTCCAGTTCCGCAACCACTTCCCATCCAACTCAGTGCCCTGCGAGCCGACGAATCTTTGCATGAAGATGTTTGGATTACGCCAACAGAAGGACGCCCGCCGCGATGGCTCGATGACGAGGATGTCCGCCAGGGTATCCGTTGTCTCCACACCCTTGATCGGTGCCGAGAGGAGGCAATGCGATTGAAGATGGAGAAGGACAATCTGCATCAGTGGTTAGAGAGCGAGGTCCGAGTTGTTACATATGCTTTGGAGCATTATCAAGGTAAGGCTCAATTTATGCTTCCTGCTGCTCTGAGTCTTCTTGTCTTATACAGATGCTCTCGTACAATTGCCTCTTCGAGAGCGGCGGGAGTATTTGGCTATTCTAAAAGCTTCCTGGGCAAGAGGCTTGACAAGCGCCTCTATTGGTAATCGCACTCTCGACATACCAACACTGGTAGCTCCGACAAGCCATCAGGATGCTCTTCCTGTCCCTGTCCAGGTTGAGCTTCAACCATCAGATGAGCTTGATCAAGATGCTGAGGAATCGCCGTTCGACTCTCCTCAAGACGAAATGGCTCTAGAGCCTGATCTGGAGATGCTGGTGGATGGTACGGCCGATACTCAGGAGACACTAGTGCTCGAAGAAGAAGAAGGCGGAGATGATTCTCCCGAGGGAGCGGAGATCATCTACACATTTAAGTATTGCGACGAATCGGTCAGTTATCTGTTCTACCATATTTTCTTCGCTGATCTTTCTTTGGTAGCCTCCCCAGCTAGTTGACACGTCGCTTTTCCAGTGCTTGCAAAGCTATGTTAATCAACATCCCGGTCAACGAAGTGCCAACACTTCATGCACCATCATAGACATAATGGGCCGCAAGCATTTTATCGACTCAACAGACCTCGATCGCCTCTTGCACCGCAAACAATGGCTGAACAACTTTTGCCTCAACGGTGTTGCAGCCATCATTATGCAAAACTTCATGTCTCCGACCAGCTCCTGTGCACTCCTGAGCACGCTAGATCTGCATCGAGTGCAATACGGCGCGGACGACTCCGTTCTTTGGCATCATCTCGCGCCAACAGTCTACTGGGAGAAGGATCTCTGGCTTATTCCGATTCATCAACGGCAGCAACAACACTGGGTATTCGCGATCGCATCAAAACAGGAACAGCTATTGTTCATCGATAGTTTCGCAGATGCTGCTGGCTGGGATTCCGACCTCGAGGTAAGTAGCGCTTTGCAATGCAACTATCCTCTGACAACATAGCAGGATATCATGAAACTTCTCGCTCAAATGACTAAGCTAGCAATTGCGAATGGCCACCCCATCCCCTCTATCCACTCGAGCGGCCGTGGCTTGTGCATCCCTTATTCCAAGAGGTGTGCCCTCCTGCTTTGCATATTTGATCTACTCACTAGTATAAAGGGTGCATCTCAGCAAACCAACGGGTATGATTGTGGCCTATGGGTTATATGCATGATCGCAGCAGTTCTACGAGGTTTTAGCGTGGTGAATATTGTCGAGGCGGAAATGGCCTATATTAGACAGCTCTTCGCACATATGGTTCTCTCTAATTGAAAGCATTTCACGAGTTGTATTCAAACTTTGAGTCTACAGAAACTTTAAGTAGTACAGATGAAATATGTTACGAGCCTCCCATTGGAGGTAATGCTTCCACATCTCGAAGCTACAGGGCTGCTCGAGGGAATTGTACGATACGGAATAAGCCTGTTTCCATGTGTCAATGCGCGTCTTGAGCTCTGTGCGCAGTTTATCGACGGTCTTCTTGCGGCCTGATTGTGCAATGTCCGCCTTCAGATAGAGATCGCGTGTCCACTGGTTGCGCTGCCGCACTGCGTGAAGGATGATGGAAAGCTCATTGATTTGAGCATGATCCAGACCAAGTGCCTCATCGTCAACGTTAAATGGAGGGACTCGTTTCCAGATGGCAAGCGCAGATTCGCCCGGACTGATTGGAGATGCCAGAAGATCTTGAAACAGGATATTGTGTTCCGGAAGAGGGCAACGAGCGAATGCGACTAAATGGTCGGGGAGGGCTGGCAGCCGCGAGATGGAACAGAGCGCAACTTTGCGCTTGTTTCTGAGTACATTTTGCTCCGCTCGAACGGATTTACCACTAAATATTGATGAGTTTGGAGTAGATACCTTTCAGAAAGCAACCCACCGTTTACTCTGGTTATATGTTTGATTATAACGCCTTCGCGCTTCGGCTCGTTCTTCATCAGTATGATATAGCTTGAGACGAGTCATGGAGGAAGTGATAGTATGACGAAAGCTTGTAATGCAGTCAGTAACGTCACTCAATGCATTTCTTGTCCATGCATGCCAATCCAGTTGAATGGATAGCGGACTTGTGGAGGTATGAATGGACACATACCTTGAAAATAATGCCATATTTTGTCGAATTTTTCCCTGAGTAGATAGCGAGACCGATGTGAAATGAGATGATGCGAGTTTTTGTCTGGGAGCAGGAGGAAGCTCTGCGAAGACGACCATTTCACAATCCAGCTTGAAAATTATAAAGTGTGCTTACCTTGGGATCGGACAGTCATAGAAGAGGTGAAAATATATCCAGGTCATTGCTTCTTGAAGAAGAAGACATTAGAAAACGAAGAAGATCATGAAGCGAGATTTAACTGAAGATGAGGCGGCTTGCTACTGTCACAGTGTGACACATCACTTTGACTCCAACTCATGGGTGGCGGCGGCGGCAATGCTATGAATGCTATCTAACAGCTACCAATGCTGCTGATGCTCCCCAAACCTCTTCAGCTTATGCAAAACTGGGCAGTGGCGGCGTTTCATCCACGTGCCCTTTTTTTTTACTACCACCACCACCGTCCTCAGTATTCATCACCTCCTGCTCCTTCTCAAGCCAGCAACCACTATTGGGCTCGATTAATCCTCGTGAGTACATACATGTGCATCCCCTGAGCTGTTTCTCAGACGTTGTCAACAGGTCCTTCTACTCTCCCTTCTGTGTTGTCTCCTCAACAGCGCTTGTTTGCAAGACGCTACAAAATCTGCTCCAGGTATGTTGTTTTCAATTCTATATTAGGTCTGGGTTGTGTGCTGACAACAGCCAGAAGACGTTGTTCACGTTCTTCTCTATCCGCTTTCGGTGCTTCTCGCACATTCACCATCAAAAAGCTCGACACTGGTGAGCGAGCGCCCAAGCCTTACTTATGTATTGGGCGGCGTGCTGACAACCCACCAGAAGACATCTTTTCCTGTCTGCTGTCTGGTGCTACTCGCTTATCTCTCATCAAAAGACTCGACAACGGTGAGCAAGGTCTTCTACAGTCTTTCAATACTGACATGGTGTTAGACAAGATCAAAATGGCATATCCTCAGCGCCCAGAAACTCCTACTCCTCCGTATAACAAGGAGCTTCATCTTACTCCTTCAAGCCAACAGTCATACTCCGATATCCTAGGAGATCAGGACGTGGCTCGTCTCGACAGCCAAGCCTTCAGTGGAATCCCATCTCTCAATCACAATTTCATCTCGGACCTGAACTATTATGTTCCCAAACTGACTGAAGCCGGCGACGTCAGTCTTCCTTGTCAGGGTTCGGGTCGGGCCGACGGGCCCTATACGGCCCATCGGGCCCTCACCACCCTTAGAGCCCTAGGGCTTGACAAGCCCTCATAATTCACAAGCTCAAAGCAATGAGCAACAACACTAATATCCCAGAGAAGGGACATAATCACGGATCGCGCTTTAGTCAGCCATCAAGCCATCATGACCCGCCATCAGGGATCATGATGCGCCGCCGGACGCCCTTGACAGCGGGCCCAATCGGCCCTAGACAACCACAGGGCCCAGGAGGGAGCTCCTTACTGTTGCATTGTCAAACACTCCTTAGTGTCGACATTGGCATGGCTCCTTTCCAGTGGAATGGTCCCTGGGCTCCTAGCGGAGCGACCAGGGACGACCAGAGACATCCCCTGCTCCACTCCGATCGACCCTCAGCGGGCCCGATCGGCCCCTAGCGCCCACAGTATATAAAGACTAGAGTATTACTCCTGTACCTTAGGTTTAGCATTGAAGTCTCTTTCCTTGAACCCTACTCCGGCCTGGTCCCTTCAAGCGGGGTTGCTGCGACGAATCCCCATGCAAGGGGTGTCCAGGCAACCCCTGACGCTCCAGGCTCGCTTGCCTCATTGACCTGAGCCCTTGGTTGGGCTGGACAGCCCAGGCTCTTGTCTCTTATGTTCACTCCTTGTCCTAGTCACTTCCTGCTTGGTCTCTGGCCTCAAACCGTGGGTCCCCCTGGTACGGGGCGATGGGAGGGTGCGTCACACCGGGCCGTTGCGCGGCCTCCGGAAGCCCCAGCAGCTCACTCCTCCAGTTTAGGAGATGAGTCACCCCTTGGACTGGCAAACCTCCTCAAGCGCTCCAGGGGTCTCGGGCCCGCAGCCCCTGTTGCGGGGCGACCCCCCGCGACCCCCTGAACCGTCGGGCGTGACCGCGTGACGTCACGCCCCGCCCGAACGACTTCTTCAACTGGCTAAGGCTATGTCTTGCCCTATGCCTTGGGCACTGATAGAGCCTCTCCTGGGCAGCACCCTTTGACTACGGACTTGTTCCCTTCAGCAGGGGTAGGATACTCTAGGCGACTACGCGTATCCTGTGACGCCGCCGTCACCCGATGTGACAGCGGGGCGTCCCGAGTTGCCCCGAGTCGTCCCTACCCTGCTTCCTATTGCAGAGGCACCACCTGCTCTGCCTGGTCGCCAATCCCCCGGGTAAGGGGGGTTGAACTAGCTTTCCCACACTTGTCAGACTGGCAGGAGACCGTCACGTGGGCCTGGGCCGCGGCCACGGTTGGACCGGCCGCGCTAATCGCCGTGTTGCGGACCCATCCGTTGAATGGGTTGCGGTTACAGAACCCGCTCTTTGCGGGGGCGGGTGCTGTCGGGGGTGTTTTGGCCCGCGGGTGACTAATCTTGTGGCTTTTGTCAAAGATGCGATAGCGGCGGAGCGCGCTGTCTTGCTTGATGGCCTCTGCCACTGGGGGCATGAGCTATGGCATGCCGGAACACGCGGAGTGGCCGTGTGGTCGGCCGCGTGCCTGACTCGTACCTACGGCGTACCAGCAAAGTTACAGCCAAGTCTCAAAGGCTTGAAAGAACAATGACGTCATCCTGATATTATGTAAACCATATTACATTGGAGTGAAAAACTTAAGTTACCGCTACTGGCGCCGGCGCGCCCGGACCCGGCGCAACAGTGCTCGGCCACCGGTGTCGTGCGTCCGGGCGATGGACGACCCTTAGTACAGCCTGAACACCAGCGGCGTCCTCGGCGGGCCGCTTCCCAGGCAATCTGCCAAGTTGTTTCTTGGGCGGATCCCCGACTCTGGAACAGAGAGGGTTTTAGCGAGTGATCTTGTGAAAGTGTCCGCCAAATCCATGAGAGATTTTGATCCCGATTTAAGAGTGACCTAATGACGACAGCGTCATCATCGGCTTGGCACCACAGTTTCTTAAGTAGGGGCTCGTCCTGAGGTGAATTTCAGCCTTTCACGTTGCGTGTTCCTCTGAACCTGCATTCTCTCTACCAGCTTGCTACCAGCACTTGCTGCCCATTGACATAGCACCCGCTATCTCATATATACAGCATCCACTTTCCTTATATGTATCACTGGCAGTGTCCAATGGTAGCCAATCGTCTGGCTCTTGTTCAATCTTCACGAGGTAGTTGTACTCGGCGACGACAGTCTCACTCTCAACAGACATCGAGACATTGCTTTAAAACCATTACTCCAAGGGGGAAGCGTGATGGCATCAACGCACATGATGCCGGTCGGTCGGTCCCCTGTTAGGGTCTTAATTATTTATTTTTTTCATTTTTTTTTTCAAAGCATTGTGAGCTTGCAACAAGCAATCTCGATGTTTAATCAGTCATTTTCTGCCTTCCTTAAGCTCTGTATAGAGTGCAAAGGCCACAGGTGCAGTGCCGCGTCGTCATCAAGCACATGACCGTGTCAAGCCAAAAGAAGACAAAACATCGAAAATCAAAGAAAACGCAAAGCACAATTGATTCGATGACTTCGGAGATCCATAAGACGAGTCATGCCCTTTGGTAATGCACTACTTCTTACAGAAAATTCTAGTCTAATATCCGCTGCAGGGCGAACAAGGCAGATGATTCCGAGTCTGCCTCTAATGACTCAGACTCGGACTCGGAGTCTGAGCCTGCCAGCGAGCATGAGGTTGATGCTGCAGTGACTGTTGCCGTTGTGCAGAACGAGGTTATTTTCAGGCTGGTGTTGTTTCTTGCCATACTCAGCATTTCTTAGGGAGATGGCGAGCCCACCCAGTTCCCTCCATTGCCACCCATGGTCAGTAATCGTGGGTCGTCAAGTTTGTCACCCAAGGAGACAAACATCTTGCTGCCATGTCCGCCGGCGGACAGTACTACTGGTAGCCATTCGGAAACTCCCGTACCCACTTCAACACCTCTTGCTGTGAGTCCCGCACTGCTGGCTGGTGTTGCCGGTGCTCGACCGGCACAATTGCATTCGGTGGACCTACCTGAGGCTTTGAGCCAACAAGCAGCGAGCAGTGTGCCTCCCGTTGGCAGTTCCCTTCCTGTGCAATCTACCACGATAGCCACACCTGACATCGCATTGGCTCCTTCGCGACGAACCCGGGGAGCCCGTACTCATACGGAGGCGTTCACGGGATTTGAGTGCGAGTGTGGTGAGGTTGTTACAGCCGATGAAAAGCGGAGCAACATGGCTGTTGAGTGCAAGGGTGATGGCTGCGAGTTCCGTTGGGTATGCCTGCAGACTTGTTTTTTTTTATTGGATTAGCTGACACTGCCGCTTAGTTTCATCTTCATTGTGCAAAGCAAGGGGGGTTCAAGATCCTTATCAGGCACATGGGGTAGGGGGGAGGGGGGGGTCCCTGGGGGGTAAAACAAACTTTTTGTATATAAAAGATTTGGGCCTTATATGGGGATAAAGACACTGAAAATATAGTGTATACCTTCTAATTTCTATAGTTCAGCACTCTCATTACTTATATCTATATACTTTCAGGCCCATGCGCTTGGATAGCCCACTCTGTCAGAGGCCTATCATCAGGTAATTGATGAGAGGTGAACATGTTGGAGTGTTGATATGGCCTGCCATGTGTGTGTTTGAAGGCTCTAGGTATATACATACCTACACATATACACATACACATGTATAAATTTTTTGCAAAAAAAGTTTCACAAAGATTAAATTTTTTATCCCACTTTTTGATCGCATCAGTGGTCACATGACGCTGATCGTGAGAATATATTACTATATATGGCAGGAGGGGGGGAGGGGGGGGTCCCGGGGGGGTCGGAAAAAAACTTTCCGACCCTATATCCGTGATTCGAACTTTGAACCCCCCTTGGTGCAAAGCTTGATTTTCCGCTAATGGCATGGAAGTGTAGAACATGTAACAAAGCAAAGAGGCATAAATAACTGTACTACAATCACATCCGCATTGGGAAAGATGTATCCAAAACAGCCGCAACACGGTCGGGGAGGATGAGATGGTATCAAACCACGTGATATTGCCATATATGGTAAGTCACATCAGGTCACGGTCGGTCGGTCCCCTGGGGAGGGCTTAAATTTTTTTCTACGCGTATGTTCCTTAAATTTTTTTGTCCCTCCCCCTTGCATTACTCTGCGCCCGTAAGGGAGAGATATGCCTGAGTTTTGTTGCTTTTTGATTCGAGCTATTTCATGGAGGTAGGTGAATATTATGTTCCCGACTTAGCACTAGATGTACTGCGTATGTATCCAAGATACTCTAGCTACATGCGTATCAAAGAGTCGGGGACCGCCGCTGGTCGGCGCTACAGATCGATCACACGTGGTCACTGTCAACGGCCTTTCACGCGTGCCTCTATCTCCCGCCAGCCCAAGCTCTCCCTCGGTCTCAAACTCAAGAGGCGCTGTCTGGGCTACCGCGCACGGCCCGCAAACCCGCTGAAGAAGGACTAATCAGTCCAAGCGAGGACTGGGAATGGGCCTAGGTCGAACCGAGGGTGGCGCTGCGGGAGGAGTAGATTGTCGGTGGTGAAGCCTGACGGATGTGTACTTAGCTCTTGTGGAATAAAAGTTGACTCGAACTCGGAGTGGCGCTTTCGCTCGCGCTGGCTCAGGACTTCAGATGAGGGGGAAGAGTAAGAAGAGATGATTCTCCTATCCGCATACAGTGAAACCGTAACTACCGATCGGAAGGGGTAGAGAAATGAAATATGAATATATAGAGTGGCCATGGTACTAAGATCCTTGCATGGAAACTTCCGGACATGGCAATCGGGCTGGGGACAAGTCGAATAGAGCGGCGGCGCTGCTGCCCTCAGCGTCAACTACAGGGTGACCAATCCTGAGTTGTGCTCGCTCCAGTCCCTCCGAATCGCCATGCCAGTCGTGTCTTCCGCGTTGGATATGTTGAGATAAGGGAATGGAGAAGAGTGGAAAGAGGGGGAATTGAGTGGTAGAGTAGTAAAAGGTGGCTGTTAACGCCCGGAGGTGCTTGACGCGTAGATGTCGCGTGACCGTGAATACGACGTGGAAGCCATGTGGCACTTCCACACCGCCGCCCTCACTCAAACTCAAGTTCTAGGCTACACCAGGCGGCAAAACCGGTCTCCCTCGCGGCAAAACCCGCCCCGCTCGCCTCTGTGCCGACTCTCAGGCCACCAGCTCGTCAAACGAGCCGATTTGGCGGTGCTCTGGCCGCTACAACCGTCCCCCTCCTCCAACGGCTTGAAGTCCACTGCCCAACGCAGCCGTTTGACGGTCCTGATGGTCCGCGCCAACTCCTAGGCCGCCGAAAGCGCCGTTTCTGCCGGTTGCTCGTCACCAACGGTCATAACGACGAGTTCTCCCTCCTCAGAAGCAATTCCCGCCGCCATTTCTCGCCAAACAACGCCGTTTGACCGGCCGCAAGTGCTTGAATCGACCCCAGCATGAACCCTGTATCTCCCACGAACTTGCTGGCGCTGTCTTGCGCGACTGCGAGTTTTGCAAGGCAGCAAGTCGCACACAAGCTGTTAACAAGTCAGCATGTGAAAATGGCAACAAAACCGCAAGAACACGCACTTTCGCGGCCGGAACAGTGTTCGTGCCGACTCGAGATGCTCTCCCTCGCCAAACCAAGTCATTTAACCGGAAGAAACTGGCTGAATCGACCCAGCTCGACCACCGCCATCTCCCGTCAATCGCTTGCGCTCTCCTCCGCGTCTCTCAGCTCTACATGTCCCAAATCGCCAACTGAGCTTATAACCGCAGTCAGCATCGACAACTAGCGTTAAAACAGCAAGAATGTGCACCTGCACGGCCAGAAGAGCTTCCTCGACAACGGCAGCCCCCCCTCTCGTCACCCAAAAGCCAAAGCTTCAAGAACGACGTTAGCTCAATTGGAACGACAAGATAAGATATTTGAGGTCCCCCGCCGCAACGTAAGCCCCATTTCCGCGTCCTCCGAGTCCGGGAGCACGTCTGAAATTACATCAGTCAGGATACGGACGCGAAAACCGCGACCACTGCTTCACCCTCGATTCCCCGCGCTCTGCAACAGTGTCAGCGAACTCGGCCGCAAGCGGGGGAGGATGAACGACAAGAAGCTTACCCTGACAAGGGGCCCATCTGCCCATCCTCTACCGTTATTACACTCGTGCACCCCCAGTGCAGGGCCAGGTTCTAATGGTTCGGCGTCCCAGTCATTGCTGGTAGGCCGGAACCAACGTAGACCCAGGTTTTGTCGGCACCCACCCACCGTTTTATTTTCATCCTGACCAGCGCCGCGACAGGCCAACTTGGCTCTGCCCCTAGGGCGAGCGGCCATGGTGCTTTGTTGGCAGGAACAACCGCTGCCCCATTCCACTCGGCATTGCAGACGGTGGGGGCACCCGGTTGGCGCTGCCCAAACCTGCCTATGGGCCCTGTTCTCGGCCCGCCGCGCACTGGCACCATGTCCGAGCAGACGGCTAACTTGGCTGGCGGTAGATTCAAGAGGCGTTGAACACGCCGATAACTGAGTGTGGAACGCAGGAAAGAGGGGTGAAAGGAGGACTCGGAGGGGTGATAGGCAGAGCTGAAGCTGCTATCCATGAACCAGCGGGTAGAGCCGAGTCCTCATTTCTCGGGCTTATTCTTTCTTCCTTCAAATTTTGTGCCCTACGTGCGCGACGCGCGTGCATGTTTGTCAGAGGTTCTAGACTGCGGCACGAATGTGTGGCGAGTTTGCAGTCAAGGTTGAAGGATAGGGGAGGGAAAATGGTGCTGATGACTTGTTGGGCCAGCGCAGAGCCCAGTGTAGCTCAATCTTGGCCGTTTCGGCCCGCAATAGTGCCTGTCGCCCATGTCAGCAAAAACTCTTGAAACGTGCTCTAATCGGTAGGCTGGGGCGGTTTGGCACTCTGCGGCGCTGTACATCGGCCGCCGTTGCTGTTTCCGTGAGATCGGTGAGCACCGTGTTCGGTTCTGGGTCGTTCTGGCTGAAGTCGTTGGCACTTGTAGCGCCAATGGTGCTAGGAAACAGGCCAGCCGCTGGCCCTGCGCTCGCCGACATTTGTTACGCGAAACTCGAGGCCAGCAGGCTAAATTCCCACGCGTTCCGCCTGAGACTCTCAGGATACAACGGGGCAATGCTCCTTTCTACGTCCTAGAAATCTCAGGCGGAACAAGCCGGCGCCTGGGTCTGCGCGGCCCTCCCTTTGTTTTCAGAAACGAGTGTCGTTCCGAGTCCGGCAAAGCCTTCCGAAGAGAGCTAAGTTCCTGTGCTAGCTCGTCCATCTTTCGTGAGCGGTCTAGTATTGCGAAATGCAGGCGTTGAATGGTGCCTGCTGCCCCTGGGTAACGCAGCAAGACTTCAGCTAGTGCAGGAACTCACACACTGGTGGTCGGAAACTTGAAACCGTCATCTGTTCTGGACTTGATGATGCGTGAAACCACTAGGGCTGTAACGGGCTGTAATGGCGAAGAACGGTGGCCCCAGTCTAGAGAGTTCCGCCGCGGCAAACATGTTTTACGCGTGCATTCCCTCTTCCCAAACGTCGAACGATGACGCGTCGCCATTTGTAGGTGTTTTCAGGACCTTAAAATAGGCTCAAATGTGTTGAATGTTGAAGCCAGCCGCGTATTAAGCATCTTGAAGATGTCAGAGTGAGGTTTGGAGCAAAAGATTGTCGTCGCAGGGAGAGGAAAGCTGTGTCATGACGTAACGTGAGACAACTTGAAATTATGACATCATTTGTTCTTTCATCTTACTGCAATACAGTGAGGATGCCGTTGGTACGCGGTAGGTACGAGCCAACCACGCGGCCGGCCACGCGGCCAGTCCGCGTGTTCCGGCACGCCGCAGCCCGTGCCCCTAGTGCATGCATGCCTTCCAGGCCTCGTAGGTATTGGGGAGGGGATCTTTTCGGTAGACCGCGTTCGTAACGGCCCGAAGCATGCCGTTCTTGGCGACGCGGATGAGATTGACGTCGTCGTAGTGTGCGACTTTGTTGAGAGAGTCGAGTACGGTGAAATAACTGGTTGCATCCATGTCCTTGGTTTGAACGTGGGTTTCCATCTTCTGCTGCGCGATCTCGGTGTGGGCCTCCCCTCGGAAGGCCGTGATGAAGGCTTTTTTGAAGCCTTCGTACGTCGTGTAAGCTTCGGCGGTGCGGAGCTTCATGGCTTGGGAGATGTTTTCTTTCCACGTGACAGTGTTTCCTCCTTTGATGTAGGAGAGCGCGTACGAAATCTTTCGTACCTCGTCGTTGTAAACATTCGCGTTGGCTTCGAAGACCAACCAACAATCTGCCAGGAAGGCGTCTACTTCGCTGGCGTCGCCCGTGAACTCCTTAGGGGGAGAGACGGTTACTCGTGTATTTCCCCTGTGGGGCCGATGAGCCAAGTCTTCTCTGGCTTGGCAGAGCAGATCGTAGCTCTGCATGACTCCCTGCTGTACAGCTGTGTATTCCCCGTTTACTCGGGACAGCTCGGCCTCAAGGACCACTTGTCGATTCGCCAGGGCGGTGTTTTCCGCCTTGAGTTGCTCCATCTCCTGATTCGTTCGGAACAGATGGGCGAACAGGAACTCCTGTTGTTCGTTATGGCCCATGGCCATGAATTGGGCACGCTCGTCCCCCTGGTTTCGCGGGGGTGCCCATCGTACTGTCATGCTCGGTAGACATTTGTCGCGCTTCTTGCGTTCGTAGGGGAGGCTAATATTCTGTCAACGTCGGGCTCGGGCCGTATCGGGACGTCGGGGGGTCCGACTTCGAGAGGGTCTGAGGAGCACGAAAGATGGGTATTCGCCCGGAGAATAGACGATATTAGCCTAGCGACTACAGCTTGTAAGTACAGTTTTTATACACTACGATACACGGCACATTGCCTCAGTGACCTTCGACTCCTTGCCCTTCAGAGCTATGCGTCGGGACGCCGCATTCAAAGGGGGGGGGTGATATCAGGGGAACCCCCGCTTCGGCCTCCTTCGGACCCTCCGAACGCATCCGACCGGCGCCCCTTCAGACGCTCCGACCTGCCCCGACCATTGTCCACGGCCTCCTTCGCCCGCACAATCACCGATCCGTCAAGACCCTCCCAACGATCACCTTGGGACACGACCTGCAACACCGCACAGGCCTTCTGTGCTCTACGTCGGCAGTTACAGACGACCAGTACATAGTTGGCGCCCTAGCAGGCGGACCCTTAGAGTTTCTTCTCTTTGGATCCTCCCCTGCTAGGTCGGTCCCTCCATGTATTGTCCCGTAGCTCTTATTCACGCTTTGGATCCTCCCCTGCTAGGCTTTCGTCGGAGTCTCCAGGGTTGCCCTTACAGGATCCAAAGAGTGAATAAAGGTAAGCAAATACAAAGGGAGCTGACCTAGCAGGGGAGGATCCAAAGAGAAGAAACTCTAAGGGTCCGCCTGCTAGGTAGCGGAACTATATACTGCGCTCTTGACGCGCCAAATTCGATCGTTGCTCCGTGCAGTATGCCTGCGCCATGTCGCACCGCCAGGTCCCAGGGGGATCGCCAGGCGGGGGCGGCGATGCGCCTGATAAAGGCGGAGTCGGGGCCAGAGTTGGAACCGGAGTCGGGGCGAGTCTGACGGGCCAAGGAACCGAAGTCGGGGCGGGTCCGGCGGGCTGGAAAAGGGGTTCCCCTGACAGGTAGTTCTTCAGACGATCTAAGCGATAGAGTACAGGGTACACTATCGCGCCTTATATACGCGGGCCCGCAAAGGGGGTGATCGGACACCCTGGCCTCTCCTGCTCCTCGGATAGAGTACAGGGTACACTATCGCACCTTATATACGCGGGCCCACAAAGGGGGTGATCGGACACCCTGGCCTCTCCTGCTCCTCCTTGCCCCCATTCCTGGCCGCAGAGGGGACGATCGTACATCCCTTGCGGGCCAGGCAATACTCCTAACCTCCTAGCACTCCTCCCCAGTCCCCTTGTGTTGAGTTGGGCTCGGCGACAGCTCGACACATCGTTCTTGGTCACGTGCTTCCCACATGTGCCTTCCTCCTACTGGGGTGCATGTTCCCCGTTGTCACGTGCTGCGTGCTACGGGCCCGCCGGTGGCCCAACACCAGCGCCGGAGCGGACGGGCCGGGTATTATCTGTGACAGGGAGACTGTCAGGGTGCGGTGACGCGGCGCTTGATGGGGTCAAGTGACGGCATCAGGGTTTCCCCTGACATGGCCTTCCTGGAGATGATAATATTATTGCCCTTTGGTCCCAAGCATTAGCATATGTTACTGTATTATACTCAGTTACTTGAATCCACATATCTTGATGGTTATGATAAGTTATGTATTTTTAGGAAATGAATATCTGGGCATATCAAGACTCTAGCTAGTAAATAGACTATAGAATAGGGCTTGGTTTTATAAAAAAATTTGGCCTTAACAAACGGTTTGTAAAAAAATCTTCCCAAAACCCTGTTTATCAACTGGTTTTTAGGTTTTATAAACACTTCAGGCTAAGCAGCCCAACTGTGCCTTGGGCAATATAATTTTGATATATTTGTCAAGGTGAAATACTACTAATAGTGGCCCCAGGCGAGGCCCAGGAGTTTCCCTTCAATATCTACTATCTCAGCTAAATTTTATAGTGTAAAATACATTTTATGGCAGAGATGTCACACTTTGGCTAACTGTCACACTAGTGTCACATTGTTTACAAACACCCTCTTCCCAGAATGCCTGTTTATAAACAAATAAAACAGGGGTGTTTATAAACCGGTTTATAAACACCCCTGGTTTATAAACATCCCTATATAAACCAAGCCCTACTATAGAAAGTGCATGTTCAGGTTACATTGAGTTGTTAGCTAAGTTTTTCCTGCCTGTTGTAGACCACACCCATTTTTATCTATTGATCTATTTATTTATTGTACTTATTTGGTTTTATTTAGTTATTTTTTTAGAACTGGTCACAGCAATAATTAGCAATAATTATCATTTCTGCTATATGTGTCACAGCTTCAAAGAATTTCCTGATCCAGATAGAAAATCATTTTCTCTATTTACAATTTTTCTTACTAAGAAATTGCAGGTTACCATTCCCAATTAGGAATCTTTCCTGTAAGGGTATTTTGATCCACCCTTGCCATGATCCAGGAAATTGATGGTTAGTGATGTTTGATTCTAAAATATGTTATGGAAAAATATTTTGACCCTGGACTTTAGCACACTCAGTACAGTCATTTTTTCATTTTCAATGTCAGTTGCTATTGGTTTTTTTTTTCAGCACTCAGTTAGGTGTATGTGGTTCAGTTCCAAGGTTCAGCATGGCAAAATCATCTGTGTTTCAGCAAAGAAGAATAAATAATGAAAAACTTATATGTTACACTACCACGGTGATGGGCTGCAGGGCACTGTGCACGCGAGGGGTATGGCTACCGCTCGGCGTTGACACCGGAATCATTGACCAGCGTCTGGCACAGAGCTTGACGGGGCGGTGTGCACGTGCCGCGGTCGAAGTACAACGAGACGAAAGGACCGTCACCGGCTGAAATTCTTGGATGGTTCCCAGCCTGAGTGTCTTTGGCCGGTGTGACAAGTCGCATTCCCTCCGAGAGGCTGATTCGCCTCCAGCTCTGAGCGAATGATGGTACTGGATGGCCATGGACTCGAGAATGAGTGATGTTAGTCATCCATCTTACCTGTGACAGACACAATACAATCTATTAATACCTGCGAATTTTAAGCTTTTGTAAATTCTGAATTTGAATTCAAGGCATATTGACCAATGACCACCTCCAACAAGTTGCTGACAACATTGTGTCAATGCCTTGAAAGTACTACTTAAATTCAAAACAATGCCAATATGTAAACACTGGCAGACTCGTTACATGCATAACACGCGGACACGACTAGTACTTACTTAATCTAGTAACGGGTAACAATGCTAGACAGACATCTTTCAACCCCAAACTCTGCGGGATATTGTTCTGGAAACCCTTCTTCGTTCATAAGATCCCAAAATGTTGGCATGTTGCGGGTTTGCGAAGGCACAAGTCGTGTATTCCCAGTACTCAGGCATCCAGGTGGCCATTTCCCAGTCCACTATAGCGACAATTGTGGAGCCCTTGACAAGAATATTCCAGGGGCCAAGTCACAGTGCGTGAACACGGTGCGATAGGGTCCGCGCGCGCTGCTCGCAAATGCGCAGAGATTCCTCGTGTTGAGGAAAGCGCGCACGCACCTCGCTCCGAGTCATCAGCCAGTCATAGCCTAAGAACTCCTGGAAGTCTGTGACCGACGCGAAAGGGCCACAGCCCTCAGCGTTGGTGCGAATGTGGAAGTCCTTGCAAGCGGTGCCATCTATGGCTTCTACGGCACCAGGATGTGGGGGTGTGAGCGCATGGAGTTGTTTGAGGTACCCGTGAAGCTGACGCCACGACGTCACGTTGCTCCTCAGAAGTCATAGTTCCCCAAACCCGCTCCAGCTCCTTGCCCTCGATGTACTCCATGAGGATTCTGAGGTGACCATCGCGGTTCTTGAAAACACCATGGACGCGGGGGACCGGATTGTCGTCCTTGTGGCAATATATTCGAGGTTGAGGGCCTCAGTATAACGAATCTCCGACCCTGATTTGAAGGCTAGATTCTTGCTAACGCGCGTGATTGACTCGTAGCTCCCATAGGTCCGGTGCCCCAGTCCAATGCGGAGTTCCAAGTACAAGGAGACGAAAGGACCGGCTTGAATTCGCGGATGGTTCCCAGTGCCATCTTTGGCTGTTGTGACGCGTTGCATTGTTTCTGAGAGTCTGAGTTGTCTCCGGCTCCGAACGTAATACCAGTTGGGGGTGAACTTCGAAGATGAGGGATGTTGGTTAAAAGTTAAAAACGATTGTCAAGTCACGCCACTGCCACTGACATCCATCTTACACGTGTGCGTACACGTGTGCACACGCACACCACACACACACACACACACACACACACACAGATGCGAACGCTGACAATTGCAAAAGCTTTTCTTCTGAACAAAAGAGTGCATTCGATCGCCCTAAGGTTGATTGAGTGATTGTCTGAGAAATTACAATCATTTGACTCGCAATTATCCTCACTGTATTGGAACAATAAGCTGAAGTGCTGCAGCTCATGGTTTTTATTGTGGCTTCCAAACCTATTTCTTCATTGCCAAGACCGTGACTCAGCGATTCGGAAGTTGCAATTGTTCTAATTATCTGCAACTTCTTTACTAGGGAATGACACGGGTTTCCTTATATGGCAATTTTGAAGTTTAACCTAGACTTATGACTGATAAATGAGATATTATTACTTTGGCTGTACTATAAATTTCTATTAACAGTAATGTAGCGAAAATTTAATATAACAATAAGATTGTTAGATGGGTCTGTTTCTGAGTCAGTTTGAAGTTGTGGTTGAAGCAGCATCTGAACTTTTACTCAGATGTCAAATATAGTACCAGAAAGTATAGTAACAAAGACTCAGAAAATTTCTCATCTGAGAGAATTTGATTTTATAACACCTTGTATGACCCACAGATGCTGCCTATATAGGCCTCTGAGAAAACTCAATAGTATACAGTATATACTCTATACTACAAAATTTTTGCCACCCTGTATATATATATGGATTGTATTGGGTTATAACCCAATATATTGAGTATTGTATTATATTTGGTTGGAGCCTTAGGGCCAACCCAGGGACTCGGACTCAGAAGTTCGACCATTTATTGTATTTCTTTACTCAAATGAGGACTATAAAAGCTAGAATGTTCTCAGATCTAGTGCCAGAAACATCTCAACCCAATAGGGTGCTGTGAAGAAATCCCCAGCATATACTCACACATGTTTCTAACAGTTTTTTAAAAACCGGGTGTTTATAAACGCATTTCAAATGTGACTACACTAAAAGACCTCGTCATTGATATCGTCGTCAAATACTGCATCTACAGCTTTCTCCTTGCCTTTCATAGTGCCGACCACACCCGGATTGGTGACCGTCTCAGCACTGAGAAGCGGAGCATCGCTCAAAAGGTCACGAAACAGTGCATCCCCGAGGTCAGCGATGTCCTCTGACTCAAATCGTGTCGACTCGAGACTTGGAATTATGTCAGCGAGAAGATCGGTGGCCAGGGTACGCGCATTGAGTGCATTAAGGCCAGCCGCAGCAGCATCGTTTCCGGGCTCACTACCAGTGCCAGGCGTAAGATTAGAGTCAAGAGTGAGGTTGATTGCTGTAGTTGGCTCCGTTGATGTCGATCCTTCTGAAGGAGCAGACGAAGGTGCCAATGGGGAGGGCGACTGCTCTCTCGAGAAGAACTCGCTTTTGATCGACCGCCAATTGAGGCGAGGCTGAACTGGTGCCTTGCGCTCGCTATCCCGTCGACGAACATGTTGCCGCACTTGGGTAATGGCAACAGTCGTGGCCGCATCTTGCCGATTTCGGTCTTTAGTCGACAGCTTCGTGAAGACGGATACCGTTCGTTCCTCGGGCATTGAGGTAGGCATGATAGCGAACATTTTGAGTGCCATATGCTATAGTAACATTTGTGAGTTCTAAGGTTAAATCGAATGAATCTACACTTACGGCGAGCACAAATGCGGCAGGTTCATCGAGGAGTGCCTGCCAATAAAGGTAGGCACGTGTCCAGGCAGGATTAGGCCGATTGAAGGGAGCTTGCTGACGCGTAAACCCCTCGAGTTGCGACCGAAGTGCCGCAATAACTGCCTTACGGTCAGAATAGTGGGAAAACCCTTTTGAGCCTTTTAGATTTGGCCGGGCATTGAGCTCTGCCTTCAGTCGTTCCACCAGGAAACGCCCCACAACCTCGTAGGCAGGCATCTTCCGTCTCAGATCCGCATCACCAGTTTCCGCTGGCTGTGCATCGGAGCCACCCTCGGCTGATTCTGCAGCAACGAGAAGATTGCCTGATGAGCGGCGGAGGATATTGCTTGCAATGTATTCTGGCAAATGCATGAGCTACTGGTTGACGCGTGAAGAAGGGCTTCTGACCCGGATCAAGAAAGAATCCCGTCAAGTAAGCGTCAGTACCACCAATCAGCTGCTGGAAACGAGTATTAACAAGACGACGAATCTCCGCGATCACATCATCAGGGATTCCTAGAGCGTTTTCCGCAAACGTGTCACGAAGCACGGGAGTAATAGCCACGTAGAACTTCCAGACATCACCGAGAGTTGTTGTCAAGCCTTCGAGACACTTGATGGCGCGAGCGATAGGCTCGAGAACAGTGACAAGCTGCTCTAGATTGAGTTTGAAGCTATTATAGAGAGGGACCTTTTTGAAGAATGCAAGCTTTGACTGCTCCTGACATGTGGGTGAGCCATCTACTCTAAGCGTAGCAATTGAATGACATACCTCAGAGCCTTCGGCGCGTACAATACCAAGCCGAACTAGCTCATGGATTGCTGGTAAATTTCGTAGAAGTGCATAGCCCGACCAGTACATGGTCCCAAACCGTGTTTTTCCGACGGTTTCGAGTCCTTTCGTGATGTCCATGATGACACGCAGCGCCTTGAGGTGGGTACCAGCATAGGTAGAGCTTGAGAAGAAGCCGATGACTGTTCTCATCGACTCGATACCCTGTCATAATGCATATCAGTTGGCGGAAAGTCAGTAAATAGTTGGAGAAATATACCGTTTCGAAATGCGTGAGCTTGCATATATCCTTAATGAGGTTTGAAAGATGGTGTGGCGCATCTGCAAGAGCGATAATTGTTGACTTTCTGGATATGTTCACCCGTGTGTGAATCTCCAGAAGACTCGTCGGCCAGCATAAGAAATGGCTCACGCAGCTTCGGCGTCGTAATATGCCCAGTGTAAATTGACTGCCCAAAGACAGTGCTTCCATCGTAAGACAGTGTCAGGTTGCTGATTGTGCGAAGACGTTTTGTATTTTTGGTGGTGATCGTGGCGGCCTCGCGATGAATGTAGTCGGTCATAGTGGTCGACGAGTAAATACCGGCATATGGGTTGAGATGTTTCGCGAACTTCTTGAAGGTTTGCTCGTCGACATGGCGGATGGCTTGTCCGGTAACGGCCATAAACTCAAGCAGGTAAAGGTTCGCCTTGTTTTGAAACTTGACAATTGCTCCTTTGCGCTCCTCCTCCCCCAGGCCACGAAAGGGATCAAAGTATGGATTCTTCGTCTTTGTCGCATCACCCTGATCATGAGTCCCTGCATTTTCGTTATCCCCTTCGTCCTCGCTGCTCGATATTTCGTTGGACAACGCCTTCTTGCTATTGGCAACAAGGGCAGCACGTCGCTCGGCAGGTGTCAAGTATGGGCAGTTTGACGCATGTGGCAGGATGCGAGAGCCTTGTCGGGGATTTGCCCAGCTTTCCTGACAGCCCGGGCCAGCGCAACGATGGCGTTGAAAGGGCTTGTTGGTCTTTGGGTTTATTGCCTTGATGGTTTCGCAGTAGATCGTCAACTGTTCGAGCAATGGGTCCGCAGCACGTCCACGATTGTTGCGAGCTGCTGGAACAACGTCGATCAGGTCTTCAAAGGGATGATTAACCTGGCGAAGAAAATCTCAGCTAGAATAAGATGTAAAGAAAAGCACGCACTGCTCCTTGACGTGTGAGTGCTGCCGCTACATCTGCAATTGCTTCTTTCTGCTGCTTATCCCTCTCGTCGTCAATACGCTGTCGTTTCTCGACCTGTTGCTCATCTTCATCCTCCTCCATAAGCCGTCTTGCTGCTGTACTCTTCCGCTTTCGTTTCTACCAGGGGAAGATTAGCTACAGGCCAATCATAGTCAGCATGACACTCACCTGCTCCCCTGCACTCTCGATTGCATGCTCTGCCGCCGCCGTGAGGTCGTCCACCCATTTGGTAAGGAGCTCATTTTGTCCCGCTGACCCGGTGATGTACTGGCGCAATACGACGGTGACGGCTTCAAGCCCAGGGCCGCGCGACTTGAATTCGATGAGCTTGCCTCCTGCGCGAGTCCCAAACGACCTCTCCAGGTCTTGATGAACAACACTCTTCTCGCATCCAGTTTCAAGGACCGCGGCTTGACGAAGGGTATGTGATGAAAAGTCGTGTGTGTTACCGAGGGGGATGGATTGGGGAAGGTCCTTGAGAAGGCCAGCGAGGTTCCGAATCTCGTTGCTGTAGTGCAATGCTCCGAGCTTCTGAGTCACGACTGGCTGACGAGTATTGGCCGGCCGACCTCCGGACTTCCGACGTGTCGACATGGGAGAAGAAGCAAGGGAAAAAAGGAAAGAAGCCGTGTGGCTGTGCATGATCTGACGGCTGTTTATAAACACTGACAAGCCAGGATGAATTCAAAACTAACGTGTTTTTAAAAACTAGTTAATAACTGGTTTACAAACCAGAGTTCTTCACAGCACCCTACAACCCAACCAAAGCATTTCGAGTCACCACTGGCCACTGGCAGGCGCTTCGGATAGTATGAATGTCCAACTTTTCGGAATGAACAAACCACGCCTTTACTTATCTCGCTTTCTATGCTAGGAACAAGGACGACTCAGCTCGTACTTCGGCGACGTAAACTTCAAGTTGAAGGTCATACCAATGGGATCGTAGCGTGCAACCGAAGATACTTACGTCTGAAAGGGATTGAGTATGAAAAGGAAGGAGAAGCGATGAACCTGCTGTCACTGGTTCAAGGTGCGTCGTATTCAGTGAGACTTTTTGAGCTACTTATCTTATCTGTAAAATGACAGGCTTCCTTTAGAATTGGTCTCACATCTGACGACCTCCGCACGCTCAACTCGATTCGGCCTCGACTAGTAATGGCTTTCGTGCCTGTTGCCACAATTTCTCATTTCCATTACTAAATCCTTTCGACCCACTGCGGAGTTTCCTTTGCGTCCTTTTGCGACCGACACTGTGACCTTGCGGGGGTAGCTGATTTCTGGGCAGAAAGCGAGAGTCAGTCAATTAAGTCGGTATACTCTCGTTGGATACAGTGCTGCGATCTAAACAGTTACAGTTCGTTGAATTCGCGATGTGTATGGTGGGGAGCGTTTGATGCGTGTATGAAGATATCAATTTGAGTATAGTATTGTCCCAAATTCATGGAGTAGCTCAAACGAAGAATCAAAAGTCAAGATACACTACTTCTGCCAGATCCCCCTGCAGCAGTCCATTCGAGTAGAAAGACCTCGGGCTCCAGCTGTACAGTGATTTGTTTCAACCGGGCGCACCGTTCAATTAGTTGTGTCTGCAATGACTGGGTCGTTGGAAGGGAGGAATGAGTTAGGCCTTCTAGAGCTGTACATGTCAGAGTGAACTTCAAATGCGTCAAGCTCGGCGGAAGGAGCGACGGAAGTCCACTAATGAAGTCAGATATCTGGAGGAAATGTGAGAGAGAGGCAAAATGTAGAGATACAGAGAACTGTTACCTGTGCGGTCAGGACTGCTGGCTCTTCCGCCTCCTCAGGCTGGAAGCATCCAGAGCAATTTAAAACTTCAAGGGATGAGAAGGGTAGCAGAAGCGCCGGCCACATGTCCAGTTTCCCTTGGCGGACGCCGTTGAACGTGAGTGTGGTAATCGTAGACGGGATGTGTTTCTCGACGCGTTGCAACACTGCCAGGAGATCGGAGGCGTTGCTCTCCGTAATGTGCAGACTTTTTATTGAAGATCCTGGGAGAAGAACAGGCAGCATCGCACACGGTGTACGCAGCTCGCGCAAAGCACCAAAATGTTGCAGAGGAGTACACAGCGGTGGTACAGCTCGGAGGACTTCCTCCTTGGGATCGAATTTCCACGCAGACGTGAGATGGAGCCTCTGCAGCGCTGGAAAGCAGCGCTTCATAAGCTGCCAATTGGACTCGCTTAGGTCTTCAAGCGAGTGAAACTGCATGTCGATTGCCGTCACCCGCGGAAGGACTATCTTCTCAGACTCGGAGTCCTCCCCATCCACTGCTTCACAGATATTCCAGTCGATTGTCCGAAGTGCCTCCGGCTTGCAGACACTCAGCCAACTCCACGGGGCCTTGATATACTCTAGTTTCAAGGAGGATACGCGGACAGTGTTGGCGAGTGCAATGGGGTTGTCGCCTGGGCCAACTTGGAAACAGCACGTATCGAGCTCCAGCGAGAATGGGCGGGGAATAGTAGCAAGGTTCATCAGTGTGGAGCGGCTGAATATGACTGCCTGGGCAGTTAGGCTCTGCAGGCGGACGAACTTGTGGAGGGCGGAGAAGAGCAAGTCTCGCGGCAAGTGTGTGCCTTCATCGCCATGTGAGATGTAGTTCCGGTCATTACGCGCATACACATGCAGCACGCGAACATGCCGCGCAACCCCATGCGACGTGAAGAAAACCAGTCTTTCCATGGTTTCGTTGTATTGGTCAGACCCGTCCAAGAAGCGACGACTTGCACCAGGAGCCATCGAATATACGAAGACATGAGCTTCGCGGTAGAGGAAAGGTCGGACAAGCATACGAAGTCGGCGCGAAGCCAGAGCGACCGACTTCAGGTGTCTCGGAGGAAGATGTTGAAGTGTTTCGTGGAAAAGTTCATTAGGGAGCATGAAGTGTCGTGGGTGGGTGGGCGGTAGAAATGGTGAGAGAAGAAGGGACAGATGCATCATGCATGCCACGCACTGGCACACGTGGCCTCAGCCAACCGGTGTTAGCACGGCGGTAACCAATCAACCTATCTCTACCTCGTTTAGTGTCTACCTGCAGCCCCGTGGCATCTCTACGAGTACGGACTTGGATGCACGTTCAAGTTATCGTGAAGCCTCGAGCGCTCGACTGCCAGTGTACACGGTCATGGTCATTCGAGTCCAAGTGTTTGAGGCTTCGAGCAAGCGCTGGCCAGCCGGACTTCATTTAGAGCTTATCGGATTCGCAACCACTCACGCTATAAAGAACCGGGGCAGCAAAAAAACTTGATGTTCGCAGATGTGAACACCGAAAATCCATGAGCGCTCTCAGGCTGGTGCTGCCACGGCCCACGAGTGATGCACATGTATCGAAGCATTGCCTCATGTTCCAGTTAAATACCAGGTCTTCATTGGCCTCAGGCTAGGTGCCGCCTTCTCTTCAAATTCCCTCCACAAAAGTAAGAAAAGATGAACTCCGGCCCGAGCCCCCAGTCAACATACGCAAATGCTATCCCAAGATCTAGAGCTAGTCCAAGACTTCACAATACGACTGTCCATATGCATGGTATGTTATTGCATCTTGTCTAGTCTCAGTGGACTCAAAGCAAACTCTATATTCTAGGAGGTAGAGGGGGAGAAGGTGGCCTTGGAGGAGTGACGGGAGGAAATGGTGGCCTTGGGCAAGGTCCGATGATGCCAATCACAATCACAACACATTCTGTTGCAATTCAAAGGTGGGAAACGTTATGATTTTGGAAGCAGCTAAAATACTGTTTTTTTTAGCACACTTGGTGCCAGTACCAGTGAGGGGACAAGCCGATCCAATTATTATGGATGCCCTCCACCATGCCAATTTTTCACAGGGCGTGAAATCATATTATCCAGATTGACAGAATTCTTCGGGGAGAGTAGTAGGCAACATCGTCGTGTGGCTTTGCTGCATGGCTTGGGAGGCTCCGGAAAGACAGAGATAGCCCTGAAATTTCTTTCCACACAAAATAACAGGTGAGTTGATGATAAATGTACTAAGACTTGGTGTTGAATTGAAGTATTATGAAAAGATTTAAATACCAATTTCGAATTGATGCTACAGATGAGAACACAATACAAACAGGCTTTCTGGACATTGCTCGGATACAACACCTTGAAGTTTCAAGAACTGCTGCACAGTTCTGGCTTATTGGGAACACAGATGAATGGCTCATTCTGTTTGACAATGCAGATAATGTGGAAATCAATCTAAGGGATCATTTGCCCAAGTGTAACCATGGGAATATTCTTGTTACTTCCCGTAATCCAGAACTGGGTATACATGCACAAGTATCAATTCCGATTAATGAATTCAGTGCAGAGGATGGGATTCAAGCCTTCATGAATATTGCACAAATATATGACAGAGCAGCTGCAGAAAAGATTGCAAAAGTAAGTAATATAATATTTTTTGTAAAATCAGATTTAAAAGTATATATCAGAAACTGGGCTATTTTCCTTTAGCAATTGCTCATGCAGCAGCATTCATTCAACAGTCTCATATTCTTCGGAACAAGCCTTTAGACTATTTAGATCTTTATCAGAACAACAAATCAGAGCATTGGAAAAGGAGACTCAAGCAAACTTCATGGGATGATCAAGCTACAGTTTATACTACATGGAAAGTTAGCTTTGACAGTCTGCCAGTCCAAGCACAGCAGCTGTTACAAGTGTGCTGTCTCCTGCACCATCAAGGCATTACTGCAGGCATTTTTGAGATGGCTGTGAAATATAAACCTAGGCTAACAGATCCCCCCATCTTGGAAGACCTGTCAAACACCTTACAACCTGCCTGGAACTTTCTTTGTTATTTCAAAGATAAGAATGGGACATGGGATCCATATTGTTTTGAAGAGGTCATGAAAATGATACAAAGATACTCTTTGATTTCTATGCAGGGGACCAATTATTCCATACATCCTCTGGTTCATGAATGGATAAGAGAAACTCTGACCGATATATCAAGCCAACAGAAATTGGTATTAAATATCCTAGGAATGGCTGCTTGTACTAGTGATAATATTGAAAACCAACTAGTACTGGCAAATCATGCAAAGGAGCTGATTCAACTTGGAGTTCAAACAGTTTCAGTGTTTCAAGTACATCTTGGAGATGCATTTATGAATGCAGGACTGTATTATCATGCTCAGCAAATGAGAGAAGCAGTCTTATACACATATGAAGTAAATCAAGGCCTAGACCATCCCTCAACAATTGATATACAAGCCTCCTTAGCCAGCACATACCATTGTGTAGGCAAGTCTATTGATGCTGTCAATTTGGAGAAAAAAGTTCTGGCTCTTCATATAGAGCTACAAGGGCCTGATCATTCTGCAACTCTAGCAGCTCAGCATACTCTGGCTACAGGATTATATGAACTAGGAAGATATGCTGAGGCTCAGATATTGGAGGAAAGGACATTAAAGCAAAGAAGTGAACTTTTTGGTGCAGATGATGCAGAGATCATAATATTACAGTCATCTCTAGCCATTATACATCTAGCTCAAGGTCAATATGCAGATGCTCAGATACTTCAAAGAAGCATTCTTGAAAAGTCTGTAAATATGATAAGACCTGACCTGTATACAAACATAATGTTTGCATTATCTGATCTATGTGGTGTCTACTGTGCTTTGGAAAAATATTCTGAGGCTCTATTGCTACAAACACAGATACTCAACCTCTGCATTAAGATGCTTGGTCCAAACCATTGGAGTACATTAAAGGCACGTGCCACAATAGCACACAACTACTTAAATCAGGGAAGAGCCTCTGATGCCATGAAGCTACAGAAGGAGGTAGTAGAACAACATAGGTGTTTGTTTGGGCCAGACCACCCTGATACTCTCAATGCAACAGCCTGTCTAGCTGAAATCTACTATAAGCTTGGAAAATATGAAAAAGCTCAAATACTAGATGAAAAGGTGTTGAAGCACCAGGCATATGGTCTTGAAAGTACATCACTGCATGCACTGGCAAACCGTTGTCGTTCCTGGGGAAAGTATGCTGAGGCAAAAGCATTGGAGGATAGGGGAATAGACAATGAACATATGCTAGAATCTGAACTTTGACAAAGAGGATGGTAAAATCAGTATATGATGGTAAGCCAAAAATGGTGCCATATATATGCCACATATCATATTTGTCAAAAGAAAACATGTATATTTTGTCTTTGTTTCATAAATGATTAAAGTCACAGTACATTCTAAAAAGTGTTTCATTATTTTCACTGAATTTGTACTATATGGAAGTTTGATTACAGTGTAAGTTTCATACATCCTATATCATTTTGATCAACTGTCTGGGTTACATGTCCAAACAGGACTTAATTAAGGGCTGTTACACATTACAACCAGGTCCGGATGGTGACAGATTTGGTCCAATATGGGATAAATTTTGTAAAATTTCTCAACACTACCTGGTCAGCTGTTTTTGTTCCAAACTATGGGAAATGGCTTAATTGGGATGTAAAACACAGAAAATCTTACAATTCATCACTGCAGACAGGTTGGATTTCAACCTGTTACCCATTCTGGAGGCCTCTGGACAGCTGTAATTGCAGACAGGGTGTGTTGTGTATTACATAGCCCAGACACTTGATTGATATAATATAGTATTTGGTAGATTTGTAAAGGCAACTTATGGTAAGCAAGATGGTTGAGGTTCAAATTTCAAAGTAGTACTTAGCTAATTCATAAGTGAATGTCACCACTGTCTTGAGTCTTTTTTGAGGTTTTGGACAGCTAAGATATGATAAACAATAACAATTGATGCACACTCTATACTTTATACTACAAGGATATTTTTCAACATGACTGGATTGGAACAGTCTGTGAGGGCAACCCCCAGAGGCTCCAACAAGCATCCTAAAGGAAGATACTGCAGTGTTTTAATCAGTTCTGTGGTCATGTGTCACACCGCCTCTCAAATACCAAAAAAAAAAAATTGGTAGTTACACATCAGTAGCCTGAATGCCGAATTTGCCTAGGCCAAGCTTCAGTTTCTCTTGGCAGAGCCCTGTGTGCTGTGCTCTTTGATGCCAAAATTTTCTGGCAGTCACACAAGGACAATACTGTAAGAGATCCAGAATAGCTATTGGGTTGATTCAAGTGCTGAACATGTTTATTTGAAGGTCTATACCATCCTATGTTCAAGTCTTGGATCATATTTGAAATTATTTCTGACCTGTTGTAATATCAAGTCATTGTTGATCGTGCCTCAAAACAGGTCATTTTGATTCCGTGCGACACTCACATATCGTCTCCGGAGCTCGCTCCACTATTCCTCATTCACGTCTTCTCGAAACACGGAGTCCCATCCCACGTCACTTCTGATCGCGGAAGGGAATTCGTGTCATCTTTCTTCCATTCCCTTGGAGAACTACTCAACATGGAACTCCATTACACTTCGGGTTATCATCCTTTGGCTGATGGGCAAACGGAGTGCATGAACCAAACTGTTGAGCAATATATTCACATCTATTGCTCTTACCAACAGGATGATTGGCACGAGTTACTGCCGATCACGGAGTTCGCACTCAATAATGCTCCTAACGCTTCTACTGGCATTTCACCCTTCTTCGCGAACAAAGGCTACGATCCCTCTATTACGATTCATCCGGAGCGTGATGTGGCTAATGTTTACGCAAAGGACTACGTCGTCGATCTCCAAGAGCTGCACGAGTTCCTCAAGGAACAGATCAAGTACGCTCAGGAGCAATACAAAGAGACTGCGGATCCGAAACGCATTCCGGATCCGTCTCCGTCTATTGGTGATGAAGTCTTTATTTCGACCAAGTACATCAAGACCAAACGTCCGACTCCAAAGTTCTCAGAAACGGACTTTGGTCCCTTTGAGGTCATCGGAAAGCCCAGTGCTGCGTCCTATCAAGTCCGTCTCCCGAAATCTCTTTCTCAAGTTCATCCCGTCTTTCACGTTTCCCAAATTGAAATCCACACACCCAACAAGTTCCCTGGTCGCGAAGAGCCACCACCTGCGGCAATTGAAGTCAATGGAGAAGAACACTTCGAGATCAAACAGATTGTTGACTCCAAGATTGATCGCCGTTTCAAGGGTCCGGCTCGACTCCGCTACCTGGTCGAATGGCTTGGTTACGAGAATACTGATGAACAATTCAGTTGGGTTGGTGCACCTGACTTGGAAGCTGAAGAGTATATCGAATCCTTCCATCCTCAATACCCCAACAAGCCTAAGTTGGATTAACGTCACTCAACTCAATCTCACTCCGTTCCGGATCTTCGAGATAAGGGAATTATAATTCTATTTACATTATACTTCTAATATCGTCTTCTTTTCGATTCCGCCCCGAGGCGTCTCCGACTCCGCTACTCGGCTCTTCCCTTTCCCTTGTCAATCTTTGCCGGGGGCTCCTCATCCACATCCATTGCGTCATCTTCTTCGACTTCTTTTCCCTCCTCCTCATACGGCTCGCCCTCTGCGTCTACCGACTCCGAGTCCGCCCTGTCCCGAGTCTGCCATCATTGGGCTTCCTCCTGGATGAATGCATCCCAGTGATCGAGGGTTTTTTCGATACCCTGCACATGCTCGGCCACTCCCTGCGCTGTTGTTGCCGAGTTGATCCCGCCCGACGTTGTGGCGAATCTCGCAACCAAGGTTTCGCAACCCCATGACGAGCCGACCGAGTTGCTCGTGATCATAGTCTTGACGCACCAATAGGTTGGCCAACATCGCGGAAAGTGTCGCGTTGTCGAGTGTCGGAATCTTGTGTTGGACAGGATCTCGTTTCCCAGCACCACTACCAATGCGCATGCATCGAGTCTAGCTATGGCCTGGCGGCTGCCGCGGACGTTGGACGAGCTGCATCTCTATCCCAGCGTTGTCACCAGCAACGATGAGCCGCTCGTGACGTGGCGCAACTCCCCGGACAACCGTCTCCATTAATGCAAACGAGTTCCAGAATACGCTCGTCCTGACGCCATACCTCGCCCACACTGGTGCCGTACTCTTGACGTTGTCTGTGCGCTCGATTTCACGACCTGTCCCCGCCTGATGCAGCTGCGCATAACCTTCCTCAGCCAGCGGATCTTCTTCTGGCGGCCGTACCTCGCCGAGACCCTCCCACTTGCCCTATCACGCGCCTTCACAGCCTGTCCCGCACTCGCCTCGCTCCTCATTGATGTCCTGCTTGAGCCCCTTGTGATACGCCGCCTTACGACGCAGGACATTGAGCCTCTCGCTGACGCGCTGCAAGCATGGGCCCAGGCCGGCCGTATGGTCTTCAACGTGTGCTGCGACGGACACATCGTCGATGCCGACGGCAATCTGGTATCCGGACACTGTGACTGGACCGCCGCCGGCCGCGGGCGAACAGTGCCAAGCGGAGAACGTTTTCCGCGTGCATGTCGTGGATCGCCTGCGTCTGCCGAGGCCGGGGATGTGTGCTTTACATCTCGCAGACTTCCCAAGGGGGTTGTTGCATCCAACTCAGGCATGAGTGAAATTAATGACTTTCGGCTTTTTCTCGTACATGATGACCATACTCAGTTTCAATGATTCATTTTTCACACCCATTTTTCACATCCTTCATAGAATATTATATATATACAAATGAATACATATGATTTATTGCATGCACTGGAAAGAAAGAGAGATCATTTTGGGTGTCTTATATCTCAATGCGAATTATGTACCTGAAGCAACATGGGTTGAGACCAGGATTGACCCCAGTTGCAAAGGATGTATTATATTGCCTTATAAATTCCTCTATACATACTGAATTGATTTTTGTGAGTCCAGCTTCATATGTATGTAGACTGATTTTGCCAGTGCTGATCTAATAACATCTCCAAATTTGTATCAGAAATAAAGATTAAGTATATTTGGTGTTCTCATGGAAACTCTTTCTGCTGTTCACACATTGCTCTAAATAAAAGAAAGAAAATGCCATTTTTTTTATCATTGTACAATGTGTAAAATGTGCAGAATCGTGACTGTATGAAGTGATATACTGTTAACGGTATCAGGAGTGCCGGACGTGCAGTGATGCGCGGTCCTGCATGTGATTGCAGCCGGCCGGAGCTCGGGATAGGGCTGTGCCGAAGGAGCGCTTAAGTAGCGGTGTCCGCGTGGCAAATAGCCACGCTTTTATCTCCCTTCGTTCCCTTTGTCCCCTTGGGTCGTGGTCAAGCTATCTGTCTGTTGGCACTCGATCGGGGGCGTGCAGCATGGTCTCTTATAGCGCTGATTTCTGACATATACAATTACAACCCAGCATATAGTAGACAATTGAAGATTATTGAAACCTATTTATGATGTTTATAAGCTATGATAAGAGCTTCAGTAACTTGTGCCAGCTAAAAGGTCAAAAGTTGGGAATTTCCTTACTGGGTGGTTGTGGTTTCTTGTTAGGGGAACCCTCCTTCCGACCCCTCAGAGACAATTCCGATTCCGGTCCGATTCTAGTTCCAATTCCGGTCCAGCCCTTTGACAGAGGTGAGGAACGCCTTCCATATATCTTGCAAGTTGATGAACTCGAGGGGGCAGTGACGAGATATCCACAAATGTAGTGGAGCTACTTCTCAGTCTCCGACCACGAGTGTTCCTTCCAACTATTGTGCTGAAGGGAGACAAAGTTTCGGGTTTTTTTACAGTGTCATCCATAGTTGTTTTGCGTTGGAAAAAGATCAACGAGGCGCATAGAAACTAACAATCGCCTTTGTGTAGCCATGGCGTGTCAAAGAAGCAACAGGCTCGATATCCTCCCATCTTCCAGCAGTTCACACAGCCTTTATGCTGGCACCGGAGAATCCTGGAAAACCCGATGAAAAGGAGGCGCATTTATACGATGTTATCGATAAGCTTTATAGAGGAGCTACGAGTGTGGTATGGGAGTACAGGCACGAACCCATACATTACCGATCCAGGACGCTTGCGGCGGTTGCATATCTGGGCAAGATCGCAGACGTGAAGAAGCTGGAGGAGGTTTTGAAGCCGCCAAGATTGTCCAGCCTGAGGAGAATCCACAATGGCGCTTCAGAAATTGGGCTGACGGAGTTCTCGTTGTGCGTCGTTTGAAAGTGTTGCTTCCGAGTCCGAGTCCTTCTTGCGAGCTCACACTTCCAAGGATCTAGTGGCAGCCGGGATTTTACCTGACCTGGGACCAGAAACCGGTGAGATCATGCGCCAGAAATGCATGAATTTCGCTATTTCGCGGATGTCAATCATAATACCTGTTGATGGCAGAGGGGAGGCGAAGCCGAACCTCAGGGAAATCCCACAGTGTGATTTGCAAGGATAAGAGATGCAGGCAATTTAAACTTTCCAGGCTCCAACAGACCCCACTCCCTTTGCACCTCCACACGCCACTGCAGTCGTTCTCCCCCGGTTCCTGGCCAGGGCCACCCTTGTTCCTCGACCTGGTCTCCATGCAGAGCGCGGAGAGCTTGTTCTCCAAGATGTTCGTATGGAACCCAAAAGCTTGCGGAAGTGGAAGCAGCAAGTGTCTGTTCTACGAGCCAATTGCGGCCCAGATCATAGCCCTGCGCGACAATCGTGTGGTGGCGGGTGGAATCCTCTTCCTTCGAGGCACTGGAACGAGGTTAAGCGTTTGATGAAAGTGGATTTGAGGCAAAGTCATCTGCCTATCCCGATATGTGTTGTCCAGACTGACGTCTGCAGTGTCTCGACGCAGACAACAAGATCGGGCTGGCCTGCCACAAGTAGGGCTCCAACCCTTTCCATTTGTAAATATTTACAAATGGTAATAAACATTTAAATGCCCATTTTATTTGTGAACTTGGGCAAACACAAATTAAATACAAATAAATAGTTTAAATAGTTTTCACTTCAAACACACTAAAATCAGTATCAACAGTGCAGTTTAAGTATTTCTGAACCTCAGAAACACTTGGACACTATTTCAAATTCAACATTTCATCACTATGGTATTGATATGGTATTTGCTTAGCACTAAATAACATTTTATCTTTCTTAATTTGGCAATGTCATCAATGGGAAGTTGACTTTTGATATCTATTTTACTTTAAAAGGGACTGTTGCAGCTTAAATGAACATATTTCTCAGTGGTAAATGTATATAGGGCATAAAAATTGACACAAAATTTGGCAAAATTTCAGAACAAACTGCTCAATCTGGTCTGATGCAAAAAAGCATTTATAAATAGTTTAAAACATAAACATTTTTTACTGTTTGTGTTTGTGTTTCTAAGCGAACCTACCCGCAACCGCTTCCCGCTGTCCTACCCAATTCTTATTCGCCGGCAATTCGAGGAGGAAGGTCCCCGTTGACTGCGTTTTCCTCGACGACTGGACATGTGCTGCGAGGCGTGGACGGTCCAGGCGTCTGTATGTTGAGGAGCGAAATACGCGCGAGTGAGGGCGCTTGTGGAATATTTGTGAAGGATGAGGCCGCTTTCAAGAAGACAGTTCAATCCCGAAGCACGGAGGACTGTTCCTCGAGGTGCTTTGTTTGATACACGAAGGTATACACGAAGGTTTGCTACTACCAGTACTACACGGACTACATCCCGCATACCACAGAATACCAGCGGAAGCGAGTATGATATACTGTTTCGTACAGTACTTGCAATTACTCCAGTTAAAGCGAGGTAGCAGAGAAATGTGGGTCGAGGATGTGAATGATTGATGAGCTGCCCGCGTTTGTTTGTACCGTCGAGCGTCGCGAAATATAGTCGGTGGAGTAGTAGTGCAAAAAGTGCCTCGAGCAGAACGAGATGAGCAAGAAATGACATGTGACCGCCAATCTCTTTTCTTCCGCTCCTCCATCACGGATCGCGACAACGGCTACCCACCAGCCGTAACCCATCTATCACCCGCTAGACCATCGCACCTAGCGAACATGACGTCCGCAAGCAGCTAGGTGCGCTCTACAGCCAGCCACATGACTCGGAAGTCCCGCTGACTGCCCTCCGTTTACACCTCATGCTGGGTAACGCGGCCTCAACAATGGACGTTGGCGAACTCTGCGCGGGAAAGTGGATGCTTAGTGATCGCGGTGCGTCAAAACGCGTTCAATTGGTGTCTTGCAAGCTTGTTTCTTCGCAGACGTTCCTTGGCTCCTCCTCCGACGGCCGGGGTGTATACAAGGGAAACTGTGCGCTCCAGCAACTCGGCAGGTAGCTGTCAGCCTGGAACTGCCTGCTGCCGGCCAACGACGACCTCCATGTCCTGTCACGATCGCTCGCAAATCCAAGATAGAGAGGAGACGAACTTCGTTGGAGACGGGCTGCATCGTACGTATTCTCTTCAGGTCTATCCTAGCATCTGCTGACTCCAGTATTCCAGTCATTGTCATTCTGCTTATTCCGCTTCTCAGCAGGCATAACTTGAAGATGATCGTTGGCCCCGACATGGTCGTCGCCGCAAACGAATCGAAAGCTGTCGTGTCCGCAGAGGCATTGATTTCTACCTCTGTGGAGCCTCCCGAGCCCTCGCATGCGTCGTAATCGACGTGTGGTGAGGCACAATACCTGCTTTCCCAGCAATGACAACAATCCTCCCATTTTCCCCTCCCAAACCCCCCTCTTCTGCAACATCTTCGTGCATATCCCACCCGCGAGACTCCTCTCCCTTTTTGTGGAGCCCTGACTCGCCCGCTTTCTATCGCCTATTACATGTTAGTCAAGCCCGCCCCGCCTCGATTCCCTCAGGGAAATTCATCAATCCTTTCGAAGGCCTTCCGAGGCCTTCCGAAAGGACTTTTGGCCTTTTACATCTCAGCCAAGACTTCCACAGGCCTTTTCGGCCTTCCGGTCCTTTCAAAGGAACTTCTGACATGCAGGATTGGCGCGATGATGCGTTGACCGGGAAGAAATGGCGTCATCATCGATATCGGCGGAAGAACCCCATTTCTTCCCACCCTTTTTCTTCCTCCCCCACCCTTTCCCTCTCTTTCCCGTCGTCGTCTGGCCCTATCCGCGAGCGTACATCCCTCTCAACGCATGTCTTGGATCCCGCTCAACCTCAACCTTTGAAACCTCGCTTCAATAGTGCAACGCTTCAAGTCGTCAATCCAGCAAGTCCTGAATTTGTTGTTGCTGGGCGAAGCAGAGCAAGTGCCCAACTCAAAACTTGAAGCTATCAAGCTTACAGCAGCAAGTGCTAGTCTTCATCCAACCCAACCCGCCGCTCCACTGTGATGCACCAGCACCACGTTGTCCCTGTCCACCACACACCCGTTCCCCCACTCCCTTGCCATCCGCTTCAGCGCCATGCTCCGACTTCACTGCATATACTGACCGTCGATTTGTGCTTTACGCGGACGTTGAAAGCGCGTAAGGAGAGCGGCTCGTTGGGGCAGGAGGTATCCGGTGAGTTAGACCTGTGCCAACAAAGTCGATGCTAACAGAGTTGCGCAGAAAAGCAGACACCATCGTCTTACAAGGCGGTGGCTGGGTTATAAGATGGGGATGTCCCGCCTAGGATGACAGAAGCGGACGTGAGGAATAACCCATGATGGCGGTCATGATTCGTAGACTGGGACGAATATGGACTGTGGCGGCATTGGCAGGAAGTCGAACGAACATGGCACGATGTGGGTATTACTTGTGGTATATGGTGGTAGTCTAGGAATAGACATGTTGCTTTTTAATGAACCTGAAGATACTGAGAACAAAGAGACCTTTTCACTGCCTCTTGGTTGGCCTTTTTGATGCCTTCTGGGCCAAAAGGCCTTTTGAAAGGATGGGACCTAGCTTTTGGAAGGCCCGAAAGACCTTTTGCCTTTTTGGGACTTTTGCTGGCCTTCTGGTCCTTTTCGGCCTTTTGAAAGGCCCAAAAGTCCCCAAAAGGCTTTTTGTGAATTTCCTGATTGGCATGCTTTCCTTCTGCTTGCGGCGGCGCATCACCCTTTCGAAAACCACATGTCTCGCGCAATCGCGCTCCGACTGGCATATCTAGCGTCATTGTCCACCTCCCCAGTTCACGCTTTTGCGTGATTCTTTCGTTAAGGCCGCGGTCGCGCCAGGTCTCCTGCGAGCCAGACGGTTCTTTGTCAAGGAGCAAAATGAAGATCCTACCGATATGTCCTGGCGGCATTATCTCTGTCTCAGTGTACAAACGACTACGCTTCTGCTTGTGAGGTCAAATATCCGACCTATGTCGACCGAGGTCCGAATTCAACGAGGAACAGCAAGTAGGCAATTTGGGTCAAACTTGTGGACCATGGCGGCTTCCTTAACTCTAATACAGCCTCACAATAACCCCCTGCTCCCTTTTTATCACACCTCTCCGCCCTCCCGCCCATGCCTGTACCCACCCCATGCAATCCGCGTCGACCGCCCAAAATGGCAAGTCACGTGCTCCATTGCCGACCGAAATCCAACCGAAATCTCGCACGACGCGGCAGCTGACGCTCTATCGAGTGTATCCCGTTGTGCGCCATAGTCATCCCCTCCTGCATAATTCTTTTCCCCCCGCCATTCGAGGGGGAAGGTCGCTGCTGAGCCGCTCTGTCTGGCAGCTGTATGGGGAGGCATCGGTGGCGTTTCTTTGTCGAACATACACGTGGGCGGAGGTAATTTGGGGCGGGGGACTAGTGGTCGGGAGCTCGGGAGAGAGTTTTGAGCGGATTGGGGGAGGGACAGTATATGTGGACTTGGAAGTTGCCTGGCGGACAAGTGTAGGGTGCTGTGAGTTGAAGGTGTTTCGAAACCCGTTTCAAAATGGTTTCGAAACACGTGTGAGTTTTGAAATGTTCCGAGGGTTGCCCCGGTTTCGAAACCGGCACGTGGTTGTCCGGGATGCCCGACCTCGGCTTTCGGCGACTGTTGTCATGGCCCGGGTGGCCGACCATCACCAGAATGGCACCTCCCCCATGGGAATAGCTCGGCTGTGGCACCAACTCCCCTTGGCGTGGACCGGTATGCCAATGTGGGACGTTGAATCTTGGTTGGCACCTCGGCCGGCTGCCGACGGAGCGGTCCGGTCCCGGTAGCCGGCCGGTTTCGAAACAGTTTCGAAACACCACTGTTTCGAAACCGGTTTCGAAACAGCTGTGAGTAATTCCTCAGGAATTACACTGGTGGCAATGCCAATGGCGGTTGGCAATGGGGGGTCCAACGGCAGCTTGAAGGGAAATTTTTTTCCTTTGTTGCAGACAAAGAAACCTTTGTTTGCACTAAGGCCGCTGTTGGATCCCCCATTAACAGGCCGCCATTGGGTTTGCACCCAGTGTTACTCACAGCACCCTAGACAAGTGCTCTAGCCAGACAATGATAAATTTTGACACACAGAGGCTGGGATTTCACTGCCCTGTCCCTCCTGGCCTGTCGAGTGTCCTTGACAGCTGGTCCTTGGTCGCGTGGAGAAGGAGGCAGTTGACATTAAACTTCGTGATTACTGACCCATTTCGTTCAATTCAGCGGGCCTGTGACCCGTGACCGTTTGGCCGAAATGTCCAAGCCGAATTTTGTGTAACCTCTTACCTAAATAGGAAATTCAGCACGCCCGAAGGCGCGAAAACTTTGAAATTTGTCCAAATCGGGACGTTTTGGGACCAAACGAATGGGCTGTGACCTGTGACCGGCCGAAATATTTCGGCCAAAAATCCGATGTGACCGTGACCGGCCTAATTGAAGGAAATAGGTCAGTATACTTCTGGAATCCACTATGTATATATTTTCTACTGCTGCTTGTCAATAACATGCTTTCTATATTTGGTTTATACAATCTGCTCGATAGCTGTATTGTATGGGGGTTTATCTTCAGACCTGCTTCCACAACAGCGTCGTTACTAGTACATATGATCCATTTCTATCACTGCTTGTCCAATTGGTACATTAGTAGCGAGGAGTATCAGGTAGACGAAAAAACTGGAGCAAGTCAAGACCCCCCCCCGCACCCGCCGCTCAACTCGACCCAGGTCAAGACCACCGTGCTGCACCCACTCCTGTAAGGTAGATGCCATCCATCATCAGTCAAGGTCACATGACACTCCAAATTGGGAAGATGTATTGCTTTGAGTGCATTTTTTTATGGATCTGCACAATTTTTGGAGGAGCAGTAGAGGTCTATATTACAATGCAGAGTACAAAATTCCAGAGAAATTGATATAGACTAAGGTACTAAACTGGTCATAGTGTAGGAAGTCCAGTGCGGAGACCAAATCATCAAATGTGTATCAATGATGATGATTTTTTGATGTAATAGGCTATATCTAGCTAGATTTTGAGTAAAAACCTTATCCATAAAAAATTGGTCTTGTTCACCCAATATGGTGGATCAGGTGACCTTGACTGATGATGGATGGCATCTACCTTATCTCGAGACAATGGTTGCCTACAAGAACGGCCTCGACAATCGTGTCCTTGCAGAGGACCCTGCCCAGTGCCGAAACCGGGGCCGCCCGCACAGGAGACGACGGAGCTCCGCTCGTTGCAGCCATAGACGGTGTCGCTGTCGACCGGCCCCGTCTCCTCCGGGACGCGCAAGTGGCTCGAAGCGAATAGCGAAGGAAGGGAATAATGCTGGGCGGAGAAGCTTGAGAGTCAGAAAGTAGCGTGTAAGCTGGTGTACATACCAAGAAGATGGGATTGCAGCTCCTCGGTAACCTGGCATTGTTCTTCGGGGGGGCATTTGGAGTCGTGACAAGGGCCCCTTCAGCAAAGCGTTGTTGTTGGGAAAGGACGGAAACAGAACCAGAAAAAATAATCGTCAGTGTGATATAAGGAGAAAGACAACTTGAAGGTTTACGCACTGTTCACGGCACTACCAGGACAAAATCCGAAAAGTAGCCCTCAACATTGCCAATTTATTTGCGAAAGCCAATCGGGGCCAGAAAAAGATGAAAGACAATCAGGCAGAGTCGGCGGGCCACGGGGTACATGCACACAGAGACATATACGTGGTCATTGCACGCAAAAAAATGCTTGAGGAAGGAAGAGGAAGGAATTGCAACCTAGAACTTGAAAACGATAGTCAGGGTCACCGTCTTCCAGTGGGTGCTTAGTTGCACAACGCACGTTAAATCACGTGTCTGGCATACTAGCACGCAATGTGAGAGAACTAGGGCTCCAACCATTTCCGTGTACAAACATTTATACACGGTTATAACCGTTTTCATTTTCATTTAGTTTACCATGGTATGTAAATGGTAAATAAATGAAAACAAATGGTTTAAATAGTTATTCCCTAATAACAACAGCAGACAAGCTCATAACTATACTACTGCTAGGAATATGTCTGGCTACCAAATGCATACTAGTGTAGGATATACATTCCACATGAATATGGATAATTGTTGCATTTGTAGGCTTCCTCTTGAAGGAATCCATCACATGATCTGGCATCAAATAAGTCAAAGACAATGAATCTTGACCTACATGCCCATCTAGAACAGTATTACAAGTGAGAAAATAACATCTTTCAGTTGAATAAACCTTATAAACTCAAGGATGTACCATAAAATTGTTGATCATGATATATTATTATATTACCATTTTTAACCGTTTTTAAATGGTAATAAATGTTTACTAAATGTTTTCTTACCATTTCCGTGAAGTTTACCTGGAGATGTAAAGGAAAACTAAATAATTGGAGCCCTAGAGAGAACTCCAGGCACAACTCGGAGCAGGCGAGCGCCACGAAACTACTCGCAGCATTTTGGTACTGGTCCTGGGTGCTTTTCGGAGGTTGCAGAGGGAGGTTGCGGAGGGAGAAGCTGAGACGAAATGTTGCCAAGGTATTTGCTGTGTTGCGTGTACTTATATCCCTACCAAACCTGCCGACCCTACGTCCAACGCCAACGCTGCGGCAATTGCTGCTCACGAAGCTGAAGTCGAAAAGTACGAGGATGCTTTGGAGGTTTACGAAACCGGCAAGGCCAAAGTCCGGTCTATCCTCTATTCCACGATTCACGAGACTCACAAGGTCTCCATCCTCACCAAATCGACTTCTCACGAGTGCTGGACGACTCTCTGCGAGCAATTCGAGAAGCAAAGCGACATTTTCGCTCAGGCTATTGTTACTCGGATGCACGCGCTCAAATGCGCTGATGGCGAAGACGATCCTCGTCCCAAGCTTGATGAGCTCAAGCGCCTTCTCCAGGACTATGCCGGCATCGGCGGGGTCATGGCAGACACCGAACTCAAGAGCATTGTCATCAACCTGCTCTCACCCGTTTGGGCCTTCACCATCCGCACCCTCCTCACCCAGTACAAAATCCAGGCTACGATCATGGCCACCACCAACCCTTCCTCCAAACCGCCCGAGCTCACCGCTGAAGCGCTCATTGATACCATTCTTCATGGAGGAATGCTGGCCGAAAGGGACTGGTGCGTATGTCTTCTGCTCTGGCCGTAAGTGGCCCTGCTTATGCTGCCTTGCAGTTCGGTCATCTCGCTTGCTGGTGAAGTCCACTTAGCCTAGCAGGAGAGTCGGAAGGATATTGTGCGATTGGTTGTGTCCCATCGGGCCGATCATAACTCGCACAATTCTCATTTTATGTTCCAGCTGAAGACCACCCCGGTGAGCTACCTTCTACCATACCGTAAGACCTGTTAGGTATACTTTTTTGTAAGTAATTAAACCACCTACCTTGAATGATCTAAGAGTGCTTCGCGTCACGTTATCGTGCTTGATCCGAAAATGCTGTGACACTTCTTTCAACAAGAGCTTCCATGGCGCCGAGCAGAGGCCTCCCAAACCACCGCGCTTCCAATCAGCATGAACGCGCCAGTACTAGTGGCGCGGGCAAATACCATGTCAGTCCCCTACGGCCGCGTGCGGGTCGTATGAAGCGTCTTGTGAAGCCTACCAAAGATCAAGCGATGCGTAGCGCTGCTCTGCGCTCCAAATTGGCTGCCCTTCTGAATGGCGAAACCCCGACTAAAACCCATGAGAGTCCCATGCCTCAGTCAGACGCGGTGGAATCGATGGAATGGGAGGACGAGGAGCTTGATGTTGCAGAGGAGATGGTATTCCCGGCACCAATCCACGTTCCATTGCCTCAACGGGATCCTCCAGCTGTTGCACAATCACGGCTCAGTCTACTAGGTGCATGCCTTGGAAGCGCCATGGACGACATTTCGAACCGCAACATATGCTTCTCCACCCTCCCATATTCCCCCTTCCGTCCACTATGCCTGTGAATCTGGTTGTACTTCGCTCACCCATAGCACTGTCCAATGTCTTTATCCAACACGTACGTTCTCTCAATATGACAACGGCAGGGTACTCAAAAAGCTCCAGATATGCAAACCGTGTCCATCTCCACATGTTACTGCAGGCCTCTCGGCGCAATTCTTGTCCAACATGGAGTTTTCCCCTCGTCACCAAGACGGCCTCGCATAGGCATCTCCATCGATCTTCTCGAGCTCTACCGTGCTGTATTCGAATGATCATGCGATGCAATCACGGCCTTGGCTCACGCCCTTCGTACCGTTTACGAACGTCGTGGATATCATGTTCTCTCAACGAAGGTATGTGATTGACTTGCCTGGTTACTACTGCTGACTATATCACTTATAGCAGGAGGGTGCCCATGCCTCAGATCCTTTTCGGCAGAGCTTGACTCAAGCCGTGTTATGGTCAAGCAATCTCCGAGACCGCCTTCAATCTCGCGTCAATGCGGTACTGGCCGCTGCGGAGGATAACATAGCAAGCGCTACTCAAAACACAAGCGTTACTCAAGATGCTACTCAAAGCGACATCGATCACTCGGCATCAATGGGTAGCATCTCCTCATCAGTCTTTAACGAAGCTGCCGACGATAGCTCTGCGACACCAACTCCAGTCGTCGACAACAACAACAACAACAACCCTCAAGTAACGCTTCAAACTGGTCAGGCGGACAGGATTCTCCGGGAGCGCTGCCCCTTGTGCTTCAGCAGCACGGACTGGGGTCGTCCACTCAGTAGGTATGTATTCAAGTATTCAACTGGTTTGCTTCTTCAGCGCTGACCTGGTCGCTAGTGGTGGCGACATCCAGCTCGCCGGAGATGCTTGTTTTAGTTATCGTCATCTGCGCTCCGCTGGCGATGGTCCGACAGGATATCAACCAAAGTACTTCATTGGCAAAGAGAAAGGTCGATGTGGTCAAACGTCGGATGGATGAAGCAAGGCGGAGGCGACCGGCACCAGCAGATGACAGATGTGCGGAGAACTGGAATGCTGCCAACGAGAAGAAGCGGGTGGCAGATCCCAAGCGATATGATGCAAGTGGCATCTTTGCGCTGACCTGTCGACACTCTCAGGTGATCTTCATGTGCAACATCGACACGCCTGGCGAACAACATCACTATATTGTTGCCCTTCTCGAGGAAGTGCTCTCTCACCTCCCCTTGGTAGCGACCATCTGGCAAGCTTACGATGTGGGTTGTGTAGTTGATCGGACACTGAATTTGGTGAGCACCCCTTCCCTTGCATTGATTGACCACAAGAAGAGCTCATCGTTTGGACATAGTATGATATCCTTGGGCCCGGAGTCCGGCAGCGGGTAGCATTCGTATTGAATGCAATGCACGCTTATGGGCATGAATGGGCGTGTCAACTCTTGTACAATCCACGAATGGTTGTCGGAATGGGATTGACCGATAATGAATGTATTGAACGACTATGGTCCCGTATTCGCAAGCTTATTCCAATCACGCGTGGACAATGGGTATGTAGTTTTCTTGAGATATTGTGTCTAAACTCACGCAATCTAGAATTCACGGCGTATATGGACAATTGACCAGTATGCTGCCTTCGTCAACGAGGATGGCTTCTATAACCTAAGCGCCTGGATCATTCGACAAGATTCCAAAAACCTAGTCTCCAAATACAAGACTGCTGTAGCTACCCTACGGCGATGCGGTGTTCCAGTCACCGAGCTCCGAGTCGAGTGGGCGGAGCAAAAGGCAGCGCAACTTTCGGCGCGAAGACGTAAGTAGCACTACTTTTTGCTCCTATTTGATTCTGAAGCAAGCTGTAGATGCTCCAAAGCGTTTGTGTCGCGAATTAGACAAGGTTATCACACTTCAAGCCCAAATTGACACGGTGGAGAAATCAATTGAGGATGTGCGACAATCAATACCCAACAGAGCTCCTGGAAGCAACTCACGCAAGTTGTTAACCAAGCTCGAGGCAACACAAGTGGAGCTGCAAAGGCAAGCTGAGGAGCTGGATGCGTCACTCAACATTCCTGGCATCTATCCAGCACTCCAGGGACTCTCCCCAGAGCTTGCGCGACTTCTCATTACGATGCGCGATCTGAAAATTAGCATCCGCAAGAAGGCAATCGGCTCCTTTCAGGAATGGGAGACACTGGATCAAGCTGTCTCAGGTCGACGCGAGCCATTAGGTACGCTTCCACTTGATCAATTAAGCTATTGACTCATTGTTCATCTCCAGGAACCAAAATGTACCAAGCAACTCGCTCTACTATCACCAAGCGCCAACCAGCGCTCATCAAGGCCCTCAAGAAATTCAACACATATTGCTCGAATTTGAGCTGCTACGACCATCTGACTGTCTCATTCCAGTTCCGCAACCACTTCCCATCCAACTCAGTGCCCTGCGAGCCGACGAATCTTTGCATGAAGATGTTTGGATTACGCCAACAGAAGGACGCCCGCCGCGATGGCTCGATGACGAGGATGTCCGCCAGGGTATCCGTTGTCTCCACACCCTTGATCGGTGCCGAGAGGAGGCAATGCGATTGAAGATGGAGAAGGACAATCTGCATCAGTGGTTAGAGAGCGAGGTCCGAGTTGTTACATATGCTTTGGAGCATTATCAAGGTAAGGCTCAATTTATGCTTCCTGCTGCTCTGAGTCTTCTTGTCTTATACAGATGCTCTCGTACAATTGCCTCTTCGAGAGCGGCGGGAGTATTTGGCTATTCTAAAAGCTTCCTGGGCAAGAGGCTTGACAAGCGCCTCTATTGGTAATCGCACTCTCGACATACCAACACTGGTAGCTCCGACAAGCCATCAGGATGCTCTTCCTGTCCCTGTCCAGGTTGAGCTTCAACCATCGGATGAGCTTGATCAAGATGCTGAGGAATCGCCGTTCGACTCTCCTCAAGACGAAATGGCTCTAGAGCCTGATCTGGAGATGCTGGTGGATGGTACGGCCGATACTCAGGAGACACTAGTGCTCGAAGAAGAAGAAGGCGGAGATGATTCTCCCGAGGGAGCGGAGATCATCTACACATTTAAGTATTGCGACGAATCGGTCAGTTATCTGTTCTACCATATTTTCTTCGCTGATCTTTCTTTGGTAGCCTCCCCAGCTAGTTGACACGTCGCTTTTCCAGTGCTTGCAAAGCTATGTTAATCAACATCCCGGTCAACGAAGTGCCAACACTTCATGCACCATCATAGACATAACGGGCCGCAAGCATTTTATCGACTCAACAGACCTCGATCGCCTCTTGCACCGCAAACAATGGCTGAACAACTTTTGCCTCAACGGTGTTGCAGCCATCATTATGCAAAACTTCATGTCTCCGACCAGCTCCTGTGCACTCCTGAGCACGCTAGATCTGCATCGAGTGCAATACGGCGCGGACGACTCCGTTCTTTGGCATCATCTCGCGCCAACAGTCTACTGGGAGAAGGATCTCTGGCTTATTCCGATTCATCAACAGCAGCAACAACACTGGGTATTCGCGATCGCATCAAAACAGGAACAGCTATTGTTCATCGATAGTTTCGCAGATGCTGCTGGCTGGGATTCCGACCTCGAGGTAAGTAGCGCTTTGCAATGCAACTATCCTCTGACAACATAGCAGGATATCATGAAACTTCTCGCTCAAATGACTAAGCTAGCAATTGCGAATGGCCACCCCATCCCCTCTATCCACTCGAAGCGGCCGTGGCTTGTGCATCCCTTATTCCAAGAGGTGTGCCCTCCTGCTTTGCATATTTGATCTACTCACTAGTATAAAGGGTGCATCTCAGCAAACCAACGGGTATGATTGTGGCCTATGGGTTATATGCATGATCGCAGCAGTTCTACGAGGTTTTAGCGTGGTGAATATTGTCGAGGCGGAAATGGCCTATATTAGACAGCTCTTCGCACATATGGTTCTCTCTAATTGAAAGCATTTCACGAGTTGTATTCAAACTTTGAGTCTACAGAAACTTTAAGTAGTACAGATGAAATATGTTACGAGCCTCCCATTGGAGGTAATGCTTCCACATCTCGAAGCTACAGGGCTGCTCGAGGGAATTGTACGATACGGAATAAGCCTGTTTCCATGTGTCAATGCGCGTCTTGAGCTCTGTGCGCAGTTTATCGACGGTCTTCTTGCGGCCTGATTGTGCAATGTCCGCCTTCAGATAGAGATCGCGTGTCCACTGGTTGCGCTGCCGCACTGCGTGAAGGATGATGGAAAGCTCATTGATTTGAGCATGATCCAGACCAAGTGCCTCCTCGTCAACGTTAAATGGAGGGACTCGTTTCCAGATGGCAAGCGCAGATTCGCCCGGACTGATTGGAGATGCCAGAAGATCTTGAAACAGGATATTGTGTTCCGGAAGAGGGCAACGAGCGAATGCGACTAAATGGTCGGGGAGGGCTGGCAGCCGCGAGATGGAACAGAGCGCAACTTTGCGCTTGTTTCTGAGTACATTTTGCTCCGCTCGAACGGATTTACCACTAAATATTGATGAGTTTGGAGTAGATACCTTTCAGAAAGCAACCCACCGTTTACTCTGGTTATATGTTTGATTATAACGCCTTCGCGCTTCGGCTCGTTCTTCATCAGTATGATATAGCTTGAGACGAGTCATGGAGGAAGTGATAGTAGGACGAAAGCTTGTAATGCAGTCAGTAACGTCACTCAATGCATTCCTTGTCCATGCATGCCAATCCAGTTGAATGGATAGCGGACTTGTAGAGGTATGAACGGACACATACCTTGAAAATAACGCCATATTTTGTCGAATTTTTCCCTGAGTAGATAGCGAGACCGATGTGAAATGAGATGATGCGAGTTTTTGTCTGGGAGCAGGAGGAAGCTCTGCGAAGACGACCATTTCACAATCCAGCTTGAAAATTATAAAGTGTGCTTACCTTGGGATCGGACAGTCATAGAAGAGGTGAAAATATATCCAGGTCATTGCTTCTTGAAGAAGAAGACATTAGAAAACGAAGAAGATCATGAAGCGAGATTTAACTGAAGATGAGGCGGCTTGCTACTGTCACAGTGTGACACATCACTTTGACTCCAACTCATGGGTGGCGGCGGCGGCGGCAATGCTATGAATGCTATCTAACAGCTACCAATGCTGCTGATGCTCCCCAAACCTCTTCAGCTTATGCAAAACTGGGCAGTGGCGCGTTTCATCCACGTGCCCTTTTTTTTTACTACCACCACCACCGTCCTCAGTATTCATCACCTCCTGCTCCTTCTCAAGCCAGCAACCACTATTGGGCTCGATTAATCCTCGTGAGTACATACATGTGCATCCCCTGAGCTGTTTCTCAGACGTTGTCAACAGGTCCTTCTACTCTCCCTTCTGTGTTGTCTCCTCAACAGCGCTTGTTTGCAAGACGCTACAAAATCTGCTCCAGGTATGTTGTTTTCAATTCTATATTAGGTCTGGGTTGTGTGCTGACAACAGCCAGAAGACGTTGTTCACGTTCTTCTCTATCCGCTTTCCGGTGCTTCTCGCACATTCACCATCAAAAAGCTCGACACTGGTGAGCGAGCGCCCAAGCCTTACTTATGTATTGGGCGGCGTGCTGACAACCCACCAGAAGACATCTTTTCCTGTCTGCTGTCTGGTGCTACTCGCTTATCTCTCATCAAAAGACTCGACAACGGTGAGCAAGGTCTTCTACAGTCTTTCAATACTGACATGGTGTTAGACAAGATCAAAATGGCATATCCTCAGCGCCCAGAAACTCCTACTCCTCCGTATAACAAGGAGCTTCATCTTACTCCTTCAAGCCAACAGTCATACTCCGATATCCTAGGAGATCAGGACGTGGCTCGTCTCGACAGCCAAGCCTTCAGTGGAATCCCATCTCTCAATCACAATTTCATCTCGGACCTGAACTATTATGTTCCCAAACTGACTGAAGCCGGCGACGTCAGTCTTCCTTGTCAGGGTTCGGGTCGGGCCGACGGGCCCTATACGGCCCATCGGGCCCTCACCACCCTTAGAGCCCTAGGGCTTGACAAGCCCTCATAATTCACAAGCTCAAAGCAATGAGCAACAACACTAATATCCCAGAGAAGGGACATAATCACGGATCGCGCTTTAGTCAGCCATCAAGCCATCATGACCCGCCATCAGGGATCATGATGCGCCGCCGGACGCCCTTGACAGCGGGCCCAATCGGCCCTAGACAACCACAGGGCCCAGGAGGGAGCTCCTTACTGTTGCATTGTCAAACACTCCTTAGTGTCGACATTGGCATGGCTCCTTTCCAGTGGAATGGTCCCTGGGCTCCTAGCGGAGCGACCAGGGACGACCAGAGACATCCCCTGCTCCACTCCGATCGACCCTCAGCGGGCCCGATCGGCCCCTAGCGCCCACAGTATATAAAGACTAGAGTATTACTCCTGTACCTTAGGTTTAGCATTGAAGTCTCTTTCCTTGAACCCTACTCCGGCCTGGTCCCTTCAAGCGGGGTTGCTGCGACGAATCCCCATGCAAGGGGTGTCCAGGCAACCCCTGACGCTCCAGGCTCGCTTGCCTCATTGACCTGAGCCCTTGGTTGGGCTGGACAGCCCAGGCTCTTGTCTCTTATGTTCACTCCTTGTCCTAGTCACTTCCTGCTTGGTCTCTGGCCTCAAACCGTGGGTCCCCCTGGTACGGGGCGATGGGAGGGTGCGTCACACCGGGCCGTTGCGCGGCCTCCGGAAGCCCCAGCAGCTCACTCCTCCAGTTTAGGAGATGAGTCACCCCTTGGACTGGCAAACCTCCTCAAGCGCTCCAGGGGTCTCGGGCCCGCAGCCCCTGTTGCCGGGGCGACCCCCGCGACCCCCTGAACCGTCGGGCGTGACCGCGTGACGTCACGCCCCGCCCGAACGACTTCTTCAACTGGCTAAGGCTATGTCTTGCCCTATGCCTTGGGCACTGATAGAGCCTCTCCTGGGCAGCACCCTTTGACTACGGACTTGTTCCCTTCAGCAGGGGTAGGATACTCTAGGCGACTACGCGTATCCTGTGACGCCGCCGTCACCCGATGTGACAGCGGGGCGTCCCGAGTTGCCCCGAGTCGTCCCTACCCTGCTTCCTATTGCAGAGGCACCACCTGCTCTGCCTGGTCGCCAATCCCCCGGGTAAGGGGGGTTGAACCAGCTTTCCCACACTTGTCAGACTGGCAGGAGACCGTCACGTGGGCCTGGGCCGGCCCCCTTCCTGACATTCCTCATATCGACACCATCGAGCAAACTCCGACGATTGCTACGAATGCTAATATTGGCCTGCATGCCGGGTGGAATTTCGAGCAGCAAGGCGGTGGCTACGGAAGAGATGAACAAGACCCGTTTCTCGATGAATCGTTTGTCGATTTGGGACCTCGTCCCTTATTCTTCAACAAACAACAGGATATTGACGAGCTTGAATACGACAACGACGATGATCAGGAAGCAGGTGGCTGTGGAGACCTGCCACCATTGTCACCCGAAGATGAACGCCATACTCGTTTGCGATCCAAAATACAGCTTTCTGAGCGCGGTACTCATAGCGCTGCTGCTCTTACTTTCAAGAATGCTCGCCATGGCCTCCAACAAGGCCTCCATCAAAAACCTGCTGTGCTACCACCATCATCAAACTATCATCGCAGCACTTGCCGCAATCGTTTTCGTCACCACAAATCGTTGGAAACGGGTCTCCGCTGACTTCGGAGTCGTCAAGCCCTCAACCTGCTCCAGCGCTGCCTGGACCGCCTGCAACGCATACACCAATTGCACTGCCCACGCTGCCCGCACCACCTGCACCACCTGCACCACCTGCACCACCCATCCGCTCCGTTCATTGGGCCAACCCACCATATCAACGTTCTCCCATCACTCCGCTGCGCGCAGTGTCTGAGCCATTGACACCAGACGCTGCTCGTATCCAACCAATCCTCCCCACTCATTTTCATGGCACAATGGAGGAGTTTCGTGCGCAAGGAGGCTTCCAGGAGGTGATGCTACCACCACCACCTTCTGAATGGAAGCAGCAGCATTCCCATCTCCCATAAAAAAAGCCCAAAGGTGCTCGCTCGAAGAAGCAGGCGGATATCATCGCGTCTGTGTTCACTCAATTCCAAGAACTCATTACCGAGGCTTCCAAAGAAACTGGGCTCGAGCCCACGCACATCCAGGACATCATCGTCAAAATGCTCGATGGAACGCCATCTCGCTCACCAAATAATTGGAATATCTATCAGACTTTCATCGCCGACCCAGAACATCGCCTCCGTGAAATGTGCCGCATCGATCCCAACTTAAGTCCGCCTCAAATTGAAGACCCAGTTGATCCAACGTGCACAATCGATGGAGACTTTGATATGTCACAGGCGGAAGTTAGCTGCGCGTATGATGCTTTCTGTGCTGAGCATGGTAGCAATGGGACACACATTCTTCACACGTATCTCGCCAGCAACGTTCAACAACCCACGCAGCAGTCGCGACGGGCAAATTTCAATCGGCTTACCAAAGACTGCAAGGCCTCGGTATGCTTGTCTTCCTTTATCTGCAGACCACTGCTCACATTCCTTATTACTTAGCTTGTTCGTCTTGAGCGCGCTGGTTTCGAAGGGTTTACAGTTGTCGTTGCCCCAATAATAGATCAAGACAAGGACCTTGGTTGGGCGCATGCGACTGGGAAGCTCCAATCGGTAGCGTGACTCTTTCCCTCTCATCTTCTTACTAATACCTCTCGTAGTATCCAGATGTGTTGCATACAGACAAAAATGATATCATTGGCTTGTTCCAATCGATTGCCTTGTACGTCGCTGAACAGAGATGCCGTTGCTCTCTACTGATGCTTCTTTAGTGGAACTGAATTAGTGCCAGTAGCGAAAGCGTTCCAAGGAGCACTCAATGGTAGTACCACTGCGTCCAAAGTAGCGACCGGTAGCGCGACTACCTCCAACGCAGCAACTGGTAGCGTGAGTACAAGTCGCAATCCAAAGGCGCCCGCACCCAGCAAAAGCAGAAAGGGGAAGGCCAAAGCTACTTCCCCGCCGTCTTCTGACAACGACAACGAGGGAAATACCACAAAGACCGCCCAGAAGGCTTCTGGTGGTGCCAGCGCTGAAGCCACTGAGGCTTCGAGAGCCTTGCGAAAAGAAATGGGAGCAGCGAGCATCGAGGATGTTGGCATTGACATTTTTCATTCTTTCACCCACAACGGTTTTGCCTGGAACCAGCTTACCTCGAGAGTTCTCCTGCCTGAACGATTCCGCATCGTCAACTTTCCAGCCATTACTCCATTTCCTATCGAACATCGGATGCGGAAGGGCATCTCTGGTCTGACCAAACTCCAGCGTCAAGGGCTCAAAACAGCATTACAAAGTCGGAAGCTCCATCCTCAAGCGGGTATCCGTATCGAAAGAGTCTCTGATCAAATACCCAATATTTCCAGTGTGTATCTTCCTTATGCTACTGCTACATTCTAATCGAAATTTTAAGATCTCTTGTTGATACTCTGACATGATTATACTTGCCCACCACCTTCCCCCATGGCTGATGAGCGCCTAATTTGTCGTTATTGGCGCTCAAGCAGTAGACGCCCTGTGTACAACCTTGATGCGACCGACAACATCTGGTTTTCGATGTTCGACTTGGACAAGGACCCAGAGCCAACCAATGGTCAACCGCTCAACAATCCTCCAACGATGATCTCCAAGACAAAAGCAAAGACGGTCTCGAAACCAACGAGCACAGTTGTAGCAACTACCAAAAAGGACCGCAAATCAGCTGCACCTGCCTCGAGCGTCGATGCGAGCGAGACGCCATCGGAATCGGAGTCGGATGGAGATGGAGATGGAGATGGAGATGGAGATGGAGAAGCCAAGATGGGAGCAAGCGACAGTGATTTTGCTCCTCCTAAGAAGGAGGGCAAATCTATTGAGCCTAAACAGGCGACTCAGCAAGTTAGAACCCACCGCTAAACCTACATAATTGACTCCAAGTCAGAGGACGATGACTACGATGACGCTGCCCTCCCGCCTTTCAAGAAGGTTGCTCCAAGCCAAGATCCACCACGTCGCCAAGCTTCAACGAGCGGAGATATTGATGTCAAGATGCACAATGCTAACGGTCCCAACGAAAAGCGTCCAACGCAATATACGGGCGCAGGTTGGAGGAGGCACAAGAGCTGTTTCCGAAGTAGCGCCGACCCATCGCAATAGTGCCAGTCAGCAGGTGCTTCGGCTGCCTTCTGAGGCCGTGAATGTCATCCCAGAGGAACGGCAATTTGGCCAGCACCGTGGCGGCTTTCTCAAGCCATATCAACAGAAGCACGATGATTCCAAGGATGATCACGGAGGCAATGGATCATCCCCTTCGCCTCAGCCGAAACCAAAACCTCCAATGGGTGTTAAACGACGTGCTGCGGGACAACCTACCCAGGGCGAAGGCACAGCAGGTGGAAAGCGGCCACGAATGCTCATGGACTACGTCGACATTACCCCTCCCTCGAAATCTGGCTCAAATTTGAAGCAGACGAAACCAGTGCCGACAAAACCAGCACCGAGCAACCAAAGACAGCCCCCTCCTGTGGGTTCGTTGCAATGGCCAGTACCAAAGACTACTGGTAACGCTACCGGCGACTCTCAAGCGGCCCAACGTTCCACGACAAACACCATTCCGGCATCTGCCCCTGCCCAAAACACTCGAGCTCCTCCTGGTGATATTCCTATTAGCGACAATCGTGCTACACCATCGGTTCCAGAGCACCGTCCTGCTCCCTCCGTGGCTCATCAGAGACCCCAGCAGAACAGTAGCGCTCTGCACGCTGCACTCGGCGCCATCCCAGCTCACGTTGGTAGATCCAGTGATGCCCCGGCCTTTGTTGCTGGTTCCAGCACTGGTACCATGATATCTGCTGCCCTTCTTCCGGCGCTCGTCAGACAATGGGACACACTCGATGAGGGGAGGAAGGCATGGTATCTCGAGAAGATGGACGATGACATGCAAGTGAAGTTCCTCGGTCTGCTGGTAGGCAATTTTTGAATTGTAACACGCTCGTTTCTTGGACTGTTTGCTATCTTGCTTCCCCTGCTGCCTGTGTCGCTGTCGCTATCGTTGTTACTTGTAGTGCTGTCATTGTTGCTCGTCGATGTTGTGAATACTGTACTTTGTAAGTTGTAGCATATTGTACGCCCTCCAGAATTGATTTCTCATGTTTTTGACATATGGATGATATGACATGGAAAACATTACCTTGGTGCTGCACACAGCTCCCCATGCTTAAGCTTCCACTGAGGCTGCTACGCAGTCTACTTCATCCACAGCCCTCTTAGATAATTTTATTACTTACAAACTAGTACATCTAACTAGGTCGTACGTAAGGAATTCGGTACCTTACTTAGGTGCTGAAGACGTGAACCGCTAGATACCCATTGTGCATATTTTTTTCTGTGTGGAGCTTTCACAAGGAAGACACGCTCTGCGGCCATTTACGACTCATTTGCGCGAACAAGACCGGTGCGTCGTCGATTTCCTGCCCGGTCCTTTCCCCCGCGCTGGCGGTCACGTGCTCATCACTCCTTTGAAGACTCTCTTATGGCTCCATCGACCGTATCTCGTGCTGTAGGACCGTCTACAGATGCTATATATGCCGTATCGCTTGGGCACGACGCGGAGAAGGCCTCTGGATGGCACGCTTTCGCTTGCCAATAGACTTCGTCGTGTGCGTGTCAATGGTCGCGAAGTTTGGAGCAGGCGGCGGGATTATTGAATGTGTTTGGCCGACGAGATGTCGATCTGTAGTCGCTGGCGGGCGGGTACCTTGTGGTTGTTGCGGGACAGGTCCGTGTTTTTGTCCATATTAGCCCTTCGAAGTAACTGAAAAGTCGTTTCAGCCTACTCTTGTCACCTTGCTGACAGACGGGCGCGTATGGGTAGACACGTTAGCGGTTGTTCCTGCAGTCGAGATCATTGCTCATTGCTATCCTCCATGTATCTTTACATACTCAATAACATCATTTTACATACTCAATAACATCATTTTCTTTCCTGCATCTCCAGGTCTAGGTTATAACAACTATTGTGTCTCTATCAAAAGCACAAACTGATTGTTCCTCTCCCACTCCCGGAATTCGGCTTGCAGGTCTTCGCCCAGAGGACACTGGACGCCTGTTGTGAGTTTCAAACTGAGATGGAAGAGATATGCGGAGTGGATTGCATCCAGATGTAGTTTCCTACACTGTGCAAACTTCCTCAAGACTCCCTCTGTGAAGGCGAAACGACCAGCAAGTGAAAATAACCCAAGGCGGGGCACCAGTGCCGGACCGTCAGCGGCACGGTCCTTGCCCGACGCGTACAGTGTGAGGCGTGCCAACAGCTCATCCGTCACGAGTGGCGGAAGGTCAGCCTGAGTCTTGTACAAGTCTACGAGGTACAAGTCCTCCAGAACTTCAAGTTGTGCAAGAATATTGCAGAGGTCGCTTGTCGCTAAAGGTAGGTGGATACTGAGGGATAATAGAGATTGTCCGAGCTCCGAACGCTGGACGAAGTTGCAGAATTCCGCTTGGTTCCAACATGGGTGGATCGTTGTCACCAGCGAATGTTCCTTCAGTACCAATCGCGTCAGCTCGGGAAAGCAGAGCGAAGCGAGCACGCGTCCCAGACTGTAGGTGGTATCTGGGATGTCCGGCGCTGTCCGAACCCGCAGTGTCAACAGCTTACTCGCCACCCTTTGCGGCTGTATCAGCGCCGTCGGCGGGTTGTGATTCAGCCCAAGATATAAGTCCAGCAGTAATGTGCTGCCCGATGGAAGGCTGTCCAGGCGCAAAAAGCGGAGATGGGCTGGATCAAAGGCCGTCTTATGCGTGTAGAACGAGAAGTGTTGCAATTGGCTCCATGGGAGCGCGACAATGGAATTTGCCAGTCCGGTATAGAGCACCGTTTGTAGCCGCGGGGCATTCGAGAAATAGTCGATTGCGGGGGAGGGTGGCGACTGCGAATATTTCGGGGTGGTAATATCTAGAATTTCTAGGCAGTCTAGACGGTTTTGGATAGGAACAAGCAGCGGCGCTGTCTTGGCGTTGAAATCCAGAGTGATGTCCCTCCACCGGTGTGATTGCTTTATGAGTGCCTCTAGCAACCGACAAAGATGAGTATATCCAGCGCTATCCATCCAGATGGAGGCGCATATTGCTTTGACCTGTAGAATCAGCGGATATCAACTGCCTCGAGACAAAGCTGTTTCAACCAACTTCAAGGAGGTTTCCAACACAGCTGTTGACATAGTCAAAAGACGGCCATTGACAATAAGCTGGCTCCAAAGACTTGGCGTTGCTAGTGCTACTTCCCGCCAGCGCGAGCAAACCTGGAGGGAATCAGTGTTTGCCAATGCCACCGTTAATTAGCCTTACTTGCATGGGAGCGTGAAGGTTTTGATTGACCACCTTCCTCAATGCCTCTTGAGAGTCTTGGATTGCATCCATAGTGTCGCACATCTCCGCAGGCGACACGAGTACACATAGCTCAAAGATGTAGGCTAGAGTCTCGAAGGGAAGCTGGCGGATAGGCGACGTCAGGAGGCTTTTGCACTGAGCTTCGTATAACACAGCTCGGGCGCGTTCTTCCTTGGCCGTCCGAACCAGTGCTTCGAGCCGAGTAATGTGAGCGTCATAGTCGGCAATAGTCGCAGCCACAGCCTCGAGTTTGGCGTGAAATATCCGGAGGGGTTGGCAGATTCAAGCGGGTTATGGAGCGGAGGTTTTCGATTTGGGAGGCAGAAGGCAGGCCGAGCGCCTCCGGGCGGAACGAACAGACAAAGCAGTTTGTCATGGCGGTTAATACTTAGCGAAAGTGTGATCAGGTGTGACACATTCGTCTTCCGCACCTCCACCAGAGCCCTTCCAGCCCCAAGGACCCGTCCACCCCTACTTCCCCTACTCACATACTCATTGTGCACTAGCTACATGAGCGGCCGGGTGCATCTCAAGGTTCGCCATGCGAGGTTTATCTGACTTTGCTCCGCCTCAGCAGACTCTATTTCTGCCTTATGCTGCGCGGCACCACTGCCCCGACGAGCGATGGGCGCGGGCTCTTGTGGGACGGGAACTCAGTGTGACGTGTCTGGATTGTGAATTGCTGGTGTTAATGGCGCGTCAAAGCACGACCTTGTCTTCCTCTCTTCCGTTGACACTCTTTCTGCACAGATTACCTTCAAATCCCCGTCCGATGACCACAACGGGGACAGCATATTCAATACCGCCAACTTACGAGTCCTGCGCTGCCAGGAAATACTCGCGGGTCCCACGACAACGACCGGGAAACAAGCTCCAGCTACAAGGCGGAGAGGAGAGAAACTCTATCTGAAACGGCATGTATCAGTGCGTCTAGTGCTCTTTATCGCAACTACCAGTAGTCTTGATATGCTTTCAGACAGACTGGAACGCGCTCGCGCTATAGCCGCCTGGTAGCAGGATCCACCAGCAAGATTACCGTGTCTGCCTGGACCATCATATTCCCTCCTCTGTCCTGTCGACACCCCTGCATTTGTTTTTTCTGCCATACGGTCTGCAAGAGGCCCTGTTCTCTTAGAAAAGGACTATTCTAGCCCATTGCCCCCAAATGACAACCAACAACCCAGCCGAATACCATACTTCCCCCACATGCAACACCCTCTCGTTTCTCCAAATCCGCGCAAGCCCAGCCCCCGCCTTTCGGGTCATTTGCAGAGCCTATACCTGCTTTGACGACACTGTTTCGTTGACTTTCAAGGTCGCGCATCCATCACCGTCACGCCCACACACACGACTTTTGCGGCTCTGCGCCTTCACGGCATACGAGTATCCAGGAGTGCATTAGACATCATTCGACTCTCCCAATTTTTTTCAGGGACCGCAATGGGCGAGATGGGTTTCGTTGACGCCGTTTTCGATAACGACGACGTTTGCACTAGGATCGACTTTGCATCCATTTTGCGAGCCACGACTACCCCCAGGGTCTTTATCTCAACAGGTCCTTGCATATACCCTCGTCCATATGGACGCCTCCGACTACGCGTGGGCGCCCGCATCATTAATATTCTTCTACGGTCGTTCAGGCCCATTGTCGCCCCCTTCTAATGCGCTTTTTATTACAAGCTATCATGATGTATGGATGTGTAGCATAGTGAACAACGATGAAAACAACACAATACTTGTGCGTCTTTGGAGAAGACTCGGTGCACGTGACTTCCATTTTGGGACGAGGCTATGGAGTGGGATGGGGAGGAGCGGAGCGTGGTAGTGGAGATGAGATATTGTGTAGCTGGTATTGTGATCTTGCATTCGAGGGCTCGAATGTCTGTTTGAAGGCGAAGGAGTTGTTGAGTGTGTGTTTGAACGCCAGCGGGTGGTGGAGAAGCACGAGCAACGTCTTGTTGCTGCTGGGGGGATGAGTTGTGGCAGCAACATTGGCTGCTCCCTGACCAATTCCTTCCCTCCCAGCCAGGCTCGGGCTTTTCCAGCGTCAAAGACATCATCAACAGTTGTCATCTTCGGCGGGCACGAACTACTGAGGAAAGACAAGCAAGAGAAGGAGAGTAATCAGTGCAAATCTCTGCTGATAATGCCCAAAAACACACCTTGCCTAGCCAAAGAAACAGTCCTCGCGCGTGTTTTGACCACCCGTTCCCCATCCTTCCGCTCCGTTAGCTATTCGCGGTCCCGTCCAACAAACTTGCATCCACAGCAGCCGCGGCGTTTGTCGTGGCATCAGCAAAAGTCAATCCTCCTGGCAGCGTCTGGCACGTCTGTCAGGTTCTCTTGGATTCTGTCGTCGGTCTGACATGCCTGGAAGAGCTGGGTTGCCTAGCGACAGTATCAGCCAGTATCTGATCCGGGAGACACATCGGGGTTTCCGCTAAAAAACGGGCCCCGAAGCAGGATTTATTTAGCGTAAATAGTGGTACAAAAGAAATTCGCTTCTCGTGGATCTGATTGATAAAGAATAATGGTATCTAAAAGTGGACCCGATATGTAAGAAATACGGGGATGTTTCACAACAAGGCTCACCTTATTAGGGCCACGATTTGTGAGCAATCAGGGGACACGATTCGGTCCAAGATAGTAGTCAATTTGTTTTCATAGTTTTTGTCCTCAATATACAACAAATCGAGTCGAGTTTACAGGCCTATAATCTGACCCAAATCGTGGTTACAATAAAGGCCCCGGAATCGACCCCGATTTGTCAAAAATAATGTCATATTATTGATATCGGCCAGCCATCGGCCGCTACTCCAAGTACAAAGGTATAATTGGCCAACCCAAACGCACAATCATGCCCTCGACCGTGTGTCGCGCGTCGTCGATCGTGCCGCAACGAGCGCCGATGAAATATTCGTGGTGGTTCTTTCGGCAATACGAGCAGTGGACGCGGCCGGGCCACGCACGACGATTATGATCGTAATAATCGTGTAGAACACGTTCTGTGTAGCTATTAGCAAGTCTAGACGATGTGTACTGGGAAAACAAACCGAATTGAATGAGCTCAGGGACATAATAGGCCAATATCGGGCGGCAACCGTTGCCAGCACATTGACGGCAATGTTGCTTCAACCGGCGTTGCCCATCGATCGAGTGGCCGATTTTGTACATGGTGGAATGGGCAACAACAGCACGAAACGGCCTGCCAGGGATTTCCAAAAGATAGATACACCCCGGTCCATCCAAGGTATGTGGGCGCCTATCTGCACGGCAAGCAAGTAATTGAAGGCTAATGAGGACGCGTGCTAGCGTTTTTCGCGAAACGGGGACGGCGTGGGCAAGCGGGAGCCCCGTTTCGAGTTTGTGGCCATGTATGTCCTGTGGGTCCTGCTGATGGAGCCGTGACGACTCTCATCGACAGTAGTCGTCACCTTCGATGATCAGAGGTGATTTTTGGTGGTGGAGGGTGTAAGCCTGGCTTACATAAGAGATGATGGGATTGATGAGATCACTTCTTTTCTTTGCTTCGGACACTATCTCGCTTGTACCGGTACATATTCCGAATCACCCACAGAAGGGTTCTGTTGTCTCTCGGCGCACCTTACGACGCTCTTAGTGTTTCCGGTCTCTCCCGAGCACCGGTTTCCACTTTTTTGACAACAACAACCGCTTTCTGAACAATAACTTGGACAAGAACGCGAAACCAACACCCTTATACCTTCCAAACACCTTGCCGACTTCTCCGCGGGTCACAAATCTTCGCTCGAAGACCTCGCTGAAAGCCCGCGACCGCGGACTCGTCGTTCGACATACCACACCCATCACGCTTCCTTCTTGATCACTCCCTCGCACGCCAATCACACACCGGACCGATTCTCGGCCGTAGACACCCACATACCGTCGCGAGTACTCTGGCTGATTAGTCGGAAGCTCACGCACGCACACACGCCCACACACCCACGCACGACGAGCACACCCACAGCGGCCACACACACGGTCCGCTGACGCTCGTCATTCACACATCATCGGTGACATCATAGTGCCAGCGCAGATAACGGGTGCTCCACACAACGTCACACACACGCACTTTCTTGACTCCCACCCACCCCCCACACGCGATACACACCCTTGCACCACCTCATCCCTTCACACGCGACGCCATGAATATCCCAACACATCGACCGTCGGCTTACGAAGAAGTCCACTTGGCCCGACTGGAGGACGGTCGCGCGCCAAAGATGGCACCTGTTTTGCTGGGCGGACGCTACACGCTCAAAGTCTTGCGCGAGTGGACTAAACACTGCCGTGATTACGCCGACCACAATAAAGTCAAGGACAAGGACTTGGTTGGCAAGGTCATGGGGGGCTTGCAAGACGTTCTGTTGGCGGCTTGGGTCCGCACCGAGTCTGAAGAGCTCAAGACTCTGGAGCTGGACGAGTTCGCTGATCTGGTGAAAGAACAAGCCTTGGGCGACAACTGGGCAGCGGAACAGATGCGTGTAGTCCGCAACACCCGCATGAGCGACCACGAAACGTGCGAGCGCTTCGTCACGCGCCTCTGCGACGAAAACGATCTCTTACGCGGCAATACTCTCCACATGGACTTCGATGGTCTGCGGGCCCACATTTTCGCAAACGTCATCGAAGAATTGCAGCTCATCTTTGACGAAAACCAGCAGGAGCTGTCGGCCATCGCCGACTTCCGTCTTTGGCTGAAAGCCATCAAGAAATTGGACGTCCAACGCATCCACGACAACAAACGTATCGACGCTATCATCCGCAGCCGCTACCCCGCTCCCCCAACACGTTCTTCGAGTATGCGCGACCCGTACCCCCCACAACGCGACTCTTTCTCTAATGCGAATCGCAACACGAACGGCAAGCGTCCACGCGCTGAGGACATTGACGATGGGTCGCGTAAACGGGCAAACACATCCGAATTCCCTTACTATGGCCGCAAGTACATTGGGAAGCTGGACCCCATCCAAGGGCGTCTCTTGCGCGATAACGCGGGCTGCCTCAAATGCCGCAAACTCTTTGCCTGCCACGATGGCGATAGTTGCGACAAGTGGCCAGATGCAAACACTTACCGCATCATTACGCCGGCCTTGGTGGACGCGGAGCGCGCAAAGTTGTCACAGGGCGAGCTGGCTCGAGTCGATGCCTTTATGCGCCAGCGCGATATGGCCCCGCTGTCTACATCGAATAACGCCAATCGCGCTCCAGGCGGCACTTGGCAGTCGAACGCGAAATCGAAACCGCGGCGCGCGGCCCACATCCCTGCTCGTTCGATGGAGGACCCAAACGACTCCTCAGATTCGGAGGATGATCTCGCCACACGCTCGGTGAGTCTCCTCCCCACACTCCCACTTCCTTTGGCGGCCGCTACGATTACCGAGGCTGACGATAGCTTACCAGCGTCCGACGCCTCGCGCCCCGCCACGCCGAATCTCAGCTCCCGAGACTCCAGTCGCGTGGGCCGGGATCCGCTCATCTGGAGTGGTGTAATCGACGCCCCAAAGTTTGAATTCCCTGTTATCGTTGATGCACTGCTTGACAATGGTTCAGGTTTAGACATGATCAACGCAGATTTCGCTTTTACGACTCGGTCTCCCCACGTACAAATTATCAAGGCCAGTTTCCTTTGGCTTAGCCATGAACCACGACGAACACCTCGCTTCGCATTATATTAAACTTCGTTTACACTCGTTGGACTCCTCATACTCTTCCCGTTCAACTCGCCTCCTCATTGTTCCGAACCTTTGTAAAGATATCATACTTGGACTCCCCTTCCTCGCGCGTAACCACATTGTAATAGATCATGAAAATCGTACTGCAATAGATAAATCCTGTGGACTTGACTTGCTGAACTCTGTGGTACCTAGAAAAATCGAACCGAAAAAGAAACTCAAGGAACTGTTTACTGAAGTTAAACGGAATCGCAAACAGCTTGCAGCAGAATTGCATGGCGTTTGCACCGCACGCAGACTGGATATGGAAGCTAGAGGACTTTTTGAAGAAGTCAGACCAGTCAACATCGTGGCAGCAGTACAGGAACGCATCACGATATTAGCCGAATGGGAAAGATTGAAGCTACGTGGCGAGTCTATCAAAAATGACTTTCGAAAAATTTTCGAACCCATACCACATGTTGATGATTTACCATGCGATGTCTTTTGTGAAATTACAACCAAAGATGCTTCCCAAATGTTAACCAAGAGAACTTACCCAAGCCCTCGGAAGTACAAGGAGGCTTGGGGAATATTAATCAAGAAACATTTGGATGCTGGCAGGATTAGACCTTCAAATTCCTCATTTGCTTCACCTGCTATGTTGATCCCTAAATCAGATACTACAACATTACCTCGTTGGGTAAATGATTTCCGTATTATAAATTCGAACACAGTTACAGATTCCTTTCCTCTGCCACGAGTCGATGATATTCTGAATGATTGTGCAAAGGGAAAAATTTGGTCAAAGATTGATTTTACAGATTCATTTTTTCAAACACGGATGCACCCAGATTCTGTGAAATACACGGCGGTGTCAACACCTTTGGGTCAGGGATTACGCAATGCCCCTTCAGTCCAACAACGTCGCGTCACAGCTGCATTACGTGAATATATCGGAATTTTCTGCCACGTCTATATCGATGATGTGATCATCTGGTCTCAGAATGAAGATGATCATGAAAAACACATACGTCTAGTTTTTTGATGCCTTACGGAAGGCCTCTCTTTACTGCAATGAGAAGAAAACTCAGTTATTTTGCTATGAAATAGACTTTCTGGGCCATCATATTTCACAGAAGGGTATAGAGCCAGACAAATCCAAGGTGGCACGTATAGCTAACTGGCCGATTCCCAAGTCTTCGACAAATGTGCGGGCCTTTTTGGGAGTGGTTCGCTTTGTGGCTCAGTTCCTACCAAATCTGGCCAAACACACAGAGGTCCTGACAAAGTTGACTCACAAATCTGCTGATTTGGAGTGGCCTGGTTGGCAAGAACATCACCAGGCTGCCTTTGATGCTATAAAGCGACTCGTCCTGGGAGCAGATTGTTTGACTACAATCGACCACCAGAATATGGGGGACAACAAGATATTCGTGACAACTGATGCAAGTGACACTCGCACCGGCGGCATCCTTTCGTACGGTCCTTCTTGGGAGACAGCAAGGCCTGTGGCCTTTGACTCGATGACCCTTAAAGGTGCCGAATTGAACTACCCTGTACATGAAAAGGAACTCCTTGCCATTATTCGTGCATTCAAGAGATGGCGGACAGACCTTATCGGCGTCCCTGTGGAGGTTTATACAGACCACAGGACCTTGGAGAATTTTACAACGCAACGCGACCTTTCGCGGAGACAAGCACGTTGGATGGAATTCATGTCACAATTCGAAATCCAGATCACATATGTTCCTGGTGAAAAGAACACGGGCGCTGATGCCCTGTCACGCACTAAGTTTTCAGATCGACTTCCAGAGAACTTTGAACATTTACCTCTTAAAGATCGAGATCATGTGATTGCAGCAGTATTCCCAGTCTTACTTGCTTGCCAGTCCATCTCTGCAACTAGGATTCGGGGACTGGAACACACACCCGAGGTTGGAGCAATTCTAGAAATAACAACGGATGACTCGCTGCTGGATTCTATTCGATCTGGTTATGATCAGGATGATTGGACAAAGAAATTGCGAAGCAAGATTGGCTCACTTCCTGGCTTGAGAGAGGAGAATGGTCTCCTATTTATCGGAGATCGATTAGCCATTCCTCGAGCTAACAACCTACAAGAGACCCTCTATCATTTGGCACACGACGCTATGGGCCACTTTGGTTTTGATAAGTGTTATGCAACATTGCGTGGCTCATATTACTGGCCTCGTATGAGGGAGGATCTGGAGTCAGCCTACATACCAGGTTGTGCGGATTGTCAGCGCAACAAGTCGTCAACTAAACGTAAAGCTGGCCCCTTACATCCGCTGCCTGTCCCGGATAGACGTTGTGACTCGGTGGCAATTGACTTTGTGGGCCCACTGCCTGAAGATGGGGGCTTTAATGCCATTGCCACAATGACAGATCGGCTGGGTTCAGACATACGTATATGCCCAACTCGCACAGACATAGTCGCGGAGGATTTTGCGACCCTCTTCTTCAATAGCTGGTATTGTGAAAATGGCTTGCCCTTAAATATTGTATGTGACCGGGACCGACTATTCGTCTCGAAATTTTGGGATACCTTATGTCACTTGACAGGGGTGAAGTTGAAGATGTCCACAGCATATCATCCAGAAACAGATGGTTATAGTGAACGTACTAACAAGACTGTTATTCAATGCCTCCGATACTATGTTGACGCGAACCAGCACGGATGGGCTAAGGCTCTACCGCAGGTTCGATTTCACATCATGAATTCGCTTAATGCCTCAACGGGCTTCACACCTTTTGAGTTAAGGTTCGGCAGACCAGCACGGATCATACCACCCCTGGGCACACACGAGAGGATCTCTGACTCTAAGGAGGCTTTTGATGCTGAGAACTTCATGAAGAATATGGCACTCAATGAACTACAGGCAAAGGATAATTTGATACTGGCAAAGTCACAGCAGGTCGAACAGGCTAACAAGGGATGTCTCCCGGACCCAGACTATCAGATTGGCCAACGTGTGCTGATTGATACCGCTAAGCGACGAAAACACTTCCTGGGGACTGGCAATGGCCGTGTGGCAAAATTCATGGTGCGATCTGATAGGCCATTCAAGATCACGGATGTCCACACAGAGGCTTCGACAGTGACGGTGGAACTGCCTTCGGACTCGAAATTGCATCCAGTAATACACTCCTCGCAACTGAAACCTTTTGTAGAGAATGACGCAGTACTCTTCCCGGGCCGTGAAATGATCGAGCCTGGGCCAATCACCTATGATGACGGTGTAGAGGAGTACTACGTGGGCAAAATCTTAGAAAAACGCACGCGCTACCGAAGAGTACAGTACAAGGTAAGATGGCACGGCTATGGTCGGGAACATGACTCTTGGGTGGATGCCCTGGAGCTCGAGGACTCCGACCATGTGGCAGCTTTCGAAAAGGGCGAAAACCAGGACGACATCACATCGAACTTTCTGGCAGCTAATCAAGACGACCAAACACCTCCTTCGGCTACTATCGACATGGCAACGCTAGAGGCACCAATTGTCGGCCCGTCTAGGAAACCGCGAGCGAAGAAGTTAATGCCACCGAGGGACCTGCCTTTGCGACCACGTGGAGCGGATGGGAGGACAGCCACGTCTGCCGCATAACCGATCCTACGACGATCGTATGTGAAGTGCCCGCAGTTGGTTAGAGGGGGGGAGCTTGTTTTAAGAGGGGGAGGGTGTAAGCCTGGCTTACATAAGAGATGATGGGATTGATGAGATCACTTCTTTTCTTTGCTTCGGACACTATCTCGCTTGTACCGGTACATATTCCGAATCACCCACAGAAGGGTTCTGTTGTCTCTCGGCGCACCTTACGACGCTCTTAGTGTTTCCGGTCTCTCCCGAGCACCGGTTTCCAGAGGGCTTCAAGTCCATGGAAGAGTGTGTCAGTATTGTGTGCTTGGGGTATTGGGAGATTTTTAGGCAACTAGCGCGCGAGAAAACTAAAATATCGAGGGAACGTGAAGGTCTGAGGATGAACAAGGACAATTAATCGAGTTTGGAGGATTAGGATGGCGGAGAACGGGGATTTCACGTGTTGTAAGAAATGTGGAATGGTATATTAACTTCGAGAGAGATCAAGTACCACAGATCTCCCCTCCGAGAAATCATATCGAGCGTAGTGAGATAGGACAGCCGTTATAGGCACTTTGTCAGGATCTCCGACTTGCAGAGTGGACAAATATGTGCAGGCCGGGAAATAACCCCGGTATCGTTTAAAAGGATCCCGCAAGTTAGCCGGCAAAGGTGTCTGCCGACGAATGGTTAATGTTATCTCCCCTCCCACACTCATGATCTCTTGGATACTCCCAGGGATTGCCGTGGTGGAGTTGGCCGGATAGTAGAATACGAGGCTGTTACCAATGTGTACATCCGCACGAGAGAAATTCATGCCGTTGTATTTATAATGCGTGCACGGTCCATCTGCTGCACGTGGAGGAGAGTCGGAGGGAGGGTTGTAACAGGGAAAGGTTTGGTCAAATAACTGCTAGGCCGGCGAAGCCAGCGACGCAGATAGGCACCACACATGAAAGACTTTGTGAGCGTTGCTTCGAGCTGTCCGCCAACATGATGATTGGTGTTAACTCTTTGCAATAAACCAATGACTCGCTCGAAGGAGAAGCACCACCAGGAAGTAATGGGGCCAAATGCGATGAGGAAGTCGTAGATATGGAAAGCAACATGAATATTTGGCCGCATTGGTTGTGTTTTGGTGTGAGGGTGATGTACAGGAAGGCCGTCGACCCATTGCTTGAGTAATTGATGATATTGAGTCGCCCGCGTGAAACTCATGGTATTTCGACAGATGATGGTAACCGCAGCGAACAGTGCCATCGTATGGTCAAGCAGCGCCTGTAAACGACCATTTTCTGGGACGAGATCTCCCCAGAGGAGAACCAGCGCAATCGGTAAGTAGACTGTGGCCAAAATTCGCCACTCAGCCGCCTTGATGGTCCCCGCATTGCTTTCCCCGTAGTTATGCGGAACAGATCCAATCCAGGAAGGGGTATGAGTGTTGACGATGACGGTTTGAATGAATTTGAGATCGGGAAGATTGATGGATCTGCGAATGGAGTCGGGGTTAAATCGAGGCTTGGTGAAGCGCTAACGAGTGGTCAGTAACGAGCTTGGGAGTAAGATCAAGCGTCTTACCCAGGCAAGAAGCTGATCGCAGCATAACTTTTTTGTTTTGACTCAGGTCAAGTCAAGTCCAAGGGAGTTGACAACGAAGCGAAGGGCAGGGAGATTGGTGTTCATGAGGCTCACACGCATTTGGTCGACGTATCACCCTCGTCGTCGTTTGGCATTGACAACGGTTGTTCAAGGATTTTGTGAATACGATGAACTTGGTCGACCTCCTTGGCTGGATTTTTGAGGTGGTAATCTGGATGGCACGCAGCAGGGTCATAGTCAACCCAATCGTATTCAAAAGCAGCACCGAGATGCTCCTTCCGTTGAGCAGCAGTGGCGTCGATACGAAGAACCTTATGGCAATGATAGTGAACCAATCCTTCGAGAATGCAATGCATTGAGTCAACAGCAGTCATTCGAGTGGGATCCCAATAAGGTAGTCGCCAGAACTCGGACCAGCGGACCCCATGCTCAGCAAAGATCTTATCGCGTGCCGCTTGCGTAGGTGCATCTCGCCACGCGTAAGCTTGAGACCGTAGAGTGTCGATGTCCTTGCGGTTCCAGTTCTCAAAGTCTGTACGAAAATGATGTGAAGATGCCGCCGCCGCCATGCCGGTAATCTTCCGGGTCGCCGGCAGATCATTGATGCTGATGGCCAGTATGATATCGACCCGTCGGCCCGCCGGGTACAGGGCGGTCCGAGACAGATAGATTCCTCGCTCCCATCCCTTGACGAAATCGTCAACAAGAGGACGAACATAGTGGTTGATTTCCTCGAAATTCGCTTCATCGGGCCCTAAAATGATGCTGATCCACATAAATTCCGGCCGATATCGAATGTCTTCCGGAAGATTGAGATTAACGACAGCGAGAATACCAATCGAGTTATGATTACCGCGTTTTCTCGTTCCATCGGGGTTGAAGAAGTCAAGCATCACCTCGAAAGCGAGCCTCAGACGGCCATCCTGTTCGATGAAGAGTTGATCGGGGACAGGCCCTTGGAAAGTGCGTAAAAATTCGGCTTCGAAGACGTTGGTTACCGACTCCGCTGATCTGGGCGCATCGGGATTGTCCACCACAATATTCTGTACAGCTTGAAAGGCTTTGTCGCAGGCATTTTGACACATAGTTTCGACTTCGGGATCGGAGAGCATGGCTGCCAAATAATCCAAGAAGGGTGCATAGACGAAGGGTTTGATGGGGCGAAGCTTCCCTTGTCGCAGTTCGAGGATTGGCTTGCCACACACCCTAGCCGGACCACGCTGCAGATAAACGTAGTTGACACAATTTTTTGGATATATTGGGTCACCAGTAAGTCGGTCTTCAGTTGGCGCATGAGTACAATGGCAGGAGGGAAATGTGGCGTAGATGATAGTTTTGGAGTCGATTTTGAATTTGTTCAGTGCGGTTTCCAAGCTAGTGGGCAACTGCTTCAGAACATCACTTATCTTCAGATGACCCAATCGACATCGTGAGTTGGATGATGGTGGAGACGAATTTGAGGATAAGGTCGCAGGGGGTTGGTGCTAATTCCAATGATAACATGGCAGATTACAGCCAAGATAATCATGACTTGCGCCACCATATCGTAGTCTCCAATGGGGTTTTGGAAGTGGTGATCTGCAGCGGATTGAGTTATAATTAGTGCGAGAAGATATATGATAACATACCAGAATCGTATTGGACTTCGTCCTTGATGACAGATTTAGGAACCAAACGACCGACTACGTCAATCAATGAGTCCAATAGACGGGCTTCGTCTTTGACCATTTGTAATAACGATGTGTAGGCTTCATTCTCTTGGACAGAGAAGCCTGTTTTTGCCTTGCTAGGTGGTTTGATGCTCGCCAGTAGCCTTCCTGCCTGTAAGACAGTCGAAGTCGCCATTTCGAGAGACCGTCTCAAGTCGCGTATGTCGTTGTTTAGAGCGTGATTCATGTCCAAATCCGGGTGAGCGGCGCGAATACGTTGTAATGTGTCTTTGAGAAGAGCTTCATTCTCATGTCGAGTTTGCCGTGCCATAGTATGGAGAGTCAGCTTTGGAGGGAGTAAAGATTGGATACTGTCGAACACATCTGCTGCCGAGACAGGAGTGTATTGGAGAGGTATATCCAGGGCTGTGGCTTGAACCTCATCCCGCGAGCTGAATAGTTTCGAGTGAAGTTGATTCCGCGGATCGATCCCATCATCCAAGGTAACAACGGTGGTCAAGAGATTGGCAAGGTGATCAACCGTGAGCTCTGGCTGAGCTTGCGCATCCCTTGCCTGCTGAGCTTTCACATCTATTTGATGCAGCACTCGATCAAGCTTGGATACTCGATGATTTTGTCCACCATTCAATGGACATCGCTCGCATGTATAATGGGTCGGCGCCATTTGTCGACGTAAACGTCTGGCAAGAGCGGGTGAACCTTGTAGTTGGCACACTCGCTCGACCCTTTTAAATTCGCTCGGTTAAAAGGACAAGGGCATCTTTGTTCTCGATTTGGGATGGATATAAGAGTTACAACTTGAGACTATAGATGCAAAGAATGAAAAGAAGATGTTAGAAATAGGAACAAGGGCTTGAACAACAGACTTACTCTGATCAGCAGCAGAGCTAGCCGAAGGATGGGAAGCGGGCGGATAAGCGCCTGGTGCCTCTCGCGGATGAGTACCGCAGGTTGGACAGATATCGCATTTGCGACAGAAGTTCGGGTCTGGATAGGATTTAACATCTGGCGTCTGCAGTACTAGCAGAGGACGACTTACATTCGGTGGATGTTGCAGATTTTGTACGCTTTGCTCGTCTGATGAGATGTGCCAGAGACAGGGCGAGAGGCGGAGGCGGGAGACTGGTGGTGATAGTAATGATGATCCATGTTGACGATGGATAGTCTGCGGTGCAATGGCATATTTAAACCTGGAGGACAATTAGCAAGGCACCAAAAAACGAGACAATAGGGTGGAAACTTACCACAAAAGCGTGGGAAGGCCGAGCATTTCCACTTGCCGATGAGTTTGACGATGAGTCAAACTTCGGACATGGCGACGGAGAGGTCAGTGCTAACGTAGACGTTTAGCAATGCACTGCTGGCGTAGACGTCTAACAGTGGTCCTCGTCGCAAGTCTGGCTGTGGTCGCCCAGGCACTGGAAGGTGGGAGGCAGAAAAAGGGAAAATTGATGCCACGTCACGAGTGGCCGATGATAATCAGAAACGATCCGCCATCGGCCGATGGCAGTGCAAGTCACAAAAGTGACTTGCTTTCGAAAATAACTTTCCTTCAAGTTCTCCTGCTTGCAACTGGTAGACGTCTCACGTCCCCACTTGCTGGAGCCACTGATAGATGTCTACATCGTCAGAGAGGCCTCCGATACAGTGTTCAGGACTTTCAATTCGGTGGCCAATACTGGCCGCTCCCGAGTCCCTGACGATGTCTCGGCTAAGCGCCCTTTTGTCTGGACGTTTTTGTCTACAGTCCTACCACATGGAAATATCTTCGTCTAGTGAGTGTTTTAAATGTATCTTCAAGATTTCTCTGAGCTAAAATTCAATGAGGAGCCCTTGCAGGCTTCAGTCGCGTCCTTTCCCGCTTACACCCAAGCTACTCAGCGACCCATACAAGTTCCATTATCAAGAGAGATGCCAAAAATACAGCGGGGACGAAACACCACTTCTCCGCATGCGCGACTCCCGATTACTCCTGGCAGAATTCAATGAAAAAGCTCTAGCGGTCAGTTCTCGTCTTTTCTTGCTCCTTCAAGTGTTTACGATACTCTTTTCATGTCTAGACATCACCGATTGAATCCTGGTCCTCTCCAGCAATGCACAACTCTCCTCTGGATCGGCTCGCCTCTAAGCTCGACGATGTTCATCTTTCGCCAGTATGTCTCGTACTCGACGCCATATCCCAGCGACAGCGACAGCAGTAGCTGCCAGTGCCGGTGGTCACTTGAGCGTCAAGCGGGCGGCGGTGGCCGGGCCGGAGCGCCAGAAACTTCGATGATGTATGTCTGTTATTCGCATCAATATTGCGCTGACATTTTTTCAGGCTTGGGAGCGGGAACAGTACTATACCAACCGCATGACCGAAACGGCACACCAACGCCGGCTGCTCGCTGGCCAGGTTACATCGCTTCAACAGGAACTTGAGCAAGCGAAGCAGTTTGGAGGCCATCTTCAACAAGAGCTTCATCAAGCAAGGCAATTGGAAGGTGACCTTCAAGCACAGTTTATGTCCGACCAGCGCAACATCGATTTTCTCGTACATCTTCTTCTTACATGTCTGGAACTCGGCTGATGATAGCTAGATTGCTTGGGTCAAGGCCCTCGAGGAGGAGAATGCAAAAGTCAAGGCCGGGGCAGCCGACCAGACCAATCGACTCCAACAACAGCAAGATCTCGCAAGCAGAGTATGGAAACAGAGCTTCAGGCCCGAGCTGCGCGGGCGAATCAGCTTGAGCAAAAGCTGTTGGACAGAGACGAGAACGTCGCAAAACTCCAGACGTCGCAGGATAATATCATCGCACAGAATGGCTTCGTTCAGCAGCGTCTTGTGAGTCTAAACCCATCGACAGAGATAGGGCTAACGAAGCGAAGGTGAGTCAAGTTCTATGTTTTAGAGTCTTAGAAACTTACCGTCAATGTATTAGGCAATGGTGCGCAAAGCAACCTATCGTCGTTTCTGCGTCGACCAAACCACGGACTTCGTCTTTCACGTTCCGGCCTCCCAGAGCGAGGTCAACGCAGTTGATGGCGGTGCCCAAGTGCCCATCAATCTCATCCAGTGGGATTTTAGTCCTGGATACCTTAGATCGGCTTGGAACGTCATTCAAAAGGAGCGCATTATCGAAGATGTTGTCGCGGATGACGAGAGCGGCTCAAATTACATCAAGGATGGCCTTATCACCGTCAAATATCTTGAGTTGATGATGGACAAACTGTTGGAGAGGATTCGAGGTGAATGGAATAAGTTTCAGCCCAAGTACAGTCAGGCAATGGGTCGGTGGGAAACTAAAGCCGAGGCAATTGCGCGCGCCAAGATTGTGCTGGAGTGTCAAGCTCTAGCAAGGAGGCTGATTAACGTTCAGCACTATGTTCGTGTTTATTTGCCGTTTTGTTTACCTGCTTTTTCCGATGTGTTGAATCCAAAAAGTAGTCGCGTCGAGTTTGGCCAACTTTTGCATCTTGCTGTCGTATGTCCGTTGATATCTCGCCCGAGCTGTGCCATTGTAAGACAACTGGCAATAGCCGCGGGCTTCGACATCAGCGCCGTATTTGAGGCGGGCGAGCTGTGCCGTTGTGAGACAACTGACAACAGCGACTTCGAGGAAGATAACAACCTCGAAGTGGTGTGACGATGTCACAGCAGGTGATCTATCGGCGGCCATCGGCCATCGGCCGGCGTGACGCTGATCGGCGTTTTTCCCCTCATCGCTCAAACCATCATGAGCTCCCACCGCAAGTCATCCCACAAGAGCCGTAGTGGTAGTATTTAGCCTAAATCCAGTAGGTGTACCTAGGAAATGCATTGCCTAGGATACTAGGTACAGCCAGAGGCTATGTACATCTAGAACTTTAGCCTAGCAATTCTTTCTAGGCTAAAGCATTATTTTAATAGGAATATATATTGTTACTCTTTATCTGGTATGCTATTACCTAAGCTAGTGCATTTATTTATATAATGTTTTTAATATGGAACCATTTTTGATTGCCATCAGTACTTTTGATGGCTATATCACAATACATCATTTTTGTCCAAATTAGGATTGTTATTGATACAGGCCTTCCCAACTATATACCGGATCATCAGCCTGAAGAAAAGGAGTTTAAAGTATTATATATATATTATTATTAATATTATAGGTATTATATAACCATTTATTACATCATTGATGCTATATTGATCCAGATACCCTGAGGTGATTCTAGCCTAGATCACTGGGTACACCTAGGCTAGGTACATTTAGTATCCTAGGCAATGCATTTCCTAGGTGCACCTAAGCCAGGAGGCTAATTCTTACAGCTATGGGTGCCCACAACCGCCATGGCTCTTCGAGAGGCACCCCCCAAACGTCTTATGTTGAGGGATCTCGACAACCTCAAGCCGGTCCTTCGCGTTCACGACGGGCCGCGCAACCGTCGGCCGCATCGACTAGCCGCGCAGCCAGAATGCGAAACCCCAGCCCCGTCCTCTCACAATGGAGGAGTACGGCGAAGTTATGAATCCCGAACTCCCTTCGCACTCTCGGAAACATGCCAGTGTAAGGGCAACCCCGGAGGCCTGAGATCAAGGTCCTAGCAGGGGAGGATCCAAAGCGTGAACATTGGTAAGCGAATACAAATGAAGCTGACCTAGCAGGGGAGGATCCAAAGAGAAGAAACTCTAAGGGTCCGCCTGCTAGGTAGCTGACTATATACTGCTTGTCCGTAGCTGCCGCTGTCGGGCACAGAAGGCTTGGGCGGCGTCGCAGGCGAGGTCCCAGGGCGACCGTCGGGAGGGCGTTGACGGATCGGTGATTGTGCGGGCGAGATGGAGGGCCGGACCGGAGTCGGAACCGGAGTTGGACCGGAATCGGGCGCGTCTCCGGGCCGAAAGGGAGGTTCCCCTGACAGCCAGCTGGAAAGGGCAAGGCTGGAGTGTGTTCAATGGATAGTAGATTGTAGCAGCTATTTATACAATGCAAGCCTCATTGAAGCACTCCCTGTCTCTTCTTTTTGGCCACTGCTGACCTACCAGCATGCCAGTGCATGGCTTTAAATATTACTACTGTAGTATTTCGGTCAAGTGTCCGCGTTACACATTATACGACTAAAGAAAAACAAAAGCTAAAATCAAAATTAAATTTTTCAGCCTTCTTGGGCACAAAAAATTTGAAACAGCCTGGACACTTGATTGAAATACTGCATTATTCTGATCTTTAAATTTATAGTCTTCTAGAGAGACTTCACCCAACACTCCTCAGCGTCAGCAGATTCCACATCAGCAAACAGAGCATAGACAGTGTATTCTTGACAGTCCTGAGAATCATAGATTGCTGGTGAACCTAGATTAATTTAAGTATCTTATGGAAATCAAAATTTCCTCCTTACACCGAGAACAGCTCACGCACTGCAAAACTTAGGACAAGTCAATGATAGTAGGTGTTTTAGTCCTGAACTACAAGTACTGTCCTATTTAGGTCAACTGTCTGTGTTACATGTTACATTGACTAAAAATTCCCTGTCAAAAATTGTGATAAATCAAATAAAAAAATATTTGGTTCCAAATTTCGAAAAAGTGTCAGACACTTGATTGGAATGAGACAGTATCTTATAGCTTGAGATCATGCAGAGCCACCAAATAATGGTAATAGCGGGTTTGTGATGAGCCACCGAAGCCACCTGATGGCTTGGCGTTCTCGGCATCCAATAGTCCGTACCTTCTGAAACCTGGAGGGAATATAGAGGACCATGCTCTCTATGGACCCTCCAACTGTTTCACGCCAGAGGGCCAAGAGCCTGGCTGAGGAGCCCGATTATGATGAGCCACTAGAGCCATCCAGTGGCTCATCGCTCATCGCAAACTCTCTAATAATATTTGAACTCTATTAATTATATATAAATGATGGTGAGATGCAGATAGAGAATCAACCACCCTCACCTACAGCAAATAGAGGTGGTGCTCTGCCTGCTTTTCTTTAGCAACAGGTACCAAACCAGGAGAATGTTCAGCAATAGGGTATTCAGAATCAGCCAATAACATAGATCAATCAGCAGGGAAATCAACAGCAGGATGATATACCCCAACAAATAGGCTAAAATAATCTGCAGCTAGGAAATATGGCACAACCAATCAATTCAGGTAATAATCAGGGTGGCCCCCAACCTGTTCCTAGGCAGCAGAGAAAGGCTAAAGATCCAAATCCATTTGATGCAACAAAGCTATGGTAATGATCAACATGCTACATGTCAGTCCTGTCGCAGCAAGAATGCTAACCGCCAGGCCGCACATCAGATATGAGAGCTGGTTTGATCTCAAAGTTGAAGATGACAAGTGTCATAAATGCAGCCCTACAGTTTCCCTGAAATACATAGCTGCAAATTTCATGGATTCTGGATCTTATCCAGAAATTTTGCCTCAGCTGACTCAGATGGAGGAAATTTTAATTTCTCCTGTTCATGCTTTAACACAGGTGTGGCAAATTCATGGTGGGCAATCTGCCTATTGGGATCATGTATACAACTTTCCCAGAGATATTGCTATAATGCACAATAAAGTGCCCCTCCTCCCTAAAGAGTGTGAGGTTGTAATCTTTACTAATCAAGAAAAGCACTATTGCAAATCAGCTCAGTAGCTCCCAGTGGCAGCCTGTAGCATGGTAAAGGACTTGTCTACCATGCTACCAGGGCTATTGGAGCTACTGAGCCTGAGTAGGGCTATGTAGACAAGTCCCATTGATTCCTGATTAGTAGACGCTGTGGTGGCTCTGAAGGGCAGGATCTAAATCAGGATTTTCAGGTTCGCAAAAATGCAATCACAGCCTGGCTACATTACTTGGAGCGGAACCATCCTACTTTCCAATCTCTAAGGGGTCAAATTGATTGGCAATGTATCAAATTGATTAGCAATATATACAAGAAATGCCAAATGAGGCTAATTTACCAAAGCAATTAAGGACAGTTGAACACTATGGATTCTACGCTCAGGAGACTTTTCTATATAGAATATGTGTTTGATGAACCCTATGTACAATAGAGACTAAACAATTTAGTAACTTGAAAGTATCAGAAAGTCACTTGTGGCGAAGCTTCCCCCTCCATGGGAACACCATTGTTCCCATAAAACATATTATTATATTACTGTGATTAAAATTGGATTCTGCACAAGGCTGTAAGCGTTCTGTCGAGATTCTGTGAAGATTCTGGCGCCAGGATTAATTTTGGTGATGGCTATGTCATAATGACGCCAGGCCAATTCTGACAGCCTGTCATGCCTGTCAGCGGTCTGGGCACCTTGGCGCCAGGGCGCCCAGGCTGATTGAGTTTTGCTGATGCGGTCATCTCCGCCAAGTGGCGAGTGGGAGCTTGTAACTCTTGTCCAAACGAGTCAAGAGCAGCCATATTGGGCGTCGTTTGCGCAACACAGCTCTTGCAAGCAAATGGCTTGAAGGTAAATGCAAGCGGTAGCGAGGAACTTGAAGTGGCGAGGGATAGGTGGATAGAGGAGATAGCGAGAGAAGCGCTAAATGGGCGTTGTTGTCCAAGACAACCTCGACATCGTCAGGGTTCCTCTCTCCAGCTCCTCTCTTCCCAAATCTGCCCCAACCCGCCACCATTATAGTCCTCCCGCCGCATTACGACGATGGGGTGTTACCGTCCTCAAGGTCGTCGCGGATACGGAGCTCGTTGTGTTGTGAGCGGCGTTGACGAGTTGGTAGTCGCTGGGGGGTGGTTGCAGCTGGGACTTGGCGCTGCGACCGCGGAGTTCTGCGTTGTGAGAGCAGCGGCCGCCATGGGTGCGCTAGTGCCTGTTATCGTCGTAGGTCACCCATCTTCATCCTCATTTTTCGTTGGGGACAGTTTGTTGTCAAGGTTTGCGCCAGTCATCGTGTTGCGCATCGCGCGTCTGGAGCGGGGGCTCGTGATTGGCGGCACAGAGTCTCTGTTCTCGTCAGCCGCCGATCTCTGTGACAGAGATCGGCGGCTGACGAGAATAGTCTGGGAGAGATGTGGGGAGAATTTGTGGCATTGTCGCTATCCTCCAGATGATAACTATTCTCGAAGACACTTCAGACAGGAAAATTGAAGTAAAAAGAAGATCATACCTTCGAATGTACTTGTCGCGCGATGATGAGAGGGATTGCTGTATATGGGTCGGCCATCCCGCTCTCCTTGCGCGGACGAGCGAAGCCAACACGCAAGGAAGGAAGGGATCGGAGAAGAGAAAGCCTAACCAAGTCCTGCCTAAGTGTAAGTAGAGTCGGACAGGGCAAGTAACTCCTCACACATATACTAATCCTTCAAAACGCCTAAAATATACCATCTCCCAAGTGCCCCGCCACCCCGATTTACCTCACTCACTCTACGCGTACGTCGACATTCGATAGAGAAATATCAGCCATCCCGCCACACGACTGCCGCAGGCAAAACACCCTCAACGTCGGCCTTGCCCCTCAAAAAGCAGGGCAGAAAGAATTGGATAGGAGTTAAACAGTATGGGGTACAAGGAGATACACTTAGTGGAGCGATAGCTGCGGCGCTGGGGCTGATATGTCGTATTCTTTGCGGACGGCAAGGTGCACGTGACTTGCCAAATCCGGACAAGATTTCGAGTTAGTCGTGCAGGTAGTGCATACGTCAAAGGGGCGGCGGAGGACCGAAGGGTGGAGGAGGAAGTCATTATTATGTTGCTTTTGTGTAGATATTGGTGTCATTGTAGCTAGACGAGGCTGCAGACAGAAGAGTTGGCGTGAAAAGTGGATTGTCCCTTGAAATGCGCTTGTTGCGCGAAAACGAGAGAGTCTGCCATCGCGATATCCTTACGCGGATACGGGTCGAGGATCCGGCTGTCGACTGACGCAAGTGATGACGGATGCGATTCCGCCATCGGGCCAGCATCACAACCGCCAATGCAAGTTCTACATGTCGTTGCAGAGAAGAAGTACTATCGAGGGGTGGATAGACCATCGATGGCGGGGAGGACTAGAGTATTTCGTCAACGGCGGGAAGGTGGGTAGTCACATACTGCCGGTAACTCCCTCCTTTCTCGCTAAAAACTGACATGCGTGGCAGGTCTGGAACGATCCTGAGCCTTCTCTGGCAGCGGATGAGAATGTCGCACTTGCCTGTTCCCTCTTAACGCCGCACGTATCCTTCCCTTTGGCGCATACTTGCTGCTTCGTTTTCCCGCTGCCAGCCCGGTTTTGTCAATCTAAGGCCAGATGAGCGAACTCCGGCTTGACATTGAGAGGCAGGTGTCTTACCGGCTTCGCTTTCTTTTCTTCTGCATGCTGACTGTCGTTGACAGGCCATACCATCGTGTCGCGCGCAGGCGTTGCTAACTTGTCATTTGTTTACAGTAGGGTTCCGGCGAGTCTTGAAAGCAAGCGCAACATTGGAGGCAATTCTCACCATAGAAGATCGAGTTGCCGAAGGACTGGGGTAACAGTCAGCTTTTCGTGCTCAGCAGCGACATTCGTCAGTACTGTAGTATTTTACTCAATCCGAATGCCATTTTTGGTGTGACATCGCATACGAAATTCGCAATTCGTATGATGGTATCAAATTGCCTAATTAGGCAACTTTAGGCGCCGCAGGCGCGGGAAATTGTGAAAAATTACCATTTTGGGAAGGGATTTTCGAAGATTTGCTGTGACATACGAAAAAATTCCGCATAAATTGACAGGTGTGACATGTGACATGCGAATTGAGTAAAATACTACAGTATTGCCGCGGAGGGCCCAGCATGCGAGCGTGACATTTGCGTGAGCAGAAGTGGCAGACGTCGTAGCGGGGCACGGCTGTGCCTTCTGGCGCGGGTTCTGGGCGGGCAAGTGGGCGGCACGAGCGGGAGATGAAGGAGGTCGAAGAGGATGATAAGCGGCGCGTGCTCCGGGTCACACGCCCGATCACGCCGGTCGTGGCTCTCACGCTACTTTTGCACTCGACCACCTTGAATATTGCGTCCCCCCTGCCCGTTTCGCCCCGACGAGCCCGCCTCTCTGTGCCGTCCTGCGTGCACCCGTCCAGGACGGCTCGTCTCCACCCGCCTTCCTCGTTGCTGACACTGCCTCCAGCTCTCGCGTGGTTAGTCCATTCTCGGTGTCTGGCTGCAGAAGACGCGGGCTCGCGTCGTGTTGCCTTGTGCACACATACCTGCTCCATTGTCAACAGAAGAGTGCATTTTTAGATGGCTTGCCTAACTGATCGGTTTCCAATGGGATTTTCAGCTCGTGCCAACGAAACGCGTAAGCTGCGAAGCAGTGCGGGTAAGTAGTATTCAAATTCGTCGACCAGGATCTTTCTGCCTTTTATACTTAGGCTCTCACGTTGTAGTCGCCTCGCAACCCGCCCGCTCTGGCAACGGACATGACTCCGTGACGACGGTCAGCAACTTGAAGCAGATCGCCACCACGATACCGCTCACTAGTACTGGAAGGAGATTCGCGGCAGGTCGGACGGAGGAAGGGTCGCAGACGTCACGGTGTGGGGCAAATTCAGTGGCCACTGTGCTATTGGTGGGACAAGGTCAGTCTGTTAAACAAGAAGTACAGCGACCGTGACGACAATCTAAAACTAACCTTCAAGTTCGTCATCGGTTTGCAGGTTGCGGTCGATGATTTGGCATCGGGCGGGGGGCAGATATGACGCGAGACGGTGGCGAATCTGCCTCGGGGTGGAGGTGCTGGTGTTGGGGAGGAAGGCGTTGCAGTCGCAGAAGGTGAGCGTGTTAACCAACGCGGTTGCAAACGCTCACTAAGGTAGGCACTTTCAGGCTGAGATAATGTGAGGGGCGATGAGTTGGGACATTGAGGACGAGGGGTCGTTGAAGGAGTTATTCTAGGTAAGCTCGCTAAACGAAACATGTTACGACATGTTGTCCGCAAACTTACCTGTCCCAAAGCTTCAATCGGATGAAGCCGAGACTCTAAGCAACTTGGAGGACAAGCTGCTTGTTGACGACTCTCGCTATACTCACTAAAAGGGAGGAAACATGCCTATAGACGACAAGTCTTTTGTTTGCATGAGTCGGAGGCGGACGGATGGCGACTCTGCGCAGAGACGGTCTGCGAACAGGTGAGCGACGTTGATGGGCAGGGATAAGTACTGGGATTAACCGTCTTCCAACAGTTTTCTCTTGCTTAATTACCTGACCGCGAGAGTCTGGTCCGCGCAAGCCTGAGTGTCGCATTCGAAATATAACGCTGCAACGAGGAGCCCGTCAACTCGAAATTTGTTGGTTCCCCGCTTCAAGTTGGCGGCCATCCGAACGGAGGGAAGGGAGAGCAGCAGCTTGCGACGCGGAGCTCTTGATATTATGACCGGAAGGTAAGCAGTCGGTAGTGTGCGCCGGATGTGTGCTAGTCGAAAGCACTGACTGTCTGCATTTCAGATTCTCCCGCTCAGCGGGCAATCGCTCAGAACGTAATTCTGGCAAGAAATGGGAGCAAAAGACGGGCGCCACTGTTGTTAATGGTGAGTATCGTGTTTTGTCTTTTTTTTTTCTAACCGAAATTCGCGATAGATATACTCCCACAGTGTCCCACTCGAGCGCCGGTTAGTGGGGCCCGCTGTTTCGAGCCAGAACCCTGGGGAGCATTATCTCGGTACCTACATGCACGCTCGCTGGGCGCTGTCGTTTCATTCGAAGCTGCGCCTGCCAACGCCGTTGCTGATTGGCGAAGCAAAACTGTGCGCGCGCGTCACGTACTAAGGCGCACGTCTTAGCCTGTTCCATTGACTGAGTTTGACACCGGCGCAGGACATCCTCGTTGCAACCAAGCAAAACAACTACAGCTTGAAGCATGTTGGGTGTCGCCTCCCATATTAGAGTTGGTAGGGACGTTACAAGAATACAGTAAGCAGTGAAGATATACTAGAACGATATGTATGCGTTATCATATCGGAACCAGAGCAAGTACTAGTACTGGTAGTATGTAGTCGGAATATAGTTAAGTAGATGTAACTGTTCTACTTGAGAGAGTTACTCGTATCGTATACGGAACGCAAAAGACAAATGGAGTAATATAGTATAAGTAGTCAATGCACTCCTACTCGAGTGAGCGAGAGAAACGGATATCAACTCGTCGTCGAAGGTCTAGCCTAACGGGATCGCAATTCCAAGGAGAGTCTTCATAAAGAACCTCTCGTCGCCGCACAATGACGACAAAGACTCGGGCTTGCGCGGGAGCCCGTTTCCTCCGAGCGCCAAACGCGGGGCGAGAACTTAGGCATCTCCGCCTCTCTAGTGCCTCACGCACGCCCGCAACACCACCACTCTCCTCCCTACCAAGCCACACACCACCCGCCCACGCCATCCCCTCTCCGCCCCCAAAATCCACCTCCGCGCCCTGTCCACGCAGGCCGACGAAAAACGCGCCAACGACCGCCTTCCGCTGCGCACAGCCCGGCCACAACAAATAGATAGAAGGAAGTCGACGCGGGGCAGCGCCGCATACAGTCAACGGAGTCATGCGGCGCGCGCTCGTCGAGGTACTTTGAAGGCTTTTCGGCGGGTGGGCAGCACGTGACTTTGCCGTTTTAGGAAGGGTGGCCGGAGGGGTACGTGGATGGCGGAGATGGCGAGCGTTGGCGTTGGCGTTGGCGAAGACGGAGGAGGGAGGTGGGGGTGAAGAGGGGTGGGGTGGGGGGCGGAATAGGTTGGCGGAGGGGGAGATTTGGGGTCGGTGGTGTGGATGGGAAAATGGGAGTCGGGAGATGAGGGAAGATTGGCCGCGAGAGCAGACGTTGGAGGAAGCATAGTATTTCGAGGAAGCACAGTTGCTCGCGTTGCGTTAAGGCGGGGCTGTGGTGGCCATAGGACGCGCCAATCGTGTCGTCTTTGGAATACATGTCGAGCGCGTGGGTTTTCTCGCCCAGCTCGAGCCCTGAGTTGACCGTCCGAGTTGGATGACAGGGGAGAACGAAGTGGTGGATGGGTCCGTAAAGCATGAAGGCAGTGATATAGCGCCACCTGGCTGCTTTCCCAGACCACAAAGCTAGGGGGAACGGTATGTGGAGGTGGGCGAAGCGGCGAACGGGTCATGGAGGCTGGCGCTGCTAGCGGATCTGGAGGAAGAAAGGTGAGCTAGACGAAGGAGGAGAAGATATAGTGGTGTAGCGCACCAAACAGCTCGTTCATTCCCGCGTTCGACCAGAAAGCTACTCGCGGGCGAAAGACTTTAAGGTGGATCTAGGAAAGTAAGAGGACCGTCAGATATGGAGAACGAGATGGTATAGTAGCTTGACGAACAGCGGCTCTGCCTTGTCGCTCTTTCCATGGTCCCGAATCCACACTTCCTCTGTGTCGCGCCAGCCCTGCGGGGCGAGCGTGAACCGCAGGACGACGAAGAGGAGCTCCGACGTCGGAGCTTCGACGTCGGAGCTCCACGTCCGGTAAGTATGGTGGAAAAAGGCAAGAGTAGCGACGTGTGACGATCCTCCTTTGACATTGACCGCCAATTTACAACCCTGGTAAGGGCTAAAGTACTGTATTCTTGCACCTACAGGCTCCATACAACCTCATGTTCTCCAGAACTGCAAATCGAATGCTTAACGCGCGCCACTACGCGGGTTCCGCTGAGGCTACTGCGTTTCTTCATGGACTTCATCGGCTTACCCGCGACTTTCTTGATCCTCCAACCAAGTCCCGGCTTAGAGAAGAGGCAGAGCAGCTCAAGCAGGCGATTGGCGAGCTGAAGGCAAAGCTCGAAAGCCTTGAAGATCGTCTAGATGCGGTCCAGCATGACTTGTCCAGCCTCGTTTACCCCATCAACACCCTACCCAACGAGATTCTATGCCACATTTTCACAGCGGCCGTGTCAGCCTGGCCTCAGAGTCGCGTTGAAATCAATCGCACGCGCTTGGGGATTACCGCCGTTTGTTGGCGGTGGCGCAGCATCGCCATCGCACACCCGCACTTGTGGACGCAGACATATTACTTGGTCTATGGTAGCCAGAATGACTGGCTATTTGAGCACTTCCTGCCACGTACACTCGGCCTGCCGATCAAATACACCCTAATCGTCACCTCGGAATTAGAATTGGCACCCCGTGCCGCATTCGATTCCGTTGATCGGTGGGAGGAAGCCGTGCTGATGCTGATGAGCGAGTGTTGGCCAGCTGCTCTCATAGATGAAAGAATCGATTGCCCTCACCTGACAAAACTTACTGTGGATGTACAGTTCACAGACTCGGAGATTGGGCCCAACGACTTGTTGATGAACATTCCCTGTCTGCGCGAGCTGTCTATTGGTACTTCAACTGGCTTGCTCTCTCGCCTGTCTTTTCCTACACATCAATTGAAGAAATTGACCCTTCTTCAATCCATACATTATCCGGAGCTTCTCCTCCTACTCGCACATCTGGTGGGCTTGGAAGTGCTCTCGATACACATACCACTCGACGAGGACTTTGTAGACGACGAGAGCTGGAGCTCGACGCCACCCATACGATTGCCCAGCTTGTCGACATTGTTACTGGGCCTGGGCGAGGATTTAATCTTGCAATTTCTTGACTTGCCTGCACTGACAACACTGCATTTCTCCCCTGGCAACTTTGAGGACGATGCACAGTTCCTGGGCCCCTGCATTATCCGCTCGTCTGCAAATATAACCTCTCTATTCTTAGCGCCAATGAGCTACCGCGCTTACCGCACCGCCCTGTCCCCCGTGCTCAACTCAGTCAAACACCTGACTGTAACCCCCTTCTACATGCACACACATGAGGCAGAGCAGTGTTCGGCGGACCTCGCGCGCCTGGACTACCTCCCCAACCTTGAATCGATCACCCTGGTCAATGCTGGAAAGATGCATCCGCACCGCAGTATACGGCCGTTCCTCGAGGGGATTGCCATGAGAGCTGCCAACGCGCTCAGGCTGTGGGGCGGTGCCTCGCACAAGATGAAGCTCAATCATCTTGCTCTTGACTCCACGACCACGACCGCAACAGGGATGATCCCAGCCAAGGATATGCGTGACCTGGCCTACTTGCAGAGAAGCTTGCAGTCGATGTTTGCAAAGGAGGACAAGCTATAATAGATCCAAATAGTCTGAACTCGTCTCAGTATTGCCATTCGATTCAAAGTTGTTGCTTTCAAGGTGTTTAAAAAGTCTGTCGATACGCCGATCCAATGGAGACATTCCATGTCGAATTATAACTAGTACTATGGACAGATCGTACAAGTGAGCGTTGAACGGTGTCCTTTGGCGCAATGACAGACGAGCAACGTGTGTGACATCACATGATCCTCGTTCTTCTGCACTGTCATGTCGTACGCGTCGGCCAGGCCTGCTCGTTCCGACACCGCTTCTGCTTGACACACGGCCGCAAATGGCGATGGAGCCTAAGAACGGTGTGCTCAAGCGGGAGAGGACTCAGAGGAGGTTTCATGGAGAGAAGGGCTGGAGGCCGGGAGGGTGGCTAAATGGGTCCTGGTGTGTTATCCTCGTTTGTTTCGGCGTTCATCATCCTTATCATTCGCTCCGGGTTAGTCTTACTCTCGTCACTCGCTGGCTCAAGCAGGGCAGCCTGAGAACTGCATTTCAAGATCTGTTGCTAGCATTCCCATCGCCTCGCCATACTCTTTCACGCGCCCATCGATCCTATCATGATCGCGACACAGTCACCACACGTTCCGCGCACCCACAATTTTTGTCGAAAATACCTTCCCATTTGTCGCAACCCGAGCATCGTGGCTTTCACGTAGCCTACTGCTCTTTCCTGGAGCGCTCTGGTTTCCGCCACGACACGGTCGATGTTGACTCGCCTCAAGGGTATTGGGCAAGGCTTTGCTGGCGGCTTTCGCGAAGCGAAAGGCTGTTGGGAAGACTTCCCAGTCGAGAATATTCGGAGTATGCACACGTGGACGGCAAATCATTCCTCTTCTCTGTCATTAGTTGCCGGCGCTGGTGCCCGCACCCTCCACTTTTGCCGTTGCACATTGATTGTGTAGAGTATGTATACTCCAAGTGGTTCGAGTCTACCCATCGACGTCGAATCGCAAACCATCTCGACTGTCTATAAGTGTGGGTTACATCGACAGTGAGACGGAGGGGAGAAGTCCCAGCGCGCAGCAGCGAGCGCTGGATCAGCTCAACGGCAGAAGTTTCGTGTCGTGGGTCTAGCCACCAGATGTCCATGTCTGCCCAAATCATATGTGTCCCCAAAATGACGTCGTGCCATTTGGAGCAGACGGTGGAAAGGGCAAGCCAATGATGTTTAGCCAGAATGCGCAGCGGGTCCTTGTCTCTTCTCAGTCTGGAATTGACAGAGCGCTGGAGGATGTCGAGGAGGAGCTTTGTTGGTAGCCGGAGAATCGGGGGCAAGGATGGGGTGCGGCTGTGCTCTACATGTGGGTGGACGTGGTCGAGTAGATGAGATAAGGAGAGCATGTCGAGCCGGGTCACAACGCGAGGCAGCGACATGAGAAGGTCAAAAGTGACGATTGAAGAAAGGTGGTTGATAGCACAGAGGTTGGCGGTAAGAACAGGGTATAGTGAGCTGCGTACTGTAGGTGTCAGCACATTCAAGGTCAGAAATGAGAAGCGCACTACTACTAAGAGTCTCCTGCTGCCGCGTATTCTGATATTCCACTGGCACTTGTTTCTTCAAGATCGAAGTTTATTGCAGTCAGTGTGAAAGGGAGTCGAGACGGGAGGCGTTCAGCAAGACGACAAGGGCGCGTGTGAGTGAGCCAAGAGTCTTCTCTCCTTCTTGCGCCGGGTTGCTAGCACTGGCTGTGGTGGTTTGAGCCAAGCGAGGTGTCAAGTGACGGCGACGGGACGGCGACGTGACTCGGACCGCGAATCTTTTCTTGTTTTTTCTCCTCACCACACTCCCAGAGACACAGACCGCTTTGCGCTCAACCGCGCTCACTATCTCGAATAACCCCCGCCGTCCATCTGCCGCATCCGTTCACCCTCACCGTCATCACGCTCACGACATTTCGGCACTGGGCAAAATCTTCACCAAATACACCTGCTTTTCTCAGCGCAAGGCGAAACTCCTTGTTACTGCAGTATATCCTCTGCGCGTACTTGGACTGCAAACCCCGCCGCAATGCACGATGGGAGAGATGGAGGACGCATGGGCGGACCAGAATGCTGGTTAATATGGTGCGTCCTTGCCTGCTTCGTCTCCGCCTTTGCTGAGCTTTTGACAGATACCTTGGCCAACTGAAACATTGTATCTCGAAGGAATCTCGGAATGACTTCAAATGTAGGCGCAACTTTGAGTTGGCCTGGCTAGGTGAATGCTTGTGCCCCCGGCGCGATTATACTCAAAGGTCGTGAAGCTCATAGAGCTGCTACAACGTGCTGTTACGACGGGGAGTTTGCTGCGACAAAAGATAGAGGTCATTGTGCTGGCTGAAGGTCCGTTTGCCAACTGTCTTTTCTTTTCCGCAAACTCATTGTTTCAAGTCGTTGTTTCCGTCCCTATCTGCGGTGGTCCGTTGGAAGCTCTCCAAAGCTCGCGCAGGCATCTGCAGAAACTCGCGCTCGCTGGAGCCTCCATACCGCAAAAACAGAGCTCATTGCAAACGGGCCTGGGATACACGCGAGACACGAGAGTGAAATGACGAGCCGGAAGGGGTTGCTGTAAGGTGCTACGTCTCAGGTAAGTCTCCCGTCCTTTCGCGTTCCACACTTTTGACTAGATTGGATTGTCGCAGACCATCTGGTCGATATTTGACCTTGTCGAAAAGCAGAGGCTTCGAACGCTTCCAAACGAGGAAAACGGGATGGAGATATGACAGGTCCGGAGCGCAAGTACCTCTTTCAAGGTGTGTCTACCTGCTCTATTGGGAATTCATGGCCTCTGACTGGTATTAAAGTTTTGTGCAAATTCTACGCCTATCTCTGGGCTCGTCCTCCCCCTTTCTCGCTTCCTCCATCTCGCATCCAGTAACTGGGTCAAGATTTTAGGTGGTGCAAACGACAAAGTACTTTCCTCAAGATGTTCCCTGCAGCTGCCTCAATCAATTCCCCCCGCGGCTCCAGCTTCCCCTTCCACGCAAATCACAGACCCCCTCTTCAGACAGCTCTTTGTAATACACAAGTACCGTACCGTCCTCTCCGAGTCCTCTTTTTCTTTATTACACTCAGTATATCTCCCTATCGGAGCCTTGTTGTTGAAGTCTACCATATTATTCGAACTATGCCGACTTACTCTACTTATCCTATCCACCTCCTCGGTAACTACCAAAAATATGTCGTAGATATAGCTCAAAACATCCTTGCTAGGGCTACTCCTGAAATTGCGTTGAATGCAAGGAGAAAGCACAAAACGGATACATACTTGATGCTTCCAGTGTTGTCGTTCCGAGGGTTTTTAAGGCGGAAAAGGTAAGGTAGGGGTCGTGGGAACCCCGCACGTTTAGTCATACATCAATTGATGCCATCAGAGCCATCATTTGCGCTCCTGGTACAAAAAATAATTTATTTTGCCCATTTCTGGGAGAGTTTGGGGCTGGACTGAGGAGATATATAGTTTATAGAGACTTTTTAGTCAAATTCAAGGCCCTCATACCTTCCAGACTTCAGAGTTGGGCTTTGAACCGGAGGGGTCACAAAGTGTGACCCCTCCCAATTTAGAAATGGTCTGATCTGTCTAATAAATGGACTGGAATCTACTCCAAGACTCTATTGTGACATGAATGACACTAATTTATATGTTATGATTCCCTACATCGGGCTGAGATTGGTCAAAATCAATCATCACATACAACATGTGATGCTGATTGTCACGCTTTTGAGTGGAGTCACACGTGTGACAGCGCCATCATTCCAGGTTTTGACCAAACATAAAAAGTAGATATTATCCAGTTATTGGACCTAGCATTTGTTAAGGCCATCCTAGGCTTCATTTCTACATACTTTGCTAAGACATAAGTATCCAGATGCAGCACCCCTTGGAGGCACATCAGCGCTGATTCCATCAGCTGACTAAACGTGCGGGGTTCCCACGACCCCTACCTTAGGTCCAGAGAGAAAGAGGTCCAGCTTGTGGTGGGAGACAGGTGATAGGCTCAGGGAACGAGCATAAGTATGGGGCCACGTTCTGCAAGTCGTTTTTGTGCTGGCGCTGGAGATGGGCGAGGATGCTGTCAACACTAGTCCGGCCTGAAGTTGGACACGCAAGCTTGAAGGAGCAACGAAAGAACGAACCTATATACTCCTGCAACATGTGTTCTAAATTCGTGCGACGTTCTCGAAGACAAAGTCCAGTCGCGAGCACAAACACGTCTACCCGCGGGCAAGTCAAAATGCGCCTCACGGGCGGATGGTTCTTCATCTTGCAAGAGGGTAGTGCTGGCCTGTTATGATATTATTATGCCAAATGCATAATAATAATATAATAATATCATAATATGGTCCTCAGCAGTGTAATATATCCTTAATATAATATAATCATAATAATTGGAAATATTATATTATAATTTTATTATAATATTTCATAATATATTATCCTGCTACAACAAACTTTCAATATTATCAACCTTGGTTTGCAGTATAGAGTCCAGTAGTACTATTGTTGTCACGGTTCGGGTCGGGCCGTCGGGCCACAGAGCCGCACGGGGCCAATCGGGCCCGCACGGGCCCACACTAACCCCATACCCCTCGCCACTCCCCCATTCTTCCAACCCCTTCCCTTCACCCCCGCGTCCCTACGCAGCGCCCATCCGTTCCGCCCTGGGGCCTGACGCCCATCCGATCCCTCCCTAAATATCGTAGTGTATAAAAACCGTACTTACAAGATGTAGTCGCTAGGCTAATATCATTCATTCTCCGGGCTAACACCATCTCTCGTGCTCCTCAGACCCGCTCTAAGTCGGACCCCCCAACGCCCTGATACGGCCCGAGCCCGACGCTGATAGAATATTAGCCTCCCCCACGAACGCAAGAAGCGCGACAAATGTCTACTGAGCACGACAGTATGATGGGCACCCCCGCAAACCAGGGGGACGAGCGTGCCCGATTCATGGCCTTGGGCCATAACGAACAACAGGAGTTCCTGTTCGCCCATCTGTTCCGAACAAATCAGGAGATGGAGCAACTTAGGGTGGAAAACACCACCCTGGCGAATTGACAGGTGGCCATCGAGGCCGAGCTGTCCCGAGTAAACGGGGAGTACACAGCTGTACAGCAGGGAGTTATGCAGAGCTACGACCTGCTCCGCCAAGCCAGAGAGGACTTGGCCCATCGGCCCCACGGAGGGAATACACGAGTAACCATCTCTCCCCCTAAGGAGTTCACGGGCAACGCCAGCGAGGTAGACGCCTTCCTGGCCGATTGCTGGTTGGCTTTCGAAGCCAACCCAAACGTTTACAACGACGAGGTACGAAAGATCTTGTATGCCCTCTCCTACATCAAAGGAGGAAACGCGGTCACGTGGAAGGAGAACATCTCCCAGGCCATGAAGCTCCGCACCGCCGAATCCTATACTACGTACCGAAGGCTTCGAGAAAGCCTTCATTGCGGCCTTCCGAGGGGAGGCCCACGCCGAAATCGCGCAGCAGAAGATGGAGACCTACATCCAGACCAAGGACATGGACGCAACCAGCTATTTTACAGTACTCGACTCTCTCAACAAAATCACGCACTACGACGATGTCAACCTCATTTGCGTCGCCAAGAACTGTATGCTTCGGGGCGTTATGAACGCGGTCTACCGAAAGGACACACTCCCCGATACCTACGAGGCCTGGAAGGCAGAGGCCATCAAACAGGACGGTGCACTCCGCCGCTACCGCATTTCCGACCGCAACAGGGCCCGCACCTATGGAGATTGACCGGGCCCAGGCCCCCGCTACGGCCCGCAACACTCGCTGTTACAACTGCGGCCAAGAAGGACACATCAGCCAGATGTGCCCGAACCGGGTCGCATCGGCCAACCAGATCTGTGCTATCTTCTCGGAGTTTATCAAAGACAACGCAGATAAAGCGGATTTTGGGAAGGGTATAATAGCATAAGATTAAGGTATAGGCCTATGTGCACAACAGAAGATATCAAGGATAAGTAACCACCTACCTATCCATAAAACAATAATTGAAATCTATACAGAACTGGTGGAGATATTGCTTGATCAACACACTTGATAGATAATTATTAGGTAATATAGGCATACTGATAATATTGTATTGGCAGGGATGTTGATCTTACTATTAAGTGTAGTAGAGCTTGAATCAACTCTGTAGCTCTTCTGTGATCAAGATATCATCTCATAAGTTGTATATCAGCTAGTGATTCAAGGCCAGTACTGGGAGTCAGTCTGGGACAACCCTGCAACTGCCAGTATAGGTCAGTCAAGTCACTTAATGAAAGTTGTCCATATTGTCTAAATATACAACTTTGATTGTGACAATGTGTAACATTCTCTGATGATTCCAGTGTTGAGCTGCAACAATTTGAGCTGACATACTTATTTATGAGATAGGCACTTAAACCACCAGCTCCAGTATCTATTGATAAAATTTCCTTGTTGGGACACCATGTCACATGTCATATAGTGTGACTTTAGTCATATTATTCACCCCCTTATCTATATTATTAGCCACTTGGGAAGTTGTCAGTACTGCAGCTTATCAGCGGTAATCTGGCGGATAATGTACTTGTGGGAGCAACAGGTGTTTCAAGTCCAAATTTAGTTTACTTTTATTCACTGCTATGATTCATACAACTATTATAAGTCCAAAATTGTTTCACCTTTATTCACTAGCAGGGAGTCCATCCACCTTTATTCACTTATATCGGCTATGTCACTAATATACCCTCTAAGTCGAAAATTATTTCATCTTTATTCACTAGCAGGGGTCTTAGATCAGTCACACCTCCGGGGGCATTTATTCACTTTTATTTGGTAGCAGTGGACTTGTTTTGAGCAGTTTTATTCACCTTTTATTGCTCACTTTATTCACTTACAGGGCCAGGCTCACTTTGCTTTATGTTAGAGGCCGCTGTGCGACGCGCCTCCACCTCTAATATAAGGCTGGATATGGGATCCACAGGATCCACAGGTGATTTCTGCATATTGTATATAGTACATGTTATGAGTCACTGCGATGTGGGCTACTTCAGCCATGGGCTTGTTCCAGTGATGCGCGCGAGATTCGTGCACGCCTGCAATTGGGCCCCACAGCCCGCCCATAGCCACTACGATCGGGCATGCGCCATTTTGGCTGGCAAGCGCCGGTCCGGGGCGGTGTTTCCCAATCGGGTTGACAGTCTGGACCGAGCTCCGTTCCGGGCTCCGTTCCGCTCCGAGGGCTAGGAAGACAAGAGGAGGCCTTGGGGGCCTTTGGGACGCGTTCAGCATGCGTCTAGATCTGGCGAATTGGGACGACACCAGAAGGTGTCTGGAGCTTGGACCACCGGCATAGCCGCGTCGAGACGCGTCCAGGACACCGCCAAACGCCGATGGACCGAGCGGCCCAAGCTTGTAAGCTGAATCGCGTAAGCAGGAGGGCCAAGCGCGTTAGAGGTCGCGCTGTACGCGCTGTGTGCGCTGCGGGCACAGGACAGATAGCGGCTTGCGCAGGCTGGAAGGCAGTGAGGAGGCTGTAGCCTCAGCAGTATATATTTGCAGCGTTTGTAGTCTATAGGACAGTGAATTCGAGTGCCCGGCTCTGCGCGGGTTTATTGTGGATTATCGCTGTTCCGTTATCTGTTGTCGCCGTTATCGCTGTTTCCGTTATCGCCGTTTGTGTTGAAGAAGTTCTGTCAGTTCGCCCCGTTGTTCCGATTGCCCGCCCGCCGTCCCGCCTTCCCGCCCACTGTTGATCTGGTCCCGCCCGTTGTTCCGCTTACTTAATCATCCCAACCCTATTGTTCCGAGCCGTTAAACGTGTTTATTTGGATTGCAACAGCTATATACTTTAGCTGGAACCCCCGTACTTGCGCGCATCAGTAAACTACCCACCCACTTCAAACTCCGACGTGATCCGCTTTGATCCGGTCTGATCCGAGTGATCCGAGACTCGGCCCGCGTGTTTTGGTGTTAGGCTCTCTGGTTTTGTGTTCTGTTGTGTTTGTGTGCTGATTTTAGTGTGTTGTGTTGGAGTTTGTTTGTTGTGTGTGTTCTGTTTTCTTGCGTTTCACCAGCACCACTACCTTTTTTCAGTGCGTGTGACAGTGAGGTCACACCTACCCAGCCGATGACTAACTCACCACGTGCTGCTGAAATCTGAGTCACTGCATGCTTGTCATACAATCAAGAATAAAACTCCGAACGCCCGCTCAGTTATTGTAGCTGTAGGGAGAAGGTGTCAATACTTTCTCTCCCTACAATGTATATTATGCTACATAATAACCACAATAACCACTCTATAGAAATTAGTCCTGCAACATAACTGTTATAGAGTTTTTTTTTAAAAAAAAAACTCATTCCAAAGACGGTTCATGTGCACAGGCAGTCAAAAACAATGCTGCACTGAAGTCTTGCATATCTAGAATTACTCAAATTTACCACTGATTAGGACTAACTTCACTGATTCTGGCTTCAGGCACAGACTGAGTTCTACAACGCTTGGGAGACTGGGCGTGAGCTCGACTCGGAAACTGTTTGGAGTCCCGGGACGAAGAGATACAGAATACTATACTGGCTATGTATTATGTACCTCAGGGCACTCCCCGGAAACCGGTGTTCCTCAGTGGGACCGTGCCATGTAATCCTATCCTATCCTATCCTATCCTGCCCAAGCGTGTCAGATTCTGTCAAACGTCTGGCACCAGCCGGAACAGCCGCACCAGCCGTGCCAGATTGATGACAGAATTTCATGGGCCCTTGACAGGCTTGCCAGGGCCTCCAGGGGAATGGAGTTTTCCTGATGAGCTCACTAAAAAGTAATAACCTTCAACATGATTCTTGACTCAGACAGAGAGTTCAACCATTCAACCATCAAACATCAGTCTATGGCACTACACATTGACGAGACACCAACCACTTCCGCCAGTTAAACACCCTTAAACAGTTGCATGGTTAACCAGTTGAGTTAATCTAGATGAACCATGACAATGCTGTATCGTTAAACAAAGCTGGTACGAATTTATCCGAAGGGCGCATATGCTATCCCTCCCCCATCCACCCAAAGCCTGCTCTCACTTCCCCCATCCCTTGTCTATCTCCCGAAAGCCCCTCCGCCAACGCGTATGTCGCCCGTCGATGAAGAAACATCGCTCATGCCTCCCCCTCCCATTATCCCATATGTCTCCAAGACAAAACGCGCTCAGCAGCAACCTTGCCCCTCCAATGGCGGGGCAGCAAGAATTGAGTAGGAAGAAACAAGTATGCGCCATGCGGAGGTACACTGCTAGCTGCCGCGTTCTGACATACTTATGTTGCGGTCTTTAGGTCGGCGGGCGAGCACGTGACTTGCCATTTTGGGAAGTCAAGTCGGCAGGGAGGGCGGGGGGAGGAATAAGAGGGGGCAGGGAATTCGAGTGAAGGTGTATGGGCCCCGTTGAGCAAGCTGCGATGGTCTATAAGCCACCTGAGCTCTTCGTCGAATCAGTCGACAAATTACAATTCAGCTTCACAGCAGAAGTGTAGTCATTTGTGCGCCGATGCGGAGACGATGTTGCAGCGATGAATGTGCAGCAGGACATCCTATCTAATCCCTGGCGATGGAAGTCCTTGCGCGCAGGAAAAGGAGGTGTAATGGTGGCCTTCTCCTCGGATTTACAAAAAGAAGTGTGGAGAAATACCGCGCTGCTAGATATGCTCTCCAGAGCGCTAGCCTCTGGTGGCTGCGTTGAGCGATATTTGTGGTTTTCGAAGGGGCGATGCGCCGCCGCAAGCGGAAGGAAAGAAGGAATAAATGGCCAGTGACCTTGTCCACGAACTTGAATGCGGGTAATGTGCAGGTATCGTCCGCAAACTGGCGGAGTTGGGACACGCAAACTTGAAGGCGAGAACTACTGGGGTGCCGAGGAGGTCGTGCTGCATGCAGAAATGACAGCGCGGACGAGTAACTTGAAGCGGAAGTCGATGTAGTGTCCCTCGACTCGTGCCTCTTTGCGGAGATGCTGCGCAAGCCAGAATGAGGAGGGTTTAGCGGGTCCGTTTGCGTTTGGAGTGCGCGAGAAGGTCGGTGGTGGCGAAGAAGTGAACAGGGAATGAGAACGTGGGCATTGGGAAGCGGGACTTTGGAACAGGTCACAGTCAAGACCACGTTCTCGACAAGAAGGTAGAGACATGACTCACACGAGTTCCTGCCTACACGAGAGCGACCTCGTACTCGTCCAAAGCCGTCCGCTCTCAAGTGGACCCAAGTGATAATTTCTCCACGCCAGCAAGGGCCAACTGTCGAGCAGAGTCAATTGGAAAGAAACGATGGGGGTGGAGAAGCCCAGCTTTTTTGTATCGAGAGATATGCTCATTTTGCTGGGAGCTCGGAAGGTCGTAGCATTGCGAACAACACTTGCGAGTATTTGATTCGAGGAGCAGCAGCTCTGAAGGTCTTAAGCGACATTGGAGAGCTCGAGATACAAGCAGGAAAAGTGGAACAGAAGAAGGCGGGAATGATGCTATTGAAGGACTCAGAGAAAGGCGCAACGGGGTGGGTGCCAGCTGTGGTTCAGCAAGAAGTGAAAATGGACAACACATCGTTGTTCCTCATGGCCTTCGGTTTGCTCTCACCGAACAACAGCAACCCAGCCACCGGAGCGCTTGACTTCCACATCGACCTTTTCCCTCTTCATCTTATTCATCGTCGAAACCCACTCCTCCACCCGTTGAGCTCCTAGCCCAAAAGCTCCCAGCCCAAATGTCGTCTGCGAGTTGCTGCCTGCCATGAAGGATCGCGGCGGCGGCGAGAAGATGACGGTTGGTTGGTTGATCAGCAAGGTTGCCACATCGTCTCCGCGACGTGCACCGGTAACACCCGCGAGACGGAAGCAGGAGGATATGATGGGTGTTGACGCGGCAGAGGTTGAGGATGAGGATAGTGGGCAGTATAACGATTCGCAAGAGGTCTAGCGAAGTCTTGCCCCAAAGGAAGAAAAAAAGAGCTGAAAGTTCGAGTGAGCACTTGACAAGAGAGGCGTTCGAGAGGGACACCCACCTGCCGACTCTAGTTCCAGACTCCGCCTCCCTTGTGATTTACATGTGTCGCCACTTGAAGCGCTTGGGCTCGTTCTGAGAGTCATCCAAGTGCTAAGTACTTGCACTAGTGTTGTCGCGGTATTTGTTGTAGGTGAGCCAGAGTTGCTTAAGCTGAAATCTTTTCATTCGTTTCAAACAGAGAAAGCGGGCAGAGACACGCGCGCACCCACTATACGTCAATATACTCAAGATCGACATCATGCTCTTGTCGATGATTCATCGTTGCCTACGAAGACGAAGAGGTGCCATGACTGCTTTTAAGCAGGGGTCGTCGTCGAGACCGCCAACTGGCGGTACCATGGAGTCGGGAAGAGAGATCTAGAAACAAGTGCATGTCACACCCACTTCTTGTTTCCCGACCTCGATGATCCCGCCGACCCCAGACTCGTCAAGCCCTCCAACGAGCATGTCGGGTGCTCGCCCTTCTCCACCCAGCACTCAGACTGCTCACCCGATGTCTGCAAACGGAGCAATGTGCGTCTTCGCGTGTATTGGCATGTATTAATCGCTGACCTTTAGCATAGCTCTGCTCCTGTGCTACCTTGCAGCGACTCGAAGGCACTTATGCTGACAACAACGACCAAGAAGCTTCAGAAAGTGGCGGACACGACATTGGCCTGCAGTCCGTAGCGTTGCCGGAACGGGTGTGGATACAGGTGTGCATGCAGTCACTCTCCTGGCTTGTTGTCGGCCCGGGTGCTGACAGTCTCCCCAGCAAGCTCGCTTGCCGCTTGCTTCTTTAGTCACCATAGCACGACATTCTCATCCGCTGCCAGAGAAGGCTCGGGATCGTTCCAGACCTGCCACGCATGAAAGGAGGGAGTTACCGGCAGTATGTGGCCACCCACCTTCCCGCCGTTGACCAAATACTCTAGTCCTCCCCGCCATCGATGGTCTATCCACCCCTCGATAGTACTTCTTCTCTGCAACGACATGTAGAACTTGCATTGGCGGCTGTGATGCTGGCCCGATGGCGGAATCGCATCCGTCATCACTCGCGTCAGTCGACAGCCGGATCCTCAACCTGTATCCGCGTAAGGATATCGCGATGGCAGACTCCAGTATGTTTATACCTCTCGTTTTCGCGCAACAAGCGCATTTCAAGGGACAATCCACTTTTCACGCCAACTCTTCTGTCTGCAGCCTCGTCTAGCTACAATGACACCAATATCTACACAAAAGCAACATAATAATGACTTCCTCCTCCACCCTTCGGTCCTCCGCCGCCCCTTTGACGTCTGCACTACCTGCACGACTAACTCGAAATCTTGTCTGGATGTGGCAAGTCACGTGCACCTCGCCGTCCGCAAAGAATACGACATATCTGCCCCAGCGCCGCAGCTATCGCTCCACTAAGTGTATCTCCTTGTACCCCATACTGTGTAACTCCTATCGAATTCTTTCTGCCCCGCTTTTTGAGGGGCAAGGCCGACGTTGAGGGTGTTTTGCCTGCGGCGGTCGTGTGGCGGGATGGCCGATATTTCTCTATCGAATGTCGACGTACGCGTAGGGCGAGGTAAATCGGGGTGGCGGGGCACTTGGGAGATGGCATGTTTCAGGCGTTTTGAAGGATTAGCATATGTGTGAGGAGTTAGTAACTCCGAGTTACTTGCCTACTTACACTTCTCCGATCCCTTCCTTCCTTGCGCGTTGGCTTCGCTCGTCCGCGCAAGGAGAGCGGGATGGCCGACCCATATACAGCAATCCCTCTCATCATCGCGCGACAAGTACATTCGAAGGTATGATCTTCTTTTTACTTCAATTTTCCTGTCTGAAGTGTCTTCGAGAATAGTTATCATCTGGAGGATAGCGACAATGCCACAAATTCTCCCCACATCTCTCCCAGACTATTCTCGTCAGCCGCCGATCTCTGTGACAGAGATCGGCGGCTGACGAGAACAGAGACTCTGTGCCGCCAATCACGAGCCCCCGCTCCAGACGCGCGATGCGCAACACGATGACTGGCGCAAACCTTGACAACAAACTGTCCCCAACGAAAAATGAGGATGAAGATGGGTGACCTACGACGATAACAGGCACTAGCGCACCCATGGCGGCCGCTGCTCTCACAACGCAGAACTCCGCGGTCGCAGCACCAAGTCCCAGCTGCAACCACCCCCCAGCGACTACCAACTCGTCAACGCCGCTCACAACGCAACGAGCTCCGTATCCGCGACGACCTCGAGGACGGTAACACCCCATCGTCGTAATGCGGCGGGAGGACTATAATGGTGGCGGGTTGGGGCAGATTTGGGAAGAGAGGAGCTGGAGAGAGGAACCCTGACGATGTCGAGGTTGTCTTGGACAACAACGCCCATTTAGCGCTTCTCTCGCTATCTCCTCTATCCACCTATCCCTCGCCACTTCCTCGCTACCGCTTGCATTTACCTTCAAGCCATTTGCTTGCAAGAGCTGTGTTGCGCAAACGACGCCCAATATGGCTGCTCTTGACTCGTTTGGACAAGAGTTACAAGCTCCCACTCGCCACTTGGCGGAGATGACCACGACAAACGCTGCTGTGGATGCAAGTTTGTTGGACGGGACCGCGAATAGCTAACGGAGCGGAAGGACGGGGGAACGGGTGGTCAAAACACGCGCGAGGACTGTTTCTTTGGCTGGGCGAGGTGTGTTTTCAGGCATTATCGGCAGAGATTTGCACTGATTACTCTCCTTCTCTTGCTTGTCTTTCCTCAGTAGTTCGTGCCCGCCGAAGATGACGACTGTTGATGATGTCTTTGGCGCTGGAAAAGCCCGAGCCTGTCTGGGAGGGAAGGAATTGGTCAGGGAGCGGCCAATGTTGCTGCGACAACTCATCCCCCCAGCATCAACTTGAACGAGACGTTGCACCACCCGTTCAAACACACACTCAACAACTTCTGACATTCGAGCCCTCGAATGCAAAATCACAATACCAGCTACACAATATCTCATCTCCACTACCACGCTCCGCTCCTCCCCATCCCACTCCATGACCTCCCATGGCCTCGTCCCAAAATGGAAGTCACGTGCACCGAGTCTTCTCCAAAGACGCACAAGTATTGTGTTGTTTTCATCGTTGTTCACTATGTTACACATCCATACATCATAATAGCTTGTAATAAAAAGTGCATTAGAAGGGGGCAACAATGTACATAGCGACAATGGGCCTGAACGACCGTAGAAGAATATTAATGACGCGGGCCTACACGTAGTCGGAGCGTCCAGATGGACGAGTGTATATGCAAGGACCTGTTGAGATCAGTGTTGCACCGAAGCCCTAAGCCTTAGGTCTGCTCTAAGGCCTAAGCCCTTAGTCTAAGGCTTAGTCTAAGGCTTAGTTTGAGGGCAGGTTTTAGCTCTAAGGCCTTATTAGTCACATGTTGTGTATAGCCACATCTAGATCTCATTGAATTTTTGCTTCTCATATCCTCCAATCATTAACAGGAGGGAACAATACCAGCTCTGGAAGTACTTCTGAGACCAGCCTATGAAAAAATCACTGTAAACATGCAGTTTGTGTTAGGCATGTGCAGAGGAGAGGCAGTACATGCAGATAGTGGTGGAGTTGGCTGTGAAGTCCAATGCATTGGGTTACTAGAGATTCATAAAGAGGTATATAAAGACTATAGTAGTAGAAAATGCAGCTTTACAAAAGTCCAGAAAATTTCCTTTTTGGGACACTAAGCCCTCTACCAGCCCTTAGACTGGGTAAGGCCTAAGGCTTAGACTAAGGGCTAAGGCCTTAGCTTGTGAAAGAGGCTGAAATTAAGGCCTTCGGTGCATCACTGGTTGAGATAAAGACCCTGGGGGTAGTCGTGGCTCGCAAAATGGATGCAAAGTCGATCCTAGTGCAAACGTCGTCGTTATCGAAAACGGCGTCAACGAAACCCATCTCGCCCATTGCGGTCCCTGGAAAAGATTGGGAGAGTCAAATGATGTCTAATGCACCGCTGGATACTCGTATGCCGTGAAGGCGCAGAGCCGCAAAAGTCGTGTGTGTGGGCGTGACGGTGATGGATGCGCGACCTTGAAAGTCAACGAAACAGTGTCGTCAAAGCAGGTATAGGCTCTGCAAATGACCCGAAAGGCGGGGGCTGGGCTTGCGCGGATTTGGAGAAACGAGAGGGTGTTGCATGTGGGGGAAGTATGGTATTCGGCTGGGTTGTTGGTCGTCATTTGGGGGCAATGGGCTAGAATAGTCCTTTTCTAAGAGAACAGGGCCTCTTGCAGACCGTATGGCAGAAAAAACAAATGCAGGGGTGTCGACAGGACAGAGGAGGGAATATGATGGTCCAGGCAGACACGGTAATCTTGCTGGTGGATCCTGCTACCAGGCGGCTATAGCGCGAGCGCGTTCCAGTCTGTCTGAAAGCATATCAAGACTACTGGTAGTTGCGATAAAGAGCACTAGACGCACTGATACATGCCGTTTCAGATAGAGTTTCTCTCCTCTCCGCCTTGTAGCTGGAGCTTGTTTCCCGGTCGTTGTCGTGGGACCCGCGAGTATTTCCTGGCAGCGCAGGACTCGTAAGTTGGCGGTATTGAATATGCTGTCCCCGTTGTGGTCATCGGACGGGGATTTGAAGGTAATCTGTGCAGAAAGAGTGTCAACGGAAGAGAGGAAGACAAGGTCGTGCTTTGACGCGCCATTAACACCAGCAATTCACAATCCAGACACGTCACACTGAGTTCCCGTCCCACAAGAGCCCGCGCCCATCGCTCGTCGGGGCAGTGGTGCCGCGCAGCATAAGGCAGAAATAGAGTCTGCTGAGAAAGTCAGATAAACCTCGCGTGGCGAACCGTGAAACGCACCTCGCTGCTCCGAGTCACGTAGCTAGTGTACGATGAGTATGTGAGTAGGGGAGAAGGGGTGGATCCTCGGGGCCGGAAGGGCTGTGGTGGGGGTGCAGAAGAAGAATGTGTCACGGATCACGGCCCCACTTTCACCACTAACCGCCATGACAAACTGCTTTGTCTGTTCGTTCCGCCCAGAGGCACTTGGCCTGCCTTCTGCCTCCCAAATCGAAAACCTCCGCTCCATAAGTCGCTCGAATCTTCCAACTCCTTTGGACATGTCTGCCAAACTCACTGCTGTGGCTGCGACTATTGCCGACTATGATGCTCACCTTGCTCGGCTCGAAGAACTGGTTCGGACGGCCAAGGAGGAACGGGCCCGAGCTGTGTTATACCAAGCTCAGTGCAAAAGCCTCCTTACGTCGCCTATCCGCCGGCTTCCAATCGAGATTCTAGCCTGCATCTTTGAGTTCTGTGTACTTGTGCCACCTACAGATATGTGCAACACTATGGAGGAAATCAAGGGCCCTCGAGAGGCGTTGATGAAGATGGTTAATCAGAACCTTTACTCTCTTATGCAAGTGAGTTCAATCTGCGTTAAACGAGGGGTACGGGCAGGCATTGATTCCTCCTCAGGTCTGCTGGCGCTGGCAGGAAGTAGCAAGAGCAACGCCAAGTCTTTGGAGCCAGCTCATTATCGATGGACGTCACTTAACCGTATCAAGTACTACGTTGCAAAAGGCCTCGAACTTGATCGAAACGACTTTGTCCAAAGGCGGTCGATATCCACTTATCTTACAGGTCAAGGCACTGTGGGCCTCCCGCTTGAGCAAAACCGATGGATATGCACATCTTCGTCGCTTGCTGGAAGCACCAATAAAGAACTCCCACCGGTGGAGAGAGGTTACTCTGGATTTCGATGCCGACACAGCGACGGTGCTCGCTCCGATCCAAAACCGTTTGGACTGCCTCGAGTTTCTCGATGTTCACATCCCTAGCACATTCTTTCAGCCGCTACCCTTCCTTCCATTCGACTACTTCACAAATGCCCCGAGATTGACCAGGGCGCTATTCTCCGGACCGGCAAATTGCATTGTTCCACTCCCATGGAGCCAATTGCAACACTTCTCGTTCTACATGCCCAAGACGGCCTTCGATCCGGCCCATCTCCGCTTGTTACACTTGGACAGCCTTCCGTCAGGCGGCACATTAGTGTTGGACTTGGATCTTGGACAGAATCACAACCCGATGGCGCCGATACATGTGCAAAAGGTGGCGAGTCAGCTGTTGATGCTGCAGCTTCAGACAGTCGACATTGCGGATACCACCCACAGTCTGGGACGCGTGTTCTCTTCGCTTTGCTTTCCCGAGCTGACGCGATTGATACTGAAGGAACATCCGCCGCCGGTGACAATGGTCCATCCGAGTTGGAATCAAGCGGAATTCTGCAGCTTTGTCGAGCGTTCGGGGCTCGGCCAATGTCTGTCTTCGCTCACCATCGACCTACCTTTGGCAACAACCGACCTCTGTGATATTCTCGCGCGCCTTGCAGCAGGACTTGTGCCTCATAGACACATACCACACCGACTTTCCGCCGCTCGTGACGGATGAGCTGTTCGAACGCCTCACGGTGGACGCGGCGGGCAACGAAGGTCAGGTACCGGTGCTGGTGCCCCGCCTTTGCTTACTTTCAATCGTTGGTCGTTTCGCCTTCACGGAGGAAGCCTTGAAGAAGTTTGCACAACGTAGGATGGTGCATCTAGACGCAATCCATTCCGCGTATGTATTCCGTCTCATTTTGAAACCCAAAACAAGCATCCAGTGTCCTCTGGGCGAAGACCTGCAAGCCGAATTCCGGGAGTGGGAGAAGAACGATCAGTTTGCTTTTTTAATGAAGAGGCAATAGTTATTTATACAACACTATCTCTGTTGAATACTCTGAGTAATAGACTCTTCTGAACATGATGAATGGGAGGTAGGACGAAAGAGTTGTAGTGCAAAATAAATTGTGGAGAGTCCGTTTTATAGTGAGTAAGAAGGGAGGCAGCGACGAAAGATCAAGGGAAGAGAAAGTGGGAAGGATAACTTGAGCGCAGGGAAAACCGACTGTAAGAGGGTAAGGTGTTTGGTACACGAGCGCAAATTTTTGACTCGCCGGCATTCGTCACTGTTAAGTAGCAGCGAGCTCTACTTCGGCTGGGGCACGCGACTCTGCTTCTGAAGACTATCGGCACTAAAGATGCGATTGAGCTCTGAGGGAACGGATTGGGCAGAAGATAGAGACATTGGACATACCTTAAAAACGCTTCATGCGCCGAAGCACTGACTCGGACCTCCTTCGGCTACATGCTACACTTGCACCCGTTGCCTACTACCGAGGGTGGGCAGACCCGCCGGCGTGGGTGAAGTCAGCAGAGTAGTTGGGCTTGTACACACAGTCGGGGTCACTGTCGTGGTGGCGGAGAAGAAGATCAGCAGTAGCAAAAAGTCTCTGCCGGCTCGCCTCTATGGTGGAAGTGTCAACAACGGCAAACAAAGAGGATCGCTTTTCGCGCACCTGAATCGGGACCTCCTCCTTAACCGCAGGGCTCAAAGTCACTCTGCATCAAGCTTCCACATTTCCAGTTCCGCCCCGGTGGACGATGGTCCCTGCAGACCTCCTTCGTCGCTCTCCACGTTGCCTCCCCGCCGTCTTCCTATCCTGTGGCGGAGTTGCCTAGTCGTCGTCGAGCACGCAGGTCAGCGGCTTGAAATTGCTGATGAGCGGCGCCAACAATAGCCTTCCATTTGAATCGCAGGTATGTTAGAGCCCGCCGAGAACTGGCTCTTGAAGAGTTGGGTGGCGCATAAGCCTGGCAATCAGCCACAAGTTATTGCCGATGGAGAAGTAGGGATATAAAGCCCACATGCTCGAGTCGTCACTGATTTCGAGGAGGCGACGACACGGAGTCGTGGAAGCGGGAGCTGAATTTGGAGATGGCGGGCGCTTTCGTGTTTTCCTGTTTCTTTCCAGCGGCGACCATAACCAAGAGATCTAGAAAGATATGAGGGACGCATGTCGAGTGCGAGGCGGAAGACGCGCATGGCAGTCGGGTTCGATAGCGTTCCTCTATATTGGTCTCGACTCCACCTCGCTTCTCCAAATTCTGAAGTAGGTCTTGCAGGTATTCTTGGAAAGACCCGGCACCGAGAGCCCAAAGAGCGCAGGGCTCGCGAGTTCGATTGACGCAGAGTGAAGTCGACCAGGCAGGAAAAGAGGACGGACACCTGCAGAGAAAAAGTGAGGAATTGGGAGGACAACGAAGAGCGCGCTTGGACGCCACGGGAATAGTCCACTCCCAGCTATCCAGCCCTATTCTTCTCTTCTAAGCTTCCGCGAGCGGCGATGGTGGAGGTAGCGCCCAGCCGCATACGGCAGAAAGCAAGATTACCCTCGTGCTGAAGGAAGAACGGTCAGCGTCAATGACACCATGCGGATGGTTGTGCAGCTCACCGAGCCGCTCTTTCGTGCGCCGTAGGCAGTTGATACGAGGGAAGGGCTGGGGGGAGCATGCTTGACGGAAGGCGGCAAGCGGATACAGTGGAGGAACGGAAGAAGGGACGACGGGCCAGTCACGTCGCGTGACCCATCAATCCTTCTCTCGTCTTAACGACCACTCGGGTCAGTGTATGACGCTCAACCACACGAGAAAGAGGAAATATACTGCTGGCGCAAGCTATATGCGGCATTCCCTGCACTGATTTGTAGCCCGCCAGGTTTCAAGTTCCGAGACGGTCTGAGAGACTGAGACTCTGAGCGCAAATTCTTGGGGCGAATGGGAGAACTACTACGGCGCGCATTACAGTATGCACGCAACGAATAACTTGGCAACACCCCGTCTCAGCTTCTCCCTTGGCAACCTCCCTCTGCGACCTCCGAAAAGCACCCAGGCGACCCGTACCGAGCTGCTCCGTAGTTTCGTGGCGCTCGCCCGCTGAGTCCGAGCCGTGCTTGGAGTTCTCTCGCACTGGGTGCTAGTATACCAGACGTGTTCACTACGGTGCGTTGTGCAGCTAAGCGCCGACTTGCAGACCCTGATTATCCTTTTCCAGTCCAGCATTCCTTCCTCAAGCATTTATTCGGATGCAATGACCGCGAATATGCTCTTCATCTCCTGCGATGCATGTGTACCGTGTGGCCCGAACCCGCTTGAACGTCTTTCATCTCTTTCTACCTTGTCTGACGACATCCGTCCTCCAACGAGCTTTCGCAAACCGATTGGTCTCTCGCATGTGGATGCTCGTATTTGGGCTCGTATAATAGCTATATACTAGTGCCGCGAACAGTGCGTAAACCCTCTTTTTCTCCCTTATATCGCACTGCCGATGTTCCTTTTACAGTTCCGTTACCCAGCCCTCCTTGCTCTTCTCCGTCAGCGCCATTCCCTCCCACATCAACTCCTTCGCTATTCGCTCAAGCCACTTGCACGTCCCGGAGAAGATAGTCGAGGGCAACGACAACACCGTCTAAAGCTGCAACGAGTAGATTTCTGTCTTCCCCTATGCAGGCAGCCTCGATTTCGCAGGATTCGTCCGTGTACGATAAAGATAAACCCCGTACAATACAGCGATCGAGCAGATCGTATAAAACAATACAGAAAGCATGTTATCGATAGAAAATATATACATCTGGATTCCAGAAGTATAATCACAAAGTATAATGTCAACAGGCTCCTTCTCCACGCGACCAAGAACCAGCCGTCAAGGACACTCGACGGGCAAGGAGGGACGGGGGAGAGAAATCCTAGCCCCGTGTGTCAAGTGACAACATCATCCTGCTCGAGCGTTCGTCGGCCTCCTCCGATGGGCAACTCCCCCTAGTACTAGTTTGCACAAGCTTTGCTTCCCCCAATCTGCTCAAAGTATCAAACAAGTGATAGATTCGTACTGGTACAGTGAGAAAAGCGTTAGCTAGTGTGAGCATAAGTAGAGTATGATGTCCTACCTGGTACAGTGAGAAAAGCGTTAGCTTGTCTCACTGTCCAGGACACAATAAAGACTAGACGACGTCATGGAGATTATATAATCTCTCACACAAAGCTCTCTGCCGAGCTCCTCCCCCGTCTTTTACATCGCACCAAATTATCTCCGCCCACGTGTATGTCGCCCTTCGACGAAGAATCGCCGCCCATGCTCCCATATGGCTGCGAGACAAAAGGCGCTCGACAGCAGCCTTGCCCCTCGAATGGCGCCGCAAAAAGGATTGAGTAGGAAGGGACAAGTATGCGGCACGCGGAGATACACTCCACAGACCTCCAGCTGCCGCCTTCTGCGAGATATATTGACGTCTTCCGGTCGGCGAGCGAGCACGTGACTTGCCATTTTGGGAAGTCGACGCCGATTTCATGGGGAAGGTGCAGGCGTGGGCGGGGAGGACGGGGGAGGGAGAAGAGGGAACAGGGAGTTATGGTGAAGATGTATTGCAGTTAAGAAAGCTGCGATGGTCCACGAGCTTGACGCAAATTGCCCTCTACTGCTCTCTGTCAAAGTTAGTCGACATCGGTCGAATATCCAGCCCCATGACCAAAAACATGGTCGTCGTTACGCTGACGCGGAGATGATGTTGTTGCGAAAGATGAGGATTTGGACGGCAGCAATGCTGTTTTGCTTGACGAAGAACCGAGGAAGATTGGCGCGACGGCGCGAACGCTTGGCCAAAGTACGGGATTTTGCTGCCGAAGGCCGTCGGGCTGCTTCACAACCACCAACATCGTGCCGTTGCGGAGATGAAAGAAAGATCATGGGAGAATACGCCATGGATGGCGGGGAGGACTTAAGCATTCAGTCAATGGATGGAAGTAGGCGATAGTCAGATACGCACTTGACAACAAGCGATAATAATGGCAGTCTTCCCAACGTGGGAGGAATAACTTGAACGGGTCCCGAGACTGTCCGACAGAAAGTCTTGCTGGAGAACGATAATGCGACATGAAATAAAGAGCTTGCAGGGGGAGACTGTTAGTAACGACACGAGTAAAGAGAGCGAGTTTTTGTGCACCTATTGCCAAATCCTTTGATCGTCCGCTACCCTTCCTAGAAACACCATGGGCGGACGACGAACATACCCCGTTGAGCAGTAGCCCGGCGAACGAGCGGGCCAGTTGTGGGGCCGTTCGCGCCCGCGAAGTCAGCGCGTTTTGAAGCGGGAGGCTGTTATGTGGCGCGGGGCGGCTGGGCGGGTCGGGGAAGCAACGGGGAAGCGAGCGGAGGTGGAGGTGAGAGAGTTTGGGTAAGCAACACGTGGCTGGCCGCCGTTGGTGTCGCAGCCTGCGCGGTCTGTCTTGCGCTGAGGCGTAGGGTTGTCTCCGATATTTGGGGTGTGGCAAGAAGCAAGGGCCAGTCGGGTCGGGCAATGACTCGGATGGTGAAAAGTGTGGATTGATCAGAAACGTCACTTGCGTGACACGGCATTCTTTCTCTTCTCTTTACGCGTTGTTCAAGATGGCTTCATGGGCACCCCAACAACAGGGTCTTCAGGAGGTCCTGCAGACGCTCCACGAATCCACCGACATGAATGTAGCTGTTCAACGCGCTATCACCCATGTATGTCTTCCGCTGCTGTTTTTCTCCATTGAACTCCAGCTGAAAAGACCCACACAGAAACTAAACAACTTTTCTCGCGCGCCCGAGTACATTGCCTATCTGGCATATATTCTAACGGACATGCCACAAGAAGAGGACCGAATCCGCACCATCGCTGGCTACCTCCTCAAGAACAATGCCCGCCTCATCCTGACTTCAACCCCAGAAGTCGCTCAATATGTCAAGGCGGCGGTCCTCCAAGCGTTCACCGACGAGTCGGTCATGATTCGCAATGCGGCAGGCCAAGACATCGTCGCTTTTCTTGGCCAACTCGAACCCCGTCACTGGCCTGAGTGCCTTCAACAGCTCATGAACACTCTCGACTCACCTGATTTGAATCGACAAGAGGTACGTGCCCTAAATAGCTTGTACTGAATAATCCAAGACTAACGTGCTTCTCTACACAAAGGCCGCCTTTAATGTTCTCGAAAAGGCATGCGAGGACTACCCCGGAAAAATGGACGTTGAGATCAACGGCACCCGCCCCCTCGATTTCATGATCCCGAAATTCCTCATGCTGGCCAACCACCCATCTGCCAAGATGCGCTCCCATGCGGTCGCCTGTTTATCGTACTTTGTTCCCGTCGGGGCCCAATCGCTCTTCGTTCACATTGACAACTTCATCGCCACTCTCTTTAAACGCGCCTCTGACGATGACCCTTCCGTTCGTCGCCACGTCTGCCAGGCCTTGGTCCTCCTACTTGCGGCCCGACCGGAGAAACTCATGCCAGAGATGAACAATGTGGCGGAGTACATGCTATACTCGACCAAAGACAAGAATGAAAACGTTGCGCTCGAGGCATGCGAATTTTGGTTGACCTTCGCTGAAGACGCCGATTTAGCTGTCCATCTACATCCCCTACTCGCCAAAGTTGCCCCTGTTCTACTCGATTGCATGGTCTATGGCGAAGACGATCTACTCTGGCTGGAAGGTGATGCTGAAGATGCAGCAGTCCCCGATAAGGAAACGGATATCAAGCCCCGTCACTATGGAGGTGGCAAATCTCACGGACTAGAACGCGATGCGGACGGAAAAGAGCCTCCCAAGACGCGTATTGGGGCTTATGGTGAAGAAACCTTCGATTCCGACGAAGAAGACTACTTCGACGACGAGGATTTTGCCGATGAAATGTCCACTGAATGGAATCTGCGGAAATGTGCCGCAACCGCTTTGGATGTCTTAGCGGTCAGGTTTAGTGGCGACTTGCTCAATGTCCTGTTGGGCCCATTGAAGGATAAATTATGGAGCAACGACTGGCTACAGAGGGAGAGTGGGATTCTCGCGCTAGGTGCCATGGCCGAGGGTGTGTATTTCAAGTGATAATGTGAAAATCAAAGCTAACCGCATCGGATTCTAGGTTGCATTGAGGCTATGAAACCGCATCTGCCGACTCTCATTCCATATCTCATCAGCACGCTATCGGATTCCAAACCCCTCATTCGTTCTATTACTTGCTGGACCCTTGGCCGCTACGCAAGCTGGACAACCCAGCCCATATCCGAGGAGCACAAGAATGAATACTTTGTGCCAACGATGGAGGGCGTAAGAATCCTTCATTTTTCACCGCTTTTTTATCACTGATTGCGGTTTAAATAGCTTCTCCGAATGGTCCTTGACAACAACAAACGAGTTCAAGAGGTTGGTTGCAGCGCCTTTGCCACCCTCGAAGAAGAAGCGGGCATGGAGCTTGCACCTTACCTGGAGCCCGTGCTCCAAAACCTCGTCATCGCATTCAACAAATATCAGCACAAGAATATGCTTATCTTATACAATGCCGTTGGCGCCCTTGCTGATGCAGTGGGTCGGGCGTTACAGAACCCGCGTTATGTCGATATCCTGATGCCTCCGTTGACCAAGCGTTGGTCGCGATTGAAGGATGACGACGAAAATCTGATTCCTCTTCTCGAGGTTTGCTTTTTGATCTCTTTCCGCTGCAGCTTTGTTCATCAATGTTTTTAGTGTTTGGCTTCTGTTACAATCGCCATCGGAACGGCATTTTTGCCGTATGCTCAACCCGTTTTTGAGCGCTGTAATAACATCATCCACAATGCACTCCTCAAATACCAGGCCTACCAGGAGAATCCGGAATCAGAGGAGCCAGACCAGTCGTTTCTCGTTGTTGCTCTCGATCTTCTCTCCGGGTTGACTCAAGGCATGGGAATGGAGCTGCAACCATTAATCACAGCCAACAACCCTCCTCTTCTTGCCCTTCTCACTGCTTGTCTCAAACACCCGCAAGCGCCCGTTCGACAGACTGCTTACGCACTTGTTGGTGACATGGCAGTGGGCTGTTTTGTTCTCCTCCGCCCCTACATGCCGGGCATCATGGCCGAACTGACTCTTCAACTGGACCCGGAGCCGAAGTACGACTTCATCAGTGCTTCTAACAACGCAGCCTGGTCGGTTGGTGAAGTCTCGTTGCGATATGGAAGGGGTATGTCGCCTTCTCTGTTCGCCTGCGTTGCCCTGTTCCTGACGAATTATAGACGACCCCGAGTTTAAGCAATGGGTCAACCCGCTCATCGTCCGGCTAATTCCTATTCTACTGCATCCCAAGGCACCACGAAGCTTACACGAGAACGCCGCCGTTTCCATTGGACGAATCGGGTTGACTAATCCAGACCTTGTTGCGCCGCACTTACCCGAGTTTGCCCAAGCCTGGTGTCAAGCATTGTACGAGATTCGGGACAACGAGGAGAAGGATTCTGCATTCAGAGGTTTCTGTACGCTTGTGCAATATAACCCACAAGGCATCGCCAAGGTTATTTTCTCTGTCCTGATGTAATCCTTGATTGCTGATGCATTTTTTGTTTTCGCAGAGTCTTCTTTGGTTCTGCAACGCTATCGTGCGATGGAACCAGCCCTCTCCCGAGCTCAACGAGATGTTCAGGACGCTATTACAAGGCTTCAAGAACCACGATGTCGCCGCATGGCAGGCACAAGTGTCAATGTTCCCCCAACCGATCCAAGAACGGCTCGCTGCACGTTATGGCGTCTAAGACGACCCCCGAAAACACGACTCAATCAAACCATGATGTATGACTAGCCCTCTTTTTTTTCTCCCTCCGTTATCCCCCTCCATCCACCCCTTTGGTCTCCTGCATGATGCATCTGCATCTTTTAGTAGCAGTAGTGGACCCCACCTTTCATCGTAGCTACCTGTAGTATTTCCCCCCCCCCACCTTGTTGTCACGTAACTCATGTTTACATATGTGAATTGCTCTCACTTATCCACCCACCCCACCCCACCCACCCTCACGCTCATTGCTCATTTTATAGGTAGTACATATGAGTAGTCAGTAGTATACAGTAGGTAGTCAACAAAGTAGTGTAGCATTTTGGTAGTATTTCTTGATGGCTTTGGCAACCAGTGAAGGCTATAATGAATAATGATCCCACTGCTTTTGAAAAGTATTTCCAATTTATAGAAAAAAAACAGCAGTATAAAATTCTTAATTTATCTCTACAACATTTTTATAAACTGATATTTACACTGCATTTATTCATAGATATGCCTACAACTGACCAGAACAATACATAATTATCCCTGCTACAGGTACAATGGTTTTCAACTTGAAAAATTTGCATTCTTGGATTATTGTTCTGGTATTGGTGGGTGATTACCTTTTTTTTAATGTTATAAGTATAGTCACAGGATATTCAAACATAGTAAGGTGTGTTGAAGAAAGGAGAGGAGAACCAGTCTATATTATAAACTAGACAGGGCTGGGGCTATGCCACAGCTTTAAATGTTACAAGACATACCTTCACTTCACTCTGGTAACTTGATCAAGCATTGAAATAAATATATATATTATATATCTCAAACTAAAGTTTTGGGATAAGTTATATTGGTTGTGGAAATTTCATTTGGTAACAATCGGACTCCAGCATGATGCTGGTTTCGAATTCAAGATAGTGCTGTATATAGTTGTCCATGTGAAAAAACAGGCCGTGTCAAGTCTACTATTTTTGGCAACTATTAAAATATAGTAAGGTGTGTTGAAGAAAAGAGGGGAGAACCAATTTATATTATAAATAGCTATATGTCTGGAGAACTGAGTCAGTAGAATATTATAGAACTGTTAAGTGCTGTGCAGAACAGAGGGGTTTCTAGCATAGCTAACAAGCCAGTAGCTGCCTGACACGAATGAACACAAGACCGACTGGACTGGAGGGAGTCGGAGCGGAGCAATGCCCGCAAGTGGAGTGAAGTTCAGTTGAAGGACAAGAGAAGAGAGAAGAGTTATTGGAGTCATTCCACACAGAGGAAGAGTGCAAGTAATGTTTATAATCAAGCTAAAGTAGCATAGCTACTTTAGCTGTTTACATACTAATAGTAAGTGTTGAGCGCAGAGAACCGGATGACGGTGCGAAGGAAGGGAGAAGGAGCGCAGGAGAGAAGACGCGATGACCAGCAAGGACTCGGGAGACGGGGTGACCGTAAAAGACAGGAATGAGATTGATTACTAAGCTACATGTGATCCGTAGATACGCTGTGAGCTACACAATCTGCAACAGTAAGTAGAAAGGGAAGACCATAAGTAAGTATAAGGGGTATGGAGTGCATATGGAAAGTAACAAGCATAGGGATATACAGAGATGTAAGTAAAAAGGCAAAAAACATACAGAGTACAAGGTCGCCGGCGGGCTCGAAAAGGGGGCTCGAAAAAGGAGTTGTTGTTGTCGTCAGAGGGTTAGAAGTGGACAAAAAAAGCAAAAGGTGAGCAAAGCGCTCACTGGAGAAGGTCTGGCCCCGTCGTATGCCTACGCCAATCGCGGTGCCCAACTGGGTGCCACTAGTTATCCGGGTGCCTGACCCGTTCGACATAGCCAAGTCCAGGAGGGTTTCAGAGTGGGAACAGGCAGAGGGGAGGCGCGAGAACAGATTAGGATAGTGCTTGTAAGGGCAACCCCGGAGGCCTGAGATAAGGTCTAGCAGGGGAGGATCCAAAGCGTGAACATTGGTAAGCAAATACAAATGAAGCTGACCTAGCAGGGGAGGATCCAAAGAGAAGAAACTCTAAGGGTCCGCCTGCTAGGGAGCTGACTATATACTGCTTGTCCATAGCTGCCGCTGTCGGGCACAGAAGGCTTGGGTGGCGTCGCAGGCAAGATCCCAGGGCGACCGTTGGGACGGCGTTGACGGATCAGTGATTGTGCGGGCAAGATGGAGGGCCGGGCCGGAGACGGAACCGGAATCGGACCGGAATCGGAGGCGTCTCCGAGGGGCCGAGAGGGGGGTTCCCCTGACAGATGCATGCTTACCTCTTGTTCTTGTTTCGCTGTCTAAGGCTTCTTCTACTTAGCTCCAGGACGATGAAACAGGTGATCGCTTACCCACCCACTTTATATCCTAAACGTTCATATCCCTTCTCTGTCGATACCCGCACCTGGCGTGGAAACAGGGAAAGCGCTCACGATTCGAGGCTAATGACACTATAACCTACCAGAAGCTGATCTCGTTCGGCTGGGCCCCGCAAGTTAGTGATATATGACGCGGAGTCCTCGATGACAAGCCTCCTCAGACAGAGGACACGGATCGTGGTGCGGGAGACGAAACGAGGAGGGGAGATCACATGTTGGCCCGACCATCTTCCTTCTTTTCCACAACGACAAACGACGACAGGCACCCACTCTGTGTTCCTTGTTCCTTATCGCGCACCAAACTTTGCGCACCATGCCTGCGCACTGGACAGCCGGCAGACCTACTTGGGGCTGCTTACTTCTCCGTTCTGTCCAGAGTGCTGCCCAGTGCCCAAATGGCTTTGCTGATGCGTTATCGCAGATGGTGCGGCTCTTTGACGGCGGGGACCTGTGGCGCATGGGATTATTTGCTAGGAAGTTCAGTGCAAGAGTAAAGTTGGCTACAGGTGCGAGGTATTGGAGGTAGTACCCACCTGCTGTAAGACATGTTCTGACTTTTCCACGAGAAATTTTGAAACAGCGCCACCATATGGCGCCCAATCGATATCGCTGTGTGCAACCCCAACTGATATGCCTCAGGTATATTTGCTGAGTTGTGCTGACCTCTTTTAGCCATCGTATCTCAGAGCAGAAGGCCCTCGTCGAACATGATATTGATGTCATCTCCGTGGCCAGCACATGGGCGGTGTACGTCAAGTTCTCAACAACGTAGAGCAGGTCATCGAGGGCTTCTATCGCCGAGGCATCCTGGTCAACGAAGAAGACGTTGTCGACAATGTAATCAGTATCGACTGCGGTGAAAAAGGTGGTCACAGCAATCATATGTCGACCATATATGGTAGGGGTCACGACCTCATGACAAGCTTTGAGACCAAAACTTGTAAACTTAATAGCACTGGGAATAGTTTATGTACCAAGTCCCAAATGTATATTTGAGCAGCTAACAGCATTTGGAAGATAACCTATAGACCAAAATTTTTATTATTTGAAGTTTAAGGTTTTTTGCCCTGGATTTGGCAGGTTTTGGTCATGTGTTGCTGATATGTGACATGATCTGTCACATCTAAGTCACATCTGGAGGTGGCAGAGGCTGAGTAAAACTGTCAGCAGCTGAAACTTGTATTCAATAGCCTTCATGATGCCTAGTATTCTTGTCGGATAAAGCTATTCGGTACACCGATCTGTGACAGTACACAGTGTCCATCTATTTGGTACACTGATGACTTGATTGACTTTACGTAATGTGATAAGTGTGACAAGTGCGACAAATCACAGAGAAATCTCTTCTTTTTCACTTGAACCTAGAAATATGTCCCAATATGGTGTAAATTCCAAGAGATCTTAAATAATAGTAACTTGTGTTCCACCCCAGGTAGTTTTGGTGTTAGCGGGAGACCAGACTGAGATGTAGATAAGGAGCGATCAATTTCCGATAGTGTCAATCAATTTCCGATGAGGCCATCAATTTCCATCAACAAGCTATAAACTCTTATTCTGACACAGTTTTCAATGTAATAGAGACTATCAGCACTCAGTTCCGGAATATTTAAGAGAGATTGATTTTCTTAGTACTGATAAGAAGAGTTTAAGAATGGGTTTAAATAGAATCAATAGGTTTTTTACCAACAACTGTCACATAACTACAAAACTCTTATATTCTGGACTTGGCAGATCTAAACAATGTTAGTCTACATGAAACTGCAAGTGTTTGAAACATTCTTTAGTACTATGGTTGAGGGCAAAAATCTCAAGGAAAAATGCTCCACCTGTCAGATTGTTAGAACAAAGGTTCCAGGGCAACTAGAAGCACTGGAAAAGCAAAAAATGGGTTTATCCTAGCAGCTAATAAGCTCTAATTATCAAAGGATATCTATGTGTAACGCTTGTCACATCAATCATCAACAGTGTACCAAATAGACAATCATCTATTTGGGGCACGGTTTACTGTCACACCTGGTGTACCAAATAGCTTTATCCATTCTTGTCTAATCTATTGTTGTTGCTGGACGAGCCGATTGGCCCAACCGCTGTGCCCACATTACATCTAAATGCTAGTATGTTGCATTGAACAGATGCACCACAGTAGTATGCAATTCTTGACTGCCGATGTGCCGTCGCCACAGGTGAAAAAAAAAAAGGAGTCAGCGGGACATCGGGTGGCTGGGCGCAACGCACCCGGGCCGGACCTCTCTCTGGGAGTATGGCAAGCCCAGGTGCCTGAGCAAAGGGAACCGTAAGGTGAGGCGGTCGTCCGTGGTGGATCCTGGGTGGATCAGAGGAAGAAGCCCATGTCGCTTGTCACTGGCACGTGCGATAGCTAGCGCCTTTAGAGTGCGAGTCGCGGGGCCGGATCATGAGGGAGGCCAGGACCGGCGCCGCAGAGTCACATTTTGCTGGCGAGGCGAACTTCTCTTCTCTTCAGTGCTCGCTGTCCGGATCCGCGACTGGAAAGATCAGTGATGTCTTTGCGTGCGCGGGATGCATGCCGCGCGATGGGTTTTGCCGGTAAGCGCTCGCGTAGCTTGGGTATTAGTACACAGCGGCGAGACGGCGCTTCGATCATACGGAAGTAAATTATTCACTGGCGTTTTCGTGATGGGCGCGTCGCTGGTCACGTGGGAGGGCCCACACAAAGTGCCAGCCGTCTGTCGCCCGATGCGACCCTCTTCAGTTCTTCTTCCCCTCCCTCCTCCACGAGCTGTTTGCACCCGAGAAGAGAACACTAACGAAAGAGAAGAAGGACGACTAGAATGGCGACGACAGAAGCTGGGGCAAAAAGATTTCGCCGCTTTTGGGGTGGGCGGCTCGGAAGCGGCTGGTGGGCGGCTCTGTGAAAATTGGGTAGACAATATCTTTGTACCTACTTAACATAATGGCGACATTGTTGCGCCGTTCGATAGCCCCCAACGAGCCCTTTCGAACGTGCCACTGAGCGGCTCGAACGGTGGCTTCGTTGTGGGGCATCGCCCTTGGACTTTTTGGGTGGGCGGCTCGGACGCGGCGGTGGACGGCTCGGACGCGGCGGTGGGCGGCTTTGGGCCTGAATTTCGCCGCCCTCTTTTCGCGGTGGGCGGCTGGTGGCAGTGCTGCCGCGGCTGTGGGCGGCTCTCGCACAACTGAGCGCGGCTCTCGTGTGACAGAGGGCGGCTCTCAGCCAAGCGAGGAGGGCGGCGATGAACACGGCCGCCCACCCCAGTAAGCGGCAGCTGCGGCGCCGCTCTCTTCCCTCGACCTCACTCCTAGTCACCACAAGGCCGTCGCCTTCGTCGCTGGCCACTCCTCCAGGTCGTGAACGCATGTTGCGTTGCCCGCGCCCGTCGTCGTCGTCGCCATCAACGTTCGCCGGCGGCGTCGACACTGACAGATGATCAGTGATTGAGATCTCTGCATCTTGCCTTCGCTCCACCACCATCCCGACGTGCCCTCGGCCACGGCCCCCCCTGTGACCTCAAGAACCCAACGTCGGTGCCCTCACACAAACCTCGAGCTCACACAAACCCAAAGCACATGGCCGCCCGCCGCCCGCTGCCGCACTGCGCAGCTTCAAGTTGGTACGCGGGTTGATGAGCGGCTCGGCTGCTCCCCGTGCGACTCCCCGGTTGAGGACGGACCCGCATTATCTTGCTACTTCACGCCAATGCCACGCATGTCCAGCAACGTGGTAAGGCATTATGCTCAGCAAGCTGACCTTGGCAGTGCTCTCCCTCCGAGTCTCATCGGCGGCGGCGGCAGATGGTGCGCGGCCACGGTACAGTTATTCAGTCTGATTAGCGCCGCCTACTGTTCCGCCTGCTTGTTGAGTGGCTTCGCGATTCACGCTCGATGTGCTGGGCGAAATATCTTGTCACAAGCTCGACTTCGCGCGGCTGTTCCCGAGCGTAACACGCAGAAACTCCCTCGGGACCTCGTCGCGAGTATCCTTGCACACCGTCGACGACACTCTCTCGCGTGCACACAACCCGCTTGCCATGGAGAGCCCACCGTCTTTTGAGGGTGAGCGGTAATGTACAGTGCTGTCCCCGACACAACTCCGGTGGCAACTGTCCACGACGGTGCGTCCCCGCCTTCTCTTATCATTATGCTGAACTCAACTAACTGATTCACGAGATGCAGGCCCCTCGTGCGAGACCGGCCTGGACTTCTCGGCGTGGTGACTGCGACACTAGTCTATTTTGTGCCGCCCACCACGCCGCCTACTTCCTTCAAGTTTGGGACTCAAGTGAATGGCGGCCAGTCATTCTGCAACAGCAAGCGGCCTCGGCGGCGATAGTCCAGCAACAAACTGCAGTGTGTGGATACCGGTGCTACGGTAGATAGCGATGACCGGTGCTTACCAGCCCGATCCGAGTGGAGCATAGCACCATCCACGCTGGCCGCTGCCTTGATGCCCGCTAGCCCGATTGCGCCTCGCGCTCGCTGCCATGGACCTGGACCCTGGTGCGGATACACGTGCAATCACATATTTGAAGTTCCCCGATGCAGATCTGTGGTGGTTGGGTGTATACGCATCCGCGTTGAAGGTGTCATGGAGGTGTCGGATAGCTCGACGATGTGGGGATGTTCTTCTCTTTGGAGCGGCGCCCGTGCTTGAGCCATGCCGAGTCCCGACAGAAGCGCACGCGCCGCGTTGGTAACACCGGTTGCCCTACGAGGGGTATGCCCGACATTTCAATTCTACAAGATGAGGGGTTATCCACAATGATTCCACATGATGTAACATGTCAATTTAACAATCCCTAAAAATTTATCATTACTTAGAATGTAAATAGCAGCACAACGACTACAAATTATGCATTGGGGTGTTCACTACTGTGTACAGAACACCCAAGAGTATGTAATTCAACAAAAATCCCAAAACCTTAAAATTGAGTACTTCGCCGCCCACCCCTGGGCGGCGCTCTGGGTGGCACGCTAACATGGCCGCCGCGGCCCTAAAGCCAACGGAGAGGATGTTAGCTGTTAGCGTGAGTGTCTGCCACGCAGATCCACCATCTAGTGCTGCAAGACCGCAAGGGATGGCGTTGGCGCCAAGTCCTAGTGGCATTGATCGACGTCGACGATGCATGATTACGTCAGATCATGCACTTCGCCGCCCACCCCCGCCGCCCACCCACTGGTGTGACTGCCGCGGCAGCGTGACAGAGGTGGGCGGCGATGGGGCTAGGTGACGCGGCGGTGGGCGGCTGGTGGGCGGCGGAGGGCGGCAAAATATATCTGCCCCAAGAAGGGGGGGTAGAAGGACATGATATTGTTAAGTGGGTACTGGAACAGAATGTACGACGGAGGAAGGCACGGATGCGCCAGGATGTGAGTGCGATGAGTGTGAGAGGATGTCACACAATGTCACTCTCAGGTCGGCATCGCCGGGTCGCATGTCCGAATTTGGGGGTAGGTTTGGGCCAAAATCCTGGGTCTGTGTCCGAATTTTCGCCCAGGTTCCGGCCGCTTCGCGGCCGTTTGGTGTCCGAATCGGTAGCCAGGTGATAGGGAATGTTCGGGGGTCCTGGCCCGCTGCGCGGAGCTGTGCCAAGTATTTCCATCATCTCCCCGCTTGTGTCTGGCTTCTCCGCTGATCCCAACTGTCAAAGATTGAATTGAAGTAACATCCTCACGAAGACGGGCAAACGCACAACCACACGAATATGGGACCACTGGTCCACACCCCGTACGACCTGGAGTCCTGGGTCTCGGAGAGCGGTCACGTGCTCGCGCTCGGCGAGGCCGCGCACCCGCTGCCGCCCTGCGCGCTGCACACGTACTCGCTCGCGCTCGAGGACGCAGTTTTCCTGGGCCGTGTGTTCACGCACACGGCCGCGCCGGGCCGGGTCCCCGAGCTGCTGTACGCGTTCGAGGAGCACTGCCGCGCGCGCTGCGCATTCATCTGCGGGATCGACGCGGCGTACATTGGTATGATCACGACGCCGGACGGGCCGGCCCAACAGGGACGCGACACGATGATGCGGGAGAACACGGCCGCGGGGAGGAACGTGTTCCAGGCAGAAGGGGAAATGCAGGAGATGATCGACGAGACAAGGATGGTGTTCAGCTACAACGCCGCGGACGACGCGGACGAGTGGTGGGTCTCGTGGGGGCAGATAGATTTCGCCGTCTACCGCCGCCCACCTGCCGCGAACCGCCGCTGCCCTTACCCCCATCGCCGCTTTCCCATGTCACGCTTCCGCCACCGTCACATGGTGGAGTAGCGGCTGGGTAGCGGCGAAGTACCTGTTTTGACACAAACATGCACTTCGCCGCTCAACGCGGTGTGGCCTTGGCGCTGGACACGACAGCGAGTAGCCTTCGTGTGCCGCAACTGGGGCCGCATGGCTCCAACCAAGGGTCCGGCTCCAGCGGTGCCCATGGCGACGTCGTCCCATGTCACAACGAGCTCATCGCCGTCACACAGCAGGAGGCGGCGAAGTTACTAATTTTTAGGTTTCCACTTTTTCATATAGAAAGATGCCTTATAACCTCTTATGTGCTGTAGTGAAGACCCCAGCATGAAATTTGTAGTCGTTCCACCGCTATGTCCATTTTAGGCAAAGAAATTGATGCCGAGGGACCGATGACACCGGCCACTGTCGGACTGTCCCACCGACTGCAACAAACGGTATATCACTCAGAGGTCATGATACTGACCTCTGACAGCTGTTGAGTACTGTGGCACTGTCTACTATTGTTTCGCTGTCACCGCGGCGCTGCCTTCGCGCCGCATTGGCGCCGCACAAGGGGTAGCGGCGAAATACTCAATTTTTGTGATTTGAAATTTCTGTAAGGATAGGTAGCCCTGATAGTCTAGTATACAGTAGTGAAGACCCCACCTTCCAATTCGGAGTAGTTCCTTTAGAATTTCCATTTTAAGTAATAGTACATTTGTGAGGGATTGAGGATTAGGACATGAACACATAAACAAACAAGGTATTTGCAGATATAACTGTATATATATTCATCTTTGGTCATGGTGCATGGTGTCCTGTGATCACTCTTAACAGCATATGACAAGTAAATACCAAACACCGTACAACAAATTCTGCGAGATCAGCAGTATGTATCGAGCACAAACTTCAATCGGGCGAGCCAGGCGCAACCGTAGGCCAGTGTGGAGCGGCTGCGGGCGTCATCGGATAGCTTGTGCAGATGCCACAGCAGTGGTCTCTCCCTCTCCCTCAAGCAGGCTGCCACTCGCCTCTCCTGCCCTTCGCCGGCGCGCCGCCTCAAGGCAGCCCCAGACTCGCTCAGAACACCCCGACGAGCACAAAATACGCCACTGGTCAGCAAAGGAGGTGACGACAATCAAAACAGTAACATCTCCGGTGCCGACACTGGCAAGCGCAAGGCGCCGTACTTGCTGGTGACTTGCTCCAAGTTGCTCGGCGATCCACCGGCTGAATACAGGCCAGCACCAGGCGCGACTCGGGCGAGCTCTGGCCAAATATTGGCTGTTTTGGCCCGAACCGCCTCCGGAGAGCATTGCCCACGTCCGCGAAGCCTTGCGGGACATACCCGAGGTCATTGCCGTTGAGCGCGTTCTAAGGACCGAACCGGGAGCTTGCGCGTCTGGTCTATGCGCGGGTGACAGCAGGCCAGCAGGCCACGAATTCGGTGGCTGCCGCTTTCCATTTCCTGGAGGGTCGGCATCGTTTTAGCAGGGTAGTCGCGGCAGGTACAAGACGAGGACTCGGAGAGCCAATGCTTCGGCTAAATGTGGCTCGCAAGACACAGAATTGAAGGTTTGTGGCCACGTCTTTGCCAGAGCTGCTCTAGCGGGAAGTCATCTGATCCCCAAGAGCCAAAGCAAGCCGGCTCACGCCGCAAGGTCCTTATGCATTTGCGCGGCGCTTGCGAGGTGACAGGTCGGTGGATAGCCCTGCGAAGTCGCGGGCCACGCTAACGATGATGGCTGCCGTAGTGCCGGTCGACCACTAGCAGAGGGGCCGCCGCCGCCGATGACTGGTGGTAGTGGAGCGGAAGAGAGAAGGAAAAGATGTGTATCATGTGTCATTGACTCTTTCACAGTTGTCACGGTCATCATCACAGTTGTCACCGTTGTCACCGACGTTAACGACGTTGGCCTCAATAACGAGCCCAAAAGTCCCAGTACTGCAATCTGAAGGCCGTTGACGGTTGCGGCAGTGTCTGCTGCGTCTCCGCCGTCGCCGCGGGCGCTGCTATCGCGCCGCACAAGGGGTAGCGGCAGGGTAGCGGCGGGGTAGCGGCGAACTACTCAATTTTTGTCATTTGAGATTTTTGTAGGAATCGGTAGATCTTGACGTCTAGTATACAATAGTGAAGACCCCACCTTCTAATTCAAAGTTGTTCGTTCAGAATTTCCATTTTAAGTAATGATTAATTTTTGAGGGATTAGCTTGACACTATGTTAACAAGGTTGTATATGCACCCCAATCCCTTGCAGACAGCTGAGCAAGGCTCTCTGTCACCTGTCCAGCATTGTGCTGTTCTTTGCTGCTGCTTCACTCTCGCCGCGGCGCTGTCATTGGGCTGCACAAGGGATAGCAGCAAAGTACCTAATTTTTATGATTTGAGATTTTTGGTGGTATTGATAGCCCAGTACATTCAGTATATCATAGTGAAAACCTCGTCATCAAATTCAAAGTCCTTCCTCCAAAAATGCCATTTTAAGTAATGATTAATTTTTGAGGGATTGAGAATTAGAGCATGAACACCTGAATATTCAACACAATACCACCTATGCGACGCAGGTGCAGCACATAGGATGTCGCGTATTGAGTAGATGGCCTTGCAGACTTAAAGAAACAAGTATCTTGACCTGGACTCAGAAGGACAAAAAGACTTCATATTCTGCTCTACACTGCCCATTTTTGTGTCTACAACTCACCCTCTCCAGTGGATTTCACGCAGACAATACCCTCCGAGTCTTCTCAATCTGGAGCGTGAGGTGCCTGGAGGGGAGGCGGCTCATGCCGCGGTTGCGCCGCCCACTATCCGTTCGTCGAACCGCCCCCACAATGCACATGGGCCGGTGCGGGTCTGCGATCGCGTCTCGTTGCGGATGAACGCTTGCACGTCCCCGAAGCCTGTCATGTAGATGAATGTCCGCATTGAGCGTGCTACATTCGCGTTGAGTTTAATCTTGCCGTCGATGGCCCGTCGGCGAGCGCTGGTACATTGGCGAGCGCTGGCATTGTCGCGTCCATGCCCTGCTTGATGAGCCTGCTCGCGGTGTCATGTTGACGTGCGGACGTGCATGCGCCGGTTCTCCGCAAAGTCCGCCACGCCACTATGGGGCAGGCGGCCCTTGCCCGCGCCGATCCGTACCACGTGCAGCGCGCCTGTAATTTCACTGGGGCTACACCACGACGTCGGTAAAGGGACAACCACGCAGAGACAGTGCGGCCGCGATAACGATGTGGGGTCCCAGTGTTCGCAAGCTGTTCATTTCCGTGATGATTGTGAGCGCCGCAAGGTTGTCGGTCCCGCCAGAGCCGGCCGGCGTCAGGTCAAGATGTCGCCGTGGGCAAGAACTTCGTCACTGGGCTGAAGAACGGCAGCCCGAAGCCAAACGGGAACGGCAAGAGCGACCGGGACCTTGAAACCGAGTGAGGCAGGCAATGGAGGGGAAGACGGTGAAGGCACTTGCGGGCCTCAGTAAGTCGAGCTGGTGAGAGGCAAGGCTCCAGACGAGATGCCACAGTCGGGGCGTTCCAGGCCACGGCGCGGAGAGTGGGCCCTGTAAAGCTTGAGTTTTTGTATCTTCGGGAGACCTCGACCCCGAGGACGGAGTCCATCATACTGCTTACGCTGCCTGGTAAGCAACGGGCGACTAGTCACTGCTGCGGAGCAACGACAACAGAGACGCGCCAGAGGAGAAGGCGCGCATAACAGTGCTGAGGGCGACAAGCTGCGTGGCGCCGCCTGGCACAGGGTGGGAAGCGTAAGGGATACAATGTGGACACGCAATGCCAACATAGATGAGAACCAGGAGGTAGCCAAGGTTCAAGTTGCCACTCAGGCCGCGTTGAACGAGGGATGATGCCCCGGGGGCGCAGCGCGCGGAAAGGGCGGCCGAGCAAACGTAGCTTAGTCGCCTACAGTCAGGATTCACCAGGAGCAAGAGAACGCCGGCCAGACCGTGGTAGACATGGTGGAGCGAAAGAAAGATTGATCTTGCCACGTGTCACCACTGTCGCCGTCTCGCCGTCGGCGAGCGTTGATGGCCACGACCAAGAGCGACGACAACGACGGCAATGCGACATGCATTCACAAGAAGAGCGCTAGCGAGGGTGGTGATGGAAACTTTCCAATGAGGAGGACGGCAGTGGTGGAAAGACAGCTGCAACTGCCGCTTACTGGGGTTGCGGCACTATAACATCGCCGCTCACCTCATTTGGCTGGGAGCCGCCACCTGTCACACCAGAGCCGCTACCACTATGTGGAAGAGCCGATACCCGCCGCCTCACTACTGCTATCCAGTGCCGCTACCGAAAAGAATGCGGCGAAATGCACTGTCACTTCCGCCACCCGCCGATACGAGCCGCCACCCCAACATTTCTCAAGACAAGTGCTCACCAACGCGGGCACCATTCGAGCCGCACAGTGGTGCATTCGGAACAGCTCAGCGAACTCTATCGAATGGTGTATGAAGTGTGTCATTATGTGCACTACTCGCGGAGATATTGTCTACAAAAAAACCGGGAGCGCCGCCTCCCGCCGATTTCGCGCCGCTACCTGGGTTTCGGCGAATTCTTTTGGCCCAGTCTGAAGTACTCGGAACATCTGGCCACGGCCCACCGGCCGTATTACAGTACATCGGCCCCTTCGAGTTGGCGATTATGTCCTCGTTGCTCTTGCTTATGGCACACCTGTATCCAAGAATATTGTCATCGGTCAAGGTCACGTCTTCACTTTGCATGTGCAATTTGCTCATACAATGATAGTTTTGACTTGTTATTCACGCAGCGGCGCGAAGAACTCGACACACTCTGCGGTCATGGACGGCAAAGATAAAATCACCGCCTTTTCCAATATTGCACTTCAAATCTTCGAGCACCAACGACAGGGAAGCTTCCGACCGCTGACGAAGAACACACGACTCCTCGGGACATTTCATTTTACCCCAGTACCCGCCATCCATGTTCTCTGTTTAGTTACCCCGAAGGTGACTGGTGTCGCCACCAATCGTTGTCTCCAGCTTGAGCGGGAGGATCTAGCAATATTCAATGAGCTCAAATCCGAGGCACGGAAGGTTTTCGAGGCGATCAAAGCATTCAAGTCACGCAAGAAGGTTCAGAATGAGGATTCAGATGACGAGGGTTCAGAAAACGACTGTTTATAGAGGCCTACATAGCTTGTGTACCACTAATACTATTCCTGTAACACCATTTTGGTTTTTTTGTGTTCTTCGGCGATTTTGGCCGCTTTTTGTTGGAACCTTGATGCAAATTCGGACACCTGGGGCCGCCGCAGGCGGCCCAATTCGGACATGGGGGTCCGGCTCGCGGATCCAGGTGATAGGGAATGTTCGGGGGTCCTAGCGGGCCTTCGCGGCGAGCGGCAGCCCGGGGTCCGGGGTGGAAAACCCCGGCCGTCGCGGCCGGCGCCGCAACTACGTGATAAAAGACTCCGGAGCGCACGGAAAAGGGAGAGAAGGAGGGAGAAAGAGAGGAACGCTCGCAGCGGGCCCCGCGGCGAGCGATGGCTCCCGGCCGGGTGGGTCCAGGGCAAGGCCCTGGTCGGGGTCCGGGGTGGAAAAGCTGGCGCCGCAACCCGAGCAGTTGATTCACATCATCTCCCACCGAAAAAGTCTTGGCGAGCCAACCTCACGAAGATCTCCATCAAAAAAAGTGACAACCTCACGAAAGTGTCCAAGCGCACAACCACACGATTCTGGATACAACCCGCCTGGGGATTTGCACGCAGGAGGGGAGAACTCCGTCTGCGTCCCACCGTGTTTTTTCCCACTGGGTTTTCACGGAGGGTTTTATCCAGTGATCCTGCCCTGCGAGGGCCAGCCGCGGCGCGTGGGTCTCTGGTCCGCTTGACACTTGTTCATAGTCGGTGTGAGGGCAACGTCACGGGTGTAGCTTAGTGCTTGATTGTATGGCTCCTGAGAGCGGGTAGGGGGTCGACATACTCCCTGGAGGGTACAGCTCACCCCCGCTAGCCTCTTGAGTTGGGCGGTACCCAGATTTGGGACCTTATGCCCCGAATAATAATAATAATAATATGACGGCCTAGTCAATGGCATGCGGCTCCAGTAGTGCTGAATAGAAGGTTCCATCTACGAGAGGACATGTAGAGTGGGTACTTTTTCGGTTCTCGTGTCATTCGCCCATGGTTGCGGAAGCTACACAAGACAAGTTATCAACTTGAAGCGCCTAAAAGATTGGAGAGCGCACCTTCCTGTTTCCCAGCCATAGCGGCGGCTTCTACCGTGTCAAGCCCTCGCTCCCCCCAATGCACGCGCCTTGGCACGGTCGTACGAGCTGGGGAAACCCTAGCCTCGCTCAGCGTCATGGTGCCAGCCTGAGTGTCCGGTTCTATAACATGTTTTTTCATTGTTTATTAGAATTGTGAGCTTTTTGACCATTTTGGAGTTTTGTGAAGTGAGCTTTTGTGACAGTTTGGAGGTTGTGCTAGGAGCTTGGAGGTCACAGATGAGAGCTTGGAGCTTGAGTTTGCAGCTCATAGAATAGAGGTTGGAGGTGAAAATTGTTGATGTGCTGAATAATCTTGGGACAATTTAATCATATCAGGGCAAATCATGATTTTGTAGAAATCCTCTAGACAAATCATGAAACTAAGGGGAAAATCAGCAAAAAATGAGAATAATATATGAAGGGACTATATATATGGTGATAATAAATATCAGAATAAGGTACACAACATTTGATTTTATCAAGTGTTACTAATGTCATGGCCACAACATTCTTTGTCCTTCAGGCTGTTTGGGCCTTTAGAAACGTTAAGAGCTAATACCAGTCTTAGGTACTACTGTAGTATTTTACTCAGTTCGCATGTCACGTGTCACACTTGCCATAAAATTCGAATTTTTTTCACATGTCACACTGTTTTACTCAAATTTGTGTCCCAAAAAGGCAATTTATGACGTTTCCGGGCGCCTCCGGCGCCAAGAATTTCCTAATTAGGCAATAATTCGAATTCAAATTTTCGTATCAAATGTCACGCCATTTTTGGCATTCGAATTGAGTAAAATACTACAGTAACTGTGTCACGGCTGTGATAGATGTGACAAGTTTCCGAACAAGGCGGAAAGGGAACACCTGTGTGATGAAACTAATGTGACTGATATTAGATTTCTGTTAATAAAAATTTATAGGCATATTATAATACTATGAAGTACAGGCAAAGTACAATATCTTATATATATTAGTGATAAGTCTCAGTAAACTAGTGCTGACCAAATACAATTATATGATGTTTGAGAGGTAATATATTAAATTCATAAGATATTCAGAGTCTCAACACAATAATGTATTTGTAGTATAGTATAATCATATTGGATGAAAAATATAAATTATGTTATGAATATATTCAACTATAATTTCTATACTTGTTTTCTGTCACAAACAAAGCCGGATCAGATGATGGGCCAACTTAATGGATGATCAAATGATCTAACTTCGTAGTGGTTGATGATGAGATCAAGTTGTATTGATAGGTATGATACAACCGGATGACTATTTCCCAGGAGGTAGGAGGGAAAAGAGAATAAAAGCGCTGGGGGCAGAAGGCCACCAGCGTCCTCCTCCTTATATACTAATTCCAGGCTGACTAATACTGACTCACTCTGACTCATACCGACTCACCCTGACTCATGGCATGACTCACTCTGACTCAGATTGATATGACTCGGTCTGAGTCATTGATGGATTGATGGATAATATCATCTAACCAAATATGGTAAGGCTGTGCTAGCCTTCGTTTGGGGTTGGTTGGTGTGATGTGGTGGAGGTTGATGATATCATCAGAAATTGATGATGGGATCAAATGTGCTGCTGTCATCAGTGATCAGCCTAGAAAGTGTAACATTTTCGTAGAAATTTGACTCAGTCTCGGATGAAGAACTACCCAAGCAGCTGAAGGTTGGTAGAAAGGAAAAAGAAAAAGCCCTATGGGATATAGAGGATTTACTTTGGATGTTATGCAAACATAACCAAAAAACAAATGCAATGTTATTCATATCAAGGGATGTTGTGCCTTATGGCAGTAAACTGGCATTATTGTAGTGCTATAGTGCCAGGCAGTATTATTACAAAACCCATTCTGCCATATGCATTATAAGTACAGTACAACTCATCTGTTCTGTTCCAGGTACATGTTCCCAAGAAAAGCCTTGCATGGCCTGACCCAAAGCCTGAGTCCTGACAATCACCCAGTTTCCTCTGTCAGGGGAACCTCCCTTTTGGCCCCTTGGAGACATCTCCAATTCCGGTTCCGGTCCAGCCCTCCATTTCGCCCACACAATCACCAATCCTTCAATACCCTCCCAATGGTTGCCCTGGGAACTTGCCTGTGACACTGCCCAGGCCTTCCATGCCTGACAGCAGCAGCTATGGACAAGCAGTATATAGTCGGCTCCCTAGCAGGTGGACTCTTAGAGTTTCTTCTCTTTGAATCCTCCCCTGCTAGGTCAGCCTCATTTGTACTTGCTTACCAATGTTCATGCTTTGGATCGGCCCCTGCTGGAACCTTGATCTCAGGCCTCTGGGGTTGCCCTTACATCCTCAGGCTCTTGATCTAGTATCTGTGTGTATTGACTGTTTTACCTATTATATTTGACGATTCAAAGCTTTGGTTAACATCAATATCATCCCTATAAGACTCTCCTGTTGCCATACTAGACTACTAGTTTACCAGGCCTAATATCAGAGACAATGATATTATACCTAAGTTATATCTCTAAATAACAGAGACAGAGACTGCTGTCAGGGGAACATTCCCTTTAGCCCCTAGAAACATCTAGGGTAGAGCACGGGTCAGGGTCAGGGTACCGAGAGGTCAACCCTGACCCTGACCCTCAACTACCCTGACCCCACCGGGTCCGGGTGCTTCGGGTCCGGGTTAACCCCCCGGGTGCAAAATTACACAAATGCCAAGGACGTAAGCAGTTGATTAAAACACTTAGCACCGTAAAAAAAACATGAGATACTACTTGTGGAGCTTTTTTCCCGGCTGTTCTTCAATCGACTCCTCCTCCTGCTCCACAGCCTTCCTTTTCCCGCTAATATTTGCCCGTTGTCCCATATTGACCTTGATGGCGTCGATGATATCTTGATTGCGGACGATGTCGTTGCGGCTCCAGCTCCCGAAGCAGAGGCACTTCCGAATAGAAGCGCCTGTCAGCCGATTGCGTGTATATACAAGTAAGTGTCGACCTTGGGAGAAGACACGCTCGACGGCTGTCGACGTGGCTGGAAAAAAGATCAGAAATTGTTAAAAGATGATATAACAACGCACCAGGTATACTTAGATAATCCAGCGCCATCTTGGAGAGGACAGGCCAGATGTGGCGGCGCTCCCACCACCAGACCATCGGATCACCAGCCTTGGGGTCTGGCGCCTGAGCAAGGTACAAGTCCAACTCGCTCTTGTCCTCGTCTGTCCCGAAGTTGTAATTCAGAAACTCTTCCTCCACCTCTTCCATCGCAGCTGCGCTCGAAGACATGCTCGCCTGGAAGCAAAAGTAGGTTACTGTAGATCAATGAGAACGAAAGACGTACCGCATCACTGCTTAGTGTGTCGTCGCCACCCAGTATCTCAATGTCCGTGTCCCTCTCCCTCTCGGCCCTCTCATAGCTCCGAAACTCCTCCTCAGCCAGCTCCTGTGCTGTATCGATCCACGACTGCTCCCACTTTCGAGACTTGAAGTAATGCAGCTTCAATTGTGGATGAAGGACTAATGGAAATCAGCTACAGATAGATGGGAACAGACAGAGTGCGTACTCATTGCGATGCGATAGACGTTTGACGCGTCAGTATGCGAGTAATACTTGTTGAGGGTTGCTTTGGCAAGATGGAGCGCTTTGCGGATTGGCAAGCGGACGACCATTTGCGAACGGGCGGCAGTGGCTGAGCGCGATGGGAGAACGGTCGTTGTGATGAGGTCGTCGATCTTGTCCATGGTGGGAATGACATCGGCAATGTGGCTCTTCCTGTCGGACGAGAAGAGGATTGTTGCATCTTTGAACGTCTAGGTAATGTCAGCGAAGCAGCGTGGATAGAACATGATATTTACCTTGAGGACATATGCCATCTCGTCCAGGATCTTCCACTCGTCATCTGTAACATCGTATTGGCGTAGGCTGAGGTTTCGATTGGCCGTAATGTCATTAATGACCGACTTGTACTTGATGACGAATAACAGCATATCATAGGTGGAGTTCCATCGTGTGCGCACGTCGCGGGGGATGAGGCGGACGCGAACATTGTGCTTGTTGCATTCGTTCCTCCAGGCAGGTAAAGCGATCGTGGTTGAGTTGATAATAGCGAAGGCAAGCTTGCGAATCTAGGCCGCATTCAGTATGGGTGGAGAGGATTATGACAATGGACACACCCTGCTTATAAGCGTTCGAATCTCCTTTGTAGCCACCTTGTATTCCTCCTGCTCTTCCGGTGATAGAGTGTCGAACACGTCTGGTTCGTTTTCACTATCGTCAAGCCCGTCTATAGCAGTGTTAGCTTGGTCAAGGAGGATCGAGGAGCTCACCATCGTCGACCTCGGCCAAGTCAGATAGCGAATCTGTCTCGTCATCCTCCAGTTCCAACTCTGGTGCCTCATCGCCATCGCCATCGCCATCCTCACCCTTGTCTTCCTCTCCATCTTTCCGCTTCTTCTTCTCGGGCGGTTGAAAAGGTCGAAGAAAGGCCTTCGCAGCAAGATTGAGCGTATGGTTGAAACAACGAACGCGGTTGGCTGCATCGAATACATTGTTCACGTTTTCGGCGAGTGCGGTGTTCTGCGTGTCGTTCGAGGTTGCGTTGTCACCCGCCCAAGCGAGGATCTGAAGATATCAGTGTTTACTCATCGCTGAGAAGGATTATACACACCTTAGCTTGAAGGTTGAATCGGTGTAACATTTCGTTGAATTCAGCGGCGAGCGTTTCGCCACTGTGAGACTACACCGGATAGTCAGCATTGTAAAGGAAGCACAGACACATGCACACACCTTTGGGACCTCGTAGATGTCCAAGAGAAAGACCAGTGGATGGCCTTCGTGCTGAAGATGTACCGTCCATGCAACAAATGCACGGTGGTTGGGTGATGTCCACGCGTCGGTAGCAAAGCTGAGGCGACCAGGATAGTTCTGGAGAAGTATAAGCTCGCATTTGAGGACGAAATAAGACAAACCTCCAGAAGATTCTTGATGTGAGCTGAGCAGCGTTCGAAAGCAGCCTGTAGATCACGAGCAACCGTAAAACGGCTTGGTGGGCTGAATTCAGGACGTCCGGCCGAGAGAATCTCTTTCAACTCGCGATCTTCGATAGTCCTGAACGAGCGAGACGCTTCGGCCAACCAGCGAACGACATGGCAGCTGCGCAAGCATAGGATGAGAAATTGAGAATCAATCAAGCAAAATGCCCGCACCGAAACTCAGGCTCGGTGTGCATCCGATGCGAGACTTTGACTGGGCGTTGTGAAGCTCCAGCCCAAGCTGCAAATATGTCCCCGTCTCGCGGCCCCTTCTGCTTCACTCCCTCGACCCGCTCCCGCACCAAGTCCACCCCCCAGCACTTCTCAGCATGCCTCTTCAAATTCGAAGTCGATGAGCGGTCTTTGGACGGCTGGCCATCTTCGCGCGTCTGGTAGCGCTTGATTCCTTTGAAATCTGCACATCCTGTGAGTAGAACGAAGAAAGATGGACCGGCTGACGCACCTTTGCTCTTGCATCTGGGCTTTGCAGCACAGCGAAACTCCTGATATTGACGTCCGTCTTTGTCCTCCAGCACCTTCGGATTTGGGTGGTAGAATTGATAATAACCGGAGGACCATTTGCTGGCTAGAGGAACATATCAGAGCGCAGAAACAACAATGCATAGATAGACATACTGTTAGGCTCGTTGTTGCCTGAATCTTTACCCACATCGGTGTTATGAGGAGCTTTGGAACCATTCTTGCCTTGAGAAAATGTCAGTAAATGGATATTACTCGAAAGATATTCGTACTGCCGCTCGACTTCGATTGTACGATCACCTTAGCCTTCCGCTGAACAGTTTTGGCGACTTTTTTGAGAGAAGCAGCGGTCCTCGAGATGATGCTCGAGGCCCGAGACGAGACTGACATGTGTGAGCGCAAGGAGAAGGAGAGCAAAGGAAGATGTGCTCACTCGAAAAGCCCACTTGGCTTGATGTTATAACGGGCAGTGGAGGGGCTTGAGGCGCTTGACCAGCTCCTATGAGCCCTGAGACTGGTCCAGGGCCATCCAGGGCCGCAGTGAGAGGAGGTTGCAGTGAGGAGAGCCAGGAATGAAGTGGGTTGCGCCAAGGTCTTGGCCACGTCAGCTCCGCGTGACTCGGTGTGACAATGATCCGTCGGTGATACCCGCCGGGTGACCCGGCATCGGGTCAGGGCTCATCCGGGTCTAAATTCTGAGCAACCCGGTACCCGGACCCGGTGTACCCGACCCGGTGACCCGGCGGGTTTACCCGAACCCGTGCTCTAGCCTAGAAACATCTCCATCTCTGGTTGTTCAACTCTGTGTTTACCCCTGCCAACACCCTAGAGTTTCTTCTCCTTAGATGTTCCCCTGTTAGGTCAGCTTTATTTGTATTTACTTTCCATTTTTCACTCTTTGGATCCTCCCTTGCTAGCAGAACATGATTGTGTTGAAGATACCTGCTTACTTGCTGGCCCTATAGATAGGCATAGTTTGTCCTTCTCAGGGAATGGAATGAGGACTATCAGATACAACAGTTGTAAAGGTTTATTCATGCCATATTTATTTTCAGAACAATTTTACAATTGGTAATTTTGGTATTTACCTAACACTAGCTATATAAACTGAATTGGGTGGCCAGGTTTGGATAGTTCATTACCTCGTATAACATATATTTAATCAGAGTGTACTTATTTTTTTAAAAAATATCATTAGATATTTTTTTCATTGTTGTTCCGAATAAAAATGTTGTATATTGAAGGATAGTGTTCTAATCACTACCTATGTGTATTGGCTCCAAATTAGGCCAAATCCAGAAGCCTTATGTAAGTAGAAAGCACCAAGCACAGACCAAACTAATGCTGTGCACCTCAGAGCTCCCAGCTCCAGCTGCGTAACAAAGCTCAAAGCTCCAACCTCCAAGCACCCTCGGCAAGCTCCGAGTTTCCAATGATAAAAACCGTCATACGGTTCCCCATGGGCTGGGAGGAATTTCTTGAAGTCGAGGACAACCACAGCAGCCGCGACAGATTACTAGCCCCATAAGATGGCTCAACGAGGAGGTGTCCGAGCGGAGGAGCAGCCGTCATGTGGGTTGTCGTGGTGGGGGGAGAAAAAGACGATCAGATCACACTGACATGCCACTCGGACCGGCGCCGATCTATCTTCTCTCTTCTCCACCACGACGATGGCGGACACCTTCTTTTCGCTCGCCAGACACACTCGGGAGGCTATCCATCGCTTATCCGCGTGCTCAACAAAAGGTACCCGACCTAAACTGTACAATGCATGTTCTTATGTGCTGATCTGTTTTGTAGTGCCACAGTGCTTGCCTGACGGCGGTGAATGCTGCCGTCGTGCTCTTTCTCCCACCATACGACGGTCGACTACGTTGCTTCCAAACGCCTGACGCTTCGCAGGCGCACGGTGTTCGAAGCCAGCCACGTCCTTGCGCCTAACTTCTGAGGCCAGAGAGGGGAAGGCAAAACGGGACTGGTGTTCTGTGGGACATACTCGAGGGGGAGTAGCTCAAAGCCTCGCGTCTAGAGCTGACGCGGTCGAGAATATTAGGGAAGCAAAGCATTTTTGGGGAGGAGCCGTCCCAAACGACACTGGTATTCAAGGCTTGGCCCTTGTTCCCGATATGGTCCCTAACATCCTGCCCCGCAGGCTCTCTTTTCAAGTTGAAGCGCTCCGGTCTCCTCAATCTCTTGCCACCTCCTCGGTATAAACCATGTCTGCATTGAAGGCCGTTCAATGCTTAGTGCAGGATTCCGATATCTCTTCCAAACAACACAAGGACGCCGGCGGGGACAATTTCCCTACTGTTTCAAGGGCGCTGCGGCATAGTAAACTGGTCATGACGGACTCGGATGGCTCAAGCTCGTATCGCCAGTCGCCGCCCAGCTTCAGCCGCTAATGAAGCTTTCTTGTACCATCTACATGCGTTACTCGCCACTTAACTCCTGCCTCGAGGCTCCGTCTTGAGTGATGACAAGCGCGGACTGTATTCATTCACACATGGCCGTATTGAGAAAGTAAGCATGGACTTCTTGTCCTTCTTCATTATGAAGTGCATTCTATTTCAAAGCCTGCGCCAAAGACCATTGCAATGAAACAAATTTCAAAAGAGCGCGTATATCTAGGTCTGCTCAGATAGCTCCTCTACCGGAGGCGCACGCTCGCCCAGTTGAATCTAACATTATTCTCATCAGTCCACCTCGCAACACCAGCAGCAAAAACACGCACCCAGCCGGTGCGGTCACGCAGCCCGAGTTCTTCTTGCTGCTCGCCTGCGGGCCGTTCGCGCAGTTGTCATGCTTTCCGCCCGACTCGAAGAAGTCGATCCCCTTTGCGCCGTTGAAGGAGATGCTCCGCGCGGTGCGGCCCTTAGCGAGGAGCACGCACTGGCCCGCTTTGGCCGCGGGTTGTGTGGCGATGACGGCGCCGGTGCAGCCCGCGCCGGCATGCCATTTCAGGGTGGTCGCGTTGGCGCTGCCGGCGGCGCAGGCGATGAGGAGGGAGGCGAAGAGGGCGGTGAATTGCATGGAGGTGTTTCTATATGTGTGTCAATGCCTTAACCGTTCATAAAGGAAATAGCCACTAGCCTTGACGAGTGGAACTTGAAGTCGAGTTCAGAATATGTCGCTGCTGTAGGCTGCTGCAGGGATTTATGCTGCAAGCAACTTAAGCGAATGAGAATACTTACTGTATCGGGAGCGACTACCGTCGAACTGGCACGGTTTTCTTTGAATTAGCCGAGGGAAACAACCCCCGCCCGAATCAGCATCGGCGGACGGCGGTTGTTGACTCCGGATCCCTTCAGGCCGCGTCGGTGGCAAGCACTGCGCCGCCGCATCACACGCCGAGCGAGATCACGATTCGTTCCCGCTGCAACGACCGTGTCAGCTAGTGAATATAATATGAGGATATTACAAACAATACACGGGAGACAATCACCAAGATACCCTACGGGCTGTCCAGCGCTACCTCTTCCGCGACGATTCGAGGGGTTCCTGGAGTGATATTCCCTTTACGTCGTTCACGAACCGCCAGAGAAGCACCCGCAGTACATCGACAGCGAGACATGGCAACTAGAGCTAAAGCGCGGTCGTGCTCGATGGAGACATTGCCGGTTGGGGGACAACAGCAGCGTCGGAAAGGGAGGAGTAGTTGGCAAAGAGACCTCGACGCGCGGAAAAAGTAGAGAGGGCAAGGACAATTTGGACGTTGGCAGCCGTATGTAGATGAACGCAAGTGCCTTGCGGGCAACGAGCAGATGGGAAATAAACAAGCGCCGTTGGATATTGTGTTGTTGTTTGCGCGATGGTGGGAGCCGTTTTCTTGGCCGAAGGCGTCGAAGCAAGCTTGATCGCTGCCAGACTGTAGTGCCAATAGCAAGGCAGAGCTTCACGAGCGTGGCGGGGCGGGGCCATGGATTATGATAGGGAGGTGTTGTATGTTGCTGTTGAGACGCAGAGGGCGTCTGGCTACCCAAACCAAGATGATTGAGTCTGAATAACACAGAAGGCGGTAAGCTTTACTCACCTCCATCCGTAGCTCGTCCAGGACAGCACACACTCTCCCAACTTCCAAGCTTCTAGTCTGGCGCGCGAAGATCGTGTGCGCGTCTCAAGGGGCTGTTGCCAGTGAGTGAGCTGGTGAGTAATGTACTGCTCCACAGCAAAGCGTTGGCGCACATCCATGCTCTCAGGCTGAAGATTTCTGCGACGCAACTGTTTGGCCAGTCAAGCTGGGGAATAAACATCAAAAGCACTGGTAGACGCACGTTGACCTTTCCGATATCCGCCTTCCCAGTGGCTTCTCAAGCCATCCTCACTAATTGGCGTCTCCGCTTGCAGTTTGCCGCGAATGACTGGTCTTGGAACTCTCGTTGTCAAAGACGGGAATGTCGGAGCGGTCTAGAAGGGGAACGCGGGTGGCGATCGTGCCCGCGGGACAGAGCTTTTACGACCGAAACATGCTGGAAGGATATGGGTGAGCACAGACTTTCCCAATGGACAGAGCTTGGGGAAGACACACCGTTTCCGCCCCCGCCTCTCCAATGTGCCCATCGACAACGACGGGCTTCCCGCCCAATGCCCCAATAGCCCAGCCCGAAAGAAGGAAGCGGAGCGAGGTTCTGGGTAGAGCGATACAAGTCGCGCTCGTCTAGTCGGCGCTGGCGCCGGAGGCTCGGCGAGGCACGTGACCTGGCCGATTTCTCCCGAAATGTAAGCCAGACAAAAGGTGACGGGAAAGGAAAAGGGAGGGATGTGGGTTGCCGACAAGGACGGGGGGCGAGGGAGAGGGAGAGAGCCGGAGGCAGAAATTGACACGTTAGTTAGGCTGCGGTTGAAGGGGAGATGTGGGGCACGGCTAGGTAGTCGTCGACCTGGAGCTTGACGAAGATGTGAGGAAGATGGGGAGAAGATGAAGCGAGAGCTTCGCTCGCTCACGCGCACAAGTAGAATGCTGCATTCGAAGACCAGCATGGGATTGGGGTCGGAGAGGAGAGGAGAAGTCGTTTGCAGCATCCTCCGTGATTCCTTATGGAAAGGCCGGGCGTGGTGGCGGGTGCGGAAGGACGCGGACGTTGGAGAGGCAAGAGCAGAGGGAATGAAGAAGACGGCGCTGTTGTAGTTGACAAGTAAAGCCTGTTTTGGAAGGTAAGATGTGTCTACGCGGGAAGTTGTGAGCTGTAACACAGCGCTCTCTCTGCCTGTAACCCTTGACACGTTTTCCCTCTGATCCCGCGACTCTTGTCCTTTGCGGTAAGCCATCTTCAGGAGTAGGCTGCGAAAACGCGTCAGCAACGCCTGAGCGGAAAGGCTAAGACAGCAAGCAGGCCAGACTACCCGTCGGCGAGTAAAATGGCGCACATGGTCCGCGTAGGGCAGGAGATGACGATGGAGAGTCGGGGAGAGGAGGCAATGCAAGTACCTCTTGGCCGCTAAGTAACCTCAGACTCCAGAGTCGCGTCACCTTTATAACGCAGCAAAGCTTTCCCTCGAATGCCCAGCGGCGCCGGTATAGCCACAGCGCGACAGAACGGTATGTCGCATGGTCGTACTCGTAGTCGTGGTCGAGAAGAGAGAAGCGGCGATCGGTCCGAGGACATGTGACCACGCCGATCTTGACTCCGCGCCACGATGACCCGCAAGACCGGTCCTCCCCGCTCGCTCGACCGCCTTGTAACCAAGACAAGGAGACCTGCGACGGCTCTCTGACGCCCCTTGTAGCTGGCTGGGATGCGCGAATGGTGCCACGTGCGTCTTTTCATTCGGTCTGCTCAAACGCGACGTTTTTTATAGGACAAGCTTAGAAGTCAGTGGCAGGCGGAATCATGCTTGGCGTAGGGCTATACGGGCGAGCAACGGAGTGCCTACTGAAATGAATCTACCTACCATCCCAAGCTCGATGCGAGACTTATAAGGGAGTATATGTAATTGCTAGTTCGATGAATGATATTCGGCAAGGACACTAGATGATTCTGTATAGGATACAACGTCAAGGTAAAGCAGCAATGGTCTGAAGATACTAGAGTTGAGTGAATACGATGGTGTTCAACAACGATGGCTCATCAGAATTGATACAGACCAGACGGTTCTTCCACGGGACAGACACGGTGGAACACGTTGTACTCGGCTTCGTGTGTTCCCGCTGGCAGAGCAACGTCTTTGCGGCTCGCCATGTGTATATAGTCGGGACAGAAACACCACACCCAGGACAGCTTGTGTTTTACTTGAATGGCTGCACGGGCTGCTTCGGTGGATTTTTTGGGTACACAGAGATGGAATTGAAGGTGCAACATGTTCTTGGTAGCGACCCATTCAACTTGGTAGGATTTGGGGAAACCCACAGCCTGAGCGGCGTACGGAGTGCGCGCTGGCGATATATGAATGCGTTTCAGATGGGACAAGCAGCTGAAGTCAAATGTTTCTTGAAGCCAAAAGACTTGGTTCATGTCCGCAAACACCAAGTCCCGCACATTGATGCACTGATGGAGGAGAGAAACGGTGTGCGGTGAACTGACTGTGGTTGACGGGCCTTCGGAGTAGATCAAGAGTAGACGTAGATCGAGGCGAGTTATCTGGTTCAAAACAGGCATAAGCCTAGGGTGCTGGACGGGTGGTTTGGTCAATACACCACCCAAAGACAAGGTGGTGAGTGTTGACCCAAAGGCGAGAAGCATCAAGGGGCCATCGAAGAAAGGTGATGCTGACCTGTATCCGTCCAGATCACTCGCTACGTGAAGACTGGTCAGACTCCGAAGGGGTACAACATGGGGAGCGCCATCAAGACGTGCGGCGTAGTTGATTGGAGGGTTGTTGGTCATGGGAAATGCCAAGAATAGACCCAGTGTATGGAGACCGAGAGGCAAGTGGCGGATGACATTGACCAGGTCGGACGTGGTGCAATTCGGTTGGAAGAATACAAAGAGGTGAAGTAATCGGGGGAGATTTTGGAGCACTCCGGGCAGAATGTCTTCGGGGTCGCGGAAGTGCACGACACGTAAAGTTTTCAAATTTGTGTATTGGGAAGCTAGAGTGCGAGAGAACGCGCGTCGGAGGGCAGGGACAGTGATAGTTACGAGTTGGCGAATGTATGATCGATGAGGGCGGCTGTCGATGAGCACCTGCAGAGCGGAACATTCGGGATCAGCCCACTGGTCCACTACAATGTTTCTGGCAATAACGATGCGGACGACATCGGCTAATTTGGCGCAGACGAGCGCCAGCTGAGGCAGGTCGGAGTGGTTAGTGAGAAAAGCGATAGAACTGAGGAGCTCAGGCGCCAAATCCAGTAGCTTCACCATATGGGAAGACAGACGCAACTGGTTGAAGGAGAGTGCGCTGTTGTTTATATATGCGAGGGCGGCTGCGGAAGGCAAAAAGCTTATTACCAACGGTCACGGTGCTTGGACCCGCAGTAATTAGACTATTCGAATAGATAAATAGGGCTGTAGGCTGTCGCCGTATAAGTACGGCTACGGCCGTGTACGGTACGGCCTCTGACGGCGCCGGGACGGCCCCACGCCGTACCGTAAGCTCTCGAGTTCAAGGTGCTTACGGTACGGGACGGCGCCGTCACGCCGTATTACGGTGACGGTACGGCTGGCCAGGTCACACGGTGTGACCTGGTGTGACCTGGGCCAAAGTCGGGCTCCGAGCGACCGGGCCGGGTCGGGCGGCGGTGCCAAGCGGCTTCCTGGCGTGTTGGGCTGCCTGAGAGGCTAGCCAGGCCGTGTTGGCTGACGACCGACAGTGGCTGGGCCCTAGCAACGGGCGGCCGGAGGTCCGATACCCAGCGAATCGACGATCTCCGGATCAAATCCCGGGTTAGCCGAGCCTCCGCCGTATACGGCGACCGTCACCGTATACGGGACGGTTATTACGGCGTCACGGCCGTCCCGTCGCCGTCCCGTACACTCGGGCACCAGGTACGGGACGGTTATTACGGCGTACGGCACGCCGTAATACGGCGCCGTAGCCGTACCGTATGGCATTCCTATTTCCGAGCGTCAGACGAGTTCTGTCGGAAGTATTTGCATCAGAACCTCCGGTGGTCCAGTCGAAAGGGAACGAAGGCAGCACAAAAACTGCCAGATAACTGGGAAGATCAATGCTACACGGTTTTCCTTCGACGCGCATACACTATCAAGGAGTACGAAATCCCTGCGGAGCTAATCGTCAATTCAGACCAAACGGGAGTCATTTTCTTACCGGGGTCACGCATGACATGGGCACCACAAGGGTCAAAGCAGGTCGCGGTGGTGGGAAACGAGGAGAAGAGAGCATTTACAGCTTTGCTCTCGGTCACTGCGGCTGGGGCGACACTCGGTATCCAGTGTGTTTATGGCGGTACTTCCGATGGCGTTACACCACCTACGGATGCACCCCATCGTAACGACTGCGACGCGGCCGGATTTCGCTTTGTTCCATCTGGGAAGAAGGGGAACCACTGGTCAAGTCAGAAGACCATGCGGGAATTTGTCGAAGACGTACTCGTTCCATACCTTGCGCAAAAGAAGACGGAATTAAAGCTTGACGAACGACAAAAGGCACTCTGGCTTATCGATGTATGGTCAGTTCATCGCTCCGCAGAGTTTTTGGGCTATATGCGAACTCACCATCCTGATATCCTTGTCGACTTCATCCCTGGCGGCTGTACTGGCGTTGGACAACCACTGGATGTCGGAATTAATCGCCCGTTCAAGCACGCAGTGAAGGTGGCGTACCACGAATGGCTCATCGATTCGTTTTTGCGAAAACGGGGGAGAGGGCAGGGCGATGTCGCTGGACAAGTCGATTGGGACACTCCGAAATGCGAGCGTTGCATGGATCTGGAAGGGGTTTCAGGCCATCCAGCGTGAAGACTTGATAAAGAAGGTGCGTACCTCGAAGCTCGCTTGTCATTTCCCTTCATAAGCCCTGCAGGCGTGGTCTATGTGCACTGTTCGTGGCCACAATCTCTCGTTCGAGTGTCTCACTTCTTTTGAAACACGCGAGCTCCTTCGAAACCTCCGAACCACAAATCCTCAGCTCTTGAACGACTTCCAAACCAAATCCACCCACGAGTTCCGCCCTAGCGATAACGACAAAGTGGGGGAGGACGAAGTGCTGTATGACGACCCTGAACTCGGCGATGACGATTCAGAGATTCCAACGCGAGAGGTCGTCGAGCATGTTGTGAGTCGAAAGGCGCAGGGGCTTCGGCGCGTCAGGGCCAAGTCAGAGGGAGGGGGTTTGGCGTCGTTAGGGCAAGCAGAGGACCCAGATGCTGAGTTGCCCGTGGCTGTTGGTGAGGAAGAAGATGGAGATGGGGAGAAGGAGATGGGCCGTGGCAAGCGTGTGCGCCATTCCACGGCCAGTCGATACACCTATTTCTGGCGTCACGCGCGGCGAACGACCACGACGAAGATCTACCAGAGCTGTAAGTAGATAGTTGACCTGCAAGGCCAAGAGACGTACCCGTGGGCCCCAAACCCTCCTAGCAATCCCTCGAGCAGCGCCAGCATGCACAGCCGCGTTTCAAAAATGTTGAGGGCGGAAACGTTAGTGGGAAGAGGCAAAGTTTTTTAAAGAATGTTTTCATCATACAAACTGGACCAAAAAGGTCAAGTTTTTGGGGGAGAAAAATTTATTGGACAAAGTAAAATTTACAAATAGGTATTTTGACGCTACAAATGGCAAGTATTACTACAAATGTTCTTTAGCTACAGAGTCATCTAAAAACATGAGGCTTTTCTACGAGTTTTGAGAGCAAGGGAAAATGTATTCTAAAAGGGGAAGTATTCGAATGAGTTTTTCTGCTCGAAAAAGCTCAAGTGTTTTGACTCGTTTTTTGACCCGTAATGAAAAAAAAACATTTAAGATTTAGATGCGTTTTTTGACCCGGAGAATGTCGAGTATTTTAATGCATTTTCCGAACCGGAAAACTTCAGGTATTTCAATCCATTTTTTGAACCAGAAAACAACAAGTTTTTTGGGGCCGAATGTGGTGAAATAAAAACTTAAAGTTTTTTCCAAGGGAGGGCGATTTCGCCCGAGAGCGCCCGAAATCGCGCGAAAAGCACTTGTATTGCATTGAGTTTTTTATATATATACACGCCGAACAGGCACATCCATGCCCTCCAGAATCAAGCTCATCCCCGTTACCACGCCAGCTCGGCCCCCACATCCCATAAACCCAAACAGCTCCTGATGCCTCTGGCGGCAGCTTTGACACGACACCCGGCCTAGCCATGCCGGACGAAACCACGAATGCGCGATTTTTTCTGTATCGCGCATCAGCGCCGGACTCTGCGGTGAACCCTGGCGGCGTACCGAACCGCTTCGGCGCGGGCACCTCCCAAATAGCCTCCCAGCTGTGCGGACGGCACCGCTCCCACCGCTCCAACCGTGTTTTGTACTGGGTCGAGTACCGCCATCATCGAGGACGACCTCCAAAGCGTAGATGTAGCCGGGTTCATCGTCTTTCACGGCAATGTACCGCTGCCCGATTGTCCAAACACGATCCAGGAGAGCATCGTCACATTTAGAGTTGAGATCGTCGACTTCGGCTTGGGTGATGGGGATAGGGTAGTGGGAGAGGACCCGACGAACGACAAGACGAGCTCGCGAGTCGAGCTTGTGGTAGAAGACAGCTTTGGCGGCGGACGGCATGAGGTGGTGTGGTAGTGTGACGGTGGGAGCGCGACGAGCGCGAGTGACGATGGTGACGATGGTGACAACGGTGACGATGGGAGCTAGTAACGCGGGGATGGCGTCGGCAGACGCGTCGGTCAACGGCGGGAGTGAGTGGGCGGGTGAATCGGGAACGGATGGACGGCCCGGTGACCGGCTAATTGACGCCGGGTCCCGAAACGGCGCGAGTGGGCCGACCGGATGAGCGGGTATGGACGGCCCGACAGCCCGGTTGCCGGATAAGGCCCGGAGCTTGGCAGGGGTGCTTTTAGCGCGCGCTGAGCAGCGCTGGAATGGCCATGCCGGCCGATGAGGGGGGCAGAGGGACTGGCTGGTCCGCCGATGATGTCCGCGCCAACGAAAACTAGGGCTAGGGGAGATTTGTAACGGGGTGTCGATTGGTCGGCGGTTGGGGAGGACATCGTGAATGGGATGGTGTTCGTCGGCGGGTCCGTCTAAGATCCCTAGTAATCAGTTAGCATACCATAATACACGCAAATTGAAGCACATACCTGGAGTTTTCATCCCCGACGACGTGGACGAGTTTTCGCCCGCCTGAACGATTTTTCGCTTAGGTGCAAAATTTTTGAGGCCTGACGAGAAAAAAAATCGCCCAAGGGCTTCACCACTGCCGACGCGAAACGCGTCCACGAATGCAGGATGGTGACGATTTTTCGCCCACATGGACGATTTTTCGCCGACAGGGCGATTTTTCGCCCAAGTGTCCATCTTGAGGCGGGCACTCCCAACGCAGAGCGCGTCCAGGAAGGCGGGTGGGTGGTGGTTTGTTTTCATCGATGAGGACGATTTTTCGTCGTCAGGGACGAGTTTTCGCCCGGGTCTGTATGTCGATGGAGAGGGGATGGAGAGATGGGAAATGTCGGAGCCACCACCGCCACCACTCCTGACGCAGAGCGCGTCCAGGAGGGCGGGGTGGTGAGGAAGAGAAGAGAAGGGGTTTGATGTGACCAGCTTGGTGTGACGATCATGATCAAATCATGATCATCATCACATCTCAACTCAAATGAAAATTTTGTTGTATCGAAGCATTGTTTATTGACAAACACTTACGACAAGTACTACTGAATAACAACACTATGCTGCTGCCGCACGCTCAGTGGCCAAAACAAACAGATTAAATACCTGACGAGACACCTTCAGCTTCTTGACCTCGGATAGGGATTGCTCCTTGAGCCAGCCCTCGCTGTATAAGCTACGAGGAAGGCCAACGGGAGCGGGAGCGAACCCAGGCATCTCAGAGTGTTTGCGGGGCAGGGATTTGGGGCCGCGACTTCCTTTTTTGAATCCTTCCACTTCTGGATCCACAAGGCGATGCAGATATTCCGTCACGAACTCGTGTCGCCAGATGCAAAACTTGACCCAAAATACTTCATAACGTTCCCCATTCTTGTCCTCATCCTTACCCAACTCCTCCGATGACATGCCCTCCCAGCCGAGTAATTGAACCATCTGCAAAAGGTGCTGCCAAGCTAAGATATCAGGCTCGTTGTTGAGAATCTTGTATTCGATGGTGCTGCGAAGGGCGTCCCCACGATCGACGAATTTCTATAGACCCTTGAGCAAGATTCATTACCGTCCGCGACCGCGCGAGGGCAATGGCGATGATGATGCGTAGATAAATTAATTCACCTATGCTTACACTACCTGCTACAATACAAATGCAATATTAACATTCCTCCGTCGAGGATCGAACCGCCTCCCCGAGATCACGTGGGGCCATCACGAAGGTGGGAGAGCAACCGAAGTTCCTTTACGCGCTGTGCTGCAAGAAGACGCCTTGTGAAGAGAATACTGACCCACGTCTTGGCTGAATTGACACATTGATTAAACTGCTGCTGTTGATTGGTCTCCAGTGCACGGTCAAGAGCAGCCTGTGCCGTCTCAACTTCGTCCGTGTCTGGGTCGAAACGTGGCTGCGCACTCATTCATTTGCGGCGATAAGTCTCGATCTTGTTGTACACCATCGTCTCTAGCATTGCTGGAGTAACATCGGTGCCTTCCAGTATGTTCCCCCACTTCTTATCTTGCGCGACAGACACTTCGACAATCTTAGCCACAATCAACTCGTTCCACCTCGATTCACGGTACTTGCGACCGAAGTCTAGATGCGAGCAGTCTTGTGGGTCTTCGACATGGTTTTCGCAGTTAAGGACCTCGTTTTCGGTGGCAGGAACGTGGGTGAGGAAGCTTTTGATGTTTTGAACCCCTATAAGCTTGTATGCCGCTTTTCGTAAAAGTTCCTGCAATGCCGGAGTTGATCAAGGCCATTGGGAAATAACAATAAACACGCACATGAATGGCATTCTTCACGCTAGGATCTCGCAGACTTGACGACGAAGCGAGAAGTTCCTCTCCCACGAGCTCGCCATCGCTCCCGTCCTCAAACGTGCTGCGCGCTGTCTGCCTTTTGCGTCTCCGCGATTTGGAGGGCGTGTTAATGGTTGCTGAGAGTCCTGTCCGACGAAGCTCATCCGCCAGGTTGTTTACGATTGCGTCCAAAGTCTCCGGAGTCAGTTGTGAAGGTAGCTCTGGGACAGTCGGAGATTGTTGCGGGGAAGAATCGCTGGGGGATAAACCCAGGGGTAGCATAAGGATACGGCGATTGTTATGGGGGGGTGAGACTGGCCCTTGTACCACGACGCTGCGCTGGTGGCCGCTGAGGGGTGGTTTCCGCCTGCTTCGCGTTGTGAAGTAATTGAAAAATCTTGTTGTCTTTCATCGTCTAGATTAATCTCAAAAGTGCGCACTATAAGGAGGGTAGTTGGCTCACAACATTGCTGGACTTTTGTGTCAACTCGTTGGACTTCTGGGCCAACTCGTTAGCCTTGTCATCCTGGAGGGTGTTAGCCCGCACTCTCGACGAATACAAGTCTACGAACCCGCTCTTGTGTAACTTCTTTCAATTCTTCTGAGCGCTGAGCAAGATCTTCTTGAGCTTTGATGATTTGCGCTTTCAAATTGGCTATCTGGGCTCGCTGGAGTCTTGTCAGTCGGAGTTTCAACGGGTAGATAGGCCGACACTCACCCCCTCCGTGTCATCATCGTCGACCTCCATTGCCTTGTCATACAATTGAGCTTGGACAGTCCTCAAAACGCTTTCCTGGTCTCGAACTGCCGCCGTAAGGCCTTCTACCTGAATCTGAAGTTGCCGTTTTTGCTCCTGAAGCAGTCGATTTTCGGTATTAAGGGCGCGGGCAGCGCTGTGTTGTTTCTCAGCCCGCTCCTTGTAGATCTTGACCGTTTCAACAGCCTATGCAGCGTGAGTCAACAAAACAGTGGGAATCAAAGTGGGAACGAACATCGTCTTGTTGTTTTTGAGACGGCCCCGCGACTGCACGAGCTTTGGAAGGAGCTTGCCCACCGTTGGATTGTCGACGCATATTGGGGGTGGGATGTCCAAGCTGGTTACCCAGCTTTTAAGTGAACGAGCGATCCGCTTTCAGCAAAAAGCAACAATAACGAGGACAATCAGAGCGGCACCACAATAATCGAGCTGACGCAGGGCGCGTCCAGCTCAATCGTTTCATTGTCCGCGCCAAAGCGCGCAACAAGGTTGTGGTGGAAGAAAGTAAGGTGTAGATCAAGGTGCCGTGGACGGTGACAGTGATGATGGCTGGCATATTTTCACACACAATTGTAACCACATTGGGAAATTTCGCACACGATTAGGTACGATTGATTCAAAGTAGACTAAAATTATCACACATCCTCCGATTCGACTGAGAGACTACTAAGGCTACTTGTATCCGAGCTTTCAACCTCAACTCTGTGTGCGGCTTAATAAGAACAACGATGAGCATAAAGATGATAACTTACTTCGCCCGAGCCTTGCCCTTTGCCTTGCCGGTCTTTGCCGTCGGAATAGGCTTGAGGGTCACAGTCTTCTTCTTGGCGGAGGGGCCGGCTTCCATTGTGCTGCCGGCCTTGGCGGACTTGCCTGCCACGTTGCCCGCCGCGGCTTTGTCGGCTTTGCCGGCCTTGTTCGGCTGGGCACCGAAATCAGGACGGAGATGAGTGTTCAACTGCTCAAGAAGTTCTGCTTTCGTTGTTTGCCGCGGTACTCGTGCTGTGGAGACGGTGGATAAGGAGAGCTTCGACTGGCCAGTTGCCCATGTACTTGGCGAGCACCGGAAAAGCTTGCTCAATCTATAAACGGGTTAACTTCGACACCATGCTGATCAGCTACTAACTTTGTGATAGACAATAGCTAGCTGCTGATCGTCCTGGCCCTTGAAGCTTTGTTTTGTGTCGAGATGGAGGCTGGCAAGCGATCGGACTGTGTCCTGTGAAGGATCGTTCAGATGACAAGTAAGACGAAGAAGCAAAACACACTTTGAGTTCCTTTGTAAACAGAATGCTCTCCTGTCAGGGGAACCTCCCTTTCGGCCTGGAGACGCGCCCGATTCCGGTCCGACTCCGGTTCCGACTCCGGTCCGGCCCTCCATCTCGCCCGCACAATCACCGATCCGTCAACGCCCTCCCGACGGTCGCCCTGGGACCTCGCCTGCGCGCCGCCCAAGCCTTCTGTGCCCGACAGCGGCAGCTACGGACAAGCAGTATATAGTCAGCTACCTAGCAGGCGGACCCTTAGAGTTTCTTCTCTTTGGATCCTCCCCTGCTAGGTCAGCTTCATTTGTATTCGCTTACCAATGTTCACGCTTTGGATCCTCCCCTGCTAGGACCTTGATCTCAGGCCTCCGGGGTTGCCCTTACATCTCCTTCCATTCTGCACAGAGGTCCAAGTTCAGTTTTGACAAGGGACCAGGAGGCGGAATCTTCTCAGTTGCCGCGGGCGAAGGAGGATATGTCCCTTGATGACCAACAAGTCCGAGTGGTTTAGTTTTGGCGGGAAGATCGCCAAGACCCTTGGCGGGAAGATCGCCTTTCAAGTCTTTGTGCATCAAAAGCCTCACATTCGAAATGACTTTCGTATCAAGATCCGTGTGGGCAAGACTGAGAACGAGAGGAGGCGGCGGAAGTTCTGTCGCAGCAAACGGGGAGATATGATGGGTGAGTGCCATTTCTTGAGGACGTTGATCATGACAGGCACATGTTTTATATGCAAGCGTGATAATACAGAGACAATAGTGGTTGACAAGGTGCTAATAACAAGGGTTGTATGACGAAGCATAATAAGTGACCCAGGTTTATAATGATCCTAGAACGCAAGTGACGCGAAGTTCAGCTATGTTTTTTTGCGCATCACGTTCGAAAACCGGTGCATACAGCTTGCGCGGCGAAGCTTCGCGGTCATACAGGTGCCATTCTGACCATGAGTGCGAACGACGACGACGGGCGACTACTTGCAAGTGGAGGGAGGTTTGACGAATTGTTTTGTCCATATGCTAGTACTGAGCAAATGGTAGGAAGCGACAGCACGAAGAGTTGGGATATTCAAGCGATGAGGTCGGTAACCGTGCCGAACACGGCGGAAACGTGTGTGGAGCAACGACGGCTCTCACGTGGGCGGTGCATGAAGAGGTCATGGAAGAAGGAGTCTTTTACGGGACAGAGAGAGGCTATTTGGTCTGTTGGACTCTAGCGCTGGATGATGCGGTTCGTTCGAATCCCAAGTATACACCTTGCCCCTCAAAATGATATTTTCCGTCGAGCTGCCAGGTGTCGTACCGAGACCGAGAACCATTGCGTTCGGCCAATTGAAGGGCAACTCGAGGGAAATCATGGTCTTCGGCCTGTACAGTGGCGATGTGTGAGGTAAAGTTGAGCAGTTTGACGATTTACTAACCTTTTTTCAAGGTATGTGCTGCACGATGCTGGCCAAGGAGTGGTGGAAATGGATGAGCCGTGGAATGTCGGAGGTCTCATGTGAGTAATGGTCACGACTTTGGGAAGCAATCTTATCGCCGTTGTTAGTGGCCACGCGGTTGTCGACACGAGAAAAGGGATCACATGTTTAGACGACCCTTCGAGCGGTGCTCGACTGTATCGTCTAGACAGTTTCAGGCTTGTCAAGACTTTCAGAGTTCCCGTGACGAAGAAGAGGCGCATTCGGAATGTGGCCTTGATAGACGACGCCCAAGTCATTGTGAGCGGCAGCGACCATGGCTTGATTTATGTGTTTAATCGGCGGACTGCTGAGATGATTGACGAATTAAGGGTGCATCCCAAGGAGTGGGTTCAGACAGTTGCAGTAAGTCGTTACGAATGCTGGACTGGGTCTGAACATACTTAGGTTGCTGAGCGGGGTCGAGCTTGTACGATCTTTGCAGCCAAGTCACGCGACCTCGAAGGGCCAAATGCCATTACAGTTTGGGACAAGCAGCTCGGAGAAAGAGAGAAAACGAATGTCGGCTCGCTTGCTCTTCGAATTTTGCTGGAAGTCATCGTCGCGGTTGTTGTAGTTGTTGGGGCGATCGTGTACTCGGACAGCGTACGTTTCCCACTTTATCGCATGTAGTAGTCCATTCCAATGGAGAATCCCTTGGTTGTTAACGCAGGGCGCGTTCAACAACACTCTGACCAGCCATGGCGCAGTGCGCGCCCAAGGTGGTGGTGTGGATTAGAGAGATGACGAAGGCTGTGTTGATCGATGGAATCACGTGCCAACGACTTGTCGACTCGATTCAGACCAGCACTTATTATTGATTGACAAAAAAATGCAGCACTTATTATGGATTGACAAAAAATACAGGATATGATACAGCTACTGATCACGCTTGACTACTACGGGGCAACGGTCCAAGAAATAGGCAGAATGATTGGTATGCTTATCAGCGAGAGTCTTGGTTCGCCCATTCAGTCGAATCGCTGATTTCCATTCGTGGGATTTCATCAATTTGGCCCCACCTGCACGCATCCCTCGCAAGCGTGTCTGGAACCAGTGTTCGCAATTAGCATTCCACCAACCCGTGTTGAGACCGGACGGTTGGAAACTGCCTGGAGATGGCCACCATGAGATATACTTGCGTTGCGATGAGTCTTGCTCTGTAAAGCGTTGAATTAAAATGGCCTAGCCAGTAAACCAAGATTACCTGTGTGAACCGAATATACTCCACAGATGAGGTCTAACTCGTCTTCTTCCAGAGCACATTGATATAGTCCATCTCCGTCCAGATCCAGAACCTTGCGACTGAAAAAAAGGTCTTCGTCTGAGGGGTACGACGAAACCAAGTCCTCCACGTTCTCGATTACCATGCGAGCGAGCCTACCGACGAATCCCCCCTGAAGCAGTGCCAATGCGCCACGCGGTGTACCCAGAAACTCATCCCGGCGCTGAACATAGGCGTAATAGTCGAGTATGTCGCCTTCGTGCTGCTCCGGTCGCATACCGAGTGGTTTGGGCAGGTACGAGCCACCTTTATATGTCGACATATTAGCACATTTGAAACTCGCAGGTCTGCGCCAAGCGGGGTAAAACTGTGCACCAATGCGGGCAAGATGCCTGACAATCTCGATTGTGCTTTGTTTACCCAGTCGAAGGCATTCTACGACTAAAGCAGCATTGTGAATCACGATGTATGGCTCCTTCAACTCGTCAAAGACCGGAGCGAGGACATAAAAAACATAGGATTGCCGCCGAATTTGCAACACAGAAATCGACCAGCCTTCTTGTTGCAGGACACTTCTACGGTCGGACAAGTCGGACAGGCCAAAAGGAATGGTGTCCGGGGTCTCCTCAACCATGATGCATTTGAAAAGAACCCCAATGTTGTTCATCTCCGTAGACCTGCGATTTCCTATTGCCCATTTAACGTCATTGTCATTGAAACGTTTCGCGTCATTGGGGGCATTGTTTGCAAGTAGGAATCCATAATGCCGGAATAGCTGGTCCTGGTCGACAACAGGAAAGTAACCTTGGTCTGCAATTTCATCCACTTGATTGTATGCTTTGGCGACCAATGGTATTAAACTATTGACATCGACATCCTCAACAATTTTATGGCCAGGCACGTCTTTAGGGACTTCAAGCGCCTTGCTCGTCGACGTTTCGATCGCGGGCAAGTTCCCGTAATCGTAATCTTCGTCGTCATCGATGTCAGAAGACGGTGGTGTTGTTGCTTCGGGATCCAATTCCTTGGCAAGATCCCATTCATTACGCAGCCCGTCATATTTGCGTTGAGTGGGCGCATAATCATCCCAAACTTCTGCTGCTCTTCTGACATTGTATGGTACACGAGTGGTTATTTCATCTCCGGGATTGACAAATTCCCAGACCCAGACGCGAGTGCGATGTTTCCCGTTCAGAGAAGGGTGACGCCCAGTTGCTGCAATTTGTTCCCGTTGAAGTCGTTCTTGTGCTTGCCTCTCTGTTTCTTTTGCCAGTCGCTGTTCCGTGGATGGCGCTCGTCGAGCCATAAATTCATGGAAAGTCTCCCCTGGTTTCTGCCCGCTGGTTGGATCAACAGCCGGGAAAACCTTCACAGGCGCTTCCGGAAGTGGCCCAGTATCTTCCCAGCCTGGAGGTGCTTGTCTATTTTCCCAGTCCATCCACGACGATGGATTATGAGGTGGAGAATCATGAGGCGGAGTTTGCCTTTCCGCTGGAGTCAAGTGAACACGAGAAGGCTCGGGAGGGCGTTGGAAGAGATTGGGGCGAGGGGCTTTTGGCGGTGGACGTGGCGGAGGGGGAGCTGGTTCAGAGCCTTCGGGAGCGTTCCGCAAACTCGTCCAGATAGACGAATGGATGTCCCACGGACTAAACACCACTTCGTGGAGCCGCATTTGCAGATACTCGACCTCCTGGAAATTTGGTACGAGTCCTTTGTCAATCAATGCTGGAGGGATAGGCTCTGTGAAGGGCATTTGATTTCCATAGTAAAAATACAATGGTACTGGTAAGCGGCCGAGTATGTATGGCAAAAGCCAACGAATATGACGAGGAAGACGATGCTCTTGGTGGGATTTGCTCTCGGTAAGGTCAATCATGCCGCCTAGACGTCTGACGCGCATGTCGCCGACGACTGAATCTTGTAAATCATCGAGCCATTGAAATGACACGCCTGCTGCCTGCTGAACGGAGCTTCTCCAGTCGCCTGTATCGATCTTGTCGAGAATAACGATTGCCATGGTTATTGCTGCCATGAGAGGACGAAATGCATCGCGTGAACGGAGAGCAATTCGGATTGCATCCTCGCGCGTACGGGCCATTCGGAGAGTGTAGCCATATTGAAGGGGCAGTGGGAATGTCCACACCATAGAGTCTCTAATGTGGGTCTCTATGAAGTACCACATTTTCAGATACATCTTCCAGGGTGCGCCGAGGTGTGTCCACTCGTCGATCGTCTTCTGCGTCAGACCCCAACGCTCTATCCTCCGGGGACGACTGGCAATCTCGACCATCATCGTCCGCACGTTCGACAATTACGGTTCGGGCTGTTATGTCGAGACAGCCGAAAATGGGCCCTTTAAAAGGGTTGTCGACGCGCGGCAGAAAGAGGAGGAATGGATAGCTGGGATGAATCCAACTTGGGCGTTCAAGTCACCTCTTTGAATTCTCGAGGAATCCGGCAGTGGTGGCGGGTCTTGAGATGGTATATCCAACATAAAATATGGGTCCCCGCAATGGACGCCGAAGATACCTTGGGCGTTGCGGAAGAAACCATCGAATTCGTCCAGCTAGAGATGTGTCAGTGTAAATTCAATAGAGAATTGGTCCAGAAACATACCTTGGGGAACGTTGGGATGGTCGATGAGCGAAATTTAGACATGGCTGTTTGCCAACCACGGGGGAAGATTCAAGACGCTGCGCAGTGCGCGCACACGTTTGCTTCTGTCCCAAATTCCCAGCGATGAACCGAAGCGCAGAGCGCGCTCTCGGATTCTTCGGTGGTGATGGTCCAAGTCAGAGATTCGTGATCGGAGTCACTGTTCTGAATCACGACTCTGAGTCGCGTGCAAGTCGCGTCAAAGTCCCGTGCCGTTAGTCACCATCAGTCACGGTAAGTTGTCGATCGCTAATCTTATAACCGAGAAACCTCATATTCCTTTTTGCAGCACATCATTTCGAGGATCCAGTGGGAGACATGAACGTCTTATCTCAAATTCTCATCCTTCTTGCTGTTATTGCCAACATAATCATGGGCTTGAGCAGGGAGGCTGTCAACTTCCTCCTCGACGTTGTCAACCTGGTCGTTCCGATAAGCATGCAATCGTCGCCGCTGCATGAGTTGACAGCTGACCAAGACCACATCATCTCCGAGCTTCCCAAAACCCTCGAAAGTGCATTGCAATCGTTCCAGCTCGAGCCTAAAACCCGAATTTTTGCTGCTTGTCCCGAATGTCACCACACGCACGATCCAAAAGTGAATCGACTGACCAAGGAAGCAAATTATCCGAGGCTTTGCCAGAACAAAGTGTTCCGAGACAAACACGGGCCGGCGATGCTCTGCGGGACACCATTGCTCGAAAGTCGTCAAGGCAAAGAACGCCCAATCAAGCCTTTCATTTATCCCGAGTTTAAAGATTACTTGGCGGCAACACTTTCCGATCCCGATGTTGTTCAAATGTGCAACAGCGCCTGCGACAAAGCTTGGGAAGCAGTACATGCATGCATGGATACAGATGGGAACAAGTCCGCCGAACGAGTCAACGACATATTTGAAGCCGAGTTCCTACGGAGCTTCCCAGGTCCGGTACCCGACGAGCTTTTCATTAACCGAGGCGGTCGAATGAGACTGGCTTTCGAAATACTTATCGACTTCTTCAATCCACACGGCTTAAAAAAGCGAGGCAATCACGATTCTGTTGGGATTATGGCTGTCGCCAATCTTAACATCCCCGAACATCTTCGATACAAGCCGGAGTTCTTGTGGCTCAGTATCATCCTTGGCCCCAAAGAACCAAATCACGATCAGATTGGCTCTTATATGCGTCCTTTGGTCGACGAATTTGTTACGGGCTGGAAGGATGGCCTGAGTCTTTCCCGCGTCGGCGGCACTGACGATGCTGATGGGCCAATTCATGTCGATATCGCTATCGCTCTGACCATAAACGACCTTCCCGCTTCCCGCAAAATCCTTGGTCTCGCTGGTGTTGGCTCAAACCATATATGCACCGTCTGTAATTGCAAGGGTGCACGGAACGCTCATCGGACCGATACTGACCACCCCGACTGGGCAAGGAGAGATGTCGCAGATCTTCGTCGATGGGCACTCGAATGGAAGAACGCTGAGAGTCAAGCCAAGCGAGACGAGCTCTTTAAAGATCATGGAGTCCGTTGGTCCAAACTTTGGCGGTTACCCTATTGGGATCCGACCAAGATGGGCGCTGTCGACTCAATGCATTGCATCCTCGAGGGTCTTGTGCATTATCACTGCCGTCGCGTATTGCGAATCGACCACGACATTGCGAAGAAGAAAGACAGCCCGAGTATCGCATTCCACCACGATTGGGTCGACTACGAGCCTTCTGATTTGCCTGAATCATACCACCTCTCCAATCCTGATACCGAGTTATCGCAAATATATCGCATTCACAACACGCTTGTCCAGTCTCTGCAAGACACTCCAGAGAACCAACAATCACTTAACGCGCCCAGAGGCAATGAAACCCACTCTGTAACCGAGGCAGCAATGGAAAAAGCTCTCAAGACCAACAATATCGCCGCTCTCCGATTTGTTGCCTTTACTCTCGGGGTTGATACTGAAGGTGCCACGCAACGGGCTCATTTCGCTGCCAAACTCATGACCTGGGTAAGTACTTATTCGCATTATCTTAGCAGCATGCTAATGAGCTCACAGCGTCGCACCAAACCTCGGAATGGTAATCTGTCCAACTCGAAGGCAATCAATCGCGACCAACTTAAGTTCATCCAGAGGGTTATTGCGGATACTGCTACTCCCTCATGGGTCAACACAGTACCCCACAACTATGGCGAGAGTGCAGCGGGTACCATCAAAGCGGACGAGTGGCGAACATTGTCAACCTTGTACCTTCCGATTGCCCTTGTCTTACTTTGGGGCGATCGTCCTGTCGATGAACATACCCCGCGTCTTACTCGAATGCTTCAACATTCTATGGCACTATTCGCCGCCGTCCTCCTTGTTTGTCGTCACACCATGACCAAGGAACGTGCTGAGAGCTATCGAGAACATCTGCAGCGGTGGGTCGAAGACCTTGCTGTATGCTATCCCCATACCAGTCAACACGCGGAAAGACCCAACATCCACATGGCATTCCATATTTACGACTTCCTGCTTCTCTTCGGCCCTGTCACTTCTTGGTGGTGTTTCCCATTCGAGCGGATGATTGGTTATCTCCAACGCATCAACACCAATAATCGTGTCGGAGGAGATCTCGAGCGCACTCTTGTCATCTCGTATTTCAAAGGTGCCAAGCTGCGTCGCTGGCTTCGACGTCCCGATTGTCCAGAAATCATCAAACAGTTCAAAGCCCTATTCGATCGAACCTTTGCTCCTCGTAGTGAAGCTGGAACTTCTAACCCACCAGCTAAGGAGGGTGAGCGCGCATACTACAGACTCAACGGTGTCCAATATGCGCGTGCTTCGACCCATCTTGGGAACAGCCTTGTTATATATCATCCCACCCCTTCAAGTGTCGCAGTCGCGGGAAGCATCGAAAGGATCATATATAAAGATCAAACGACTTCATTTGTTATCCGCCCACAACTTCCCCTGCTCGAAGGAGAATCAGATCCTTTTGAGCCTTTCCGCCCATATTTTCCCGCTTTTACTTATTCATCCAAGATGATGGAACGCACTGATACTGTTGATCCTTCGCAGGTCGTTTCGCATTGCGCACGCTATGAGTTTAGCCAGAACCGAGCTGTAATACTGAACTTATCTAGAAGTTAGCATTCTCATGTACTCTTATCTCTTGTAATCTTATCTCCGTAATCTCATCACCGATTGTCTCATAAATCATTCGCTGAGTCTGATCATCATGATATCAGCATCAGCATCACCTCATCACACCGTCACACACTTCTCTCTGAACCACCACCCATAACAGCCATCAAGTCCCCCACCTTCCTGGACGCGCTCTGCGTCAGGAGTCGTGGGGGTGGCATTGCTTTCTGTGGGCGAGGAGAACTGTTGCGCTCGCAAGCTTATCGCTTTCGGAACCCGCTACGGTGGGGATACAGTATATACTGGACGCGCTCTGCGTCAGCATATACTGTATGATGTCTGCCCAGCTGCTCGCGGTATCTTGGACGTACTCAATGCCGTTAAGATTTTCTCCCTGCTTGTCAGCACTGGCTGGTTATTTCCGAAGACAATTAGACAATGCAACTTTTTGATATATAATTCTTGCTCGTCTCGTCCTTTCGAGTTCGCCTCACCGCTCCTCTGTCCCGTCTCCTTTTCAAAATGGCCCACAGGCGCATTGCTATGCCATCAACGGTGCGTTGTGTGCCCCCAATTTCCCCTGAAACTGAAAAGTATCTAGCGAAAACGTGTTCTGCGTGTCAGGCTTTATTCCACTGACCGCCGTAGTCCGCTCTGTGTTGCGGCACCTATCGTTGCTCAGCCTGGCCTGCGAAATTGGCAATTGCTGGCTGTTGATGCTATCCTTGGCGGGCATGAAGTTCAACCTCGGGTCCACGAAATGGATGTCGGCCTTCGCCACGGACGCGCTGTTAAGTGCCGTGTCGACCAGAGGGACGGAGACGGAGACGGAGACGGAGTCGAAGTCGGAAACAGAATCGAAGTCGTAGAGCACTTGGGGCGGAACACCACAGAAGGATGTTTGGGTGACCGGGGCTTCCAGTTGACCAAGACAAGACAAGAAGGGAAGAGCGGAGTCGAGACGACGCTGGGAGATAGAGACCAGCAACGTTAATTTACAAACTGAAGTACGTGATAATACATCAAAGTATTTATAGTACGAGAAGTAACGGAAACGGAATAAGGTATAACAAAGTAAGTAACAAGATTAGAACAAAGTCAAGTAAAGTAGAAGAGGAGTTGCATACGAGGAACAAGGCATAGATGATTGCATAGATCATAAGTCGGAGTAATTGGAAACGCTCAGTAAATCTTCATTGCGTAAAAACCAAATACCGGAGACGGATATCGGAGACGGATGCCGGAGTCGGCACGGATATAACAGTATCCCCCTCTTGTGTTTCTTGCCCACAAGAAACAGGAGCAATGGTCGTAGAGGTAGGAGTCGGAATCAGAATGAGTCGGAGTCAGAGTTGGACTTGTGAAAATTTTGAGTCGAAAGCCGGAAAGGCCGAGATCACCGAGGAAACCGGTGAGAACGTGATAATGGCAAGAAGGACGGAAAAGGAAAGGGGTGACAAGAAGCACGTCACCGGATTGACATCAATCTCTCCATCTTTTACCCACACCACCATGTCGCAAGACAGCGAGAAGATCGATTACGAGCCCAACCTATTCGCGGAAGACGTCGAGGCGGTATCGACGATCTCGGAGACGGAGAGGGTTGGGGATTGGGTGGACGTGGAGGTAGCGCGGGCTCTGGCTGACGTCCTGCCTGATGGGACGCTTGACCCACAGGTAGAGATGCGGGAGCAGATGGAGGACCTGCGGAGAGAGAACTTGGTTCTCCGTCACCGCGCGCGATACAGGGCCCCTGAGCCACCAACACAAGACGGGGAGTCGTTACCGTACGACCCGAAAGACCCAGCGAACCACGAGCGCATATCGGAGTCGTCATCCGAGCGCGGGTCAATCGTGGCACCGCTGCAATACAACAACGAGGAGATGGACGAGCAGATCGCTCTGGGTTACCATGAGCATCTGCGTCAGGCCGAGGAGCAGGAGAGGGCTGAGGCCTTGCGAAGGAAGAAGGCGGCTGCTAGAGCGGCTAAGCGGCATCAGCGGGCCGAACAAGGCTCGTCGGCGGATGGACGCCAGACGTCGTGGAGGCCTAGCCCCACTGGCACGTGCTGATCGCCAGGCGGTCGAGGCCCAGATCATCGGCCAGGTCGAGGCTCGAGGCGAGAATGCCGAGATCGCCGGAGAGGCCCAGAACGATGGGTCGGATGCTGGAGATGACGTGGAAGGCGAAAGTGAGCAATTAATTGAGATTTGACTATAATCCTGACCCGTTTTGGCAGAAAGATGCCTAAAATGTATCAAGGCTGGGATCCCGTGTGTATGGCGCGAACCCAGGCCTAATACAACCTGGCACGGCAAGATGTCGTGCGAAAAATGCCGCAAGTTGCGAATCCGCTGTGAAGACGGCACCCCGCCCCTGCGTTTCCGCAAGGACGAGAAGGCGGCCGGGATGGTCAAAGAGAAGGGGAAGAGGAAAGCGGCTGCGGGACCCTCGCGGGTTCGAGTAGTGCCAAGAGCGGTCGAGGAGGAGGAGGAAGTACCCGCGGAGACGCCTGCGGAGTCGTCGATTCCGACGCTCAGCAACGCGGCGCTTTCCGCAGTACTGGCCGACCTGTTGGTACGCCAAACCCAAGACCACGAGCAACTCGGACGGTTGGTCATGGGGTTGCAAAACCTTGGCCGCGAGATTCGCCACGACGTCGGCGGAATCAACTTGGCAACAACGGCGCAAGAAGTGGCCGAGCACGTCCAGGGTATCGAGAAAACCCTCGATCACTGGGACGCGTTCATCCAGGAGGAAGGCCATCGATGGCGGACTCGGGACAGGGCGGACTCGGAGTCCGTGGACGCAGAGGGCGAGCCGTACGAGGAGGAAGGGAAAGAAGTCGAGGAAGATGACGCAATGGATGTGGACGAGGAGCCCCCGGCGAAGATTGACAAGGGAAAGGGAAGAGCCGAGTAGCGGAGTCGGAGACGCCTCGGGGCGGAATAAAAAAAAAAAGGACGATATTAGAAGTATAATGTAAATAGAATTATAATTTCCTTATCTCGAAGATCCGGAACGGAGTGAGATTTGAGTTGAGTGACGTTAGTCCAACTTAGGCTTGTTGGGGTATTGACGATGGAAGGATTCGATATACTCTTCAGCTTCCAAGTCAGGTGCACCAACCCAAGTGAATTGTTCGTCAGTGTTCTCGTAACCAAGCCATTCGACCAGGTAGCGGAGTCGAGCCGGACCCTTGAAACGGCGATCAATCTTGGAGTCAACGATTTGTTTGATTTCGAAATGTTCTTCTCCATCGACTTCAATTGCCGCAGGTGGTGGCTCTTCGCGACCAGGGAATTTGTTGGGTGTGTGGATTTCGATTTGGGAAACGTGAAAGACGGGATGAACTTGAGAAAGGGATTTCGGGAGACGGACTTGATAGGACGCAGCACTGGGCTTTCTGATGATCTCGAAGGGACCAAAATGCGTTTCCGAGAACTTCGGAGTCGGACGCTTGGTCTTGATGTACTTGGTCGAGATAAAGACTTCATCACCAATAGACGGAGACGGATCCGGAATGCGTTTCCGGTCCGCAGTCTCTTTGTATTGCTCCTGAGCGTACTTGATCTGTTCCTTGAGGAACTCGTGCAGCTCTTGGAGATCGACGACGTAGTCCTTAGCATAAACATTAGCCACATCACGCTCTGGATGAATCGTAATAGAGGGATCGTAGCCTTTGTTCGCGAAGAAGGGTGATATGCCAGTAGAAGCGTTAGGAGCATTATTGAGTGCGAACTCTGCAATCGGCAGTAACTCGTGCCAATCATCCTGTTGGTAAGAACAATAGATGCGAATATATTGCTCAACAGTTTGGTTCATGCGCTCCGTTTGCCCATCAGCTGAAGGATGATAGCCCGAAGTGTAATGGAGTTCCATGTTGAGTAGTTCTCCAAGGGAACGGAAGAAAGAGGACACAAATTCCTTTCCGCGGTCAGAAGTGACGTGGGATGGGACTCCGTGTTTCGAGAAGACGTGAATGAGGAAAAGTCGAGCGAGCTCCGGAGACGAAATGTGAGTGTCGCACGGAATCAAAATGACCTGTTTGGAGGCACGATCAACGATGACTAGAATGGTGTCGAATTCACCGGATGTGGGGAGCTGCTCAATGAAGTCCATAGAGATAGAATCCCAAGGACGGAGAGGAACGGGGAGAGGTTTCAGCAGACCGTAAGGTCGATGCCTTGGCTTCTTGTTGCGCTTGCATGTGATACAAGATGCACAGTAGTCCTTGACGAAGGTCCTGAGTTCTGGCCAGGTGTATTCGCGTCGGCGACAAGAGCGAGAGTACGATTTTGGCCAAAGTGACCGGAGAGGATATGGTCATGATGGTGTCGGAGTACAGTAAGTCGCAACTCCGGAGACGTACCGGAGACGAGTGGTACCCAGATTCGATTGTCATAGCGTAAGAGACCAGTGTCATCGAGTTTCCAGCGCGATGAGTTGCCAGATTTCGCGGCGGAAAGGCCGGAGACGGCAGCGGGATCGTCATTGATGTGAGCGCGGATGTCGTCGTGAAGCTTCTTAACATCCAGAATGACGGAGGCACGAAGCACAGGTTCTTCAAGGAAGGTAGCGCGGAGAGAGGCGTTGAGTTGTTCAGACGTGAAAATAGGCCGAAAATTTTTATGGATTCAATTTTCCATAGGACTTATCCCCCTCTTTTGGGTAGACGTCCCATCGTCTAGTTAACGCATCAGGCTTACCCCCAAGTTTACCTGGGCGGAATCGGATTGTCATGTTGAAACGACAAAGGTACTCGGACCAGCGGACCTGGCGCCGAGTTAGAACCTTGGTAGTAGAGAAATACTCAAGGTTCTTGTGATCGGTGACCACATCGACCGGAATCGGGGCGCCTTCAAGATATTGACGCCAGTGAGTAAACGCATCGAAGATAGCGAGTAATTCCTTATCGTGTGTGTCATAGTTGAGCTCTGATGGCCCCAGAGAGCGACTCCGGAAAGCCACAGGATGGATTTCACCATCATCGCCGGAGACGGAAAGGATAGCGGCGATAGCAGCAGTCGGAGGCGTCCGTTTCTAGGGTGATTTGGCGGTCTGGGACCCAGTGATGAAGGATCGGAGCCTCGACAAAGGCCTTCTTGAGGTAATCGAAAGCCTCTTGACACTCAGTGGACCAGTTCCAGCGGACGTTGGCACGAGTGAGACGAGTGAGCGGAATCGTGATGTCGGAGTAGTTGAAGATAAAACGTCGATAGAAGTTACAGAAACCGAGGAAGGATTGAATATCCTTAACTTTCCTAGGCGTAGGCCAGTCCGTGATCGCGGAGACCTTCTCCGGAGACATGCGAAAGCCGTCAGGGGAGAGAATGTAGCCCAGGTACTCGGTAGTCGTGACGCCAAATTCGCACTTTGGCAACTTACAGTAGAGTCCGGCTTCGCGGAGACGCCGTAGGACTTCCCGAACATGCTCGACATGCTTCGACTTGTCGTCTGAATAGACTAGGATGTCGTCAAGATAGACGATAACTGTAACATCCAGTAAGTCGGCGAAAAGACTATTGAGAAATCTTTGAAACGCAGCAGGAGCATTGGTAAGACCTTCAGGTACAACCCTGAACTCGTAAGAGCCGTAGCGAGTGCGGAATGCCGTTTTTGGTTCGTCTCCGGGTGCGATGCGGAGAAGATGATATGCGTGGCGCAGATCGAGTTTCGTATAGATACGTGCCTTTCCCGGTGTGTCAAGCAAGTCCGAGATCAGCGGAAGCGGGTAGCGGTCCTTCTTCGTGATGCGATTGAGTCCGCGATAGTCAACACAAAGGCGAAGGCTGCCATCTTTCTTCTTAGCGAAGAGAATAGGCGCGCCATGACTAGAGCGCGAAGGATAAATGAACCCGGAGCGGAGATTCTCGTCGATGAACTTGCGGAGAGCTTCCAGCTCGTTCTGAGACAGAGAATAGACGTGTCCGATGGGTGGTTCTTCACCATCAACGGTCTCGATCTTGAGATCAAACTCGCGATGGGGCGGAAGGTTGAAGGCTTCCGTTTCCGAGAACACATCGGCATAGTCTTGGTACTCGGGTGGGAGACGATTAACCTCAGGCTCGGTTTGAGCTGCTCGAGCAAAGGCTTCGTCAGAAGGGACTGCACGAAGAGTGTACTGATACGTATCTTTATCCGCAATAACACAGCGATAAGCCGCAGCAGAAACAAGAGAGATTTGGGGCGCGACAAGAGGAGTCTTGGCGTGAGAGTTATGGCCGGAGACGGAGTGTCAACCGGAGACGGATCGTCCAATACAGGACCAAGATTTGTTGGCGAAGGGGGCGATATAGGAGCAACCGGAGAGGGCGGAGTCGATTCCGATTCGGAGTGTCCTCGCTCGTAGAGGAGCTGATCGCAACAGGAGCAGGCGTAATAGTAGCCAGTTTTGTCGACAAAGACTCCCTAGACGTGTTGGAACGGAAAGAGACGGTGGCTTCAGACCAGTTAATCAACGGATTAAAGCGGTTGAGCCAACTATATCCAAGAACCATTTCGCAAGGAGAGTCCAGATGGGTAACATAGAATTCCACAAGGTGGACTTCGCCAGACGGAAAGCATATGAGAAGACGGATTTGTTGATTGATGGTTGATGAGGAGCCGTCGAGGTACCGTAGCTTGACAGGCGAAACAGCATAGGGCAAAAGATTCTTCATTTTACAGATAGAGGCAGATATAAAACAATGAGATGATCCAGAGTCGATAAGAGTCCTCAAGCGGGAGTTGAATCCCGCCGCTATGCGTTATCGACGGAAAGAGTTGGGGTTGAACCAGACTCTATTCCTGACAGGATCGAGTCCGGGACCCCCGGAGACGGGACGAGAGCGGAAACGTGAAGATCGAGAAAAAGGGCGTGAGAAGAAAGAGCGGACGCGTTGAGACGTACCTCCGGTAGCAACCTGGAGTCAACGGCTCGGTTCGGCTGCAAGAGGGACCGAGTCGCTGACTATTTTTTTGACTCAGTGTTGTCGACCGGAGTGGCGACCGCCGGAGACGCAGCCACCGGAGTGATGGTAGTGGGCGCGTCGTCCAACATAGCCTTCTTCTTTCGACACTCGTTGGCCATATGCCCAGACTTGCCACAGAAGAGGCAAAGCTTGTTCTTGATTCTGAACTTGCGTATTTCTGGCTTCAACTTCCCATCAGGACCTAGGAGGGAAGCGTGCGCTTTGGCTGTCTTCGTCTTGTCGTTATTGTTGGAAGACGACGAGGAAGCCTGTTGCTGAGAGCTGTTGGAGCCCTTGTTGCCAGAATTCGAATTACCACCGGAGACGTTGTTTCCGTTTCCGGAGTTGTTGCCAGAGGAGCCAGAAGAGCCAGACGATTTTTTCGAAGAGGAGTCCTTTTTAGAACCCCCAGACCCAGAATTCGAGCCACCGGAATGGCCACCGGAATGGCCAGAGCCCGAACCAGAACCAGATCCACCACCATGAGAATCTCTTAACTCCCGCTCCCTCTGCTTCTCCGCTTCACGCTTCCAATACTTGCCGTCGATGAGACGGGCAGTTTGCTTGACTCCGTCCAGCGTATTAGCGTAGACGTAGTGCATCATGTCGTCCTTGATACGTTTAGGAAGACCGGAATAGAAGGTGTGTCGGAGAGCGGAATCACCCCAATTGGTGATGAGAGCGAGGGTGTCGAATTGGATAATGTAAGTGGTGATCTTATCACCGGACTTCATCGTCACATTCCGGATTTTGTCCTCCGCGTCGCCAACCGGGTCCTGAGGACCAAAGTTGTCCTGGAGTTCCTTGATGAACAAAGGAAAATTGCCGTCCCAAGCCGGAATCGCAATAGCCTGGCCCTGATTCATGGCATACAGGTTAGGCGTAAAATACGCCAATGCGTTTCCGCGCAGATACGAGGTGATGTAGATTATTTTCTCGTCATCAGTAGAGAAATCTTGCTCACGCTCGGCAAAGTGCATATAGCACTGGGTGAGGAAAGGGACGAGCTTCGCGGGATCGGAACCGTCGAACGTGTCCGGTGCCCGGAGAAGACTCCGATTGGAACGGGGGCGCAGCATTGTTGCGCTGAGGAAAGTTGGTGAGGAAATGTTGGAAATTTTGGAGAGCGCCAATCATAGCGCGTTGAAGATCACGGCCCGGAGAGCCAGCTCGAGGGACTCCGGCACCACCACCTCCACCAGGTGGTCCACCACCTCCACCTCCACCTCCTCCGCCTCCTCCGCCACCACCACCTCTAGGGGGACCCCAGAATGGATTTCCAGATCCACCAGGGCCGCCACCAGGACCACCAGGTCCACCACCACCAGGTCCGCCAGGTCCACCACCACCAGGAGGTCCGCCTCTGGGAGAGCCAGGAGGGGAGCCAGAGGGCGAAGTCAAGAACGGACTCGGCTTGCCGCTAAAAGTCGGAGAGGGGTTGCGGTTTGGTTGACCTTGACCGGAATCGTTTCCGTTTCCGGAGCGACCTTGAGCAGGGCTCATGGGCCTGCTAAAAGCGTGCCGATACATCGGAACTGGCTCGCTTTCTTCTTCAATGTCGTGAAGGCGTGTGGGAGTGAGGGGTCGGTAACGTAAAGTAGGAGAGACGGGAGGGGAACTGACGTTAGAAAAACGACCCGTGTTTGGATGCGGAGTCGTTGGCATAGGGATAGTACTTGGATCAGGATCCTGCGGAGACATGACAAAACCAGGCCGGAAAGGGTTGGTCGTGCCAGTAGGTGTCCGAGGAACGGGAACAGGAACCGAAGTGACAGGAGCGCCAGCGTTGTAGATGAAGTTCGCCATAGGCGAAGTGAGAGGGACCATTTGTTCGTAGAAGCGGGATGAACGCCGTTGACCAGTATTGGCGGGGTCAATGTTGTCAGAAGAGAGGCGTACGTTTGACATGGTCAAAAGGAAGTGAGTTTGTAAATACTGTTAAGTGCCGTGTCGACCAGAGGGACGGAGACGGAGACGGAGACGGAGTCGAAGTCGGAAACGGAAACGGAATCGAAGTCGTAGAGCACTTGGGGCGGAACACCACAGAAGGATGTTTGGGTGACCGGGGCTTCCAGTTGACCAAGACAAGACAAGAAGGGAAGAGCGGAGTCGAGACGACGCTGGGAGATAGAGACCAGCAACGTTAATTTACAAACTGAAGTACGTGATAATACATCAAAGTATTTATAGTACGAGAAGTAACGGAAACGGAATAAGGTATAACAAAGTAAGTAACAAGATTAGAACAAAGTCAAGTAAAGTAGAAGAGGAGTTGCATACGAGGAACAAGGCATAGATGATTGCATAGATCATAAGTCGGAGTAATTGGAAACGCTCAGTAAATCTTCATTGCGTAAAAACCAAATACCGGAGACGGATATCGGAGACGGATGCCGGAGTCGGCACGGATATAACACGCGCGCAATACACTTACTTCAAAGTTTTTTACAAAGATCACACTCGACTCCCGCAAAATAACCAGCTCGGTGTGAGGGGTGATATGGCTGTGGTCAAGTTGGGCAGAAACGGGTATCCAAGCTCAATTGTCAGTAAGCATGACTGCTGTTTAGCGGATTTTGTCGCGATCTCGTATGTAACCTTCCATTATGCCACCGCCGTCCTGACTTACTTTGATTTCTCAGCGCCAGCGACACCGTCCAAGATTTCCAAGACTATCAACGTCGTGCTCCACGAAGAGGTTTCGCAAAAGCGTATGATATGCCCAGCAACTTTGTATCATTATGGAATGCGTAGTGTGTACACTTATATGTTAGTATCTTTACTATTCAAATATTTCTACCCCTCTCAGACCAAGCCTTGAGTTGACTGGACGGAATTTTCATGTGATCATGATTTGATCATGATCGTCACATCAGCATGTCACATCAAACCCCTTCTCTTCTCTTCCTCACCACCCCGCCCTCCTGGACGCGCTCTGCGTCAGGAGTGGTGGCGGTGGTGGCTCCGACATTTCCCATCTCTCCATCCCCTCTCCATCGACATACAGACCCGGGCGAAAACTTCGTCCCTGACGACGAAAAATCGTCCTCATCGATGAAAACAAACCACCACCCACCCGCCTTCCTGGACGCGCTCTGCGTTGGGAGTGCCCGCCTCAAGATGGACACTTGGGCGAAAAATCGCCCTGTCGGCGAAAAATCGTCCATGTGGGCGAAAAATCGTCACCATCCTGCATTCGTGGACGCGTTTCGCGTCGGCAGTGGTGAAGCCCTTGGGCGATTTTTTTTCTCGTCAGGCCTCAAAAATTTTGCACCTAAGCGAAAAATCGTTCAGGCGGGCGAAAACTTCGTCCACGTCGTCGGGGATGAAAACTCCAGGTATGTGCTTCAATTTGCGTGTATTATGGTATGCTAACTGATTACTAGGGATCTTAGACGGACCCGCCCGACGAACACCATCCCATTCACGATGTCCTCCCCAACCGCCGACCAATCGACACCCCGTTACAAATCTCCCCTAGCCCTAGTTTTCGTTGGCGCGGACATCATCGGCGGACCAGCCAGTCCCTCTGCCCCCCTCATCGGCCGGCATGGCCATTCCAGCGCTGCTCAGCGCGCTAAAAGCACCCCTGCCAAGCTCCGGGCCTTATCCGGCAACCGGGCTGTCGGGCCGTCCATACCCGCTCATCCGGTCGGCCCACTCGCGCCCGTTTCGGGACCCGGCGTCAATTAGCCGGTCACCGGGCCGTCCATCCGTTCCCGATTCACCCGCCCACTCACTCCCGCCGTTGACCGACGCGTCTGCCGACGCCATCCCCGCGTTACTAGCTCCCATCGTCACCGTTGTCACCATCGTCACCATCGTCACTCGCGCTCGTCGTCGCGCTCCCACCGTCACACTACCACACCACCTCATGCCGTCCGCCGCCAAAGCTGTCTTCTACCACAAGCTCGACTCGCGAGCTCGTCTTGTCGTTCGTCGGGTCCTCTCCCACTACCCTATCCCCATCACCCAAGCCGAAGTCGACGATCTCAACTCTAAATGTGACGATGCTCTCCTGGATCGTGTTTGGACAATCGGGCAGCGGTACATTGCCGTGAAAGACGATGAACCCGGCTACATCTACGCTTTGGAGGTCGTCCTCGATGATGGCGGTACTCGACCCAGTACAAAACACGGTTGGAGCGGTGGGAGCGGTGCCGTCCGCACAGCTGGGAGGCTATTTGGGAGGTGCCCGCGCCGAAGCGGTTCGGGTACGCCGCCAGGGTTCACCGCAGAGTCCGGCGCTGATGCGCGATACAGAAAAAATCGCGCATTCGTGGTTTCGTCCGGCATGGCTAGGCCGGGTGTCGTGTCAAAGCTGCCGCCAGAGGCATCAGGAGCTGTTTGGGTTTATGGGATGTGGGGGCCGAGCTGGCGTGGTAACGGGGATGAGCTTGATTCTGGAGGGCATGGATGTGCCTGTTCGGCGTGTATATATATAAAAACTCAATGCAATACAAGTGCTTTTTCGCGCGATTTCGGGCGCTCTCGGGCGAAATCGCCCTCCCTTGGAAAAACTTTAAGTTTTTATTTCACCACATTCGGCCCCAAAAACTTGTTGTTTTCTGGTTCAAAAAATGGATTGAAATACCTGAAGTTTTCCGGTTCGGAAAACGCATTAAAATACTCGACATTCTCCGGGTCAAAAAACGCATCTAAATCTTAAATGTTTTTTTTTCATTAATCGGGTCAAAAAACGAGTCAAAACACTTGAGCTTTTTCGAGCAGAAAAACTCATTCGAATACTTCCCCTTTTAGAATACATTTTCCCTCGCTCTCAAAACTCGTAGAAAAGCCTCATGTTTTTAGAGGACTTTGTAGCTAAAGAACAATTGTAGTAATACTTGCCATTTGTACCGCCAAAATACCTATTTGTAAATTTTACTTTGTCCAATAAATTTTTCTCCCCCGAAAACTTTGCCTTTTTAGTCCAGTTTGTATGATGAAAACATGGGTTAAAAAACTTTGCCTCTTCCCACTAACGTTTCCGCCCTCAACATTTTTGAAACGCGGCTGTGATGGCCGTCGTCTGTGAACGACTTGACAGCTGTGACATCGCGTAAATCGGCGGAGATCAGCCCGCTAACGCCACGATGCACCGCGGAAGCAAAATTGAGCGGATTTTTGCTTTTTTCAACCTCATTCGGCCAAAATATATGACTTTTAACGGAGCTAAGGGGTCCTCGAAAATCTGCCCAGTGACCTGTGACCCATTCGAGCTGAGGAGTGACGAGAGTAGTGGGACTGGGACTCGTCAAATGGGACTGAGTCCCACGCTGATGGCCCCAGTCCCACTTTGATCGCGCGAGTCCCACTGCCACGGCGCCAAGGACGCGTACTGTGCTTCCCCGTGACTGTGCAATCTGCACATGACTGTGTAATCACATATTTCTGCAAGCCGTCGTCGTACTGAGCCTCCGGTATTATCCGGAAACTGTTCTTTAGTCAATTTAGCATCAATCTACCAAGTATCATATGTATCTGCTTTAAAATGCTGAACCGGTATAGTCACCGACAATGTGGTAATGTTTTTCTGCCCAAAAAATGTTGACTTGGCTGGGGCGACAGGATTTTTAGGACCAAAATATTTAATGTTTTTGCAACGAGTTTTTGGGTCAAGAAAAAACTTTATATATTCCCACTAACGTTTCCTACCTAAACATTTTTGAATCACGGCTGTGAGTATACGGTACGGTCTACAGCCCTACTCCCGATATTTCTCCTATCACCACTGATACTTATTCTTCCAAATGTCCCACATGTACTTCCGCGTCCTGCTTCTCGTCCACGACTTGGTCTAAGGTGTGTTCATGGTTAATTCTACTCCCATAGCACTCATTGCATTTATCTTATCAGCTCCGGTGTTCGCATACCACCTCCCACACCTCCACTGGCAATTGTGCCAAGTTCAACTGTAACAACACCAAACCCCGATACATCGACCCCATCCATGCCACCAAATTCCGAGTCGGTATCGGTGCCGCTGCCTCTCAAAACACCTGCGCTGCCTACAAAAGGAGCGGCAGTCGCTCCTCGTCCAAATTGCTTTACAGACCGGTGTGTGTATATTTCTCGCGCATTGCTCTCACTAACTCTCGCAGAAATCTCTGTTTGATTGTCTATGCACGCGACATCCAAGGTGGCCAGCGGCAGTACAAGGAGTACTGGGATACATTGCAAGTGACTAATCCTCAGCTCCGCGGAGCAGCGTACAAGGCATACGAGAGCGCCTTGGTATGCTTTCTGTCGCTCTCTTACCTCAGTTGCTGACATCTGTATAGAAGAACCCGAAGCCATAGGACCCGGGAAGCTCCACCAAAGGGTGATTCAAAAATTTGGGTTTTTGAGGCCCAAAAATTGTGATTTCCTTGTCCAAAAAATGGGTTTTTGAGATAAAAATTCTGAAAACCTTCTTCAAAATATGGGTTTTTCAGGCCCTGGGAAGGTTCGCAGGAAGGTTTTAGACGGACATGTGCACCAGCGTCTCACCGAGTACCAGATGCCTTTTGAGAGGGAAATCACCCTAAAGAGTGTTAGTTCAGAGGTAAAAGTGACGCAAGACACTTTTTGACACCTGCAAAAGTTACCATTTTTAGCAAGTGTCACACAGTGACATGTCACGATCCTTCTTCAAAAATGGGTTTTTGAGGCCAAAATCCGGAAATTTTTTGAATCACCCTTTGGTGGAGCTTCCCGGGTCCTGAAGCCATCTGCCTTACCAAGCGCGGAAACGGTGCATACATGGGTCACGGAATGGATTAACAAGGCGGCAGCAAGCGCAGACCAAGCGAGCAATGGTACAATGGCTGGAGTGGAGTAACGGGAAGTTTGCTAGTTGCTGAGGTGCTCAGACTGGACTTTTTCTTAGTTTTTTTGCGATTTTTTGTATTGTATCGATCATTATAATCACATCTCAATTCGTCCCAAGTGCTCCCAGCCTGCTGGATTGCAGCATCTCAATTCATCTCATTTCCACTCGCTGTCAAATTCAAGCCACTGCGACGCCGGGTGGTATCAAGTGGGATGCATTGAAACAGCGCACATTTGATCTCATTACATCTCTCTGTGGTACGCAATTTCAGGACATTTTTGCTATGGAATGAATTCTATAGTGACATTTTGAGACAGTCTCAGTTGGTCCCTGTTTCTCCCATATCATCTCGTTGACTTCTCACTGGGAAGCTTCACGTTCGGACTATCGTTCGGACATATTTGACCGTACCTAATACTGATCAAACTTGTCCTCTTCTTCCCTTTACCGTCACCACCACCATTGCCATAGGACCCTTGATTATGCCCTACGAGGTCAGATCCCGGAATCCGGACAAATTTTTGAGATTTCTGACCAAGGTTTGACCCGAATCCGGACAAAAAACTGGCCCAAGCGAAAAAGGTCGAAACCAAAATCCGGACAAGACGTCTTGACACAAAACAGGTCGGATCATGAATCCGGACAAAAATTTCGGTTGCGGCTCGCACCAAGCTCGCACTCGCAGCTATGACGCGCAGGGTTGTCGTAAAATAATTATGTACTATGTAGGGTAGATCAGGCAATGTTGCTGAATAGTGCTGAATAGTATGATTATTTTGTCTTGAGCTCACTATTCTGAATCCGAAACCAACACCAAACCAGCCAGCATGTCCATTTGTCAACCCAACAAAGGACCGACTCGGAAGAGCCTTTCGATGACGAAGACTTCAGTGCTCCAAATAGGGAATGGAATCCACAGGAATGGATTGGATGTGGTCGAAAAATAAAGGTTGCTTTGCTGTTGTTCTCAAGTTATATTACTCCTTTTCTTCTCCTTTCGGTACTTTTTCAGAGGTTGGAACCAAATCCGGACAAATTTCGCCCAGTTGGTCCAGGTTTGTTCTGAATCCGGACAAATTTTCTTTCATCTAGCGTCCAAAAAATCCGGACAGATTTTTGCCAAAGCCGATTTCAGAATCCGACCTCATAGGGCATAATCAAGGGTCCTATTGCCATCCGCCTCCCTCCCTCTGCCGCTTGCAGTGCGCCAAACTCACAGCTGGCGGCATGCCCGTCGTATTACCATTCGGAATCAAAGGTCGTGGGGCGACAGCTGGACGGGGGGATAGACGAAGAAACGTGCGCTTTCGCTCATTTTGGCTCGTATTCGCGGCTGACTTCTAGCGTAGCATCCAGTACCCGCAGCTCTTCCCTCGGGCTACCCTGTCATGAAAAGGACTTGCATGCCCAACGAAGGGGAAATTTCGCCATAGGATGGGCAAACCGCTACCACGAGAGGACGAAGGAGGTTTGCAGCGACCATCGTGGGACGGGACTGTAAAGGGGGAAGCTTGACGAGGAGTGGCTTTGGGGCCTGCAGATAACGAGGAGGTCCCGATTCAGGTGCCTAAATAGCAGCCCTCTCTTCGCTTGACGTTGCTCACTCTTCCCGCCACAGAGGCCAGCTCGCAGAAACTCTTTGCTCTTGCCGATTTTCTTCCCCACCGCCACCACGACGACCCCGAATGTATCTGCAAGCCCAACTACTGTGACGACCAAGGAGTAACTTTACCCGTGCAGGCGGGTCTACCCACCCTCGGCAGTCAGCAACGGGTACGAGTGTAGCTTGTCGCTGGAGTGATAGAGCGCGTCATGCGGTATGTCAGCTATCTCTATCTTCTCCCCAACTTCTTTTCTGACTTTGGTCACATATTCAGTACCTATGGCTTTTCAAGCAGACATCCGAAGTCGACATCGCTGCAACTTGAGAGGGGGTAATGCTGGTGAGTCAAATATTCGCGCGTGTGTGCCAAACAACTCATATTCCTCTCTCAAAGCCGACAACGGGTTTTCACCTGCTCCAGAATCTCCGTGTCAACCTTCCTTTCCCCTTCCTCCTTCCGTCGCTGCCTCCGTTGAAGCTTCCCGCTCACTGGAAATGGTACTGCCCATCCCGGCCAATGTCGCTCGCGCATAACTCTGTGCACAGACATGCTCCGACAGACAATGAATGGGCTTCACAGCCATACTCTCCGCCACCAAATGCTTGCCTTTCTCAACTCCGCTTTCCCTGTGTGGAGGTTCCACACGGGACACACGTTCTGCGGCCCTTTACGATTCATTCGCGCGAACAAGACCGGCGCGTCGTCGATTTCCTCCCCGGCCTTTTCCCCCGCGCTGGCGGTCACGTGCGACTCATCCGAGTCACTCCTCTGAAGACGGCGATAAAACTCTGCTACCTCCTTTCTTATGGCTCCATCGACCATATCTCATGCTGTACGACCGTCTACAGATGCTATATATGTCGTATCTCCTTGGCGCAGCGGGCAGAAGGCCTCTGGATAACGCGCTTTCGCTCGCAAATGGACTTCATCGTGTGCGTGGTCGCGGAATTTGGAACAGATGGTGGGACGATTGAATGTGTCTGACCGATGAGATGTCGATCTGTAGTCGCTGGCGGGTGGGTACCCTGTGGTTGTTGCGGGACAGGTGCGTGTTTTTGTCCATATTAGTCCTTCGAAGTAACTGAAAAGTCGTTTCAGCCTAATTTTGAATCATCCTTGTCAACTTGCCAACGAATGGGCGGGTATGGGCAGACACTTTGGCGGTTGTTGCTGCTGGACGAACAGCCAATGACGTGCGGATGGGTAGATAGCGGGTGTGGTTTTTATGAGCTTGTGTCCCGCTACTAGTAACAAGCGTCTTCAGCCCTTTTCACTTGTGCGCAAGTCTCGCCGCAACATACCATCTATACAGCTAAGCTGCTCGAACTCCTACGGTCAACCCTTGAACATGAATAAGACAGATAGTTGCTGCAAACTTCAGTGCTCCCGATAAATTGACCAAAACCGGTCCAAATCATTGCTCCAGATATCGTTGGCACCAGCCGCCACCCAGGCCCATTTTCAAGTCGGCTCTCGACTCTCTGTGTCGTCAATGTCACAATTACGCCACTTCAGGAAAACATGTTGGCGAGACTCATTGTGGACGAGGGGGGGTCCGCGGAGTAGATTTGGAGTTGTGGATAGAGAGGAATGAGGTCGATGTGGTTTGGAAGCTCTTTTGCATGATGGGCTTGCTGCAGGTCAGTACTAGTAGTCGGAAGTCCAGACCACGACGAAACAGATGGAGGCCTCACACTTGCTCATCACCTTCAAGTTTACCTCTCCCGCGGAAATTTCATGCGAGGCCAATTGACTGGCGCCGCCATATACCTACTTACTTCATTTCTAGGCTAAGTACTATGTCTCTACATGTCCAATACCATCATTGTGTTTCCCGCGTCTCCTCCAAAAGTAATAATAACTACTCGTATTGGGTCTCTATTATAAGCACAAACTGATTGTTCTTCTCCCACTCCGGAATTCGGCTTGCAGGTCTTCGCCCAGCGGACACCGGACACCTCTTCTGAGTTTCAAAATGAGATGAAACATATATGTGGAGTGGATTGCGTCTAGCTGCAGCTTCCTACGTTGTGCACAGTTCTTCAAGACTTCCTCCGTCAAGATGATATCACCAGCGAGTGAAAATAAACCAAGGCGGGGCACTAGTACTGGACCTTCAGCAACACAGTCATCGCCCACTGCACATACTGTGAGGCGTGCCAACAGCTCGTCCGTCACGAGCGGCGGAGCGTTGGGGTCGTATGAGCCCGAGTCGATGAGGTACAAGTTCTCCAGTACTGGAAGTCGTGCGAGAATATCACAGAGGTCAGTTGTCACCAAATGTAGGTTGATACTGAGGGAAAAAAAGACGCTGTCCGAGCTCCGAGCGCTCGACGAGGCGACAGAATTCTGCATGGTTCCAACATGGGTGGACCGTTGCCACGCGCGTATGTTCCTTCAATATCAATCGTGTCAGCTCGGGAAAGCAGAGCGAAGAGAGCACGCGTCCCAGACTGTGGGTGGTATCTGGGATGTCCGCTGTCCGAACCCGCAGTGTCAGCAGCTTACTCGCCACCCTTTGCGGCTGTATCAGCGCCGTCGGCGGGTTGTTATTCAGCCCAAGATATAAGTCCAGCAGTAATGTGCTGAAACGCGGGAGATCCGGCAGTAGGTGGGGAAAGTGGAAACCCAACAAACACCCAAAACAACCAGATCAAAGCGGGTGAGGTCGGGGCTCCATGCAAAGTATATGCATGCTGCAATCCATAAGGAGGAAGTGATGATGGCAAAGCTGAGTGGGAACCATAGATAGATGGATGGTGGTGGTGATGTAGGTAATGTAGATGTAGATGTGAGTGTGGGTGAAGATGTGAGTGTGGGTATAGGTGTAGGTGTGGATGTGGGTGTGGGTGTGGGTAGATAAGACCTGCTCACCATATCATAAGAGAAAGGACCTGCCCTCTCTAACCACCAACCCAATATGCAACTAAACCCCAAACCAAAACAACCTCCTCCTAATATGGTAACAGTCACAGCCACTGTCACATCGAATATATTTATTGTTGTTGATATATTATTTGTTGTTTTTATTATTGTGTCGGATAGCACTGAAGCCAGCATCAAGAGCATCAAACAATATGCCATATATGGCAACAATGTTCCAGATATGGGTCGCTCCATCAGGTGAGGGCGACGTTCCATATTAGGCAAGACGCGTCTGAGCATAGTCGCAGTCTTCCTGCTCAACCAACTCCTATATCATAGGTCGTCTCGGACCGACGGCGTTGACGTTTGACAGCTGACGTTGACGTTGACAGATGTTCCTTAATAGATACCCCGCAGCCGCGATCGTGATTCGTAATCTCGCTGAGTCAGATCAAAAGCAGCGCAAGAGGTGAGGAAACCCAGAGGGGAATTCACTGTCTATCTAGGTACAAAAGGCCCCCAATATATACATTTTGGCTCGTCACTCCGTCACGGTACTGCGGTCACTCCGCAGCACCCTCGTCGCTACCACTGCCCCGCGTCGCTGGCGACGTTGCCCCGTCTCCCTGCCAGCTTACCTGAGGCTTAGTTAGCCGCTGAGTAAGGCTTAGCAAGCCTTACTCATCGCACTGGCTTGCCTTTCGCCCTCGTGCTGCGCCCTGCTGCGCTTGACTCGTCGCCAACCACCACCCGCCGTGGCACCCGCCCTTCAGTGCTGCCAGATGGAAGGCGGCTGTCCAGGCGCAAAAAGCGGAGATGGGCCGGATCGAAGGCCGTCTTATGCGTGTAGAACGAGAAGTGTTGCAATTGGCTCCATGGGAGCGCGACGATGGAATTTGCCAGTCCGGTATACAGCACCGTTTGTAGCCGCGGGGCATTCGAGAAATAGTCGATTGCGGGGGGAGGGTGCTCAGGGTGGCGACTGCCGGTTTTGGATACTACAATGGATAGGAGCACTGTCTTGGCGTTGAAATCCAGAGTGATGTCCCTCCACCGCGGTGATTGCTTTACGAGTGCCTCTAGCAAGCGACAAAGATGAGTACTTATATCCAGCGCTATCCGTCCAGATGGAGGCCCTATTGAGAATGACATCATCGGCCGGCGCTTCCTCAGCTCGGCCTCCGGCTTCTCCGACTTTCCATCCTTTTCTACTTACTCATTCTCTAGAATATGCTAGAAACAAACTACAATATATAAGCAACTTGTAATAGCTACAACAAAATCAGAGTTGTTCTTCCTCTCCTCTGTGCAATGCCCCACCTCGGAGGCTCTCCATCCTCAACAGGTTATGGGCCCCGGCCAAAACTGAATTGCCCGAGTACTTATCACACGCCGCCAGACCGCTTACTTCCATCATCCATCTGCCATTTACGACGATCACGCTACCTTGCCGCGCACACCTGCCGCGCAACCCGCCAACCACCTGACCACTTCACTCGGCACACTCCTGCCGCACCGCTACGTATACTTTGCCGCGACTCGGATCTAACACCGTAGTTTGCTCAGCCACACTCCTGGCTGCTGATATTCGCCACCGCTACTGCCGCGCACACTGCGCATCTGCCACTTTGCTTACTTGCCGCCCATACTGGGCAACCGCCTACTGCCGTGCACTGCCGCACACTCGACTCGCTTACTCGCCGCGCACCGCTTACAGCGCACCGCTTACTTGCTGCTTACCAACCTGCTTACCATCGCTGTGCACTGGCGCACATCTGCCTCGACCGCGCACCGCTTGCCGCGCACCCTGCTTACTACTACTGTGCATTGCTGCACACCGCTGACCACTACCGCCGCCTGCGCACCACTTGCACAACTGCTTAACGCTGCCTTCACGACCATCACGACAAATGACCTGCTTACCACACCACATCGCCGAGATCATCACCGACCGCCGCGAGATATCACCTCTACACCCTCGCCGCCACTCCACGGCTACCACTGCCACTTCTCGCTCCTACCGCCGACCTTCCCACGCCGCTGTACCAGCTCAAGGGAGCTTTCTACCCCACCAAACTCTTTGCTGAGCTTCCCACGGCGCCGCTCGCCGACCCGCTGACCCCAGACACCGGCCACACCGGCCCGCCTCCACAAGCCTCCAGCTGCCGCTGGATTCTCCACACGGACCATCGCGCCCGCATTATTCGCGACTGCTCCCACGCCCCGGACACTCCCGACTTCACTCCAGGGGGAGTTATCCCTTCCATCCGCCAATTCCCTACATCCGACAACTTGCGCGTCATATATCCTTCGCACGCGCACCACACACGGGCAACACAGTCTTCTCACGAAGATTCAGTTGTTAATCAAATTCTCACCATACCGCTTCAATCGCGAGTCTCCTCGACAGCACACAACTTCGCTGCGACTCGCGCTTGAGGGGGAGTATTGAGAATGACATCATCGGCCGGCGCTTCCTCAGCTCGGCCTCCGGCTTCTCCGACTTTCCATCCTTTTCTACTTACTCATTCTCTAGAATATGCTAGAAACAAACTACAATATATAAGCAACTTGTAATAGCTACAACAAAATCAGAGTTGTTCTTCCTCTCCTCTGCGCAATGCCCCACCTCCATCCTCAACAGGCCCATATTGCTTTGACCTGTAGAATCAGCGGATATCGACCGCCTCGAGACACAGCCGTTTCAACCAACTTCAAGGAGGTTTCCAACACAGCTGTTGACATAGTCAAAAGACGGCCATTGACAATAAGCTAGCTCCAAATAGGCAACTGCACGGGTAGGCCAAACCCGCGCGGGTAGGCGGGTTTTACCCACGGGGGTACGGGTACAGGTCAGCGAATGAGATACCCGTAGCATCATGACTCAGCTGGCTCTACTCTTGGAGACTCCTGCTGAGGTCTTCAGTTCGACTCATCGAGTATTTGTGCTCTTTATCACATATTACGGCTTTGAATCACCTTGTACCTCTGACACCTCTTCATCAGTGACTGGTGACCCATGGGTAAACCCGTACCCGTACCCGCGGGTAAGGGTACGGTGGCTATGCGGGTACGGGTATGAGTAACGCCTCAGATACCCATGGGTTTACCCGTGCAGTTGCCTAGCTCCAAAGACGTGGCGTTGCTAGTGCTACTTCCCGCCAGCGCGAGCAAACCTGGGGGGAATCAGTGTTTGCCAATGTCAATCATTAGAGGAAGATTGAACTCACTTGCATGAGAGAGTGAAGGCTTGGATTGACCACCTTCCTCAATGCCTCTCGAAAGTCTTGGATTGCGTCCAAGTCCATAGTATCGCCCATCTCCGCAGGCGGCACAAGTACACATAACTCAAAGATATGACAGTTTTTATCATTGGAAACTCGGAGCTTGCCAAGGGTGCTTGGAGGTTGGAGCTTTGAGCTTTGTTACCCATCTGGAGCTGGGAGCTCTGAGGTGCACAGCATTAGCTTGGTCTGTGCTTGGTGCTTCCTACTTACATAAGGCTTCCAGATTTGGCCTAATATGGGGCCAATACACATAGCTAGTGATTAGAACACCTCCCTTCAATATACGTCATTTTATTCGAAACAACAATGAAAAAAATACCAAATGATATCAAAAAAAAAAAAAAAGTACACTCTGATTAAATATATGTTATATGAGGTAATGAACTATCCAAACAAACAATGGCCACCCAATTCAGTTTATATAGCTAGTGTTAGGTAAATGCCAGATTTACCAAAATTGTCTTGAAAATAAATATGGCATGCATAAACCTTTACAACTGTTGTACCTGAGAGTCCTCATTCCATTTCCTGGTGTATTGTTGAATGTTGATATATCAAGAGAATTTTGGCAGTAAGAAACTCTCTATTTAGTACCCCAATCTTTATTAACCTGTGGTACATGACATGACCTGTATTGACATCAATGGGATATTGTCATGGTTCGGGTCGGGGCGCCGGGCCACGAGGACGCACGGGCCCGCATACCGCCATACTCCTCGACGCTCCCCCCATTCTTTCAGCCCCTTCCCTTCACCCCTGCGGCCCTACGTAGCGCCCATCCGATCCGCCCTGGGACCTGGCGCCCATCCGATCCATCCCTAATATCATGGCGTATAAAAACCGTACTTACAAGACGTAGTCGCTAGGCTAATATTGTCTATTCTCCGGGCGAATACCCACCTTTCGTGCTCCTCAGACCCTCTCGAAGTCGGACCCCCCGACGCCCCGACACAGCCCGAGCCCGACGTTGACAGATATATCAGACAATACTGGTGGGACTTCAATCATGTTGGTTTGAGATAATTAGTCTTGATAGAATATCTGCATTTGGGTCTTGGTGTGCACTGAGGCACATGCCTAATGGGGGTAGCACTGGAATGCCCAACTGGTTGCCTGGGTGGATTATAGGCAGCAATGGCTAATAGACCTTTATGGTTCTTTGTCTATGGTACAAGAAGGACAAACTATGCCTATCTATTGGTCAGCTCTCAGGTAAGCCAGCAAGTAAGCAGGTATCTTAAACACAATAATGTTCTGCTTGCAAGGGAGGATCCAAAGAGTGAATAATGGAAAGCAAATATAAATCAAGCTGACCTAACAGGGTAGAATCCAAGGAGAAGAAACTCTAGGGTTCACTTGCCAGGTAGGCAGTGATGGACCTGATGGAGTTGGCAGGAGTAGACGCAGAGTTGAACTAGAGATGGAGATGTTTCCCGGGGCTAAAGGGAATGTTCCCCTGACAGCAGTCTCTGTCTCTGTTATGGATATAACTTAGGTATAATATAATTGTCTCTGATATTAGGCCTGGTAAACTAGTAGTCTAGTATGGCAACAGGAGAGTCTTATAGGGATGATATTGATGTTAACCAAGGCTTTGAATAGTCAAATGTAATTGGTAAAACAGTCAATACACAGATACTAGATCAAGAGCCTGAGGAAACTGGGTGATTATCAGGACTCAGGCTTGGGTCACGCCATGTAAGGCTTTTCTTAGGGACATGTACCCGGAACACAGCTTTAGCAATTCATTTACTCCACATTTCCACTTCTAGGTTCACTGCTGTTGAAAGCCTAATTTGTTCCATTCCAGTCTATGCGTCGGCACGCTGCATTCAAAGGGGGGGTGATGTCAGACTCTGGTCCGGCCCTCCATCTCGCCTGCAAAATCACCGATCCGTCAACGCCCTACCCAATGGTCGCCCTGGGACCTTGCCTGCAATGCCGCCCAAGCCTTCTGTGCCCGACAGCGGCAGCTACGGACAAGCAGTATATAGTCAGCTACCTAGCAGGCAGACCCTTAGAGTTTCTTCTCTTTGGATCCTCCCCTGCTAGGTCAGCCTCCTTTGTATTTGCTTACCAATGTTCATGCTTTGGATCCTGCTAGACCTCGATCTTGGACCTCCGGGGTTGCCCTTACACCTCTTTTCAAGATTCAACACACTCGAGCCTTCTTGATCAATTTAAAATTGTACACATCACCGGCCATCAATGACAGCTGACTCAGGTCTTTTTCTTCTTCTTCCTACCAACCTTTAGTCGCTTGGGTAGTTCTTCATCTAAGTCTGCATCCTCTTGTAGTGGGATCTTCAGCTGCCCACTCTTCATCTTCATCATCCTTCTTGGTATCTAATATTTCTTCAAGCCACGCTGCGTGTTGCCTTTTGGTAGCCCGGAACCAGTGCTGGAGAGGACAGGCCAGGTCTTATCTATGATAATAATAATATAAATATCTTGCTGACACCAGGGGCGAAGCTTGCAGCAGTTGAATAATAGTAGTCTAATAGCATGCTCATTCAGCAGGATGTTGACATGCTAATATAATGAGCCAAGCACCAACCTACCCTCTTCCTCTATGAGTACCAGCATCATACAATTGTCAGGGGAACCCCCGCTTCGGCCTCCTTCGGACCCTCCGAATGCATCCGAGGCGCATCCGACGGGCGCCCCCTCGGACGCTCCGACCCGCCCCGACCATTGTCCACGGCCTCCTTCGCCCACACAATCACCGATCCGTCAAGACCCTCCCAATGATCACCTTGGGACAGAGCCTGCGACGCCCGCTCAGGCCTTCTGCGCTCTACGTCGGCAGTTATGGACGACCAGTATATAGTTGGCGCCCTAGCAGGCAGACCCTTAGAGTTTCTTCTCTTTGGATCCTCCCCTGCTAGGTCGGTCCCTCTGTGTATTTCCCATAGCTTTTATTCACGCTTTGGATCCTCCCCTGCTAGGCTTTCGTCGGAGTCTCCAGGGTTGCCCTTACAACAATATATATATCTATGTTGAAATACCATCATTTATAAATAAATAAAAAAATCAATAATCTTTGGAGCAATGCCCCTGATTGTGTTGAGGGTCCCTCTAGGTCCAAAAGAAATTAAAGAGGCCTGAAGGCAAGTTACTCTCACAGTTTAGCAAATTTTCCAGTGGCAACTGAGTCAAATTTCTATGGAAACAAGCATAGAAATTATAGTTCAATATATTCATCACATAATTATATTTTTCATCTGAATATGATTATTCTATACTACAAATGCATTATTGTGTTGAGACTCTGATTTGGTCAGCACTAGTTTACCAAGACTTATCACTAATATATAAGATATTTGTACTTCGCCTGTACTTCATAGTACTATAATATTCCCATAAATTTGTATTAACAGAGATCTAGCTGAGGAAATATCAGTCACATCAGTTCCATCACATAGGTGTGCCCTTTCCACTTTGTTGGGCAACTTGTCACATCTACCCAAGACTGGTATTGTTGAAAGAATAAGAGCAAATTCAATGTAGTCTATGGAAAAACAGGGTATTTATACTGTCCCAAATATTCTAGTGAATTCTACAGAGTGAGTCGATGGAATCTTGGAGAAAATACGCGACGCTGCGCGTCGGTGATGGCGGGATCGGCGCTGATGTCATCGCCTCGGCGATGGCTCGTGTTTGCCATCCTTCACTTCAACAGGTATTAGCTCTCAACATTTCTAAAGGCCCAAACTGGCCGAAGGACAAAAAATTTTGCTAGTTACAATACTCACTATTATATGAATTAAAAAGCCTCAAAAATTTTAAACCTTCCAAATGTATTTTTAAGCCATGCTGGTCTAGTTAAAAGCCATGACATTAGTAACATTTGATAAAATCAAATGTTGTGTACCTTATTCTAATATTCATTATCACTATATATATATATATATAGTAGGGCTGTAGGCCGTCGCCGTAATATATGGTGTACGGCCGGCCGTAATACGGCGCCGTAACCGTACCGTAAGCCCCCTTGGGGACTGAGTTGACGGTACGCGGCGACGGGACGTCGGTGACGCCGTAAGGGCTGTCCCGTATACAGGGACGGTAGCCGTATATACGGCATACCTCGGCTATCCCGGGATTTGATCCGGAGATCGACCATCCGTCCGGTATCGGACCCCCCCAGGCGCCCGTTGCTAGGGCCCAGCGGCTGTTGGTCGTCAGCCAAGACGGCCAGGCCAGCACTCAGGCGGACCTGCACTGCAGGCAGGTGCTTGGCTCCGTCGCCTGACCCGGCCCAGTCGCTGTGAGCCCGACTTTGCTGGCGGGCCGTACCGTCACCATAATACGGCGTGACGGCACCGTCCCGTACCGTAAGCGCCTTGAACTCGAGGGCTTACGGTACGGCGTGGGGCCGTCCCGGCGCCGTCAGAGGCCGTACCGTACATGGCTGTAGCCGTATACAGTATGGTCTACAGCCCTAATATATAGTCCCTTCATATATTATCCTCATTTTTTGCTGATTTTTCCCTTAGTTCCATTAGTTGTCGAGAGAATTTCTACAAAATCATGATTTGCCCTGATATGATTAAGTCCCAAGATTATTCAGCACATCAACAATTTTGAACCTCCAAGCTCTATTCTATGAGCTGCGAACTCAAGCTCCAAGCTCTCATCTGTGACCTCCAAGCTCCTAGCACAATCTCCAAACCGTCACAAAAGCTCACTTCACAAAGCTCCAAAATGGTCAAAAAGCTCACAATTCTAATAAACAATGAAAAAACATGTTATAAAAAACATGTTATAGTCATTGGGTAGAACAAGCGGGCGGTTTGGAGGAAGACGAAGAGGGGGACGTAGGTATGCACACCGTTGGGCTCGAGGAGCGACATTCCGAGAACAGCTGTAAAGGGTAAAAAGTCAGGAAACGGGGATGCTAAACGAGCACACTATCGCGCACCTAGCAGGCCAGCCAGCCAGCAAACGTCCATCTTCCCTCGTTTCCCTCCCCTCTCCTTCCAGCCCATCTCAGTGCGCATCCTCCGCCGACAGCGCTGGAGGCTGGCAGCAGGCCTCCCCGCGAGCGACGCGTTTCAATCTAGCCCGAAAGTCAGCCAAGTCCACGCAGTCGGCCTGGCCAACGCACCGGGCGGACCGCAGACGTGAAACGCACCACGCACAGACCTCGACGCACTGCAGTATCGACGCCGGGAGGGAGGCGGGCGCATCCGTGGTGGAGGAGCGGAAGATATGACCTTTTTTTTCATTGGAAAATATGAGCTTGCATTCAGTGCTTGTTGAGTTAAGGAATGAGGCATATTCATGATATTTTGAGGTTTGTAATGCTTGTATTTGAGGAGTGTGCTTTGTGCATTGAGGTTGCAGTGCAAGACTGAGGTTTAAGCTGTTAGCTCTGAGGTCTGAGGTTGCTCTGTGATATTACCTCATGATCAAATTCTGACTTCAAAAATTTATCCCAAAGTGTCAATTTCTGACCATAGTCAGATCACCATTTGACTATTGTCTGATCATGATCCAGCACTATATAGTACTATTTTATGTTGAAATTCCGGTTGATCTGAGATGTGATGGGATCAAAGTGAGTAAGAATAGTTTGCAATTACACTCCTGTAAGGGATCTGTGTGTTAAGGCAAATAATGCCATACACTGACCATCTATTGGGTTTATCTGCTGGTTGTACATTGTTATATCATATTCCAAGTGAGTCAGTAGAGAATCAGTCAGCATGGGTAAAACTGAATTAAGTTTTTTATGTTTTAAAAATGAATTGAGTTTTTATATAAAAACTCAAAAACTCAATTCATAGAATCTTATCAGGAAATTCTTAGCACCAGAGATACTGAAAGAAATCACAAAATTACCGTTTTGTAATCCCAAATTTGCAAAACCAGTGTGACATAGGGAGGGGGAAATTTTGTATAACATGCTGAGCTTGACATATGAGATTCATAACAACTAAAATACCAACTGGGTATGTGATAGCTCAAAGGTTCCCATGGTCTGCTGGCATAAGTTTTCATGTGATACTATGACTGTTCCAAGTCAAAGCCAATTGCTTGAAACTTTTCAAGTCTGGAGCAATTAATAACCTGTATAAGGAAACAGATAACTTGCAAATATCACTTCTATGAATATTCAATTATGGAAGTTCATGTAGTTAGATTCAAAATTATCATGATTATAATCTAGTCACTTATTGCTATTTTGATAAATGATAGCATTTCAAATATATATTATGTGATGCCTGAGTTGATAAACAGAGAATAAATTACAAGTAGTGTCTGACCATCACTGCAATACACACACCTATCCTCTTTTTGTCCACCCATGGGGTTTAGACACATCAAGAATAGTGCCTATTGTGTTGTTGTCCAATTAGTCAACTGGGACCAACACTCTTGCCATGAAAACACTGAGTTTGGCAATATGTCAACACACACACTATCACTTGTGCTGGTGCTCGAGACGCATCAATGGTGATGTAGCCAACATTCCAGCTATCAAATATGGGAGACTAAGCATGCTTAGTTAGCAAGATATTGACATGTTGATACAATAGCAAAAGGCACAACCTACCCTCTTCCTCGACAAGTACCAGCATCACAAGATCTTTTTTTGAAACCAAGATTGTTGTTGCCCTTATCAGTACTAGTGGTGAATTACAGTAAAGCCCTCTTATTGCATCTAGGCTTAATAATATAAAAAGTTAGTCAGATTTAAGAGTATTGTCATTGTCATGGTAGGTATGGTACTCATATTTGGGCTCGAGTATATCAGCAAAAGTTATTATTGTAAAAAAATATCTCATAAATGCTAGTAAGATACTGAACTTGAATTGCTTAGATTTAAGATGAAATCTCATATAAACAACTAGTTAGGTATAAGATTATTTTTGCTATTATTATAAATTAGTCCTCACAGAACCCTACTATGATATCTAGGCTTAACTATATAGATCCAGTTAGTCAGGTTGAGGATTATAAAAGTATATCAAAGTAACAAGCTCTTCATATTCTCAGGCTTGATGCTACAACCTTAGATTGTTGTGATTGCTACTAGTATGGTCAAATGAGCATCACTCAACTCTTTAAAATTCTCAGGATTGAACATTTACATATGATATTCCAATATAGTTAAGGCTAGATTTGCTTTTAGTACACCATAGGTAATGGAGAGGTAATTAAGGGAAAATTAATGAATATTTTCTGATTTGGAAGTGTGAGAAACAATTAGGGCTATTGGCCATCACCATAATAATATACACATATAGCCAGCCATAATATGGTGCCATAACCATATTGTATTGGAGCACTGGCCTTAGTAATTCATTTACTCCACACTGCCATTTTGAGGGTCACTGGCATACTGTGCTGTTAAAGCCCTGAATTGGTAACAAAAGCTGTAAAATCTAACTAATCATAATTAGTGCTGGCCAGAATTATATTATGGTTGATTAAATATTGAATATATTCAGAATATTATGAATATATTCAGAATATTATGCCCTTAGTAGATCACTTGAATATGGTTATGTTTGAATATATTATATTATATTATGACTATACTATATTATAGTCATAGAATATTCAACTATAGTAAGGTGGATGATCACAGCTATTTTCTCAGTCCATGTACTCAGTCTTAGTACTAATTCTAGTCTGAGTTAGCCCTACTTCTGATGAATATCATATATTATCTATCATATATGGTGGTTCATACATTACTCCTAGTAGGAACAAGTGTCAGGAATGATCACTTTGGGTTGACCCTATTGAACATAGTGTAGAACCTGTGATCAAGTGTCTACTGGCCAACCTGATACTAGTGGCAATGCCCCTGATTGTATTTTGAGAGTCCTACTTTGTTGTATTCTCAGCATGCACTATATAGATTCTTCTCTTTGGATCCTCTCCTGCCAGACTTAGGTCAGAGCCTCCAGGGTTGCTCTCACAATAGGTGATGAGTAGAAAGAGTTCTATCTGGTATGAAAGATCACACATCCAGAAACCTAACTGCAAACTAACATAAAAAAAGTGTCAGTGAATTGGTAATAAATGTTATTGGATCCCTGGGTCTAATTACTGGGCTAATTTCATTTTTGCTGTTCAGAAGGCTGTCCCATCCATAAGGTCTTTCTGAATCCTTTTTTTAACAATGAATAAAGAGATGCCCTTTTATAGTATTGTTGCCTTCAATAGTAATTGTGAGTTATACTCAACAGATCTGTACATTACTTACTAAATTAATTTTAGTTACTTCTTTCAGTCTAGGTCTAAACTCATTCAGAATAGGTGAGCTTCCTGCATAAATATCAGCAATGATATATTGAACAGATCATTGTCAATCATGGTCTAATCATGGTCTGATCATGATGTATTGTCATCTGATGACAATCCCTGTCAGACAACCTCAACCTCAAACCACAAACCACCATCTGCTAACCTCAAGACACATCACTCAAACCTCAATCCAGGAAAAACAAAGCTCACAGTTGAAAACACAAACCTTCACTTCTGGACAAAAGCACATCTCAACCACCTCAAAATCAGTCAGAAACACCACCCAACAAGCTCACAAAGAGCAAAAAACCTCATTGCACTATTAAACAATGAAAAAAGATGTTATAGGAAGAAGGAGCGATCATCGGACGCGCTGTCACACGTTTACGCCGATCGATCGATCAACGTCTTCTTCGTCTCGCCCGCCATGTGCCTGCGGCGCCTTGACCGCGCCCGCTACCAGCGCGGGACAAACTGCTGTGCGGCACGACCGTCTGGACGAGAGGGACTACGGGTCCGGACTCCGGGGTGGCGCGGCGCGTGACCGTCGGCCTCCGCCACTCTGGCTTGCAGTCCGGTCCTCCCGGGCCCTCGTAGGCTGCGCGCATGAGGCACACTCACGCCCCGGTGGGTTATAAAGTCCCTTCCATTATGTTGTCAACGCTGAGTTGCTGCAGTCCTGCCCAGCATCAGGGCCGCCTCCGTTTCTGCTAGTGAATTGCTGGCCTTGGCTTTGGCCCAAGCCAAGGCCAAGCCAGGAAAAGCCAAAGCCGAGCCAAAGCCACTGGCTTGGGGCCTGGGCCATGGCTTTGCACAGCATTTGATGGATCGCGGAATTGAAGGTACATATTTGGGATAGAATTGGTGGTTGAGGATATCAAGACTACATCCTAGAGCTCACACTCTGGCCAATTATTTACTCCCATGTCTTTAATGTGCCTTTTGAAGGTCGAGGATGAATGTGACTGTGACTTTGATGTCATCACCCAGAGTTCCCAGGAAATTGACGCGACCTCTGGTGCCAAGGAATCACCTGTTGACTACCAAAATTGACCAGATCAGTCCTAGTATTGGTTACTTTAGAAATATGACACAAATGTACAGCAAATATGGCTATTTCCCGACCACTTCCTAATTGGGAAAAGCCATTTTGCCAAAGCCAAGCCCGGGCCGAGCCAAGCCAAAGCCGGGCCAGAAAGCCATGGCTTTTTGGCCTGAGGCCAAAGCCAGCAATCCACTAGTTTCTGCTTTCTGTCTAGCAGGCCGAGCCTGCTGTCGCGGGACGCTAGCGCAACCGTAGTGGTCTGCAAGCTACGACGAGAGAAGGGTAGAGCTGGTATATGATATTCAGGTGCGTCCGAGCCTGGTTTGCTGTCAACTTTCTGTTTGTAAATTGCCAGCCTGAGCGCTGACCGTTTTTCCCTCAGATGTCCTCTTACTCTTACTACGGTGACTCCGAGCCGGCCACAATGGACTATGTACCGCCCGTATACGCGCCTCCGCTGCTCGATAACGACTACCCGCTAACTCGACTCTCTCCACGAACAAGTACTCGGGGACCTGACAGGCTGAAGCCTGAAGGGAGAAGCGGGGCATGTCGAGTACTTTCAAGAACTACCCGTGCGAAATTGGCATAAGTAATGCTAGTCATACCACTCTTTCTCCTCAAACTTTGCGGGTGATTGCGCTCTAGCAGGAGCTGGCGGACCAAATATGACGTCCTGGAGCACCGCCGCGGACGCCGACGAGCCGCGCTCCCGCGCAGAAGAACAGCAGCTTGCTTGCCATCGCCTCGCGCACGGCGGGCTTATCCAAGTTTGCGCGGAGAAAAGCGACTTGCATTGTTTTGACTTCGTCAAACCTGCAGCGCCGGTCAGTCGGCTGCAGCAGAAGAAAAGAGGCGTACAGGGCAGTGAAGTTGGAGAATAGTTCGTGCACGATGGTGTCGATGGACAGCCGCGCACGGATCGCCTCGAACGCGAGCAGTTTAAGTTCCGCAAGGCCATGCTATTGGTGGATTCTCAGCAGGTATCATCAGACTGACAGCTGCCTCACCTTGTCCGCGAGTTTGTACATTGACTTCGCTGAGCATTCTGGTGCCCCGTCTTCCCTCGGGTACCGGTAACTCAAGTCGAAACGCGAAAGTCTGCCGCCGACCTTACGGAAATGTATCTTGCCTGTGTAGAGGTAATATATCAACGCTTTCCAACTATGCGCCTGTGTCAATTCAACGGCCCTCAATAAAAAGACGACTCACGTGTTGTAAGCATGTCCCTTGATGATCGACGCCCCTGAAGCTCTTGTTGAGCGATAACATCAGGCGGTGTCGAGCGCTGTGTGCTTGGTCCGGCGAAGGGCGGCTCTTTCTCATCTAGTCATGTTTCGTCTAAGTAATGGGGAGAGAGGACGACGGCTCGCTTACCGGATTCCATTTCGCCATCGAATTCCTCGCCGTCCTCGAGGTCACTGTCGGACATGTAGTCGTACCCATCAAACGCGTCCTCGGGAGCCTGATCATTCGTGATATCCGTCTGCCCAGATTCGGAAAACCCGCTGAACATGTCGTCAAGATCTGGACATTCAACTCTATCAGCACAAAAAAAAGATGAGCGCACAAGTACCTTCATCGAACTGTTTCGAAGTCCCGCGCATGAGCCTGAGGTTTCCGTAGAGCGGACGGGGAGCACAGACGTAGCCGTTCCGCGCGCGCGAATATGCCCAGAACTTGACATCGATGAGCTCGCCGCCATGGATCGTGTCGACAAGAGCGGCGCGGACGCGTGTTGGGAGGGGCTCGTCAGAGAACGGGAGGCGGGTCTGGATGGTGACAGGCTGGGGAGGCGTGAGCGCGAAGGTAGCCTCAAAGGATATGGTAAGCCTCAAGAGCCGATAAGCGCCGAATTCTGAGTGTTTTGAGGAGGCTCTGTAGATGGGGACTCGGAGATGAAGCGACTCAAGGGGAGGTTGAAGGAGAACGTCCGCAAAGAGTAATCCAAGCCATACTTCGACAGTCCTGTTGCTACGACATTGGCAGTGCACGATACGCGTCCGTACTCCGCGTTCGCGACAAGGTACGGGTCGAAGTAGACAGCAATGGGACCATACGAGCTGTCCCACTTGAATCGCCAGCCCCAGCCGCAGACATCGGTCGTCCCAGTGGGCGAGGAGTCCTTGTCGAAGCTGACACGGAAAGTGGATTCGACGCCGTTGGCCGTCCAGGTATCGGGGGAGTCTCTGACGAGCGCCATCGATGAGGGCAGGAGAGAAGAGGCGTCTGTGAGTAGCCAACTCGTGTAGGCAGCATGTATGTCTGTGTATGCAGCGTGTTTGGTTGTTTTGCTCGGCCCGAAAGTGGGAGGAAAGAGAGGAATCCGTTGTGACGTGACAACCACTCTTCTTCGTCTTCTCCGCCATGCCGCGTCTCGCCATCCTCTCCCATTCCATCTCGCTCAACTCGGACACAACGAACGCCAACGTCTGAGGCGACCCATGAGAAGAAATTCAGCGCTTATGTACTTGGTGCGCGTGAATAGTTTCACTTACAAAACTCGTGCTGATCGCTGGACCAGCCGTCTTGACTCGATTGCTCGCAAGCTCGCACACTGTACCGGTCTTCTGGAGGGCAGGGAAACACCATAGTCGACGAGGAGCTGCTCTTCTGCTGGCCCTAGGTGCGTGGCCCAAATCCTCTATCTTCTCCCCCTTTCGTCGTCACTTACGCCGCCTCTCTAGATAGCCCCCACTCATTCACGCCCAACACCGCATATCTACTCCAAACTCACGCCCTCACCACCCCGAAAGCCGTGTTTTTCACTCCCCGCTTGTTCTTCGAGTTTGGCGGGCGAGGTCAGCCTCTCCAGCAAGAAGATGTCCCCGAGCTCTTCTGAATCCATTCGCGACGGGCGCTGCTGTTGTAAACGAATCAGATCGAGGTCTCGAGTGCGTATCTCGAGCTACCGCCCATTTCTTGTGTTTGACGCAGTCTTTTAGCTCCGTTTTTGCCCTATTCCTCTTACTCCCTCCTCGCGCTTCAAGTCGGACTCCCACCCGTCCCAGTATCCATTCTCCGGTTGGAGAAGGAGCAAAAGCCGCTGTCAGGTCCGTTTCAAGCTTTCCGCCAGCGAATTCGACTAACGAGAATATGCAGCCGCCGTCTCACAGTCTTTGACGTTCACAGACGATGCACGAGGAATCGCGGAGGCGGAGGAACGGAAGAATTGAGCTGGATGGTGAAGAAGCCGGCCTCAAACTTGTCTCTTTTACAGACCCAATATCGTGGCGGTCGTAAACTCCCTACGAGAAAATAGGGCCTCAAACAGCTGTGGTCATCAGGTCTAATCGTGCGTGTCTTTTCATCGTGTCGCTGGTCAGCTGGTAAGACTATCGTTGGTAGTTTTACACCTGTTTGTCCTGCGGCAAGGCCACAGACACAGGCTACACCCACTTCCCTCCCTTTCTCTCTCGACTCCTTCCTCTTTCGACAGCCAAAAGCAATACAAATACTCGTCTATGCCTTCTCCATCGCTTTCCAGACACACCCTCTGTCCACCCTCTCCATACACACCCCCTCTGTCCTCTGTGCTTTCCCCCGCCCTCCATCCTTCTTCACCACTCCCTCCGTGCCGATAACGCGTATCGCCGTCATACATCGACGAGGAGCCGGTGTAGCATTTGCTGAGGACGATGGATATACCCGAAATATGTGTACCTCGTCCTACATGTTGGAGACATGTTTGCGCAAGATTGGCGAAGACATTATCGTCGACTGGATCGTTTCTTCCTTTCGAGCGGCAGACGCGGGATGAGTTATTGCGGTAGGAGGCAGCGTCTTCCGAGGAAATTTGGAGCCGCTGGCGCTACTGCAACTCATGGGAGTCAAGTCAGCCGCTTCCTTTGCTGCTTTTACTGCCTTTTGTTATTCATGTCGTTCACTCCTACATTCTTGCTTTTACTTTTGTATACGATTACACTACTCTACGTTCGCGGATGTAGAATTCTGGGCTCGGCAGCACAATCAAGCGGCTGGACTGTCTCTAACGACAACGCTCCCCGAGAAATTACAAGCGACCACTTAGATCTTTTGAATAAACTTGTGCTGATATAACACTGGCAGTCTCTTTGCGTTCATGGGTTTCATCCAGCTCGTGAATAAGTATTCACGTTCTCCTCAAGCGAGAGAGTCTGTGGAGTCAATATTTGGCCATCTTGCCCGACGCAGCCCTAGTTACATAAATCCGACTCACTTTCTTTGATATCCATAATGCATGCTCGTAGTACGCGACCTCTTCTTCGGGTTGGGCACGGGGAATGAGTATTAGGGAACCCTTGGAACTAATATTTGTCAGAGATTTCCTAGTATTCAGGTACTGATAGCTATGGCTCGCATTCAATTACCAATCCCCTTTCGCCTCGCTCGTGTCTCCACTCTGCTCCACAATATCCGCAACCGCTTCCCAGCGGAGCTTGAACAGCTGTTGTTCAGCCACTACCTGTAGCGCAATTTCGGGGGTCTCCAGGCAGCGGTGCATCGATGAAGATAACCGAAGATGAGCGAGTAAAGCAAGGCTTAGCAAGCACACCGAATTAGGCAAAATATATCACCTTGTTGAAACCGAGCTGAAACGGTCGCTGAAACAGTCGGGGAAAGCCGGAAGGGACCCGATTGGAACGGCGCATTCGGCCCGCTCAGCCGCTCCAATCGGGTTGCTTCCGGTTTTCCCCGACAATTTCAGCGACCGTTTCAGCAGATATATTTTGCCTAATCCGGTGTGCTTGTAAAATGTGACTGTGATAGAGGAAAAAGTGTGATCGATCACACTTTTTCCTCTCTCTTCCGTACCACCATCCCGTTATTGCCGTCTTGTCCCCCCAGCATCGTTCTCTCGTCTTTAGCAACTGTATCCTCCCGCAGATGCTGGCGCGTCTGCTCCGTTCCTCCTGCACCCGCTCTACTAACTTTTCATGTAGCTTTCTCCTTGAAGTGACTAGTATCGCAGAGCTGAAAGCTTCAGCACTACAGCCGCCGCACCCCCCCGCACAGGCAACCCCTCTCTGGTCCAAAACGCGCCAACGACGGATACGAAGGATCTACTACTGAGGATGGTCGTTCGCGGAGAGGAAACTTCAAGGATGGAGGATGCATGTGGATGGCAATCTGCAGACACCAGTGCGTTGACCGAGCTTTCCTCCCTTTGCCGATTGCTCATTGCGACTTCAGGACTCGATTATACTCCCTCTTCTTAGCGCCCCGCGCACAAAAGCGTGCAGCCTGGCTATGCATCTACGCTCACACTCCTGACGAGCCCACACACACACCCATCCGTCCTTCGTGAACAGGGTTTTCGCCGCCTCAGTCACCTTCAATGTCGTTTTCGAGCGCTTCCTGACCCAAACAACGCCCTCCTCCCACCCAAATAGCCCTATCTCCCACTCGAAAGTCGTCTCTACCGCCTTTCCCCAAGATATCGGGCTTACAAGCCCTATCAAGCATATCTTGTCCGCTCGTGTCTTCCTTTCATCCAGGTTCCCCCGCCCTCGTTTGCCTTTTCGTCCCCCCTCTTCCAAAACCAGCCGACTTCGCTATCGACATCGGAAAGCAAAGCCGCCAAGAGTGGTGGTGAACGGCGCTCAAGCGTAGTCGGCGGGCGCAGAAGCTGTCGTGGTCGTCGCAAACAGAGAGGAGAATGTCGTTGTGGAGCGCGCAAAGGAAAGTCAGGGAACTCCAGTATGTAATCGGCTTCTTGCTGCGAGATGCGAGCTGACAACAAATGGGCAGGCTGCAGGACGTTATATTCGGCCCGCCACTGGTGCGATCGCCCCCCACGAATGTTGTTTCTTCCTACGAGGAAGATTGGGAGTGATTATCTGCTTATTTGCCCTGTCAGTACTGTGGTGTATTCATGCTTATTTATTGTCTTCGAAAGTACTTCAAATGAAATCATAGCACTCGCCTCTTTCTGGCGCTGACTCTTCTCTCACTTGCCGAACAAAAACAGCTTCTTGTTGCCTGTCCTAGTCGAGCAGCGCAGCGTCTCGGCGGTTGTAGTTGGTCGGGAACTGCCCGAGCCGACAACGCAGAAGCTCTTGCGGATGCTTTACAACAGGATGAAGGGCAAGAATACCAGCATGCTGGTTGTAGACGAGGAGGTGTTGCCAGATCTAGAATACCAAAGTTGCTCATCAAGGTCACGGTCAGTTGCAATGAGTCCAACAAAGGCAAGAAGCACCCTTCCGACGGCCGAGGACTTGAAACAATCGACAGGCAACTATGGAGATCGCACAGACCGTTCAGACTGGCCAGTGCTTCAAGTTCGTCTGGAATGGCAGTCGAGCTTCGACCACGAAGACGTTCGCAGGCATCAGTATAAACACCAGTCCTCCGTTGTTCTTCTCCATTGTGGTCCGCGGACAAGTTGCCTCGAGCGCCGGGACCGATTCAAGATATGTGAAGGTAATAAGGCGGAGTCCGATGTATGCATAGTGAAGGTAATGACGGCGAGAGCGAAAGTGGGGGGATCGAGATTGTAAGAGCAGTAGAAACATCAAGAGCATACGGAAGCTATAGTAGGGGGAGTCGGTAAGGTGTCGACGGGCATAGACCGAGAAGTAGCGAAAATCATTATGGAATGGATGGGGCCAAAACCACCCGCAGAGGTTGAACGCGGTGCCAAAGCGAATTCGAAAACCTTCCCAATCCTGAGGGTACATGCACGGGCATGCGTAGATACGTAATTTCGAGTGGTCGTAGCTTGCAGTACGGATGTACATCCAATTCCGGTCCAAGTGTGGCCGTTGTCAAAAACGGCGTCAACGAAGCCCTTCTGGACCATCGTGGCGCCCGGAAAGAATTGCATGGCACAGGTGGTGTGTAATGCACCACGATATCCAGTCGATATAGGCGTAGGTAATGCACGAGGAGAGATTCAAAGTCGGATGTGGACAGCATGACGGTGTCGCATGTGACTTGCGAGAAGGCACCGAAAAAGGTGTCGTCGAAGCGGGTTCTGCCCTCGCAAATGGCGGGAGTAGCGGGGGCTGGTGCCTGCGCGGACGTGGAGGAGCGGGAGGCTGTTGTGGAAGGAGTATAGCACTTGGCAAGAGTCTGCGTGTCGACGCTGCTAACCAGCGGCTCTGGCGCTTCCCTGCCTGCTTGAAAAGAAGAATGAGTCGACGATTCGGTGCAATAAGGACGACCAGACGCACCGATTCAATTAGCTTCCGCCGCAGATAAAGTCTTTCCGCCTTGGGCTCCTAGGCAGCCTCGCTTTGAGTGGTTGTCGCGAGTCCTACGCACCAAGAGGGCCAGCGATTCGCTATTCAGCCGCGTCAAACGGGGTCGTTGTCTTCGAAAGCCCGGTGCATGTTGGTGGTGTTCACTGAAAACGTTAGCAAACACGACAATAAAGGGAAAAGAGCATACTTACCACTCCCGACACACCTTGCTCCCGCGTATTCTCGCCCTCGTTCGCAAGGCTACCTTCCGCTTCATCGCCAGACTTGAATCGTCCTCGCTCTTCACGACTGCCGTGCCCTCCATTTCCCCCCCACCGACACCATTCGCGATGACGAGTCTTCTTTGCAGGGTTCGCCGTCCAGGTAAGGATGTCTGGCTCCTTCATTCTCGCGCGCTGAATGTCCTTCACGCCGTGTTGTCAAGATTACTGGAATGGGAGGAGCGCGCCGGTTTGGTAAGCTTGGAAGAACGAGTCAGCATTCCCGCCAAGAGTAATGGCCAGCACTTACGGAGTCATAGTCTAGCATACCCTGCTATTCATCCCCCCCTCCTCGTGCTAAACCTCTGTTCGGCGCTTCAAGTTCTTTCCTTCCTGGTGCCGTTCCCGACTTGTGCATGATCGATGCTGACCAGAGCCAGACCTTGCTTGGCGGCATGGATTCGAAAGACACAGAGGACGGAGACACCAATTTGCTTCGCCAGAACTTGATGGACGGGCCCGAGGGCTTGTTTCCGTTGGTACGGGTGCAAGCGGGAACGAGAACAAGCTTGAGCTCAGGGTCGAAGCAGTGTCGTCGAGAGCGAGCGAGCTGATCAGCGCCTGGATCGCGTTGATCTGGGAACCCGCGTCAAACGCGGTACCCGGAGGCCCAGTCCACTGGAGGCACCATAGATATCGCCGCCACCCTGCTTCGCGAGGTCGGCGACAGCGTTATACTACGCCTGGGTGATCACTAACATTATTTGCGGGAACGAAGGAATGCACACCTGAACAGCTAGATATGCGAGAACGCTCGGTGTCAACGACGCACTTTTCGCGTTACGCAGGTGCGCGGCCCACGAGGAACCGACCCGTCGCCGTTTTTGGTCGCTAGCAACGCTGAAAACCAATGCGAAAACCAAAACACACACATCAACTCGCGTCCCCACTGGATGATCCCCGTGCTGTTTTGGGGCCATCACACCTCTACCGCCGGCCCCAGGCATACTGCAGGCACCACCTGCACCTGCACCACCTGCACCTGCACCTGCACCCGCGCCCGCACCCGCGCCCGCACCTGCACCCACGCCCGCACCTGCACCCACGCCCGCGCCCGCGCCCGCACCGCCCACCCGCACCTGCACCCGCACCCGCACCTGCACCCGCGCCCGCACCTGCACCCACGCCCGCGCCCGCGCCCGCACCTGCACCCGCGCCCGCACCCGCACCCGCACCTGCACCCGCGCCCGCACCCGCACCCGCGCCCGCACCTGCACACCCGCACCCGCGCCCGCACCTGCACCCGCACCTGCACCCGCACCCGCGCCCGCACCCGCACCCGCACCCGCACCACCCGCGCCGGCCCCGGCCCCCGCGCCGGGCCCCGGCCACTGCATCTACCCATAGGAGCAACATATAGGAGCAAGCGTCGCGCGGCCGCGCCGATGAAGACGGGACTCATCGCAAACGCCAGAAGGTTGAGGCAAGGTGACCCATGAATTACTACACATGTTTATGGTCTGACTTGAACTCAAAGTGCACGCAAGTCCACACGCCAGAAAAAGCCACGAAATCTGGAGCTCCCATCGACAACAACAAGTAAGGCCAAGACTGCCAAGCGTGTCTGTCCAACCATTCCCGGTTTATTCTCCACACACAGACTGCCCAAGGCATATCGAGCATGCACCACCCGCTGCCTTCACCCAATACCCCCCGCTCAATGGCTCTTTCCCACGATGGTCTATCTGAATAAGGACGATGACTGGGGCGCACTCTGGAACATCCTGAACGAGTGGTGCCATGCAGCGGGAGCGAAATTCAACGGAGAGTGCACTTTTGGGCGTGCCCGATGGGCGTGGGCCTGCGCCAACGGGCAAAAATATTTCGCCGCTTCTGGGGTGGGCGGCTCGGAGGCGGCTGGTGGGCGGCTCCACGAAAGTTCTGTAGACAATATCTTTGTAAGTACTTGACATAATAACAACATTCTTGGGGCGTTCGATAGCCCCCGACGAGCCCCTTTCCAACGCGCCACTGAGCGGTTCGAACGGTGGCTTTGTTGTCGAGCATCGCCCTTTGACTTTTTGGGTGGGCGGCTCGGACGCGGCGGTGGGCGGCTTTTTTGCCTGGTTTTCGCCGCCCTCTTTTTGCGGTGGGCGGCCGGTGGCAGTGTTGCCCGCGGCTGTGGGCGGCTCTCGCACAAGTGGAAGCGGCTCTCGTGTGACAGAGGGCGGCTCCCAGCGAAAGCAGGAGGGCGGCGATTAACAGTGCCGCTACCCCAGTACGCGGCAGCCATCGACCTCACTCTGCCCTAGGCCTCACTGCCTCGTCATCGCGAGGCTATTCATCGCTTTGGTCGCCAGCCTGACGCATGTTGTGTTGCTCTTACCGTCGTCGTCATCGCCATCAACGTTCGCCGCCCGGCGTTAACGCTGACAGATGGTGAGTCATCTTCATCACCGCATCTTGTCTTCGCTCCACCACCATGTCCCCCGCCCGAGCGGTCCGAGCCCGGCCACCGTGCTCACCTGCTCCTACCGCGCGACTTGCGGGTCCAGGACGAGCCCGCGAAAACAAACAACGGGCTCGACTTCACACCGCTGTTCCCGAACAACGCCCGACTTCTTCTGGACATTCCGGCGGGCCGCCTTCCAGAGTCGCTCGACACCCGCGACCAGCGGCGGTTGTTCCCGAACACGGGCCAACTCCCTCGGTTAGCATCTGCGGCGCCGCTCCCGCACCGTCCTCCCGCTGCACGTGCAACCGCTCAGCCGCTGGTCATGAGGGAGCCCACCGTCTTTCGAGGGCCAGTGGCTGGCGCGGCGATGTACACCAGCATCCTTTCTATAAGTATATGCCCATCGCTTGGCAGAATGGTGAGCGGCAGTATAGCGTGGGGTGGGCGGCTCAACGTGGGATGGGCGGCTGGGTGGGCGGCTTGCCATCGGTGAGCGGCTCGGTGAGCGGCTCGGCAAGCATACTTTCTAGGTGAGCGGCGGTGCGCACTCAACTGACTCATGTATAAACAGACACAACATAGTTTTCATTGGCCCCCTCATGTGCGCTGGCAAACAGTTTCGTGCAGACCGCGCATTCACACTGCTATCGACTACGCCGGCGGGCGCTAATCCGCAGCTTGCCAGCAGCACTATTGCCACTGTCTGCTTCACAAGAACGCCACGCTCCTTTGGCAACAGCACTATGCTTAGCATGCTGACCAAGTATCGGTGGCCGCGGATGGTGGGCATACCAATGGGCAACTTCGCTGAGCACACCTCCTAGCGCAAGCGGCGATATGCAGAGGGCTGCAGATTACTGCCAAAGTCAAAGTAGCAGCTTGGCTGGTACCCTCGCGTTCCGATGACCATCCACTGTTGCTACACGGCCGCATCGATCTGAACCGAAATTGCAACGGTGTGTCGCATTCTCCTCTCATTGTTATGCTGAGCTCAGTGTACAAACAGAAAAACATCCCCATTATCACGCTCATGGACATCGTAGAGCGCTGGTTGAGCTGCTTGGTATACGCATGCCTTGGCGAGCGGCCTTTTGGGTGAGCGGCAGTGCGCCACTGTGTAAGCGGCGGCTGCCGCAGTAAATAGACTGACTGTACATTGTGCCCGGAAACGACGAAGGGATAGTCATCGCAATGCCCGCAGATGAGTTTACCTTACCACCTGACACTCAAATACCACAAATTATGGAGTTCTATACAAGTTATACACCTCAAGTTAAAACTTAAGAATCCCTCAAAATTTCATCATTACTTAGAATGGGAATAACGGCGAAACGATTACAAAGTTCGCATCGGGGTCTTCAGTGTTGTATACAGTACAGGTATGAGTACCCAATACACCCATAACCTCGGAATCCAAAAATTGAGTATTTCGCCGCCCACCCCTGGGCGGCGCCGGCGCCCGCGATGATAACGCTGTGGGGAGCCAGGCGCCATAGGCGGCGACGCCAATCGTTGGTCTTATGTCTGGTCTTCGACATAGACCATTGGGCAGCATAATCTGGTTGAGATGTTGTTCTTGAGTGAAGATGCTCTACGACGGTGGGCGGCTTGCATGATTACGTCAGATCATGTACTTCGCCGCCCACCTCGCCGCCCACCCACTGGTGTGACTGCCGCCGCCGGCAGCGTGACAGAGGTGGGCGGCGATGGGGCTAAGTGACGCGGCGGTGGGCGGCGGAGGGCGGCGAAATATATCTGCCCTGCGCCAACGGGCGTGGATGGGCGTGGGCGTGGGTTTTGGCGGGCGATCAAAGCCCACGCCCGTCCATCAGGCGTGCCACGCCCATCGGTCGGCTTGGCACGCCCGTTTGTCCTGCTTGGCACGCCCGACAAACAGGCGTGGGCTTCCATACGACTAACCTTCTGAGCGTTGTCCGAAGGTGGCAGAGTTATATGTCTGCTTTTCCTACGTGCCTCGGTGGCCGCCAAGCCGTCCCATGACTCCCATCCGTAGGCCAACCGACGGTAGGCGCACGGTGCCGCCGCGCATCGGCTGGCCGCTCCTTGGTCAGCGCTCACTGGCGGCACCGACTCGGCCCAGCGCTGGCAAGTAGATTGAGGAGCACTTGTAACTCTACCACTCCCCGCCGATCCCGACGCGGGACGCGAAGGCGAAGACGCTAAGCCAATGTCCGCCTCCGGCCCTCCGGATCGCCTCGGTCGGCCCGGTCCGAAGCCCTTGGCGATAGTCGGTGTCCTCGCCTACAATCCAACACCTTGCGACATAAGCAGCTGCGCACAGTCTGTGCACGGCCCAAGTGGTCGATGGGGGAGTGGTTTGCCAAGTATCTGGGTGCTCTGTACCTGCTTGGCACCGTGGTTGACGGCGATCAACACATGTTGATGCGTTCTGGTGGGGGCCGAGACGGTGTTGCGGATAAGCGAGCGCTACATGACGGTCATAGAGCCGTCACTTCACGCAGCGTAGAGCAGGAGATAGCCTCCGCACAGTGTCCCACGCCCGCCCACGCCACGCCCACGCCATCACGGGCGTGCACGCCCGTTGGCGCAGGCCCACGCCGTTTGGCCACGCCCATATGCGAAGTCTCAAATTCAACGTTACCAAAACAGAGGTTATACCAATCGGGTCCAAAACACACCGAGATGCGGTGATCGAAAGCCGAACGGTAAATGGCATAGACGGCTCACAGATCCCCGGAGGGATCAAAGTGGCAGCGGAAGGTGAACCAATTCGGACACTAGGTGCCTGGGTAGGCAACGGGATTAAGCAGGTTGACACCTGGTCACGAACACTTGAAAAGATTGATGCAGCCCTCGAGAGATGGGAGCTAGGCAACCCAACAATGGAGGGACGCCGTCTGATCATCCTTATGGTGGTTGGAGGAATGACGCAGTACCTAGCCACTGTCCAAGGTATGCCAAAACATATCGAGAACAAACTGGAGAAGAGAGTCAGACACTTTCTCTGGGAAAACAAAACCCACGTCACGATAAACCGAGAGACTGTTTACGCGCCCAAGGGTGAAGGAGGTCGAGACCTGCTGGACATCGTAACAAGAAACGAGGCTATTGCCGTAACGTGGCTACAGAGATACCTGAGCTTCGGACCCGACCGTCCACGCTGGGCAAACATAGTTGACGAAATACTTGGGATAGTCAGGAAACATAAAGAATATATAAAGCTTGATAGACATACCGTGACTTAAGAAACAAATTGTAGGGTTATTATGCGCAGTGTTGTAGATAAGGGTTGAATCCTTATCATTATTAAGGCCTTATCATAAGATAATGATAAGTACTTATCATAGTCCGAGGTCTCGATAAGAGTCTTAATATGGTCGGTCACCTGATATGTCACGGCGTCACATCACATCTTTTTTTTTTGCTTCCTTCTACGGCTCAATGCCTCCGAAGATCGGTCCGATCTGGGGTCGAAGCACGGAGAAGATCAATGGTGCTCATCACCGTGCAACCCACTATCGCTGCATTCAGACACGTATGCCCACGACCGCGCCGGTCGTCGTGGATTCCGATGACGAAGAAGATATGGCTCACATTCCGCGTGTCTCCCGGATTGAGCAAGAGGTATGGTTTGCTCAGGGTGTGTCCTCTGCAATACACAGTTGCTTTGACTCACTCAGAACTTAGCGCTAGCGGACACTATTGCCGCCAAGGAATTATTTTGACTACCCTTAATAAGGCTTAACATATAATTAAGGGCTTATCATGGACAAGCAGTCTTATTAAGGGTCTTATCTACAACACTGGCCTCGTTTACCCCGTCAACACTCTCCCTGCCGAGACCCTATGCCAAATCTTTGCGGCAGCCCTGTCCACTGGTATTTCACCTCGGAGCCGGCGTCGCGTCACAATGATCAACCGCCCACGCTTGCGGATTACCGCCGTTTGTCGGTATTGGCGCAGCATCGCAATCGCAGACCCGCACTGCGCACAAATTCGCAAATAAGTAAAGGGTCAATTGAGCTTCAAGATTTCACCGAGCAATACTGTAGTATTTTACTCAATTCGAATGCCAAAAATGGTGTGACATCTGATACGAAAATTGGAATTCGAATTATTTCCCAATTAGGAAGTTCTTGGCGCCGGAGGCGCCCGGAAATGTCATAAATTACCTTTTTGGGACAGGAATTTGAGCAAAATGGTGTGACATGCGGAAAAATTTCGAATTTTATAGCCTGTGTGACGCGTGACATACGAACTGAGTAAAATACTACAGTATTGTCTTCTTCTTGAAACGATGTTTTCGATGACAGAAGTAAGGAGGTAGTCAATAGATTAACAGAGGGCGGTTCTGAGATGATATAGAAAAGGGGGGAGGACGTAGAACGACGGAAAGCCATGTACTGACTGCATGCCAGTACTTCAAAGCAAAATTTATCGACTTAAAGAGTGACTAGGCGAAGATAGGCAGCAAAAAACGACATTTGCGCGCACGCACGCCTGGCTTTGAAGACGGAGGAAGGGTATGAGGATGAGGGGGGATTAGATTCCGCTCTGAAATGGGCATTGGCTGTCTTTCATGAAGAGACACAATGGATGTATTGACGGTGTGATACATGTTTGTAACGTCTCTGCCCATTTGTTGTCAGCTTCGGAATCCTTGTCGAGCAAAACCCAACCTATATCAGATTTCTCTCGTCTCTCCTTCGCGTGCTCCAGAACCAAATCTTGTTCTGTCTTTGCGACACTCCCGAGATGTTCTGTGCCGGTGCCCACTGCTTCAACGCGATATATCGCAAGGCTAGCGGTCGTTTCCATCTTCGTAAGCGAAGATGCTTGGACCCGGGCGATGGAGCACGACAAGGACAGAGACAGAAACAACGGGCCTGGAATAGCCTAACCAGAAGATTAGGCATAGCAAGGTCGACGGGTAGCAGCTCGAGGTCGTTGAGACCAAATCGACGGCCTTCCGGCGGCGGAGGCCGGCGTGTCACGTGATCTGGCCGTTTGGGAAGGATGACCGAAAGCAAACGCGGATTGTGGAGGGGGCGACCGTGGGCAAGGGAGATGGAGGCGGAGAGGGTGACCGTGGAGGTGGAGAGGGAAGAGGTGAATATGAGGAAGTAGAATCGGTGATTAATGAGTTCCATGGTCGTTTGGCCTTTCGGTGGGTGGAGTCGAAACTTGAGACAACATGGCCGGGCAGTCTTCGACCTCGAGGTCAACGGGGAAGAGCGAATGCTTTACAAGGATGCAGACGAGATGAGGTGTGTGTCGGTTGTTGTCATGGGCATTGGGTTTAGCGCTGAAGAAGAATTCATGCTTTCAGCCTTCCATGTCCGCGACGACCCAATCTAAAAGCCCGGCATTAAGTTAGTGCACTTGAACGGGGTGGAGCAACGCACTCTTCAACTCGAGGCGCGAGTGTAACAAAGGCATTGCCGGTCGCAGAGGGTACGGAAGTGTTGTTTGTGCGTCAAGTCTGGCGTTGGAAACGTTAGAAGTGCTTGCAAGCAACTGGTTGCTGCTACATACCTCTCTTGCCGACTTCGAGTATGCTAGCTCTCCCGCAGGGCCCTGCCGCCTGCGATTTGCAACAAGCCATCTTCGGGAGTGGGCTGCAAAAGGTGTCAGCTTAGCTAGAGAGGATGGCAAGCTAGCGGGCATACCCAGGCGGTTATTGTCGCTATCCCGCTTGTAGCAGCGAAGAGCAAGTATTGTCCGTCTACTCTGAATGACGGCGGACTCGTCGAAGCTATACTTCGTCTGAGTTGTTGTTGCTGGTCACAGCAGCTGGCCCGGGTGTCAAGGAGACCGGCCCCGACACGATTGCTCTTCCTCCCAGCTCCATCGAGCTTGTCCTCCCCACTCCTCTACATTCGCATAGCTCCGCTTGGGTAGCGCGCACTACTGCTGGCATAAACGGTGACCATAGTTGGCCCACGGCAAGACACGACACGAGAGTTGCTGTATCGAAAAACGAGTGCGGGGGGTGTAGCAGTCGAAACGAGTATCTGCATCAGACAGTGAAAAGAGGGCGGAAATGCAGTAGGAAAAGGCGCACCTCCAAACTTCCTCTTCCGCTTCCCAAGACCTCACTACCGTCCCATCGTGTCGTCCCTCAATCATCCGCCAGCTCGAACAGTCGTTTGCCGCAATGTATGGGCGGATATGGAGGGTGTGCCCAACGGGAAGCTTGCGTGGAATTGGCGTGGATGGTGGAAAGAGGCAGGAGTGGAAACGCGTAAACGCGTGACCATCCTTCCTCGTTGTCCCAAACTCCGACAGCCACAGTATCGACTTGATATCACCACCCCTTTACCAAAGTTATTGGCCATTCGCTCCCACAGTCTCCATACAGCCTCAGGCTTCCCAGAACCGCAAATTGAATGCTTGACCCGCGCTACCGGGATGCCGTCCAAACCACTGCGGGCGGTATATTATGTAGCTCTGTGGATGGCAGAGAGGTGTAAGCGACTCTTCAGGAGCGGAACACATCTAATTTATTGGAAGGCTGCATTTGGCTGTAAATGAACGAAGGAGGGTAAATTCGGTGAGTTAGCTTATTTGTTAGTACTGAATATTCTAGAAATGTCATTCTATATATAGCTGCAAGAGGTGTACAATCACCTCAGAACAAATAGATGTGCGTGCATTCTCGCCTGCGCTACATACCTTTTGCCGTTCCCGATTCCGCATTTCTGTACCTACATCTATCTTAGATGTCTAGGCGACACAAGTTCTCCCATTGGATCTACATAGCTATGGCTAACTGATATCATTCGGCTTTGTATCTACTTGGTTAAATGTGCCTAGTCTCAGTCTTCTTGTCCTGCTTCGCACGCAGTGACCGTAACCTTCTTTGCAGGTATGCCAGATCGCGCATATCCTCAGCCGGAATCACCCCCGGCGCGCGAGAGTCGAGAACGAGCCGAGTAAGTTTCATCCTGTGTGGAGCGCCGCTGAGCAGCGCATTTGCAGCTCTCATAGCAATCCCCTCGAGGAAAGGCCGAATGCTGCCGCACAGAAATGCTACTTCGGGTCTATTGTCAATGAAGGAGATCGACTCGAGGTTGGGAAGGTAATCGAGGCGTGCGAAGTTCGCGGAACATTGTAATGCCTCGTCAGGGTTCATGTCGAGTAGGGTTAAAGCCAGGTGTTTGAGTGAGCTGAGCAGGGAAGACAGGGCAGTGATGTAAGCAATAGAGTTGATTGGTGCCAAGAACAGAGAGGTTATGTTTGCTGAAGATCGGAGGATACAGGCTCCCAAAAGGTTTACATCTTCTGTATAGCACTGCAAGAGATGCAGCGTCGTGAGGACCGGCAAATCGAGAAATTTCAGGATGTGGCCCTCGGCCACCAACAATGTTGACAGACAGGGCAATCGTACAGGTGCCAGTGGCCGCAAGCCCCATCTTAAATCCCGATCTTCCCAGCCATGGGGGGACGACATGGTGATAGAGAGCTCTTCCAAGCCCACGAGTTGTGCGAGCAGAAGGATAAGCTCCTTATAATTTACGGGTTGAAGAAGAGTCAATTTCTTCAGTCGCTGTGGAGGAAACGAGAGGCGAGAGAATAAGTCGGTTATAGTGCAGGTAGAAAGCTCGCGGAGACAGGGAGCATTCATCAACAAATCCTGGGGCGTACTCGCTCTGTCCTTTGTTGCGTCGAAGGTAAGTTTTGTAAGCTGAGGACAATCAATTCCTTGATTGGTTGCCGTATTAGGCGCCCAATTTCGTGGCCAGTACACGTTTATCAGGCACACTTCCTTCCACTGTGCAACAGAGTCAAACACGAAATGGGGAAGTGATTGCGATCCCGCGCGAGCTATCAGGGTGAATTTGATGGGGAGGCTGTGCGTGCGTGGCAGGAAGTTCTCGAATAGCAAGTCGCGCTGAGGGTTGTTGCTATTGATCAAGTAGTATGTCTGTGTCCACAAGTGCGGGTCTGCGATTGCGATGCTGCGCCAATACCGACAAACGGCGGTAATCCGCAAGCGTGGGCGGTTGATCATTGTGACGCGACGCCGGCTCCGAGGTGAAATACCAGTGGACAGGGCTGCCGCAAAGATTTGGCATAGGGTCTCGGCAGGGAGAGTGTTGACGGGGTAAACGAGGCTGGATAAGTCGTACTGGACCTCATCGAGACGGTCTTCGAGGGCTTGTAGCTTTGTCTTCAGCTCATCAATGAGCTTTTTAAGTTGTTCTGCCTCTTCTCTGAGCCTAGACTTGGTAGGACCGTCAAGGAAGTCGGGTGTCAGGTGGCACAGTCGACGCAAAAACGCAGTCGCATCGGCGATGTCCTGATAGCGTGTGTCGAGCATTCGATTTGCAGATCTGGGACAGATGAGGCTTTATGCAGCTTGCAAGTGCAAGTATACAGTACTCTAGTCCTTGGAGAGATTGTGAGACAGTCGTTGGTATTGTTACTGTCGAAGTTGAGGGCACAAGTGTCACACATCACCTCTTTCCACCATCCACTGGGAATTCCAAGCAATCACCCCGTGGGTTAAGACCCTCAATCTTCGAGAATGTGCCACAGCAAACGAGTGCTCGAGCTAGTCGACGCTGGAAAGACATCGGACGGAGCGGGTAAAGTGAAGGCTTTGAAAAAGCGAAACTGGTGTCGGTCGAGGTGCGCTGTGCTCACTGGCCTCTGCAGATATTTGTCTTTAATATGACATGTCCTCCCTCATTCTCCGAGGATGGTCTTGTCGATCGGCAGCAAGCGCCTTGACCGGGTTGACTACTCCCGATTGCGTCGTTTTGCCACTGGTAACCCAGGCGGAGGGCTATCCTAAGGCATATGCGGATGGATGGAGGCTCTGCTTGCGTCAGGCCCGGGTACACAGAACAGCATGCAAAGAAGGAAACCAAGAAGGTGCGTCATTCAGCTCGCGATTGCTTTGGTCCGACTAACTGCCTTCATAGCTCCTCTCTTCAACCTCCACCCGTCTTGTCTCCTCTGGCCATGGATGGCTGCCTCCCTCCCCATACTCAACCACAAACCTCACACCAACTCGTTGAATTACCCTCCCGCTCGGAATCGATGGTGAAGGGATGCTGGTACCCGTGCGACGGCACTTGGGAGGCGCTGTGGTGCTCCGGCCACAAGAGTCTGAGCGGCTTTTCCGACTGTTTCGGCAGTAAGCCCTCTCGCTCGGCGGTCATATGATTATCCTGCCTCACTCATTTTGCTCTAGCCTCTCGGCCGTCGGATGCGCGGGACTTCGGTTCCTGGCAGAATGTGAGAATATGGGAGCATTGTAGGAAGGATAGAAGGGGTGGAGCAGAAGAAACAGTCTACATAGAGGGTCAGTGCTTCAAAAACCCTCCGGTCGTGCTGACTTGCCTCAAGTTGCCTCTGGTTTCACTACCATCTACAATCATATTGATTATCGTCTCGTTCTCCGCTATTCTATTTTTCACCGGTATTCAGCTTCCAATCTAGCGACACGAAACTCCGCCTCTTTGTTTTGTCTGCACTGCAAGCCGTTCTAGTACCAATAAGAGCACCCACATCTACGCGACACATTCCCTAATTTTCCGCTGGTTCCTTCTTTCTTTGCGCGTGCATGGCCTCGTCACGACGATAATACTCTTCCAGTTCCCATCCTGTGCCTCTCTCAACCCAATCTCGCGCTCAGGCTGCCCGAAGTGAATACAGCACTAGCAATTAGTGCCTCCCTTGGTGGACTCGTCGAAGCCTTTCCCGGGACAAACTTTCGCGAGGACAAAGACTTCATTGTATGGACAGTCGCGAGATCGAGATTTGTGGATGGTGGGGAATCTGGGGATGGATACTGTCTTGGTTGAGCATACCTCTAGCTCTGCGCGTCGCAGTACTAGCGATTAGTGCCTCCCTTGGTGCTCTTGTCTTCCCACCACCCCGCCCTCCTAGACGCGCTCTGCGTCAGGTTGCACAAGTCAGTCAGTGGTTGCGCAATTGCTGCATAGCCCTTGATGAGCGTGCGGAAATAGCCTGTGAGCCCCAGGAAAGCACATAAATTTTGGATGTTTTGCGGACGCTCCCAATTTACTACCGCTGTCAACTTCTTGAAGTCTGGCGCAATCCCATTTTGGCTGACTCTCCCGCCTGCAAACACTGCGCTTGACAAGAAGAACCCGGATTTTGCTGCAGAGAGCGACAGATGCTTCTCGCGGACGCGTGTTAACAGTGTCACGGTGTCCCGAAGCATTTGCTCAAAGTCGTCGCCTGCCATACCGCCATCGTCAACCACCAACTCGAACAGTATTCCTACCAAGTCGCCCATCGCATCTGCAGTGAGCTGTGCAAATGTTGAGGGAGCCTGTCAAGCCAAAAGGCATTCTGAGGTATTTGAAGAACCCTCGACCTTCGATATAGAAACAGATATATGGTTGATCTTGCTCTGCAATCGCACACGTATAAAACCCTGATGTGAAATCGAATGTGTTGAGCCACCGGTGGCCGCTTAGACGCTGTTGCTTTAGGCGGATATCTCCGTGTGGCATTGGCGGCACTTCTGTCACCTTATTGAGGTCGCACCTGTTTAGCCCACAAAGCACTGTACATTATCAGTGGTATGCAGTGTTGCTGCTATGGACTATAGGGTCCTATGATGTTAGGGCCCTATAGGCCCTACAGTAGGGCCCTAAGGACTTCTTTAGTTTCTGAAGGGTCATATATAGGGCCCTATATTCGCATCTGATCCCATCAAATCATCATTTAGACCATTAATATCCATAGACACTTATATTTAGGTTGTCTGTCTGACTAAAATATGTGTATAGAAGCAACAATATCTGAATAGTCATATAGTATGTCTAAAAAAACTCATCTTCCTTTATATATGCTTGATCAAAGATTTCCTAATTTGGACAATAGGGCCCTATGCTCGGCCCTGGCCTGGCAGAACAGCAGAAGTTGAAGGGGGTTGGCAGAAGGTGGCAGAAAGTCTCGGACCGACTGTGGTGATCCATGATTTGAACGGCTTCTAGCACCCTGTACCTATATAAATGATACAGCAGTAGTCATTGCTCAACCCACAGGTGAACTTCCACTACTTTGGAGGCAAGAATAGTAGTGGAAGGGGGTCAGCGAGGCATCAGCCATGTCTGTCACTGGTGAGAGAGTTGTTGATTGGAGTGAACTGGGTCATATTGGCAGTGGACAGGTAGCCTTCACTCCAGAAGTACTTCAAGTTATTTCTTTGGACAGTGTAACATAGTATATTTACTTCGTTCCTTTTAAAATATGCTAATTCAATTCTGCCATTCTGCCACCTTCTGCCACCTTTCTGCCAGCCATTTCTGCTGCACCGACTGGCAGAATTCATCAAAATATTTCTGCCCCTCACACTATGCTCGGGCCCTATATATAGGGACATAGGGTCATGTAGGGTCCTAAGGGGTCCTGGCTCTCAATATAGGGGCCCTATCAGCAATACTGCAAGGCTTGCATCATACTTAAAATTAATTTCCTGTCAGACTTCGGGTCGGGCCGTGCAAGGACCTCTCCTAAGAACGCACGCCCGGAACAGAACAGACGGATAGTCGGGCCTGCAAGTACGGGCGGGCGGGGTAGATCGAAACCGAAAGGGCCCGTGAACTCGGTCCCTTGTTGCCGTCAGTGGTCGAAGGTTCGAATCGGGTCGTGTCGGGCCCGATGAGTCGATAGCGCCTCCTTGCACAGAGTAAGGTAGTTCTTCAGACGATCTAAGCGATAGGGTACAGGGTACACTATCGCGCGCCTTATATACGCGGGCCCGCAAAGGGGGTGATCGGACACCCTGGCCTCTCCTCCTCCTCCTCGCTCTCGTTCCTGGCCGCAGAGGGGACGATTGTACATCCCTTGCGGGCCAGGCACTACTCCTAACCTCCTAGCACTCCTCCCCAGTCCCCTTGTGTCGAGTTGGGCTCGGCGATGGCTCGACACGTCATTCTCGGTCACGTGCTTCCCACCTGTGCGTTCCTCCTACTGGGGCGCATGTTCCCCGTCGTCACGTGCTGCATGCTACGGGCCCGTCACCAGCGCCGGAGCGGACGGGCCGGGTCTTATCCGTGACACAATTTTCATTAAGTAACCTATAGTGGTAGCTGAATAGTTATGCCCATACTAGCCTTTTACTAGCAGATCTATAACTGATGAGCCTCTATGTCTATAACTAGAGTATATACGAGAGTAGTGGGACTGGGACTGGGACAATGGGACTCAAGTCCCACTTTTCCCGGTCCCAGTCCCATTCCCGAGGGCCCAGAGTGGGACTCGGTGAATCAATATCATCCGCGTTGATGGATCGACACATGTCGCATCACATCGGTTGCGGCGCCGGCCGCGACGGCCGGGGTTTTCCACCCCGGACCCCGACCAGGGCCTTGCCCTGGACCCACCCTGCCGGGGGCTTCCGCTCGCCGCGTGGCCCGCTGCGCGGAGCGTGGGGGTCCATTTCCGGCGTGTTTCATCCTCTTTTGGATGGAAGCATGCGGATTTCAACAGGGTGGCGGCGCCGGCCGCGACGGCCGGGGTTTTCCACCCCGGACCCCAACTAGGGCTTTGCCCCAGACCCCACGCTGCCGCGGGCTGCCGCTCGCCGCGGAGGCCCACTGTGTAGTGCCTTAGACATCTTTTTTTGATTGATTTAAATTTTTGATTGATTCTGATTGTCTTGCTAGTCCTCGGCTAGGTGTTCTCGGCGCCGCGAGAGTGAGACTCACCCCATCAAAGTGGGACTGAGCGCATCAAAGTGGGACTGGGTCCCATTGTGCGAGTCCCAGTCCCACTACTCTTGTCACTCCTCCTATAACTACTTAATGGAAATACATGATTGAAGTACTGTTAGGAAGATTCTCAAGAGTATTATTAATAGTCCATGGCTCCTGATCACCATCATATGATTAATCACTGTAATTAGTATTTAGTCATATAGAAGGGAATATCTGCTACTTCAACATTATAAGGTACATGACCTATATTTGCAAAGACTCCAAACTAAGACTTTACTATGTCCACTTGCAGTCCCAAGTGAATTTAACACTGAGAAGGCAAGGCATTCACTCATCAGTGGTATTTGATATCCATCAACCTTGAAAGATAACCATGGATATTGAGCTAGCCTGAGTGGATAAGGCTGGGAGGGAGCTTATTTGAAGGGTATACCATTCTACCATGATGTTGTCTATCTACCCCACTCATCATGTACCATCACATTAATCTATTGACTGCCAAGTATCACTGAATATAGAGTTGAGGAGCATTTTGCTGATATCTTGGGCCCCATGCATGAAATCTCATGATCCGAGTTGATATACTTCAACAGGATGGACTACTATAATCCTACCCATTGGTAATGCGAGCAATGCTGAATGCGGGAACAACTCCACAAATAAACAAAACACACAAATCATGGTTGATGTATTCGGGGCTCCATGGAAAGTATATCCATGCTGCAACCCATAAGAGCAACATGAGGGTGATGACAAAATTGGATAAGAAGTGTGAGTGTAGGTGTAGGTGTGGTTGTGGTAATGATGGGATCACTGATGATGGTGATGGTGGATGGTATGAAGAAGGTGGTGGTGGTGGGGTTGTTGAGTTGGGTGGAGAGGAAGGGGGTGTGGATGTAGAGGAGAGCAGGTATGACACACAGAGTATGCCTCTTGTAGTCAAACATACTCCCAACAACAAACCACTCCAAAATGAACACAGCCCAAAACCAGCACTAAAACCCAAAACAGTAGTGGTCACAGTCACAGTCACATCTGATATGTTTTTGATATTTGATATGTTTTCTCTTGTTTTCGTTGCATTTTCTGTTATTGTGCACAGCCAAACCACCAGCATCAAGAGCATCAACTGCCACACCAAGAATGGCATAAACAGCTCCAACATGGGTCGCTCAATCCAAAGAGGGCGACGTTCCATGAAGGTAAGCGCATCTGAGCATAGTGGAGTCTTCATCTAATCACATAGACCACAGGTTCAGTATGTCCAAGTGTTGACGGAAAGTCTCTCTCTTCATATGTTGTCCCAATATATCGTTTGTTGCCAAGTCCAAGGTCCGAGATCGCTTATCTTATCGTTATCTTATCGTGTTATTGCCATCAGAGAGGTGAGCCAAATCTAACCCAAAGGTGGGGCTACGATTCACTGTCTTCTAGGTACAAAAGCTGCTAATTATATACCTTTTCCCCTTGCTTACATCAGCAGGGTGCTCGGCCTCCACAGCGCTCCCCGCACCCTCGAATCCGGGGTTGTCCGCACTGCCCAACAGTGCCTCCACTTTCTGAAACATGCCCTGCCGCAGCCACCTTGTTTCATCTTCGTGTTTGAGGGTTTGCACCCCAGAACCCCGTTTTTGAGGGCTCGTCCCTCTTTCCTTCGCGTTTGAGGCCGCTCTGTGCTTGCCAGTGTGTCTAGTCGCGCCCAGTCGCGTTTCGGATCACTCCTCCGTGATCGGCCATCATCGGCCGATGATCAGGTCATTGGACTTTGACCCAGTGCGATAATCCTGGCTGAACGGGGTCTTTTGAGGCCTTTTCAGCACAATTCCATGCGTGAACGCGTGCCTCGCTTGTCACTATATAACTCAGGATGTATATATGCTAGAGGGGCAGGGGCACCACTTTCTGAGAGGTGGACCATTCCCTTACTGGTCTATGTGCTTTGATTTCTCAGATTCATAAAGGCCAGGACATGGTGAACTCATCATCTTTGCAATGGATAACACTGATAATGGTACTGTGAGAGATCCAGAATAGCTATGAGGTTGATTCAAGTGCTAGAAAGGTTCATTTGAAGTTCTATACTATCCTACGTTAAAGTCTTGTATCATACTTGAAATTAATTTCTGACCAGTTGTAATAGCAAAGACACTCTTTTCTGCTCTAGGGGTACCTACCCTCTCTTTAGCTACCTTCTGTAACACATGCCAGAACCACGGCTAATTACAGTACAGGCTCCTAGTAGATATCCAGATACCCCCATCCATGCATCTCAATGTCCAGTACTCAGCCTATAGACCCACTATTCATGTAAACTAGTTTCACACCTAACTGGTCTTTGAATGTCCATCCAAATTCATCCTTTATCAGCATTCAGACATCAATCAAAGTATGTCTGCATATACCTCATTGACTCAATTTGACATATTTTGATTCATAATCACCTGGCAGATCATGGCTGTATTGTCAATATCATGTGTAATAGTAGTCATATGTATAATGGAGAAGAACAAGCAATTACACGGATATAGGATCATGGAGAGCATACTACCTCTTAGGGGGACCCTTCTGTATGCTTCCTACCTTTATCTCATCAGTGATCCTGTACCTCTAAGTAAGTTATTGGGAGATTGGAATAACAGGATATATGCCATATATACAGGTATGTAGGGTGTCTAAAAATATGTGTGTCTTTCAGAACTATAATGGACATCCAGCCGGCTATAACACAACTTAGATCATGGTTATCCATGCATTCCTCACCCAGATATCATAACATCATCATGCTTGATCAAATTCAAAACAGAAAAACCACAGAAAAATGGTATAACAGTATATTTCAAAGGTCTGGGACTATGGTCATATAGGACCATATCAAGACAATATGACCACCTACCTACTAATGCAACAATCATCCGAATCCATAGAGAACTAGTAGAGATATAGCTAGATTAATAAGTCTGATGCACAATCATTAGATAGTATGGATATACTGATAATATCATATTGACAGGGATATTGACCCTACCACTCAGGTATCCTTAGTAGAACTTCACTCAGCTCTGTAGCCACTCTAGTTGTTGAGATATCATTTTATTAGTGGTAGATCAGCTAGTGATTGGCTAGTGTGGACACAACTAATCAGATGCCACTATAGGTTACTTAATGGAAGTTGTTTATATAGACAATATAGATAACTTTGGTTTGTGACGATCTGTGACATTCTCTAATGATTGCATCGTCAAAGGGTGGAAATTTCCTTTTTTGGAAACTTGTCATGTATATCATGTTGTGTTACAGTATATAACCATATAATATAGTGTCTGAAACTACCAGCTCTAGTGTCTATTGACAAAAGTTCCTTTTTGGGACACTGTGTAACATGTCACATAGCGTGACTCGAGAGACTTGGCCTAGATGGCCTATGTCATATTATTCACCTTTATTCACCCCCCCTATATACTGGACTTAGCGAAAAATTTGCCTTGGACTTCACAATTATTCACCCCCTTCACCACCAATTATTCACCCCTCAGTAGATTTGTGGGCTTATCAGTGGCAAGCGTGCAGGTTGCCACTGATAATATACAGTGGGTTTTGGGCTAAACAGGTGACCATGTGGTTGAAGGCATGTCATTTCATAGGGGAATCCCTCTACATGCTTCCCACCTTAATCTCATTGGAGACCCCTCACCTCTAAGTAGGTTGTTAAGAGATTGAATTCATAGGACATATGTCATATATACAGGTATATATGATATCTAAAAATATAAGGGGTACCAAGGGCTATCATGGACATCTATTAGACCTGAATACAACTTGGATCATGATTATCCATAAATCCCTCAGCAAGATATCAAGTGATCATTGTGCCCGATCAAATTTAAAATGTGGAAACCAGGGAAAAGTTGTATAATATTGGAGTCTCCAGATATGGGACTACAATAACATCAGAACATTTAAAGCCTAGATAACTGGCTACCTACCAGTACAACAATTATCTGATTTCATACAGAATTAGTGGAGATATTTCAGTATCAATGGATGTGATGAGCCATCATGAGATGATATAGGTATACTACCAACATTATATTTTTGAGAGTATTGGTCTTAACATTCAGGCACCCTAAGTAGTGCTTTAATCACCTATGTGGGTTGTCTACATAGTAAGATATCACTGTACCAGACATAGATCAGCTAATGATTGGCCAATGCTAATATAATTACTGAGCTGTCACTATATGTCACTTAATGAAAGTTGTTCATATAGTCAAAGTATACAACTTTGATCTTGTGACATTGTGTGATGTTCTCTGTACTATTAAATGGTAAAAAAATTCCTTTTTGAGGGATATGTCACATTTGTGACACTGTAGTTGAAACTAGTATCATCAATCTATATATAGTATGACATAATATAACAAATATAGTCAGATGTCATATAACAGTGTCATATCTCATAGTTACTTAGGTACTAGATTTGGCCTACAGTAGTACTAAGCATTTCCTTTTTTGGTAACTTTCAACAATGTAATCATAATATGTCACTGGAGAGAGTCAATATTACAGTCTACACGCCTTGTACTTAGTCCTGTCAACTGAAATTTCCTTTTTTGGCAAGCATTAATGATCTGTTAGCTGAATATTCATAGTAGATATTACAGCATAGGTTGCCGACTTAGCATTCAAGTCTTAGGCCCCAGAATCATTACATTTATTGCAACTTTAAACTCTATTTATTGCAGCATTAGGCTGTTTACAGAAACCTTTCTAGTTAGAATGCACACCACGCTGTAGCGTACATTCTAACTACAAGGGATGTGTGGGATTAACAGGTGCACACACGTCCAGTCACGCGCCCGGGCCTCCTCACAAGAAGAAGCACGGGCTCGGCGCGGGCATCATGCATGGGCAGGGGCATAATCACCAGTCCCCCATGTGCCGCCTCTACCCGCCGAGTGCCGGCTAGCCGAACTAGACACAGCGGCGCAGCGAGGCTCCTCAGGTTTGGGGAACGGCGCTCGTCACAGTGTGACTCTGTTTCAGAACAGTGTAACACTGTGACATCCTCTGTGTCATCCGTGCGGGCCTGCCTGGCGCCGCGTCCAACAGGACCAGGGTACAGCATGCGACCCTGCATGCAGCGGCAGCCCGGTGTGATGTGTGTAGTGATGGCCAGGTCTGGTTTGGGATTTTGGTTTGAACCCGGACCAGACCGGACTGAACACGCGTTCGGCGTTCAGGTTTGGCCAAGGCCATTTCCAAACCGAACCTGGCCCTCGGTTCGGCCAGGTTCGCCCGTTTTCGGTCCAAAAACGCCAGTTCGGGGCTGGTCCGAACCGGCGTTCAGCAAAATCCCGTTTTGAACCGGCCCGGCGTTCCGGCGTTCCGGCGTTCGGCCGAAAAGGGCCAAGAACCGGACCGAACCGGACTTGGTCATCACTAGATGCGTGACATCAGCAGCCGAGACCTCCGGTCTTGGTGGGTGTGGCATGGTTACGTGTATGGGTTTGATTGATTGATTGGTGGGTGGTAAGTCGCGTACTTAGATGGCTGTCTGTTCTGTAGCCAGGTATAGCGCTTGGAGGTGCACTGTGCGGGCTGAACCAAGGCCTGATTCCTGTACCTTTGTATGTTATTTGTAGTATGTAGTATGTATGCACTAGGGACTCATGTATGCAGGGTATTAGGACTGGGGCTCATGTGAATGCATACTAGTTCTCCAGAGTCCAGACACGAGGAGGAACACTGCAAATCCAAGGAAGGAATTTCATTCCATATATCTCATACTTGATACTGACGAGCCTCCAGCCTCGTCATCACTGCTTAGTCATCATTGATCCGTCGGATGTGCCATCCTTCTGGGACCACTCCGGCACATATGTTCCTTTTTGTCCCTAGTTCCTGTTCCTGATATTCAGTAGCTCCTATAGCTTTTAGTATAAAAAAGCTTGTAGTAGTTTAGTTTCTCCAGAATAGTCATTCTCCCACTTTTGTCCACTTCTGTCCTCTGTCCATCCCTCTGCCTCTCTGGATTTGTTGAGCTGTTTCCTTTGGAGCAGTGAAGCAGTTTGGAAACACTTGCCATATTTAGTCACTTGCTCATTTGGTGAGCAAGCGCGTCATTTTGGAGCCCACCGCGAGGGTTTTCAAAAATAGCTTCTGACTCCTACGGCTTACGGCCCAACTCATCCCGAACCGCCGACCGCGAACTCCGTCAAGAAGTCCTCGCTGCGCTTCACGACCCCTACCTGTCGGCTCCTTTCCTCCCTGGCGACCCCGACGATCTACTCGAACCCGTACCTGATTTATTTGCGACTCACACCAATCTCACTCCTCACCGACACGGAGATCCAACACTAGCTTGGCTATTCGACAACCCACCTACACCCATCGACGAACAAGACGACACCCCCGACAACCAGTCCCCGCCTGACTCTCCCACACCCAACCGCGCACCTCTCCAGTCCCACCACCTCGATTACCCCTGCCAACCATCAGCCCCTCATGGCTCCCATCCCTATGCCTGCTCGCGGCGCCCATACCACGCCGAAGTTCGACTCTACCAAGCCTGGTGAGCTGCGCCGCTACTTCGACGACGACGAGTTCCTGCTCGCCCAAGCCGCCATCACCACCACGCTCGAGAAAAAGAAGGCGTGCTCACGCTACTTGTCAGTTGCAGACCAAGAACTGGTCGAAGGCCTTGACGAGTTCAGCGACGCCACCAAGACCTACGAGGAATTCAAGAAAGCGGCTTTAGCGCACTATGCGGGCAACGACGAAGACCACTTACACACCTTGAAAGACTGGGACGCGCATCTCCGAGTCGGCAGCACCGCCCGTGTGGGTATCCACTCTGAAGCGGAGCTGGCCACGTTCTACCGCACCTTTGTCCATATGGGCAAATTCCTCATCGCCAAGAAGCGTCTCTCCGAAACGGAGCAAAGCCACGTGTTCCTGCGCGCACTGCAGCCTGCTTCGCTCCAAGCCGCTGTCAAGCAGTGCCTCCAAATCATCCGCCCAAACATCCACGCTGACGACCCGTATGAGCTGAAAGACTTGTACGAGGCAGCGAAATCCGCACTGGCGGGGGCCCCATCCACTTTCCTGTCCACCACCGACTCCCTCGTAAAGCCCGAGCCAGCCCCAGCTGCGATGAACTCCGAGCTCAAAGAGATGCTCATGTCGTTGACCAAGCTGGTCACGGTGCTCGGCCACCAGATTCAGACCAACCAGCGCAACGCGGCCCAGCCCAAGTCTATGAGGCCAGTTATCACAAAAAATTATTTGCTTGTGGTTTGTGGTTTATGACTTATAGTTATGTTCACTTTCTGTGGTTGAGGCCATTTTTGTGCTTGTGGTATACATGGTTGAGGTTTTGATTTCCGTGGTTAAGGTTTTGATTTCTGTGGTTGAGGTTTCAGGGCTGTATTGTAAGTGTCTAGAAGCTAAAATTCAGATTTCCTTTCTCCCTCCCATCAGATTCAGATCAATTCATCAATGCTCTACGATAAGTTAATACTCTTTGCAAAGCTCCAAAGTCTGGACAGCTTTACTTACCAGGTGATTTATCTGGGGATCTTGCAGTTCAAATGTCTGAGGGCCTGAGGCTCTCTGACGCTTGGTGAGATCAGGAGAATCTAGATATGAAGGAGGTAGGTGCCTTAAACTGCGATAGCAAGATTGATGGGATTGATCGGCCATCATAATATCAATTTGTACGAGATTTAAATGTGGGTAAGAGGTCTAATGTATGATACCTGAAGCTCAAACATAATGAACATGACCATAAATCTCATAGCACAACCACAAACCATCAATTGAGAAGCAAAAACCATGTAGACCACACACCACAACCTGGTAAAAAAACCACAACCATAAAGCTGTACCATCTTTAACACCTCAATGGAAAGAGCACAGACTCCAATAACTAAATTTTTGTGGAAACTGCTCTTATACAAGTCTGACAACGCGCGCGCCCGCAAACCGGGTTCCAACCCGGGCTGCGGCTACTGTCGAAAACCGACTCACTACGTCGGTGAGTGCAAAGACGTCAAGGAAGACCTCCTAGCGGGGTTAATCAAAAAGAATCAGCAAAACCGCATTGTTCTCCCCAACGGCGAGTACGCACCTCGTTCCCTGGAGGGCAAGTCCCTCCGTGAGAAGGTACAGAAGTGGCACGAGGAGAACCTTGGGAGAACCCCGGCCGCAAAATCCAGCCCCAGATGGTTGTCGAAGTCGTCCCCCAGCAGCACGCGCACGCCGCCGAACCCTGCCTCTCTGCCCATCACCACCCCACTCACTCCTTCGTCCTGAGCACGGAAGAGCGCCTCGAGTCGATGGCCGTCGAGCAGCACATGCTGCGAACGCGTATGGCGGCGAAAAGAGAGAAGGAGGCAAAACCAAGAAGGGTGACGTGACACCCGCTGACCGAGACACCGCCGATCACGGAGCCAAGCCCGCGGGACCGGATAGCCGCCCGATCATCGCTCCAGCCGCTTCTCTCTCTGACTCCGCCACTGCCAGCGCATCGACCACGGCCAACGCGTCCACCTCAGACGCGGTCCCACCTCCCGCGGTACCCTTCCCCGAACACCCATACGCAGCCGCACGCGACGCCGCTTACGCGCCACCTAAAGACCGCAACGTGGGTGCAGCCCCAAAAGCTCAGCCACGCGCTTATGCGCCAATCCACGACGCGCACAATACGAACGACCTGTACCAAGCCGTGCTCAACACGCCGGTAACCCTCCCGGCACGCACTATCCTCGCCAATCCGGAAGTCTCGGCACTTGCACGCGCAAATCTGACCCCGCGGCGAATCACCGAGAAGAAGGCCGCCGAACAGCTCTATCAAGCCGAACACCCTCTCGCTGGCTTCAATGACTGGGCCTCCGACCCTGCTGACGAACGCGAGACCGCCCGCGCCGCCGCTATCGCCTACGCGCTCCCGAATACGGCCACGCCAGCCTCCGCCGAATCTCGCGGCAAGCTCGTCAGCAGAGACGAATACGTCCTGCTCTACGATGTTGGCCAGCTCCCCGAAGACTTGGTCGTCTCGGCCAAAACCACAGCTATCCGCTGTGTACTTCCCGTCGTCGACAACCATGAGGCTATCGAAAGCATTGTCGACCCCGGCTCTCAGATCATCGCAATGTCTGAGGAGGTCTGCCACCGTTTAGGCCTCCAATACGACCCCAACATCGTCCTCCAGATGCAGTCCGCCAACGGCGCTGTCACCCCGTCCCTCGGCGTCGCCCGCAACGTCCCTTTCCGCTTCAAGGACATCGTCCTTTACCTCCAGGTCCACATAGTGCGCAATCCGGCCTACGACATCTTGTTGGGCCGCCCGTTCGACACCTTGACTCGCTCGGTGATCCACAACTATGCAAACGACAACCAAACAATCACTATTCACTGTCCTAACACCGACCGCGCTGCCACCATCCCAACGCTTCCGCGCGGCTCCGCCCGCGCTGCCAAACTGGATTTTATCCAGGACAAGATGATCCGCTGGAAGCGCTAGCCGCGGACAACGAAATCGCGCTCGTGATCGACCACGACGCGCTCACGGACTCATTTCACATCTCGGCCTACAAATCACTCGAATCAGACACCCGCGAACACGTCCAGCTCGCTTATCTGGCGGCCTGCAACAACATAGGTAACTCCTACGATACCGTGCATTGCGCGCACTACGCCGCGCAACCGGCTTTCACTCTAATCGACGGCGATTCAACTCGCCCGTCATTTCCCTTCCCTCCATCTCACTCATCTACTACCAGTGGGCTAGTCCCCATATTCTCTATCCACAACTCAGCGCGCCTTCCGCGCGCACGGCCTTTTTACTCCTCTACTGAACTACTCGTACCTGACTCACTTACCTCACCTTACAGACCATCTCCTTCTCCACTCTCACCACTACATGCTTTCGTACATAGCTTCCGCCACAACCCAACGGAACGAGAATCATGTACCCACTCGCCAGCCGCTCTCTTTTACTACAACTTCTCACTCGCTGCTCCCCACGACCATACGAAAGGCTGTCCGTCTTGTTCCTGCTTGCAAACGATGGAAGAAAATTGACAAGGAGGGGTTTGCCTTACCTGCGTGCTTCAGCAATTCGGAAATTCTCCTTGGTCGCCGCGCCTCAAGATATACTTCCTGCGAACGCAAAAACCCGAACCTCGCTGTTTCAATGTTCCAAAGCTCTTCACGGAAGGCAATCCTGTATCCCCAGTCCAGCGCACCGACTGCAATTGTCGCGTCTGTCCTGTCCCGCCCTCAGCACGTGCCGTCACGCGTGACTCGTCACCTCATCCGACGACTCTTCAATGGCGCGTCCTGCGGCGCTATCGACCGGTGCTCGTGCTGCTACGATATACACACATGGTGTCTATTTCTTTTGGCCCGTGCTAGTCGGGTTTAAAGCCTTCGCTGGACGCGTTTTTGCTCGCGAGTGGACTCCGGCGTGGGCTTGGTCGCGAAGCTGGGAATCTGCTGGGAGAGGGGATGTGGTCGTGGAGGGGGCGTATATGGATGTGTTTGTGGTGCTTTTAGCGCCGCGGATTTTGTGAATGTAGCGTTTACAGTACTGAGTTCCTTCATGTAGAGTGTTTCTGTTTTAACAAACAATATAGTATCTGTCTTGAAGGCGGTCCGATGCCCGGCGTTCAGCGGACAACTCGAGGAGGGCAACGTGTCAGTGGCCGGGCAGGATTTATGCTGGAGTACTTGCAGTGGGGAATTCTGCCCTAAATTCTATGGTCTCGGAACGCTTTAACAACGGCACTTTTTTCTTGCTGTTGCGTTAGACATATATTGAGTGGGTATGTAGACAGTTGCATACTATTGAATTACAGACAGTTTCGAAGGAAATTTGGACACCTGTAGCTGTAAGATCTAGGCAGTGCTTCTAGTGGCTGCTAGCACCCCCATTGCCTAGAAGGCTAGATCCTACTAGTCTAGCAACTGCTAGCAGAACTAGGCTAGATAGTGCTTACAAAGTCATCAAAAATCAGTATTGATACATCAAATTGATTAATATAACTAAGATATTACTATATATAGAAGTTTAACTCCTTTTCTTCAGGCCGATGATCCGGTATATAGTGAGGAAGGCCTGTATCAATTACTATCCTAATTGGGACAGGAATGATGTAGTATCATAGAGCCATCAAAAATTAGTGATGGCGATCAAAATTGGTACTACAGTGCACTGATAATGATAGATTCAAACAGGGAACAAGGACATTAAGGGTGAAGCTCCACCTAGTTGAAACTGGGACTTGATCTTCATATTTTGCATGGCATAAAAACAAAACCCAGTGAAAAATGTAGCTGCAAGTGACAAATATTGTTGCTTGAACTGACCGAGGACGGTCAAGATTCATGAAAAGGGGAGATAATGAGCCGTCAATATGACCACCATATGAAAGATAACATATGGACCCCATAAATTCATTTTCATGCACAATAGCTATGGAACATATGAAGAATCTCAGAATAAATGTTGCAAACCTTTGAATCAAATCTATATGCACCCGGCCACAAGATCTAGGCCTGCTAGGCCAGGGACTAGTCTAGACTCTGAACCGAACCAAGGTAACATGTCCATATTTGGCAAGTCTGACCCAGGACCTATATTAGAACCTTCCAGAAGCCTAAACTAGAACGTTCTAGAACCGGATCAGTGGATCAGGTCACATCATCACGTATTATGTAATTAATTTGAGAGTAGTATATAAGGAGGCCTGTAAAACCCTAGATTAATAGATTAGCCCCCCCTGGGTGTGCCTACTACCATTGTCACATCAGTCGGGTTTTGTCACACTTCACATATTGTCAGGTTAAGATAAACGTCAGGTTAGGTTAAGTGCAAGTGCAAGTGCTAGGAGAGTAGAGCCATATTGCTCCTCTCAAATTTCAACTCCTCACCCAACATCTGCTGTTTTCCAGTTCATCACAGTGAAAACTCCAATACAAGCTTATACAACATTCCAACTGTCAACTGATACTAACCAGAACATCTGAATCCGAGGGCCAGGTTTGGTTTGAACCCGGACCGGACCGGACTGACGCGCGTTCGGCGTTCAGGTTTGGCCAAGGCCGTTTCCAAACCAAACCTGGCCCTCGGTTCGGCCAGGTTCAGCCGTTTTCAGTCCAAAAATGCCAGTTCGGGGCTGGTCCGAACCGCTGTTCAGCGAAATCCCGTTTTGAACCGACCCGGCGTTCCGGCGTTCCGGCGTTCCGGCGTTCGGCCGAAAAGGGCCAAGAACCAGACCGAACCGGACTTGGTCATCACTAGATGCGTGACATCAGCAGCCGAGACCTCTGGTCTTGGTGGGTGTGGCATGGTCACGTGTATGGGTTTGATTGATTGATTGGTGGGTGGTAAGTCGCGTACTTAGATGGCTGTCTGTTCTGTAGCCAGGTATAGTGCTTGGAGGTGCACTGTGCGGGCTGAACCAAGGCCTGAATCCTGTACCTTTTTATGTTATTTGTAGCCAGCCTGGAAGAACGAGGCGGGTATTGCAGAGCCAGGCGACCGACTCAGTCTGGACCGGACATCCAACAGTTTTGCCGAGGGCCTGGTGCTAGTCCGGGCCGGGTCCCACAGTGGCTGCGCCGCAAACGATGGTCGCCGGCATCAGCGAATCGTTGGCTGGTGTAACGCTAACTGGCCTGGCCAGCCGACACGCAGAGCGGGGATGATAAAGTACTTAGTATGACTGCTGCATTGTGCAGCATGTCGGGAATGCCTGCAGGCCACACGGTGTCACGGTCGGCCGTCAGATGGCTTATAAGCGGCCCTGGCGCTTGTAAGATGTCACCAGCCCCTTGGACTCTGACCGCGGTTTGGGGTTCTCCCTGGCGGTGGTCCAGAGCGTGTCGGCCCTTACTGCTGCGTCGGCCATCACTGCATCGGCCATTATCGGATCAGCCATTACCGGATCAGCCATTACTGCATCAGCCATTATTGCATCGGCCATTACTGCGTCGGCCTTTTGCACACGTGACGCTTGCAAGATTCGAGTCGGTCCGACTCAAGCCACGGCTGCCTAAGTTCGGTCTGGCACTGGCATTGCTGCATATTGCAACCCACACCAGGGTGTCGGCGGCATTTGTTATTGTTAATGTCACAGCGTTACACTGTTTCAGAACACTGCTTACTCAGCAATTGTCTGAGTAACACTAACAGGCGGCGAACCAGCAGCATAGCACAGTCGGTCTACCAGCTGTCTGGATGGCATTGTAAGGGCAACCCTGGAGACTCCGACGAAAGCCTAGCAGGGGAGGATCCAAGACGTGAATAAAAGCTACAGGAAATACACGGAGGGACCGACCTAGCAGGGGAGGATCCAAAGAGAAGAAACTCTAAGGGTCTGCCTGCTAGGGCGCCAACTATATACTGGTCGTCCGTAACTGCCGACGTAGGCGCAGAAAGCCTGAGCTGAGCGGCGTTGCAGGCTCTGTCCCAAGGTGATCGTTGGGAGGGTCTTGACGGATCAGTGATTGTGCGGGCGAAGGAGGCCGAGGACGAGGGTTGGGGTAGGTCGGAGCGTCCGAGGGGGCGCCGGTCGGATGTGCCTCGGATGCGCTCGGACGGTCCGAAGGAGGCCGAAGCGGGGGTTCCCCTGACAGGCATATGACTATGGTCAGGCCCAGTTTCAATGGGCCTTGAAGTTAACTTGAGCTTAGGTTGGACTTGCACCAACTCCAAGCCTCAAGACTGGTCTGGTGTGATGCGTGACATCAGGTATCAAAAGCTTTGGCTTGGGCTAGCACCGTCCACGTGGGGGAGTTCAATGTTGAGTCGTGGTGATTATTTACTTGCTTGCTTGCTTGGTGTGTGTGGGGGAGCTGGGGGGAGGGAATACTGACCCATTTCGATCAATTCAGCGGGCCTGTGACCCGTGACCATTTGGCCGAAATGTCCAATTCGGCCACAGGCCGAATTTCGCGTGACCTATTACCCGATTAGGAAGTTCGGCGTGCCGCAGGCGCTGAAAATTTCGAAATCTTCCCGATTAGGACAGTTTGGGACCAAAAGATTTGGCTGTGACCCGTGACCCGCCGAAATATTTCGGCCAAAAAATCCGATGTGACCGTGACCCGCCTAATTGAATGAAATAGGTCAGTATCCTACACTGATCTGGAAGTCGCAGGTATTGGCCCTTGTTGCGTCACTGCCTCCCGCGTCTTCCGTCCACACTTAAAGGGCTCAGTGTGATGGGAAGGTCATCCCGGCAGTCCGACGCGGACACAGTGATTGCGCCCGAACGCGAACCTCGCGGTGCCCGACCCCGACAGGCTGCTGGCGCAGTTGCGCTCACGCTGCCCGTCAATGCATCATATCATGATTGAGGTTCCGCTCCTGCAGCTGAGGTATTAGACCATGCCCATATGCACATCTCTTTGTAAAAATCCACGAGGCTCTTCAGTGCTGATCTCAGTGGATCACTGGGCATTGGAGTGAAGGAGACAGATGATGGTGTCCGACTCGGACACAGACAGGCTACGTGTGGAGCTAGCTCCGCCGCTGGTATCTGTCGCCGCACGCGGGGACCATTGATGCATCCACACATTAATTTGGCAATTAAGCAGCTCAAGGCACATAAGACGCCTCCCGGGGCTAACGAACAGCGTCCCTGGCAGGAGACGAGATGCAGGACCCGGGACCAGTCCGGTGCCCCACCGACGTCAACAAAACGGTACGCAGGTGGGTCCCCATCCGCGACGCACCCGCCCGGCGGGCTGAGGAGTGCGCCGCGCCGCCGCGGACGGCATGTCCGTGATCCCGCAGAACATGGGCCCGCGGGATAGATGCTTGAGGGTCGAATGCAGATGCAGTATGGTGGAACACACTGTCGGTTGATCAGTGCTTTCAGAAGACCGATAAGGTGGAAGAGCACACTGAGCATTGGAGAAGTATACAGTGCGGCTTCTCCGAGGTCAATCCGCTGCGCGCATCATTTGCAGGCGCTAATGGACAGCGTTGTTGCCCACGGGCTGCATCGCATGAATACCGGTGCAGAGTGGAGGAATAAAGATAGCGCACTGCTTGCGCAAACAGCCCATGTCCGTGTTGTTGCTCCACCGCTCCAGAACATCTTGATGAAGACGCCAATGACGTCAGGGCAGCTCGAACACGCCTCCGAGTTAGGATGCTCTTCAGCGGCGCGTCGTCGAAGTTGATGTCGATGCGCCGGTCGGCAGCTAAGATCGTCGTGGGGAAGCTGACGCGGCCGCGGCGATAGCATCCACGGCCCGGCCACAGTTGGGCATAAGCCAACCGCAAGCGCGGCGGCCACCAATCTGCGCGGAATCGAGTAGCCTGGCAGGCGCCTAGTGTGATATTGTGTCAGGTGTACAGATTATCCTCCATAGCGCTGAGGCGGATGGCAAGCAGCACCACGGGGCACGATCGTCTCCGGATGGCCAGCCGCGCAGACCCGTTAGCGTGAGCTTTCAAGTTGCGTCGACGTTTGATTTGCCAAGTCCGGACCCACAGAGTCGGAATCGATGCGCCGGTGTAAGTCCTGTGTTAGCAATTTCGTCTCAGCGGAGAGTCTCAATACAGATTTAGACTCTCGAATAAGTTGGCATCCAGAGAAGGAGTTGTTGGGGCATGTGTATCGGCTAGTGTTGCGTAGATCTGCCACTGAGGCTGGCATTTTGCATCGAGACGAGTTAATTCGTGTCCTCGACAGTGCTGTTGCACACACGCTGCATAGTTATTAGTATAAATACCGGACCGGAGTGGAGGAACAAATCCGAAGATGACCACTCTCCAGCGGCAGGTCCATATGCTGGAAGATGATGATCATTGTCGATGTGCGCGAGATGGTGCTGACCGAGTTGGGCGTCAGGAAGCTGAGGTGGCTGCGGGCGCGGGCATCAAAGGACTGCCAGTGGTTGGGCACAAGCCAAGGTCCAAGCTTGCAGCGCGGAGGAGAATCCAGTATGGCCCAGACCACATTTTGCATACCGCGGGCAGCGGTCCAAGTTCGGTTGGGAAATCCGAGGCAGTTGCTAGTATTCCTGCTCGGGTAGAGCATACGGTCGATTTGATGACTGGTGTCTGAAGACAGAGAATAAGCTAGGATAAGAGTGGGCTTGTAAAAAGGTGCGCGCTCGGTCAGCGATGTCGGGAAAGCGAGGACAGCGTAACACGCCAGGCAAAGATCTCCAGCAGCACAGTGTCACCACAGATTTAGACTCCCGGAGAAGTTGGCAACTGGAGAAGGGGTGGTTGGCGCATGCGTATCGGTTAGTGTTGCCGTAGCATTGCGCCAGCTGGCGCCGCAGGTGTGCTGCAAAGGCTGGCATTGTGCGTCGAGATGGGCGTCAGGAACAAAAAGGGAGGCGATTGCGTAAGATGTGACTGGGCGATCACATCATGATTAGCTCCGCGCCGGGCACGCCGATTGGCTGGGCACACGTGTGCGCTGTCAATATGTGGCAGCGCTTTCCTCTCTTCACTTCCAGCTTGGCTGCAACTGGTCGCTCCATGTTTCCGAACGAACTCTTTCACGAAGTGCTCAAAGATGTGTCGCCCGCCCAGCTCAAGCTCGTCGCTCTTGCTTCTCGTCGCCTGCGCCTGCTTGCCCGCCCATTCCTCTACAGCAAGCTTGCCGTGAAGCCATATGCGCCCGCGGAGGAGCGCATTGCCTGGTCAGGCGGCGCTATCCTTAAGCTCCCACCTGCTCATGAGGTGGTGGATGCCATCGCAAAACTGGCCTTCTTCATGTCCCCCGCCATTGCGCCGTATGTGCACTGCATCAATGTCGCCTGGGAGGAAGTGAATGGCTTCGCCGAAAGAAGCAGAGACGCAGTATTCAACGATGTAGCCGGCACGCACACCATCTGTGACGTGCTATTCGCCGGCATCTCCAAGTTCGTTAACCTACGCAAATTCTATGGCCACAGTCTCATATTCACGCTCTCTGCGCTCGCCAACCTTGCGCAGGTCCGCGGCCCGATTGAGCTGGATCTCTTCGCCTGTTCTGTGGACTCCGAGATCCAGGCATTCCTTCGTGCCGCTATTAACGCACTCGACATCCGTATCCGTGTCTCAAGCGTCAAAGTCGCCACCTCGGCAGCATACAGTCCCACGTGCACGCTCTCAGAATGGTTCGCTCTTTGAGCCCATCACACTCTCCGCGGTCAGCCTGGACATGGATCAACCAGTGGAAGGGCTTACAGAGTGTGCTACCTCACGTAAAACACCTGGCGCTTAGACTCTCCGAGGGCTGCGGCGCGTTGCTAACCTACTCTGGCTGTGTGCAGCTGCAAGCGGCCTTTCCCGCAGTTGAGCAGCTTAGTGTCGAGGCGGCACTCTATGTGGACGATCCGGGGCTGCCGTGGGATGGCCCTAACGGCGGCGAACCGTTGTTTCCCGCTGTATTCAAGCTCACGACCACGTATGAAGCCAGTGAAGCTTTACCCCTCCTCCTGCGGATTGCACCGTCTATCCACACATTGCATGTCGAAAACGCTGATGCCACAAGCTTAGTGTCCGTGCTGCAGCGCAATAGGCAGTGCATCCCCGTGACAATCACGACACTCACCCTCGAATGCGACTCGGAGGACGGCGATCTTGCCGTGTGGGGGCGCGGTCTTTGCACATTTTCCGCACCTGCATACCCTCGACTTCACCGTAACGATGCTGTCCGGACGCGTGCCCGCCGTAAGTGAATGTCTCCTAAGTGTCGTCATCCGAACTGTGCCCATACCCTACTCAATACTATCACAGCCTGCCGCCTTCCTCACGGGCTTCCCGGCTAGTCTTCCCTTGGGTTTGCAGCGGCTCGAAGTCAAGTACTCGGACACGAGTATGTTCTCTCGCCGTGGGCCCCGGAGCGGTTCCTCGTCCGACACCTTGGTGATGCAGACAGGACAAGTGCTACGGAGGCAGCTGCTTCGCCGTTGCCCCAATCTGAGCTGGATTTCGATACTTGCACCACCCTTCCATCTCAACCTCCAGTGGACAAAGGACGCATAATCATAATATAGACACATACGAATTGAGCACACCAGATCACAAAAGATATTCAATATTGATAAACGAGAGAATGAGCGGCATTTGTATTCTTCCTTACTTGAGCTGATCTTGTGGTCAAAGGAAAGATAGGGGTGATATTGCACCGAGTCAAAGGATGCCCTGATCCAGCGGCGGGCGACCATACGTCTCCTACACCAACATCATTAGTGCATTATCCACCTCATCATTGGATAGAGAAATACGCACCGGCTCCTGCGGGCGGTTACCCAACACAGCCTCGATCCGCGCCAACACCGCAGCATCCAGCTTGGGCAGGACCTCAAGCGCGCCGAGGTTCGCCTCGAGCTGTGCGACGGAGGACACGCCGAGGATGACTGTGGAAGTGTGGCGGTGCGCCGCAACCCACGCGAGCGCCAGCGCGGTTCCGCCCAGAGTTCAGCAAGTCGGGGAGAAACGACGCACCCGCAGCAATTTGGCTGAGGAGACGCACTTTCCAAAGCAGCTCTTCGCCCTGGGGACCCTCCGTCGCCCCGCGAAACATGGGCACGGTGGCGAAGCGCGTGCCGTCTGGGATGCCGTCGTTGTACTAGCAAAGTTAGTTTACGTGTTAGAGGGTTGAGGAGGATATACCTTCCCCGTCAGCAGTCCGCCCTGCAGTGCAGAGAATGCGGTTGTGCCCAGGCCGTACTTGGCGTACAAAGGGCTACAAAGTCAGCATTAGCTACTGCTGAAGTTTGATGGTTGCCCACGCACGCGTATTCCTTCTCCGGACGTTCGCGGTGGAACATGCTATCGTCTCCTCAGCATTATTTCGAAGGAAGAAAGAAGATGGCGCAGACTTGTGCTTGCACTGCTCCGCGATCGGCGCGATGAGGTTTAAGCGCGTGGCAACATCTGTGCTGCGGGTAAGCGACGGGAGGTCTCGGGAGAGGTACACGCTCACGATGCGCCTCCTCGATCTGGTGCGCTCCACTCGGAGGTGCCCCAGTAGAAAGCCTGCGTGTGAATCTTAGTGGATATGGATAGACAAAATCCACCACTCACCCAGCCCTGGTCGATAACATAGTTAAATGCGCGGACGATCTCCTCCATCGGAACTAGCCTGCGTCAGTTGACCTCCTTATGGCGAATGTAAGAAACCCACCGGTGGTATCGCAACGATGCGAAGATGACGTCGACATAGTCCATCTGGAGCCGTCGCAAACAAGCCTTCGTGCCCTCGATAACGCTGTTGCCAGTCAGAGTTGTAGGAAGGAAAGGAAGGTGGCGCACTGTTTGTGCGACAGCCCCGTGTGGTTCGGGCCCGTGCCTGGCTCGTGGCTCCAGAATATCTTGGTTGAGATGACGAGGTCCGTGCGGCGCCAGCCAAGTTCTTTGATAGCGTGTCCCCTGATTTTGCTGGAGTCAGAGAAAGCGTGGTCAGAAGGGAATCTCAGGGAACGCACATTTCGCGCTCAGCCGCACCTTTCTGGTAGTCCTCCGCGGTGTCGAACATGTTGATCCCATTCTCGAAGGCGGCCTGCATGATGTCCTTGACGCTCTCGCCCGACGACGGAGCCTCCGAGGGTGAGCCCTGTCGAGAGCTCAGCTAAAGCCAATGGGGAATGCGCAAAGACGGACAGCCGCCGAGAGAGAAGAGCGGCACGCGCAGACCGCTGGGGCCCAACCGGCGGAAGGGCATCGCTTTTGCGTCGAAGACGGGGACTGGAGAGGACATGGGGGCAGGTGGAGAGGAGTGGAATGGGAATCGATTGCAGCGTCGGCGAACGGGCCGGTGGTGTCTGCGGAAGGCGGAGCGCCGTCGGTGGGGGCAGTAGACCTATTAGTGAAATGAGCGATTGGCTCTGCGTGATGAGCAAGACATGGGTAACGCACCGTGAAAAACTTGAACACGCCGTAGCGACTATCAGGACCCAGTTACGCGGACGAAATAGCACACGCACCTTGCCCCGCCGGTTGTGCCCTGCTGCTTGCCATCCGGGCCGTCCGCGGCTGATTTCACGCCGCTTGTTTCCGCCCAGTAGAGGCCGCCACCCTGGGTGTCAGACTCGCCAGCGAAAAGTGAGGGATTACTGGGGAGTAGATCAGCGAAATAGAGACTGAATGCACAACACGCACCTCAAGCCACGCCAAATCGACCGTCGCAGCCCATCCCTGCTCCTACTCGCGCTGTGGCTCAAGCATAGCATTCGTGCCGCGCTCCGACCAGGGGCGGGACCGTCTCCCGCGCACATGGAAGGAGAAGACAAGGCGTGGCTGCTTACGTGGCACTGGTGATCGGCATCAGGTCCGGGCTCGGCGGCCGTGACATCAATCTCTGGTTTCTTTCCTCCGCTCCACGACGACGATGCGCTTGCACGACGATACCTAGCGCACCCTGCGGGCCACTCCGCGCACGAACGACAATCCGAGGTCCAATTTCTCTGGTGCATTTCTACTCCAGACATCGCCCTGCTCGTTCTCATAACTCGGGCCGGCAGTGCGTCCAGGACTATGGTCGAATGCCACTCCCCGTGCTCGTCAGCTTTCTTGCTCCACCCGCTTTGCCCGCCGCCGCCGCCGCCGTTGCTAGCCGTTGCTGCGCTGCATCTACAAGTTTGCCACCCCCCCACGGCTCTTCCTTCGCCTTAGAAATCCAGCCCTCGGGCCCGGTCCATATATCCCCTGGTGTGTAGCTCCGGTCGCGTTCGCCTCGCGGACCGGCTCTTGCGCGACACGTCAACGACACTGGCCCGCGCTTTTGCTTCCTTGCCGCCAGTATCTTGACGCCCACGACAATTGTACTTAACGCGCTGAATCTACGGATCCTCTAGTTTGTCGTCCACTCAACGTGCACTTACCAGCAAGCTCTTCCGCACTGAGCTGTCCCCCCGCGCATGACTGTGTTTTCGGCAACGGTCATTTGATGCTTGTCATATCTATTCGACAACATGCTGGAATGCCCTGTCGTCTTACCAATCAAAGAAATATTATCGAGTTAGGCATGCACGAGTCCAAACACATGTCCGAAGTCGGCGATAGATTCAATCGCTGGTCCACTGCAAGTCCAGGAATGACCTACGGATAACTATCTGCCGTAGACCGCCACACCCTTTCAGTAGTTCTGCCTGGAGCTCATCCCGCTGGAAGACGGCTCAATCCCACTCTTCCCGTTTGCCCCCCGGGAAGGACAGCCCTTGAGGACCAAATATGGACACGGAGACTTTCGAGAGTGGGCGGAAGGATGGTCGATAGGCTGGCGAGGAAGTGAGGGGCCTGGAGAACGGTGTTGATAGGATCAAGGCCGCAGATAACAGGACAGAATTCACCTCGCTTGGCCGAGAATCACCGCTGGACTCTTTGACACGGAAATCGAGGGTGCGCAGGTTCGGGAAGAAGGCAAGGATCCCGGACCAAAGGGAGTAATTGCCATTATCCGACTGCAATGCTACGTTAGTTATCGTGGGCGGAATATACCTCTCGATGCGCTGGAGGGTAAACAGCAGTCTCCCGGCAGCTTCATTCCAAATCTTCAGTTTGTTCACAAATGGTGTGCATGGGAGAACTGCAGGCAACACTTTGCAGGCTGTGGTCAGCTCGCACACACGGAAGCACACAAGCTGGCTCGCCGCGGCCATCTCTGTGTTATAAGGCCCATCGATGACCTGAACGCACAGCTGTTCGAGTCCCGGGAAGGTGCGGCGGCAGCTGCTCGATGCCAGAGTGGGTTAACACCAATGAATTCTGGATCCGCAATACAAGATGTCGCACCCTGGAACACGACATCTTCGCGCGACAACCTGGCAAGGCTGAGCAGACGCTTGTCAATGCACCAAGTGAACTTGACCAGCATGGCAAGATCGAGGATGTGAATCCATGACCAGAGATCCCCTTCTGGCTCCGAATCTCCAATCGCAAATCGGAAAACCAACTCAGAGACGGGAAGTCGGATATCGAGTGCACAGGAAGCTGCAGGAAACGCACCAGCGGCACCACTCTTCCACCACATCATTCTCTCGTCCCGCGGCCGCCGCTCACTCCTGAACTAGGCTTGACGGAGCAACGCCCTTGCACGAACAGTATATACCACCAGCCACGGTATGGCTTGCCAAAGCGGTCCCCACCCGGGCCGTCGCGGGTCAGGAGAACATCTGTCCAATGAGCCCAGGACCCTGCGCGGAGCGGAGCTAGGGGGAACGACCCCGAGCGAGTCGAGCGGGGCATCAGGACGGTGCAGGCCTTCGCGTTGAGGGTTAGGGTCACGCTGGCAGACGGCCTTCTTCGCGGTGGGTCCCTCCGCTGTGTCGGCTGTGCGTGGCGGGACTTATCTGCGGAGGTGTAGCTGAGCAAGCGGCACCACCCCGACGTGCCCGGCCACCAGTCGACGCCGGCGTTCCACGAGGTTGCGGAGGCGTATAATGTCCTGCGGGACGCGGTACTAGGTGTGCCGCATACGGTTGATTTCGTGTGCTTCACAGAACTGAGGAGACTGTGACAGACACGCATATGACAACACGCTTCCGTGTGAGAAGTGGACGCACTTGAAGGCACTGATAACTTGGAGGATTCCGATTCAATAGTTTACAGAATATTTTCCACTAGAAGGACTACCAATCATTGTCATATTTCCCTGGGGCGCCCGCTGAGCGACGCTCCGCAAGCATTTTATCCACGCGCTCCCAGAACCCCGCACTAGTCGCGCCGCCTGTCCACTCATCCTGCCACTCCGGCCAGCCGATCCCCTGGTGGACCAGGAGGCACGCAGGGTGCTCTATGAGGCGTTCGTCGAGCGGCACCTTCCCAACGCGCTGGTAGGACAGGACGAATACATTCAACCGCCGATGTGGATCCGACAGCACGTCCAGCAACATGTCGAGCGGTGGGGCGTCCCTCTGCAGAATGTCGTGGTACCACTCCTTTGTATCGATGGCGAGATGCGTCAGCGCACGAAGCGCCAGAAGCGGCGGCCAGACTTGCGGCCAGCGGTGGTAGAACGACAGGTGGAGGTGTGTGATGCGCGTGAGCGCGGAGAGGTCGGGAGATGCAGTCATCATGTAGAGCGAGAGCAGGTTCGTGGTGAGCCGCCGGAGGTTGGGCAGAGTTCCGAGCACGTCTGCCGTGCTAGATATGAGACCACGCGGTAGAATGACAACATCTTGGAGGTGGGGGCAGGAGTTCAGAATGCTGTTAGTCTCAGACGAGGAGAGCTCTCCGTCGAGACGCAGACCGGTTGACTGCGCCGATGAATGCCTGCCGGCGGGGGTCTTCAATGAGCGCCCTGAAGGCAGACGGCGACAAGACTGGGAATGGTGTATCGAGAGTCAGACCAGCCTCCGGATCCCGAAGACTCAAGACGTTGTACAGCAGCGGCTCCACACTGGCGGCCACAGCTGGTCAGCGAGAGAAATGGACCAAAGTATGCATTGCCGGACGCACCACTCTTTCACCCACCACGCTACGCGCATCAACACTGGGATGCCCCCGGCCGCGCTGCAGCGCCGCCGCGGAAGATGTGCAGCTCGATCTCGGGGGAAGGGGCGGGTCGTCCATGAGAGTGAGAAGCAAGATGCGGGGATGAGTCAGCTGGCGACCCAGGGAAGCAATCAACTGGAAGCGCCAGTGTTCCGCAAAATGCTGTATAACATCGCTGCAAGTGCCTACCAGCGAAAGACGCGACGCCGATGCGGGACAACGCTGTTGGCAGCCAGATGCCAGCGCATAGTGGACGACGCAGAGGATCGGTCGAATAACGGCGACTGCACCATTCTTGGGGGAAAATTGGCAATATGTTGATTAGTAGTGCACGGATACAACAACGTCTATTACACTGACAATGGGTGAGCCCCAATTACTAGTATCAAGTGCACAACACACCTTGTCCCTCTGCACACGACAACCATGAGACCCGCCGAGACGGGTCAAGGAAGATAAAAAATTGTGCCACGACGACGGACAAATACGATGTACAAGGAGCCGCGGCGCTGGCGCCCACCCGCCAGCCACATTTTATTTTTGAAGCGCCTGATCCCATGTCCATCCTGCCTCGAAAGCAGGCTGTTCCTTCCTCGACACCAGCGCGGGCCACCGAGGGCAGAATCGCAAGGTCGGCTCAGACTGTGTGGGGGAAAGTGGGCGGAAAAGAAGGGCGATGACCCGTGTTTGGCGGGCGGCGCACGGACCATGCTGATGCACGTGCACAGGGAGCCATCAAATTCATGTCCGTGGACACGTTGGCCGTGAAGGTTTTTGGGCACCATTGTAGTCCTTTGAGCGCAGAATGCTGCACTGTGTCCTCCGATACCCGACTGTATTAAGCTGGAGAAGGAGCTTGAGAGCAAGACCTGTCTTTCAAGTTGAGCGCAGTGGCTTGGCATCCCAGTCGGCTGTCACACGCTCAGTGACGCTCTCACGCGGCAACCATTTCTCTCCTAACAACCGTGTTGCCCAACGAGCTCCTCCTCGACGTCTTCCGACGAGCGTCAAGGGATGACCTGCACAATGTCGCCCGTGCATCGGGGCGCTTCTGCTCTTTGGCTCACCTCCTACTCACCAACCTCTCGTTCCTGCCCTATACCTTTGACGACGGAGCAAACGCAGCAGTTGGAGGATAAACTGGGACTGTTTGGGTCGAATAGCGTGGCGCCGTACGTCAAGTGCATCTCTGTCAACCTGCTTAGCTGCTACTCTGGGTATTCGTACAAATTCAGCGATGTCAGGTTCAGCGACGAGGACGAGATTCATTCTATGCTCCATAGCGTACTCACGACACTCCCCCGCCGGCAATCTTCGCTACTTCAAGGCTGAACAGATAGAATTCACGACCGCGGCGCTTGGTGCGCTCGCCCAGCTACAATCACTCGAGACATTGTTCCTCATCAACTGTGCAATCCCCCTTCTCTCGCCAGCTCTATGTTCCTCCAGAAAATATCCATCAGCAGCTTGATACTCGCCGACTGCAGCGAACCGAGCTCCTGGCTGAACCTTGTAGCCTCAGCGCGTTTCGCGCTGCAGATACGATGGGAAGCAGCAGCGCCAAGTCTGGCATTACACTGCCAGGGCGGAATTGCCGTACTCCCGATATTCCTGAATACCACCCGCCTCACAATTAGTATCAGAGGCTCGGAGACCAGTGAACTCGCCACCTTGCTCAACACCGCCTTTCCTAGGCTGGAGTCCCTGATACTCACGACCGACAACATTCCCTCCCCGGTAGCCCCTCCGGACCGCGATTTGCCATGCACATTCCGTACTTTGACACAGTTACAAGCCACGCTTGAGCTGGCATTGCTTATCCTTCCGCTGGCCAACATTGACAAGCTCACGCTACTGGGACCCGATACGCCAGCCCTGCTGCTCGCCCTTGCTGCACTTCCTGCGCGCGCACTTGGAGCAGTCACGGATCTGACGCTTGCAGTGCTAGAGGGGTGCGACACTAGCAGCAAGCTGGCATCCATAGCCAGCTACTTCCCTGCATTGGATCTTTTGAATGTCCACCTCGCATTTCACTATGGAGACGAATATGTACACTCGGTGGGTGCCTGCGATATCGACAATTACTGACCCATTTCGATCAATTCAGCGGGCCTGTGACCCGTGACCGTTTGGCCGAAATGTCCAATTCGGCCACAGGCCGAATTTCGCGTGACCTATTACCCGATTAGGAAGTTCGGCGTGCCGCAGGTGCCGAAAATTTCGAAATCTTCCCGATTAGGACAGTTTGGGACCAAAAGATTTGGCTGTGACCCGTGACCCGCCGAAATATTTCGGCCAAAAAATCCGATGTGACCGTGACCCGCCTAATTGAATGAAATAGGTCAGTATGAGGGGTGACGAAATCAGTGGGACTGGGACTGGGCCACCCCAAACCAGTCCTACTGATCGAGTCCAATCCCACTGATCAGCCCTTAAGCAAGGGTGATCAGTGGGATTGATGCACTCGACATGCTTCCTATGACCTCGGGAATCAGCTCAGGATCAATTCACGAGCTGCGCGCAGCAGGCCTCCGCGGCAGCGTGGGGTCCGGGTGGAAAACCCCCGGCCGCGCCGGAACTCACGTGATAAAAAGCTCCAGAGCACCTAGGAAAGTGAGAGAGGGGAGGAGGGAAGAGAAGAGTGCTCCGCAGCGGGGCCCTGCGGCGAGCAGAGGCCCCCGGCAGGGTGGGTCCAGGGCAAGGCCCTCGTCCTCTCTATCGTTAACGTTTTCTTGTTTGCTGAGGCTCTCCAAATCCCCGTTAGATCCAACGACAACTGGGAAGGGAGCCTAACCCGGGGAGCATTGCGCTGCTCGGAACGCTCGCATGTCCCACGACAACAACTCGGACTACGGAAGCACATTCGTAGAGCAGCTTTGAGCTGATTAATCTCACAAAACTATGGATTGCACGCACTAATGTCCTCCCCCTTACACTTCATGTGACAGCCTTTCTTGATTACGGCGCAGACATTACTCCCGCTGGTATCTCGCTGGCGAGACGTCTCACTAAGCGTGCCAATGGAGACGCTGGCCCAGCTGTTTTTGGCTGGATCACAATTTCCAATGCTACAGCGTCTTTCGATTGCGGCGTCCGAGGGTGACTGGGAGTTGAAACGACTGCGAATCCTGGACGCACCGGAACTGCGATCCCTACAAATACTCTCAGTGGAGATCATTGCGCTGCATCCCTCCAAGGCGCCATTTGCACAGCTAACAACCTTGTACTTCAAACGCCTCGCTGGAGTCTCTGCTGCCTTGGACATCTTGAAGCACAGCAGCAGCCTTCAACAATTCTAGCCTGGTAATCACAATGGCTTTGTCTAGGAAAATTGTCTGACTTTGACCTCAGAGCGACGAACATCTAGTATGTAGTGCTTTTGAAGTTTTCTCGTTTAACCCTCCAAAGGCGCCGGCAATTATGACATGTAGATCACGCTTATCGAGATGGATTTCTGTATGGACGGCGCCATCCTTTCCCATTCGAAACTTCTGCTAAGCGTCAAACAGGACACCCCGACATACTCAAAATACGCGGAGATTATTGCCAGTGCGTCTACTTAACCTGCTGCTTGTACCCCACTGACCGCGCCCAGCATTGTGCGTCTGCGTCGAGCAGACCTCATCAGAGTCATCTGCCTCCATGGATGACTTCCCCGCACGCATTTATCCAGGCGGTGGAAGCGTATTTCGCCCCAAATTCCGCTGCACGCACCTCTGTCAACAAAGAGACTGCCAAACTGTCCCCGTATGATTACCGGGAGATGCAGGACATGACGTCGGACTGTCCGTCCCGGCGCCCGGCCACCGCCAAGCTGATACATATAATATGTAGCACTTCCGGAGGACTTTTGAGCATCTTTGGGCTGTCCCAGCCTGCGGCTTGTGCTTCCCATCACCATCATGATCAGTCGTAAATCATGATCAGACACGGTCACGTGAGGCCAGGCTGGGTAATGCAGGGCAACAGGGGCTGCTGTGCTGGTGGTGGATTTGGGAGAAGGAAATAGGGTGTGTGGTTTCCACGTGCCCCGGGGCTCGCTGCCGGGCAGCCGGGTGACGCGTTTGGGGTGGGGCTGCGAGGGGGCGCAATGAGCAGGGCGGTCGAGAGCAAGGTGCAAGCAAAGCGGACGCGCATGGCGCACAGTGCGGGCTGGGTCTGGTGGGGGCCGCTCTGGCTTCCGGGGTGTTGCGCACTGCGAGAGGAAGAGGTACGCGTCATGGAGTTGTTGGGACGACGCAGAGGATATCGATAAGGAGGGCAATGATGGCAGGGCCCCAGGGGTGGGGGCGTGGGTGGGGGAGGGCGTCCAGTTTTTGTCTCTTTGCTGTCAGGGAATATCTTTTTGCTGCCAGGAAATAGCTTTCAAGTTTCGCTGTGAGGGAATTGCTTCTCGTGTTGATGCTGCCAGAGCCCGCGGTCCAGCATGGATGAGGAGGATTGCTAGCCAGCTACACAGGTGATTCCTTGGTCGCTGAGCAGGAACGACTTCAAGTTCGGAATAATGCTCAGTTTGCAGCTGCCACGCGCCACACCGACGCGATTCCCCTCCTCCCCCCGCTCCTGTCCTCACCGCCTCTCCAGCACTCATTGAGTCTAATGTCCCGACCGCGACTTAGCATTTAAGTCTTCCTTTGGCTCAGCTGAACAGGTAACAAGAACTCACAGTTGGCAGTACTCAGTTACCACGCCGTATGCTCTGAGCCGACACGACCCATGTCACTGGCTCATCCTGCATATCCTGTACACACAGGTTGTGCGTCGTCGTGGTCCCCTCGTGGGTGTGGTTGTGGGTGTTGCACATGGTGGGTGGCGGAAAACAGGGCCGGCCGGTGTGACAGGCGTGACTCGGACCGGAAAAGAGCAGTCCACCGACGCTGAGCTCAGGCCCCGCTGGCCAGCACGCGGTGCGCCCGACAGGACATACATGTGCGTCTCTCCATCCTGTTATCTGTGCCGTACTCATCGTCGCTAGACGTTCCTCGGCACCCATCCCGGCACTGTGCCTCGTGCCCAGGGCGGCCCCGGTGCCCCTGGACGTGGCCGCCTGCAGCTGTCGGCAGTCCTTGCTGGCTGACTGGACACCGCTGCGGCTGAGCGCCTGCCTGTGCCCTGCTCCTCCCGTCCAAGCCTGCTCTATTTCTTGTCATTGTTGTCCACTTTGTTTCGCATTTGTTCTTAATCGTCAATTACTCACCACCATTGGGAGCCGATCCGCCATCAATCACCCTCCTCGCTATCGACCGCTTTCCTGCTTCCGTGCTCTGCTTTTGCATTCTGTCACTTTGCGCCGCCTCCACTACCAGTACCAACAATACCTCTATTCACACACACACACACACACACACACACACTCTTAGCAGATCGAGTGTCATGGCAGTGCTCGATGATGCGTCTCCGAAGGTCCTTGTCCTTTGGTACAACAATCTTCCCTCGGAAATGGAGGAGACCGTCGGAGATGGCCCACTCGTCAGAACGTGAGGAGCAGGGGCCTTGGGCTTGACCTTGAACCTTAAGAAGTTGCCGGGCCGCTAGTGCAACGGGCTCCTCCAGGTCAGGCTCACCGGAGAGGTGAGGACAGGCCCAGTGGCAGTGTCTCAGGATGAACGCTGTCGTTGCCAAGCTTGTCCCAACGTACACAACATGCTCCGCAGGGGCACTGATGTCGCCCATGATCAGGAGCAAACCCAAGAGACATGCCGAGAACCAGGGTCAGCGGGAGCCAGAGCAAGACAGGGACCAGTGCGACACTGTGACAGGGAGCACGACCAGCATCGATATCACGAGGAACTTGAAGCAGCTGAGTTCTCTGTCATTCCATACTTGATACTTAGTATGTTTAGCGCGCCGTGGCCCGTGGGCCGTCTCCCGAGTCAGTGTCGCTTGTGAAATTTTGAGTTTAGGTGTAATACAACATCGTTGTTGTGATTAATCATCCCCGATCGCCGCCTGCTTCAGGTTCTCCAACTCCGCCCACGGCGGGAGCCCATAACGCCTGGAGCTTTTTGTGCAAATGTGCTTTGCATATCTGACAAATTCCATCCCAGTCGGCGCTGTTCTGCCATTCAACCATGTCCTCGCGGTAGTCGAACATAAGGAGCAGCACCAAGTGGTGGTCACGGAGGTGGTCCCGGAAGAGACGGGAGGACGCCGTGCACATGATCCAAAGCTGGCACATGTCTTTGTCGCAAATTTTTGGTGGGGCGGGCTTCATGCACCCATCTAGACCCACAGCCACCTGCTGTTGTTTCGTGGCCCCACAAAGGACAGTCACTTGATCGCCAGGATCGAGCCGGGCCGGGACGCCATTGACAACCGTCCCGTTGATGAGCTGCTCCGGAGGTCGTGCAGGTTGCCCGCGAGCCGATAGAACAGCAATGGCAGGACCCACAGCGCATTGATCTCTCGGGCCAAACGCACAAGCGCAATCAGGTGGTCGTCCCCGGGCAGAACCACGACGCAACGGGCGCTCGGCCCGTGGTCCCCCTTGAAGGTGTCGTCATAACAGGCGGTGAATCGGTGTGTTGTACTTATGCCCCAGCTGCACACACCCAATGACTGCTTCCACAGTCGTCAGCACCGGGAATGACCAGAAGGAGCTGCATGGGTCAGGATGAAGGCTAAGTATTGAAATGAGTGGATATTACGATGCACGAGGGCACGAAGATAGCTTTCAAGAACAGCGTGATCTCCTCCTTGGCATCCTGCAGCTGGACCAACAGACATCCGTCAACCATGTCGCCCGGCGACGCCCGGCGTGCCCGGGGCTGGCTGTGGAAACACGAGCATGTCGCCAGACATAGTAGACTCCAGCGCGAGGATGCCGCGGTACACCTTATATTGTGCGTGCCCCGCCTGGAGGACGATGTTCCTGTCGTCGAACCACAGCTTCGCGACACGGTGGGGCTCGGGCTCGTGTGGTGCGTCCATGGTGGGCATAGAAAAACAAGATATAGTACAGCGTGACAATGTACATAAGTGACAAACTTAGTTCAATTTGACAAGCTGGATACAATCATTTTTGACAGGACATGTTCCTGTGACGCAACGTCGAAGTTGTGATGGTTCCCCATGTGCAAGTACGAGGGTCTTCTGAGACTTGTGGCAGGCAGAGCCGCGGAGGTAACCTTGGACTCACACGCACCTGGTGAGCCACCCACCAGTCCCGCCCCCTCTTTCCATATGGTGCCGAGGTCCGAGCCGAAGCCGTTGACCGGTCGCCGGAGGTGAGAACGGGCAGTGCAGCCACTAAAGCAGTATTGAAGCTGAATTTCAGTGACTGCCAATGGCAGCGTTATCACAGTGTGGTACTACAAACAAACAACGAACTCGGAAACGCCGAACATCATAGGCCTAAGGCTGTAACTACTAACTTGAAAACAGAGAGAAGAATACATAGTTACGGCGGCTACAAAAGCAGGTCACACTGGATCGCCTCAGTCTTGAGTTTCTCCAGCTCCAGCAACAGGGGGAGGCCATAGATGCCCGGGAGCGCGTCCCAGAACCGCTGCTGCGCAGTGTGCAGCTCCGTGCTCAAATAGGCCATGCATGCGGCGCATACTTTCAGGCCGGCGCTCGCCTCCCAGTCGTAGAAGCGAGCATCAAACAGGCAGAGTGAGTTGCCTGTGTGCGCGGCTAGGTGTGCGGCGATTGCGGGGGAGGCAGCGGCCTGGGTGATTCGGTCGCGGCCCAGATAGAGCAGCATAAAACTTAAGAATGAAGGTATGGCTCAAATGCCTGAAAAAACCTGCAGATGAGTGAAAGTCCCTTACCCAACATGGGTAAGGTACTTATAGGCTATCATCAGTACTAGCTGGATGTGCCCTGCCTAATATTAAAGCACCTCACGACTGACATGGGTAAGGTACTCAAGGGCTATCATCAGCACTAGCTTAGCACACCCTGCCCTGTCATTAAAGCACCTCATGACGGCGCACCTCATGACTGATATAGGTAAGGCTATTACCTCATAGAGCAGCATAAAAACTCAAGGATGGAGGTATGGCTCAAATGCCTCAAAAAACCTGCAGATGAGTGGAGGTACCTTACCTGTGCCCATTGTAAGGTGCTTTACTGCATGTATTCCACACCATACCTTAATATGCCCTGCCTCATTATCAAAGCACCTTACGACTGACACAGGTAAGATACTTACAGGCTATCATCAGTACTAGCTTAATGTGCCCTGCCCTAACATTAAAGCACCTCAAAAAACCTGCAGATGAGTGGAGGTACCTTACCTGTGCCCGTTGTAAGGTGCTTTACTGCATGTATTCCACACCATACCTTAATATGCCCTGCCTCATTATCAAAGACTCAAGGGCTATCATCAGCACTAGCTTAGCACACCCTGCCCTGTCATTAAAGCACCTCATGACGGCGCACCTCATGACTGATATAGGTAAGGCTATTACCTCATAGAGCAGCATAAAAACTCAAGGATGGAGGTATGGCTCAAATGCCTCAAAAAACCTGCAGATGAGTGGAGGTACCTTACCTGTGCCCATTGTAAGGTGCTTTACTGCATGTATTCCACACCATACCTTAATATGCCCTGCCTCATTATCAAAGCACCTTACGACTGACACAGGTAAGATACTTACAGGCTATCATCAGTACTAGCTTAATGTGCCCTGCCCTAACATTAAAGCACCTCAAAAAACCTGCAGATGAGTGGAGGTACCTTACCTGTGCCCGTTGTAAGGTGCTTTACTGCATGTATTCCACACCATACCTTAATATGCCCTGCCTCATTATCAAAGACTCAAGGGCTATCATCAGCACTAGCTTAGCACACCCTGCCCTGTCATTAAAGCACCTCATGACGGCGCACCTCATGACTGATATAGGTAAGGCTATTACCTCATAGAGCAGCATAAAAACTCAAGGATGGAGGTATGGCTCAAATGCCTCAAAAAACCTGCAGATGAGTGGAGGTACCTTACCTGTGCCCATTGTAAGGTGCTTTACTGCATGTATTCCACACCATACCTTAATATGCCCTGCCTCATTATCAAAGCACCTTACGACTGACACAGGTAAGATACTTACAGGCTATCATCAGTACTAGCTTAATGTGCCCTGCCCTAACATTAAAGCACCTCAAAAAACCTGCAGATGAGTGGAGGTACCTTACCTGTGCCCGTTGTAAGGTGCTTTACTGCATGTATTCCACACCATACCTTAATATGCCCTGCCTCATTATCAAAGACTCAAGGGCTATCATCAGCACTAGCTTAGCACACCCTGCCCTGTCATTAAAGCACCTCATGACGGCACACCTCATGACTGATATAGGCAAGGCTATTACCTCATAGAGCAGCATAAAAACTCAAGGATGGAAGTATGGCTCAAATGCCTCAAAAACCTGCAGATGAGTGGAGGTACCTTACCTGTGCCCATTGTAAGGTGCTTTACTGCATGAGTGTCTTATCAATATCTTATATACTATTGAAACATCTTATCAAGGGGATTACCTTACTTCAGCTAGGTCCTGTATATCATAAATTCAGAACAAACAAGTGTAAATGACAAAAAAAAAAAAAAAAAATGCTGAATAATCTTCCCCAAATTTTCCCCCCACAAGCTTCCCATTCCCATGTCAGTCACCCTGCCCTCAATTTGTGACAGGGTGTTGAAGGGGTGGACTCTTGCTGACAAGGTAATTTGTCAGCAACTGTGGAACGGCTTCCTTCTCCCCCTATATGTGGCTGTCAAGCTGCATTTAGAGATCATATTTATTGTTGAGATTACATAAGTGTGAGGGCAAGTTCTAATCTCCACTGGTGCTTTCAAGTATGTAGCTGAGCTATATGTCCAATCATTAGATCATGTCACACATTGTCATGCCTCTATCTTCATAACTACTTGAGATAGATACATGATTCAAGCACTACCAGAAAGCCTTTGAGCAGTACAATCAATGTACTATGCTATTTGATCACTATCATACTATATGATGACTGTATTTAGTTCTCAGTAATAACAAAGGGAATATCTGGTACTTAAACTAGTATGTCGTAGGTGACTTATATGTTCATATACTCCATACCAGGCCTCTGGTATCAGATCCTGAGTGAATATGATACTAGTAATGCAATGTATCCACACATCAGTAGTATTTGATCTCCATTAACCCTGAAAGATAACCATAGATCTCTGCCTAGTCAGGGCAGATAAAGCTGGGAGAGTGCTCATTTGAAGGGTATACCATCCTACCATGGTCTTATCCATCTAGCCATCTGATTTAGTCTGATCACATCAACCTATTGACTGCCAAGCATGATTGAATACTAAGTTGAGCAGTATTTCACTGATATCCTGGGAATAAATGCATGGAATCTTATAATCCAAGTTCATATAATGCCATATAATAGTCCCCCACACTTCTACCCATTTCTAAGTCCACAGCAAGTTTGAGGGTCATTCAATTGCCAGGGACCTTAGGTGCTATATAACACAGGATAGAGATATGCTAGAGGGGTAGGGGCACCAGTTTCTAGGAGGTATACTATACCCCTACTAAGAGATAGACTCAGATACCTCAGACTTACAAAGGTCATGCCATGGTGAGCTCATCATCTTTGGGATAGATAACACTGATAATGGTACTGTGAGAGATCCAGATTAGCTAGGAGGTTGATTCAAGTGCTAGACAGGCTCATTTGAAGGTATATACCATCCTACATTTAAGTCTTAGATCATACTTGAAATTATTTTCTGACTAGTTGTAATAGCGAAGACACTCTTTTTTGCTTATGGGTACCTACCCTCTCTTCAGCTACCTTTAGTGACACATGGCAGAACCATGACTGATTATGTTCCAGGGTCCTAGTAGACATCCAAATATCCTTATACACCCACCTCAAGGTCCAACACTCAGTCTATAGACCTCACTATTCATATAAACCAGTACTGCATGCGCATGTCTTGGAATGTTCACCCCAATTCATCCTCCAAGGACATACAGAGATTAATCTAAGTATGCGGGTAGGTGTATACACCTCATTTGCCAAACCTTTACATATTTGATCCATAATCAACTACCAGATCATAGCTGTATGGCCAATATGATGTAGAAGTTGGTTCAGGGGGATATTAGAGCATAGCAGCATATTACATGTATATGAAATGGTGTGAGGGTCATCATGTCATCAGAGGACCCCTATGTATACTTCCTACCTTTAATCCATGAGGGGTCCCTCATCTTTGAGTGAGTTATTGGGAGATTGGTATAATAGGATGCATGGAATTTGTACAAACATATAGGATGTCTAAAAATAGATGTGTTGCTCAGAGCTATGATAGACATTTATTAGTTTATAACATGACTTATATTAAGATTATCCATACATTCCTCACCCAGATATCAAGTCATCATTGTGCTTCATCAAGTTTGAAGCAGAATAGCGACGGAGAAGTGGTATAACAGTATAATCAGCCAGGTACCTGTGAAACCATCTGCAGGTCAAGCCACTCCTGAGGTGCTTTACTCCGTACCTTGCTGTCCAAACTCATGCTTGTCAGCAGCAACGAACGGGTTTGTTGTCGCCGGTATTCGCGGCCAGTGAGCGATGCCAAACACGACCTCTTATCTGCCACAACGACTAACCATGGAGCCAACCTACTTCTTCTTCTTCTCGCGCTTCGCCCCGCCTCGCAAGAAAACAATGCTTGGACGGAACTCAGCTTGTTGTTTTGTCCTAGCCTTGAAAGGCACACAGAGGACTGACAACCATTAGCCAGGTTCAGGGAGTATATAGCTCGAAATGGATAAAGGTGTGTTGCATCAAATGCTGGAGCGTTTGGAACATTGACCACGATCGCTGTCTCCTTCTACAGTTCTTTTTGTCCCCCCAAAAAAAACACTTGAGATTCAACGAGACCGTTGTTGTTTCAAGGCCTCGAGAGAACAGATAGTGCTCAATATACCCGAGGAACGGTTATAGGGCCCTCCTTGTGGCCTGTATGGGTGTGTTGATCGTTTGCCACTCGTTTCGTTTCTCAAGGGTGTATACAGGATTCTATCCTGCTTGTGACTTTTCTTTGGACGTTTTCTCCCTCCGAATAGCCTACTGCTATGATTGTCATTCATGGAGTTGACATCATTATTTTGCTGGCCTTTGACTTTGACGGAGGAGACGAAGGAGCGGGAGGTAGAGATAGAATGAGTTATCGGTGGAGAAAGGACATACAACGAGCGACATGTGCAGCATATCTCGAGGTGCGGCTGCTATGCTGGCTCATTCTGACCTTTGTTCCGCTTTCGACAGTATTGGGCCAGCCTGACCCAACCATAAAGCTATCGTCTTCATGGTCCCTTGAGGCATCAATAATAACGTGAAAAGCGTTATAAACAGGTCCTGTAAGGGCAACCCTGGAGACTCCGACAAAAGCCTAGCAGGGGAGGATCCAAAGCGTGAATAGAAGCTACGGGAAATACACAGAGGGACCGACCTAGCAGGGGAGGATCCAAAGAGAAGAAACTCTAAGGGTCCACCTGCTAGGGCGCCAACTATATACTGGTCGTCCGTAACTGCCGACGTAGAGCACAGAAGGCCTGAGCGGTGTCGCAGGCTCTATCCCAAGGTGATCGTTGGGAGGGTCTTGACGGATCGGTGATTGTGCGGGTGAAGGAGGCCGAGGACAAGGGTCGGGGTAGGTCGGAGCGTCCGAGGGGGCGCCGGTCGGATGTGCCTCGGATGCGCTCGGACGGTCCGAAGGAGGCGGAAGTGGGTGTTCCCCTGACAGGTCCGTGATACTATGCAATATATGCTTATGCTAATGACTTCTTACCAGCTGCTGCTTTCCCTCTTGATTCTGTCTACCTGTTGTCGTCAGATGCTGTCCTCCCATTTTGATCCTCGATCTGGGTGGTGCCACTCGGATTGTCGACAACACTGTTCCTTTGATTCGAGGAGTTGTTGCCCAGCACCTCCATTGGTATCATCTCATTCTCCGTATTTGCCCTCCACCTCTCAATTGCCTGCATGGGGTCAGGAGAATTGTCCACGACATCAGTCCTCTGATCTGAGCGGTCGTTATGTACCGCCGGCCTCGGTGTCAAGCCATTCTCCAGCCGTACTCTCCACCTCTCAATCACCTCATTCACGAATGGCTCTCCCTTTGCCTTCCTCAATTTGAAGCATATCATCCACCACCAAGATTTTCAGCCATCATCAATAAACAACTGTACTTTGGAGTGGACCTGGGCTGCTGCTCCAGAGTTTTGGTATTCCTCAAGTGCCTGATTTAGATCCACGTCTGTCAACGGGTGCGGGCGACCGATGTGGTTAAGAGTATTGCAGAAGATGCGGTCAAGGAGGAGTATGAGGTGGATGGTATATTCAAGAAAGAAGCGGAGGGTATCAGGACTGGTGAGTGTTATTATTCAGTGGCACAGTATGATAAGCCTTACTGGGCTGGCTCGTAAGCTGCTTCACATTGTTGTCCTCGAGACGCTTACTTACCCCTAGGCAACAGCACGGGTAAACCCGTGAGTAGTGGGGGCTGACGCGCACCCGCACCCGCACAACCACAATACTCATACCTGCGGGTACAGGTACGGGTTTACCCATGGGTTACAGGTGACGGAGGAAGAAATGTCATGGGAATAGAGTCAGCGACAGGCACAAATATGTGATAAAAGCACAACAATAGTAAGACTCGAACCCAAGACCTTGACAACAAGGGCCGAGAGTATAACAAGCTGGGTCACTAAGCCACGGGTATCACTGTCGCTTACCCGCACCCGCACCCGGGGGTAAAACCTGCGCACCCACGTGGGTTTGGCCTACCCGTGCTGTTACCTACTTACCCCTATGAAGATTTGTCGGATTCTGGGTGGTGGATGTTGTAGGCTGTTGACAGTTCATGGACTTGGGAAACAAAAGGGGCAGCGTCCCATCGCTGCAAGTACTTAGCAGCATTCCTATTCCCAAAGAAAGAGCTATCTCACCATGTGAGGATCATCCATCTTCCAAATTCGCGTGAGGGTCCGGTGGAGTCGGTCGAGCATGTTACCCTGCGTGTGCCAGGGAATGTTACTGAACGCCCCGGATAATAGACTGGTGTACGATGAGCATTATTGATTGAATCCGGCTGCTCATACCATCCATCACAACTCTGGGATTGGGTGTGAGTCACCCTACCGCAGGAGCGTAATGAACACTGACTTGAGAGCCTCCGCAATTGGTTTCTGAGGACTATCCAGTCATGTGCGTTCTACCTCCCAAAGCTTGTGTTCGATGTACTCCTTCCCAAGTAGACAAGTTGTTTCAAGTAATTTGCTTAATTCTCCAATAATTCTGAGACTTGGAGTATTTTTTTTTGCATATAGGACAGATGTGGTGACGAATCAACATAATCTGATGTGATCGATGATGTTTCCATATATGGCAACTTTTTCCTAAAGGATACAAGTCAATATCTCAGATCCATATGTGACATATGTGACATTCTTATTTTTTTTAAAATACATTACTATTCTTTATCTAGTATCTTATGGGTTGTGCCAATGCCCTTATGTTTTTAATGTGGAACGATTTTTGATGGCTATATCATAGTATATCAATTTTGTCCTAATTAGGATTGTTCTTAATTCAGGCCTTCCTAACTGTAATCCGGGTCATCGGCCTGAAGAAAAGGAGTTCAAAGTATCATATATATATTATTATCAAATTATATGTATCCTATACCCATTTATCACATCATTGATGCTATTTAGTTATCTGCTTATTAGATAGAAAAGGGCTTTGAGAGCTAGGTGCACACAGCCCTAGGTGCAGCTACCCTCCTAGGCAAGTGATTTCCTAGGTGTATGCAGGGCATTAGCCTTAATATTACAGCTACAGGTACAAATTTCATGCTACATCTATCTGCTTGTCTATGTCTTTCCGAATCTTCCTATCGTTCTTACCACGTTCAATGCTATCCGAAGGCGTGCGAGAAGGCATACCAACTCTCCCTATTCACTCACGACCTCTTGCCACACGCCCCCTACATTCCATCGATGTCGCAGCCTTGAACAGTGCTGTAGCTCGGGCAAACCAATTTGCTGACACGATAAGGGCGAATCTCTCTCCCTTGGGACAATCTTTCAGGAATTACACTGTCAACGATACCTGGGCTGCGGTTCCAACAGAGAACGTGTCGTCAATCCAAATCCGCCAGCTTTGATGTGGTACATGTCGAGTGCAATCCCAAGTCCACCGCACCGAACTCTGGTCGGGGAAACTGCACCAGCGAAAAGTTGGCAAACTGTCCGGCGAGGGCAAACCTGCCAGTGGCGTCTGGTCGCTCGCGTCCGTGAACATGAACTGCTTCATCTCCAGCTTCCCGAGCTGCTGCGACATCTTGTATGTCTTCACCGAGCTGGCGCAACCGTGAGTAAGCTGATTCCACTATTCGTGTCAGTGCTTACTTCGCCGTGGCGCCACTGAACACCGTGAAGCTCCCCGACCACATAGTGATTGTGTTGTCGTTGACCTTCTGGACCATTTTAACATCCGCCTGGTGCACGAGGCTCAAGCTGAGCTTGCTTGACTTGTACGAGTTCCCGGGCGCGACGGCCCGGTAGCCTGCATCCCTGGCCGCTAGGTCCATTGCGCCTAAGTGATCAGCGGACCACACACAAAGGGGAGGAAGACTTGCGCAACACCGCTTAGCGTCAGCGTGATTCCCGTGGTGCCCAACGTGAGCGACGCAGCCGCAGGCACGAGTGCGACGGCAATCAGACCACCCGTTACTAGTAGTACAACGAGGGCCACGACGCCGAGCAGGCCGCTGACGACGGCTGCGATCCCGAGCCCGACGCTGTTGGCTGCGTATTTGATGTAGAGGATGTTGTTGGTGTCGTTGAGGGTGGAGGCGTAGGAACCCATGGTCGGCGTTTTGCTGGCGAAGATGGTTGTTTTTACTTATACTGGCCCTCCACAATAGCTAAGAGAAGAAGCAAACCGCTGGGACTGATCATTTTCCAGGGACACATCTGCTCTTGCGTGGCCAGAAGGCTTGGGCCCCTTCCGAATTCTGGGCCTGGCTTTTAATTGTTATGATGGCGACCAAAATTAGACTGAGTAGGCTGCGACTTAACTTGAAAGCAGTCGACATAACAGCGCTCTCTGGCACCACCGCACCAGCAAGCACCATGGGGTCATACATTTCAATCATGGATAATGGACCTATCAACCAGTTCCATGTCGACGTCCGTCGTCCTTTTTGGCGGAGTTCAGTCCTTCCCCACCGGCAACACGACGAATGACGTTCTTGTTTCTGGAGTCGTTTTTGGCCCAGAGTGGGGTGGATACCCGCTTGGTAAACCCGATTCTGAACAGTATGTTGCTTCAAGCTTGTAACTGCGGGAGTGTATGTATATGTGCTGACGCGTTGTTTTGTAGATGACACACGAGCAGCGGCGTTCAATGGTTGCCTAGTATGAGTCGATGATTCAGAGTGAGGACACCTCTGCGTTTACTGTCGTGATGACAACATCGCAGTCGCCAGGCGTTGGATTAAGGAGAACACTTAAACGAGGGGTACTCTTGTATTCAATATCAGATTCCATAACAAGAACAGGAAGTTGTCGTCGTCTATGGCCCGGATTTGAAGCTGAGCCACGTTTGAGTTGTTGCCTAAGGGCTTGAGAGCAAGTTGAGTATTAGCGCTGGCTTGAAGAGAAGTGGAGGGAAGCCGCACTAGGAACGCTAGCATGTGTGTTGTTTCTTCGCGAACCGAAAGGAAGAGCAAGCTTGAAGCCAGAAGGCGTGACATCACACTTTCTAAATTCTCCTCTTCTCTTTGCGCGGTCATGTCGTCAAGCCAGCCCACCTATCCCAACGCCTTCTTCAGCTCAAAGCACGGGGTGGATGGAGACGAAAGAAGTGCTGCTGCAGCAGGGGAGGATGTAGAGGGAGAGGGAAGCTAGACGAGGGGCGACACATGGGTCATGGTGCATTGCGGGTACTTATTGGTGCGTTGACCTGTTTTTTTTTCTCGCTTTTCAAGTGTATCATAGCAACCTTAGGACTCAATTTTCACTCTCAAATCATACTGTGCAGCGACTTCGGAGCAACGATGAAGTCCTCACTAATCCACACATACCGCGTTTATTTGTCGCCGACGCTGTATCCACATCCACAATCGCTTCCAACGCCATTTTCAAGGGCTTTCAGAGCCAGAGAACGCCCTTCGTTTGCCAAAGACTGGTCCCCTTCCGCTCAATAGACTCATTCTCCACCGTTTCTCCCAGATGTCGGGGCTCGAGCACATCTTCGGCACTCTTGTCCCTCCTCTGTCTTCGTTTCACCCCCACTTTGGCCCTGTCGCGCTCCTTCTCCCGGGACCAAGCATCTTCACCATCGACAGTGACGAAAATGGACAGCCAATTTGAATAGCCTTGCGATGGAGAACTCTGGTATGGGTGATTATGTGCTCTGAGAATATCGAAGCTAACCACTAAGGGGCAGATAGACATATTACGAATGCATATCCACATACATACCCGTCAATACATCCATCACCTCTTCACGAAAGATGACCACTGCAAGGCCCATGGATTCTTGCTCATCGACAACGAATGCGAAACCCCATAACCCGACTTCAATCAATGCTTCCTCAAAGCCAGACATACGCGCGGCTGTCTTTTTAACGCCTTTTTGGCCTGAGATGACCCAAGCACATCCAGCAGACAATCGTGCAGCGTCGCGAAATCATTGTGTAGAGGCCTACAAACCGTATCTTCTTCTGCAAGCCACCACCACCCTGACATTCAATGCTTCCCTTGGCGTATTTCGACGGTTATGGCCATTGTCAAGATCGTTCTCCAACGTTGACGCTGTTTCGACACATACCTCATCCCTACAATGCTGTCCGAACTTGATATGGCTACTGCCGTTGCTTCATCACCTTCCCGTCTTGCATAGCCACCTCCCTGTCGACGCCTGCGCTATCCGCACGACCCAATCTAAAGTGTGTCCCAAAATGGCAAGTCACGTGGACCCATGGCCTTTCGAAAGACTTCGATGTATCTCTCCTGATACAGCAGCTGTGGCTCCCACTGCTATATTGTCATGTGCCCCACACCTCCCTTTCTCTACCCAATTCTTTTGGCCGTCCTATCCGCAGTGGAAGGTCTTCGTCCAGCGCGTGTTCTGTGCAGCGACAGTGGGCATGTAGGCGGGGTCGTGGCGCCGCAGAGTGGCATTCGCGTTCGAGCAGGTGCTCCACCATGAGGATTAGATGACAGGGAGTGTCCGCTGGAGGACGTGCGTGCTGCTGTCGCTTGCCTTCAAGTCTGGCGTCGCCGGTTTGTTGGAGGAATAACGATACTCAAGTTTTTTTTGCCAGTCTATTTCCTTTTAGTGCCGCATTGTCTGTCTATGGACCAAGAGTTGAAGTGTTATTATATATCCAATGTTGTACAACAAGTCAAACAAATTATCGGTCAACACCCCAGTCTTTCAGCTTCTTGCACTCCCATGATTCCCGCATCGGATGGCCATTCGGCATCAGAACCTCAACGCCAAATGTTCTCTGCAGGTGCTGCAAATCGCGGATTTCCTCTACCATACGGCGCAAGCTCGATGACAAGCAGCAGGGAATGAAAGTGTCAAGACCAGACTGGGAATGCTGATGGAAAGCTCTCGGAGACGGGGAGCATTCACACTGTAAATATAGAAATTTAGCGTCTGCTTAAAATGTTACCTAATTGACTGATTCTTACAATGTTAGCTGTTTTAAGTTTTTCCTAATGTTATTCCCTAAACCACTGGTTTACACATCTGTTTAAGCATGGACTTTATTGCGTCCAGAGGTGTGGATGCGCGATAGCAATCCGCCGCCAGCGTTGACAGACAGCGGTAATTTGCAGTAGCGTGCGGTTAACATCGAGGGAGGGAGAGGAGAACACTGCTGCCGCGAAGATGTGGCAGAGTATCTCGGCAGGGAGAGTGTTGATTGGGTAGACAACGGTGGATAGGTCGTCTTGGAGCAGTCTTCAAGGATTTGTAGCTGGGTTTTCAGTTGATGAATCGTCTTTTGACCCGCTCTGCCTCGTCTCTGAGTTGAGAAATAGAAGGGCCGTCAAGAGGAGGGTCGGGTCGGCGAGGGGCACAGAAGAATGAGAGCGCCTGGACAGGATCGCGGCCAGACATGACAAAAAAGCTGAAGCAATCTTGACGGTCGAGCGGTGAATAGATAAGCAAAGGTTGGAACATTACTTATGGAGGACTCGAGACACCCAAGTACAGAGCTGGCCAAGATGAAAACAACAACAGGAAGGGAGTCAAGTCGTTTCTGCGGGCTGGTGGAGGTTGTTGTCAGCGAAGATTGTCGCGTGTCACACGTCATCACTCTCTCTTCATCTCCACCACCCCCAGCCAATGCCGCGGCTCAGAATGCCCACGAGCCGTCCTTTCACCATTTATGCATTGTCAAGCAGGCCTGCAAGCCAACTCTAGAGTACCGAAAGAAAGAGACATGGGTGACGGCAAGAGTGCAGAGGCGAAATCTTGGGTGTCGAAGTGTGTATTCTGAGCGCTGCCCATTGAATGTCTCTGCTCACCCATATGCTCCCAGCTTGTTTCACTTCCCGCGGGCACAATCGCCACCCGCATTCACCCTTCCACACCGCTGCGACATCCCCGTCTTCGACAACGAGATTTACGACAGCAGACATTCGTGCTACCACTGGCAAGCGGAGACGCCAACTCGTTTGGGCGGCTCGAAATGCCGCTGGGGAAGTGGATACTGGGAGAGCAGCGTGCGTTCTCAAGTGCTTTCAATGTTTTGCCCCCGCTTGACTGGCCCAGATGCGTTTCGTCGCAAAGATTTTCAGTCTGAGCGCATGAGGGTATGTCTACGCTCTCTCCTGAAGCTTTATAATGGCTCACCAGGTCGGCAGTGGCTTGGGACGGGGACGGAGGTCTGAGTTTGCTGTCGTCGGCGAGCCATAAGATAGACTCGGAGGTGAGTAAAGCTTACCGCTATTCCTTCTGTTTCGTACTTACTTGGTCTTTGGATAGCCAGAGGCCCTGCGCGTTTTGACACTACATACCATGCACTCCCGCTCGTCAAGCGGTTTGCGCTACCGCTGCCTCGATATTTGCACCCCCGGCAATGCTTCCGACATTCTCGTTCAATACCACGGCTTGCACTATGGCGCAAACGACAACGAAATGCCCTGGCGACACTCTATCTGTTTCCCGGTACCTTCAGACCCAGTTCTTCAGTCGCGTTCATCTACCTACCGCTGCCGCTCGGCGCTCGCATGCCCGCCGACAATTGCCCCCAGGCTTTTCAGATCCTTCTGGCGCGGGTCACGCTTGCGCCCGCATGACCTGGCTTTGCAAACCCCATCCTTCATCGACATTGCAATCCCGCGATGAATTATTCCATCGAGCACGACCTCACTTTTACGAGTAGCTCTTGTTACCATGTTTCGCTATCGATACTGCACTACTTTGGTAGTCCGTGAAGGAAGTCAATCGGAATACCACTCCCGCGACCTCTGGAATTGTTGGCATGTGCTAGACTCTGGAATCGTTGGCATGTGCTAGACTCATAGAGCAAAGGCTTCGTGACAGCCCGTAGGGTATCTTGGTGATTGTTTCCCGTGTATTGTCCTCATATTATATTCACTAGCCGACACCGTGACGGTCAGCGAATCGTGATATCGCTGGGTGTGTGATGCCGCGGCGGAGGACAGGGCTTGCCACTGACATGATTCAACGACCGCCGATATCTTGGGCGGGCTTCGTTTCCCTCGGCAAAACTGTGACAGTTCTGCAGCAGCAGTCGGTCGCTCCCCCATAAATATTCTCATTCGCTCACATTGCTGCTGCATAAATAGCTGCAGGCAGAAACGACATCGTCTCAGCTCGACTTCACGGTTAGTCGTGATTCTCTTTACGAATGGTTAATGCATTGACGCGACTATACTTAGATGCAATTCACTGCCCTCTTCACCTCCCTCCTAGTCGCCGGCGCCGGCTGAACCGGTGCCGTCATCGCAACACAACCCGCGGCGAAAGCGGGCCAGTGCGTGCTCCTCGCCAAGGGCCGCACCGCGCGCAGTATCTTCTTCAACGGCGCAAAGGGCATCAACTTCTTCGAGTCGGGCGGCAAGCACGACAACTGTGCGAACGGCGCGCAGGCGAGCAGCAAGAAGAACTCGGGCTGCGTGACCGCGCCGGCTGGGTATGTGTTTTATGTTCTGGTTCTTGCGAGAGTTGGCTGATGGAAATGATTTTAGATTCAACTGGGCGAGCGTGCGCCTCCGGTAGAAAGAACTGACGTTCGGCGCTTGTGCCTAGGCTAGTGGGAGATTTATCTGTAGACTTCGATATATGCATACCAGCTGAAATTTGTTTGATTTGGTTCTCAGGTTTAATACGGCGTGAACGGCCGTCTGTTAATATATTCACTGCTGCCTTACTTCTCTTATCGAAACTACATCGTATCGAGAAGAAGACGATTGTTCCATACTAGGCGTGTCTATCGAGCTTTTTTACATTTCCTGACTATCCCACAAGAGATACTAGTACTAGTACTTTCCTCTTCAAGTGGAATTGAAGCCCTTCCTTCAAGTTGACTTCCCACATTCCAAACTTCTCGCCGTTCTGCACCTACTCGGAAAACAAAGTGACCTGCCTCCATCCACGTCTTCTGACTGAGCAAAAACCTTACATGCAACGCAAACGCTGAAGCCAACGACTGATTGTGCACGATAAACGTCCCGCCGCCTCGCCCCAATGCTGTTCCACCAGTTGCTGAATTTCACTATGTTTTCCAACAGCGTGCCCGGAGATTCCGCCATTTCTCCGGATTGGGCACAATTTCATATGCAATGGTTCGAAGCCGCACCAGCGCCTGGATGATGTTGGGTCTGCCGTCTTTTCGCTCTGTTAAGTCCGTCAGCTGACCGATTACATCGCGTCTCGGATGCTTTAGGTCCATCAATCGCTGCTGAATGTCGAACCTCGCGGAGCGCGTGCAGATTATATTATTGAGTAGGCATACAAGGTCGGCATCACTGGCAGAGACCTCTGAGACGAAGTACAGGGAGAGTCGGCTGAGTCACATTTGCGTAGTTGTCTGCAAGGTACGCATTGACAATGCCTGGTTTCATGAGTGCACAAGCGTTGTAGATCGTGAGATGCTGAAGTGAAGGAGGTGGTACCACGATCTTGAATAAAACATCCCAATGCTTGTATCGGCCGTCGATTGCCAGGGACTTGATGCCGCGCGGGCTGATAACGTCCAGGTTGGAACTCAGAGGGTCGTGGGTGAGGCAGTCCGAGTCGAACAATGCAACATGTTCAATGGTGCGAGCGGTCGGAAAAGACAAGCAGCGGGAAAGGGTTTTGTGTGTATTGCTTGCGAAGAAGCGGACACCACCCCAAGTGATGCTGTTCTCCAATTCATCTAACATCGACTTGGATGGGTTGATGATGCACATAAGTATTCTGCAATGGCGCCGTCTTCAGCGCTGCAAGGAACTGTGGCCCGTCGACGAATGGTTTCATAGAGCACCGGGAAAACGATTTCAAAGAGCCGAGGCCATCAGCGTGGATGTTGCCTAGGATAGCAGTGTCTTCAACGTTGACGAGGTCCAGATGAAAAAGCGCGCCGTATGCTGGAACAGTGCTTCGAACAGTTCGGTGAACCGGTTACTAGTAGCGTCCTCAGGCTGTTCAGCCCAGAGGGTAATTCGGGAGGGCTGCTGCTTGGAGCGTCGGAGATGCTTGAAGATAGCTGGTTGGGCCGTTTGCGGCGTCTGCCGCGGCTTCATATAGAGGAATATGGTTGTCCAGAGGGCGCTGTTGGAGTCGACGAGGGTCTTCCATGCCCGACAAACGAGTCGGAGGCGGTAGTGCATCCGCATGCTCCTTCGTAATATCTCATTTCGCGTCTGGATATTGAGGAGAAGGAGACGGTTCGAGCTCCACATCTCGACCGGATGATGTTGTGCGCTGTCGAAGTCGAGCTCGAAAATGAGGCCCCAAAGTTCGGCTGGCATGCGCAGACAGAAAGCGCTGTCAGGCTGCTGCACGGAAGGGGCCCAGAGCTCAGAGGCAAACGTGAAGCTAGAAACTGTGACAGTACATACAGGCCCGGGGAACCACTATTCACTCAACCAGGTGCAACGACTACTACTCTCTGACTCCAGGCCAGCCCCAGATGGTGCAGGCGGTGAACATCCAGGCTGGTGGAGAAACGATGATTGGTTTGGGCCTGGAACGGTGAACTTGAAGTCGTGGCCGTCTCGGAGCTAGAAGAAGCTTCAGAAGATTCAGATAGCAAAACAAGAAGAAGAAGAAGAAGCAAGCCTGTATCTGGCCTGTATCGCACCTTATAATGACTTGAAGCTCAATGAGGTCATTCGTCCAGCAACACCGGTCGAGCTAAAGTCGATCCACATGCTGACATGGGCAAGTGTCAAGGAATGAAGAGCGAATGGGACTAATAAGTTTCGTTAGAACCAGTGAAGTCGGGCGGCAACTGGAGATACGCACCATAGACACCAATAAAATGCAATCTATTGCTGCAGACGTGAATGGGCTATTCAATCTTTGGTGCGCTCGTGTCGTTGGAGGATGAGATTTCAGGCATCATCGAGCAGGCAGCGGCCTCCTCAAAAATGTCCTGTGCTGACGAAAAAGGAGTCTTGTCGACAGAGAGATCGCGACTAAGAACGTCAGAGATGAGCATCAAGCAGACTCGGAAGCGCCAGTAGCTTTACGCACCTTGATTACCAGCGCCATACGGGACGGCTCCTCCCCATCGCTTCTCCCATATTCTCCATCGGGTCGGCTCCGGGCTACCCCCCTCGATTTGGCCCCACAGAAAGGCCACCAAGCCCGTTGTGCCTTCCGCTTCCCAAGGACACGGCTGGCTTCGAATACCGCGGGCCTGAAAGACGTCAGGCGCTGTGAGAGCGACGTAGTCGGCCGTCGCATGGTGGGAGTAGGAATAACAGTGGCAGGATTTGCCGCCGTCTGGGCAAGAGCTAGCAAAACAGGTCAGCACAAGAGAAGTTGCACTACTCAAGGCCAGGCACCTCCCCTTTAGCAAGCGAACGAGCCGCGGATGGCCTTCGACGGTGTCGGACAGCGAGGAAGAAAAGTAAGTACATGGTCGTGGTGGAGAAGAGAGAAGATAGATCGGCGCCGGCCCGAGCATGTGATCTCGGATCTCCTTCTTCTCCCTCCACCACCACGACCCGCACGACGACCCTTCTCCTCCGCTCTGACACGTCCCCGGCGAGCAATCCGGATCGTCGTTCGCGGCGACACGCAGTTGTGCCCGACTTCGAGTGGGATTCTCCTCCGGACACATACACCTGAAACGAGGCCCCCGCCCTTCTTGTAACCCCACAGAGACACACGGAGGGAGTAAGAGTCAAAGCAGGGATTCGAGAGCCAGAAGGTGCGCTTAGCGCTGTCTGGTCTGTTAGCCAGCGTTTGCTAAATCTCCTCGTAGCACCCACAACGGGGCCCACGACACGAAAGCCATGACGACTACCGACTCCACATAGCCCCTCGCTGCCGTTCGACGGCTTCTTTCGTTACATCTCAACGCTGGAGGATGCCTCGTGGTGCCTGACACCAGCGACAACAAGTCAGTATATCGCCATTTTTCTTGTGTTTTCACATTGAATAGCCCGTCTTCTTTTCAGACCGTTTTGGACTCGAACTGCTGTCGCATACGAATACATACTGCGGGCAGCGCAGTGGCACGGCGTTGTGCTGGTGCGGCATGACGAGGGTCTTGCTAAAGGTGTAACACCGGAGGCAAAACCCAGGCAGTAGGGCGCCTAGTGCCTGACAGGCAGTAGGCGCACTGTAGGCATGGTTTCGGGGGTCCCTGTCCATTGCCGATGTTTTTGCTGGAACCCGGGAAAACGAGGGCAACACGAGGAAGACCCCCGAAACGGCGCCTAGGGCCTGTCAGGCACTAGGCGCCCTACTGCCTTGGGTCTTGCCTCCGGTGTAACGACCATCGAAGTTTTACGGCGCATTTACTGACTTCTTCCTCGACAGACAAACGGCAAACTCTCTCGCTAACTGGAGGATTCGAGGCCAACACTCTGATGGGTGTGATCCACGCTGGCGCTAAGGATGTATCGGGCAGTGTGCGTGAACGACCATACCCGCATGAGTCGTGTCGCTAATCCTTTGCGAATCCACCCAGTTGTTTTATCCTTCATATCTTCTTCGCACACAGCTCGCGCAACCTCCATTCTTTCACCAACACAACTGGATAGCTGCGCGTGCATTGTAGAAGAGGAGGACGGACGTAAGTTGACTGTGCGAGAGAACGACAAGGTGCGTTATTACTATTCAGCTCCTTGGTTTCTCTTAACTGCTTTCGTAGCTTCCGCCACAGCCCAACGGAACGAGAATCATGTACCCACTCGCCAGCCGCTCTCTTTACTACAACTTCTCACTCGCTGCTCCCCACGACCATACGAAAGGCTGTCCGTCTTGTTCCTGCTTGCAAACGATGGAAGAAAATTGACAAGGAGGGGTTTGCCTTACCTGCGTGCTTCAGCAATTCGGAAATTCTCCTTGGTCGCCGCGCCTCAAGATATACTTCCTGCGAACGAAAAACCAGAACCTCGCTGTTTCAATGTTCCAAAGCTCTTCACGGAAGGCAATCCTGTATCCCCAGTCCAGCGCACCGACTGCAATTGTCGCGTCTGTCCCGTCCCGCCCTCAGCACAGCACGTGCCGTCACGCGTGACTCGTCACCTCATCCGACGACACAATAATACTCTTCAATGGCGCGTCCTGCGGCGCTATCGACCGGTGCTCGTGCTGCTACGATATACTCACATAGTGTCTATTTCTTTTTGGCCCGTGCTAGTCGGGTTTAAAGCCTTCGCTGGACGCGTTTTTGTGGACTCCGGCGTGGGCTTGGTCGCGAAGCTGGGAATCTGCTGGGAGAGGGGATGTGGTCGTGGAGGGGGCGTATATGGATGTGTTTGTGGTGCTTTTAGCGCCGCGGATTTTGTGAATGTAGCGTTTACAGTACTGAGTTCCTTCATGTAGAGTGTTTCTGTTTTAACAAACAATATAGTATCTGTCTTGAAGGCGGTCCGATGCCCGGCGTTCAGCGGAAAACTCGAGGAGGGCAACGTGTCAGTGGCCGGGCAGGATTTATGCTGGAGTACTTGCAGTGGGGAATTCTGCCCTAAATTCTATGGTCTCGGAACGCTTTAACAACGGCACTTTTTCTTGCTGTTGCGTTAGACATATATTGAGTGGGTATGTAGACAGTTGCATACTATTGAATTACAGACAGTTTGAAGGAAATTTGGACACCTGTAGCTGTAAGATCTAGGCAGTGCTTCTAGTGGCTGCTAGCACCCCCATTGCCTAGAAGGCTAGATCCTACTAGTCTAGCAACTGCTAGCAGAACTAGGCTAGATAGTGCTTACAAAGTCATCAAAAATCAGTATTGATACATCAAATTGATTAATATAACTAAGATATTACTATATATAGAAGTTTAACTCCTTTTCTTCAGGCCGATGATCCGGTATATAGTGAGGAAGGCCTGTATCAATTACTATCCTAATTGGGACAGGAATGATGTAGTATCATAGAGCCATCAAAAATTAGTGATGGCGATCAAAATTGGTACTACAGTGCACTGATAATGATAGATTCAAACAGGAACAAGGACATTAAGGGTGAAGCTCCACCTAGTTGAAACTGGGACTTGATCTTCATATTTTGCATGGCATAAAAACAAAACCCAGTGAAAATGTAGCTGGAAGTGACAAAAAATGTAGTCAGATATTGTTGTTTTGAACTGACCGAGGACGGTCAAGATTCATGAAAAGGGGAGATAATGAGCCGTCAATATGACCACCATATGAAAAATAACATATGGACCCCATAAATTCATTTTCATGCACAATAGCTATGGAACATATGAAGAATCTCAGAATAAATGTTGCAAACCTTTGAATCAAATCTATATGCACCCGGCCACAAGATCTAGGCCTGCTAGGCCAGGGACTAGTCTAGACTCTGAACCGAACCAAGGTAACATGTCCATATTTGGCAAGTCTGACCCAGGACCTATATTAGAACCTTCCAGAAGCCTAAACTAGAACGTTCTAGAACCGGATCAGTGGATCAGGTCACATCATCACGTATTATGTAATTAATTTGAGAGTAGTATATAAGGAGGCCTGTAAAACCCTAGATTAATAGATTAGCCCCCCTGGGTGTGCCTACTACCATTGTCACATCAGTCGGGTTTTGTCACACTTCACATATTGTCAGGTTAAGATAAACGCCAGGTTAGGTTAAGTGCAAGTGCAAGTGCTAGGAGAGTAGAGCCATATTGCTTCTCTCTCAAATTTCAACTCCTCACCCAACATCTGCTGTTTTCCAGTTCATCACAGTGAAAACTCCAATACAAGCTTATACAACATTCCAACTGTCAACTGATACTAACCAGAACATCTGAATCCGAGGGCCAGGTTTGGTTTGAACCTGGACGGACCGGACTGAACGCGTTCGGCGCTCAGGTTTGGCCAAGGCCGTTTCCAAACCAAACCTGGCCCTCGGTTCGGCCAGGTTCAGCCGTTTTCAGTCCAAAATGCCAGTTCGGGCTGGTCCGAACCGGTGTTCAGCGAAATCCCGTTTTGAACCGACCCGGCGTTCGGCGCTCGGCGTTCGGCCGAAAAGGGCCAAGAACCAGACCGAACCGGACTTGGTCATCACTAGATGCGGTGATATCAGCAGCCGAGACCTCTGGTCTTGGTGGGTGTGGCATGGTCACGTGTATGGGTTTGATTGATTGATTGGTGGGTGGTAAGTCAGATGACTTAGATGGCTGTCTGTTCTGTAGCCAGGTATAGTGCTTGGAGGTGCACTGTGCGGGCTGAACCAAGGCCTGAATCCTGTACCTTTTTATGTTATTTGTAGCCAGCCTGGAAGAACGAGGCGGGTATTGCAGAGCCAGGCGACCGACTCAGTCCGGACCGGACATCCAACAGTTTTGCCGAGGGCCTGGTGCTAGTCCGGCCGGGTCCCACAGTGACTGCGCCGCAAACGATGGTCGCCGGCATCAGCGAATCGCTGGCTGGTGTAACGCTAACTGGCCTGGCCAGCCGACACGCAGAGCGGGGATGATAAAGTACTTAGTATGACTGCTGCATTGTGCAGCATGTCGGGAATGCCTGCAGGCCACACGGTGTCACGGTCGGCCGTCAGATGGCTTTATAAGCGGCCCTGGCGCTTGTAAGATGTCACCAGCCCCTTGGACTCTGACCGCGGTTTGGGGTTCTCCCTGGCGGTGGTCCAGAGCGTGTCGGCCCTTACTGCTGCGGCTGGCCATCACTGCATCGGCCATTATCGGATCAGCCATTACCGGATCAGCCATTACTGCATCAGCCATTATTGCATCGGCCATTACTGCGGCCGGCCTTTTGCACACGTGACGCTTGCAAGATTCGGAGTCGGTCCGACTCAAGCCACGGCTGCCTAAGTTCGGTCTGGCACTGGCATTGCTGCATATTGCAACCCACACCAGGGTGTCGGGCGGCATTTGTTATTGTTAATGTCACAGCGTTACACTGTTTCAGAACACTGCTTACTCAGCAATTGTCTGAGTAACACTAACAGGCGGCGAACCAGCAGCATAGCACAGTCGGTCTACCAGCTGTCTGGATGGCATTGTAAGGGCAACCCTGGAGACTCCAGACGAAAGCCTAGCAGGGGAGGATCCAAGACGTGAATAAAAGCTACAGGAAATACACGGAGGGACCGACCTAGCAGGGGAGGATCCAAAGAGAAGAAACTCTAAGGGTCTGCCTGCTAGGGCGCCAACTATATACTGGTCGTCCGTAACTGCCGGACGTGAGCGCAGAAAGCCTGAGCTGAGCGGCGTTGCAGGCTCTGTCCCAAGGTGATCGTTGGGAGGGTCTTGACGGATCAGTGATTGTGCGGGCGAAGGAGGCCGAGGACGAGGGTTGGGGTAGGTCGGAGCGTCCGAGGGGGCGCCGGTCGGATGTGCCTCGGATGCGCTCGGATGGTCTGAAGGAGGCCGAGTGGGGGTTCCCCTGACAGGCATATGACTATGGTCAGGCCCAGTTTCAATGGGCCTTGAAGTTAACTTGAGCTTAGGTTGGACTTGCACCAACTCCAAGCCTCAAGACTGGTCTGGTGTGATGCGTGACATCAGGTATCAAAAGCTTTGGCTTGGGCTAACACCGTCACGTGGGGAGTTCAATGTTGAGTCGTGGTGATTATTTACTTGCTTGCTTGCTTGGTGTGTGGGGAGCTGGGGGGGAATACTGACCCATTTCGATCAATTCAGCGGGCCTGTGACCCGTGACCGCTTGGTCGAAATGTCCATCCCGCCACAGGCCGAATTTCGCGTGACCTATTACCCGATTGGGAAGTTCGGATGCGCAGGCGCCGGAAAATTTCGAAATCTTCCCGATTAGGACAGTTTGGGACCAAAAGATTTGGCTGTGACCCGTGACCCGCCAAAATATTTCGGCCAAAAAATCCGATGTGACCGTGACCCGCCTAATTGAATGAAATAGGTCAGTATCCTCACTGATCTGGAAGTCTGAGGTTTGGCCCCTTGTTGCGCCACTGCCTCCAAGGTCTTCCGTCCACACTTAAAGGGCTCAGTGTGATGGGAAGGTCATCCCGGCAGTCCGACAGGACACAGTGATTGCGCCCAAGCGAACTTCAGGTGCCCGGCCCGACAGGCTGCTGGCGCAGTTGCGCTCACGCTGCCCGGTCAATGCATCATATCATGATTGAGGTTCCGCTCCTGCAGCTGAGGTATTAGACCATGCCCATATGCACATCTCTTTTGCAAAAATCCACGAGGCTCTTCAGTGCTGATCTCAGTGGATCACTGGGCATTGGAGTGAAGGAGACAGATGATGGTGTCCGACTCAGACAGACAGGCTACTGGTGGAGCTAGCCCGCCGCTGGTATCTGTCGCACGCCGGGGACCATTGATGCATCCACATATTAATTTGGCAATTAAGCAGCTCAAGGCACATAAGACGCTCTCCCGGGCTAACGAACAGCGTCCCTGGCAGGAGACGAGATGCAGGACCGGGGACCAGTCCGGTGCCCCACCGACGCCAACAAAACGGGTACGCAGGTGGGTCCCCATCCACGACGCACCTGCCGGCGGGCTGAGGAGTGCGCGCCGCCGCGCCTGGACGGCATGTCGTGATCCCGCAGAACATGGGCCGCGCGGGATAGATGCTTGAGGGTCGAATGCAGATGCAGGATGGTGGAACACACTGCCGGTTGATCAGTGCTTTCAGAAGACCGATAAGGTGGAAGAGCACACTGAGCATTGGAGAAGATACAGTGCGGCTTCTCCGAGGTCAATCTGCTGCGCGGATCATTTGAGGCGCTAATGGACAGGCCGTTGTTGCCACGGGCTGCACTCGCGATGAATACCGGTGCAGAGTGGAGGAATAAAGATAGCGCACGTTGCAAAACAGCCCATGTCCGTGTTGTTGCTCCACCGCTCCAGAACATCTTGATGAAGACGCCAATGACGCTCAGGGCAGCCCGAACACGCCTCCGAGTTAGGATGCTCTTCAGCGCGGCCGCCGAGTTGATGTCATGCGCCGGCTGGCAGCTAAGATCGTCGTGGGGAAGCTGACGCGGCCGCAGCGATACGCATCCACGGCCCGCCACATTGGGCATAAGCCAACCGCATGCCGGCCGGCCACCAATCAGCGCTGAATCGGCAGCCCGGCAGGCGCCCCGTGTGATATTGTGTCAGGTGTACGGATTATCCTCCATAGCGCTGAGGCGGATGGCAAGCAGCACCACGGGGACGATCGCCTCCGGATGGCCAGCGGCAGACCCGTTAGCGTGAGCTTTTGTTGCGCCGACGCTTGATTTGCCAAGTCCGACCCACAGAGTCGGAATCGTCGCCGGTGTAAGTCCTGTGTTAGCAATTTTTGTCTCAGCGGAGAGTCTCAATACAGATTTAGACTCTCGAATAAGTTGGCATCCAGAGAAGGAGTTGTTGGGGCATGTGTATGGCTAGTGTTCATGAGGATCTGCCCCCTGAGGCTGGCATTTTGCATCGAGACGTAGTCACTGCGGTCCTCGACAGTGCTGCTGCCACACGCCTGCATAGTTATTAGTATAAATACCGGACGGAGTGGGAGGAACAATCCGAAGATGACCACTCCAGCGGCAGGTCCATATGCTGGAAGATGATGATGATTTGTCGATGTCGCAAAGATGGTGCTGACCGAAGTTGGGCGTCAGGAAGCTGAGGTGGCGGCGGCGGCGGGCATCAAAGGACTGCCAGTGGTTGGGCACAAGCCAAGGTCCAAGCTTGCAGCGGAGGAGAATCCAGTATGGCCCAGACTACATTTTGCATACCCGGGCAGCGTCCAAGTCGGTTGGGAAATCCGGGACAGTTGCTAGTATTCCTGCTCGGGTAGAGCATAACGGTCGATTTGATGACTGGTGTCTGGAAGACAGAGAATAAGCTCAGGATAAGAGTGGGCTTGTAAAAAGGTGCTGGCTGGTCAGCGCTATGCCCGGAAAGCGAGGACAGCGTAACACGCCAGGCAAAGATCTCCAGTAGCACAGTGTCGCCACAGATTTCGACTCCGGAGAAGTTGGCGACTGGAGAAGGGGTGGCGCATCACGGCGACGGTTAGTGTTGGGCTGAACTTGCGCCAGCTGGCGCCGCGAGGTGTTGCAAAAGGCTGGCATTGTGCGTCGAGATGGGCGTCAGGAACAAAAAGGGGAGGTCGTGGTGTAAGATGACTGGCGATCACATCATGATTAGCTCCCGCCGGGCACGCCGGATTGGCTAGACACGTGTGCGCTGTCAATATGTGGCAGCGCTTTCCTCTCTTCACTTCCAGCTTGGCTGCAACTGGTCTCCCATGTTTCAACGAATCTTTCACGAAGTGCTCAAAGATGTGTCGCCCGCCCAGCTCCAGCCGCCGCTCTTGCTTCTCGCCGCCTGCGCCTGCTTGCCCGCCCATTCCTCTACAGCAAGCTTGCCGTGAAGCCACATGGCGCCCGCGGAGGAGCGTGACTGCCCGGTCAGGCGGGCGCTATCCTTGCTCCCACCTGCTCATGAGGTGGTGGATGCCATCGCAAACTGGTCTTCATGTCCTCCTCATTGCGCCGCATGTGCACTGCATCAATGTCGCCTGGGAGGAAGTGAATGGCTTCGCCAAAGAAGCAGAGACGTAGTATCTTAACGATGTAGCCGGCACGGACACCATCTGTGACGGGATATTCGCCGGCATCTCCAAGTTCGTTAACCCACGCAAATTCTATGGCCACAGTTCATATTCACGCCTTCTGCGCCGCCAACCTTGCGCAAGTCCATGGCCCGATTGAGCTGGATCTCTTGCCTGTTCTGTGGACTCCGAGATCCAGGCATTCCTCGCGGCCGCCATATTAACGCACTCGACATCCGTGATCCGTGTCTCAAGCGGCCAAAGTCGCCACCGGCAGCATACAGTCCAATGCACGCCCTCAGGAATGGTTCGCGCTTCTTGAGCCCATCACACTCTCCACGGTCAGCCTGGACATGGATCAACCAGTGGAAGGGCTTACAGGTGTGCCACTCACGTAAAACACCTGGCGCCGACTTAGACCTCGAGGGCGCGGCGCTGCTAACCTACTCTGGCAGCTGCAGCCGCAAGCGGCCTTTCCCGCAGCCGAGCAGCTTAGCGTCGAGGCGGCACTCTACGTGGACGATCCGGGGCCGCCGTGGATGGTTCTAACGGCGCGAACCGTTGTTTCCGCTGTATTCAAGCTCACGACCACGATGAAGCCAGCAAGCTTTTTACCTCCTCCGCGGATTGCACCGCTTCATCCACACATTGTATGTCGAAACGCTGATGCCACGTTTAGTGTCCGTGTTGCAGCGAATAGGCAGTGCATCCCCGCGACAATCACGATACACCCCCCGAATGCGACTCGGAGGACGGCGATCTTGCCGCAGGGGCGCGGCCTTTGCACATTTTCCGCGACCTGCATACCCCCGACTTCACCAGCAACGATGTTGTCCGACGGCCGCTGTCCGCCGTAAGTGAATGTCTCCCAAGTGTCGCCATCCGAACTGCTGCCCATACCCTACTCAATACTATCACAGCCTGCCGCCTTCCTCACGGGCTTCCGGCGAGTCTTCCCTTGGGTTTGCAGCGGCGCGGGTCAAGTACTGACACGAGTATGTTTCTTCCGGCCCCGGAGCGGTTCCTCGTCCGACACCTTGAGCGATGCAGAGAGGACAAGTGCAGACGGAGGCAGCTGCCGCTGTCCCAATCTGAGCTGGATTTCGACATTTGCACCACCCTTCCATCTCAACCTCCAGCGGACAAAGGACGATAATCATGATATAGACACATACTAATGAGCACACCAGATCACAAAAGATATTCAATATTGATAAACGAGAGAATGAGTGGCATTTGTATTCTTCCTTACTTGAGCTGGATCTTTGTGGTCAAAGGAATGATAGGGGTGATGATGTATGACCGAGTCAAAGGATGCCCTGATTCAGCCGGCGGGTGACCACGCCTCCTATACCAACATCATTAGTGCAATATCCACCTCATCATTGATAGAGAAATACGATGCCCCGCGGGTGGTTACCAAACACAGCCTCGATCCGCGCCAACACCGCAACATCCAGTTCAGCAGGACCCTTGCCGCGCGAGGTTTGCCTCGAGCCAAATGGACGGAGGACACGCCCAGGATGACTGTGAGCAGTGGCGGTGCGACAAACCACGCGAAGCCAGCGCGATTCGCCAGAGTTCAGCAAGTCGGGGAGAAACGACGCACTCCGCAGCAATTCGACGAGGAGACGACTTTCCAAAGCAGCTCTTCGCCTGGGGACCCGATGCCCCGCGGAACATGGGCACGGTGGCGGCTGTGCCGCCTGGGATGCCGGACGTTGTACTAGCAAAAAGTTAGTCACGGTTAGGAGGGTTGAGGAGGATAGCACCTTTCCCGTCAGCAGTCCGCCCTGCAGCGGAGAGAATGCGGTTGTGCCCAGGCCGCATTCTGGCGACAAAGGGCTGCCAATGTCAGCATTAGCTAGCCGCTGAAGTTTGACGGTTGCCCACGACGCTGCATTCTTTCTCCGGACGCCTAGGTGGAATATGCTATCGCCTCTCAGCATTATTTCAAGGAAGAAAGAAGATGGCGCGAGACTTGTGCTTATGCAATTGCTCCGCGATCGCGCGATGAGGTTTAAGCGCTTGCAACATCTGTGCTAAGGGTAAGCGACGGGAGGTCTCGGGAGAGGTACACGCCGGATAGCTCCGCGATCTGCGCTCCACACTGGAGGTGCCCCAGTAGAAAGCCCATGTGAATCTTGAGTGGATATGGATAGACAAAATCCACCACTCACCCAGCCCCGGGTCGACAAACATAGTTAAATGCCGACGATTCCTCCATCGGAACTAGCCAGCGCCTGTTGACCTCCTTGGCGGCGAAGTGGGAGAAACCCACCGGTGGTATCGCAACGATGCGCGAAGATGACGCCGCATATAGTCCATCTGGAGCCGCCGCGAAACAAGCCTTCGCAAGCCTGATAACGCTGTTGCCAGTCAGAGTTGTAGGAAGGGAAAGGAAGGTGGCGACTGTTTGTGCGACAGCCCCGTGGTCGCCCGGGCCCGCCTTGGCCCGTGTGGCTCCAGAATATCTTAAGGAGATGACGTAGGTCCGCGCGGCGCCAGCCAAGTTCTTTCGATAGCGGTGTCCCCTGATTTTGCTGGAGTCAGAGAAAGTGGGTCAGAAGGGA